>NW_026555229.1:4800000-6037500 GCF_021234165.1 Pteronotus mesoamericanus
GCTGTTTTTCCTAAATCCTTGGTGGAGTCTTGGCTTGGTCTTTTTCCCTGGGGGGAGGGGAAGGCTGAACCCCATGAGGGAGGAGGAATCTGAGGCAGCTGAGTGCTGTGTGTCAGCACTGGGTTCTTGGTCTACACCAAAAACCCCCTCTTGACCAAGTCTCTTTTGCCTTGTCAGCTGAGATGAGGGAGAAAGCCAGGTGGGCTCAGCTGCACAACCAACTGGAGACCCAGAAGACATAGGTATCCAGGAAATCAAACACTGTTTTTTACCTCTTTCATTAGAATTCCCTCAACCCCAACCCAAATCATAACCAACCTTCTACTGAGAAATTACTCTGGGCCACATACTGTACTGTGGGTTTACATGAATGAACTGATTTAACCCTCACAACAATCCTATGATTAGGTGCTGTCCTGATCTCCATTTTATAGATGAGAAGACTCAGACCCAGAGAGGTTAAGTTACTGGTCCAAGGTCACCCAGTTTATAACTGGAGGACTGAAATTGGAACCCTAGAGGCAATCAGGCCTCTAGGGAGCTGGTAGATGTCTGAGTCTGGTTTGGGGAAAGGGAAGCCCAGGTTCAGGGCCAGGTTCAAGTCAATTTAGAAGGCAGCGAGTATTCACAGCCCACTGTCCTGGCTCGCTACCTCTGGGCCCCCCATCTGACCTGGAGCAGACGTAGTCTCAGCCCTTCCAGAATTAGCACCGACTGCTTGCCTGCCTGGATGGAAAGGGGGGAGCGCGGGAGCGCTTACATCCCTCTCCTTCCCCATTTCATTCAACTCCTACCTTCTCAAGAACAAAAAGCGGCATCAGTTTGAAACACCAAGTCTTTACATGAATCATGTTTCACTCCCTGTTCCTTATCAAGGTGAGGAGGACCTGTACTTTTTTGGAAGTGTAGTTATAAGAATATACAGTTTTCTTTGAAGTTTTTACATTTAACATTGCACTGTACTTATATTCCCCTGCACCTACACATCCTCTTAGTTGTTTTAGTTATTTACACTATCTTGCACTTGATTTTATGATATAATAGTTTTCAAGTAGCAAAGCTTTTCTCAACACCATTTATTGAGTTATGCTTCCTTCTCCCTGTTTTCTAACATCTATATTAAATTCTTAGGTGGCTGGGTCTGTTTCTGGGCTTTTTTCTGTCCCACTGATTTAAATGTCTGCTTTCGTGCCTACACAATACTGCTTTCACTTTGTTGCCCTATAACGAATTGTTCTAACATCTGGTCAAATTTGCCCTTCTTTAGAAAATTATTTGATATATTTGTTCACTTACTTACTTTTCATGTGAAACTGAGAATAATTTTTTTCTGAGTTCCAAGAAAATGTCTGATGTGATTTAGATCCATAGGACATTAAGTCTATAAATTTTCCAGGGGAACATTGCCATCTTTACAATGCCTGGCACCCTGGTATGTCCCACTAGCCCTTCTGTGTCACATCTAGCAATTTGAATGGCCGTGTGCTACTCCTTGAGCTGCTTGCTGTTCCCTAGCTGGCTGAGCCCTTTTGCTAGTGTTGGGTATTTGGGTTGCTTCCAGGACTGAGCTATTATGAATAGTGCTGTTATAAACATCTTTGTACAAATTGCTTTTTTAATTCCTTGGGATATGGTCCCACAAGTGGGGTCATCTGATCAAAACATATGAACAGTATCGTGGTTTTACCTAACCCCGGGAGAATGGGACCAATTTATAGCACTACCGACAATGTATAAAGAAATATCTACTTTTCCCTTAACAAACCCTTGAGCAACCTGAAGACCTAAAAGGGTAACTTGTTCCTAAGGTAAACAAACCACAGCCACTGGAGGAAAAAAAGGAGGGAGTCTGAGAGCAGGGTTCTGAAGAGCTCCGATCCTGCAGCGGAAGAGGCAGGCTGCCCCGGCCCATGGCTGCTGCGCTTCCTCTGAGCCCTACTCGGCACCAGATTCCCCGTTAGCATGTGAGCCAGGTTTATTTTTATTTACTTAGCTTATGTTTGTATAGCAATTATTATGTGTCAGGTACTATTCTAAGCACTTTACAAATATTAACTCATTTACTTCTCATAAGAAGTGCATAAAATAGATCCTATTATTATGATCAAAGCCATTTTACAGATGAAGAAACCAAGTCACAGAAATTTGCTGTAAGTCACACAGCTAGTAGGACTTGAACTCAGGCAGTCCAGCATTAGATTATTAACCACTGTGCACTGCTCTCTTGACTGGGAACAGTCACTTCAGCTTGCAGCTGCCCGTCATTGTCTGGGCCCTGTGTTGGTGCCAGCAGCCCCAATCCCCTCCGGTGAAGGAAGACCCCAAGTCTTCCTGCCCTGGGTTTCAGGCCTTCTCCTTACCGCCTTCTCCTATACAACCACCATCTGTTGGAGCCTGCCACATGCCAGCCTTTAGGCTAAGCTCTTCTACATCTTTCCATCTCTTTTGATCTTTACCAAAATCATACAAAGTAAGTAGTATATCTTCATTTTATAGAAGAGAAAACTGGGGATCAGAGAGATTAAGTGTGTTGCCCAAGATCATACAGCTAGCAGAGTGGAAGGGGGGAATCTGAATCCTGTTCAAATATTAGTGCCTTTGGTCTTTCCATTATCCTTGGCTCCTCCCTGGGCCCCTGAGCCCCGCACCTTACCCTAGTTCATTTCTCTGTCTCCTCGTGGTTTCCCTGAATACACTGAGGCGGAAAGAAATCCTTTGGGGCAGTTCTACTGCTCTTCCTGGCATGGCCGGGCCTGGCTTCACCAGGACTCACGTAGCCACCCCCCAGGGAAATGCCATCAGCACCTTGTGCTTTTTGGAACAGACAGTCACTCTCTGAGAAAGGCCCAAATAGCTCCTTCCTTTCCCACTTCAAATTCCACACCCTCTGGAGCCTGCCCACTGGTTTCTACTTCCTGTCTTAGGATCTTCAGCTGATTTACTGAGTAGAGGTGATGGGCAGGTGCTGGTTCCAATGAACACACCACACCCCCAGCTCAGATTTGTGCTCCTACTTCTGCAGGTCCTCTGGGATTATGACTCAGAGCTCAGGTACCTTCCGGGGAGTGGCTTATCCCAATCCTGTCGTACAATTTTTATATAAGCCCCAAGTCCCCTGAACACACATTATGCACTTCATACAGAATTCCCACCAAGGATAAAAGAAGGCACTTTTCTGACCCCTGACAAGCTCTGGAAGATACGAAGGCAGCATTAACTTCTGAAACTGTGCTTGTATACTTCTCTGTGTGCATGCTTTTCAGGGAGAGAGAATACAGCTGCATGTCTGCGTAGCAGAGGTGGACCTGGGACTTCAAGGATGGGCTGATGTGCTCAGTAGTTTATATGTGTTATATGTGTGTGTGTCTCTCTGCATGTGTGTCTGTGAAAAAGAGTAAGGGTCTGCATGTACCTGTGAGCTGGTGTATGTGTCTGTGTGCACATGCTGTACAAATTGGGTAAAGGGGCTGGTTAGGAGGGTTCCCGACAGCACTCAGGAGGAAGACTAGACAGGAGAGGTATGGTGGAGAGAAAAAGAAAAGAGTCGAGTCTAATACTTCGTAAATAAGCAAAGGGATGTTATGGTAAGTCCAAAATGGCCCAGATAGACTCAAGCAGGTTTGTAGCCTTCGGTGTCACTTGTAGGCCAGGGCAGGAATGGGAGGTCAGAGTTGGTAAGTTATGTTCTGGCCTGACCAGGCGTAGCCCGTTTTAAGGGACAAGGGACTGGAGAACATGCTAAAGCATTGCTCCTCCCCAGCCCCTGTTGTTTTCCAGGCCCTGGGCTCCAGCCTGTCCCTGCAGACTCTATGGCCTCTCTGAGGTGAAGATGGCTTGGCCTTGGCAGAGAGGTGAGAGCAGAGGAGAGAGGCTCCAGGAGGCCTGTGAAGAGGACTTACCAGTGCCCCTCACCCCTCTGCCTGTTCCAAAGGCTAAGGATCCTCCTTCCAGAAGCTGCTCAAAGGTTTCGCTGACTTCAGAGGGATGGAGGAAGAGGGAAGAGGAGGAGAGGCCTCTGAGGTGGGGAGGTTTTGCTGAGCCTGCAGGCTACCCAGACCCTCCCTGGTTCCTCATTACTGTGGTCCTTGGGCATGAAACATTTTTTATCTGAGGCCAAGAAGAATCCAGGGCTGCGTTAATGACCACCCAGCACCAGGATAAAGCCTGAGGCCAGGGGATGACTCTCTTGACCTTGAAATCCTGTCTGAACTTTTTCTGCTGTGCTGACATCCTATTTTTTCAGAACTTGTCTCTACTGTCTTAGCCCTGTCCTCTCTACGGGACCCTAAAGAGGAGGGAACTTAGGGAGGCCAAGGTAAGGGTATCTGGTACGTCTGAGGGGTTCATCAGCTGGGTCTGGGAACCTGAGCAGGACTGGACAATATTCAGTTTCAAGGACTTCTGACTAGCAGGGATGACAAACATTTTACATGAATGTTAATGTGGTAAGAAAGACGAAGTAGGAAACTTTACATTGTTTCATCTTTATGTTGATTCTGATAATGGCTTGATGAAATAGGAGACAGAGTTCACTGTGCCTGTTTTATTCTTTTTTTAAAGGAGGGGAGGCCAAAGAAGTTAACCGATCTGCTCTGATTCACATCTGTAAAGCAGTGTGGCTGGGCCTCCAAGCCATGGTTCTGTGACTCCAAAGACTCCAAATCTACACCACCAAAAAAATGCAACTTTTAAAACAGTGTGCTGCTGACCACTTACAGGACTCATGAATTAGGCCTGGAGAATGTTGGCGAAGCAGAAATTTGGGATGGGTTTTGAAGTCGGAGTAGAAATTTCCTTTCTCTCTTTTTTTAATTTTTGTTTTTGGCAGTGGGGGTGGGTATTGCCAGAGCTTCGTGCCCTAAAGTGAGGTGCAAGTGGGAAGACAGGGGAGTGTTTATCTCAGCTGATACAAAACAGCTAACAGAGCCGGTGACTGGGAGAGGGTAGTACAGACGAAGCCTAAAGTAAGTTGAGGGCCTTGAATGGTGGGATAAAGGGCTTTGATTTTTCCCGTAGGCGAGGCGAGCGGTATGTCAGGAAAGGATGTGCCCCTGTACACCTTTAGGGAAGGAGCATTGTGCCCCTCAAGCAGTGTGGATTGTGGATTCTGAAGTGCGGGTGGCACACCAGCTGGGACCACACTGTTGCCCAGACAGAAGTCAGGTGGAAGAAATGAGTGCGTCATTGAGGCTCCCCAGCGTCGTAGGGGCAGACAGTGAGGCTGCCCCTTGAAAAAGGGAGCTCCAAGTCAAGAGGCCCAGAGGGGATGGTGCCCTGGCCGCCCAGGGAGTGCCTCGGAGCCCAGGGTGGCCATGCTGTGGCCATTCTTACCGAATGTGCAGTGTGGGCAGCCCTCGGCTCTACCTTCGGAGCCTCCCTCCTCATTGAGAGGTTATTAATAGGGAGTTTGTCTGGTGTCAGAGCGTAGACATAAACTGCATTAGCATTACCCCATAATCTTATTTAGTAAATGCTCATGCCGCTCCGTCTCCTGTAATTGCATTGGGAAGATGCAATATTTATGAAAGGGGAGAGGGGGATGTCACTGCTCATCTTGGTGATGCAGTAAAAGTCCCAGGAAATACAGTGGAGGCTGCAGAGGCCTGGCCCCCTGCCCGTGAGAGTGGGGCCCCAGATCATCGCCACCCACCCCAGCTCCCATCCCCTCTCAGGAGCCTTGGGCAGCGTGGGGCAAGGAGGTGTGGAGGTGACAGCTACTGCTCCCTTTGGCGTTACTCCTCCAAAAGTTCCTGGCCCCTGCTGGATGCACTGACCCTTCTGGAGAGCACAGGGCTCCCAGCTTTAGGTCATTCCCACCCCTTGTTGGATTGCTAGGAGACTTCACCTTCACTGTGCCACTTAGGTGGTTTGGGGAAACAGTGGGCAGCAGCAGGCAGGACATCTGGGACGAGGGGTCCAGGCTGGAACACGGTCTCAATAGCATGGCTGGCGCTGAATGACCCCCAAAGCCCGCTGCAGCCCTAGGTTCCCGGGGTGGTGGCCCTATTCTGCCTTCCTGGGATCATGGGGCTCACTCCCTAGGATACACCCCCTAAGTCACACACACACACACACACACACACACTCGGGGCCAGTCCAAGGTCTTTTGCTTCTGGGCGGAGGAGGCGAGAGTGTGAAACTGCCCAACAGGACTCAGAAGCATGGCTGTGCGCTCGCCACTCCTGAATACCCTCGATTCAGTCGCTGGTGGTGTGGATTCAGGTGGGGTCTCTGGTGAGGCCTCTGGAAACCTAGGCTGAGAGGAAGGCAGGGGCCCCGGAAGGCACACTCTGTGGGGCCCCGGGCTGTGCCAGACTCTCAGTCCCAGAGGAAGAAGCGGAGTCTCCTTACATACCTCATTCACACCTCACTCACACACAGCCCCACACTCTACGCTCAGACCACGTTCACACTCACACATACATCCAGCACCTCGCTCACTGCGCAGGGACTTAAGGCTCATAATGCTCTTGCACTCAGGGCATTAGCCGCATGCCCACCCATTCGCTCCACTCTCCCACGGGCGCACTGTGCCTGCCCACGCGGGGCACACCTCCCTCACTAAGCATGCGCGACCCCTCTAATTTCCAGCGGCCGCCCAGTTGTCTCCCTCCTCCAGCCCTCTCTTCCCAGGTGGGGAAGGGGCACCCGAATCAGAGGCAGCTGAGAACCAGGGAGAGGGAGGGAGGAGGAGGGTCGTGTCAGCCCCCTCTCCGCAGTCCCATTAATCACAGCGTCACAGTCCAGTTGGGGATCCCCGTGCCCAGTGCCACACACAGCCCGCGGGACAATGGGATTGTTTCTGAGGGGAGAGGCCGCCTTGGGCCGGGGCTCAGGCGGTGGTGCTTCCTTCCTTCAATCCGTCCCTCGGCACCCAACAAGCGCCTGCGGCGCCCTGGGACGGGTGGCAAAGCGGCCGCGGGTGGCGCAAGGGTGGCAGGGCCTGACCGGCCTAATTCAATTAGCTGAGCGGCCGCGGCTTCTGCGCAACTCTGGGCCCGCGGGGGCCGAGCTTCGGGCAGCTGCTCTTTGTGCAGGGAGCCCATGCATATGGATACAGCCCCTCCCTATGTGGCACGCCCCCCACTTCTGGCACCTGCGGCTCCCATCCCCCCACTTCGGAGAGAAGGCGACCTCGGCCTCACCGGAAAAGTTGAGAAATGTGTGTGGCTGCTTGTGAACCCGATCAGTGTGAAGGGAGGGAGCAGGAAAGGCGCGTGGAAAGGGGCCTAGCGGGTTCGCTGTGTCTGCACAGGGGCACGTGTGACCTGTAGGTTATGTGTGCGAAGGGAGAGGGTTTTGTTTTGTTTTGCATCTGTGCCGAGGGGTGTGAGTGTGGCTGGGTGTGTCTGTGGGCACCTGGGTGCGGAAGTGCGAAGAGGCTTTGTGAGCATCCGTGGGGACCGCACTCAGGAACGTCTGCGTTTTGTGCACAAGGGTGAATGTGGGTGTGGGAGCGGGTGTGGGAGCTGTTCGGACACTGTGCCTGGAGAGCCTTGGGTGTTCCGTGCGTGTGCGCGTGGTCATTTGTATACAAGCGCTGGTCCATGTGCAGTCAGGATGTGGTGAGGGACACATTACCCCCACTTCCGACCACTGCCGCCGCCACCACCAGCCCAGCAGCAGCTGGGTCTCCCAGACCAAATTCGTTCCACCCTTCACCCCGCCCCGTGCTTTTCTGATGGAGGAGGAGCTTGGAGAATTCATTTCGAACCCTAACTCTAGCTCAACCCATTTACTGGGAGAACGCTTCCCTTATCCACCAGGCTCCACCGACGGCCAGGCCCTCTCATCCAGCATCCAGTGGGGGCCCGGCCAGCCAGGTTATCCCTTCCTAGAACAGCCCAACCGCGGCTCAGGGGGGCTGGCAGATTCTCACGCGCCCCTTGTGCCCCTGAAATTACCAGACCTATCCATGCCAAAGAGGCCCAAGCTCCTAGAGGGGGTCTCCGAGACCTCCGACTCAGGCTCCCCCATCACAGCCTGATATTGGGGCTCGAAGATTTCCATCCGCCCTACCTCTGAGGCCAAATCTATGCTCCCTAGGGGCGAGGTATTGGGGTCGAGAAGTCTCAGTAGATACGAGCACTGCGGGCTCTCGGTGGCCCGGGAAAGCTCGCCATCCTGGCTTTACTGTAGGGGCAAAGTGAGAAAACCCGCACAGCTGCAGAGTCCAGCCCTCGATCAGGAAGGGAGTCTGGTCAGCCCCATGCGTGGCAGGCAGTAGGGTGGTTCCTAGAAGACGGTGGTGTCCCTCGGAGACCTAGCCCGAGGCAGGCTTGCGCTCTCCCCGCTCCCTCTCCCTCCCCCAGCCCCCCCACAAGGTGCCCTCTGCCACCTCCCCGGAAGGCACTGACCCACCCAGCATCTGAGTAAGGCCAAAGGTAGAGGCGGAGGATGGGCAGCTGGGCCCTGCTGGCGCCCTGGGCCCTGAGCCGAGCTGCTCTACTGGGGCCCACTGGTGGGAGACCCAGTGCAGGAGGGAGGGTGCCCAGGGAGCCGTCACGGATCCGCAGAGCTGGGGAGGTCTGTCCGTTCTTGAACCGTCTCTCAGCACACCCACTGTCCTACTCTTTTCTGGTTTGGGAGTCCTGAGAGGAGCCCTAGCATCGGAGGTATAGTGTGTCAAGGGCACCCAAGCTGAATGGTGGGAACTGAGGGTCTCTGGTCCTCCTTTGGGAGGGAGTTGGTCAGAGAAAGGCCTGAGGCCCTAGCTTGGTGCCCAGGGGGAGTGGCCAACAGCTTCCTTTAGTGGAAGCTGAGAGAGGAAGCCCTAGAGGGGAGGGCCAGACATACGGGATCCCTTTGCTCAAGCAGGCTTTGGGGTGAGGTGGGAGAAGGGGAAGGTGCTGGCCCCTAAACCATGTGACACTAAGGTATGTCCTACATCTGAGGAGCTCTGTCCCCTGTCCTTCCATGTTCTGCCCTCCACTAATGGGAAATGTGCACGTCTTTCCCTGTTGGGGAGGCCCTCGGTCCCTGGGGCCTGTTACTATACGGATTGGGTGAAGACACCTGGGGCTGGCTATGTATAACGCTTGCTGCCCTCTCTTAAGCCCCAAGGATTATTGAGCTGTGTGCCTGGAACCACCTGACCTGCTCACTCCCTCTTTCCCCAGCCTAGGTTCCTGGAGAGGAGCACCCCACCCCAGGGCTTTGGGCTGGTGGGGTCCCCTTTACTAGGACTCTAAGTCCCTAAGTGATCAGCTGTGCCTGCCTCCTTCATGGAAGGGAGAACTTTCTGTCGCTTTACTGAGGCAGGTGAGCAAGGCAGAAAGGGAACCTTTGGTATTGGGAATCCAGACCTCAACGTTCCCACAATGGACTGCTTCATGTTACACATCCCCTTACATATTTCTCACCCCGTTCCACCCTTTTCCCCCTGTCTCCCTCTTCCCACACCCACAGGCCCACATATGGCCATTTTCCTGACAACTACACTAGAACATAAGACACCCCTCACACAGCTGCACACCCACCAGCAGCAGCTCACATTATTATTACATTCACACTTGCACACACTAGGCAAGGGACACCCTCACACCATCATGTATGTGTCCCTTACAGAGAAGCAGTTGTAGACACATAGCCCTCCTGTTGCAGAAAACGCACATTCGCTTGCACCCTCCCTGACACGCACACCCTAACGCAGACAAGTCCAGCGGTAAGACAGACCAAGAGCCCCTCTCCCCGGCACTCCTGGGGCTCGCCTTTTGTTTGCGGTTGTGTCCCGGCAGCCTAATACCGACTGATAATGGACGCTCAGTCCATAGTGGGTGAAAACATTGAAAAACAAATTTTTACAATTATTCCTTAAAGACAAGCACAGCTAGCCTCGCTGTCATGCACCCTTCCACATCCAGCTTTCCCCTCTCGGACACACAGTCCCACACACACAAAGTAATTAAGTTATCATACACACCCTGAAGCTAAAGGACAGCCCCTGGCTCCGGGGTCTCTCCCAGAGGGGGAAGGGAGCAATGCGGGATCCAACGGGGCCTCCCCCTGTGGAGGGGCCCTCCCTTTTCTCCTCCCCCTGCAGCAGCCTCAGCCCCAGCTGCTCCTCTTTTAATTGGAGGCACTTCTTTATTCTGCATGCCTGGTGGCAGGGGGTGGGGGGCTGGTGCTGGAAGGGGTGCTGTCACCAGGTGGCCTCCGGGCTGAACTCACCTAGATGTGTGCAAAGCTACAGTTGCAAGGCAAGGACCACATCTGTCTAGTTTGCTGTTGAGGAAGCAGCTTATATTGAATGGAGTCAGAAAGGCAGCATTTGAGTCCACTCTGTGTCCCTTTCCAGCTTCCAGGGCCTTAGTTTTTTCATCTGTAAAATGGAGACAACAAAAGCCACATCACGGGATGTTTGGAGGACAGGATGAGAGGGTACCTAGGACGTCACTGAGGCTTTGTGAGACAGGCCTCCTTTCCCTCCCCTCCTCTTTCCCAACCCGACTACTCTGTAAGGCAATGGAACACAAGCAGCAATGAATCTAAGCTCTGAGTCTCCTTCCTCATTTCAGAAAACTTTCTACATGGCAGCCTTGTGCTCAGGAAACACTGCCTCGGGGAGTGGTAGGGGCCAGAACCCAAGGATCCTGGTGTTCTTGTTTCATCTTCCTAGGCAGAAAAGGGGGGACTTAGAGGGTAACCCTGCCCTCAGCCACTATCCCATTGGAAGACAAAAGCTGAGGGCCAGCTGGGCTCAAAGAACCCCAGCCTGGGGGAAGGCCAGCAGCTCCGAGCTGGATTGAGACAGAAGTTGATTCCGATGAGCAGGAGAGGTGGGTGGGAAATCCAAAAGAAATCAGACGGGCAGGCAGCAGTGAGGGCAGGGGAAAGGCAGGATGTCCCTGGGTTGCTGGATTTGGTGAGGAGGGCAGCCCAAGAGTTGTAGTGAGCACCTAGGCAGCTATGACCTCTGCCAAACTTAGACTAGACCAGCCAGGATGAGGTCTCCTCCCAGGTAACCTGGACAACTGGTGACAGAAGCGAGGCATTCAAGAGGCGAGTGAGGCAGGTGCCCAAAGGGCTGGGACAGGCAGGGGTGGAAAGGCTCAGGGGCTGGAAAGGTGCCTTAGGAGAGAAGAGAGGGAGGAGGGGAGAGTGTTAGGGATGCTCAAGGGGTTTCAGGCATGGGCCAGAGAGCGACAAACAGAAATTGTTTAGAGGATAACCCAGAACAAGATTTTAATTGCAGCAGGTAGAACTGTGGTTAGACACAAATGTGACTTCTTGACTAAAAGGAGAGAGGCAGAGCAGAGCAGCTGGGGCCCAGCCTCAAAGGGTGCTGAAGGGCCTCTCCCCACAGTTCTCACCCTCTCCAGGGAAAATAGCTCAGATTTGGGGATCCCAGCTTAATCCTCTGCTGTCTGTGGGACTTTGGGCAACTTTGTTCATCTCCCTGAGTCTCAGTTTTTGTTGTTGTTTTTTAAATGAGATATAATTCATGTATCATAATTTCAGCCCTTTAAATCCCACAACTCAGTGGTTTTTAGTATCTTCACAAAGTTGTGTAACCATCTAACTCCAGAATATTTTCATCACTCCAAATAGAAACTTTGTATTTATTTGCAGTCACTTCCTAATCCTCCCCCCTCCCCTCCAGCTCCTGGCAACCACTAATCTACTTTTTCTCTCTATAGATTTGTCTATTCTGGATGGTTCATCTAAATGAAATTATATAATATGTCACCTTTTGTGCCTGGCTTCTTTCACCTAGCATGGAGGGAAGCATGTTTGCTAGGTTCTTTCACGTTGTAGTATGAACCAGGACTTCCATTTTACTCCTTTTTATGGCTGAATAACATTCAGTTGTATGGAGACACCACATTTACTTATCCATTCATCAAAATTCTTCAATTTTTTAAAACTTTTTGGCCATTATAAGTAATATGGCTATGGACTTTCATTTTTCTTAATTATTTAAAAATGGAGACACCCTGGCTGGTGTGGCTCAGTGGATTGAGTGCCGGCCTGCGAACCGGAGGGTCGCTGGTTCAACTCCTAGTCAGGGCACATGCCCAGGCTGTGGGCCAGGTCCCCAGTTGGGGCGTGCATGAGGCAACCACACATTGATGTTTTCCTCCCTCTCTTTCTCTCCTTCTTTCCCTCTAAAAATAAATAAAAATCTAAAAAAAATGGGGATGCTTCTATTAACTTCACAGGGTTGCTGTGAATCTTAAAGAGATCAGTGCGGTATGGTGCCTGACACATACTAGTTTCCTCAGTAAACACTTATATCTATCTCTACTTCAGCTCTTTCAACATAAGAGACAGAAAAGAGACGCTTTCAAATTCAAATAACTTCCCAAGAAAGTTATGGAACCTCCTGAATTGTGGAGTGGAGAGGAGAGAACTGGCAAGGGAGTGAGGTTCTCTCCTCATGTCTCTGTTTAGTGTTTAAAATAACCGCATCTGGCTTTATACTGAATGGGCCCCTGTCCACCTGCCTGGAGCCCAGACAAGTTTTTCCTCATAAAGATTCCCTTCCAATCAGCCAGGTGTCCCGGGTAATGCATAAAAGCAAGGAGAATTGAGCTCCACCATCTTGATCAAGTCACAGCTTCTGAGATTTTATTTCTTTGCATCTGTAAAACAGAGATAATACTCATCTCAAAGTTAGTGTAGAGTTTATAGTGTTCTCCATAACCCTTATTATAATCTGCCTTATTGTATTTGCTTCTTTATATCCCCTCTATGGAATGTGAGCTCCACAAGGGCAGAAACCTTGTTGTGTCCACTGCACTTTTCTGAATGCCAAGAACCATACCTGAGCTCTGGCGGGGTAGCTCAGTTGGTTGTAGCATTGTCCTGATATGCCAAGGTTGCAAGTTTGATTCCTGGTCAGGGCACATACAAGAATCAACCAATGAATGCATCAGTAAGTGGAACAACAAATATTGATGTTTCTCTCTCTTTAAAATTAGTATATAAATTAAAAGAAACCATGCCTGACATATAGTAGCTGCTCAAATAAGTCAGTTGAATAAGGAGGTTTATTCATTTATTATTCACTCAAAGTGGTTTGGGGCTATATACCACGGGGGGGAGGGGGAGGAAGAGAGATGAGTAAGTCATTTCTTGCCTCCAAGGAGATCTCTTCAAGTGAAAATACCAGGACTGGCCAAAGCAAATACTACATTGCAACGAGATTTGATAAGTAGAGTGTGTGCCTTCACATTCTAGCATATTACCCGATAGAGACAGCCCTGCTCTGAAGGCCTGTTGGATCGAGAATAGACCAGAAATAGATCCCAAGTGATCCAACCTGTGTCCTTCCCAGAGCTTGGCTTCTGGGACAGATCAAACCTTTCCCTACTGGAGAGGGGAAAGAAGGGAAGCAGAAAAGGGAGTTTTCCCCTCCTCTCCTGGGCTCTAAGCCAGTCAGCCACAGGCGAAACTTTGAAGAGGCCTAAATTTGTCCTGGATGCACTTCCCTCTTCTTGGTCCCACCATCCCCAGCCCCCACTGCCTTAAGCCCCTAGGCCCCCCTCCCAAGATTCCAAAAGTGAGAAAATACCTCCTTCCCCTTACCACAGTCCAAAGGTTTTTTGCTTGAAATAGCCACCCCCAGCCTAGTTGCTATGTGAAAACAATCGGATTGAAATCATTCAGATACTGTGGTAACTGCTTCTTGAGGTATCTGTTTATTTTAAAGGAGAGGGGTATGTTGATACATGGGCATCCTGGCAACAGGCCCCATGCTAACTCCCTTGTCTTGTGCCTGCCTTTCAGGAAGTCTTCCCTTCCTCAGTTTCTCTAAACAGGCTGAGTTGGGGTGGATGTTGATTTTTTCAACATATAGCCTGCTCATAGGCCTGTGTTTTAAAGAAGGGCAAGCCTGAACTCACCTTCCCTGCCTCGGGGGCCTGGGCTCCATACCTGGGGAGTAGACAGTCTTCTACTTTCTAACAAGTTGGACTTCAATTTTGGTGTAAATCCTCTGGTTGATGGACAGGTGTTTCCCAGCTGAGCCCTTGGGGAGATTCTCCAGTAGCGCTGGGACACCTCTTCCCCAGAGGCTGGTGGGCTGGACCCCTTTGGCCCAATTCAAAGTTAGGAGGCAGCTCCTGCCTGGCTGAGAAGAGGACTCTGACCACCACCTCCCGGGCTCCGTCTGTCTGTCGGTCTCTAGGAATGGTCGCCTCCTGTTCTTTTTCTTTCTCCTTTTAAGTCTCTGGTTCCCCTCTTCCTGAAGTACTTCTCTGAGCCTCAGTCGCCGTCCTTCTGTCTCTGGCTCCTGCAACTGTCTCGGCTCCCGGCCTCTCACTCCTCGTCTCCGCCCCTCCCCCGCGCTGTCATTCACCCCGCTCCTCTCTGCGCACAGCCAATGGAGAGACCGGGCCGGAACGGCGAGGCTCGCTCGCACCGGGCTTTTTCGCCCGGTGATTGATGTCCCAGAGTCAACAGCGAGCAAGCAGCCGGAGAGGGGAAGGAGCAGCAGGAGAGGAGTAGAATACGTCGCCCCCTCTCCTTTCCCCTCCCCCTACTTTAGCCCTTCTGCGCACTTCGCCTCCAAGTCTCCGCGCAGCCGGGAGCCGCTCCCGCCTTCGCGCCCCGGCGCCCCTGCGCTCTGCCCCCAGAGCGAAAAACAGCGAGCCCCGCCGCCCAGGCCCCCCCGCGGGGCCGGGGCCGGGGCCGGGGGCCAGCATGGAGCACCTGGGTCCGCACCATCTCCACCCGGGCCACGCGGAGCCCATCAGCTTCGGCATCGACCAGATCCTCAACAGCCCGGACCAGGGCGGCTGCATGGGGCCAAACTCACGCCTCCAGGACGGAGAATACGGCCTTGGCTGTTTGGTCGGAGGCGCCTACCCTTACGGAGGCGGGGGACCCGTGGCCGGGGCGGGGGCCGGGGGCGCGGGGGCCTATGGAGCTGGTGGCCCGAGCGGTCCTGGTGGCCCGGCTGGCGGCGGGGGCGGCGCCTGCAGCATGGGCCCGCTGGCCGGCTCCTACAACGTGAACATGGCCTTGGCGGGCGGCCCGGGTCCGGGCGGCGGCGGCGGCGGCGGCGGCGGCGGGGCGCTGAGCGCTGCGGGGGTCATTCGGGTGCCAGCGCACAGGCCACTAGCTGGAGCAGTGGCCCACCCACAGCCTCTGGCCACCGGCTTGCCAACGGTACCCTCCGTGCCTGCCGTGCCGGGCGTCAACAACCTCACCGGCCTCACCTTTCCCTGGATGGAGAGTAACCGCAGATACACAAAGGACAGGTTCACAGGTGAGTCCGGCCCGCGCGCGCCCCGCCTGGCCGCGCTCCCTCTTCCTCCCCCCCGCCCCACGTGGCTCCTCGCTGCCCCCTTTGCGCGCCAGGTCGCCCATCTCCTCTTGGTGCTTCCTCCAAATTTAGCAGCCTGCCACCTACCTATGCTCGAGGAATCGCCATGCTGGAAGAGTTCTTCCAGCCTGGGCCCCTAGCGTCTCTCTCGCAGGACCCTTGGTCTGAGAAGCGCTCTCTGATCCCCTCTCGGAGTCCCTGGGCGGGTTAGGCGGAGGGAAGGAGAATGTAGCTTCGGGACTACATTCCGCCAGCATTTGGGGCTCAGGAATCTCAGAGAAGGGGCGCGAGGGAACAAACTACTTCCGTCCCGACGTTCTCTGGCCGAGGCGACGAACCCCCAGAATAAGGACGCAAGGAAAGCGCAGGTTCCCCACCTCCTGCCCCCACAACACACTCACACATTCCCAGCTCCAGTGGCTATTGCGCTGCCTGTCGGGCAGAGGCCAAGAGCTTGTGGGCACTTCTAGGACTGCAGGCTTCGTCCGGGTCGGTGGCAGCCTGAGGCTAAGCCGCCGCTTCATTTTCCTTCTGTCCCGGCTCGGCGTCCTCCCCGCACCCAGCACCCTTGGTCCTCCAGCGTAAATAACACACTGGCCAGGCCCACGATCGATTGGCCACCCAAGGACTACTCCTGGGACGATTACGTATTCGGTGGCGCCGGCTGCCGCACTCCTCGGTGCCTGCTCCGCGCCTTCCTCCGCTTGCCCCGGCTCCCTCCGCTCCTGCTTCCTCTCTCAGCACTCAGCCGCCGCCGCTACTGCGCGAGTCCTTTTCCCCCGGCTTCACTTCCCGCTTCCCTTGGCGTTCCCTGGATCCTAGAGTACCATCCTCCTGCCGGGCCAGACCCCCACGCCCGCTGGGAAGCAGCCACGAGTTGAGTCTGTGTTCCGGACTAGGCCTTAGGGAGAAGAAGCAGGAGGAACAGGCCGGGACTCCCGTGGGGCTCGGGCTCCAGTGCCCAACTGTGAAAGGGGGATAGGCAGCCTAGAGCTAGGCCCTGGGCTAGGCCACCCCAAGGCACCACAGGCCCCCTGCTCCCGTTCTAGCCTTGGAACCTTGGCTCACACTCTGGGCCTGTGGCAAAAGTTTGAGGGGGGTGGTGTGCAGAGGCACAACAGCCATCCCACTTTGGGCCTCCAGGAAAGGCCCTGTACCCAAGGGGCCCCACTGCTCCAAGCCAAGCTCTCCCAGGCCTGGGGAGTCAGGGCCTGGTGCCAGTCCCCTCCCCCCACCCCAGGCCAGGCCAATCTTGACAGACTCTGATGGAGCTCCCAGCCTGGAACTCACTGGTCCCGGGGCTGGTGAAAGGCACTCGGCAAGGGCCTACCTGGGAGGGCCGCAACCCATCTAATCTTCCTTTGGGCCTAAAGAAGGTCTGGAGGGAGGGTATGGCTGTTGCCTTGTGTCACCTTGTGTCGCTCCATGTCCTGTGTGTGACTCTGCCTGTGTGCCTGTTCCTGTTTGGATGTATAGATCTATAATTTGCCACTGTTGTATGTGATGTGTCTGTGTGCATTGCTGTGTGATGGAGGCTCAGGTCAGGACCCAGGATCCAGGGTCTTAACCAAACAAGGCCTCTTACTGTTGGGCAGTTTCTCTGAGGCTGGAGACCCTGGAGCTGTGAAGGGCTGCGATGGTTTGCTCACCTCAGGGAGATTGGGGAAGTGGCTGCAGCGGTGTCTTGTTGGGCACATGGGAGCCTGGGCCTAGGGAGGCCTCCGTAGGGGCAGCGGCTGCGGCTTGGCGGCGGGAGGGGGCTGTTTCCCGCCCGGCTTGGAGCTGAGGGCTGACGGGAGGAGGATCAAGGCCCTGCTCGTGGGGTTTAGCCGCTACGCTCGCTGATTCGCGGGGTGTCGGGCCTGGGACACCTCCTGACGCTCTGCCGCTTGCCTCTGCCGTCTGTCTGTCTCCCGCTCCAGTGGCCCTCTCACCCTTCACTGTAACACGCCGTATAGGTCACCCCTATCAGAACCGGACACCTCCCAAGAAGAAGAAGCCGCGCACGTCCTTCACGCGCCTGCAGATCTGCGAGCTGGAGAAGCGCTTCCACCGCCAGAAATACCTGGCCTCGGCCGAGCGCGCCGCCCTGGCCAAGGCGCTCAAAATGACTGACGCGCAGGTCAAAACCTGGTTCCAGAACCGGCGGACAAAGTGGAGGTGAGAGCGCGGGGCGGGCGCGGCGCGGGCGGCGCGGGCGGCACAGTCTCGGCCGGCCGCTCAAGGCTCCGGACCTCTCGGGGCGCTCACACTCCCTCCGCTCCCGGTTTCCGATCTGCTCAGAGAGGGCAGCTCCTGCTGGGGTCTTGGGGCGTGGGAGGCAAGGGAGGCCGAGGACCAAGGTGCGGCTGGAGAGCTCCGCATCTGTTCTATCGGAGGCTTCCTGTTTTTCTGAACGGCACACTTAGTGCCGGTGTAGACGCGGCTGATCTCCGCAGCTGCTTGGGGAAACAGCCGGTTAGAGCAGTCTATGCAGTCTGGGCTTCCTGGATCAGTGAGTCCTGCGGGACTTTTTGTTTGCGCAAACTCGCACTTACAAAGATGCCTCCCCTACCCCTGAGACTGGAGACAGGATGGCCCACGCCCTGTTTCTGCGCCCCAGCCGGGATCTCCGCAGAGCGTCTGGGGCCCCAGACCGCGGCTTGGGCTCTACGGACTCCCTCCTCCCGCCCCCGCTCCCCGCCTTCCTGCAGTGGGTTCCCCTCCCTGGAACGGGTAAATCAATCCTCGCCGGCTGCGTCGGGTTTTCGAGGGTCCCACTGAATCCGAGATCAATTAAGAGCAGATGGGTGTGTGTGTGTGAGAGAGAAAGAGAAAGAGACAGAGAGAGATTTTCCCTTCTCGCGTCACACACACACAAGTACGCTATTTTTTCCCCTATATACCTCGACTTCTGTCCTCTATCCCCCACCTCTCTCTCACCCCCCCACCGCCCCCACCCCGCCCCCCACCACCCGTCTTTTCCTTCTGTACACAAAAGTGTCCCGCTGGCACCTAGACAGCCTTATTCTCCGCACCCACCGGCGCTTTCTGCGCTGGGCCCTCTTACATCCCGGCACCCTCCCGCGCATCTGGCCCGCAAACTCGGTACCACGCCTGCCAGGAGTTTCTCACTAGCTCAGGCCTCAGGGGGTAGCACAAGAGTCTGGGCAAAGGCGGTGGCGCCGGGTCGGGCGGGCCTGGGACGGGAGGAAGGAATTGGAGTTTCCTCTTTTTCTGAATGAAGGCGAGGAATCTGCCTGGGATTCCGCCGTGGTGGCCACAAAGGAAGCCACTGCCCTGCGAGTCTGATGCCCTCCCCTCTGCACATTCCTGCTGCTGGGGAAGGGGTGGGGGACCAGCTTCAGACCTCCTGAAAGCTAGTTTAAGAGGAGTAAGGGCTAGCTGGGTAGGGGAGACGCTGGTGTTCTCAAGGCCCACCCAGGGCTGTAACCTAGGGGAGGGGAGGGAGCCAGGCAAGCCCCTTCCCAGGTGGGGGTCAGAGAAAAATAGAGCCGCCAGGCAAAGACAGAAACCGAAACACGGAGAGGGCAGCAAAGATAGATACCCCTTCCCAGGGAGAAAAGGCAACCAGGCAGCCTAACGAACTGTTACATTTAAAAAAAGAAACCAATGGATGATAAAAACCTCCATTTTCATTTCAAATTCCTTTTATTTTGAAAGGAGCCAAAAGGGTGGGGGTGGGGTGAAAGAAAACAAGAGATAAAGACACAAAGCCCAAAGGAAGAGAAACAGGCAAGCAGTTTAAAGTGCAGAAAAGAAGGGGAAGAAGAGAGCCAGAGAGACACAGAGCAAAAAAGCAAGGGGCGGCGGAAAGGAGGCCGGCGGCAGCCGCTGAGAGAGGCCCTCGCTGGCTTTGCGCGGCTTCATCGATCGCCTACAAATTGCTTCTGGAGGCCCCGGGGACTCCCATTAGGTCTGTCCACCTTAGAGACAGACGTTTGATCTCAGTTGACGGGGTGGAGGGGAGGCATTAAATGGAATAAGTGAGCCATCGCCTCCCTGGACCGCCTTGGTGGAGAAAGCCGACTGGTCTGGTGGTAGCCTCTGCAGGGCACAGGGCTCAGCGCAGGAGGCCGAAGGCCTAGGAAACATTGTCAGAGAAAAGGGGGGAGAAGAGAGGTCTGGCAGGGCAGCTTGTATCCGCCAGCCTTTGCCCCTGCCCTGGACTGGTGGGGAAGGATTGCCCGGGATTGGGACGGAGGCGTCTGGTTGTCCTCAGGGCTGGGGAGAGGCGAAATGCCATCCTACCCTCGGCTGTGCCCTTCCAGGCTGGGGTGTGGGCGCCGTGCAGATGAGGAGCCCCAGCTGCTTGCCTATTGGACTTTCCCACAGCTTCCCCGATGTAGCTCCATTCCCTCTACTTTGGGGGTTGCCAGTCTTTGTTGGAGTCAAGAACTTCATGACAAGGGAATGCTTTGGAGGGGCCCAAGCTGGAGGTGGGCACTGCCAAGCGGAGCAGTGCTCACTCAGGCTCTCGCTCGGGATCACACCGAAGCGTGGGTAACGGCTTGTCCCCGGTGCAGGCGGCAGACCGCGGAGGAGCGTGAGGCCGAGAGGCAGCAGGCGAACCGCATCCTCCTGCAGCTGCAGCAAGAGGCCTTCCAGAAGAGCCTGGCGCAGCCGCTGCCTGCCGACCCGCTCTGCGTACACAACTCGTCGCTCTTCGCCCTGCAGAACCTGCAGCCGTGGTCTGACGACTCGACCAAGATCACCAGCGTCACGTCGGTGGCGTCGGCCTGCGAGTGATTCTGCCCATTCCACTCCGGAGACCCCGGCCCAGCCAAGGGGTCGCCGCCAGAGCCTGAGAGCCAGGACTGTCTTCAACTCTGCCGGCCTCAGATTGCACGCAGGAGGGGAACGCTGCGGCCCCCTGCGGGGGTTTGCCTGCTCGCGGAAACTGTTCTCTCTTCGGTGGAAAAGAAGAAAAGAGCACGGAGGACAAGGATCGGCGACCTCCTCCCAAACTCCCATGCGGCTCTGCGCCCGCCAGAACTGTCCCTAGTCGGTCTCAGTTGTGTCTATTTTATTTTAATCTGATTTTTAACGTGGGACCGACTGGGAGAGGCAGGGGGAGTGGGGCAAAAGGAGCCTCTGGGGTCCCCTGAGGACAGCATGGGCTGTCATTTGAACCTCTCTGTATCCCGCTCCTCATCACGCACCAACACCCATAGGCCCACACAGAAATTATTTCACTGTCCCTTGTGGTGTCATCCCAGAGTCACCCACAGGGGACCTATGGCAGAATGTCATGCACACACAGGGCCATTGCCTTCTTACCCTTGATCCTCACTATCTGGCCTAGGCCAGGAGTGACCTAGACACGTTCTGAACAGCACTTCTCATATACACAAGGCCGCGGCCACACTGTGGCATACCATCCCACACATGACCACCGTAACAGCATCGCTTGGCCTCCAGACCTCCGTCACACATCCCAGCCGCACCCAGGTACGCACAGTCAGGTTTTCACGCAGACTCAGCCTATTTCTCCAGATCCTGTTCATGGGGGGGTTTAAGTTATGCACTTATAAGGTGTTTTCTGTGTAACCATTTTATAAAGTGCTTGTGTAATTTATGTGAAAAAAAAAATAAAACCCTCCGGATCCGGAGTTAGGGCCTCCTGCTCCTTGCTGAGCCCAGCACCTTGGAGCTACTTGGGTTTGGTGTGAGCTGGTGCGGCCGGGGCAGCCACTGGTGACTGAGCTGGCAGGGCATCTGGGGGCCAGGACCAGCAGACTCTGGAGAGAGGAAGGAAGAAGGGGAACAGAGAGAAGGCAGAGCCGAAGGAAGAGGGAGAGCAAGGCTCTCCTGGGACAGCTAGTGTTGGAGAGGATATAGTGTCTTTGAGTGTGAGAGTTGTGTGTGTGCATTGTGTGTTTGTAATGGTGTGGTCAATCAGAATGCTCCTGATAGTGAATATTTGTAACAGCGTGTAACTGTGTTTGCAATTATTGGTGTGCTTGTTTCTGCTTAAGTTTCAAATCGAAACTATCATTGTTCACTCGAACTTGTGGGGTGTGTGTGTGTAACCATGTGTAAATAGGGCTGTGTTTTGGGGGTAATTGCGTGATTACCCACCCATATTTGTGATTGTGTATGAATCATATTAATGTTTGTGAGAGTACATACTAGTTTCTCCTTGTGAATCTGTTTCATGTTAAATGCGTGAATGTTTGTAATTGTTTCTCATCCGTAATTATGTGAATGTAATTGAGTGTGAGATGGAATAATTTGTGAGATGTGTATTTTTCTGTACATACTTATGTGTGTGTGTTTGTGTGTATACACACACACATTACGGGAAATGAATTAGTGGGGAGTGTGGATCATTGTGGGTGACTGTTCCTGCCAGTGAGTGTGTGTGAGTGGGTGTAATTGTGCACTGGTGGTGTACATGATAGTAGGGGTCTAAGGTAGGGTATGCAGATACGTTGCGGGGGTACTAACGTCTCCTGGGAACTCCGGAGTTCTAGGCCCTTACCCGGCAAGCTGCAGAGACTGGGGCACCCTGGGTCAGTAACGGGGCCGGGATCCTCTGTGGTGCTCCACGCGGGACTTCACAGCCCCCAGCACTAGCCTGCCCTACGCACGCAGGATCACTAGCCTGCCCCAGGCGGGATCTGAATAAGGGACTTCTCAAGAACCTTCAGAGAAGCCCCAGACCACTCCAGCCAGGACAGCAACCACAGTGCACCACACTTTCCATATCTCCACATACACACACTAGACCAACCCCAGGTGTACCAAATTGATTTGGGTCTGCTTTTGTGGAAGAAGCTAGGTGGTGAAGGGGTCTGGGGAATGTGCCATCCTGGGGGAGCAGAGAGGGGAGATAGGAGGCTCTTTCTTTGGCACGGGAGAATGAGAAAACTTTGTGGCTAGAAACTACAGGTGCGTGGTGTGTGGGACTTGTTTGTGTGTGCAGGGCTGCGTGCAGTGGGATTGGGGTCGGGGCAGGACCACAGAAACCATCAGAGAGCCACTGTCCTTCATCCCTGACCAGGATGCCATCCTGGACATGGGCAATGAAATAGGGACAAAACACAGCAACCTCCCACTTAAGGAGACCCAAGAAGAAATCTGGCTGTTTGGGGAATGGGCAGTGTTCGTTCATCCCTCATCTGTGTGTGGCTCCCTTGATGCCGGCTAGAGCTGCAAGAGAATTCTGGGACCAAAAATCATAGGTCAGCCTCCCGTCCCCACCCCCCAGACCCACGGGGTGATCAAGGCCAGGCCCTGACACACTCTCTTGTTGGTTGTGGGGAGAAGTTTCTGCCCACAGCCCTGGGGTCTGAAACGGGTCTCCAGCCTGCAGAGGCTGCAGCGCCCAGTACCCGGCTGAGCCAAACCCGGAAATTGCCTCCTGGAACCATAGACTTCGTCTCCTTCTGCCTGGGCAGGTCTGGCTGTCTCCTCCCCTCTCACCAGTCCTGGAGCTTCCCAGCCCGCACTCTTCGTTTGGCGAGGTGTCTTCCATTTTCGGTCTCACATCTTCAGTGACTCCTGGCCTCAGGAGGCCACAGTCCCCGGACCGCAGGAAGGCTGGACCTCCCAGTTCCTGGAACATCCGCCTCCAAGAAGCTGCTGCGTCTGGGGGCTCCTGGATATTTTCTGGCCTCAGACTGCCCAGCTGAGGAGCTGAGGCAGGAACCGGGAGCGGCTGCCCAGCCCAAACACAAACACTCCAACCCCATTCTTCACCGCCACCCCTTCTCCCCCTCTTACAAGACAAACACAACCAAAATTAGGCACAAGTCACCTCCTCTCGAAAATACCTTCTACCTCCCATCTTTGCAACCAACTAGGGCTCACGCTCATATCCAGCCGGGCGAATGCCCACTCAGCCCGGCTGCTCCCAGCTCCTGTCCAGCTTGTTGGGGGGTTCCCAGGAAAGTGGGCACCCCGTATACCAGGATAGCAAGTGCTGCTGCCCCCCACCTCGCGCCTAAAGCGGGTGCAGGGGGCCACCTGGCTGCCCGGACCAGCTACCGGGATCTCCTGCGCCTGCTCCCAGAGCTCGCTGGTGGCCCGGGTAGCTCGCTCTCCCCGGCCCTCCTACAGGCCCTAGAGCGATGCGTCCCAGAGGTATCAGGCCTTTGGGGCACTCAGGCTCTTGTCGCTGATGAACCTCGCAAGACTACCCACTCTTGGCCAGGAATTCGTTGGGACCGAATCCTGGCAAATCCCGCGTCGGCCGAGGGCCGCGGCTGCCGGCAAAGGCCAGGCTGGCGACAGGACCGGCATCCCCATTCCTAGTGAGGCAAAGGAAGGAGGGGAGGGGGCTGCGAGGGTCACAGGCAGGGCCCACTATCCGCAAGAGAAATTTCACAACTCCTGGCCTGCCAGTAAAGGTCGGTCTCTCTGTTCAAAAATAGAAAAGGAATTATCATAATAATTGTGTGTAGAGGTGCGGAGGTGAGGGGGGGAAGAAGAGAAATTAACGAACCTGTCTGCATGGAAAGGCCGCTTCCTTCTTTGGCTTGAGTGAGCCCTGAGCACCCAGCCAGGTGGCTCTGTGGGGGCCCAGAAACCCTTGCAAGGCTGGGGTCCTGCAAGTCCGTGCTGTGCCTCCGGTGGCACACAGAGAATCTGGCTCAACCTGTTAATTATAATAACGGCTTTGTGTGGCGGGATCTGTGCTTGGGGGCTGCGCGGGCATGGCCTGAGCGCTGCCTGTTAACGCTCCCACCACGGCGTCAGGTGTGGTGTCTGCCCTATGCCCAGGACTCAGGTGGGCATCCTGTATGTGGTGTGAGGGACTTGCAGGCCCACAAGGTAGGTTCCAGGTGCAGAGCTGGAGCAGCTGGGAATCAGCGGCCATGCTGGGGAGGGGGAGCTGTGGCCCTAGGGCTGTCCCGAGGGCTCCTCAGGCCAGATGTGGGAGGGAACCCCTCCCTCGTTCTCTGCTCCTCCGGCTCCCCTCGCACCCACCTTCACACAGTACTCACTCCCTCCCACACAGCCCCCAGGGTTCTGCTCCTAAGCAGCGAATTCCCATTTTAGGCTCTCCCTAATCAGCTCAGAGTTCGGAGCCCCACAGCCAGGCCTCTGCCTGGGCAACTAACAGGAGGGAGCTGACTGGGCTTTCCCCCAATGGCACAAAGTCACTGCCCAATATTAGCGCAGCCAGGCCTCTGGCACCCCTCGTCTGCACCCGCGCCTGGATTTCTTACCCCAAGGAGGCCGATGTAGGAACTAACTGTGCAATGGGAACTGACTGTGGGCTGGTGCCAGTTCCGATTTCCAAGGAGCTCAGAGCAGACTCAGAAGATGGTGCGTTCCATGGATGGAAAAGGGTTAGGAACGAGTGGAGGGAGCCATGGGTATCCCTGTTCTGTTGGGTGGGTGCAAACTCACATCCCCTCATTTATAGGCTACATTGTGTACAGCCGCACATAGCCCCTTCTCCTGTACGTGGGGTGTGCCATGTTACTCAAGGGGAGCTACAGGTGTGTGGTGCTAGGTACACACGCGTGCACACAATCTTCACTGCTGGCATTTGCAGTTACTCTCACAAACTTACCCGCTCAGGGCCCCACAAAGCTCTTCTGCGCGGTTATCCTGCGGCCACCCGGCCACAGGGCACCCTTTCTCCCCATTTCTCCCCCTCCTCTCCTAGCCCGGAGAGGGGAGGGTCTAACTCGACTGCCAGTCAACCTGGGGGTGGGGATTTTCTAGGCCCGCGCTTTAACTTCCAGCTCTGAAACTCTGGTGGCCACACACCCCATGAGCTTGAGACTGAGCTTGGGGACCACGGACGGCCCTGGATTCCGGCCAAGGACCCAAACAAGGCCCAGGGGTCCAGCAGTTGACCCTGCCTCCTCAAGCCTACACAAATCCGGTCTCCTTGTGTGTTCCAGAAGGTGGTGGAGGGCCTGGGGAATCGAGGCCCCCAGTGCCAAGTGTCGCCCTAACTGGGAGGTTCTCCTGCCCCCTCGCGTTTTCCACCCTGGTTCCGGAGCCCGCTACCTTGGGTTCCTGCGGGAGGAGTCTCAAGACTCAGTAGCTGGAAGCAGCGGCAGCGACTCAGTCTCCCAAAGTGGGAGCCGGACCTTGGGCCTCAACGCAGAAACGCAGGACAAGTGAGTTCCGGGCGCCCTCTAGGGGCCTCGCGGTTATATGAGACGGGAGGCAAGGCCCTGAGAGTTTGGGGTCTGAGGGACCCTAGGGTCAGCTACCAGCCTGGGTGGGAAATAATAATGATAGTAATATCAATAAGCAACATTGTTGAGCATTTTCTTTGTTCCAGGCACTGCAGTAAGTTTTAAAGGTATTATATGTACCTAACAACCACCCTGTGATGTAGGTGATATTTCCATCCCACTTACAGACAAGGAAAATTAGAAGTCCAGAGCAACTTGCCGAAGAGCGTACAGCTGATAAAAGGTGCAGGTCAGCATTCCAACTCAAGGTCTAACCCTAGAACTAGGACCCTTGGCAGAGATGGCTACGTCCAGAGATGTGGTGGATTTGGGGAGGCCTCAAGGTGAGCCTCTACCAGCTTCCTCAAGGGATGTCTCATTTTGTAGAGGGAGCTCTCAGTTCAGGGGTCCACAGGGAGTTTGCCTCCTTGGACTCGAAAACGTGCTTCCAAGCCACTGGGCCCCTTCTGGCTCTGACTCTCCATCCCCCACCCCTCTTTCCAAGATTATCCCTGAAGTGCTTCCAAGCCTATGACACCTCTTCTTCCTCCACACCAATCCAGCCCCCACCCTCTGGGCCTTCCCAGCCTGGGCTCGCCTGCTTCGGGGACTGAAGGGGGTTCTGGGCACTTCCACCCACCCCTATTCTCCCTCTTCTGGGTTGGCAGGATGAGAGGACTCAAACAAGCAGAAAGTTAAAAATAGTAGCAATGAATCCCACTTTATTAGACAAAGGGATGGAGAACCAGGAAGGAAAATCCTTCCGTTACTTTTCTATCTGCTCTGTACAAAGTCGGTAGCTCAGGAGGCTTTCCTAGGGTGGAGAATGCGGACTGTGTTGGGGTGAGTACGAGGGTGCAGCCTGCAGGGGTATTAGGCTGGTTTTTAGGCAATAAGGATCAGTCAGAATATGAAAAGAGAGCATGGCCTTCCTGTCTTCCCTGCCTCCTCCAGAATGGCAGAGGAGGAGGAGGTCGTGAGGTGTGTGTGTGTGTGTGGGGGGGGGTCCTTTATATACAATACAAGGTATATGCATTCATATACTGTATAAATACCCCCTGACAATGTCTTAAACTTTAACATGTGGAAGGAACACTTGTTAAAATGCAGATTCTCATTCATTATGTCTGGGGTGAGGCTTGAGATTCCAGATTTAGAACAAGCTTTTCATGGTGCTGATGCTAGTTCAAGGATCAACGTCTTCAACTATCACCCTCTGTCTAAGGTTTAATCCTGGATTCTCAAACTTACATGTCAAATATGGCTTCTGATCTTATTTTATTTGCCCTAGAGTATGTTTCCATTTTATTCACAGCAATGAAAAAGACAGACACAACCAATACCCCTTCTGCTATGGTTCTGATCATTCGCTCTCCAGCGTGCCACTCACCCCTCCCTGGTCTCTTATGTCCTGCTCCTGCCCTGGTACCTGTGTGACTCCTCCAATCTCCCATTTCCTCTTCTTCTCCACCCGTTCCTCTTTCTAAAGTCCTCTTTCACTCCCAGGTGGCTGCTGAGGTGGCTTTGAACATCATCTTAAATTCTGAGCTCAGCTCCTGTGCTTTCTAACCTCCAGAAAGTTAATTAAATTTTAGGAGCCTGCATTTTCATTGCCCAAATTATAGGGCCAGCCCTCATTCCGATTACTGAAGGGATTAAAGAGATAATGCAGGTAAAAGTTCCTGGCTCTTTTCAGGTGCTTCAGGAAAGGCCCGGGACGCCCCAGCCTGGCGGGACCTGGTTTTTCCACTCACCGGGCAGTGGAGCTGTAGTGGGCGCATCCTGCAATCTGCGGGCGCCCTGCTCTTCCCACCACATTCCTAGACCCTTGGTTTTCCAGGGAAATCAAGTGGCTGCTGTCCTCACTGGGAGTTTTCCCTCCACAGCACTTCAAAAAGAGGATTACTGTGTATTTAGGTGCTGTTCTTCCCACCCCTCCTTGGAGCGAGGGGCCGATTAGCAAGTCCCTGCTTTGATAGGCGCCCAACTGTCAGTGCGTGCGGGCAGAGCTGGTAGAGACCCAGTGGGGATGGGTGGAGACTTGAGGGAGGAAACCTCCTCCATGAGGCCCCGCCCAGACCGAGAGGGCTTGAGGCCCAGTGGGATGGGGCTGGTGCAGAGCGGTGAGTCCCCCTGCCACCCTCCCCCTCCAACACACACACACTCCACACCTCCTCCCGTGCTCACAGAAGCACACTGTTGCTCTGTCTCTCTCAGACTCTGGCGCTGGCCCGTATGTCTGCATCCACACAAGGGGTTAGTCCTGCTGCACTTCTATTCATTTACCCCATCTTTCCCTGGACATCCATACGTTACACACCAGCTGCTGCCCCCAGATCTCACTCCCGTGTTTGTGTTCAATCCAGGGAAATGCAGGATCACTCGCATTCACTTACTTGTTCCCAGATGGCCACATGGCCATACCTGACTGAACACAGACTGGGAGGCCAATCCCACAAGTTTATAGGGAAACTTGTAGGGGGTTTCACTTGGATCCTCTCACCAGTTCACTTGCTTTCAAGAGAGAACCAGCTTCTGCACACTGGCATGCCTGTTCAGAAGCCTAGCTTCGAGCTCACAGACACAGCGTTGTCCCCTTGAACCCATTTCATAGCCACACGCTTCTCTCCCTTTCTGGAACATCTCAGGCCAGAAATTGGGTGCTTTCTGGTGAGTGCAAAGGCGCTGGATACTGCCCTGGGGCAGGGAATTGGGCAGAAGGAATGGATGGGACAGCCATTAACCCCGCAGCAGCCCCAAGTCAGATTTATGTGCTCATCTACTGTCTTAGAAAGAGGAGCTGCGCGTCTTCCTCAGCGCAGTGTCTCTGGGACTCAAAGGCGCCTCGCAGCGGATCCGCAGCGCCAGTGCAATACCGGCCACCTTAGACCGGTGGGAGAGGATTCTAGCACAGAGAAAGTGTGTGGGTGGGGGTGCGTGAGGGATGTTCCTTGACTGGGGGTGGGAGGGAAGGTTGAGGCAGCAGATCATTGGAAGGCCTGGGGCCTTTGGTTGCACCAACTGAGCAGAACCCTCGGCTTAAGGAAGGCCGCCTAGCAATCCCCAAGCCTTCTGGGGTGGGTTCCACCATCCACTCCCCACTGCAGCCCAGCTTCCTCCCTGGTCATGTGGTGTCACCTCCGGTTCACAGGAATTTGAAGAACTCCAGTAAGCCCCTGCGGCGCTACAAAGGGGCACCTTCGTGGAGCTGCCCTGTGGTGCGCTGGAGACAGCCCAGGACATCCTCAAGCCTGTGTCCAGGTCGAGATTTCCGGTGAAAGCTCTGTACGGGCGGTTAGTGAACGCCTTGAAGGCGCCCCATATTCGCACGCCCAGGCGCCCACCCTTCCAGCCGCCGGGACTGTCGGGCCAGGCAGCAGGTCACACTCGGAGGCAGAGTACACCAGGTTGGAATTCGCCAGAAGTACGAAACGATTGAGAAACAGGCTCTCATTCCGAAGCCCGGTCCCGCCAGCATCCGGAATTTGTAATATAAACAGGTTCCTGGAAAGAAGAGGCATCTCGCACGTCCGCCCCCCAAACCTGGTCCTTTGGGTGTGTCGAGGGGCGGGGTGGCCAGGAAGAAAACGCTGGCTGTGTCCACCCGCTTGCATCTGGCCAGTCCGCAAATTGGAGCCTCCATCCAGTCGGTCCCGGACTCCACGGGCCCTGGGGGGTGCGGTCCTGACTGCACGGTCGCTACAAAGGCTGGAGAACTCAGCAAACGTGGCTCGTTCTTCGGCGGCTAGTCTGTCCACTCCGCCGTGGGGACCAGAATGCCCCGAGCTGTAAGGGAAATGTAGCCACCCTGCGCTGTCCTTGGCTGCGGAAGGCAGCTTGAGAGGCGGTGCCCTTGGCCGTGGCAGAGCAGGGCTTGTCTTTTATCCTTGCGCTCCAGGGCCACACGTCCTAGGTGGCTTGGGCTCAGCGAGATTTACCATCGAGTTCTGAGGGCATCATCCCTCCCTGGGAACCTGGCCCGGCAGGAAAGAGAGAGGCGGCCCCACTCTCCCCACCCCCAACCCCCCGTCCTTTGCGGCAGGATCCAGGACTCTCTCTGCCTCCAGAAATTGTGGGAAATGGGTGACTGTGCAGACCGCGGGGGCGCCGGGTCCCGCCCTGCCTAATCTGGGGAACGCCCCGGCCGCGGATTCGCTCCTGGGGGTTTCCGAGGCGAAGACTCGCGAGAGCAGAGCTCATCCAGCCCTGACCTGGCACCGCGCCGCACTCGGGATCCGGACCCAGTAGCAGAAAGGTAAACGCTTGGACACCCGAGGGAAGGGCAGGGTCCTTTGAGTCAAGATTCACCTTGTGGCCAGGAGAAGGTCGCAGAATTGCAAGACGAGAGCCTGAAAGGAGAAACGCACGCTTCCCTCCAGGGCTCTCAGGTGTAAGTAAGCACCACTCTAAGCCTCCCTCTCTGGTCCTACCTGCGTCCTGGCCCATTGTTCCCGCATAGAGAGACGACATCCCCAAGGGGGCAGCTATGCCATCGGCCAGCTTTGCTCCCACCCCTCTCATCCCTCGATGAGTTCTCCCGTCACACTACGGTATCCACGAAGGATCATGGCAGGGACAAGGCTGGGAGAAGAGTTCAGGTGCTGTTACTCTTTGTTGAGGAGAAAGCACCGAGGCTCCTGTGTGGCGGGAAGCTCTCTTGTGGCTGTACTATGTTCAGGACAGTGCGCGCTGCTGCCGCCTCCTTTTTACACTCCTTACAAGGGCTAGGAATCCTGAGAAAAAGACGAGCTAACCCAGTTCCGACGGCGCTTGCCGGGAGAGCTGACTCTTCCCTACGTTTCTGCCGTTTTGGCCCTCAGCCCTCTGGCCGTGGGGGAGGGGCCACCTGCCTGGCAATTGTCGATAGCCACCCCAGTTGTTTTGACACATGGGTCTTCTTAGTGACCAGTGTCCACAAAAGGGATCTGTAGGAAACAGCATCTCTCTCCAACCAACACAGGACAGGAGCTTTCTTACCTACAGAAGGTTCAGAAAGTACTTCTCAGCCCTAGTTTGCAGAGAAGACTCTCCTTCCTTGAATCCTGTAGGGTCAACCTGAAAGATACAGAATTAAGGAAAATTGGCTTCAGAAAATACCATGAGGTCAAACCACGGGAAAAGCTGGTTAGGGCACTGCTGCTGGCACCCTCTCCCTAGGCTCTTGGCATGAATATCACTATGTATAGTTTTTCAAGTCTCCTTCCCTTCTTAGTTGACTCCCCAGTGATTCAAAGCTCATCTGGGGTCATTTGATTGTCTAAACCCAAGACAGATGTTCGTTAAGCACTAGCTGTCAGAGATGAGTTGGGAACAAAGTTCCTTAGGTTTCTATAGGAAAAGCTAGAACTCTGCCACCAGTATTTACCTTGTTTAGGGAAAGTCTTCCCAAACAGGAAGAATGTTCAAATGGTAGGTTAAAAAAAAAAAAAAAAAGGAGGAGGAGGAGGAGCTCTGGCTGGTGTGGTTGGATGGGTTGGTTGAGTGTTGGCCTGTGAACCAAAAGGTTTCCAGTTTGATTCCTGCTCAGGGCACATGCCTGGGTTGTGGGCCAGGCCCCCAGTTGGGGATGTGTGAGAGGCAACCACACATTGAAGTTTCTCTCTATTTCTCCCACCCTTCTTTTCTCTGTAGAAGTAAATAAATAAAATATTAAAAAAAAGAGAAAATGCAAATAAGTTAAAATATATAAATACCATATGATTTTACTTATATGTAGAATCTAATAAGCAAAACAAACAGACTGGAAACAGGCTCATAGATACAGAGAATAGACTGACAGCTGTCAGAAGGGAGGAGTTTTGGAGGGCTGAATAAAATAGGTGAAGAGATTAAGCAAAAAGAAAAAGAAGAAGGAGGAGAAAAACAACCCTCATAGTCACAGAAAACAATATGGTGATTACCAGAGGGAAAGGGGGGTGAAGGATGGGGGAGGTAGAAGAGGGTAGAGAGGAGATAAATGGTGATGGAAGGAGACTTGACTTTGGGTGGTAAACACAATACAAAATACAGATGATGTATTATAGAATTGTACACTTGAAACCTATATAATTTTATTAACCAATGTAACCCCAATAAATTCAATAAAATATTTTTAAAATAAAACATATAAATGTCTAGCATGACAGAAGGTCAGGAGGTAAAAGCCACTGTCTTTCTTTCTGCAGTATGAGGTTCTGTTTTCTATTGATGACATCACTCCTCCTTTTTTCATTCTATGATTTTTTAGGGCCTTCCGCCAGCACCTGAACTGATTTGCGTGCATCCTTTACCCACCAGAGGAGCAAGCCTTTATTCACTGAGGAATCTGAGCCCTTGATGGTCCTGTTTATGAAGGGTTGTAGTGGTGTCATGCATACTTTTTGAACATTGTGTAAGAAAAAATCCTATGTGACCTTGATATTGAGAATTATTCAGCTTGGCCACTCCCATAATACTCTTTTCGTCTGTTCATCCATTGTCATGAGCAACTGTGGTTTGTTCTGGTGGGGACTTTCTTCCCTCAAAGACTTTCTAACCCTAATCTAGCAGAAACAAGAGTCATAGGGTGATCGTTGGGTACCTGTAGGAAGTGTCACCCCCCCCTCTTTCTGAACACATGTAATTTGGCTATGGGAGAAGTAACATTCTATGTTCATTGGTAGCTCACAGCATATACCTCATCCTTGAAGTACTATACCACTCCACCATAAAATGCTAAATTGTTCTAACAGAATCCGAAAACACAATTGCTTTACTTCTCTTTTTGCATCCAGGGAAGATGAACATACCTGGAAACCCAAGCTAATGAGAAAGCTCGGCCTTCTTCAGCAGGCTCCTTCCAAAGTTGTCAGTTCTTGCTAGCAGGAAGAAAACGGTACAGCAAGCTCTTTAAGAAGGTGGGTTGAAAGCTGTAACTATCAATTCCACCACATTCCATTGAGGAGAACTAGCCACTAGGGTAGCTGGGAAAAGTGACCCTTAGGTGGACCACCATATATGCTAGGCAGAAAGGAGAATAGGTTTGAGGGGACAAGCCACATGATTCCATTGGTCTATAAAGTCAGCTGCTTTGGAATAATGGGATACATAGGTAAGATTAGTGAATCTCATGGACATTAGCCTGTTTTTAAAGCTGCAAAATGAATTCTTGTTAAGAAACAATGTTGTGTGGGAAGTCAGAGAGGTACAAGTCACAGAGTAAGTCCGTGGATGATAGTATTGACAGAGGCTTGATGACAGAGAAGGCATATCCCAACATTTCTCTATATACCTCGGTGGTGCTCCTGAGGTTGTAGAGTCGTATAGAGGACTTGGGGGTTGATTGCTGCTGCTGGCAAATTGGGCACTTGGCAGTGATGGTAACCCCATGAACTTTGGTGAGATGGTGAGGTCATGCATAGCATTCATCTCAGTCTCGGGGCCATTTGCTAAGGAGAACACTGAGCAGGCCGTGGGGTGCCTGAGGATGCAGACTGACTGAGACATGGAGTGGATTATCCTGTCTGCCTGATTATTGAAAGCCTCTTTAGAGTGGGAAACTTTGAGTGGTCAATTTCATGAAACACAAGTATTTTCACAATCTATATCTATCCCAAAAGTTCCTATTTTATGCTTTGTCTTTCTAATTTCTTGCCCCAAATCTTTTTTTAAAAAATATTTATTTATTTATTTATTTATAGGCAGAGGGGAAGGGAGGGAGAAAAAGAGGGAGAGAAGCATCAATGTTTCCTCTCACATGTCCCCTACTGGGGACCTGGCCCGCAACCCAGGCATGTACGCTGACTGGGAATCGAACCTGTGACCCTTTGGTTCGCAGACCATCACTCGACCCACTTGCCCCAAGTCTTTAATTTTGTTCCTTTCAAGCCTTTGGCCATCTGTCTAAACAATTAGCCACTGCCCATACATTCACTGCACATCCTTCTCAGGCTATTTCTCTCTCCAGACAGTGAACCACAAAATGTAATGTTCAACATTCTGCCCACCGAGAAGCATTCTCTGTCATTTTTCACAGTCACCCATGAATGGGACTGTACATCAGCGTTCTGTTTCTGGCCAGGGTTGGCATATTGCACTATAAACTAGTCTTGACATTTTTTTCCCTTTATCATCTGGTATTAGGGTATTCCCCATGAGATCATAGGTGTGGAGTGAGGAGTGGCACATTGTGGTATGTGTGATGATGAGGCAAGTTGGCTGCCTATAGTGAAGACTGAGAGGAGACACCACACTCAGAGCCTGGCAAATACATGGTCAGCACCTGAATGAGTGCCTCCTTAAAGGTTACACCTGAGGCATCTTGCCTCCCTCACCCTAGTCCAGGCCCTGTTGAGTGGCCTACACAGGAACTTACTTATGCCTTCAGGACCTACATGGGCCTGATCCCACAGATTCCACTTCCACTTGATGGTAGACTGTAAAGAGTACAGCCAACACATGGCTAGGTAGATCAGAGAGCAGCCGGCTCAGTTTATTTTGGTGTCCCATGTACACCTAGTGACTTATACCAAACCCAGGTCCCCTCCTGTAAGTAGCTCTTGGTTCTCCACTGGGCCATGAGAGGAGCCTCCACTGTAATTCTTTTATTTCGACATGCCACAGGCTCCCTGTAGCACTTTGATGTGCCATACAGACTTTGAACTTTCTCCAAGCATCATCCATGATCTATCATCTCTTGATCATTAAATGAAGATGCGATAGGAATCATTACCCTTCACTTTTATAGTCTTTAATGGTATAGTCTTTGAATTTCTTTCAGGATGTAGCTTTCAATCTACTATTTTGATAGGAAGCAAGAGCTCCAGGGGCTTCCATTTTGCCTGTCCAGTTACTGGGTTGCCAGTGTGTGCTTTTCGCTAGTTGTTGAGGCTGGGCACGAAGATAGCCATGGGACGGGTGTGGAGTCCCACTGGGCCACTGTGAGGCCCATAATGAAATTCAGTAAATGACAGCTATAATTCTTAAAGAACATCCTTTTGATGCTATTACAGAATTTCTCACTGAGGATGCTCCATCTCCCTTTTACTTAAGGGGATTTGGGCTTGTGAAATGACTCAGGTCTGCGAATTGAGGGAGGTGCCTACATTCTCTATTATGGGGGCTTACTGTCTATAATCATTATTTACCGATCTGAAAAGAATGGGGACCGAAATAACACTTAACTTAAACGAGATAGAAGTTCATTTCTTTCTCACGTGACAGTCCAAATGTAGGTTGTCCAGGGCTGTATGGCATCTCTGTTCCACAGGGCCATCCAGGGTCCTAGCAGGCTCCCTTTAATATTGTTTTCTCACCATCACTAGAGTGTGGCCCTTGTCTATACCCCACAATGCCTCGTAACTGCTTCTGTATTCTGAGCAGAAGGATGAAGAAAGGGGAGAAAGAAGATAACCCCTACCTTTAAGGACGCCCTTGGAAATTATACATATTACTTCCACTCACATTTTATTGGTTAGAGCTTAGTCACGTGGCCTTACTTAACTTCAAGGGAGGCTGGTAAATGTAGTCTTTATTCTGGGTAGCCATGTATTTGGCTAAAAACCAGAGGTTCTGTTTCTGTGAGAGAGTAGGGGGAAATGATATTGGGAAACAATTAGTAGTCTTTGCCACGTTAACTCAACTCAAGGCTCTGTTCACCAATTTTTACCATTTTTTTTAAAGTACTGATTATATAGTACCTTAGTGGGCTATTTCGATTCTAGGCACTTAATTAGAAGAAGCAAAAAATAATTATAATGGTCTGTCCATGGAGTACCTGTCAGCTCTGCTGACTAATGTGTTATTTATGTTCATTTGCCTCTACGACTAAAATGTCACTACTTGTTCTAAAGCACACAGAGTTCTTCATTTTCTTCTAAACACAGAGTCACATACCATCTCCAAATAGCATCTCTAGCCTACAGAGAACAACTTGCTAAAATGCTATTTGCTGCTTCTGTTATTTCCTTCACCAAAGTATTTTTCAAGTTCTTTGAGAATGAAACATTGGAGGCCCTTTCCAGGGACACATTGGATGGGTGGTCAAGTTGCACATGATACATTTTCTCCAATGTGCCTGTCTTCATGCTTCTTCAGATTCCTTTGTGCTTACACCATTCCTGGAATCATAACTTTAGATCATGCTGAATTTATTGATGTAGGAGCACCTACTAAAGATTCTGGAGTTGTTCTAGTTTGAGCAGCTGGGAGTTTAGGCTTCTGTCAACTGTCTGCTCCTTTAGACAGAGTCCCCCCACCCCCGCCAAAATTGGCATGCTGGGACTTGACATCTCTGAAGCAAATGTTGGGTAGGAGGGGTGGGGCATATAGTCCTCTTGCAAGGTGGCTCCAGAAGAGTCGCAGCGTCATCAGTCAAGAGCGGGGCATTGCCAGACAATGGGGAGGGGCAGCTTCAGCTGGTAGGGGAGGCCCAGTGATAGTCGGGGGTTTCCTTTGAAGGTCTCTTAGATAGCCCTATTCCAGTTCTTGGGGTTCTATTTTCCCTAATCAGTGTCCTATTTTACAAGACTGTGATTTGTCTGACATGATAGTTTAAGAACCATTAGGATCAAATTCCAAAATTGGTTTGCATTCATGTTGCCCTTGTTCCTGCAAGAAATAAGGTATATTTTCCAGTAATGATAGAAAGTCCATGGGTTTGAGTCATTAATTTGAGCTGAGAGTTTAGGGCTTGAGCTTGTTATCTAATTTCTATAAGCTTTCCTGTGGTTTTAGAAGTAGATCCCACATGGTCTCCTAACGTTTGTCCTCAGTGGACACTTCATTCTAGGTGACCACAGGTAGTAATTTAATTAGCTGATTTGCACTGCAAAGCCTGGGCTATCAAATTCTCACTCCTGAATCTCTGTAGACCTACAGCCCAACTAAACCAAATGACCAACTCCCATTGCCATCATCCCCCTGGTAATATTTCACCTACCATCACTTGCCTGGAACCAATTTATGTACCAGTTAGGGTTCTTGGCAGCAAACACAAAAGTTAACTTTAGCTACCCTAAAGGAAAAAAAGAGAGTTGTTGGGAGATATTTTAGGTAGCTCATAAAATCCACAGTAAAAAACAAGACAAAACAAAACAAACAAACAAACCCAAAACAAAGCAGTGTGCAGAAACCAGAAAGACAGCAAATTCAGCCAGGGTCAAACCACAAGATTATTCTGGCTGGGAGTTTTCCATTGTTGTCTCTGCCCTTTAGCACACCATGCGGCTGGTGCTGGGTTTCCAGCCCATTGCCTCCACTTTAAATAAACTTTCACCTGTCCCTATATGTTTGAGTCATCCTGGGTAGGAGCATTCATCGGCTCACCTTGGGTCATGTTCCCACAGGCTCCCCAATAGTGGGATGGAGAAAGAAAGCTCTGACCTCTTTGCTTCTATGGTAGCAGATGAGATTCTGCCTCCCTCCTAACATACACAAAGTAGGATTTCTCCCAGATTGGAGGGTAATCAGATATGGTGTAGCCAAACACACACACATGCGTGCGCGCACACACATATGTTCACTGTAGTTGGGGACCTCCTGCCTTTGCCTTCCTTCTTCACACAACCAAGAACTCGCCTGCAAACTCAGCCTGACCTTTCACCTAATCCAAGCCACTGACAAACCCCAGGCCTGGAGCCATGTCACCACCTCCTTGTGTCTTCACCAGGCCAACAGAGCACTTCTGGGGAAACTCACATAGCTGGAGACTGGTAAATTCATGGGGTCCAGCTTTTGTTGAATCTCAGCAAGGCTTAGAATCCCTTTTATGTTAGATATCATAATATTTATCTGTAAGAAAATTAGGTTCTTTTCATAGATGGCTAAAATAACAATGATTTTTAGTAGTATCAAATATCCAACCCACATTCACACTGTTCCCCAGATCTTGTGAGGGTGATCTTTCTGTAAGGCAATGTGATTCCATCACTTCCTTCATTAAATTATTCTAATATATCAACATTGTAAAATAATGCAAATGCAAATGGTACAAAGTGGTATGAAGTAAAAAGGGAGAGCAGCCGTCTTCGCCCTCTCCTTCCTCATCTCTCCTCTCCTTTGCAGTCAGTCCATCTCTTCACAGTGTCAGTTGTTGATTTTATGTGTTTTCTTCCAGTAAGTTTCCAGACATTCACATGCAAGCAAGAACATATGTTAACACAGAATACAAAGGGATCACCCCACACACACTCTCGCATGACTTGCTTTATTCAGCTGATAACCTAGCTTGGATATCTTTTCATGTCAGTAAAACTAACAAGCAAACAAACTGTCAGCGGTTCCTGCCTCCTCCTCTCGCTGGAGTCCCATCTCTGCCTGCGAACAGGCAGTGCCCCGAGTGCACCTCACTCTCTCAGACCGCCAGGGCCGATTCATGTCATTTCTCATCTGGGATGTCTTCTCCTCTTTCATGGGTGCCCAGTAAACTTTTACCCTCTGTGAAGCCTTCCCTGCCCTGGGGAAAGAATTATGCTTTCTTCCTAGCTCTCAAAATGTCCCAGGTATTCTCCACTCATCACACTTGTCACAGGGTTTTGTGGGTGCTCATTTACTTGTCTTCTTCTCCCACTCGACTACAAGCTCTGGAGGCCACCCTCTGAGTTGCGACCAACCCTTACCCAGTGCCTGCCTCAGTGCTGAGTCAGAAGTGGTGCTTCCTAAATGGTCGTTACTGAGCCCTTTCTCCCATCCACAGAGATCAAGGACATCTTAGGCCAATAGAGATACAGGGACACTGCTCTCCCCATGTCATTCAGTCAGCAGGATACCAGGAGACAAGACTTGGAGAGGAGCAAAGATAAAATTCTCCAAGGCTTTTGGGTTTCGAGCGGGATGCACTGAGTGAAAATGAATGAAGATCCTCATCCCCTTGGGGTCCATTTGGGTTCCTCTCAATTGAGGCCTATGGAGTAAGGCAGAAATTTTGATAAGAATAGTTGGGGACTTGGGTAATAATGACCTCAAGACAATCAGCCTGACCTTCACATTTCAGGGGTAGGCAGAGTGGGAATTACTAAAGAAACTCAACAATGGTTCTAGCTGGAGAATAAGATTATATTTACCAAATAGATAAGACATCTTTATAGATATAGACATCCTTCTTCCCTGAGACAGGCTGGGCCTAGGGAAGATGGGGTGGTGATGGGTGTGGGCTAGCTGGGTTGAGTCAGTAGGATTTCTGGGACATAGGGTGGAGTTCCACAATCAATTGGATGGTGTTGTGGGTACTGTGAAGTAGCCCATTCTACATCTGTTTAACTTTCTTCCAGTGTGCCCTCTTCTTGAAAAGTTGCAACCAAGGAGTTACCTGGGGCTGCAATATCATCTGAAGGCTTGACTGGGGAAGGGTCTACTTCCAAGTTTATTTATATGGTGGTTTTCAGGATTCAGTTCCTTGTAGGTTATCGGACTGAGGACCCCAGTTTCTCACTGGCTGGTGGCTGGTAGCACTCTTTAGTTCCTTGCCATGTGAGCCTCTCTGAGAGGCAGCTCACAACATAGCAGCTGGCTTCATCAGAGTAAGCAAGCAAGAGTCTGAGAGAGCAAGCAAGATGGAACCCACAGTCTCTTTGTTACCCTATCTCAAAAGTAACAGCCCCTCACTTTTGCTATATTTTATTCATGAGAAGCAAGTTTCTAGGTATAGCCCACACTCAAGGGAAGGGGATTCTACAGGAACCAGAGGTCACTGGGGACCATTGCAAACTTTGCCTACCACACCTGTCACTTATAAAAGCCCCCAGTACCAGGACTAACTCCTTTCTCCTCCCATATGCAACCCCATTCTCTCCCTTATGACTCTGGCCATACAAGCCATAGCCTCCCCACAGCCCTGGTTGCCTCTCCCAAGTGAGCATCCAGGACAGCATCAGGAATACTTTGGTCTCAGAAGACAGAGACCGAGAACTCAGGCGCCCTGGCACATGGAACTTGGAGATATAGTTGACATGGCCATTGGTTAGCAGACAGGCCGGGTACGGAGAAGAACCATGGGACAGACAGGTTCTGGAGGCGCTGTTTCTCCTGGTGCTAGTCAGGTGCACAAGGCCACACCAAGCTGTAAGTCCAACTCAGAGTCTTTCCCAAATGCAGAGGGGCTGCAGGGTTGACTCTCCCCAAGAGCCAGCCCTGCCCAGCTTGGCTGCGTTTAGGCCCCCACTTGCTGATTGGAGCATCACTGTCTTAACTGCAGAGAGGCAGGGCCGCCTGGGAACTCACAAAGATCTGTGAACCTGCAGAGTGAAGACTGCAGTCTTTGTAATGTCTGTCTAGGACTGATCTCAGTCCAATTGGTGGGCTCATTTTTTTCATCTCTGATTCTCTTTCTCTTTTGGCTTCCACAATCCCATTTCTCTGACCCTCTTCTCTTGATTTCACAACGTAAACCAGCCTAGGGCACAGGATACCCCTAAAATTGGGCCCCTACTCTCTAGAAGGGGGCAGCAGGATTTGGGAGGACTCTTCCCCTCTACCTTTAGCACCTGAGGCAAAGGAAGAGTCTTCAGACTACACTCCTCTGCACTAGAAGACCCCCAGAGGTCAGCAATACTGAGTCTTTCCATACTGCTCCCACAAGAGGGCGCTCTCCATGCTGCACCAGTTCTAGCGGCTCCAACGGGCCTTCTAGAATGCTACTCATGAAGCCAGACAAAATAGGGCAGAAAACTGCCACTCCAGGAAGGCCTGGGAAGGGTTCAGTGCAGTATAAAGAAATGTGTGGTCTATCTTGACCCAGCATCCATCTGGGAGCTTGGAAGTAGCCCTCAGATAAGTTGTCAACCTCATGTTTCAGAGACCAGATGGCCAGCCCTCTTTCCAAGGCCAGTTCACCACCTCTGCCAATACCTTCTGATGGATACTATTCATCTCTGTGTCCTCAGGCCCTAAATGAATGAGTGACCACACAAACTAATGAGTAAAAAAAATATAATACTTAAGATGACTTAAGATGCCTTGGTCCAGGTACATATTCATGTGTGAGAAATGCCATCTTTAAAACACTTATTGGAATATTATTTGTAATTTCTAAACAATTGGAAACAATTCAAATAGCCATCGACAGAGGACTAGGAGAATAAACTTTGGCATATCCTTCAGTGTAATAGTGTGCAGCCAGGAAAAGAATGTGGGGCAAGCTCTAAGATATATACAATATGGGGTTAGGTGGAGGAACAAGATGCAGAACATGGCTCATGCCAGGCTGCCCTCCACATGTGCACACATGTGGGAAGAGTATGTAGGTCTCAATACATATAGAAAAGCTTGGAAGGACACCCAAGAAAAGTTTGGCTCTGGTTCTCTGGGGGAAGTGACGGAGTGCCTAAGAGAAGGAGTGGGAGGAAGGCGGACTTGTCACTGCGTTTCTCTTAAAGATTGAACATTGTACTATGTGAGAATGTTAGTTATTCAAAACAATTTTAAGAGCACACGTTGGGTTGCCATCCCAGCTTTGCCACCTCCCAGCCGTGTGATCATGAGCAAGTTGTATTACTCTCTGAACCTCCATTTCTTCATCTGTCAAAACAGACTGTTAAGTCTTTCCAGTGCTCTGAGGGTGTTTCAAAGGTGTTTCTGTGGCACATTTGGGGAGCCCAGGATGTTGCTGGCATTACTGCCATTTCCACCATTACATACAGATGATGAATGAGGAGAAACCTCTGACCTGGAGAGGCCAAGGTCACTTATTAAACTTCACAAAAGGCAATACAGTGAGAGATGGGGAGTGTGATCCTTGACCCCACTGATCTTGGCCTCAATTTTGAAGAGCCAACTTAAGTGTCCTCTTGGGGCTCACCTGCTGCGTGATGTTCTCTGATGAACCCTCTTCCCCTACTTCGGTGAACATGCCCAGGACCAATGGTCAGGGACTCTGTCCCAAGAACCGATGGTATAAAATTCCTCCCTTGCTTTTTTCCTTCGTATAGCTTACCAGTGAGGGAATGGCGCAAATACAAAGGAACATAACTTGTAGCCACGTGGGGTTTTGCAAGGGGACGTGCTCGAGATTTCAAGGTTAACGGTCTTTAGAGATACTCTCCCTAAAGTGAGTGGCAGCTTGAAGCCTTGCATAACTCCACATGCTGTGCTGTTGACCCTGCGTATGGCTGTGTGTGCCAGGAATACTCTCTCATTCATCATTTATTCATTTGATGAAAATTCATTGAGTCCCTTCCCTCTGCCAGGGATGTAGTGCAGATTAAGCTGCCTGAGGAAGTTATGGCCCATTGGTGAAGGTAAACAATTAGGTAAACTAATCATAGTAAAGTATGAGAAGCATCAGGGAGACAGCCAGGCTTTCTGGATGTAGCAAGCAGGGGTATATAACCCAGCGGCGGGGGTCAGCAGGCTCCTCTGGGAAGAAGTGAGGTTTCCGCTTGAACCTGAGGATAAAGGATGGAGGACAAGTGCTGGTGAAGAGAAACAGTTTTCCGCCAGCTGTTGTGAAGGTGAAACAGTGGCTGTAAATGGCCAGTGCAAGGCCCAACACACTGTAAACACTTCATCAGTTCTAGACAGTACAGGAAGGAATTTCCCCAGATGCTCAGGGCCTGAGTTCAGGGCTGCCATCACCCAAAAGTGCCACAAGGGGGAGCTCATCCCCTGTTGTTGTTTGTTCAGGCGCCTGTCCCTCCAGTTGCTATGTAGCCATCTCCCCGCCTAGGGCTGGTTATTTATTTACACGTTACAAAGCTGTTCCAAAGTGCCCCAGACACCGGTGTTCCCTCCTAAATCTATTATGTGCCAGAGCCCAAGTGGCTCCTGACAGCTTTGTCATAGTGTTTTCTCTTAAAGTACAGATTTTGTTCCTCTAAACTGTTGCCATCTAAAAATAGCTCCCAGTCTCCACAAAGAGCCTCCAATTATGTTCTTTTCACCCGTCCTGTTTCTTTCCACTCACACCTGGCATCTCCCAGGGCCCCTTCCCCAGAGAAGCAGCAACATGGGCAAGGCCCTGGCCACTGACGCCTCTGAGCCATCGTGGCCAGCGGGGCTTCCTTGCTGTGTGCCAGTCAACCCCAGGCAGGTCCCAGTCGTTCTCCAGGGGATGAAAAAGTATCCGTTCTCCCACAGATATCCTTCCAGAGTTAGGAGTACCCTCTGTTTTGAGCCGCATGGTCTCTGCCCTGGTGGCTTCCAGAGAGGACTGAGGGCTGCGTGCTCTGGGGTGAGACAGATCTGCTGTGCAACCCTCACTCCGTGGTGACCTTGGACGAGTCACATCACCTCCAGTCATCATCCATGAAATAAAGATTTAAAAACCTGACATCTCACTTTATCGGCTGGTTGAAAGGACCAGGTCTCCCAGGAAAAAAAGTATATTCACAAGCCACTTTTTTTCTTTGTCTTCCCTCACCCATGGAAGAACTTTAAACAAACATATGATGTACAGGTAACTCCTGAAAAGGAGAGGGGCTGGTTCCTGACAGGTGGCTTCAAGCCAGAGAGATAAGCCTGGGTCAGGCGGGGGCCGGCAGGAAGTCGGCCCACTCCCTCTGCAACTCTCTCCCTGAAGGGGTCTGGCTGAGGTTGAGGGCTGACAGGTACAGGACCTGACAAGTTCAGAAAAGGGACAGCAGAGGATTTCCTGGTGGAGGAAGCACAGACATGGATGGACTTCGAAGATCGGTTTCTAGGTTACTCTCTGTCCCCTCCAGAGGACAGAAACAGAACCTCAGCCTCCTGGGCCCAGATCAGTGCCTGGCACATAGAGCGCAGCCTCCTGGGGTTGAGAGTGACCAGGGCCTTAATCCCTGGGCTTTGGTCCCATCTGGATCTGTTACAATCATCTGACATTTAGCCACCTTTGGGAAATGACAGAGCCCATCCCAAAGGTGCCACATACAAACTGCAGTTCGTTCCTCAGAGAAACTAAAGTTAGACCAGATTGAAGAGTTTGAAACTGTTCTTTGGAACCCCTCAGAGACCAGGAGGCAGGGAGAGGGAGGTAACAAGGTAGGCAACAAATGCTCAAGGCCCCCTGCCTCTCCTTCACTAGAAAAGATCCAGAAGATCTCATGTGAAAGAGGGAGAGAGAGAACAATAAAGAAAAACCCATACAACCTATTTGTGCAGTTTAACAATTAGTTATAAAATGAATAACCCATCATGCAGGTCAAGAAGAAGAGCATTACCTGCACCCAGAAACCCCTGAATATCCTTCTGCTCGACACCTCAGAGGCCCCAGCCTCGATTTTAAGGAGCCAGCAGGTCTGATACAAGATGCAGCTTGCGCGCATGCGCGCACGTGAGTGTGAGTGTGTGTGTGTGTGTGTGTGTGTGTGTGTGTGTGTGTGTATTTTGGCTGGGGTAGGCCTCAGATGCAGAGTTCAGTTACCCACACTTCCCAGGTCATGCAACGCAATCATGCTCACATACATGGCCTTCTCCAGTTTTCTTTTTTTACTGGGTTGGCCAAAAAGTTTGGGATTTTTTTTTCCTGTAAGATGGCTCTAGTAGCACTTAGTTGTCTTTAACTTCATTTGAAATAATTTTGTTACATTGTGTTGTGACAGCTGTCGTATCACAGTGTACTTAAAAAGAACTTATCAAACTTGATGAATTTTTGTGTAGCCATTTCAATATTGAATGTGGAAGAAAATACGCAATACTTTTGGCATATTATGCTTTATTATTTCAAGAAAGGTAAAAATGCAACTGAAATGCAAAAAAAGATTTGTGCAGTGTATGGAGAAGGTGCTGTGACTGATCAAATGTGTCAAAAGAGGTTTGCAAAGTTTCATGCTGGAGATTCCTTGCTGGATGATGCTCCATGGTGGGGTTGAAGTTGCTAGTGATCAAATTGAGACATTAATTGAGAACAATCAACGTTATACCACGCAGGAGATAGATAAAGTTATTCATGAAAAGTGTGTCTTTTATTTTATGGGAAAAAACCATACAGACTCTTTGACCAACCCGGAGTATACTTATTTTTCTCCCCTTCATTTCCATCTCTGCTTGTATTTCCCCTTTCCTTTATAGACACTTACTAGATTATACTTGGCATGTGTCCTTGGGTAGATATGTATCTGTGAAAAATATAATGTGTTTTATGTATGTCTGCATTTTAGATCTCTTTCTATTCCTTACCCTTTTCACTGCTTTTAAGGTTTATCCTTATTATTTTATATACCTCAAACCTATTGTTTCTAACTGCTACTCCACAGAATGTGTCTACTGCATTTACCTGATCTGTTCTCCTCATGACGAATGCTTAGGATGTCTTCCATTCTCTGCTGTGGCGGAGAACTCTCACACATGTCCCCTGTCAGGGGCCTGCCCTTGAGTAGCTCCGAGGCATATGGCCAGGGGTAGGCAAGGCAAGGCAAGGTAAGCAGGCTTAGGATCACTAGTTTGTTTGTTTATTTATTTATTTAGAAGCAAATATTTAAAGTGACTTATTTGAATTAATATTTTACTGTGTCACCCTGAAATTATTGAACAAAGAATTGGCTAGTTTAAATAATTTCAGCAGGCTCTTAGGTGTAGGGGCTGTCCTAGTTGCCTGGCGCCTGGCCCTGAGGGGTAGGGCAAGGAGAGCGTGGGGAGCGGGTGTGGGGGCCCTGGACTGGGTAGTTTTGCATATAGGAAGTGTGCTTGCAGGCAAGCCCTTTACCATCTCTAAGAATTGGCTAGCCTTCCGAGGCCAGTCTCTCCAAAGTTACCAAGACTCCAGATATCAAGTGTCAGAATAAAAAGACATGCTTAATACAACAGGTTTGGTAGAACTTAGCTATAAAGCCAACTGACAGAAAAAAATTTAACAGATGACTTTGATGATTATTTCAATTGTTTTACCGGTTGTTGCCTTATTTTCTATTTCTTCTTATTCAAAGTTTGGCTTATTCAAAGTGTATTGAAATTTTACATATTTCAATAAAGATTCATTTCTTATAGGTTTTCAGTTTTATCGGTATAAAGCTGTTTCTAAATTTTTTTACTTTTAACTTCATTACGAAAAATTTCACACAAACAAAAGAATAATTGTATGAACACCTGTGTACCCACTATCCAACTTAGTCAGATTTTAATATTAAAAATATATGGCTTCAGCCCTGGCTGGTGTGACTCAATGGACTGAGTGCCAACCTGTGAACCAAAGGGTTGCCAGTTCGATTCCCAGTCAGGACACATGCCTGGATTGCAGGCCAGGTCCCCACTAGGGGGCGCATGAGAGGCAACCACACATTGAAGTTTCTTTCCCTCTCTCTCTCTCTCCTTTCCCTTCTTTCTGAAAATAAATAAAACCTTTTTAAAAATATGGCTTCAGAACTTTTTTTGAAAAATTATAGATACCATTGTGGCTGCTGTGTACCTCTTCTCTATCCCCCACTCCCTCTTTACTGGAGGAAATGATTGTCATTAATATGGTTTTTATCATTCCCATGTATACTTGTATACTTTCATTTCATTTTTATGTTTAACTATTACATAATTTTTATTTCAAGGGGTTTAAACTCAATATAAATGGTGCATAATGTACATATCATTCTTGAACTTCCTCTGGCTTTCCAAATTACATTGTGGAGATTATCCATGTTAATAGGTGTAGCTCCAGTTCATTTTCACTGCTGTGTAGTATTCCATCATGTGGCTATACTGTAGTTCTTCCAGTCTGCTGTTGATAGGCATTTAGATGGTTTTCAATTTTTTTTAAGGTTTTATTTATTTTTAGAGAAAGGGAAGGAAGAGAAGAGGGAGAGAAACATTGACATGCAAGACATACATTGATCGGTTGCCTCTTGCATGTCCCCAATCAGGGACTTGGCCTGCAACCCAGACATGTGCCCTGAATGGGAATCGAACTGGTGACTTTTGTGTTCGCAGGCCGAACCCACTGAACCATACCAGCCAGGGCTAGAACTTGTTGCAATCAATGGTGAACATTCTAGTACATGTTTTCTTGCGAACATACATGAGAGTGTCTCAGGTACGCACCTGGAAGTGAAATGCAGCGTTGCATTTCATCCCCTACTTAAACTAACGTATGAATTTATACTCTCGACATGTGAGTTCCTCTTTCCCTACTGCCTTGACAACACTTGGTCTGGTGAGATATTAAACAATTATCCAGTCTAATCCATCTGGATTGGTATTTCATTTTTTAACATTTGCATTTTCTTTCCTAATTCCTAGTAAGTTTGGACATCCTTTCACATGTGTGTTGGCCTTTGAGTTTGGCTGTTCACATCTTATTGACTTGTAGGAGTTCATTCTATAGTCTGTGTTCTGGTGCTGTGTCCGTTATGTGCACCGCAAATTTCATCTCCCAGTCTATGACCAGTCTTCTGACACTGTCTGTGTTATTTATATGAGTAATTTTTTAAATTTGAATATAGGCAAATATGTCAGTGTATCTTAGTAATTTGAGCATTTATTCCTTGTTTAAAGAATTAAGCAAGGGATACCCCAAAGATATTTTAAAAGTCTCCCATATTTTTTCCTAAAATTTTTTGTTTTGTTAACATTTTAATACCTCTAAATTTTGTGTTGTATATGGTATGTAGTAAAGATCAGCTATTATGTTTTTCATACTTAATAGCTTCTTTATACATTCTCTTTCCCTTTTTCAAATTTATAACATTCTCCATGATCCCTAGAGAATTCTTATTATTACTGTTTAACTTCTTGTTCTCACTGGTCCATTACTTCTACTTCATCTCATGTAGTTTATTTTTTTAAATTTTCTTTTATAGGGATTGTATGTCTCAAATGTCACATTCCCTTGAGGTATCTTTCCCTTGGCTTGTGGTGTGAGCTTAGAGAGGGAACTAATACTCTCTGGGTCCTTAATTTTGCCACCACCTCCAAACCCTTTGCTTAGTCAGGAGAGGAGGTACCTTTGGATGAGCCCATTGTGTTTCAGTCTTGGTTCCCAAATGAGTTGAAAATTTATGTCCATAAAAAACCTACACATAGATGTTCATGGCAGCTTTATTTATATTTGCCAATACTTGGAAGTAATCAAGATGTCCTTTAGTGGAGGAGTGGATAAATGTAAACAAATAAACAATGGAATATCCTTAGCACGAAAATGAAATGAGCCACAAAGAGACATAGTGAAAACTTAAATGCATATTACTAATGAAAGCAGCCAGTCTGAAAAGGCTATAAACTGTATAATTCCAACTATATTACATTCTGGAAGAGGCAAAACTATGGAGATGGTAACAAGATCAGTAGTTGCCAGGGGTGGGGGTGAGGGAAGAGAGGAATAGTTGGAGCACAGAGGGTTTTTAAGGGGGTGAAACTATTCTACATGATACTATAATTGTTAATACATGACATTATACATTTGTCAAAACCAATGGACTGGAGTTCACGCCAAGAGTGAACCCTAATTTAAATTATGATCTTTGGGTGATAATGATGTGTCATTGTAACAAATGTGTCACTGGTGGGGGATGTTGATAGTGGGAAGGCTGTGGGGAGGAAGGGGGTGTACAGGAACTCTGTGGTTTCTTTTTTTTTTTTTTTTAGTAAGTTTGCTTACTTGTTTATTTACTTTATTTTTAGAGAGAGGGAAAGGGAGGGAGAAAGAGAGGGGGAGAAACACCAATGTGAGAGAGAAACATCCATTGGTTGCTTCTCATACAAGCCCCGACTGGGGATCAAACCCACAACCGAGGTCAAACTGGCGCCCTTTCGCTTTGTGGGACGACTCCCAGTCAACGGAGCCACACCTATCTGGGCAGAAGCTCTGTGGTTTCTGTTCAACTTTGCTGAGAACCTGAAAATGCTCGAAAACAATGGATTTAATTAAGTAATCAAGCAATCCTAAAACCACCATCATAATCATGGAGGCACGCTCATGTGAGCCTCTCCCTGCTCCAGGTGAGACTGTCTCCGTCTTCCTCTAAAGCAGGCCCTGCACGGCTTCTGTCACTTGTGTATACGGATTGGCCTTCAGTGATTCAGTCTATCCTATATTTTCTACTTCATATTTGTTTAAATATCCTTGTTTCCCCTTCATTAGTGAGATCTTGCCACGTACCACCGATAATCTTGCACATCTCCCATAACTTTAGGTCAGGGGTGGAAGCCCTTACTTGGTCCCAGGTCTTTCTGCTCTCCCTCATGTAGGTCACTAGGGGCTTATCTTTGGGGGTTTGGGAATCATAATGCCTGCGGACACTGTGGCTTGGCTGTCAGTGTTAGCCAGGCTCCTGCCTGACTGAACTTGTAGGTGAGATGGCTGTACGGGTTGTATCCCACAAACCCTGGCGTGCTGGGCATTTGTGTCTCAGGAGCCGGGGGAAAGGTTAAGTGCTCAGTTCCTTAAGAATGAACCTGAGACACAGAAAGAGCACCCGCAGCTCCAGCTTCACCCCCTTCCCTCTGGTTTTGTGGAGAGAAAGATGCCTGGATTTACAGGCCCACCAAGGTCGGATCCAGTATGAGAGGCCAAGTCTCTCCATGAGCTCTAATTTCTTATTTTCTTTCTGCTCTGGCAGCTGGGGCCTCACTGTCTGCGGTTAACTAATTCCTAGAGAGAGCAAAACAAGGAGTGTGTCTTTTTTTGCATGTAAACTAATCAATCCAGAGCCCGTCCTCCAAACCACCTCCTCTTCCTGGCTATTACTCTCCGGGAGACAGTATTTCTCTGCCCTTATCCTCCCAGGGCTGGGTACCAGACAACAACCCTATGGCCCAGAGCCCACTGAAATTATTCACCTTTGCCTGTTCTAAATCTGCGTGCCCTCCCTTGCCTTGCCTTTCCCCAGGAAACCACAATAAAGGCTTGTGCTAATGCTCTAATGCTTTCCCCTCGCTCCTCGGCCCCTGACCGACCCTGGTGCTTCCCCATGTGGCCCTGCGTGGCAGGCATGCCCCGTCCTCTTGGGAACCATAAGTAGCAAATTATCTTCTCAATGACGGTTGGCCACATCATACCTGAAAGAAGACAAAATCCAGGGCATATTTTTAATCACTCCTACATAGGAAAGAGGGATGCTATTAAGAAGGGGATATAGATGCTGAGTGGTCCCAAAATGACATGAGTGCAGAGAGAAGCAGATAAAATAGAGAGAGAGAGAGAGAGAGAGAATATGAATGAGAATGACACACAACTGGGCTTGCAAGAGCCTTGGGGAGAGTAACACTAGATATCCTTTCAAGTTCCTGAGTCAAGGTCCTGAGAGGGTTCAGCTCCCTCCCTGCAAGCTGAAGTCCATGCGCTGCTATTTCCTCCTAGTAAACACTTGTTTAGGTTGAGAAAGTTGAGTATATTTCTGCTCCTTGCAGCCAGATTCCTCTAACAGGGGACTTTGTTCTCACATGGGGGCATCTCAACCTGTAAGGTTTTTTCCCACATGGTGGCCAGTTGTTGTTGGCCCCGGCACCTCCTGTCTCCCCTGCTCCCCGCCCGCCCTCCTTGCACCCCAAGCTGCACAGTCCTCCTCTCCACCTCTGCTGCTCGGGCAGCCCCACAACCCAGGCTGGCAGATCCTGGCTCTGGAAGTTCTGACCGTTTCCCCCAGTCTTGCTGCCTTACCTTTTTAGCCTGAATTCCAGCTCCTACCTTTAGGAACTGTCAGCATGTTTAATCCCGCCGGGGGGAAACCCCCCCACCTCCCTAAATGAAAGCTGTTCCATTACCGGTAAAGTGTGGTTTACCTTGCTGGAGGGAAGTATGACAGAAAGTCTGTCAGAGGGGAGCTGGACTTGCCAAAACTTGGTGTAATGCGGGGACGCTGTCAAGGAGCCTCCTAAAGAAACCTGAGCTGAGCTGAGGCTGGGGCTTGTGGGGACGTTCCAAGTGAGAGGCAGGAAATAGTGTGGGGGAGGGGCAGGCGAAGCTCAGGCCCTGGGTGGCCTGAGAAAGAAGACCCCCCAGGGGTGGGGGCTGGGGCTTCCTTGTCATCGTGAGGAGACCAAGGCACAGGGACCATCAGATGGCCCAACTGCGTGAGAGTGGGGTGGGTCAGGTGGGTGGTCAGGTGGGGAGCTGGGGGGCGGACAGGACTTCCCCCAACAAGTGTTTCAGCCTGAGGCCAGAGGTGCCTGGACCTGGACCCGAACCTGGAGAGGAAAGGCCCTCCCCAGAGGCGAGAAGGTGGGGTTCCTGGTGGAGAAGGCCCAGGACCGACCAACAAGAATGTCCAACAGGGTGGTCTAAGCCCAAGGACAGCAGCTAAGCACTTAGGCAAAGGGCCCGGTCAGGTTCTGAGACCCTGGGAACCCCTTCTCAGTGTCCCCCACCCCCACCCCTCTTCCCACCTTTCTTTGTCTAAAAGGGACACTCCCAGCCTCCAGTCCCTCTGTCCATCTCGGCCGGTAGTCAGGGCTCAGTCTGCCCTTGCTCCTTCTGCCCCCCACCCCTGCTGCCCTCACACCACGGAAGCCGGCCCTTCTCCGCTCCTCGGGAGGAGCGGGCCTGGGAGCTGCCGAGCTGCGAGCTGCGCCAGCCTCGCCCACGCGCCACGCTCCAGCTGGGACTTGGTCTTTTCCGTCCCAGCAGGCTGAGGCACCTGAGGCTTTAATTATGAGCTCCTCAAAGCCTTTCTGGAAGCAGGTGAGAGATACAGTGTAAACAAGGGAGGGAGTGAGTCATCTCAGCCCTCCCAGCCCCACAGGACAGGAAGATCCTCCCTGCCCCTGTGTGACCCACCCGCTTCTCCAGTAACAAACCACGGGTTCTCCCCTCAGGCAGACACTGTCCTGGGGCCGGGCCCTTCGCGAGTCCTCCGCCTCCGCCCCCTGCAGTGTGCCCCACCGCAAACGGAGCGGTGACTCACCGGGCCGAGCGCTGTCCCTAGTCCACTTAAATCCTCACAACAGCTAGCGAGGTAGGTACTGTTATATCCTCCAGGTGTGCCTTACAGGTGAAAAAAGCAAGGCCTAGGGAGGGCAAGTAACTTAGTTACAGAGGTTGATAGTGAACCCAGGTTCAAATGGCAGCAGCCTGACTCTTGAGTCAGTACTTTTTAAAATATATATATTTTATTTATTTATTTATTTTTAGAGAGGGGAAGGGAGGGAGAGAAAAACATCACTGTGTGGTTGCAGGCCGGGGACCTGGCCGGCAACCCAGGCGTGTGCCCTGCACTGAGAATCAAACCACAACCCTTTGGTCTGCAGGCTGGTGCTCAATCCACTGAGCCACACCAGCCAGGGCTGGAGCCAGTACCTTTAAGCACTTCCTATATTCCCTCCTCCTCTCCTCTTTCCCTTTAGAACACCCAACTCAGGCAGGTCACACTGCAGTTGCCCCTTCATTTGCCTCTGGCTCCTCTCTAATCACAGGTACTTCTCCTTTGCATTGCAAAGCCTCTCCTTATTCTCCAAGATCTGGAGAGGAGAGAGTCTCCTGGCTCTGGGGTTGGGATGGGGAGATCAAATGTTTGTGTTGGAAAAAGGGGCAGGTTAATGGAGAGTTGTGCTCTGGATATCACTTTTGGAAGGTTCATAAGGGGACTAAGGGGAAGTCTGGGGATGGGGGCTTGCGAAGATAACCCTGCAGCCCATTTCTTTTTTTAATCCGAGAGAGAGAGGAAAGGGGCGGGGGGAACATCAGTGTAAGAGAGAAACATCAATTGGTACGAGCCCTGACCAGGGACAGAACCTGCGACCTAGGTATGTGCCCTGCCCTGGGAATCAAACCTGCAATTTTTTGGTGTATGGGACAATGCTACAACCAACTGAGCAACTTGGCAGGGCTTTCCATCCAACTGTGACCAGAGCCTCAGCCTCACAGTTAGGGAGGGAAGCGAGGAGTTAGAGTGTTCTGTGGTGGAGACAGGGGTGCGAGAACAGCTCATCACCTCCCACACCGCACGACTGGAAGGACAGCGCAGCAACAGCCTCCGGGATCAGACAGGCCTAACTCTGAATCTCCCTGCTTTGTGGCAAGTTACTTGACCTTCAGAGCCTCAATGGTTCAATCTGTAAAATGAAATAATAAATAGCGGCTAATTCTAGATATGAAAAAGGAGACCACTCCATTTTTCAATTGTCATGGTAATTACTGATTCAGGGGAGAATCACCAGTGGATGCTAAAAGTATTGGGCAAGAGTTTATTGGGGGAAAGGACAGTTTAAGAGTATCTCTCCACAAGCATTTATTAATTTCAAAGAGGGGAATGTAGCCTTTACCTTTTTTAATGCGGATCTAGGGAACATGTTACTCAACTACCAAAGGTAGCATCACCAGTAACAGGGCCAGCTGCCATCCGGTGCCTCCTGATTCGCGCACTGAGGACACAGCGTCGTCACTCGCGTGGCATCCCCGTCCAGAAATGCACTCACTGAAATAATCAGGAGAAACCGCCAGACATCCACGCTCTTCGAAAAAGTCAGTATTATGAAAGGAAAACAGATTGAGAAGAACTTATCCAGATGAAAGAAGACTAAAGAGACATGAAAACTAACCACAACACATAATTCTGCATCAGATCCTGGAACAGAAAAAAAATTGCTATACAAGACAAAATTTGAATATGGACCACATATTAGATAATAGTGTGTATCGATGACATTTCCTTAATTTGGTAGCTGTCCTAATGATATGTAAGAAAATGTTCTTTCTTTTTCTTTTTTTTGGGGTGGGGGGGCGGGAGAGATTAAGACAGTACTTACTTCATCTGTGGATAAATAACTTTCTAAAAAATGTTTATATTCTTAAGAGATACATACTCAAGTATTTAGGGATGAAGGGTTATATGTCTGAAACTTATCCTTAAATAGTTCAGAAAAAGAATAATACTAAGTTCATTACATCTCTTTGTATGTGTAAGAGAACGAGAGAATAAAGCAAATGTAGTAAAAGAGTAGTTATCAGTGAATCTTGGTAAAGGGCATTTAGGAGTTTATTATACTATTCTTTTAACTATTCTGTAAGTTTGATTTTTTTTTTCAAAAATAAAAAGGGTTAAATGGGAGTTATCGAACTAGCAGAGTCTGGCACTAACTTAGACCTTTGATAGATGCTAGTTCACACATTTGCAGGACAACAGATCTCAGAAGCACCGCGATCCCAGCTGCCCGCCCAGGCCTAGGGTCAAGGTCCTTACCTGTTATCCCTCCTCACTGAGATCCCCAAGCTCCGCCTCTGCATCCACTCTCAGAATCCTCCTGGCCACTGTTGAGAGGTGGGGAACAGGAAGTGATGGCTGAGGGTGTGAAAAAGACAGTCCTTCCTCTTTCCTCACTCTCAAGAATTGTGTCTTGAGAGCCTGGACAGATTTGTCCACAGGTACTAAGTGGCTTGTGCTGAGGGATTTGCAAACAGAAAAGGTACTGACGGAGGCGCAGGAATGCCCCTCTGGCTCACACCCCTGCCTGCACCCCTGAGCCCCAGGGAGGGTGTTACACAGACCCACAGAGGCATCACTCAGCCCTGGGAGCGCCAGCCCCAGTGTCAACACTCTGGCAGAAAGAGGTGCTAACGTGCATATTTGAAGATGTCTGAACAGACTTGTTTGAGAGACAACCGGAGTTGTGAAGTAATCCTGATGTCTCCCTGTGTCTCGGTTTTGAAAGCAGGGTTTGCCTGCAGGCCTCTGACCCCTAGTGTCTTTCTATTATTGTTAGCATTTGCCAAAACTTTGCTTAAGACTTGGGGATGACAGAAGTCAACACGGAGAGGAGCTTATATTGCTGCTGGAAGGGCTACTCTTAAGACCCTCTGTGGGACAGAGGCAGCTCACCGCGGGCTTCTCCAGGCCTGATGCCTGGCCAGTGGAGCTCTCCTCTCTGTTCCTATCACTTATGCAAGCTAATCTGTTCCTCTTTTCCTCCTGGGCTACTTTAACTGGGACTTCTGTCTCTTCTTAAATAAGAAAAGGGGGTGGGGCGCCCTGGCCAGGTTGCTCAGTTGGTTGGCTCTCTGGTCCGGACACACAGAAGAAGCAACCAATGCACACATAAATAAGTGGAACAACAAATTGATGTTTCTCTTTCCCTTCCTCTCTCTCTCTAAAAAATCGATAAATATTTTTTAAAACAGGTGGTGGGCAGATGGGGGGATCCTGATCAAAACACTGTAAGGATACCTTGTCCCCCAAGCCAAGCAGAATCAATCAATACCCCTCCCCCGCCTGTGTTTCATATTTAAACTAGATGCAGAGATTATAGTCCAATGACTGGAACTGAAAGGTTGTGTAGATGTAGGACTAGGATTTACTTGGGAAACCAAAAAGAAAAGTGATCTGTTGCGATAAATAGGGAAAGAAAAGGACCAGATAGGCAGACTGAGAGAGAGAGAGAGAGAGAGAGAGAGAGACATGATTTTTCCAACCCCTGCGCCCCAGGGCACTTCCCACCCTTCCTATCTGTGATAACCTCAGACCCACAGCACCTCTGGCTTAGGCTTTTTTGGATATAAGTGATATGAGTTTGGAATAAGAAACTCATTCAGGCTAACTTAGGCAAAAAGTTATAAGGTATTAGTATTGCATAACAGAGTTATTATAAGGCCGCATGGCACACTGGGCCCCAGGAAGGCCTGGAAGCCAGGCAGCCCTTTCTCTCTGGGTCTCCTGGTCCCAAGCATCTTACTTAAGACCCGCTTCCTTCAATTCTGCCTGCGCTCCAGGCGGAACATGGCTGCTTCATAGCCCCAGGGTGTGTACTTTCAAGTGGCCACAGAGATGTCCTGGTCACTCCAGCTCTTGTCCAAACCAGGAGAAAGGCTCTGGCAGGCCCAGTCTGGGTCAGTACCCACCCCTCTCCAATAAGCCATGTCTGGTGCAGTGGGGTCACATGGCACCCCGGCTTCTGAAGCCCACCTTCAGGGAAGTGTCAAAGAGGAATCCTCGACAGCTATGTTCTGTGAAGCTGCTTTGGGTGGGCTTCCACTCACTGCCGTTAGACGGGGCTGACTGAAACAACTGCTGACGGCCTGAGGGGGCCTGTTGGCCCCTCACTTCTCTCTACTGGAAGGTGTGTGGCTCATGGGAGTGTCCAGCTGGATCGCAAAGTTGGTTCTTCCTAAATGAGTCCAGAGAACATTCTTCCACAAGGGGTCTCATGTGAACAACCAGAATTCACAGTGGTGGCAGCTGGCTGTCCCTCCCTCCCCCCGCCACCTTCTGCCACCACTGGCCAGTGACATATTACCCGGACCCATCATGCTTCTTATGTAAGGTAGCAAAGAATCCTGCAGAACATTCCATAGGCAGACTCCTACATGGCATGGACATGACTGATGATTATGACTTGCCCTTTTAGGAGGACAGATACCAATATTTCATCATCTCGGGACAATATGGAACCATACAGGTGTAACACTGGATGGCAAATTCTGAAAGTTGAGCATAATTCTTTAGATTTCACTAGGGGTGGGAGGTAGGGCTGCAGGGGCAGAGTCAGTTACCTGAATCTTGGCTACCTCTCCCACCTTAGGACTCTAAAGACATCAATGTCACCCAAAGCCCAGAGTTTTCTTTCCTGAGCCTGTGGGATGTCTTTCACTTCTCTTTTTTCCATGATTGTTTAGCAAGAGGCAGCCCTGGATCTAGGGTAGGGATAGAAACTGTCTCACACAGCAGAGACAGGCTGAAGACTCAAAGTTGGAAGGACAGAGGGATGTTTTCCGTTCATTGTTGCTATTCTGAAATGAAAATAAGACTGGATTGTGTTAAATCAGAAGCAGATAATTACTGCCTAACATGACCGAGAGGGATAATTCAGAATTCAGAATAAAATATATAGACATGAAAACACTGAGGCATGGCTGGATACCTCCCTCACTCAACGCCCAGTATTGCCCTTTTCCTGATCACCTTCTACTATAACTTTATATTTTCCTTTAACTTGAGTAGAATACACTTTCCTAAATTATCCAGCGTATATCTCGGCATGTTCAAGGCCCAACCTGTTGGCCTCCAGGCCCCAGCTGGGAAGCTGCCCTTCAGCTTTTGGGCCTCATGCTGGCAGGAGACCCATGACTGCATCAGCTTCTGTCGGCAGAGCGTGTGTCCCAACAACTCCACGTCAGTAATGAAAGTGTCAGAGCAACAACCTGAGTGGCATGGGGAGGGATGTGCTGGGGGCAGGGGGTGACGGAGATATTATGGTACAAACATGTCACTGCTAACACAATGACTGACCACCAGGAAGGAAACCATAGAGACGTGGGGAAAGTTAGGTAAGGCAGAACCTCGGCCAGGTGACCGAGTTTAACACCGTCGCTGGTGAGTCATGTCAACTGCATGCTCCCCAATGGGCCGTTGATGAGGAGGGCACTTCACCTCTGCAGCGTCCCCCCAAACCCGTAACTCAGCCTGACCGTGATGAAACCCCAGACCCACCCAAACTGAGAGACGTTCTGCAAAATACCTGACCAGTGCGCCTCTAAACTGTTGAGGGCATTATATGAAACAAGGGAAACCTGAGAAACTATCACAGACCAGAAGAGACTGAGCAAATGTGACAACAAGATGTAACATGGAACCCTGGAAGGAGTCCTGGGGCAGAGGAAGGGCCCCAGGTAGAAAGTCTGGTGAAAATGAATAAAGTGGAGTTGAGTTAGCAGTAATACACCAATGTTGTTCGCTCAGTTGGGACAATATGCCACGGTAAAATAAGACATTAACAAGAGGGGGCACTGGGTAGGGGTGCAACTTTCCTGTAAATTAGAAACTACTCTGAATTTAAAAGTTTATTTTTAAATAGAAGGTAGTGCAGGGATGGGGGCAGGGCAGGGGGAGCTGGCTTTCTGGCTGGGAGGGGAAGGAAGGGTTGGAAGGGAGGAGTCCTGGGGAATCTGCAGCAGGACAGAGAGGCTGCAAGGCTGGAATGAAGTTGGCACCCCTGCCCCCAGCAGCCCTGAGGAAGAGGCTTCCTACGAATCAGGTTAGCAAGGGTTGTCCTTACCTGTAGATGGCCCAGAGAGACAGAGAGCTGAACTTCTGCAGCTCCAACGTGCACAGACATCACTCAGTGAAGTCTGGTTAAAATGCGGGTTCTGACTTGGCGGGTCCGGACTGGCTCCCAGGTGATGCTGATGTTGTGGGTTCCAGAACCACACTTGGAGTGGCAAGAAGCTGGAGAGTTGGACATCACCTTTCACCTGGGAAGAGGAGAGGAGATGCTGAAAGGGAAGCTGCAACCCTGAAGATGCAATTCCCACCCTGACTTGGGCCTGAGTAGAAGGGTGGGCTCACAGAGGGGGCTCGGTGAGAACAGCAGATTCAGGAAGCGGGCCCAGTTCTGATCACCTGCAAACTGCCGCACGGGGCAGGTGCCTGGGCCACCGGCCTCATGTCCCCATCTGTACAGGGGGCATTGTAACTCCCAGTGCCTCTGTCTTCAGGTCATTCTGGGAACTGAGGTAATCACACGTGAAGGTCTCAGCACTCGGCACACGGCACACCTACTTTGTTGAAATGACTGAGGTCCCTGCCAAAAGAGCTTCAGATGACTTACAAAGACCGGGTTTCTCTTTTTGATTAACATGGCTGTACTCTCATGAAGCCATTTTGCTTTGGTGATTTAATCATTCAGTCAACAGATGATACACCCTGAAAACCACCATGGATTTCCGAAGAATTTGCTGTCTGAAGTCTTTCCGTCTCTTGGAATGCAGATTTACAGAAGGTTGGAATAGAAGAGAAACAAAAGGCCAGATGGATCTTAGCTCCACTTGCCAAGGCAAAGTCCCATTTGTCGTTCCCAGTCCTCTACACTTCCCTCAAGCTGGGCCCCTCTCTGGCTGGGGTCCGCAGAGGAGGGAAAACTGCACCCAAGGGCCGCCCCTCTTCCTTCAGGGAGCCTCCTGCTGGTGAGGGCATGTCTTCCCCAGCCTCCCCCTCCTCCCTGGGCCTTCTCTCCCCTTTCTCTAGCTGTGGAGCTCTGGCCCGAACCTCAGCCACATCCTGACAGCTGCCCTCCAAGGGACAGGAGCTGTGGAATGCCTGCTCATCTTCAAATTTAATTTACACAAACACACTTATATGCACAGTCAAAAGAGTTTCAAAATGAAATCAAGGTGGTTCCCTCACAACAGATAGAGAAAAAGAGAAGGAAATCAATGCTATTGACTTCTGTTGGGTCACAGACCCTTTAGGAATCTAATAAAAGCATGAGGCCATCACCACCCGGAAAAACACACCTAAGTGCACACAAACACACAGCTCTGTCCCCAGTTGCAGGGGGTTCTGGGCACTGGGTTAAGAGGCTCCTGTCATATTAGGGATAAAAAGAGAACACGGCCAGACAACAAGATAAGGTGGTGGGCATGACAAAGGTCCTTACTTTTTAGTGTCATCGCACTGTCCCTGTACCTTCAAGTGCCCAGCTCCATCGGTGGCGACCCACAACCATCCTTTGCACCATCCCCCAGGGCAGGGCCCAGCCTCGCCCAGCTGGGCCATCCCTGTCAGCTGCTTTTCCCTGGGCCCCTGAGGAATCTCAGCACATGGTCCCCGTTAATGTGGAAACCCTGGGCCACTCCTTTCTGGCCCGTGGCTGATTCCATTCTCATGGCCCAGGATTCCCAGAGCACTTTCCAGTGTTACTCTGCCCTCTTTCTGTTGGACTCAGGCTAGCGCAGAAAATAATAATGCACCTTCCCTCCCAGCACAGAAGTCTACAGGCCTTAACTTGGAACCCAGAGGGAGTGGGAGGAAATAAACAAGAAAATCAAAATGCATAAAAATGGTCCATCACATCCAGGACATCTCCCTGATCCCAGATCTTGGCCGCAAGCTCCTACAACAAAGGAAGGATGCTCAGTCCCTGCTCTCTGCATTCCATTTCAGTGGCTCTGGAATGGGGCCTGATGTAGGCATTTTCTCAGGCCCACATCAGCATTCAGCCAGGTACATCAGCCACATCTCCCCTTCTGCATTCCCCTCCTAGACCTGAAGGGAGGAGAAGGAAACGCATGAAGTCCTGGCTTTAGGAACAGCGCCTAGAAGGATCCACACTGGAGAAAGAAGAAAGCATCATGCCCCTCATGGAAAACTACTGAAGACCACAAGAGAGAAAGGATGGAAAAGGACAGAAACACACACCCCCTTTACTTGTTTCTCCATTTAAGACCTAGGTTTAAGGATTCTCATGTTCTTGGGCTACTTAGAGTAAGTAGAGGAAATTCCTGACGCTAGGGCTTACTCTGGCCTGTCCCCACGTGGGAATCCTGCTCTTAGGACATGGCAGGTGGATGGGCGGGGCCTGGATCAGAGCTCTGGGACACCTCTACACAACCAGAGGGCACTGCCTCAACCGAGAAGTTGTCACTGGATCTCACATCACCTGGGCACCTTCAAAGCCCTGTCTTCCTCCTTCTGTCACATACATGCACACACTGCCCTTCCTCTCTCTTCTCCAAGGACAACCTCAAAATTGAGGGCAAAGACCCAGAGTGACGTTCACGGATTGCCTCATCCCACACCTGCATAGGGATTCTGCCCACTCTGACCCTTGATTCTCCTAGTTGTCCAGGGCTGGAGAGTGTCCTGCAATGGGGAGGGACAGATCTCAGGAGTTGATTTCTGGTAAGCATGGCTGTGACAGGGCCAGGGGACTCAGTGTCCATAGGAGACAGTGGCAGCCTGGGTCAGCATGAGGGAGGGAGGACCTGGTGCATCAGGGGGTGAGTGTCCGTCAGGCATGTGAGGGCCCCATGGGGTTCCCTGCCAGGGAATGGCTGGCTGGCTGTCAACTAAACTCTCAGGGGTCTTGGCTCTTCTCCAGTGCCATCACCACTTTTTATACAGTCTCTATGTGGACTGCCACTGCACCTGTTGGCACACATTCTTCCCCTGACCTTTCCTTATGTAGAGTGCCAGAGAGGGAACACAGTCTGTCCTGTCAGTCTTGATGATCAAACTATAGAGGAAGTAATTTCTACCTTTCCTGGCACCATATCATTCGTGGGTCAGCTGGTGCAGCAGAAAAAGGAAAAGGTAAGATTAGCACAGAACTAGCACTAGCCCTGCCTGGTGTGGCTCAGTGGATTGAGTGCTGGCCTGAGAACCAAAAGATTGCAGGTTCAATTCCCGGTCAGGGCACATGCCTGGGTTGCAGGCCAGGTGTCCAGTTGGGGGCAGGCGAGAGGCAACCAGTCAATATTTCTCTCCTCTCTTCTCCCTCCTTTCCCCTCTCTCTAAAAAAATAAATAAAAGAGAGCTAGCAGTAGGGGTGGCAGTCCGTAGCACTGAGTTATTCCTTTTCTGAGCAAACCCATTTAGACCAAAAAAGCCTTTTAAGCTCGTTTGGGGAAAGCATCTCCTTCCTGAAGGCAGAGGGATGCTAAGATGACCCGCCAGCAGATCAGAATCAGAGAAGCATATCCTGCTCTACTGAATTTTGCAGCCTTGCAGCGCGGCAGCCTGCAGCAGTTCCAATCTACGGACAGCAGGCGGAGCTCTTGCCTAACCTTTCCCAGATGGAGGCGGTTGCGAGGACCCAAACTTTGTGAGCCTCGAGGGTTCTGGTAATTTGCTTCCAGTGTCCGGGTGACTGCAGAGGACGGCCTGGCTAGGATAGAAACAGAGATGACTAGGGGCTCATAACTTCCCCTTTAGGCGCTCTCCCAGAAAAGAGAGTGGCTTATTGAGATGCCCAAGGAGGACCGTTTCTTCGGCCCTCACCAATGAGACATGGGGTGGTCCATTCTCAGCCGCACCCCATATCAAATCCCTGAAAGAACGTCCCCGGACTCTTCGGGTCCTAAGGGAGTCCTCGCCCCCGCATGCCGTTCCCCTGCTTTGCCTGCAGTGGCCCTCTCCCAATGGCTCAGTGCCACAAAGTGGAGGTGAAGCGTGCTCACGGTAGGGCTTGTGGTGAGAGAGGAGGACTGTGTCCGGGTGGGTACGGCGATTCTGGGTGGGGTAGGGGAAAAGGGGTGGCTGAAGAATGCGCGCTGCTGTTGCTCATCACAAATGCCGCGAGGTGGCGCTCGAAGGCCACGTCACAGAGAAGTGCAGGATTTAGAAGACGAGGGGTTGGCTTGCAGACCTAGCGAGGGCTGCAGGAAGAAGTTGCCAGCCGCGGTCCAATGATCCTACTCATTGAAACGGAGGGCACTTGGGGACCTATGGAGCAGCATGATTACCAGACTTGGAAGGGTCAAGGAGAAGAGGGAGCCGAAGGCATGGCATGCGTTTCGAGGGACTGTGGATGGATCCCCCAGACCTTCCTCAGGAGTGGAGAGGGGTGGGGGATCCTCTGTCCTTTAGTCTGTCGTCGGCCCACCTGCCTCTCTGGATTTATAGGTTCTGTTTTGAGGTCACTGGGAAAAGAATTCGGGGTCTTAAAATCCGACTTTATCCCAGGAATAAAAAATCCAAGAGCGTGCCATTATCTGTCCATCTCTTTTTCTCTCAGGATTTGTAGGTCTCTGTATCACCTCCCGCTCTGAACCTTCCAGACTCCATCTCATCAGAAGGGGATGGGGGTGGGGGGACGTAGATCTTTGGATTTTTTTTTATCTCCCTCCGTCTGCTCTTCCTTCGGATATCCTCAGCGGCTTCTCCTGATTCTGAGAATCTGCCCCAAGCTCCGAGGAACTGTTCCCACCTCAGGTTCCTGCAGGAAAGAGGCTTCGGCTCTAAACGCACCTGACTCACTCCCGTTCTCCAAGTCAGAATGTGTTGTGTCTCTAAGGGACAGCCAGGGGCCATGCGCCCCCCTCCGCCTAGGCCTTCCTTGGACGGATCCTTCGGGCCCCAGCTTGGCTTCTCGCCATCACCTGCGAATTATTCAGATTCTGATGCCACAGAATTGTAGGCTCCTCTCTCCAGTCCATCTCACTCTTCTGACGCTTGGCTCAGAGGTCCCATTCCTCCTCATTCCTTACGCTCCGAATTCAATCGGGAGCCTGTGTGGAGGGGAGACTTGCAGAAACCTAGGGGCCGCGTTGCCAGCAGCACCAGCTTTAATCCCACCCAGCGGTCTAGGAATTGGAGATCCGAGGAGGGGCGGTAGAAGCCTCCCGCTGCGGCGAAAGCACGGAGCAAGGTCTGGCCCGGAGGACCCGGGCCCGCCGACTTCCCCCTGTAACGTAAGGGGTGGTGGGAGGAAGTTGCGTTCTCGTGGAAGAGAAGATGGAAAGCTGGAAGCAGACTGACGGGGGTGGAAAAGGGACACAGAGAGGTGATGCTTCCTCACCGTCCAGGCCTTCTCCAGAGGCCTTAGCAGCCCCTTCCGCGATTGCCATACTCCTGGGAAGGAAATAGGTGGGCTCAAAAGGACGCTGATATCTGCTTTTGGAGCTGCAGTATCCCCTCAGTTCCCCAAGGGCCTCGCCCCGGGCCCACACCAGCGTCAGCCTGGCGGGGGCTTCAAGCCCAGCGCCCTGGGATGAGGGAGAGTGTGGGCCTAATGAGTGGGTAGCCCGGGACGTAATGAATCCAAGGCTCTGGGGAAAATTGGGAGAAATGGAGGACTGGGTGTCCGCTGTCCCAAGGCGCCCCACCCTTCTCGAGCTTGGGCACAACCTGCTGCTGGGCCTTCCGGAAACAGAGCCCGCCCCTGAGAGTCCCTGCCCTCTCCCTGAGGCCGGAGGTATTAGTGCTGCTTGATCAAACCTCATTTTCTACGAAAATGGAAACATATCCAGGGTCCTTAATAAAGTGAATGACGAGGCTTCGCCTGTAATTGGGCTTCCGGTTGGTGGCTATTTCCCTAAACTGACAGGGGGGAAAATGTGAACCTACAGCGTTCAGATGTAATTATATGATTATCAGAAAGAGGTGCAGGGTGGACTCACAGAGACCCGGAGCCAACAGCCTGAGAAAGGGACACAAACGCTTACCCAGACCAAGGGACCTAGTAGTCCTGGACCTCCACACTGACCCCACATCCAACTGCACGCCTCTGCAAGCTTCGGACTCTCCTCCCATCCTCAGGCCAGCCCTGCCGCTGCCAACGGAAAACGCGGGATCTTTATTTATACGCTCTGGCACGGGGGGGGGATGTCTTTTCTTTCCTCTGAGAGGAGGAGTGTCCTCTGGGGGGGGGGGCGGCCAGGCTGATAGTCTCGGGACCGATCTCACGGACAGCGCGCGCTGCCTGCATATTTCTATGCATAATCCAATTTTCTCCGTGACTATCTAGTTAAACTCTTTAACAACAGCTACATAATTAGAATTCGGATTCCCATTAATTTTCCCTGGGCCTCGAACCATTTGCAGCTCACACTGGTAATTAATGCGATACATCACTAACTTTACCCAGAGCCGGCCAGCCGGGCTCAGGTCCTTCGGCCCATGCCAGGCGCCCCTGCACGCGGCCCTGACTCCGGACACCGCTTCGTAAGTGGGGCCATTTCCCTCCCGCCAAAGCCAAATACCTCGACCCGTGTACCCAAAGCCTTGTTTCCAGGAAATTTCACAATTAAAAATATTTATCGGGAGCAGATTTACGTTTCTGGGTTTCCAGTCTCGGGGCGTCTGGGTAGACTATTAAGAGTAATTAGCATCTTTTGTGCATGCAGATTTACTTCGCTCATTGCCACATAATTCATCCCTAAAAGCCAGCGCAGTCGAACACAGGCGCAGCCGCCACAGCCGCGGCCAGCGGTACCGCCTCCGCCTGGGTCTGAGGTCCCCGGGCCCTGAGCCCCCATTACGCTGCGGGCTCCTAGTTTCTCTGGTCCAGCTGTCCGGTTTGGGCCCGGAGGCTGCGCGCGGAGCGAAAAGTTTCTACCCTGGAGACGAATAACGCTAGGGCGACCTCAGGCGGCTGGGGAAGGCTTAAACACGCTCTCCCAGCTGCCCGGGCCGTGCGGTCTGGACCTGAGACGTCGAGACCCTGCAAGTGTGCGCGCGCGAGCGAGTGGGCGTGTCTCTATGCACGCTCGCGTGCGCGCCCGTGCGTGTGCATGTGCTAGTGCGCGTTCCTGAGAGTGCTCAAGGGCGCGTGTGGAAAATGAAGTGATTTCTGCCCACCCCATCCCAGGACCGCAGCTCAAATGCCAGTCCCAGGTCACCCAGCTAGGGCACTGAGGTTTCGAGGGAGACTCGGGCCCTACCTTGCCTCCATTTCCCTTCTCAAGAGCCAACCCCGTCCAGCTTGAAGTCCTGGAGTGCGCAGCGTTTGGCGGGAGGGAATCTGGGAAGCCGGACGCCCAGTCGCGTCCGAGCACAGGTTGCCCAGTGCTGGTGAGAGACCACCAGAGAGAGGGCAAGCGGATCAGGGAGTCACTGAACAGCGACATTGCGGGACCGCTGGGGGGCAGGCGGAGACAACGGCACCTGGCGGGGGGTAGGGGTTGAGGGTGGAGGTGGAGGCAGGCAAAGCTACAAAGTGGTGGTGGGAGGACCAGGGCCAGGGAGCGCGACTGTGGCTCTCGCGCTCCAGGCCGAGGCACCCATTCCTGGTTCGTTATTAACGCTCTGGGAAGTCCGCGAGCCGCCCAACTTTCTTCTCTTTAATGAGCCTAGAAGAAGAGGCTGCCCTGAAGGGGTTTGTTCATTAAAGATGTAGCTGGAGGAATATTGTCTCATTAATTATCTGGTTTTAATTACACTCCTACCCTTTGAATCAAGAGATGGGCAAAGTTGATTCAGTGGCGCCGCCTTCTTTAGCCTAAAGAGTCAGGCCGGCAGAGGGCCTGGAGGGGGCGGCGGGGACTGTGTGCCGAGAGGGTGTGTGAGTAAGCATTTGGGGCGTATCCAGCCGCTAATCCCCATGCGAGAGAGCTTTATGCCTGGGTGGGTGTGTGTGTAGATGAGGTCTGCGTGTGGGTCTGAAAATGTGCGTGTGTCTGAGTGTGTGTGACCACGTGTGCCTGAAAGGCCCTGTGGACGTGACTTGTGTGTCTATGTAAGCTCCCCGCCTGTGTGCCATTCTGTATGTCTGGGTGTGAGTGTGGGTAGCTGAGTGTGTCTACAGACAGGCCCAAGAGCGGGTATCTAAGTGAACAGGGGTGTGACTGGATAGCTGTGTCTGTGCGCATTTAAGAGGATGGCCTCCTGCCCATCAGCTAAAGTGACAGCGTATGACCGTGTTTCTGGGTCTGTGCTGTGTGTGCATATGGCCCTGTGTATATGAGTGTGGGGGGTGGCACTCCACCGTGAAAGCATTGCAGGGACTGGGACCTCTCCAAGGACGTGGCTTGGTTTCTGAGGGTCCCCAGAGCTGGGGTGCCATCCGGAAACCACGGTCCTCCTGGAAGGGGGTTATTTAAGGGGGTGCTCCGTCCCTGCCTCATCCCTTGTCAGGCAGGAGCTGTGCTAAAGCGGGGGCCGTTTTCCCTTTAAATCGTGGACACTTTGACAGGGGACATTAAGGACCCGGCTGCTCAGGCTGAGCAGATCATAAAACCGGACAGGCAATTTCTGCTCCCGCCAAATAGCTGGGCAAACTCGTTCTGCATCTTTGGTTTTAATGCACTAAACTGGCAGCTAAGCAGGGAGCGAGCAAAAGGGGGTGGGGAGCCCCCACATACACCAGCGCATACACCGGCACACGGGCAAACACGCCTTCACGCCCTCGCGCCCCACGCCCCGCCCCCGCCCCCCCCACCGGTGGAATTATCAACTAGAATTTGATTAATATGCAAATCGCAGGCAAACAGCTTCATATAATTCTTTCAGTGGAGAGTAATTAATCACCAGTTAAAGCAAATTAATACATATATCAATTTTGTCAGAAACATGCTTAGTTCAATCGCCCGTAAAATTGAAGTTTGAAGTATTAAGAGGCTCTGCAGAAACGCCAGGACTAAAACTTTCAAATTGATCCTATTTAGTAATCAATCAGGCTCTCCCCTCAGGTTAATCTGCCTAATTTTTCATCTCAAATCATACACTTTACTGACACGCCATCTAGCAAACAGTCGATAAAAAGTTAACAAAAATGATAACGACTCCAGCCAGAGCCATTGTGCAGGGTGGGTGGGCGGTGGGTGGCTTTGATTGCATTTCTGGGTTGGTTGGGGGACTTGGTTTTTCCTGAGCTAAGGGCTGGGCACTCCCCCGGACAGCCGGAGCCTCCCTTCCCCACCACCCATGTCTGCTGTTCACTGCCCTCTGCTGCTGTTGGACTTCTCTCAGAACATCAGAACATCGGGCATCACTTCCCTCAAAGTCGCCTAAACCAGCCAGCTCCCTCCCCACACTTGTGGTTGCATAGAATGCCTGGGAGCATGTGCATTGTGTGCTTGTGGTAACAATGGGCTATGCCTGTCTCACTGTATCTGTGTTGTGTGTACAATGGTGAAGATGGTATATCTGTGTAACAGCAAAGGTATCATGTGTAACCGCACTGTGGTTCCTGGCATTCTGTGTGTCTGTGTCACTGTGGGAGCGTACCGTGCTTCTGCATTGTGGGTCTGTGTAACTTGGTGCCCGCTTTGTGTGTTTGCAGTTTCTGGGATGTCTGTGTCACACATTGTGTGCCTGTGTCGTGTGTGCCCTGGATTGGTGGTGGGCCCACTTGAGCTACCATTCATTTACATGTGGGGAGGTGGTCCCCGGGGGCCCTCAGGCAGCTGGATCAATATGTCCATCATAAACATCATGAGAGGGGGGACAGTCCCCATGGAGACCTAGACACTTCACCTTGAGCAGCCTCTGAGAAACAGAAGGGTCACCTCTTCCCTTTCCAGCCTCTGTGTTGGGGGGGTGCTATTAAGGAAGGGAAAATGAAGGCCACCATTTCTTGGCTGAGGGGACTCCCAACCCTGGATCCCTCTCCACAGAGCCCTGGGCCCCCTGCTTCTGACTTGGGCAGGGGTAGGGGTGCAGGCATGCAGCTGGGAGTGCCTCCATCCCATGTATTCAGATGTCACAATGACAACCAGATGTGGCAAAAACTCATCTCAAATCTCTATATACACAAGCTGATAACTAAACTCGCACAGGTTCTAGGATATGCACAGGTAACTAATTTTCCTTTCCCCTACATCCACCCTCTCACTCACGAACAACTAGCCCCATCCAGCTTTCCATGGGAAAGCCTGCACATGTCCACATGCACACACCCACTGCCAGCAATCCCTGCACACACACAGACCAGGTTCTGAGGAGGGTAGGACTCGTTTAACTCTCAACCTGCAGACAGCATCACCCATCCCCCTTGCATAGGCATGTGCATATTGCCGTTTGTCCTCTCCCCAGTTTGGGCAGGACTGAGCCCCCCCCCCCATCCAGGAAAGAGGAACTTCTCTTGAGTGAGTTAGGAAAGTTGGGCCTTTGAGGGTGACCTGGTACTCAGGGGGCAGCAGGTGAGTCTGCAGATTATTCTAGGGACAAAAGTTCAACCTGGGGATCCACTTGAGTAGGAAGGGGCAGGCAGGGCAGCCTGGCATTACCCAACAGCACACAGAGGACCATCCTCCACCCCAGACTGTTCTCAGAGAAGCAGGGTCCCTATTGACAGGGTTTATTCACTGGCCTCGCCGCTTTCAGAGCACATACAAGCCCAGGCTGAGGTCCTCCATCCCACTTCCTGCCACTCCTCTCATGAGCCCCCTCCCTTCAGGTTGTGTGCTCCCCGCCCCCCCCCTCGCCGTACGTGTAAATTTGAGTAGCCAGCTTGGCCAAGCTGTTTGGAGCTAGGAGTCTGGTTGTCTGTAGCTTCAGTTCCACATCAATGTTCAGTCTTCTAGTTATCCGCTCACACCATCTCTCGGCATACATCACACACCCGGGGGGCATCGCTCACTCTGTGGTCACACCCACCCCGGTGACAGCTTTACTTCTTTCCTCTCCATTGCACTAACTTAGTCACACCTAGTTGCACACACCAGTTTGCAACAATCGGTTACACAAACACAGCAGCAAACACCCAGTCACCCCCAGTTACAATGCTCTGTTTCCATCAATCAGCCACACATGCCCAGTCGCTCAGTTGCACAAATTTCTGACACACTCAGTGACACACCCTGTTGATGCTCTCAAAACTAGACACACACACACTTCCCCTCAGCCTGAGGTCTCTTCCAGGACTGGTATTGGTTAGGAGGAGACAAGCTGACTTGCTGATGGCATCCCTGGATCTTGGAGTGTGGAGGTGGGGCTCCCCAGGAAACTTAGGTGAGGATTCTCCTCCCTTCAGACTACTGCTCCCCTTTCATATACGCACATTAGGCTGAGGTACCTTCGCCTTCCTTTGCTCCAGTACCAGGAGCCTCTCCTTTGGGAGACACAGCCTGTGGACCACCTTGGGGACAGGCTCCCAGCTTTCCCAGGAGTGCCAACCTCTGCCTGAGACCTCTCGGGGCACATGCGTCGTCCAGAGATGCACCCGTTTCCCACACAACCCAACCATCCACCGTTCCAACCCCACTCACACCACCTCAAAGCCAGCACATGTACTTCTCCACTTTACAACAGCAACCTCCTACCTGCTGCCCCTCATGACCCCAGTTCACTCAGCTTTACGGTCCCTTCTCCCACACGCCTCTTGCAACCCCTGACCGTGTCCATGCTGGGACTCTTATCTAGTCACTCCCCCTATACTTCCTGCTCTACCCTCATGCCCCTTTGTAGGCGTGTGTATTCGGGGAACATCTGTATTCTCAGCACAACCACTTTCTGGGCCCCAAGAAAGATGGGTTGACGATTGGGGCAGGGAGCAAAGCCAAGTGCCCCGGGTTTGAGTGGCTGGGGACATGCAGGGCGGGGTAGGTGGACTTCCCTGTACCTGAAAGCTCAGAAGGGTGGGGAGGAGGGGTCCCCGCGGCAACTGGCAGGGGCGGAGGGGAGGCGCGCGGCCCCAGCCCGTCCCTTTCAGGGGGGACTCATGCATCAAACTTCAATTTTCCGGACGATTGAATTAGTGATTTTTTTTCCTCCTGAACTAAAATACACTTAAGTCTTTGGGATTAATTACCACGTTCTGGTCCCTCAGACTGGAGTATTACTTATCGAAGCTGCGTCTGACACCGGCCCGACACCTCGTAAAATAAGGAACTGCGCCTCCCGGCCTCACCCGGCGACGCCCGCCAGCCCCTGGCCGGGAAGGCGGAGCGGGTAAAGCGAGCCAGCCATGTCGCGCTGTGGGGCCCGGTTGGTCGGCGCGCCGCCGAGGCGCCCCAGGCCGGGGGTCAGAAAGCGCCCTTACCCAGGGACTTGGTGAGCCTGGCCGAGGCCCCAGGCCCAACTGGGAAGGAAAAGACAAAGCCGGGTTCTTCTCCCTGGGACCAAAAGCGGGTCTGCAGAGAAGCCAGAGTCCTGGGTTCTCTTGCCTGCAACGACCCCAGGCGGTGACAGTGACACCGGGCACAGAGCCGGCGGCCCAGACGGTCCTAAGCCTTAAAGAACCTCGCCTGAGAATGGGAGCAGGACGCACAGCCCCTCACACGATCGACGCCACACACGCGCACACACTCGGAGAATAACACATGCAATGCACACGGCCCGCTCCCACGGAGAGCACACCAGCGGTACACACACCACACACAAGCCGCACCTAGGGCAGGCCCGGCAGGCCCTCGAACAGAGGCCCAGGGCCGCCGCTAGCATTCGAGGCCCTCTCACACCCCAGGTCCCCGAGGTAGCTCCCGAGGCTCGGCCAAAGCCGTCTGAGCGCCCTGGCCCGCGCCCGGGCAGCAGCTACCATCAGAGCCCGTACTGCTAAGAAGAGGGTGGGCTGAAACCCAGCCCCCCCATCCCAGGCCCAGAGTCCTGCCTACAGTCAAGCCCTCGGGCCTGGCGTGCGTCGCCGCCGCCTCCTTGCGCGATGGGGCCAGGAAACCAGCCACCGGCGGCAGTGCTCTGTCGGGCGGAGTCGGGCCGCAGCGGCCGCACGGGCTGTCGGCGGGGCTCCGGAAGCCTGCTGGCGGCCTGGCAGCCGTACGGAACCGAGCGGAGCCGAAGAGGCTGGGGGCAGGCTCAACCCGCTCCCCAAAGTGTGCGGAACCGAGCACGCGGCGCGCCTTCCCCGGGCCTCCCGACTGGGGCTCAGCCCGGGGCTCCTGAGTGCGTCTCTCTCCCCTTCCCGCTGATGACAGCTCGGTCCTTCCCTCGCAGGCCCTTCTTTATGGCCTATAAAAACAACGAAATCCTTCTTGTCTTTCAAGGCCTGGGTCCAAGGCCACCTCCTCCGTGAAGACTCCACTACCCGGAGCCCAAAGCCCTCTTTCCGAATTCTGCAAATGCACTTCTCCTTCCCCGTTGGCCCAGGTCTCCTGTTATCGCCGGGGGTACAGCGGGTCTCGTCCGCTGCTAGACTGAGAGCTCCTTGAGGGCAGGAGCTGGATCGGATTCGTTTCTATTTCCCTAGCCCCCAGCGCGGCCTGGCACCGAAAAGACACACAATAAACATTTGATGAATTGAATGAATCTTTCCCTTTATTTTATTAATTCTTCCTCTTCCTCTTTCCTTCTTTCCTTCCCTCCTTCCTTCCTCCCTCGTTATTTTTTATTTCTTGGTTATATTCAATTGTCATGTTTTTCAGGCTCATTAAATCCATTTAGAGACAAAAGAATAAAAGGCAGAAGGGGAAGGAGGGGGGAGGAGGGAAAGGGGAGGGGAGGGGAGGGGGAGGCCGGAGAAGCAAACAAATAACCCGCTTTAACTAGACGGGCGGATAAATGGCCCCGTTTCTCCTCAGCCCCGATGCGCCTGCTTAGCCGCGCGCCCCGCGGGCGCCGCAGCTCGGGTGGGCTCAGCCCCGGGGCCGCCGCCCGTAGCCCGAAGGGACCCAGTAGGGCCCGGCCCCGGGCCGCGAAGCGGGAAGTGGCCAGAGGTGCCAGGACCGCTTCATTGGGATTCATGGGCGTGTTGGGCGGGCGGCCTGGGGCTCCGGGCGTGGGGCGGGGGCCAGTGGGGGGGGGCGTTGCGCACGGCGGGCGCAGATGCCCGGGTGACCGCCGCGCCGCGGTCCCTGCGCCGCCTTTGTGCCGGGGAGACGCGCGCGGGGACCTAATCCATCAAATTGTCTACAAATTGTGAAGAAAATTCAAAAACCATATGGTCGCCAGCGCCGGCGCGCTCTGGGCTGCGGAGGGCCGCGGCCGCGCCCGCACCCGAAGCCGCGGGGGGCTGGGCCCGGCTATTGTCGCCTGTCAGCGGCCGCCCGGGTCCATTCGTCCCGGCCTTCATGGTCCGCGCTCCGAATTACAGACCCATCCATCCTGAGAGAGGGCGATTTATGTCGCCCAGGAGAAACGGCCGCACGCCGGCCCGGCTGCCCGGCCGCCTCTTTCCTTCTTTGGTTCTCTCCTCCACCTTCTCTTTCTTCTCTCTCTCTATCTCTCTCTCTCGCTCGCTCTTGCTCTCGCTCTCTTACCCTCGCTCTCTCTCTCTTTTTCTCTCTTTCCTCTTTCTCCCCTTGTCTGTGGCTTCCTACTTTCTCGCTTTGCTTTCAGAGTGCATTTCTGTGCTCCCTCTTTTTCTGTTTCTCTCTTAGTTTCCTCCCGGACACGAAGGTTCCCGACTTAGGCCCCGGGGCCCCATCGCCTGCCCGAGACCAGATGCGCATTTCTCACATCAATTTTGCGGAGAAAGGGAGCTGAGCGGCCTGGAGGCGGGACCCTTCTCTGGTGACAGCGGCCACTCGCCAGCCCAGTGACAACAAAAGCCCAGAGAAACCCGCTCAGTCCGGAAAAGTGAAAGCTGCCTACTTCCCTGCTCCAGTGCCACTCTAGGCATGGGGACCCCAGAGAGTCCTTGGGAGATTGATGTCTCTGCCCCCAGCCGAGTTCAGGACACAGGATTTGTGAATGTCACCAGAAATTCACCCCAGCTCTCAGACGCTTTGGGCTCACATCGCCCTGTGCCCCGTGTGCGCAATTCCGTCTATCCTTTGGTGCCTTCGGCCCCATTTTTCTCCCTCCCCCAAGCGCGAGGCCCTCTGGCAGAACCGAAACTTAGGAGCCCTCAGACCCCACCCTGTTGTCCCGCTGAGCTGTACCTGCCATTCACCCTAGACTCAGCCAGGCCCCAGGGAGCGCAGGAAGAATGCCCTTGGGTCCCCGGTGGGATGTGCGAACCACAGAGCAAGTCTCCCTCCACCCTTTGCCTCACACAAATTAATTTCAATCTGTGGCACCCCCAACATACGCACGCATTTGCACCCAGCTTTGCACGCCCCGCTTTTTACCCTGACCCGACGAAGCCTGCTTGTCTCACACCCCCCACCTCACTGGGAGCCTGCAGCGTGTTTGTGGACAAGACAAGCTTCTTCCCACTGCTTTCCCCTCATCCCTCATTCTCACGCCTGCCCTGAAACTCCTCCAAACCTCCAAGGCCGGTGCAGCCGGCAACAAGCAGCAGCGAGACACTGGGCCTGCCACGGCTTCCCTGAATAGGGCCCACTCATTTAGACACGGTCACCACTGCTTCTAGTAAAATGGCAAAGACTTTATTTATCGGAGAAAGAGGCCTTGGGTACAGTCCGGGGAGGAGAAGGCAGGGCAGGAGCAGGGAAGGAGCACGTGGGACCCACCCTCATCTGGCCACCTTGTCTGGCCAAGTCCAACTAGGAGCAGGGTGTTGGAGGCCGACCCAGAGCTGTGGAGGAGGTGGGGTGAGGACTTAGGTTGGCCTCCTCTCAGTCTCTGTCACATGCAAAAAAATTCTAAAAAGAGTAAAAAATAATTCTAGGGCTTTGGGTTCCTTTTTTGTTGGTTGGTTTGTTAGTTGGATTTCCCCATTTTGTCCCTAAGACCCGGGCCCCAGCAGTCAGTCCAAGGAAACCGAGAAAGGGTGGGGAGAAATCTTAAAAATAGCGCTAGTGGGCATTGGGAGGCAGAAATGGCATCGGAAACACTTCTCTTAGGGGAGGAAGAAAATATCAATTTGAAACTTGCAAGTCAGGCCCCGGCTGCCCACCTCAGCCGCTTCTGATGCGCGGGGGGGAAAATGCAGAAGAAAATAAAAGAAGTCAACTGCAATAGGCCCAGGGAGGCAAGGAGGGAGAGGGCCGGTGCATTCGCCACATGCAGAGAAAAATCAAAACAGTCGGGCGGCCCCCTCCTCCAGACCGCGGGGGTTCAGTGTCCGTTACCCTCGGTTCTGCCTCGCCCTCAGCAAACCCGGCAGCCTGAGAGCTTTGAAAACATTAAAACCTCCGAGATTTTTAAAAAAATTTAAAAAAAAGAAACAAAAAATCGGGCCGCGGTGGGAAGAACCCGCTATATGGGTTTAAATATTTATACAGAAGCCATACAGAATTGCACGGCGAGGGCTCCCGGGGCGGTCTGCGGAGGCCACTCGCAGCGGCCGGCCCGGCCGGCCAGCCCAGCCGAGGTTTATTGCTTCGAGAGGGGAGAGGCGGCTGCTGGGAGCCCAGTCTGGGCCAGGGACAGGGGAGAAGGCGGGAGTTGCAGAGGAGGTCCCAGCTCCCCTCGGCGGTCCGGTCCGGGAGGCTGCAGGCCTACGGCTCCAGGGGCCCCGTGCGGCGGAAGAGTCTCGGCTCCGTTCAATCGTCCACGTCGATCTCTTCGTCTTCCTCGTCCTCCGAGCAGTCCTGGCTGCTGGCTGGCTGGTCCGTGAGCGGGGAGGCGGGCGAGAGCTGCAGGGGCCCGGCGCCCGGGGCCTGCGGAACGCCTGGAGGGAGTGCCGGAGAGCCAGGCCTCGACTTGGCCCTGCCGCAGCCGCCGCCACCACCGCCGGCAGCCTCCGAGTTCTGCTCCAGTTCGGCCAGCGCCACGATGTCCATCTGCCCGCCGGGGCCCAGTTTCTTGGCGGACTCCACGTCGGCCTTCATCTCCTCCAGGTCCCGCTTGAGCTTCGCGCGCCGATTCTGAAACCAGGTGATGACCTGAGCGTTGGTGAGGCCCAGTTGCTGCGCGATTTGGTCTCGATCGGCAGGGGACAGGTACTTCTGGTAGAGGAAGCGTTTCTCCAACTCGTAGATCTGGTGGTTGGTGAAGGCCGTGCGAGACTTTCGCCGCTTCTTGGGGGTCTGCCTTTGCCCAAAGATGGTCATCCCGTCTCGGCCTGCGAGGAAACCATAGTATAGGCTTGCGCCAGGGGAGAGGAGACCCCACCCCGACTCGCGCTCACCCCACCTAGGCTCATCCGGCCTGACGTTTGCCACAGTTCCCTTCTCGGTTTTGCTTAGGCTTCCCAGACTAAGGCAAGCTTCGTCAATGGCAAACCCTCTTCCCCCTTCTCTCTTCTACCGGAAGTCCCTAGAAAAAAATTGTTTTGTTTTCTCTCCCCCATCCCCGCCCCCCAAGAGTTGGTTTGAAAGACCCAAGGTTGCTAGAGCAGAAAGGAGCCAGACCGGGATGTCCTGACTTTTGTATGAATGTTGGTGCTCCACCCTCCTCACAATGACCACAACTCTACCCTTACCCAAAAGTTCCCAGCAAAAGGTTCTCCATTCCTCATCCCCCGAACAGGACTCAGAGTCCCCAGGCCACTGAGAACAGGAAGGAGTCAGGCAGAGCAGGCAGACTACAGAGAGAGCTTGTGTTTCCACCATCCCTTCCTGATCATTCTGGCCTGTCCAGAGGTCCCTGGGAAATAGGGTTTGGGTCCTGTCCCACCCATCTCCACTCTTAGCGGCAGCGGTTTGGGCTGGAGGGCCCTGACAGCCGGCGCGGGAGAAGGAGGACAGAGGCAGAGGGCACAAAGCGCGTTGGGCACGGGAAGCGGGGCTCTGGGAGTAGGGGAATCTGGAGGCAGCACCTACCTTCGGCTGCCTGCAGGACGCTGACCTCCAGCCCCTTAAAGGTCTTGCTGGCGAGCTCCTCCAGTGCGCACAGCGGCGAGGTCTGGGAGAGCAGTGCGCGGCCCGCCAGGGGCAAGCCGCCCGGCGTGTGCTTGTCCGCAGCCGCCAGCAGGTGCGCCGCCCCGCACAGCGAGTAACTTCTCCGCACAGACGGCTTGTTGAGGATGTCCTCTATGCTGAACGGCGTCAGCGGCTTGTTGGAGTTGGCGGGCGGCGGCAGGTGGTCCAGCGGGCTGCGCCGCCGCTCCTCCCCCGGCGCCGCCTTGCCGTCCTCCTTGGAAGTCATCTCGGCCTCGTTTGGGGGCCCGGCCGGGGCGGCTCGGGCCGCGGGGACCCAGCCCGCGGGCAGCTCGGGCGCCGGGCGGCGCGGGAGAGAGGCAGCGGCGGGCGGGAAGGAGGCCGCGCCGGGCAGGGCGCGGGCCGAGCGCCGGCCGTGCGCGGGGCCGATTAGCGCAGCGGCAGAGGCGAGCAGAGCCGCACGGGGCCCGGAGAGGAGGGTGCTGACGCGGGCACTGCCGCCACCGGGGCTTCCAGCAATCCGGGGCCAGAGCCGGGGCGCGCCGCGCGGGGCTCCAGTTTCGCCAGCCCTGGTGCTATTTAAAGGTGTCAGGTGGCTCCGCGGCGGCTCCTGGCCCCGGGTCCTGGAGGCGGCAGTTGGAAGAGCCGAGGCGAGGGCGCCGATTCCGTACTGCGAGGGGAGGCGGAGAGATGGGGCAATTGACTATTGCTAACAAGTTAGCCTTGATCGAGGAGTAATCAATTATCTGCAGAGGCACTTCTCTCTCCCGCTCTCTCTCTTTCTCCTTTCTCCCTGTCTTTCTCCTCTCTTCTTTCTCTGTCCTCTCTCCTCCTGTTCTCTTTCTCCCTCCCTCCCTCTCTCTTCTCTGCTCCCCCCGTCTCTCTCCTTCTCTCCCTCTCCCTCGCCCTCTCTTTCACTCTCTGTCTGTCCAATGCAGGCAGCTCTAAGTTGGGAAGCTCATTAATTAGCGGGCCGGGGGTAGGAGGAGCCGGCTGGAATTAGCCTGCCTAATGCGCCTGTCAGTCCGGCGCTGCGCCGCTCTCGGCCCGAGCTGTTTGTAAATTACATTAGCGGCGCCTTTATTGCACCCGAACCACCGACGACTGAAAAGCCGCCGCCCCCACCCCAAACTGCGAACTGCGCTCCCGGCGCACCCTTCGCCCGCCGGCCTCGCTGCAATGGCAGCGCTGGCCCGGAGTTCTTTAAGGCTCTCCAAGCCGGGATTTGACGCCTGAGAAGGGCGGCGAGAGCCCAGCCCCGGAGGTACCCGGCCGCCAAGCGGTCAAGGTAAGACCAGGAGCTTGGGTGGGCCCCGCCACTGCCCAGCGCGGACTTGGCCGAGCTGTGATCAAGGACCCAGCGCCCCTGCCCCTGTACTCTCTCGCGGCCTTGGGCTACGCGCCTGGGGAAGAGGCAATCAGGAGGTCCAAAAGGGCTCTGCAGCCCTGCGTGAGGCGACACAGGACACAGGGGTGGGAACCCCAGGGGTTGCGGGTGGGGGTTAGTCAGAGGACTCAGCCTCCCCTAGGCGAGAAGCGGAGTGGAGTTGGTGGTGGCCCGAAGCACCTCTCCTCCGGCCAGGTCCCAAAAGGACAGACTTACCTCCTCCAGCAATCTTGCGCACTAATCTCGGGCCGACGCTCTAGAGGCCGCCTGGTGACCGGGGTCAGGCCGGCAGTCGGGCCGGGTGCCGGGGCTAACGGGGCGGCCCCGGGCCTCCCCGCTGCGCTCTGCCGGGCCGGGGCCGGGGCCCCGCTGCCGGCCCCGCCCAGCCCAGCGCCGGGCCGGAGTGCACCGCCCGGCCGACTCCAGCTGTTCCGGATGCGGGGCGGGGGCCCGGAGGGGGCCCGACCAAGACTGGGGCTGCGCTCTTAGGAACCCGCACAGACGCTTGAATTCAGGTCAGACTAGGGTCTGGGAACCCTATGGCCCCGCACTCCGTGTATACCAGGCGAGCATTTGTGTGCCTTGGTATGTGAATGTGTTTATGTTTTTGAATATGTGTATTTGTGTGTTGCTCTCCATGTATATATTGGTATAGACAGACGTGAACTGTGGGCATATAGATGTGTTTGAACCCTTACCTATGAACCCTTACCTGGGGCTGTGCCCAGGCCCTTTTCTCTCTTGCTTCCCTCCTCTGGTTTGTGCGGGGCCGCTGGCCTCACCACCCTGATTTTCCATTTCTGCGCCTGAAGAAAGGAGGGACGTAAAGGGGATTGGAGGCAGCAGAGGAAGAACTGTTTCCTTTCCCACACAGCCCCAGCCGTTTCCCTGGCTTTGTTTGTAAACTCCTGGGTAGGAAGTGCCATCCTGCAGCCCTGTGTGGGTGACAGAAGGGCCAAGAGAGGCCAGTGCAGAGGACTGTGGCCCAGTCCTGAGGCTGGGACGGGAAGAATAGGACCTCTTGGGCTTCTTACAGCCCCCCCATACCTGCCCCAGAGAGGGAGTGAGCCCAGCTGGGCCGTGGGGTCCAGTACAGACAGGTTCTCTCCTTGGATGCCTCCAGCATAGGGGCCTCAGTGCATCTGAGATGGGTTGCTTTATCTCCCTTTCAGCTATTTGTTTGGAACATGGCTTGCAGCTCTCCAGAGTAAAAAGGACAGTGTAGGGAGAAAGGATTCTTGTTTGGGATCCCAGTGCCTGCTCCATCTTTGTCCTGCATTTCGCGGGGAGGACAGGTGCTCAGAGGCAGAGATGGTGAGATAGGGGTCCTCAGTTCCCCCAAGGCTGCAAAACTATCCCCCAGGCAGACCCGTCTCTAGTGCATCAGTGCTCTTCTGGGAGCCATGAGGTGATTGAGGCTGGGCCTAGCAACCATGCAGTCAGAGTCCAGAGATGGTGGAGAGGGACTTGGGGGAGAGGGCGCCAGGGAGCTGGACCCTGCTGGCTTGGAAGCTCTGGGACAGAGAGGGATTTGCCCTCTCCTTTCACTTCCTGCTCTGAGGATCCTGGCTTAGCTTCTGGCCCGCAGCCCGTTCCTTCCAAAGCCCTGACCCAGAGCCTGAGGCAAACCACATCCCCCAGGCTAGCAGAGAACAGGGACTCTTAGTTCCCTGTCCTGGGAGGGGCCTCCTCCCATACTCCTCCTCTTTCATTTTTCCTGCCTGTTCCAGGATTCACACCTGATATTGGCCTGTAGGACAGGATCGTAAGGACAATCCTGCTGTTGCCCATTTCCCAGTCCCTCAGGACCAGTGAAGTTTAATGTTACTGTGAGGCTGCCAGGAAGATGAGGAATGTAATTGGGGAGCAGGGGGGTGGGAGCATAGAATTCCTCTACTGGGGTACTGTTTCCTGGGACCTTTCCTCTTCAACTGCATCATGTCAAAGTAGACAGGACATTCTACAATCATCTGCTGTAGAACCTCTTCCACCTACTGTTGCCAAACCTCTTCTTCAGCAATACCTGTGGCTCAGTCCTGAGGCTTTAGTGTCTTGGCCTAATTTGCTGGTCTCCGGAGCCCACCTGCTCCAGCCTGGCACAGCTAAGGGGTTCAGGGGGCACCTGGGAGTGCTACCCACCCATTTTGTTGTTTAGGGTCCCCTGTGTACATTGCCTCCTCCAGGCCATTTTCAAAAACCGCCTGACTGCCCCACCAACCGTTCCCATACCCAGCAGTTTTGCGGACTCCAAAGCCTGCTGTGTAAGTGGCTGGGATCTCCTGAACTCCTGGGAGTCCAAGTCCACCAGCTTCCCATACCTCTCCTGCAGAGCAAGGAGCTGTGTTTTGGGCTTGTGGTCAGACTCACTCCTTCTACCAGACAAACCAGGAGGTCCTTGAGGGCAGGGACCTCGATCAGGGAATTCCATACACCTCAGACCTGCACAGGCCGGGTGAGCACCTGGCGCCCTCCGTGTACTGGTTGAATGAGTTTTTATCGAGTAAATGAAGTACAAATAATTGTATATTGTGGAGGGGAAAGGCTTGGGCCTTGACTGTCCCCGCTTAGAGGAGTTTTGGGGATTGTGAGAATGGAAAGCAGGAGTGGCTCAGGGGTGGCTGTTGGTGAGAAGAAACCCTGCCATTGCTCTCCAGGATCTAACCTTCTGCCCACCCCCTCCCTGGGATCCCATGCGGGTTGGGAGGACATTGTGGGACCCCCAAACCCCAGTAAGCTGAGCCGGTGGCATCTCCCTAGAGCTGAAAGTAGCTTGTTCCTTGAGTCTGCTCCACAGAGGGAATGCCGGTCTTTAGAGCCTGGTATCTATACTGTACCCTGACTCCTGAATTTATGCTTGCTGCCCTGCCCATACCACCAGGGTCCAGCCGTATTCTGTCTCCAGAGGAAGTGAGTATTCTGCCAAAAATCTGCTTTCCCCCTAGTTGAGTGAATAGTCCAGACAAAGAGGACGGAAAGAGCGTTGCATGAATTGCGAGGATAAGGGGACCCTATAGACTCAAACAAAGTGACTTATTCCTTAGCACAGGAGAATAATTCTAGTAAATGTCCAAAGGCTTCATCGGCTTTAATCCAGACTGTTTTGGTAGCCCATTTGTTCCCAGATTATTTGTGTAAGCACCAGCATTGGCCCTCAGGCCAAAGCTTCTCTAAAAAAAAAAAACAAACAGAAAAACAAAAACGGTTCTGACACCGCTTGAAATTAGTTAACTTGACCACCAATCGGGATCCTTTTTGTACCCTGGGGACCTGCTACTCTGACTCTCTTTGTGGAATTCAGAGCGTGTTTCTTCTGCTACAGAAGTAGACTCCGATAGATGGCCTCCTGCCACCCTGGCTGAACCAGGCCTGCCCACTTGGTTTTTATATTCTGCCCTGGGCCGCCATCTGCAGTAACAACAACAATAACCATGACAATAAACACCATAAGCCCTTACTGCATGTGCCTGGCTTCAGGCTAAGAGTTTTATTCATTTCATATATTACTCACAACCCTGTGAGGTAGCTACTGTTATTACCTTGATTTTACACATAAGAAAAATGAGGCCCAGAGAAGTTAAGTAACCCATCCAAAGTCACACAGCCTCTTTTGGAGTCATTAAGATTTGAAGACTGGTTTTTCTGACTCAAGTTAATCCCAGAACATGAAGTCCTTAACCGGAGGCCCCCCCAAGAACCCTTTGAATGGGCTTCAGGGCCTCTGCACATCCCAGAAATTGTGTTAAGGTGCATATGTGAGCCCAAGTGGGCACATTTTTCCAAGGGCAATATTTCAAAACATATTGGATTCTCAAAAGGGTCCAGAAAAATTAAAGGCCACAAGCAGGCTAATAGGGGAAGGGGAAAGGATAGGGGGAGGGAGGTTGCTTCCTCATTGGCGGGGGTGAGGGGGGGGAGTAGGGAGCCAGGTGCTCCAAGATTCAGGACAGGCTCCATTCCTGCTTTTGGACCTGTCCTGCTGTCTCTAGCCAGACCAGATTGCAGGGCCTTGTCTAGCAAAGGGGGCAAGAGCTATGGCCAGGGTGCTGCTCTGGAGAGCGCCCCTCCTGCCTTTCTCCTCCCCACTTCTTTTCTCTTTCAGAGCCTATTGACAGGCTGGCCCACCACGAGTTTTACACAGGGAGATTTTCCTTAGGAAGTGTGTGTGTGTGTTGGGGGGGGGGGGACAGGGTGCATAGACAGACCACTGAGTGACAGACACAGGTAGAGAGGGGACGAGATCATTCCCAGGGGTGCTCAAGGCCCGGGTGACCATACTATGAAGCTTCCAGAATAGCCCTCTTTTTAGTCCCAAGTCTTTGCTCCCCTCTTCCTAGAGCAGGAAGGGTTTCTATCACTCCCCTTCCTGGCACCTCTCATTCTGTTTTTAGTGATTAATTCTTTTGGGGGAGTCTTCCCAGACCTGTTCTGGTCCTTTGTGCTCCTTAGCACACACCCCCTTGGTGTCCCGTCAGATTGCCAGGGATGTGTTTGTTTGTCTGTCTGCCCTTCTGCCTCTCTCCACCTGGCTGTGAACTTAGCGAGGGAAGGACTTGAATTTCTTCTCCATGCCCTATGCTAGCTTGGCATATACCAAAGTCTCCTCATGCATTTACTGAATGAATAAACTGAACAAATAATAAGAGACAAAAGAGAGCCACACAGGGACCTCAATCTGTGCCCTAGAGAGAGGACCAGGGGTGTGAGGGAAGGGTAGGTGCATTGTTTTGCCAGCTGTGTGCAGATGTGTGAGGCACCCCTGCTGTTCCGACACACACACAGGGGCACAGGAGCCTCATTATTTAATGCTTTTTGGCCATGGGGGGAGGGTCCTGGGTTCTGGACCCAGCTGTGGTATGGCCTGATTAAGGAATGGAGTTTGTTCACTCTCTCTCTCTCTCTCTCTCTTAAAACAAACAAACAAACAAACACAGAACTGAGCCCCTATCATGTTTTGAGCCCACAAGCACAGAGGAAGAACAAACAGAAGATGGAGGGTGATGGGCAGGCAGGACTGGCAGGAAACAGACACCCCAACCCCAGTAGCCCCGGGGACCAGGGAGAGGGTAAGACAAGTGGGGGGAGTCTAGGTTCTGTCCCAGTGGAGGTGGCATTTGAGTTGCGCCTTGAAAAACCAGGAGCATTTCAGTAGGTACAGAAGTGGGGACCACTCTCCAGGCAAAAGGGAGAGCCAAGCAGGGGGCCAGGAGTGCCAGCCCAGAGGGTGAGCCAGAGTGGCCTGATAGTCCTCCCTCTGTCACCTGGGCGGCAAGCTGCTCGGGTCGGAGTGAAATCTTCGGTCCCTTGTGCACTGTCACCAGGTTTGCAGCCTGGGGAAGGTGCTGGTGGGCTGGTGGGGAGGCTTTTGGGGGCCAAAGGGGTGGGGGAGTTGGGGCAAGGCTGCACCCCTCGCTGTGCGGCTTCTGAGCCAAGCGTATAGGTGGAGGGGCCAAAGCAGGGAGAGGAGAGGAGAACGAGGAGCAGGCCAGCCCCACTCGGCGGGCGCGGGAAAGGCCTGAGTCAGGCTTCTCATAATAAACGGCACGTGAATAATTCAGCAGCCGCGTGGGGGCTCATTGCATTAGTGCGGCCGCCCCCACCGCCCTTCGCATTCCCGCTGAGGGGAGGGGATCACTAACACGCTTGAGGTGGAGAGTCCGGGTAGAAGACCTCCTGCCCTCTCCTGTCCTGGATTCTGCCCTGCCATGTCCCACGAGACTCGCTGGTCCCTTGTCCTTTCTGGCCTCGCCGGTCAGTTGCTCTCAAGATGCTGGGCAAGAGAAGGCAGGCGGCAGGACCAACGCCAGACTAAGGGACGCAGTGTCTGACTTGCAGGAACCAACTACTCCAGAGCCCAACGGCACGGAGAACGGGGCGGTGTGGCTCTGAGCGACGTGGAGGAGGCAGGTTCAGGCCTGCGCTCAGAGCCCGGATGCTCTCGGGCTGCTTTCGTCAGGGCCAGGATGGAAGTGAAGCTCCAGGGAGGCCGCAGGACCCTTCACTCACTCGGGACCCCCTGGTTCCCCGGCCTCTGTCTCCGCCCTTCCGCGGCCCGCGGATCCTGGTCTCGACGCGCAAGCAGCCGGTATCGCTTCGCCTGGGGCCCTCCAGGAGCCCCAGGCTGCAGTGCCTGGAAGAGAGGCTACATAAGCAGCGCCCTCAGCCTTATTTCGTTTCAGTGGAACCAGCACCCTTTGGCTTTTCCGTTCCCGCTTGTCCTTGGGTTCCTGATCTTGAGGGATCGCACTCCTGCCATTTCACGTTTACCGCCGCTTACACCCTCCAGTTCGTCCCAACGTCCCTTCGCTTCCTTTAGGTCAACCCCGCTCTTTCTTAGCAGCCTGCCCCTTTCCCCTGCGGGATGAGCCTCAGCGGAGTCCTCGCCGTGGCCCCGCTGGCCTTCCCGGGCCGGCGCAGGCAGGGCCCCCCGCCTGGCCTTCACCGCTGACCGGGGCAGCCAGAGCAGAAGCCCCACCGAAGGCCGCTCGCTTGCCCCTCCCCCGCGCCGCCCTCCCCCCCACCCTCAAGAATCCCTCTCTTCTCCCGCACCCTTCTCCTCCTCTTCCTCTTCCCTCTGCCTCTACTTTTCCTTTCTCGTTCGTTCGGTTCGTTTCGAAAGTGCCACAGCCCGGACCCCTGGGGAGGCCTGGGCTTACCCTGCCGCCCTCAGCCGGGGCTCTGCGCTCTCGGCCGAATGTCGGATGGCTTTCACGGCGGGGCGGCTCGGGTGTCTCCGCAGAGGCAGGTGAGACAGGCTGTGAGGGCACTTCGGCCTCTGATGGCCCCACCGCCGACGGGCTGTGTGGTCTTGGGTAAGTCTCTTTATCTATCTGAGCCTTGATGGGGGTGGGGGGTGGGGGATGGGGTGGGGTTGGGAGTAAATGTCCGGGGATTTAGTAAGGATCGCGATGGGACACTAAGCCTTTTCATTCGTTTGGCGAAAGGGGTTGCCTGCCTTGGGGCCCAAGGAGGAAGTGAGGTCCGTGGGAATTGTAGGTCTGAAGTGGCTATTTATTTTTACGAATATTTCGGGGAGCAGCTGGTAGTTGTTTGTTTGTTTTTTTCTTTTTCACAGCTGACGGGGTACCAGGCGTTAGAAACCTTCTCTCCAATCCTGACAACGTCTCCATTTTACCGAAGAGGAAACTGAGGTTAAGGCAGCACTACCAGAGGTGGGGTTCGAACCCAGATCCGGCTGGGAAGCGCGGCTGCGTTTAAGTCACGCAGTTCCATCCGGGGCTGGTGAACGGAGCTCTCGCCGTTGGCTGCGACCGGAGCGAGGAGCGCCGGGGCTGAACACCCTCGAGTTCCCTCCGCACCCCCGCCCCGCCCCCCGCGCTCCGCGCTGGGAAAGCTTTGAAATTGTTATTTTCAGGTAAACGATTTTGGTGGCTCCTAGAGAAGGTTGGAAATGAGATCCAAATGAGGAACTTCCGGCTAGTTATGGGAGAGCCGGGGGGCGGGGTGGGGGGAGGACAGCTTTTCGCCACGTACAGGCCGTCGCTTTCAGATGTTTCCTTCTTCGAGCCTGTCCATCAGCTCGTGAGTCTGTCCGTCCTGTGGGGCCTACGTCCCTGGCGGCCCAGCACCGCGGGGGAGAGTGCGCACGGTCCTCCGACCCAGGGCAGAGGTAGGGCCAGACGATCCCCCCTCTTTTCCCCTCTCCAGGAGTGCCTCTGAGTTAGGAGTCCTCCTAGCTGCGAAGGTGGGACCGGCTGTGCGGCCCCGGAGTTGGGCAGGCGGGAAACGGGGGTCTGGGAACCCCTGGCCGGGTTGGGAAGGGTTGGAGTCCGCCTCCCCCGCGGCACGGTCCGCAGCTCCCGCCGCAAAGTCACCCCGTGGCAGCCCCGACAGGCCAAGCGTCCCTCGACACAAGTCCCATTACATTGTATTTATGTTTCACTTTATTGTTTTTTTTCCTCTCTTATTATTGTCTCACTCTGGGGGAGGTAAAGGATATAATATATTCATCTTTATTATACCAAATCTGTGTGAAGCATTTAATAAAATGCTGTTTCCACACAGCCAGGGATATTAGTGTGAGCTCTTAAGTTAATCTCGGGTACTGAGGGCGCCTCCGCCACAGCGCCTGCTGCTGGCGGGCCTAAGGAAGCTCAGGCCCCGGGCCGCCCTCCCCGCCCCGCTCCCCGCGCCGCTGGCTCTTCCCAGTCCTAGGCCCGCCCCAGGGATCTCTCTACCCTCGGGCCCCAGCCTGGGAGGAGGGGCTCGGAAGAGTCGAATTCAAGTTCTCCCGCCCCCTCTTCCCTGTGCTTCTAATCCGTCGTGGGCATCGACCGTCTTGTGCCTGTGAACCTGGGAAGAAGAATTCTATAGCTGCTTTCCTCTCAGGGCTCTTTTTCGGAAGAGGCTGTGGGCGTGGACAGAACTTTATCAAAAGGAAAGAAAAAAAAAAAAAAAACACAACAACAACAGGGATTTATCGGGATGGGGTCGATGAGGGCCAGAAACAAAGAGGCCGCAAAAGCAGACCTTGGCAACACAGACCCCTAAGCGGGACCCCAGCCTAGACTGAGGAGCAAAGCGCAACTCCAGCGTATGCGGAGCCCAGAAGGTTTCAGCCTGGGCCTCACCCCCAGCTGATGAAGGTGACTGAACTTTTATAAGGATCTTGGCCTGTCACAGTAGCCCCTTCTAGGGTCCTGCTATTGTAGGTAGGCAAACAGTCTTTGTGGTCCACTTTACAGCCAGCAAATCGAGCCTCAGAAAGGTCCGGTGGCTTGTTTGAGGTGACTCAGATGGGAAGTAGCGCAGCTGATCATATAGGGTGTGCAGATTCGGATTCCCTCCCTTCCCCAGCGCTCCTGCTCCTTACCTTCCCCCTCAACATCCACCCTACCCCCATCCTCTAGGCTTTTCCACAGCCTATAAGCTTTACATCCTGCTTTCTACATATGTGGGAGCACACATGCACAAGGGCTCACACGCACACTACTTGGGGGCGCCCATGGGAAGGAGAAAGAGTCACATGACTTTTCATATCCGGGCCCACTGCCCGGGTTCTGTGAGGGCCCCGATTTGGGCCTTTCTCAGGCCCTCCTATCACCAGTGCTTCTGGGGGAGCACTGGGGGCAACTCCCCCAAGCTAGAAGGGGGTATTGTGCAGGAAGGATTGGAGTAGGCAGGTAAGTCCCCCTAGTTAAGACTAACACCCTACAGTAATTCTCAGTGCTCCTCTGTCCTCACACCCCTTCCTTGGGCACTGTACCTGGTCACCCTACAACCTGTAGGCTTCTGGTGGTAGCTTTCAAGGATGGTTTCAGCTTGTCCTTTTGAATGGCTTCTTGAAGGGTAGAATGTAAATAATGAGAGGAGCTGCGTTATGTGGGAGTGAGTTCCCCCAGTAGATGGAATACGCTTAGATCCTGATGAGAAGGCAAATAATCAGTCATATTGCCATCACCACCATCATCATCTTCTTCATCCTTTCCCTATCACCTTACTTTGTGCCAAGGAAGAGCTTTACCCACATTATATTATATATATAAACATGTTTTGGCTGAGGATGGGATATTAGTCTCTGACCTTCTGGGTCCTTCCCAGCTCTGAGAGTCTATTGTTGCATGAGACAAAGGGCAGTTTTGTTGACTTTGGGTGATTTATTGCACCATGGTTATTATGTGGACTTGTCTTGTGGCCTTTACTCAGTGGTAAGTCCTTCTAGGGCAGGGACTGTCTCATCTCATTTTTTTTACTGTTCCCTCTCCTCTTCCATGCCCCACACAGGACTAAATACATAGCACATGTGTAATAAATGTGTATTAAACACACACGTGAGTAATGAAAGGCTGGCTCCCTACCTGGCCATCTGCATTCCAGGTCGTGACAAGCAAATCCATTAGCATGGCCTCCGGGAAAGCCAGTATCACCTCGGCCATTGTGTCCCTTTCCCCACAGCTGAGCTAAGTTCAGGCTGGCACTTACAGAGCCTTCTCCCAAATATGCTCTCAGCCCTCTTGTAGCCTGTGGGTAAGACAAGGGCCAGCTCAGGTTCCACCTGTGCAGAAGGAGCTCAAGACTCATACTGGACATACTCATGAGAAACCATTCTCATGAGTATGGACCGCTGGGAGACTAGAGCAGGGAGGAGCCCTGTGGCCAGAGAAGTCTGCTTTGCAAATGGGGCTAGAGCAAGGCCTTGAAGGCTGCGAAGGACTGAGAGGTTAGAGGGAAGAAATGGAGACTGCCAGGTGGAGTGAGAGGGCGGCAAGCGAAAGGGGCAGAGTCAAGGCTGCTCCCAGCAGCTTTGGGAGACAGGTAGTCTGGCCTGGCTAGAGCCCCAGAGGAAGGTAAGCAGGAAAAGACATTTGTGGAATGCCTTGAATGTCTAGGCCTGAGCCAGAGACCAGAAATCTGGGTTTAGAAATCAGGTTCTACATCCTAGAGTCCAGATACCAGAATCTAGAATTCTGTGCCAAATGCCAAAACCCATAACCCAGCCTTGTCCAAAATTGTCCTTTCAGTTGATATAAGGTGTCACCGTGGGGGCTCCAAACTCAAGGTGTATGAGCTTATTATTGGGTAAGAAGATGGACTCTTCTGGTTGGCTTAGCCCAGGAAACCCAAGGCCTGGCATGATCCCAGAGCCAGCCTGGGCCAGGGCTAGCATGATCAGCTGTCCTAGGTCTCCCCAAATCAGAACCTGAAGTCTGACATCATGGGTACCCCAGGCACACTGCACTGAGACAGGAGTTGCCCACCAATATACAACCTCCACACCCCGTCCTTTCCTCCACTCTCTGATACAGGTGGGAGCTAAGCTTCTAGGCTGGACCCAGCTGGGCTAGGCCGCAGGGGGGCGGAGCCATGGTGCCTGCACTGGTGCCAACCCAGCCAGCATGTAGGCGTTGCTGTGCCGGCCTGTGGCGGAGCGCAAGCCTGCCAAGGAGCCGGAGCGCTGTGCCGCGTGGAGGGTGTCAGGGGTGGTATTGTCGGCGCACAAATGCTCAACTTTATGTACTTTTAACTAGAGGTGTAACAGATGGCCCCGTTTCTGTCCAAGCCAGGGAGACTGGTGCCCATTCCGGCTGCAGCCAATCAATCCCGCCACTCTGGGGGGAGCTACAAGCTGGGCTGGGAGGCCTGGAGCCAGCAATTGCACAAGGCTGTCTGCTTGGGCTGGCCCAGCACTGCCTCCGCCAGCCGCTCAGCTATGGGCCCAAGGAGGTAGGAGGGCAGGCAAGTGGCAGGCATGCCCAGCAGCCCGGTCAGAGGCCTGTCTGGGAGAGACAGCCTGTAACCGCCCATCAGGACCCAAATGGCCAGTGAAGACATTCAAATCCCTAACTCACCCCGCTTTATCCTTTCTCCTGTGGCCCCTACTTGGTACCTAAGCCCTAAATCTCTAGCTTGAGAATGCCTAACCTTGTGATGTCCTGCATAGTGGACACCAGATGTTGCTCAGGACTGGGGGCGAGTAGTGGTGACTTTGAGAGAAATTGTCATAGGACTGCAGAAGGCTTCTGGAAAGGCCTAAGAGAAGAAAAATCAGGATCCAGGGACCCCAGAGCTGGGAGAAACTATTAATTAATCTATTGATACGTTCATATAGTCAGTCAACAGACACTTAGTGAAAGTCTACTATGTACCAAGTCCTTTGCTAAACACTGGGGTCACAATGGTAAATAGGATGTGATTCCTGTCCTTGGTACATTTTCAGGGAAAGACAGACAAATACACAGGTGTTTGGAGTGTTGAGCTAGGACATTAGAGCAAGAGCATTTAACCCTGCCTGGGAGTCCAAGGTAGATTCCAGAAAGGGTTGGCTCTGAGCTGGGTGTTAAAGACCAGTAGGAATTTTGGGGGTAAAGTAGGGTGCCTGAAGGGAAGGAATAGCATGTACAAAGACATAGTAAGACAGAGCATGGTAAATGTGAGGGTCTGAAAAGACCTGAGTGTGGCTGCAGTTGTGGGTGAAGGAGGAGAAGGGGTGAGGCTGGACAGGGGAGGGAGGCGGCCTCGGCCCATGGCAGCAGCCTGGCAACCTTACCCAACAGATCTCTCTCAGTTGCCTCTCATCCCGGGGCCAGAGAGAGTAAGGGAAAAAAGACGCAAGGCTTAGCAGCACGTGGGCAAGGCCAGATGCTGGGAGGGGACCCTGCATCATCAGTTCTTCAGTCCTGGCCTTCCTAAACTCCTGCTTTGAGGGGTGAAGCCACAGACCAGGGGACTCTCTTACAACTGTGTACTCCATGAATTTCTGGGTCTCCTAAAGAAACCGCTTTGGTAGGTTCCTTAAAGAGGACTTGGAATCTCATTCATTCATTCATTTATTCATTCATCAAACATTGAGCATCACCGGTGTTCAAGGCCAGGCAGGGTACCGAGGTGTAGACAGAACATTCTGCTGGACTATGGAAAGCTCAAGTCCAACAAAAGGAAGACACAAATTTGGGCAGGGATCATTCCATTTGCAATAAACAAAGGTTAGTTTGAGGAATCTCCCCCCCCGCCTTAACACACACACAAGAGGGGGCCTTTGTATTGTAGTACATGGTTCAGCACAGAAACTGGGCCCAGAAAGCATTCAGGGACTGAGGCAGCTCTGGGGACCAATTTCTCTTTCATGGTAAGGTGGAAAGGCAGCCACAGGGTCTCTGCTCTCTGGGTGTCTCTCTCTTCATTAATATTAATGAAATTAATAATAATTGCTATTATAGGAGGAGGAGGAACGATAGCTAACAAGTTCTGGCACTTACTAAATGCCAGACACATTGGTGTCAATGCTTGTTTCAGTTAATCCTCTAAGAACACTGTGAGTTACCTGGTAACGTTACCCCCATTTTCCATATGAGAACACTGAGGCTCGAGGAGTTAGGTATCCTGCCCTGGGTTGAAGCCAGGAAGTGGAGGAGTCAGGATCCTCCCTCAGGCTGGCCTCCAGAGCCCCAGCTCGTAACTGCTCCTGACCCCCGTGCAGCATATAGAGCTTCCTGGGTTTTCTCATAATTTCTCATAATGTGACTCGCATTTGACCAGCCGGCCTCTCTGAGTCTCTCTCTACATCACCTCTGCTAACTGCTCTAGTCTCTTCGTATTTCATAGTTCTAATTCCCAGGAGAGGACATCAATTGGCCCGGCTCATCTTTTAATGCCAGGCCACATCGTAAGCAGCTGCCCAGCCAAAGACCTGACTAGGAGTAGGGCCAAATGCAACCACTGATCAGCACTTTTCATAGAGCCAAGTGTAGAAATAATATCATGCTAAGGAGGACATGCAAAGTGCTACGAGAGGGGCATGAGAAGGATGAGGGGAGACTTCATGGAAGGCAGCGTGTGGTTTTGGTCTTGAAATAATAATGGGATTTGGGAAGCAGAGTTGGAGACAAGCATTGCCCTAAGGAAGGTAGAGTATGAACACAGGCATGGGGCTGGGATTGCGTGAGTTGTGTTCAAGGGCCAGTGAGTGGTTCTGCTTATTAGGAGAGTGGGGTGCGTGAGCCGGAGGCTGGAAAGGTAGGACTTGAATGCGAATCTGAGTTGGAACTTAATTTAATGGGAGTCATAGAAGGTCTTTAAGCAAGAGAGGGATATAATTAGACATGTAGGATGCCCAGGACAGTCCCATTGTAATTATTATTAAAATATATTATTATTATTGTTTTACAGAGCCCCTTTCATTCTCAAAAGCATGCTGTTTTGGATAGTAAGTATGTGGTTGTTTGAGCTTTAGGGGCTGTGAACTGTTGCTCTGCTAGGAGTAGCGTGAGGGGGGCAGGACAAGAGGCGGGATGGTCTTGGATGAAGATACTGCCATAGTCCAGGTAAGTCGGGCCAGAAGGAGATAGGGGCAGAGAGGATAGAACACAAAGGGGTGTGGGCAAGAGACAGGGTAATGTAGAATTGGCTGGACCTCGTGGTTGAATGGACGTGGGGAGATAATGAAGAGGGAGAATCTAAGGGACTCCTAGGTATTTAGCTTGACTGTTGGCGCAGCGGTGGAAGTCTGAAGGCAGATCTTTTTGGGGAGGGGATGGAGATAATGATTGTGGTTATAATGATTGAGTTTCAGGTGCTCTGGGGCAGCCACTCAGAGATGCTCGGTTAGGGATTCTTCCAACGAGATGGCTAGTGGAAGCCAGTAGAACGGTGAACATGCTAGAAGTGGGAGAGATGGCAGAGTAAGACCAGACTGAAAACTGAATGCCGGGAGATCCCTATAGTTAGAAAGTTGGAAGACAGAAAGGAGTCAGAGGAGACTAAATAGGGGTAGTTGGAAAGTTAGGAGGAAAACGAGGGGAGTGAGCGGCCTGGAGATGATGGGAGTTTTTAGGGAGGGAACTGGCACTAAATCCCGCAGAGTGATCAGTGAGGAGGACAACGCATATGGCCAGGGGTTTGCTTATTTCAAGGTCACAGGTGACTGTAAGAGACTACAGGGTGGCAGGGACGTTGCATGAAGAGTGAATGGAAAAGGACTAGAGGTGACCAAGGTGATTTGTCATTTATAAAGATTGCCCAGGACAAAGAAGAATTAGGGAGAGCCAAGAGAGACAAGATGTGGAAGATGCTCAATGGAGAAAACCCTGGGAAGATGTAGGAGAGGTTGGATCCTTGGGAAGCAGAAGGAACCCTTCTTCCCCAGAGACAGGAGGGATGAAAAATGGTGGGTGATGATCCAGGGAAATTCTGGGGTTGACTGGTGGGTTTGGGGACAGGTAGAAAGGAGAATATTATTTGAGGAATGGGGTCCATATACTTGGTCAAGTTAAGAGTTGAAGGAGTTGCAGAGGAAGTTTATAATGGTCATTGAGTTGTAGTGAAAAGTGAATTATAGATGAAGGGAAAAGTTTGCTTGTTTGTTTGACACATACTGGTGGAGGAAGAGTTGAGGCAGAGCATAAATGTACCATTTTTTTTTAAGCAAGAACATTATTTTTTAAAGATTTTTCTTAAGTACTTCATAGAGAGAGGGGAAGGGAGGGAGGAAGAGAGGGAGCGAAACATCAATGTCCAAAAGATACATCGATTGCCTCTAGTGTGCCCACAACCTAGGCATGTGCCATAACTGGGAATTGACCCTGAGACATTTGGTTCATGGGCCCAGTCCACTGAGCCACACCAGCCAGGACAAACCTCTTTTAAAAAAATTTTTCTTTTTTACCTACTCCAGCGTGCCCAGGAGTCGGAGCCAGAAAAGTGGATGGCTGTGTTGTTTAAGGCTGGAGATTGGTAGGCAGGATGGCAGGAAGCACATTGTTGAAATGGCTGACATGGAGCCAGGATAGGAAGGGAGGAAATAAAGCCAGAATGGGCGGGGTGGACTGGGAGGAGGTGGAGGGCTTAAGAGACCAGAGAACAAGTGAGTAAGAATGAGGGACCGAATGAGATGCGAAGATAGGAGACTGGGATCAAAGAAGAGAATTTCAGATCCTGAAATTCTGGAGTTTCCAGAGGTGAGGGGTGGTCATGCCAATTAGTGGCTGCAGAGAAGTAATAGAAGTTGCAGAATGGCTGGGTTCAAGACCTTCAGGGGAGTGAGGAGGCTGGGTGGGTGGCTGGGAACTGAGCTACTCTCCATGTCCCCAGTGACACTTCATGTTTGAATTAAAAAAAAAAAAAAAATTACGCAAGTGGTGCATGTTCCTTTATTTTTTTTTTAAAAAAAGATCTGAGGATCTAATGTACAGCATTGTGATTATAGTTAATGGTACTGTATTGTGTACTTGAAAATTGCTGAGACTAGATCTTAGATGTGAGAACAAAAAAGAAATGGTAATTATATGATGTAATGGAGGTGTTAGCTAACGTTACAGTGGTAATTTTACCTCAACATATAAGTGTATCAAATCAACATGTTATACACCTTAAACTTACACAATGTTATATGTCAATACAACCTCTACAGAGCTGAAAAAGGAATATTCAAATAATCAAAATGAAATCAAATTAAAGTTGCTCATAATCCCACCCATCAGATATTACTAACGTTAACATATTGTTGAATTCTCCCAGCCCTTGATGCATATATACTGTTTAAAAAAAAAAGGAAGATCACATTTTAAATACATAATGATTTCTTAAATCAGCTTAATTTTGGAATAATTTCAGATTTACAGAAAGCTTGCGAAGATAGCACAGAGAGTTTCCATGACCCTGACCCAGTGTTCCCTAATGCTAACATGGCCACGGTACATTTGTCAGAACTAGGAAACCAGCATTGGTACATTATTATTAACTGAACTCCGGACTTTATTTGGCTTTTGCTAGTTTTCCCACTAATGTCCTTTTTTTTTTTTTTTTAACTCCAGGATCTCATCCAGGCCCTCACATTGCATTTAGTACACATACTGTTTTGCAACCTGCTTGTTTTGCTCAGCGTCATGTGAACACCTTTCAGTGATGCTAAACATTCTTCCGCACCATCATTTTAGTGGCTGTGCAGTATTCTGTTGATGGTTGTGTCATTGCCAATCCCTACTGTGGAATGTTTAGATTGTTTCCAATTTTTCACTCTTATAACCAAGCTTGGATGAGCCCCTTGAAGCTAAACTGCCTGGACTATTCCCGCTTATTTCCTTACAATAAATTCCTAAACACAGCCTTGCCGGGGCTGAAGGGATGCGCCTCGTAGAGGCCATGGATATGCCCTACCCACCTGGCCTCCCGAAAAGTTGTACCAATTGACCCTCATGCCAACCTCACTCAGGCTTTTCTTTCTTCCTTTTGGTTTTTAAGTTTATGATGGGGAGGGGTGTGGGTGCAGAGACCCTTACGACGGACTGTCTCTCAATGTCATATCCCTCTCTCTGCACTCAATTCTTCTCTAGGCCACAGGGTCTGGGTTGGCCCTGAAAGCAGCCAGCAGCTGGGATGGGGGTGGGGTGTGGCCAGGCTATGGCCCCTTGGCTCCGGGACACCTCCTGTGCTGGGAGCTGAGGAGGGGGCCTGGGCAGCTGCCTGGGCTTTGTTCTTTTGCCAAGAGGTGAGCTGGTGGGGAGGGGAAGGATGAGGAGAGGCTGTAAGGCGAGAGGGAGCCCTCCTCTTGCCCCATGAAAGCTGAGAGGCAGCAGCGCAGCTCTCCGAGCCAGCGGGGTGGAGGGGGGTGTGCAGCAGACAGACTGGGCAAAAACGTAACCTCCCGGAGATGCATGCTCCAGTTCAAGCAGGAGGCATTAAGGATGAAATATCTCCTGAGCAACAATTCATCTCTAACTGGGAGGAGAGGGACTCGCTGACATTTAGCTGTGATCAGGGGCTGCACACGCCTGTCTCCAGAAGCCTAACAGGAACTAGTTGCCTGTGCGTGTGAGAAACTCATGTGTGTGTCACAGGGTATGAGGGACTGTGTGTGACTGTAGCGAAGCAGTGGGTATATGAGTGACATAGTGTAAGAGAAACTGTGTGTGGTAGGATATGAAGGATTGTGTATGATGTGTGAGAATCCGCACACAGTTGTGAGGGCGCTTTAAGTGTGTGACAAAGTCAGGTGTGTGCCTGTGTGTGAGGTGGAAAATGTGTGGGCAATTGTGCGATGCATGCGTGTATGCTAGGGTGTCGTACAACACTGTGTGTGTGACATTGAGATTAACCCTGAAACTGACCTTGAGACACCATGAGTTTGAGGATAAGATGGTAGATATGAAACTGACCCCCAGGCTAGGCTAGATCTCAGGCTGCTGCCAGCCCATGAGGCACCTTTGTGAGAATTAGAAAAAGGTACCTCTTCCTCCGCAAAGTCACAGCCCACCAGCTGTGTTCTCGTGGAGCTTTCTTGTGCGGGGTACAATTTGCATCACTCTATATGGAGGCCATGGGCAGGCCCCTGACTCTCTTCCCGTCGTCCAGTGGGATTTTCTCCACCACGGCACTTACGATTTTAATGTCTTTAGGACTTCTGTGTAAGTATGTGTTTGATAACTCTCTCCCCGCTGGGTTCTAAACTCCTTGGAGGCTAGGACCACTTGTCCAGGTCTGTCCTGTTCATCACTGTGACACCAGATCCTGGCTGAGTGCCTGGGGCAGAGGAGTTGTTTTATAACTATTTGCTGGATGACTAAATGAATGAACAGGACAGGGGCGCCTGTGTCCACATGTGAGTGCCTGGGCGTGTAGAAGTGTGGACCTGAGCCAGGTATCTGAGCGCATCTGCTTGGTGCGCGCGCATGTGGGTATCATTGTCATTCCCCGAAAGCTCTTCTCACTTATTTCCTAAGCCCTTGCCCCCAAATAGGCTAAGAACAGGAGTGGCCTGGAGACAGGAAGACACTTGAGGAGAAGGAGGCCAGCTCCGCCTCTGCCCTGGACTGGGCCGGGGTAGAGGGAATGGCAGGAATGGGCTTGTTGGCTAGAGAAAGAGCCAGGGGTCCAACCCTTCCTTGCCCACCTGGATGCCCTTCTGCCTCATTTTCCAGGCCTGGTTGAGGCTCGGAGAAGATTTCTGTGAATTGAACCATAGGCACCTGGAACAGGGCAGGCCCTGGCGGCACTTCTCAGAACGGAACGTGGGGAAACTCCTGCCCAGTCCCAGGGCCCTGCAGCGTTATGTCCCACCGTGGGGTTCAGACCACCAACCCTGCTTTTGTCCCCACACAACTTGCTGGGTATACATAGGATTCCTTTGCCTTCCTGCAGTCAACACAGCCGCCAGTGGTACGCTGGGCCCCACCCCTACGCATGGTCTTGTGCCTGAGAAGGAGAGCCCTGTGGCCCCCATATTTTGAGGAAGGTACGTATGGGGGGTGGTATAGAGATGAAAAGGGTCAAGGAGGGTGGGTTTGGCAGGGAGGGCGGTAGAGGAACAGAAAATGAGCTCAGGAGGCGTGAAGGGGACAGAAAAAGTAAAAATGCTGGTGGACTGAATAGGCTGAGGCAGAGCAGACGGCAAATGGCTCAGGACAGAGGCCTGGCTGTGCCCTCGCTGGCGCTGGCGTGGTGGTGTGGGAGGCGGAGGATGGGAGGAGCCTAGAGTTCACTAGAATCCCAGGTGGGGGGTGGGGAGGGGCACAGCCATCCCCAGCCCTGCTCCTGAAATCTGAAATTGTCCCCAAAGTCCACTGATGCGGGTGCCCTAGGGACTAAGGTGGGAACTTGCTCAGTTGGGGAAATGTGGTCAAAGCCCCTTGAGGGGAGAGGTGCCATGTGTCTGTAGCAGGAGAGGTCACGGGGCGGTTCAAGAGGAGGGACCTGAGCTGGTGCTTGTTCTTGCATGACTGGGACCTCAGTTTCCCATCTAAATGAGGGAGGGGGACCCTATGCTCTGCCGCATCTCTTCCAGCTCAGCCTGTGCTAATGGGACTCCAGTTGTGTAGCAAAATCTGAGGGCTCTACTCACTGGCCCCCACTTTCCCGGCAAAGGCTGACACAATGTTCCAGGGGTGCCTGTTGGACCCTGGAGGCCCCTCTCCAGCTCACAGGGCCCCTAACCTTTTACCTTCCTTTTCCCACCCCACAACCGTCCTTTTAGAACCTGGAAAGGCAGACGACTTGCTCTTAGCTCTGGAATTTGACCTCATAAGCAGGCAATCCCCTGCCTCTAGCTTCTGCCCTTTCTCCTAAGCCCTCAGCTCTTCTTCCTTGGGGTTGGTCTCCTGCCCGTGCAAACACCAGCCAAGCTGAGAGAAGAGGCAAAAGATATTTTCTCTGTTCTCGCCATAGGAGACCATACTGTGCTCCTCTCAGGGGGAGGGATCAGGACAGATCATGGATGGAGGGGTGAGGCCTGCTCTCCTCTATCACCACCCTCCCTCAATTTTTAAAGCTGCTTGGCTCCATAGATGACTGGAACCAATCGCAGGTAATGTCCCTGTCAGGGCATAGCTGCACTCATCCATTACCTGCTGGAATCCACCCACTGCCTTCTCAGAAGGATGGGCTCAGGCATGTGGTTGACCCTTGACAAGCTGGAAGGCCAGGGACATTTTTCCCTTTCTCTCTTCTCAGTGATGCCTGTGAGCTCTTTAAGGATAAGAGCCAAGTCTTATTCATCTTGGTGTCTCCGAGGTCCGATTCAGTGCTCAGCACATAGTAGTTGCTCAATAAAAAGCTAGAACAAATGAATGAATAAGAGAGGGGAGAAGGAAGGACTTAGCCCCTTTTCTCTGTTGATGTACATGGAGAGAAGGTTGTGTTTATTAACAGATACGTCTATCACCACAGCGCTTTCTCGTGATGGAAAAGGACAACTGCTTCTTTCCTTCCCACTGGCCACCTCCCTCGGTCATTTCACAATCCATTTCCCCAGCATTTGGAAGGGTCACTATTAAGAAGCATGTGGGCTGCCCCTGAAGTGTAGGCAGCCTTGCTCACATGTCCAGGAGCCACCAACCCCACTTCGCTGTAGACAAGCAGTAAATCTACCCCTTATGCCCTGGGCAGAGCCCTATACCAAGCACTGGGAAGGATCCTGGCCTCAAAACATATAAAACAAGGACCCAGTTTCCTCCTTCCTGCCTCACCCCAGCCTTCTGGTAAGTGTTATTCAGATCTAGGGATCAGAGAGTCATTTTTGGGGGGCTACATGATCAGATTCAGAGATGCACTTCGGGATCTGATCTCAATCCAGACGCACATCCTTCCCCTCCCATGAACCGTATGGGACTGGAGGGGTTGAGTACTCACAGAAAGCCTGGTGCCTACGGGTTTCTGGGAGGGTAAGAGGGTGCCACAAGCCACCACAGCCAGAGTACACAGTTGGGGAGAGGCGAGAGCTCCTGCTGCCTCTGACACGGCCACTTGCCTTAATAGAGCAGTGTTTCATCCTTTCTAGGGACACCAGGGAAATATATGAGGACAATTCTTATTGTGATCTCCACTGGACAAACCAAAGGGGAGCAAAGAGCTTGTTCCCTTTCCCAAAGCTTTCCTTTTGCCTCTGACACTTTGTGCTCACCAGGTTTCTCTGTTGGCAAGTTCTGCCCAGAAATACCCTCTCCCAGCTTCTTCTGGGCTTGGGAGTCATCAAACCAGCCTTTGGGGACCAAATACACAAATCCAGTCTGTTTTCATTCAGCAAAAGTCCAAGAAAAGATGTTGGCAGGATGTTAGTCCCTCAAGAGAGTGTGACAATGCTGAATTCCCCAGGCCTAACCAGGCAGACCTCTGTAACTGATGGCAGAATGCCCAGGGTTAAGTGGCCGTGAGTTAGAGATAAACCAAGTGCCCAAATCCATAGCATCCAAGCAAGCAGGAAAGGATCACAGGTTTCAATGGACAAGCCAGGGCAAGCAAGAGTCCAGAATCCAAAAAGTCAAACTGACAATGGGAATTTTATTCTGAGGCAAAAATGGTTGAGTGAGGGGGATGCTGGGGTGCAAGGGCTACAAAAAGTTATTTTGACCAAGCAGAAATTAGGGGTACACTCTGAGGACTTCTGGACAGGAAAAGGAGAGCTGGGGGGTGACCTTACAAAATGAGGTGAAGGAGATATTGAAGGTCCTAATATTTATTATGGTGATGGTGAATACGGTTGTCATAGTGATGCTGACAATGACACTGATTGCATGATTATGGTAATGGCAGCAATAGGCGATGAGTGGCCATGGTGTTTTTAATGACTTGTTAATGATGGCTGCCATGGCGATAAAGGGAGGAAGTGATGGTAATTGTTGTCATGGTGAAGAAAGTGGTGACACTGAAGCTCACCGTGACAAAAGTAATAATTGGGGGGTGACAGTAGTATTGGTGGGTGCTGGTGACACTAGCTATTGTCACAAGTGCAGGGGAATATGACAGTCGTAGAGATGTTAATTTGCTATCCAGATGAGGGATTTACATTACATTGGTAAATATGGCTCTTCGTGTGGTATCATCGCTCTTTCTTCAATCCCAATAAGTATGAGATAAGCCTGATCCTTTAGCAAGCTCAGGAGGAATGTGTGATGGCCCGGGGTGTCCCTGAGCAGGAGGGAAGACCTCTTCTCCCAACGGCGCTGTGATCAGACCGGCACTGTCTTTCTTGCTCCACTGTGTTCTGATTATAGACAAAATGGAGATTGGAGGACGAACCATACTCCAGCTTTCTCTTCCCTTTCTCCATCTTCCTAGGGGTCTACTTGCTTCCTAAGATAGCCCTCTCCAGGGTCCAATATAGGCAGCTAAGGCATTGAGGTTTTTCCTTGTGAGCCGGAGCCACAGCATGATGGGTATGCCAGACATCTGGCTAGAAAATGGGATAACTGACAAAAAGCCCTCCTTGTAGCAGTAGGAGCGGCAGTAGGAGCAGCAGTGTTCATTGCAGCCGCTATACCTAGCGCAGGGATGATCCTCAGTCCCTAAATCGTTCAGCCTCTGGCAGTTCCTTTAGACCTGTGCTGCCAATCCTGCCACTACTAGCCAGATCTGGCTGTTGAGCACCTTGAATACAGCTAGTCCAACTGAGGTGGGAGTATAAATATATACATTGGATTTTGAAGGCTTAGTATTAAAAAAAAGAATGGAAATGATCTCTTCAGTAATGTTTATATTGCTCATATGTTGAAATGATATTTTGGAAATGTTGGTTTAAATAAATATATTAAAATTAACTTTTACCTGTCTCTTTAATTTTTTAAAGATTTTATTTATTTATTTTTAGAGAGATGGAAACAGGGGGAGAAAGAGAGGGAGAGAAACATTGATGTGTGTTGGAGACACATTGACTGGTTGCCTCTCGCATGCCCCCAACCAGGGACCTGGACCACAACCCAGGCATATGCCCTGACTGGGAATTGAACAAGCAACCCTTTGGTTCACAGGCCGTCACTCAATCCACTGAGCCACATCAGCCAGGGTCTGTCTCTTTAATTTTTTTTAAAAATACATCTACTGGATAATTTTCAATAACATATATGGTTCGCATTATATTGTACAGTACCAGTGCTGCCTTGGATCATTTGCTTTTCCTTTGTTCAAGGAAGCAAAAGGAAAGAGATGAAGCAAATTACAAAATAATAGTGGGCTAAGCACATCATGTTTGTTTCTGTTTCCTATGAAGCCTGAGCTGAAGCGCTCCAAGGCAGATATGGCAGCTTCACTCCACAGTGTCAAGATCCCAGGTTTCTTCTTAACTATTGTTCTACCACCCTCATCACACGGCTTCCAATCTGAGCACCAAGATGGCTGCTCTAGTTTCCATGTCTTATTTGACATGGGGATAAAAGAATGAGGAGAATCAGTTCCTTATTTTTAAGTGCAAATCCTAGAAGGTGTTACATTACTTTTGCCAGCTCGTTGGTCAGAATCTAGGGACCTGGATATACCTAGCTGCAAGGGAGTCAGAAAAGTAGTCCTACACTGGGCGGCCGGGTTCCAACTAATACTTGGGGGTTTTATTGTTGAAAGGAGAGAATGGATATTGGGGGACAAACAGCAGCCCGGCTACATCTAAAGCGGGGTGATCCCCTAGGCTCAGACTTTCTATAGATCCAAGGAGTGGCTAGCACCACTTGGGCAGCAGGAGAATGGAGCCAAAAAGCCTGTTGCTTTCAAACAAATGCTTTTAATAAAGGCAGTTCAAGTCCCAACATATTCCCAGATGTTCCCTGGTTAGAAGATTTTAAGAGAGGAGAGAAAAAGGACAGTCTGACAGGAAAGAGAAAAAGGGAGAGTGAGTACCTGTGTGTGGCTGAGAATGATTGTTTGAATTCTAAGCTCTCTTGATTGGGACAGTGACTATGGTTCCAGTATTTTAGACATTTATACTAAAGGTCTTCATTGGTCATATGACATAGAAACAATGGCTGCAAACCTTTGTTAAGTAGGTTCTATTTATTTAAAAGCTGCTTGTCTGCCTTCTTTCTTCCCATCTATAACCATTGTATTACTAACAGGTGCCCAGGACTGCCAGGGAGGGAGGTGGACCCAGGAGACATATGAGACCTGTATTTAAGGGAATGATCTGACTGAGGAGTCCGGAAACCACCAAGGGCGACTGTAAAACAACCAAGGAGTGAGTAATGGCTGGGATGGGACACTGAGCATAGCTTTGACTTTCTCTTTGGTCCAGATCTTCTTAACAAATAAATACTCAAGAAAAGTAAGTTAGGTCTTCATGAAGGTAGGGTCTAGCTGTATCATGGTCACCGATGTACTCCTGTTGTCTGGCATGTAATAAGAGCTTGATAAGCACTTGTTGAATGAATGAAATCTGGAGCTGGCTTTACTGTGGAGTCAGGTTTTATATTATTTGGCTTCCGAAGGTAGGAACTCCACAGCTGCCCCTTGACCTAACACATACCCCTCCTACTCCGCGGCCCCATTTCTGGACCTGCAATGCCATCCTCCCGAGGATCTTCTGTCCAGGGCTGCTGGGCTAATCACTCAAGCTCAGTGCAGGCTGCTGCAGGGGAATGGGGCAAGTACAGACAGTTAGTTCCTAGGAAGCCTGCCTGGGGCCTCAGAACCCACCTTCCTGGCAGACCCGGCTTTGTTCCTGGACAGAGGCAGGGCTTTCCTGGCTGCTGCCTCTTCCATGCAATCCCGTTCTTGCTCAGCAAGGTTCAAATAAGGAGACCACAGTCAGCTCTAGGAGAAGGTCTGGAGGGAGGGAGGGGCCCATACCCTGGACTTCCTCCTCCTCCCATACATTTTGGTGTCAAACACATTTTATTTCCTCACGTCTGGGGACTCAGGGGCTTCCCCTCCAGGATTACTTCCTCCTCCAGTTTGTTTTCCAGCTGGAGACTCTAGGAGCCCCACGGCAGGGGGCGGCAGGGGGGGCAGCTCCTCTGCTGTGGCCCAGGGGGCTTCAAAGGGCCCAGAGTGGAATGCCAGCTGGGAAGGCTGCCGGTCTGGGAGGGGGGGCCCAAGGTGTGGGGCTCTGGATGGGGTCCCCCACTCATTTTCAAGTCCCCCTGAGGAGCTATATCTATGGGTAGAAGGTGACTTCAAAGGTCAGGAATGGGGACTCCCTGCCACCCCTTCCCACGGGGCTGAGAGGAGGGCAGGAAATGCCCCCCCTTCATGATGGATTAGGTGCCTAAGAGCCATGGCGAGCTCATGGCTGGGGAGACCTTCTCCCTTTTCATGGGGCTCAGATTTCACGATTTTGGGAGGGAGGAGGGGGTGAAATAATTAGTAATTTGTGATTAAGTCTTTTCATGGATATTTTGTTTCTTTGTTCTGTGATGTCGCCTGGAGCCATTTAAAAAATGACTTAATGACAAAAAAAAAATAATTGCTCTTTGTAACTAATGACTGTGTCAGAACTTGGAAATCACCAAAGCCTCAGAAAGTAGAAACCGAGACACAGTCAGGGGGTGGGGGTGCCGCTCTCCAAGAAATCAAATCAGAAATCGTAAAGTGGCCAGGGATCCGTTTGCACCTGGGCTGCCCCTGCCCTTCGATGGAGCCGACCAGCACCCCGTGCTCACCCTCAGCCTGAGGGCTTCAGGCCTGGGGTTCCCCTAGGAGCCTTTGCTGGTGGATCCAAAGGACCGGTCAGAGTGCCAGAGGACGGCCTAGACTGTTCTAGTGGGTCTAACCTTCCAGCCACTCCCTCCTCCATAGAATCCTCTTGGAGGGAGACCACCCCAGGGTGGGGATGAAGAGGTGGTCAGGCCCTTTCCCCTCTACTTCATCAGCTGAAATGGAGCCCCACAAATGCCCTAGGATTCTGGGCTCTTTGGGGTCTTTTCTGTTGCTCTTGTCTCCCCAGCCAGACTGGGCACTCCTGGGGGGAAGAGAAAAAGCATTTCCCTGGATACCTCTGCCCTTACCCCCTGCCCCTTGTGCCTGTCAGTCTGAAGAACTGCAGGCCAGGGAGCGGGGATCTGCAGGGCCTGAGCCCCAGCGACTCACTCAGCTCAGCCCACGGTTCCTTCTGCGGCCCCCAGCCGCTCCGCAGCCTCTGGGGAGTGGGCCGGGAGATGGGGAATTGCTCACGCAGCAGATTCGCTCCTGTTCCCTTCCCGGCCCTCGCTCTGATCTCTCCCAGGGGGAAATGCTGAGGGGGAAAACCCGTTAACTTGTGCCTTCTATTTGGTTTTCCTCTGGTTATTGTTTAAAATGCAGAGATTATGAGGTCAAACTCTCCCAGCCAATATTTTTCTAATGAAAAATGTAGTAAGGCACGACTGAGTAATCTAATCTATAAGTTAAGCGTTCCACACAGCAGCGATTTTCACCGACAGAACTTCAATAAATCTTGTTTTGAGAAAAATGATATGAGGCTGATGTTCTATTTTTGTCAATTTGAATGGACTCCCCTGCCCCCCCCAGTCCCCAGAAACACTGCATTGCACCCAGTCAATCTCCTCCTCCCCGCCCCCAGAGCTGGCTGGATGAAAGGGGGGACAAGAATGATGGGGGGAGGCTTGAGTTTTGGTCCAGGTGGGCTCTGGGGGCCTGGGGCCAAAGGCAAATGCTTCAGCTCACCTGGCGTCTGTGGCTCTCCTCCTGGGGAGGGGTCGGTGAGGGGACTGGGGGTCCCGTGGGAAAAGGCGGCCTGTGGCCTAGGAGAATAGATCTTCCCTAGCCACAGGGACAGGGCTGCCCAGGTAAGCCTGACTCCCCTAATGCCTCAAGCTGAGCAAAGGGCAAACAGCAGGCCTCGTGCCTTTCCTCAGCCCCCAACAAGTCATTGATAGATTTGGCAAGAAAGGCCTCACCTGAGGCAGAATTGCTTAGCTCCACCCTTGCTGCTCCCCTATAGTCTGACAGGAACAGAATGGAAAAGGCAGAATGTGGTAACTGCCCCCCACGCACGTGTGTGCACGCCCGGGCGCGCGTGCGGACCTGTGTGTAGGGCCCTGGGAAGCAAGCTCTCCTGATGAACAGTTGGGTCATAAGCCTGTCATGGATGATGGCTGCCAAGAAAAAAAATCAGGGAAGATATTTCCAGCCCAGGGAATACGTGGGAGGCTGGGATAAAGAGTATGGAGAGGCTATTTGAAGAAACTGGAGAAGCTTTAAGGGCAGCCAGAAAGGATTATGGCACCTCATCAGAGAGAAATCAATTAGAAGAGGTTTCAAAATGAGGAGCTTCTCCTCGCCTCCTCCCTACAACAATCCGCTGAGGAGTATGTATTATAAAACAAACAGAAATGCCAGGACAGAGAAAGGTTTTTCTGGGTGGAGACCCAGCAGCATTTAGGTTTGAAAGAGTCAGGCGTGAAAAGCCAGCCATAGAAATCTGCAGGCATGGAAAGCCAGGGCAGGGAACTTGATCTTTCAGTGCCCTGGGAAGCGGAGCACAGGGGAAGGAGGCTTGGAGGGTCCACAGATCAGAAGGCTTAGGTTCTTACATTGCCCATAGCCGACTTCGGACCTCAATTTTTTCATCTGTAAATGAAAAATAAGACCAGTCCTACTTACCTGATAGCAATGCTAGCAGATCAAATAAGGAGATAAATGAAAACATGCACTGATTACTTTAAAATACCACACAAAATGAACTGTTGATGGAATTGTTATTGCATTGAGCTGGGGGAGAAGATGGGGAACAACTTGGAAGCCTTGTTATTTTGCCAGGTCAGGTTATATTGAGTGACGAGGCTGGGCGCCTGCCACCGGCTTGCCTCTGGACTTTGGACTTAGAGATTTCCTCTTGGAGTAGGAAAGGAGTTTTCATGCTCCTATCAGCGGCCTGAGTGTCTCTATGGCGTGGAGATGCTTTGGGCTGGTGACAGTGCAGTCAGGACAGGGACCTGGGGGTTGAGAAGAGGGCCTGGATGAGGAGGGGTTGCTGAGGGGGAGGGGGCCCCTTGTCTCTGCTGAAGCCAGTCCGGGCACCAAGCGCGTGCCCCTTTCTCTCCAGGCCTTACCAGTCCTTACCAAGGCCATTCTGAGGCTCCTGGCAGCTTTCCAGGTGAGGAGGCTTTTTTATTTTTAACCCCAAATGTCAAACATTGGCTCCAAGTCTCCTTTTGTATTCTGATCCCCATGGACCATTCCCTCCTCTTCAAACTCCCACTGACTGTTTCAGGGAAAAGGCAGCCCAGGCCCAGGGCTGCCAGAACCAACGGGACGTGGGGACTTAGTCCAGAATGGTTGATGCTGTCAAAGTGGCTGGGAATTGCCTGAGTAGCCTCAGAAATGCTGGAAACCTGCTTCCCACGGAAACTGGGAAGTGAGGGGAGAGACTGAGTGTTGACTTCACGCACGACCAGGGTAGAGGATGAACCCAAAGAAAAGGTTCCCCTCCAACCCCACTGTGTCTGAGGGTGGCAGGTGAGTACAGCAGGATCCAGAGCTAAAGGGACCTGCCCCCGGGATGAGTCGGAGAGTCCCTGTGGCCTGGCCTCATCCTTCTCTTGCCCTCAGAGAGGTTCCAAGGCTGTGGCTGGACTATTTGTCACAGTTACACCTCCAGAGTCACGTGTGGGGAGCCTTTGGAAACGGAGGGATGGCTGGGAGGGAGTCACGGCCGGTGAGGGGAGGAGCTGTGGCGTTCGTGCTAACTCACATCCCCTAAAAGTCAGATTCTCAAAGAACTTTTAATTGAACAGAGAACACTTTCAAGAAATAATAATAAAGAAAAATAGGATACAAAGTACTAGGTATAGAATTATCCCATTTATGAAACAAAAATAAATGTATAGATTAAGCTGAAAGACTAGAACAAAATCGGTAAAATATAGACGGTAACAATTTCAGGGTGGGGGTGAGAATATGTATGATTTTGTTTTCTTTATACTTCTTTATAGTTTCCAAATTTATGTCATCAACATATACATTTACAATTCAGAAGTTATGAAAAAGGTTAAGGTGACTCTGGAGTTAAGTTTACCCCCTAAAGGTGACCCAGAACTTCTGCAGACCCCAATGCCACTGCCTTCTCCCCAGGTCTCCTTTGGTGATCCTCAGCTGGACCCCCTTAATGGCAGCTTATGGGGGAGGGCCTGGGGACCGGCAGGCAGCTGGGAGTCAGCTGTGCCTGGAGACAATCCCGTGTCCAATGGGAGGCAGGGGGCTCATTTCCCAGCTGGACAGAGGCCAGGCTTTAGGGACTGAGTCTGCCACGCAGCTACCTGAGGTGCTGGTGTTCATAGCTCCTCCTCAGTCCTAGCCCCCCAAGAGGGTAGAGGCCCCCGAGTCAGCCTCTGCCTGAAAGTCTACTCCCTGTAGGCCAGTGACGATTTCTGGATACTGGAGTCGGGGTGAAGGCAGCTTCATCCCTAGTTCTGAGGTGCAGTAAGGACCTGGATTTATGGAGACACATTCAGACTTACAGTCCCGCCTTTCCCTCCCATCGGCCCCCTCCCACCCCGGGACTCCCAAGTCCATGGACTGTGTCAGGGGAAGAGAGTGACTGGTCAGGGCTGGGAGGGAGCCTCACAGGACCTGGCCAAGGAGCTCTGGACCAAGGAGTCTCAGTTAACTCCAGTAAAAATATGGCTGGGAAATTCTAGCCCACCTTCAAGTATTCAGTTATATTGAAGGAAAAAAAAACACATAAAAAAAGGCTTTTTAGACCATTTATTTATGAGTACATGTCAAAGTTTTATTTCAATCCTGCTGCAAGTAAAAAGAAGCCAGTTCAAGGATTACCTACCTCTTGGTAGACGCATTTAGAAGAAAGAAGAGTGGTTAGAATCATTGCTCAAATGGACACACACACAGGATGTCTGGATAAAATGCACCAAACTCTGACAAATGGTGAGGAACATGGGAAACTGTTTTCTGAGGAAAAAAATCTGAATTCCATTAAAAGTGAAAATTGCCTAAGTGTCTTTTATTAAGAATGCTTTATCTTGCCGTTAGAAACACTGGCGTGGCTCCTGTTCTGGGGCTGGAGGCTCAGGCATGAAGCAGTTGGCATGGAAATTCTGGGTTCCTGTATGCCCAGGCCCGTGCCGGGCCCAAGGTGAGAAGCAGTGGAAATTGCACAAGGCTGAATTATAAGGGCATGCAAGGGAAAATTTCCTAACGAAAAGATCTCTCCAGGTAAGTGCTTCCAGAAGTCCCAAGCTCCCTCACGTCGCAGGTAAGCAAGACGGCAGAGGAAGCAGGCAGCCCCATGGCAGAGATATTTTAGAGCTTTTTACCCAAGTGCAGAATCTGGACCTCCGGTAGAATGCCAGGTGAGTTTCGCTGGGCCATTGGCAAGACAGTGGATCCCATAGTGAGAAAGTTACTTCCTTGTCCATTTCTTTCTCTTCCTCTTTTTTCCACTGGACCTTGTGTTCCCAGTACTGAATTAATTATAGTCCTTATTCAGTTCATCCCACAATGCAATCTTGGTCATTGCATGGGCCACTTTATTTTGTAGTTAGTTTTATTTGTTTTTAAATAATATTATAAGTACCCCATGAAGTACCCAAAACAAAATCTCAGACCTTGACAATAACTAACAACTAACCAAATGTTCCCCTTATTCCTTGCCTATGACCTGAGGCAATTGGACATCCTGAATCCTGTATTTATCATTTCTTTGCTTCGCTTTTAATATAGTTTAATAAAGCTGCTCCTATATGTATTCCTAAAAAGTATACTTTAAATTGTGACTTTTTAATTGTATTAAAAATGATATCAGGTATATAAAATGTTTGGACTTATCATTTGATATTATATTGCTGAGTCATCCATACTGTTGCATGTCACTTACGTTCCTTTGCTTTGACTACGATATACAATATTATTCTCTTGTGTAAGGATACCACAAGCTGTTGTAAAGATATCACTTTTTTTATTGTATTTTTTCCGTTACCATTTATCTCCCTTATACCCCCACCCCCACAGATATCACTTTTTATACCCATGTTTATAGTAGTGTCATTCACGAGTGCCAAAGCTGGAAACAATCCAGGTGTCTATCAACAGATAAATGAAAAAACAAAACGAGGTATATAAACAAAATGAATATATGCATTCAGCCTTTAAAAGGAAATAAATTCTGACACATGCTTACAACATAGATGATCCTTGAAGAAACTACACTAATTGATATAAGCCAGGCACAAAAAGACAAGTAATGTATGATTCCACCTACATGAGGAACCTGGAGTACTGAACTTCACAGAGACCGGAAGTAGAATGTTGGTTGAATGGCTGGGGTAGGGAGGGGGGTGGGGGGTTGCTGTTGAATGGGCACAGAATTTCCGTTTGAGAAGATGAAGAGTTCTGGAGGTGCCTATCAGCGACGGTTGCACAACAATGTGAACATAATGTAATGCCACTAAACTGCACGCTTAAAAATGGTTAAAATGGTAATATCTTATGTTTTATATATTTTATCGCAACTTAAAAAAAGATATGGCTTTCCCATGAATGGATATTGGGGCTGTTTGAGTCTTCCAGTGTTGTCAAAGGAAGCGTCTCCTTTTGGTGCTAGTGTATCTTTAACACCTCTCTCACATCTGTTTCTCTTCTCTCCCTTTCTAACAAAGAGCAAAGAGGCCTCAGGCTCAAGAGCACTCAGCAGGGAGTGGAATCTAACTAGAATCGAACATCATTGTTTGTTTTTATTTTACTTATTTTTATAATTACGTTCTATTTTTGGCAAGTAATGGTTGGTTTTCCAGTTACTGTAGTGCTACCAAGTTTTTTAAATAATAAACATACTCCAGTAAAAAATAAGTTAATTTAAAGAAAAATATCAAGTGGTATAGAGATATGGCATGAATTGTGAAATTGATACATAAATGCTGAAGCTTGGAGAACATGATTTTAGAGACTGATCAGACTCTGGCTGAACCAATAACTTCTGTGGCCCTTTGAAGGTTAACAGTCCCTGATATTCTGGATCTTCCGAGAGTGTAGATCCTTGGCACTCAGCAAATGCTAGAGTGGTCAGGGAAGGTTTTGAGAAAGAACTGGGACATGATTGTGGCCTTAAAAGGATGAGTAGGATTTAAGTGAAGATAAAGAGGAAATGAGAGTTTTTCCAAGCAGAGAAAATTGTGTGAATGAAGGCATGAAGGTGAGACTAATCAAGGTGTGGTTATGGGCTACTGAGTTTGCTTGGTGGATGCAAACTCAGTAATGATAGAAAATAAATTTGGAACGGGTAGAGGAAGCTAGATTATCGGAACCTCAATAATCCAGAGAGGACTTTAGACTTAGTTTGTGAGGTAATAGGGAGCCACAGAAAGTTCTTGAGCAGGTAAATGACATGATAAATGTACTCAGATCTTGTGCAGGTACCATTTGGTTTTTGGTAAAATTTCTCTCTTTGTTTAGCCTGAGACTGCTCATTATTCATTCATTCCTGATATACTTACCAAAGACATTCCATGTACCAGAGACTGTGCTGTGGATTCAGTGATACACAAAACATACTCCTCATTCTCCAGAGCTATGGTGGGTAAACCAGACATTAATGAAATAATCACATAAATAAATGTAAATGTGTAAGTGTAATAAGTTCAAACAAGCAGGTGTTCCTGATGCCATGAGTGCATATAGTAGGGGAAAGGCTTACCTGATTCAGAAGCTGAGACAAGGCAGTTCTGAGGAAGTGACGTCTGAGCCGATATTGAAAGGAAGAGAAGGAGCTAAATAGCTGAAGAGAAAAGAGAAAAGCATTTCAGACAGAGCAAGCGGCATGCCCAAAGCCCGTGGCCTGTAGAGGAGGCCTGGGAAGCCCCAGGAGCAGAAAGGCCACACAGGCCATCGTGGCCGGGTCTCAGGGAGCGCTCGGGGTGCGGCGAGAAAGGAGGCTGGCGGGCCAGCAGAGGCAGGACTTACCAGAGCCCAGTAGGCATTAAGAAGGTTTGGGCCTTTATTCGTTTTTCTTTTAATTTTTACTTATTGATTTTAGGGAGAGAGAGAGAAAGAAAGAGAGAAACATTGATTTGTTGTTCTTATTTTTGTAATCATTGGATGTGCCCTGCCCGGAGATTGAACCCGCAACCTTGGTGTATCAGGATGAAACCCTAACCAACTGAGCTCCCTGGGCAGGGCTGGGCCTTTATTCTTGAAGAATGGGGAGCCATTGACATTAAACATTAAAAAAAAAAAAAGTCAAACATTCTGTTACCTGTGAGGATGACGGGCTGATTGTGAGTGGCGCTCTCTGAGGCAGCCCCAGTGCCCTCCAGGTAGATCCCAGGTCATTGGGAAGCTTGTCCAAGGGGAGCTGCAGGAGGAGGGGCTTGGCAGGGTATGGCGGTGGAGAAGCAGCAAGGAGAAGGAACTGACTGGAAGGATCAGACAGAGGATAAGTTGAGGAGGGGCCAAAGGGCACCTGCATGATTGGGAGAGGAGAACATGGGGAGGACCCATGAGCCAGGTCCTGCAGGCAGCAGAAGACAGAGGCTGAGCTGAAGTCACTGGCAGGCATAAAGCTGTGGCAGTGACTAAGTTTGCCCAGGAGAGGGCTCCACCTTGGGAAAATGGCTGTCTCCAAGGCTGATCACGTCTGAGGTCCCCTCCAGAAAAGATGTGCAAGGGCAGGGCCTTGTAGGAACCCCTGCCACGGGAACCCCTGCCGTGCTTGGAGGAAAGGCAGTCGGGGACAAGCGGGTGGCGGCAGGCCCCAAGGTGATGGTTGAGCAAAGACACCAAGTTAGAAGTGAACAGAAGACCGGGAAAAACACAGGGCCCCAGTGGCCAGGGTTGATGAGTGGGATGGAGAGGCAGCTGCAGGAAGCAGGAGCAGTCAGCTTGCCAGTCCTCAGGGGCACAGACACTGTGTGTTTTGCTTTTGCCTTCTCCTGGCTGCAAAAGGGGGCGGGAAGTGGGAGTGGGGGGTAGGTGGAAGCAGGGAGAACACTGACCGGGATGACGGGAGGAACTGACCTGGAAGCGAGATGCCTCATCTCACCCCCACATCGTCTCCCCCACCCTTCTTTCTAAACCTATCTAGGCTGCAGAAAAATAGAGGAACTGAGGGAAAAATTTCTCTTTAAAAGGAGACAGATTTTAGGTGAGGGGGAGGGAGAAGAGCAAACCTGAACAAGAACCCCATGATCTTTATCAGTATTTTTAAGAAGACAGGGATTAAAGTAAGTGTGGGGAATAGGAGGCTTGTGTGCACACACGTATATACACTCAGACACTCATTCACCCACAGAGACACACATGCAGCACTCACGTATAATCATCCATGCTCAAATTTGTGCTCCCTCCCTCCCCCCACACAGAACCCAGGCAGCAGACAGCTGTTCACAAGAGTCCCGGGTCTCTCAGGGGCTGTGTCACGAACACCCACGGTTAGAGCGAGTGGTTCCATAGTGTGTGGTGTGTGTCACAGTACGTAAAAGGTGATTCAGAGGGGTCATGTGTGGGTAGGTAAGGGTGGGGATATGTCAAGACATGTGTTTCTGAGGGGCTGAATATAGTGATATGTGTAACCCATTCATTTCTTCATTCACTCATTCAGTCATTCACTTGACAAGGATATGGGGAAGCCACCACACTCCTCAAGCGCTGTGCTTGGCTAACAGTGAACCACACAGACCCAGCCCCTACTCCCAGTCTCATAGGCTCCAGCAGACCCCAGGACACAGCTGGTCCATGCCATGATGCGGGGTGTGGTATGCTAGGGGAGCCGGGAAGACAGAGCTAAGTCAGAGAATTTCCAGAGAGTGGGTATGTACATCAGCGGGGTGAATATAGACGCTGGTTTGGGAGGGTGTCCAGGATATGAGCGGCATGTCCGCAGGCCGGGATGTGTTTTGGTGGGGATGTGGATTGGTAGGTATGGGGTGTGATATGTTCACCTGTACATGGCAATGTGTGAGCTTAGGAAGGTGTGAGGTGTGTATCATTATCAGAATTATCAGAGCAAACCAGCTCTTTATTACATGTATAATTTCCTCGTGTCCCATAGGGTCCCTCTGTGCAGAGGGAGCTGGAGTGGAACTAAACCAAACAGGGGATTTAGCAACTTGGAAGGGCTGTGGCAGAACTTCAAATGCTACTGATGGATGGCGCTGGCAGGCAAGGAAGGGGAGGGGATGTCCACCAGTGATGAAGAGAGAATGGAGGGGAGTCGTGGGGGAGGGGCATAGGGTGTTGGGGGGAGGGAAGTCAGTGGTCTGGCAGGGCAGGAGGACAATGTTGGCTGGGCTGGGGACAAGGAACAGTGCTGGTGCCCACCTTCAGGGAGGAGGTCTGGGGACAAGTTCAGGGACTGGCAGACCCCTGCAATAACCTGGGGGAAGGGAAGGGATGGGAGAGGGAATGCTCAACCCAGCTCAGTCTTGCCTGGGGTCAGGGGTTCAGGCCTGAGGCCTGGCTGCACAAACTCCCCTCTTGTAGGGGTATTTCCTGCATCGCACATGTGGAAAACAACCTGGAGAAGTCATCTCACTATTGGATTCAAATCTCAGTTTGGCAGTAGGCTTTTTGGCAAGTTACTTCTCAGAGTGGTGTAATAATTGGGGTAATAATTTTTAGCTTACAAGGTAGTGATGATCAGTAGTGATATATAAAAACTCTGGCACTTAGTAAGCACGCAGCAAATGCTGTTTGTAAAAAAAAAATTATAGATGTTGGATTTACCATAGATCTACATGCCAGTCAAGCTACATCACTTCCACTCTTTAAGGTTCAAACTCAGCCCCCGTCTATACCCACTGAGCGAGGCCTTTAGAGCAGCCCCCTATCCCTCCCTGCGTGTGACTGGATACATGCTTCTGAGTAGCAGAGCCCTTTTCATTGGCTGCCCCTTTAAGCATGTTTCTATCACCAGTTTCTTTTTCCTTCCCTCTTCTACTTTCCCCTGCTTATGCAAAAAGTAGGTGTAAAGAAGCACCTTTAATCCCACCATCAGAAGCAATTATACAAATTGTCAACATTTCTGGAGTGCTGCTCTCTATCAGGCATCATTCCAATTGCTTTGGATGCTTTATTTCATTTCATTCGCACAATAACTCTGGGACACAGGCACCAGTATTATCCCCACTTAACTGGAAGGAACCAAGGCACAGAAGGCAACTTGCCCAAGATGACACAGCTAGTGAGTGCTTATGGGAAGGATGGGAGCTCAGGCAGACTGCACTTTCCTTCCAGTCTTTTTACTGTTCTGTTTTCCGAGGACTTTCCACTGGCTTCCTATAGCCACTGATGTCTTAGTTGAGCTAGACCTTTAGCCTTCACATTACAAATATTTATTACTCACTTCCTCCATCTCCGGCAAAGTTCTGGGCTCTGCTGGAATGCAGGTACAGAGAAGCACTGCCAGAGGCAGGCGTGCAGGGCAAGGACCAGAGCACAATAATGGAGAAACGCAGAGGAAACAGCAACAGATGCCTCCGGCGTGGGCTAGGGGAGGAGCCTGTCTCTCTGAGGACTCCGCCTCAGCTGAGCCTACTGTCCGCTTCTCCTGACTCCCACCAAGGTGCCCTGGATCCTCCTGGGGCATGCCTGGCCCTGGCTCCCCAAGGGCCTGATGTGCAGGGTACCATGGTCATGGGGGCTGCAAAAGACTGTTTCACAGGGACAACGTGCCCCTCTCCCCTCCATCAGCCAACCTGCTTGCTGCCAGACGAGTCACTGAAGCACACTGCATTATGTCCCCGTCCTGCTCAAAAACTGCGGTACCCAGTTAAGTACAGACTTTCTGGCTGGGATTCAGGGATGGTCTTTCTGACCTAACCTCAGACTGCCTTGGCACCCTTCTTTCTCCTGCCCTTCTGTCACCCCAACTGGAAAACACCTTTCCAATAGCTCTTTCCTTCTCTACCTTTCAATGCTCCACCTTTTTCAAATCCTATAATAAATGCCTCTCCTTATAAAACCTGTCCTGATTACCCTCCCTAAGCACGATGGCTGCCAGGTATACCTCTTCCTTTGAATTCCATAATATTTTTTTTTAAAAATTTCATTCTTTAAAAAAAAAATCCTCACCTGAGGATATATTTTCATTGATCTGAGAGAGAGAGAGAGAGAGAGAGATCAACATGAGAGAGAAACATCAATTGATTGCTTCCCTCAAGCACCCTGACTGGTGATTGAACCTGAAACCTAGGTATATGCCTTGACTGGGAATTGAACCTACAACCTTTTGCTGTACAGGAAAATGTTCCAACCAACTGAGCTACCAGTCCAGGACACTATCATACTTTTTATTCCTTTCAAGGCATTGACCTTAGGCTGCCTGATAGCATAATTACTTTTTTAAATTGAAGTGCAACATACAAGGAAGAACCAAAAAAAAAAAAAACACTCAGAATTTATTTATAAAAAATTGTTTTTATTCTTATATGTTTAAACTTCAGTCACCTTCAAAGTACTCTCTATCTGATGCGATACACCTATAGAGACTTTTTTTTGTCTCTATAACTGCTCAAAACAGTTTTTGAACTCATTGGTATAATACCGTTTAGTCCTTCTGTCTCTTCCACATTGGCAAAACGTTCCCTTTGAGGACTTTTTTCATCCAGGGAAACGGAGAAAAGTTGCTGGGGGTGAGATCGGGTAAATAGGAAGGGTGGGGCATAGGGGTCATGCCATTTTGGTCAAAAACCACTGAACACCAGGGGTGTGGGCAGCTGCGCTCATAAATCACCCATCGTGAAATGGGTGATTTGAAAGAGTCTTCAGAAAAATTTACTGAAGCCGAATACAGCCTCTCACACCACCACCAGCGGGTACACTGATGCAGATGGGTTCCTAGAACACTCACCTAGCTGGAGGAGTCTGTACTACAAGGGGCCCATCCTCCAGAAGGTAACTCTAATTTTCTTTTTTTGGGGGGGGGTCCCTCTCATGTACAGTCAACTGCAATAATCTTAAGTGAGATCTAAATGAATTTTCACATACACATATGTAACCTCTAACCAGCCATAGCACTGTTTCCAGCACCCCGAAAGGATCCTTTGCGCCCCTTTCCCCAGTGCCTTCTGACTGCTCTCAACCTAGATTAACTATGTTATTGAACCTTATATAAATAAATCATACACTGTACATTCTTTTGGTGTCCAACTTATTTCATGCAGCACATCTGTGGGATTTACCTACATTCTTGCTTATTTCAGTAGTCCATTCTTTCTTCTTGCTTTATAGTATTCCATTGTGTGAATATAGCAAAGTTTATTTACTTGTTCTCCGGTGGATGGACATTTGAGTTGTCCTAGTTTGGGACTATTACAAAATCAGCTCCTGTGAACTTCCTTATATGTGACTCTTGCTGGACATAAGCAATCATTTTTCATGGACATAGAGCCCGGAGTGGGTTTGCTGAGTTTTGGAGGATATACATAGGTTCAGTAGGTATTACCAGACATTAGTTCAGCTTACACTTCCAGCAGTGTGAGTTCAAGTCTCTCCAGTATTGTCAGTCTTTTTAATTATAGCTATTTCAGCAAGTGTTATAGTTAATTTTTATATTTCGAAATAATAACATTTATCATCTATTGATCAGATATGGCACTAGGAACAACTCTAGAAAATAGGTATTATTATCTCCATTTTCCAAGTGAGGCTCTGAGTGACTTCTAAGGAGAACACGGTGACATGGATAATAAGCAGTAGAACCAGAATGCAAAGGCAGAATTGTCTGATAGGATACCAAAGGCCCTGTTTGCCAAATACTTCATGTTGCCTCTCTCCTGCCACATTAGAGAGAAAGACATTTGTCCTATTCCTTCTAAGATATCCTTTAGTGCCTAAGTAAGAGCTTAATAAAGGATTGTTAAATTAAATGAAAGGGCCCTGGCTGAGTAGCTCAGTTGGTCAGAGCATCGTCTCTATACACCAGGGTTGCGGGGTCCATCTCTGGTCAAGACTTACAAGAAGCAACCAATGAATGCATAAGTAAGTGGGACAACAAATTGATCTCTCTCTCTTTCTCTCTCTCTCAAATCAATAAATTTTAAAAAAATGAAGAAATTATTGCCCATGAAGAGGCTGTTCTTGGAAGCAGACAAAGCGGGAGACTCAGCTAGCTATTCTAAATCTTGGCGACTGACTAGATTCAGGTAGTATCTGGCAGGCTGCCCGTGGGGACCTGGTTGTAAGAAAGAGAGAAAGAAAGGAAAGGAGGGAGAGAGAGGGAGGGAGGGGGGGAGGGAGAGGAAGGACGGAAAGAAGGAAGAGGTAGCAGGGAGGAAGGACAGTCCACTACTCTTAATTAACTTAGGTCTCAGCTTCCTCATCTGTAAAATGGAGATAATAATACTGCCTTGTTAACAGCAGAAGAGGCAGCAGTTTGTCTTCTGTAAATTTTAATTTTGTAAAACTGACAGAATTTTGTAACCATAGCCATCATCTTTGGAACTTTATAAAATATATGGAGTCCAGGGGCCCACTACGGAGATGTAGATTGGTTTGATCCTAGGCATGTACTTTTTGGTTTTTTAAAATTTTTTAAAAAGATTTTATTTATTTATTTTTAGAGAGGGGAAGAGAGGAAGAGAAATATCAGTGTGTGGTTACATTTTACTGGGGACCTGGCCTGCAACCCAGGCATGTGCCCTATACTAGGAATCGAACGAGTGACCCTTTGGTTCACAGGCAGGTGCTCAATCCACTGAGCCACATCAGCTAGGGCTACTTTTTTTTTTAAAGATTTTATTTTTATTTCTTTTTAGAGAGAGGGGAAGGAAGGGAGAAAGACAGGAAGAGAAACATAGATGTGTGAGAGAAAGATGTACAAGAGAAACATCAATCAGGTACCTCTACCACGTCCCCAACTGGGGACCTGGCCCACAACCCAGGCATGTGCCCTGACCGGGAATTGAACTGGTGCCCTCTCAATTTGCAGGCCAGCACTCAATTCACTGAGCCACACCAGCCGGGGCTTTAAAGAGCTTCTCAAGGTGACTACAAGACTCAGCTAAGGATGAGAACTGCTTGAGTAAAGATATGCATTGTTATCATTACCGTTAAAGTATTATCATCACTATTATCTTTTGGCAGGGGCAGGGTGGGGATTGGAAATGGGGAGACACCTTTCGGGGAAGTGGTCTGTAAAGCGAGTAGATCCACTGCACGTGCTCAGACAAGGACCACTGCCAATGTCTTCATCCCTTGGCCATCTCTGACCTGGAGTCTCAGAGGCAGGTTGGTGACGGGTGAGGAAGTCAGTGTGTGTGTTTTCATAAGTGTGAGCCTGGGAAGGGCAGTGAGGAGAGAGGCAATCATGTGAGGGTTCCATAGTGAGAGAGGGGAACTGGGAGCAGGAAAAAGAACAATAGTCTGATTTCCTGGGGGTTCAGGCCATTGGATTTATCCTCAAGAAACAAGCAAAAGTGACCCCAGACTTGGTTCTTGGAGGAGCATGGCTGTCCCTGTCACTCTGATTTGACCACAGCTGGGATCTGAGTTTACCAAAGCGTTAGCCCTGCCTGCCCCTGACTATTGAGCTGGGGAGGCCCTGGGATCTGGCCTGAGATTCTAGCAGGCAACCCTCTTCTTCCTGTTAGCCACCCCTCCCAATATCCTGGGCACCTCAAGATATTGTCCATCCCTGAGAGATCAGAGAAGGTCAGAGCAAGGCAAAGGCCACCCCACCTACCTATTCCTGTCCCACTGGGCCATTCCTTGTCCAAGGAGAGTAGGCCAAGTTGTGGGTCTCTGCCATCGTTTATACTCAGGAGAGGGACCCTGGGGATGCTATGGGACTAAGCTAGTGCCCCTGAATGTCCTGTGGTGGGAGGGACTAGAGGTCCTGCCAAGGCTCAGAAAAGGACGTGGGAGAGAAAAGAGGAAATAAAACAGAGGGCAGGATTAATGGAGTGGCTTCAGGAGCTAATAGTGCATTTACCGACATTCTCCTCCTCTGCCTCCCTTGGGGGGGGGCCGGGGGGAACTGGCCACAGCCCTGAGGAAGTCTGTCCAGCTCCCAGTCCACCTCTTAGGGATCCCAGGGCTGTAGAGGGGCAGGACTTCTCTCGGGTGAGGGAGACAACCCCTCTTTTCTTACACCCCAGCCTCTGGAGATGAAACCCCAGATTTCAGCCCCTCCTGTGACATTCAGGCCCTTCCCCAGTTACCCAGCCTCCAAGCAGCCAGTGGGAGGTGCATTGTGGGACAGTGCTGTGGGGAATCATCCCCAGCCGTGCCATGGGGCCACAGCCCTGGACACCTTCCACAGTTTCTTTCAGTCTGTCCCCATCCCATTCCCTTCTTTCTCCCTGGCCTCCTCCCTAGAAGCTGACCCGGAGCTGGATTCCCAAATAAACAGTAACTAATTGGATTAGGAGCTGATAATATTGTTGACCTTTCTTAATGTCTGCTGGCTGTCTTTCCACCACACTGAGGCTTAATTGTATGGGGTTGGGGGAGGGTAGGAGACTTCCAGGAGTGAAATGTGACCCCTGTTAACCTCAGATAAAACGGGCTCAGCGTCTTCCCAACTGCCTGTCATCCCCCATGGAGCAGGAACACACACATGCTCCCACTCTCATCAAATAATTACACAGATGATACACACATGCATAGGCATGCATGCAGAGATGCACACACACCCAGAAGCACATATGCATCTTCACCCAAACCCACACAGAGGACACACACACCTTTGAACATGGATCATGCATGTATACAAAGTCACACAAGATGCTACGCATATGACAGATTAAGTATATATATATATATACACAGAGATATACACTTGCAAATTGCAGAGATATACATATAGACAAATATAATTACATGTGTGATGTAAATGCATAATAGGTATGCTCATAAATGCACATATACATAAACACTGACATGAACACATGCTCATATACATAAGGCTTGAATGTGAGCATGCACAATACATGACACATGTGCATACATACATATGCATACCATGCACATACCTTTACACACCCATGGACATGAGAACCCCTGCTCCACTCCACATAGGCAGTCTGTTCCCCCAACCCCCCATTCTTTCACAACCACAGCTGCTCCTACTTCCTGTTTGTTCCTGGGTTACCTGGCTGCGTTTCTGCAGTCCTGAGTTTTTGGGGTCTTGTGAAGTTCTGGCCTGGTTTTTCTGAGTGTCTCCACCTCTCAGGATCTCTGGGGCCCTGTCTCTGCGTGGGTCTCTCTCATTCTGGGATGCTGAAGTTGAAAAGGGCCTGGCTGGTAGGGTGGTGGGGAGTGACTGAAAAGAGACGCGATTAGACGGGAAGGGGAGGAGAGGGGAGTCAAAGACGATGGAGGGAAGGGTTGGGGGATTGGACCTGGAAAGAGGGGAGCTGCGAGGGAAGGGGAGCGGGGGCGGGGGTGGGGCGCCTGCCTGCGCACAGCAGATGTTGCTGCTCCTCGCATGGAGCTGTTAATGTAAGTGGAGTTTCTGCAATGGTAATTAGGAGGGCCCTCATTACCCTGGCGGAGCCGGCTGAGAGCCGATAAAGCCGAGGGGGAGAGGGGCCGACATCAGGGTAATGGGGGAGCAGGGCCATTGAGGAGCTGGAGCCGAGCCGGGACCGCTTCGCGCGCAGCTGGAGCCCGGCGAGAGGGCCGGGGAAGGGGGGCGCGGACCCGGCCCGCAGCCCAGAGAGAAGCCGAGGTGAGAATGGCGAGCGGTGCCGAGTGGCTGAGTCTGCGCTGGGCCTTCGTACCGCCACGCGCGAGAGAAGGCCCGGGAGGACGAGGTGTGAGGGCTGCCTCTATGTGCAAGAGGAAGGAGTCGAGGAGGCTTCCAGGCTGGCGAGCCCGCCTCCTGGGCAGCCCTGGTTGCAGCCGCGGGTGGGGATATCGTAAATTCAGGAGACCTCTGGTGGCCTGACAAAGGTGGGGCGGGAGGGTGGGGATACGGAAAGGGCACTCTTCTCTAGTGTCCCCTCGCCCTCTCCCCGGACCTTTGTGCCTGGGCATCTAAGACACTTACCCAGAGTGACCAAGACCATGGACTGTAGACTAGAATAGCCAGGATGAAAGTTAATGTCCAGATGGAAGGCTCCAGAATGTCAGGCCACAGACTCTGGAGGAGACCAGTACAAGTAGTAACTCTTGCCTCCTTGGGTTCAAAGTCCAGTACCTCCCTCCTTTCCTCACAGATCCTCTTTCTCTGTCTGACAGCCTCTTTTTTCCCCTTGCACCCACCCACCTCCAACCCTAGGGGTAGGCCCCAAGCACTGACAATGCTGGAAGCTGAGTCCCTCTAAACACCTTGTTCCTTTCAGGGCTTTGCAGGAAGGGGAAGGGAGGCAGGAAGCACAGTAACAGCGGGAGACACCTGCAGCTCTGCTCCCCAGGCAGGAAGCCAGGAGCTCCTCCCAGACCTCCGGAATGGGGGGCCAGGGTGGGGAGCCCATTTAGCTATTTACCCTCCTCACCTCTGGGTGTTCTAAGATGAGCCCCTAAACGTTTTTCAGACTAAGGACTGAACAAGCCCAGTCTTCTCAGCCAACTGAGAGCCATCTCTATAAAACAGACCTAGTCCCTTCCGCTTCCCCTGCCCCAAGCCGGACCGCCCTGGGAACACTTCCTGGGGGCAAGGAATCTGCCCCCAAGGCCTGGGAGAGAGGAATTTTGGGGGTCTTTGCAACCCTTCATTGGAGGGCCCATCATTCCCTTTTTAAATTTCCTCTTCACACAACCCCTCACCTGCAGCTGTTTAGGGGAACCGAGGTCATTGACTCCTAGCACTCAGGTTTGCGAACTTCTCAAGGGCCACATAAGCCCCTCCATTATGCAAAGGGTAGAATAGAGAGGGGTTTCCTTTCCTTCAGACCTTGAGGAAGGGAAAGGAAAGTCTTGCCACTGCCAACCCCAGAGAACCACACCTCCCAGTGACTGAGACACCACATCATCCTGTATTCACTGGGAGATGTGATGACTCTGAACAGGCCTGGCTGGAGGGGAGACCGTGGGCCTCCAAACAGCCCCAGACCCCTCCCTTCCTCAGTGGCACGGCAGAACAGGGGTTAACGGGGAGAGGCTGCAAGGCTGGAGCAGGCTGTGGCTCCTGCCTTTTCTCCCCCTCCACCCCCAACCCCCCCAGAGTTGCTGACTCTTCCTTTTTGTTCGGGCTGACAGCGAGCACCTGGTGTGCTCGTGCAACAATATTGTTCCTGCCTCCCTCCCCCCAGGCCCCAGGCTCCCGTCCCTCTCCTCCTCCCCACTTGCCGGCAGCCTGCCCCTCTGCCTCCTCTTCCCCTAGACCCCTCCTGCCCGTGGCCTCCTAGGCAACCCCCCCTCCCCAACCACCACAAGCACCGACCCTGCGGTGTCAATAAACACAACATATGCTGCCATTAATGTGAAAATCGTGCCCTCCACTCCATTCATCCCCTCAGCCTGCCCGCCTGCTGGGGGTGGGAGTAGGGGGGGTGGGGAAAGAAAGGTCAAGTGGGAAACATTACCCTCTTTTTTGATCTGCTCAGCCCCCACCCCCACCTCCAGCCTTGGGAGAGGGAATTGGAGGAGCTTGGGTAGGATAAGGGTGGGGGTGCTCTGAGACCCATGTTCTCTGACATGCCCACTAAGCCTCCGCAGGGGGACTTAGGTGAGCACCCTCTTCCAGCCCATATGCCTCTTCAGCTCCAGGGGGGATCAGAGAGAAGACCCGCAGGCCCTCCCACCGACAGCCATGTTGCTGACATGCTTCTCCCGGGGACAGAGGTGGCCTTAGGGGTCCCCTCCTCTTATAAGTCCAGCTCCCATCTCAGCTCCTGGGGACTGTCATTCTGTCTGTCCACCCAGATTATAAAAGACAAACCAGAAGGGTCCTCCAAGTAGGGCTGTGCTTCAGAAAGCCCGTATGAAAGGAGCCAAATACCTCTGATGGCTAAGGGAGTGGCCTGGCCTCAGTCTCCTCAGCTAAATCACCGCTTCCAAGACAGTGGGGAATAATAAAGATAAAAATAATATAATAACAACAGCTAACATGTATTGAGGGCTTATTTATGTACCAGGCATTGTGCTAAGCACTTATAGGCTTTATCTAATTTGCTCCCCATAAGGCCCCTATGGGGAAGTTACAACCGATATCCCCATTTCACAGCTAAGGAAAACATATTTAATAAGTATGTACTGAGTGCTCACTGAACGCCAGGCCCTGTGCTGAGTTCTCTACATACAATATCAATGACCCTATGAGATTAGCACTACTATGAGTGCCATTTTACAGTCGAGGAAACAGGCTCAGAGAGGTTCAGCAACTTGCCCAAAGTCACACAGCCAGTAAGCAGAACTTGGCCAGGAATTCAGGTCTGTCTGACAGCAAAGCTTGTGACCTTGATCCCTATATGTTCTTGCCTCCTTTCTCTATTTTGCTCTCTCTTTAGTAGCCCCACAGCAACCCACCCCCTAAAACTTGCCCCCATGAGAGTGGACACATGTAGGCCAATATCCGCCAGAGTCAAGACTTGGTTCTTTTCCCAGATTCTCACGTGTTCCACTGTCACTCCTTGCTGCTGGCTGAGCTGTATCTGTCCAACCTATATGCTCACTGTCCCCCTACCTCTATGCCCAGCCCCGTTCTGAGGATTCATTGTGGACAGCAAAGTACTCCTTTAGGCTCCCAGAGCACAAAGACATTGTGCTTGGCTCTGCAGCTTCTCACTTCTGAGACTCCAGTTGCTTTATTGATATTAACTTAACACACACCCCCCCACTTCCCCACCCGCCCCAGCCCAGTCTGCCTGGGCACCACCCTGACCTCTCTTTTCCTCTTTCATTATCCGCTCTGGGCACCAGGGAGCCAGCACCAAAATTAAAACAATAACTAAGCCCGAAGTGGACCCAGCAGCCCCCACTCCCACCCCAAGGGAGAAAAAATGCCACAAAAACACCTGGAGAGGAGAATAATCGATGGAAGGGGAGGGGTGACCCACTTCCATGCCAGCACCCCCTCACCCCATCGCACCTTAACCCTTCATCCCCCAAATGGTACCAGGACTCCTCTCTCCCATCCCTCACGCTTCATTCTATAAAGCAGCAGCAGCTTCTGGCAGCTGCTCAGCCGTTTGGTGCTCTGAGATTAGAACAAACCAACGTGGGATGGTGAGGTCCCCAGAAGTCCATAGTCAGGGGCTAAGACCCTAGAGGACAACAGTGCTTTCACAGCAGGAAGTTTCTCTGTGGGCAAATTCCTGAAGAATTGGTTGGTCATTTAGTGCTAAACACTTTATAAAGTGCACTGCCTTATTTGATCCTCACAACCACCCCATAAAGTAGGTCTTATTGTTCCCCCTTTTCAGATGAGGAAACTGAGGCTGAACAAGTTAAACAACCGGCTCAAGGTCATATCACCTAATAAGTGGCAAAATCAGGCTTCAAACTCAGGACTGTTGTTACAGCCTATAATTTAAGCATCTTGCACGGATCACTCCCAAGTGTTACTGGAGTCTCGTTAACCAAGTAGACCTATTCAGGGATCTTTTGGCTTAGGTGTGCGAGGCTATGGAGTGGGCTTGCTGTGACATCTTACCTCACCACTGTCTGGGAGGAAAGGAGATCAGGGGAGAATGGGCCCAGCTTTAACCCCGTTGAGGCCAGCAGAGGGGGCTACTGTAGCTGAGGCCAAGTGGAGGGAGAGGAAAGTTGGGTGGGCCTATCCCAGAAAATCAAAAGTGCTGATTACCCTGTGGTGTTTGGCAGTTCGTCTGGTGCAGCCCCGCTGGCCGTCTGTGGGCTGGCCGCTCCAGCAGAGGGTGCCCTTTCAGAGAGAGGGGGCAGAGTGTGCACCATTGAGCTGCCCCTAAGCAGGCTGGGATCTGCGCTGAGGACTTTTCTCCCCACCCTCCCCTTTCTGCCCTCTGCCTTGTCAGCCCCACCTAGAAAAAAGAGCGTATCTCAGCTACCCTGTCGGCCCACACCAGGACTTCCACGTCCCCCGGCAAGCCCATCGCTGCTCCCACCCCATCCCACTCCCCAGCTTCTCAGGGTTTCTAATCCCCCATTATCGTGTCCTTTCTTACTTTAATTCTGCTGACACAAGAATGGGACTTTTCCAAAGGCACTATACTAGAAAACTGGTGGAAAGACTAGAAAAGTCAATGTTTGTTCTTATGTCTGGGCACTGTTCTAAGGGCTTTGCCTAAAATTTGCACAACGGTCCACAATCCTAAGAAACAGGGACCCTTATTCTACAGATGGAGGAAAGGAGGACCTAAAAACTCGTCAGCTGATAAATGGCAGAGCTGGGTTTTGAATTCAGGCAGTGTGTCCTTATGCAACACTATTTTTTTTTTTTTTTTTAAGAAAGAAAGAGTGGAAGGAAGGGAGAGAAGGGAGGGAGGAAAGTAAAGAAGGGAGGGAGGGAGGGAGGGAGGAAGGAAGGAAGAATAAAGTCTTCAAATTCTTTATCCTAAATTAGACTGTCAGCTCCCTAAGTGCCCATCATTTCATTCCTGTGTTGCAAGGCAGGGAGGGACATCCATACATGCACATCAAAGGAATTCTAAGACAGCTACAAGCCACAGAGGATTACCTGTTACATCCCATGGGCACAGACGACATGGTGCTTCCCCTTGCCTCAGCCCTGGCTAGCTCGGGTGCTGGAATCAGCCACTCTGACTCCTGGCCAGAGGCAGGCTCAGCTGATATAAGAGCCTGATCTGAGGCGATCCTCAGGCCTTTCCAGAATCCTTCCCATCGTCTCACTGGTTTCCCTTGACACTGTACTAGGTTTCTCAGCTGGTCATTATAGCTCCCCTGCCTCTGGCTCCCTCCAAAGACACGTCAGCCTTTATGAGGGCTTCCTCATGGCCCTGCCCCTCAGAGGTCCCAGTTACCCCAGCCCGGTTCTCTCTGTTCTCCCTGTTATTCTGGAGCATATTTGTGGTTAGGCCCTGACTTTCAGAAACTCAGCTCCCTTACCCACAGCCTGGTTTCAAGTTGTCCTGAGGACAGATGCCCAGGCCCCAGGAGCCCCTCAGCTGCACACCTGCCCCCTGCCCACAGCTGACCAAAGACTTTTCCTTTGCCACCCCCTCAATACAAGCCCTCTATTGCTCTGTTCCTGACATGAGAGTTTTCTCCAAATCCCCATACTGCCTCCGTGACCCACTTAGAATCCTAACTCTCCAGACTTAAAATAGAAAACACTCAACACAAGCTTTTACACTTCCTGCTACCAGCTGAATAAAGATTGCGTCTTTAGCAAAAACAAAATAACCACCTACTACTACTAATAGTTGCCCACCAATTCAGAGTGGATGCTGGCTATTCATTTGCTCGGCTCTCCCGAACCCACTTCCTAACTGTCCCCAGGCTGTATAAGTACCTGTGGGTCTCTCAGGGGTGTGGGACATGTGTGTGGCAATGAGCTAAGAATGGTGTATACTGCGTGTTTTCCCCTCCTTGGGAAAAACTCCAAAGTGACTCCTTGCCCTGGGCTCATTTGTAATCTGGGCCATTGATCAGGACCCATTGGTAGCTGATTGTTTTCACACGTGACTCGGGTCACATTCCTCTAATCTCCATCCTTCTGCTCAGTTTGCATGACAAGAAGTGGCCTCAGTGGGGAGAGGTCGCTCACCTCTGACCAGGATATAATTGGAAAAAGAAGGTCATTGCTGCCTTTGCTTCTGGGGCAGATCAGCTTCGTTCCATTTGTGTCATGAGCTCTCACCAGCACACACTCTCAATGACATGGAGACAATGGCTGTGCCCCACAATGGAGCCCATAAAGATGAGCTCGACACAACACAAACATACCACGGGGCCCATACTTGCTCTCATCAGGGCAGGCATGTACAACAACACACACACACACACAATAGGTGCTCTCAATAAATGCTGATGATAACACCATCGTCACTCAGGACAATGCATGTGACATCTACCCACAGGACACACAAAGAGCTGCATAAAACAATGCTTACCCAATGACACAGGTATTCAATGACATGCATACATAATAATACTCACACAAGCATACCCATGAAGGAAAACAGCCCAGGCTGAGCCACCAAATCCAACATGAAAAAAAAAATGCAATATTAATATCTTTCTTTAGGAAATGCCTATGTGGGAATATATCAGAATCACCTGGGGAGCTCTGACAAAAAGCATGTTTCCTGGAACTCCTGCCAGCCCATACACACCTCACAGTATGAGTGCTTGTGGGTAGCCACGTTTAAGTTGACAAGCTCCCTAAAGAAATTCTGATATGTCCCCAGGTTGAGAACCATTGAACTGACACCGCAGGCTCCCCTCTACTGGATGGTTGAATTTCCCAGCAGCGGTTTTGGGCCGTATTTTATTTTCTCACTCCGCTTGTGAAGCGACAGGCAGGAGGTGAGAAAAGGACCTGTCTGCAGCTAGGAGATTAGGGGTCACACAATGGCCTGGAACCGAAAGAGTTAAAACTGGGCATTGATTTCCCCCACCCTTCGACTTTGGCTTGGCCTAGTTAGTTCCCACCCAGCACACACAGAAAGATCCTTCTAGTGAGGACTGTCCGGGAGATTCTTGCGCTCCACCGCTAGGATGCACAGGCCCAAATTCCACAATCTGAAGCTGCGTCTGCCGCTGCTTAGGTATCCTGGGGAGTCACGGGCTAGTCCCTAGCCCAGAAATCCAGTCCCTAGGGCACTTCCGCGCTTCAAGGTCCCAGGGTGTCATGCTCAACACTATGAAAGCCAGAAAGTTCTTTCTATTCGGAGAATTGCCCCACCCCCACCCCCGCCACGTCGGGAGACCTCTAGGAGAGGGCAGCGAGAACCGCGCAGGGACCAGGTGTCAGAGGCAACGGGTGACTTGACCCTCAGCTTGAAGGAGCGGAGATCCGCGGGGACAACACAGGGTCGCGCCGCCCCCTGGCGGCTCAGTGGTAGAGTTGAGGCCAGAGGGGCGGGCGGCTTCGGGGTCTTGTTGCTCAGGGACAGGTTCCTCCTTCCCAGCGCTGGGGGTGGGGAGTGGAGGTGGAAGATGTTGAAGAGGCACCCCCTCGAAGATTGTCCCGTCTCATCCCTTCCTTTCCGCTCTCCTTCTGTTCCTTTCTTCGTTTTTTCTCTTCTTCCTCCCCCATCTCTCCCACTCTTCATGCCCTTCCCCCAATCCCCTGTCCTCTCACTCCCTCTCCTACCCCCTCCTTTTCTCTCGTCCTTCGCCCACCCCCTTCCCGCCCCCGCGGGGCAGCGCCTCGGTGCGCCCGCTTGGCAGTTAGCCCATTAGATCTCGTACTATTGATCCGCTTCTGAGCCGAAGCTGACAGCCCTCCCTTCCCGGTCTCTCTTGTCCCCATTCCCGGCGCCCCTCGGCCCCCCCCCCCCAATCTTCAGGCGGTCCGGGCCTGAGCCTTCCCTGCCCCCCACCCCCACCTCCCATACGGGCCTCTCCAAGTCTCGCCCTCACGAAGGACAAGAACAAATGTAATTAAAGCGACCGGCGAGGGGGGTGCGCCCCTGCCAGCACCGGCGCTAGCTGGGGTCCCAGCGGCCCGCTCTGCCCGCCGCCTCCCTCCCTCCCACGCCGCCCCCGCGCTCCCCGCCCCCCGGAGCGGGAGCATTTGGGTTGAGCTGCGCCTGTCCTATAAATCCACATATAATTCTCGCCTTTCCTGTTCAGCTAAGGAAAATAAACGTGTAAGGCTGTTTCTGGGAGCCCAGCTCAGGGACCGCTCTAAATTCTCCTCTTATTGAGTCCGGGCTGGAAATCATTCAGCTCGGCGGCGCGCCCCCGCCCCTAGCCCGCGCCTGCCGCGCACACGCGCGCGCGCGCACGCGAGGCAGGAGCCGGGTATATAAATATCTCCAGCTCTGCCCATAGCCGGGCAGATTTATTCCGCTGCCAAGCCTGCAGAAAATTGACTTGTTCATGGAGGCGGCTATTGACACATCACCGGGGGGAGGGTTAGGGGAGAAAGCAGTGGAGCCGGCGCCCCTCCATTATACGTTAATGTAATCAGCAGTGTGCGAAATGACTGCGCGGAAAATAGCATCACTGACATTTATATTAGAGGATATTGATGGCAGGAGCTGTGACCGCATCACTCTGCCTCCCGTTTCCACGGATTGACACAGGAGCCTCTTGTTGGCTCCATCCACGCTCGCCTCCCCTCCCCCTCTCTCCCTCCCGCCCTCTCTCCACCCACTCTGTCTCTCCGGCTCTCCCCCTCTCCTTGCTTCACCCCCCACCTTCCCAAGTCACTCTTCCACTCATTTTCCAAATAATTCTTGAGCACCTACTGGGTGCCACGTGCAGTGGTCTCTCCCCCAGGCCGCTTTCTCTAGGTTTTTCCCTCTCCTTTCCCCATCGTGCCCTTGCCTTCTTTCTCCCTTCTCCCCAGCTCTGCCTGCCCCCTCCCCCTTATCTTGGCTCGGTGGCTGGACCGCTGCTGTCACAGCAGATAGATAATTGAAAAATGGGCCTCACCTTTGCAGCCAGCAGGAGTGGTTCAGGCAGTTACTGCTGGGGTTACCTACTCCATCTCAGGCCCAGGCTCCAAAAGAGATTCTGAGGAAATTGGATTTTACATGGATGTTTTATTCGAGTAGAGGCTTTAGTGTATATAAATACAAGTGAGGAGGCCTTGGCGGCGAGAATGAGCGAGGCGAGACAATCCCGCCTGGGGCGTGGAGGCTCATGGGAGGCAGGCAGGCCATGTGCTCAGCTCTGGGTCCCAGACCTGGACATCTGAGCATATTTGCCCCTTATCATCTGGGACTAAAGGAGGTTAATGCCTCTGAACAGCTCCTCAAAAGCTGCCTTGGGAATTTTAAAAAATGTGTGATTGTTGGGAATTACTGGCAGGGCTGTATACTGAGAAAAAAAATATACTGGGGAAGTTTGAGGAGTGATCTCTTTCAATGAATATTTGTTGAACCCTTGTTCTTGTGTTTCTTGTGGTCTCGTGTTTGGGGCAGAGGAGTAAGTTAGTCTGGCTGCTGCTTTCAAGGACAGTCTGGAGAAACCTGGGGTTTGCAAGAACAAGGAAGGGGAAGGTGGGGAAATGGGTGCTGAGATTACTTCTCTAGGACTTGACTAGCTGGGGAGCTGGGATGAGGAAGTAAAAGGGAAATTGGTCAAGTTGGGTGGATGAGGGACTATCAAGCCGTCAGTGCCTCCCGCTTGGGCCTGGTTATCAGAGCGTCTAAGGAACATGTAGACAATGGCGGCACTGAATCTACAGGCAAGGTTACACCCAAGGTGTTTGCAAGGAATCCTGGTGAGAGTCTCTGGAGGTCTAGGATGATGGATCATCAAGGACCAGCATGAGGCCTTTTAGAGAGATCAGGTACAAGGCTGAAAAGGACCTGGGTCAGGAACCCTTCGGAGGCCTAAACTGAAAGTACAAGTGCAAGGGGCGGGGGGCGGGGGGGGGGGCATCAGAAGACCAGGGAAGTGAGATGTGGATGTGGGAAGGGGGAAGTAGATGCTTAGGGCCTAGGGTAAAGAATCCTCCAGTGTCTGAATGCCCCCAACCTCATAGGAAGACCTCCATTTCAGTCATAAGTCATATTTTTTCTGTGCCCTGTCTGATCTCTATTTAGAATCTGTGTGGCTGACAGCTGCAGCTCAAATCATTTTTGTTTCTTGGAAGGAGTGCTCCTCATGAACCACCCTATGACTGAAGGACTGGAGTTGAGGTGTGTGTAAACAGACTCAGACTGTTCACTGAAGGGGCAGGAGCTCCCTCTGAGTTCAGAGCAGAGACGACAGCTGCCTTACCCCAGCCACATCGCTGAAAGCTGGACCAGTCCTCCCTCAGATTCTAAAGCCTCTTTGTCCTCTCTCAAATTGTTACACTGTTACATCACCGGTCTGTGGGTGCAGGACAGGTGCTGGGTAGATCATAGCTATCTCCCACGTCCCAGGCACTCCCAGACGGCATCTGGGAGCTCCGGTCCAGCTGTAAGATGGGCGTATTCTGGCGTAAGTGGACTCCCTTCTGACCTCCGTCAGCATCTTCCCTCTCTCCTGAAGTTCATCCTAACAGCCCTGTGGGCAGGGAGACCCTTCCCAGCTCTGTGGGAGCCAGGACACTCCCACTCACCTTAGTTACTTATGCCTCATGCTCACCTCTACCCTCAGAGAACCACGGGGACTCCGTCCTTCAGTCCGCTCCTGGATTTGTCTTCTGCTTCTTGTGTCACATTTGACATATATATCCTGAGATTCTGGTCTCACTCCTAGTCCAGGACCTTTGAACAGGTTGGTGATGAGAATATGGGTTTATGTGTGTGTGTGCATGTGCCTGTGCTCAGCTGGTCGTTGCATGCCCAGGGCACAGGGGTCACCATTCATGGAACCAGACTTGATTCTACCCTGCCTTCCAAATTAGGAAATTGACATTTAGAAGTAAAAGGAAGGAGCAGCCAGTGAAGAGACTGTTTCCCACAGTGGGACGGATGCCTCTTACTCCTCTAGGCCTTATCAAGATGGAATTCTGAAAAGTCATTTCTCCAGGATCATGTGTTCAGTGAGTACACCATCAGAGTGGACCCAGGGAAGTGGGGAGTTGGAGGAATTACAGAGCCATGTGAGGCTCCACCATTCATTGCAATTCAGGGCCTGTCCATTCCTTCTCCCTTGAAAGAGGACAGCAAGTGGGGGGGCTCATAGAGGAATGGACTTTTGAAAGATGGAAAGCTTGTTTTGGGAGTGGGGGCAAAAGAAGTCATTAGGAGCTGGAAGTGAGAGGTCTGCCTAGAGAAGCCAGGCTTCACAGAGGAACATTTCCAGCATTAGTAACAAAGCCAGTGTAACTATGGTGAGGGTCACCTAACTTCTTTGGGCTTCAGATTTCTCATCTGTAAAATGAAAAAATTAAGGTCTTTATCAGCTGTAATGTCTGTGGTTCTAAACTGGTAAGTGAATACTTTTGGAGAGCCCAGCTTGGGATGTAAGGAGGAACTTCAGGGCTGAAGACCCAGTCTTTTAAGAGGGACAAAGAAAGGTAATTGTGGGGCCAGCTGGACTTGAAATTGCTGAGAGGACGCTTGGACAGGGGCCAGGATAAGGTCAGAGCAGGAAAGTGGCGCAACCCCGGGGCAGAGGGAAGGCAGGGATAGATTCAGAAAGCAGTGCCATCTAAATTGCCTCAAGCTCACGGTCTCTGTTCAAAATCCAGCTCCCATGGCCCAGAGATCCTGGATAGAAGAAACTCTAAGTGGCCAGGAAGCTGTTGATCAATACAACTGTACTTGATAATCTGTGCACTCTGATGTGCTCTAGACAGTGCTGGTTGCTTTGTTTCTCCAGAGTTTCTTAGTGAAGTTACCTAACTGAAAAAGGTTAGCATTCCCTAGGTTATTAGCATGGAGAAGGCATCAGGACACCCCTAGTGGCAGAGCTTGGTGGTTGGTGGCAGCAGCACCTCCTCAAGATTTGCTAGAGCTGCTGGGGACAGAGTGTGAAGCAGCTGGAAGGAGACAGTGGGGGAACACTGTGGGTAATGGAAACACCACTGCCCCTCCCATCTTGACTCGAAAGAAATAGGGCAGGTGACTAGGGAAGCCTTTCCTCAGGGAGCTGCCTTAGGGGTAATTGCCAGAGGGCAAAGACTAGAAGCCCAGAGTACAGGTAGCCAGAGGGCAGGGGAGGCGAGGAGAGGGAGGATATCCCTTTCCACGGATGTGCCTTGGCCCCTGCCCAGACAAAGAGGGGCAGATTTTCTGTCTTGTCCCAAGCTCCTGCATCTGCCACCTTGTTTACCTCGTGCCTATTTATAGCTGCAGGCTCCAAACCTGGCATGGGACTCGGCAATTTATATGACTATAAACCTCCAAAGGGCACTGAGAGCTGGCAGAGAATGAATAAAGCCACAGACAGGCCTCCCAAGGTCAAAATGGCCACCCTCCCACCCCTGCTAACCTCATACCCTACTACAGGACGCGAGGTCATAAGGCCAGACTCAGGGGAAAAAGAGATCCATGGGAAACCACAATCACTGGACCCTTCTTACCCTGAGCTTAACCAATTTAGGATTTGGAGCAAGTTAGAGGATCTCTTTTTTTGTTTGTTTGTTTGGTCTTCTTTTCTTCTTCGGGACGGCATAGGGAAGCTCAGGGTGGGAGGGTGTATCTCATCAGGGGATGATTGAATTTGGAGAAAGTGAGTAAATCTAGCCTTTGGAGAGGGGAGGGGAGAATGGGGATCTGCAACCCAACTCCCACCTGCTCATTCACTTACCAGCAGAAGGGAAGAAGGAATCATACCTGGAGCACTCCCTGGCCCCTGGCCCCGAGGGGCCCCTGGCCGCTGGCTGCCTTCTGAGGGTGCCTTGGGTGAGCTGGGCCACCTCTTACTCAGGACAGAATATGCTGGGTACCTAGGGCCTGGGCCCCCAGTCATCATGGACTCTGCTAGAGCAGCTCATTGCCCAAAGCTTTCCCCGTAGAACCAACCCCTTCTCAGCCTCTGGCTAACCTCTGTTTTATGTCCCTCTCCATTGTCTCTCGCCTTCTAGCCCCCCCGTGCGTTTTCATCCCCCTGCTCCCCACAAAGTGCCCCACGCTGTGTCTGCTGTCCCTGTTCCCTCTACTGACTCGCCCAGCACCCTGCTGTGCACTCTGTCCCTCGCCCCAACTCTCTGCACTGGTCCCTACCCCATGATTTATCACATGAGAATTAAGGCTGGACACAGCTCTGTGTGTATAAGAATGTGCTGGGTAGGTGGATCAGAGTCACAAGTCACAGGCCAAATGGGTGTGAACAGGAAGGCAAGGAGAAATCCAGAATGACCTTCTCCTTGACTGTTTTGCTATCTTCTCATCAAGCTCTGGACTGCCAGACCTCATCTGAGGGCTTGCAAAGGGGAAGTACCTCTTCTTTTAGAGTCTGTGTGACTCATTGGCCATTTCTGGCTTTTTTTTTTGGCCCTGCCCTCCCTTCCCCATTACCATCTTCAGCCTCAGGCCCCTCAGGACTGGATTAAACCTGGTGGGGAGCAGGCAGAGCTGGGATCAGGGGTTGGCCAGTTGGAATCAGTCTTCTAGTGCGGGGAGAGGCACTGGAGGACACTGAACTATTATTAGTCAACATAGACTCCACTTGGGTGTGACTTTGGTCTTGGCCTCAGAGAGAGATTAGGCTCTGGGTAAGGTATACTCCAGGGAAAAGAGGAAGGCCCGGCAGACAGCCTGGTTCTCGGGCTCACTCCTCCCTCCCCCACCCCAGACCCGCTCTTCCTCCGGGCTGGGAGTGCAAATGAGTGAGCCAAATCAAGGTCCTTTCCTTCTCAGAGGGGAAGAGGCAGGGAGCAGAGAAGATTACTGATTCCAGAGAGTCCTTTCACTCATCTACTAGTCTAATTTTTATCTAGTGCCTTTTATGGGGTGGGGAGTGGGGAGATCTGGGAAACGTAGGTCAGGTAGGTGAGGAACTGGGAGAAATCAGGGACCTGGACAGGGCTGGGGCACAGTAGAGAGAAGCCCAGAGGGACTGCATAGGTCTGGGAGGACAGCTCACTCTCTTGCCCTACCCCAGAGGGAGGCAGCAGAGGACCATGGGAATTGCCCCATCAGGCAATTAGTGGTTCAGTTCTCTTTCAGTCCACTGTCCACCATGAAGCCCGTAGGAGGAATTCACCTGGTTTGAAATTTTTATACTTCCAGCCCCTGCCCCTCTGCTGGCAAGAGACTTTGGGGGAAGTCAGCAGTTCTTGATTTGGCCCCCACAAGCCCCTCTAGTCAATCCTAAGTAGGAGCCGCTCTCCTTCATGTCTAGAGGTTGGAAAACATACTTTTGTCCGCTCCTCCTCTCTCCTTACATTGCTCACTCTCAACCTCTCCAACTTCCTACCTCCCACATCCTCCTGGGGGCCAGGATGCAGCTGAGTCACCACCCTGAAGAGGCCCGGCCTATCTGGGGGAGCTGCTCTGTGCCTGCTCGGCCATGACCATGGCAACTAGGCTTTGTTTGCATCTGATCTCCAGTCCTGGCTAGGGAGTTTCGAATGAGGGTCGGGTCCACATGCTCCTGAAGTATCCTTCCGCCAACCCCCACTGAGGCGCTCGCCAGGCCATTTACCTGGGTACGAGGACCAGGTGTGGGCCTGGAGATGTACAGGAAGACAGTCTCCGTACTGTGGACGGGCTGGTGCAGGGGCTGCCGCCAGGTGGAGGAGAGCTGAGGTGTGGCCTTGAGCGAGGTGAAAAGTCAGTGCCACCTAGCCCGCAAACATTCCCCTCGCCGCCACCATGGCGCCCCCACAGCCCCTTAGCCTGGTTGGAAATGTGTGTGTGGCTGGGGTAGGGGGAGCAGAGACAGGTGGAGAGAGTGGGTAGTAGAGGGCGGGGGAGGGCACTCGTCCAGGAAAGTAAGATCTCAGTTTCTGGCTGCTGTAAACTGGAATCCTAGAAGGAACCCAGGGGCTTCAAAGTTAGACCCTGGGGCAGAGAGGATATGCCCTAAGGGGCCATCTGGGTATGGGGTGGAGGGAGCTAGGGATAGAATGGATTTGGCTGAAGAATGATCTCATCCAAAAGGAAGGTAAGAGTCAGCAGGTTTTCGAGAAGAAAGAGAAGCAAGGAGTTCCTTTAGAACTTTTAGCAGAGTGTGAGTGCCTGGGAACTGAAGGCCTGAAATTCCTGGGAAGCAGAGCTGAGATCCCAACAGAAAGGTGCCCACGTGTTAGTAGCTGACTGGTTATTACTGGTTTATAGCTATAAAGAGGCAGGATGAGTGAGTGGCAGGATGGCACTTGTCTCTCTTACCCAGTCTCCTGTTGTTGGTTCCAAGAAACCTGGGGCTCAGAGCCTCCAAGGTATAAGGCAGCAGGCAGTTTACAGATCATTTAGCCTAGCACCCATTTTATAGATGGGGAAAAGGAGGCTCAGGGGAGGAAAGGAAGCCCTAGGTCCCAGACTGTACTACTGTCTTGAGTCCAGCCTGGCAATCCTCCAGCTGAGTTCTCAGAACTCAAATTGGCTTCATCCTATGGAACTCCAGGCATATCTGCCTGCCCCGTAGATTTGTTCCCAGATTAAGTAACTCCCTCCCTGCCACCATTGCTGCTCTATGTTTAGACCCCTCTAGATCTGCCTGATTGAGGATGCCTGATTGGAAAACCTCCCCTCCTTTTCCTATTCCAGATTGGGGCTTTCTGGGGGCTCCCTTTGCAACTTGAGATGTCACTGTCTTTCTATTAAAATGTCTTTCCCACTCTGCCTCTCCCTCTTTCTCTCTTCTCCAATCCTTCCCCACCCCCCACCAATCCCTCCTCTAGATAGAGCCTCTGAACTGCTGAGATGAATCTCTGAAGCTCGTGGTTCTGGCCTGTGTTTCTGATAATTGAGTTGTGCTCCCTGGTTGTGATGGGGGAGGAGGCAGGGGCTGCCTGTGGTGGTGGTCTTCTCCCTCTGGGTTACCCTCCCACCCCACTGCGATCCAGCAGAGAGGGTGAGGAGGAGAGAGGTGGGGCTGCTTCTTCTTCCCCAGCCTGCCTTCTCTAGCTCTCTGTATCCCCCTCTCCCCCTCCCGACTTCATCTCCGGCACAAATCACATGGTGACAGCCCCATCCAACCTTTGGGGAAGGGTTTGTAAATGTGTCTTCCTTAGCTCTGATCTCCAAATTGTTCCTTTTATTGCATTTGTCACGGTGAAGATTAAAGTCCCTGGGTGGCCTGCACCACAAATCACAGAGTCTGCTCAGGGAGCGGCTGCAGGTTGGGAACCTATGGAGGGGTCTGGGCCCTGTTAGAGGGGATGCATGTATGTGCAGACACTCACAAGCACACACTCCTATCTGCGGTGTGGGCTTACACCCAGGAACAGGGAGATGTGCCCCTCCTGTTGTGATCCTGAACTGCTCCTTCTCTTTATAGTAGAGTTTGTGACCTCTTCCTCTAGGCTGTCTTCCAGGATCACTCTGCCCATTCCATAGTGGGCATCACTGTCTACCTTGATCTCACTTGTCTCTTCTACTGGGCAGGAGGGAAAACTGTGTTCATATCACAGTTATGTCAAGATATCCCCCTGGATCTCTGGACACATCAATCTCTACATCTCATCCTGGGAGCACTCTGAATGGGTCAAGGGCAGCTTGGGCCCAAAGCCCGCAAGGGACTCACGTTCAGGCTCCAAACCCTGATTTTCTTTCTCATCCTGGGTGCAGCAGGACACAGCTGAGACAGAGGAGATACAGCTGAGGGACCAAGAGGACAAAAGCTCCCTTGTATACATGAACTGAAAAACAGTCCCTTTCCTACCCCCTTATGAGGTGGGCTTCCTGCCTGTCCCTCATGCACATTCATAACATTCAAATTTATGCCGTAATCTCCGCCGCTCCATATGTATGAGCCTTTGATGGGTGTTTGGGTTTATGGGATGCACCCAGCCCTCCGTTCCCTCGCCCGCCCACCGCCTCCAACCACTGCAAAGACGCTCGTACATAATTGACATCGGCAGATTCTTTCATTATACAAGATTTAGCATCTGCTCGGGGATCGCTCGCTCCTCACTCACTATAGATGACTTTTCCGCGCGTTTCCTATTATCAATTCAAATTAGCCCCATTTCCCCACCCGACCAGTGCAGCGTTTACACTTGACAGTGAGGAAACAGCAAGGCTGTAATGGGCTCCTCAATTATTTAGGCCCAGTTAGGCCAGGACCCGGAAGGCCTCAACAAGAGGGTGGGCTGAAGTGAGGTCATGGTTGAGGGGAGGATAGGGTCGCCACTACTTGGTCTCTGTTTGGCCTTCTTACAGCCCTGTGCCGTCACTTTCTATCCTGGGGAAAGTTCCCTTTCCTGCCTGGGTCTCGAAGGGGTAGGACAGTCCCTTTCCTGCCTCTACTCTCAGCAGCAGCCCCTTTACCCCACCCGCCCTCCTCATTACCCCTGTCCTGTGTGTGTTCCGAGAGCCAGCCAGGCTTGCCCTCCCCTCAAGTTGTCTATTTTAAAGTGTGCCCCCGTGAAGATTTGAGGCTGTGGGCTAGGATTCCAGAGAGAGACAGAGACAGACATCGGTGAAAAAGATTCAAGCTACAGAGCCCTAGGAAGAGAGAGCAACACAGACCAGACCCAGAAATGGAGAGGCACAAGAGACTGAGGGAGCTGGGAGAGATGCTGCTCCGCTTCGGGGGAAGTCACAGGAAGCAGAGGGGTTTGGGCAAGGCCCTTCTCAGACCACAATGGCTGTGTAGAACTGTAATTAGGTCAGCGCTGCCCACCCACTGGTCTGACTAGTCCAGGCCCAGCCTCCTGTAATAACTCTTGGGCCCAGTGGCTATTCAGGAATCACAGGCTCTCCGGAGCCCACTAAACAGCCCGAGTGCAGGGCAGAAGCTCCTAGTCAGCAGGGCAGGCCTAGGCCCTGATTCCAGTCAACCCCTGGCCATCTCAGACAGAGCCCTGTGTCCCTCCCCTCCTCTACACCCCCCTTCTTTTCTCTGGCCCCCAACTCCTCCCTTCCCCTGCCCAGATCAGTTTCCAAGGGCAGTAATGGGGGAGGTAGCAGGCAGGGCTCTGAGCGGCACTGGGATTAGAGGTGTCTTTCCCATGCTCAGCTTCTCTAGAATCAAAGAATTCCTCTGCCTGATTGGATTTACCCTAAGTCACAGGCGTGTGGGACCTTCTTTCCCTCAGCAACAGCTGGAAACAGCCCTAAATATGATTAATTAACGCTGTAAAAAGCCCCAGACACAATTAAGATTTATGTGCATGTGTGTGTGTGTGTTGGGGACGGGGGTTCAGGAGTGGGGGGAGGTAGGTGGATTGCCAGCCACCTCCAGGGCCCTCCAGGGCAGTGGAGTGACATTTCCTTGGAGACGTTCCTTTCCACAGCCATCCCAGGCAGGGGTCATTTCATCTCGCCCTCCAGCTTTTGAGCAGATTGGCTCCTTCCTCTGTCCCAGGGGCACTGGGTGATTTTCTGCTTTCTCTTTCCTGATAAGGGGGTGTTTCTGGGGCAGGTGCCTCATCTCTTTCCCCTCTACCACAGGCAGAATGTTCACTGCCAAACCTCAGTTCCCCTTGCAGGTCAGTCGAGGGACGGGGGACAGAGCACAATCCCCCAGCAGGGCTGCACACACAAGCCGAAAGGGACATAAAATAGGAACTTCATAGGAATCTGAATAGATAAGCCACCAGCTTCCTGCCCTTGGAGATATCTCACTTTCATCCTCAAAGACTCTTGTCTCCAAGACAGGACAGAAGTTATCCCCTTGGATTGTCCCCTATACCTTTGAGATGACAAACCCTTATTCAGTGGGTCCTCTCCGGCCTCCTGTGTGATTTGGGTAGTCATCCCCTAAGCTGTGGACATGGCAGCTTTGATAAGATGCTGATGATAATGTTACTTATAATCATGAAAAGGGAGGGGACAGGAGCATAGACCATTCCAAACAGTGAATCATCTGAAAATCAGTTCTCAGGGATATTTGAAAAAGTACTGGATTTTTATTTATTCTGTTTATTGCAACTGATCGAACTACTTTTGTTTTGCTGAAATGACAGAGGCCAGGAAGAGGCTGCCTGGGTTTTAGCATTGATGGCCAGGATGGAATGAACCAGAAGGAGCATGGAAAAGCCGCATCCCTTGTTAGACTCCTTCTGGGATGAGTGGCCCGCATGCCTAGGAACTAACTCTGCTTTACGGTCTGGTCCTTAGGGAAGGGACCCAAGATGGGATGCCTGGGGGGTCCTTGGGAGAGGTTCATCATACATCCTGATGGAGTTCCTAACAAACATGAAATTAAAACACTGAAATTGGAGTTCAGCTCCCTGATATGAAGGCCAAGGCATGTGTGGACATACCCCATCAATCCCCTGCCCCAATATTGGCTTGTTGTAAGGATGAAAAGTAGGAAGCGCATTCCAGGAGCCCCAGATGCATATACGGTGTCCCTGCTATATGGATCAGCTGTAGGGAGCACTCTCTCCCCACCCCATTTCCATTTACACACTTTGGGCTTTACTGAATGCCACTACCAGGGAGGGGAGAGAACAGTGAGCAGCAGGCTGGGGACAGGGCTCACTGGGTGAGCAGGGAGGAGGCGGCAGAGATGTGGGAGGCTGGCAAGAGGTAGACAGGAAGGGCAGCTCATCTGTGAGGGTCTTTATGCTTTTTTACAGATACCCTGATTATCTGGGGTCTGATATTGGTGCCATGTGCATCTTTGTGGGTCAGTATGTCTCTGTTCATGTTGTACCTCTACTATGTGTCAATACTTTGTGACCCTGTGGCTAGAGATAGGTGTGTCACCAGAAAGATCAATAAACTAAGGAGTTACTCAATACACCAAAGCCAGACCCACCTGGGTCTTTGGTTTGCTGAGCACAATGTTGAAAACAAGCAAACAAACATGATATTGAATGCCTTTGGAGAGGCCTGTGCTTTTGAGGTATGGCCACGGACTCCACCACCCCCTTTGCATCTCGTGGTTGCTTCACATTTATATTCTGTCTGGCATTGAAGTCTAGATTCTGTGACTTCTGAAGTTAAGGAGATATGCTCCTATTTGCCCATAAATTCGTTCCTGAATAATTAGCCTCCTTCAGAGGCAAAGGCTGGTTGGTGTCCAGCCACCAGGTTCTCTCGGACTGAAAGGTACTGGGAGCTGCTTTTTTTATCTTCAGAGTCAACTAGGATCACCTGTACTGAGGGAAGGACACAAGTCCCATCTTTCTGTGAGAGAGAGGTTCGGGATCATACAGGTGAGACTGGAACCCCAGCTGCCTCCGTGGAGCTCTTGGCGCCTGCCTCTTCCCTTTACCAAGTCAGTTCTGAGCTGAGGCTCAGTTATAAGAGAAGGAGAACAAAATAGAGACACTGAAGGATTCACTAATTTTCAGCTGCCACGTCCTGGTCATGGGCCTTTGCCAGAGGAGGGGCAGGGGTTTGGCCTGAGCACCGACGGGATGGCTGTTAGGTAGCCGGGTGGCTCTGTGGCCTCCCGGGTAGGCAGGACCCCCCTTGCCATTGAGCATCACATGAACCAGCCTCCATCTTGCTGAGAGAAAGGGAAACTTGGGGGCCTGAAGGAACGAAGACTCTGTTTTGTTTTGGAAGTTTAGGAGAGGTAGCTGGGAATGTATGGGGTTTGATTTGCGGCTGGGAATAGGGCTTGCTCTTAGTCCTTGCTTCATTCACCCTTGCAATCAGCCATCCAGAATTCTCAGTGGAATGTGTAGTTCGACAAATAGTTTTGGGTTTTGTTGATATTGTTTGTTTGCTTATTTATTTTGATTTTTTTTTAGTATGTGTATCCCAAATATTGCATGGGATATAGTTACAGTTATGCTAAAATAGTTTGATGTTGATCTGAAATTCAAATTCAACTGGTCATCCTACATTTTATCTGGCAACTTTCCTGTGGGGCCCTGCCTCGCCCCATTCCCCCAGAAAGCCCCCAGGGAAATAGGCCTCCAGTAAAAGGTGTTCTGAGCTCATTTGGACAGGACGGCTCAGGCTGCTCCAACAGCCCTTTTCTCTCTCCCTAGATGGTGGCAGACACCTCCAAGGGTGGGGCAGGGTTTGGATCCCTAGAGGTCAGAGATCACACCCCTTCACCAATCAGCAGGGATGGGCGCTGCTTCCTTCCAGCACTGGGCTGCTCCACGGGGAGCAGCTCAGAAGATCACAAGTGGAAGGGCGGGGGTCAGGAGGGGCGGGGTTGTAGCACAGCAGGGGTCCCTGAAAAAGAAATTAAAGCACAGAAATCAAGAAATCGGAGATGTAAAAAAATAATAACCATGGGAAAATTAAAACTTTCTGACATTTATTGTAGCTTAGCAGTAAATTATACAATGGGGATGGGGTGGGTCAACTACATTATATGTTCAAGGTTTCTGGCCTCTGTAGGTCTAGTCCAGCCCTCTCTTCAGGGTGGGCCTAACTCTATGCTGGCCTGGGAGGGGGAGACGTGGGAGTAGCTCCTTCTTACCCTGTCCCTGGTCCCTAGGCTCTCTGCTTGGCACCCCCCCCCCCCCCCCGCTCCCGCTGCCTCAGGCCTCAGCTGGGTCCAGACCCTGGTCCTGCAGGAGCTCTTCCTCCCCTGGCTCTTCGTCGTTGGCGTTCCCCTTCTCTGCACGCTGAGCTCCGCCCCAGGCTCCATCGCCTTCTCCAGCCCCGCTCAGGCGTCAAGCTCGCGTTCAGGCTCCGGTTCCCACTCGTGCTAGGCTTGCTCAGCTTGCTTGGGGCGTCTCCCTACTGAAGAATTATGTTGCATAAAGCAGCCGCCACCATCTTGAACTGGCAGTGAACTTTGCTTTCTACATATAAATACAGATAGCAATCACACCCCAATCAGCACCGAGGCTTCAGGGCATCATCTCAGCAACTCTAACTTTCCCATTACGATAATGTGATTTTCACTCAGTCTATAATATCACCAGCCATGAATAAAGCAACTGGCTCTTTCTGTCTCTCTCCCCCCTCCCCCCTTTCTCTGCCTCTCTCCCACCCTCCTCAGTCTCTTTTCTTTTCCTCCTCACTCCCTCCTCTTCTGTCTCTCTCCGCAACCCCTCTTGATTTCTGTGTCCAACTCCGTCTCTGCATCTCTAAGCATCTCGGCCTTCCTCTCCCAGTCTCTCCCTTCCTTCTCATCCTCTGGGACTCACATTCCCTAAATACTAATCACAGGGATTTGCAGTGCCCTGAGGGCTCAGTTAAATTCCGCTCCCCAGCTCTGCGATCATCTGCCTTTGCCTAAAGGTGAGAAACTGCGGGTTTGGAGATGGTGGGATCAGCTTGCAAGGCTTTGGGGAGGGTAAGGAGATGGGGAGGAGAGGCTAAGAAGCGGCTCCCTGCCCCCCTTTCCCTCTTTCCTTAGGTGCCAGCATGGCTCTCTGCAAGGACTCCCGTCAGGAATGCCAAAGCTGGAGATCAAAGGAACCAGCAGGGAGGGCTGAAAACCGCCTGCTTGGGGGAGGGTTCTGGAGGCTCTAGTTTGCTACATATTGGGAGCCCCAAACCCAACCAGATTCCAAGTGCCAGACTATTGTAAGTAGATGCAGCTGATGAGAAGGTGCTCTGGTGAGGCCTGGGGTGGGGGAAAGAACTAGCCCAGCCTCCTAGGATCACTTATGAGTACCCTGGGCCCTGAACTTGGCAGAGCTATCCAGGCTGGGATTGCCTTTGCCAGGGCTTGGGACGATAGCCCACAGACAGCCTTAATCAAGGTGTCAGCCACCTTATGAGAGCTCCTGGAAAGGTGTTCTCTTGCCTTCAAGGACATTCTCCAGGATGGTGGTGGTGCTCATGGGGAGATCGTCTGTGCCTCTGGTCATTCATTTATCCCCCTCCCCCTGCCGGGTTTGCATCCTAGATCTTTCACCTACTAGCTCTGGGCCATGGACAATGCTCTTAGCTTCTCTAAGCCTCAGTGTCTTCATCTATAAAAGGAGAATAATTGTAACTATATAGTGGATAAAATAATGTATATAATGTGTTTAAAAGTACTCAGCACATTGTTAAATGTTAGCTATTACTATTACTATTAGCAAACACTGAATGATCACCTGGTATGTGTGTTATGCAGAAACACCTTGGTGGTTAGGAGCCTGGGGTTTTGGAGTCAGACTAAATTGAATCCTAGTTTAGCCACTTGTCAGCTTTGTCACCCTGGAAAAGTCACTTAGCCTGGTTGAGTTTCCTCATCTGTAACAGAAATAATAATAGTCCCCACTTCATAAGGTTGTTGTAATGGTTACTCTGGCCATTATAGCGTTTGGCACAATGCTGACATATGGCAAGAGCTCTAGGTATGTTAGCAAGTAAGGGTTGGCATGGCAGATCCAGCCATGAATGGGGCCAATGCTACCCTGGCTGTCCTGGAGACCATATTTTGTCTGTGGGTGATTTTCTGGGCCTCCAACTTTTTCTATTGCTCAAGACCATTGATGGTCTTGACTTTCGCTTCAGTGGAGGATGAGGGCATGCTTTATTTCCCTGGCTGTCAGAATTGCACCTTTTTAGGTCCTGGCTGGGTAGCTTCGTTGGTTAGAGCATAATACACCAAGGTTGTGGGTTCAATATCCAGCCAGGACATATACAAGAACCAATAAATGAATGAATGCATAAATAAGTGGAACAAAGTAATGTTTCTCTCTCTCTCCCCCTTTCCCCCCCCTCTTTCTCTTCCCCTTCTCTCTCTCAAATCAATAAGTGAAAAAAAAAAAAAAAAAAAAAAAGGAATTGCACCTTCTTAGCTGTCCACCTGCCTGGAGTGGGACTAGGATTCCTGTCTAGCCCCTCCCGTGGGCAAGGCGGGGAGAAAAAGTGCTCCCCTAGGCAAGGGTGACAAATTAGAATCAGACCTCTGCGTTTTTGTCCCTTTCTGTATTTCTAAGTGTTTATAGATCTTGTTTGCTTGCTTGTCTGCTTGCTTTTGGTTTGACTTGGTTTCCCTCTGTAGGTTCCATTGGAGGCATTCCAGCCTGATCTCAGATGAGGAGGGGAAAGAAGACTCTACTCTCACCTTGGTTGGGCCATGAAGGGGCACCGGGTGTGATGGCGGTCAGAGCTCCCAGTTCTAGGGCTTGGAGAAGCAGACCCACAGGAGGAGCCTAAGGGCACAGTGGCTGGCCAGTGGCTCATTTGGGTCTTTTGGCTTATACAGAGCCTCTCTGCTTGGCTCTAGGAGGAAAGAAGCCTAAGCCAAAGCATTCTTTTTTTTTAAATCTTCACCCAAGGACATTTTTTCATTGCTGTTAGAGAGGAAGAGGAAGAGAGAGAGAGAGAGAGAGAAAGTGAAATATTATGAGAGAGAGAAACATCGATCTGCTGCTTCCCATACATGCCCTGACTGGGAATCGAACCTTCAAACTTTCAGTGTACAGGACAACACTCCAACCAACTGAACCACATCGGCCAGGGCAAGAGCCTAAGCCAAGGCATTCTTAACCAAGTACTTTAGCCAAGGGAACCCCACAGTCTGTAAATTCCCTGCAGGACTTGGAGTCTGAACTCCTCCTTACCCACTCCATTTCTCAGAGACAAATAAGACATGGCCCATGCCTTCCAGTGGATCACAGTTCAGTAGGAGAGAGAGGCATGAAAATAAAGCAGTAAAACACAGAGTGAGAGACAACATTAACAGAGGTAAACTACAGGGGCGGTAGAGACAAGAAGAGAGAGGTCAGTTCAACCTGGGTAGTCAGGTGACACTTCCTAGAGGAGCTAGTGCTTCAGCTAATTTGTCAATGTGGACAAAAGGAGTTGGGGGAGGAGGGTGGAAAGAAGGAAGGGCATTTAAGGCAGAGGGAATAGCATATGCAAGAACCCTGAGGGGTCAAATAGCCTGGCACAGTTGGAGAACTGAAAGCACCGTGGAAGTACACACGGTGGGGTAGAGAGGTCACTTTGGGAGAGGCCAGTGGAAGGGGACAGATAGTAAAAGGCCATGCGAAGTTGTGCTTTTATCCGGAAGGGTTTTAGCAGTGGAATGACTTGCATTTCAGAAAAATAGCTCAGAGGCTGATGAAGAGGATGGGGAAAGGGTGCTGCCAAGAAAGCTAAGGGCTGGGTGCTTCTGAGGAGGCTCGCACAGCTGTACAGACAAGAGACAAAGAAGACCTGAGGTACGGCAGTGGCGGTAGGGACCCCGAGGGGTGCGGTTGGAGAGGGCCTCATCAGGGAGCTGACAGGGTCCTGTGCCTGACTGGGTGTGCGACATGATGAGGGAGAGGATGACCCCCTGCTTCATGCCTTGGGCGAATGGTTGGGAGTGACACAGATGGAGAATAGAAGAGGTGGAGTAAGTTTGGCAAGAGTGTAAAATATCGAATTCTGATTTGGACATATACTTGGTTGGGGAGGAAGGGGTGGTCTGGACTACATCTCTGTAAAGATACCCAGGAAGTTAAGAGACTATAAAGAACAACTTAATCTCCCTAAATCTGGAAATTAAGATGTCTGGTAGGGCGCTGATAATATGTGTGGGATACTGAAGAGAGGTCTTGTCAGGGTAAGTGGATTTGAGAATCATCAGCGTATGGGTGATCATTAGGGCCATGGGAAGGAGGTGAATTACTGGGGAAAGGCAGGTGAGGAGAGGAGAGGGCCAAGAGTCTTCGGAGTATCAACAATTAGAGGGGTGGTTTTCAGCCTTGGCAGCACATTTGGATCAGCCAGGAAACTTAAAAAACCCCAGCGCCCGGCCTCCGCCCCGGGCGAACTAAATCTGAATCTCCGGTAGTGAGCTCTAAACGTTCCTTGGGTGATTCTAATAATGGAATCAGGGCTGAGAACCATGACTCAGAGCAAGGGCAGAGGAATGGGGCTAGGGAAGGAGACTGAGAAGGCATGTTCAGGAAGACAGGAAGAACTCTCCAGAGGGAGAGTTCCAAAGCATCAAATGATGCAGAATAATAATAATGGTTAACCCCGACCCAGTATTTGTGCCGTGTCAGGGACTTTACATGGACTCCCAGAGACCCTGTGAGGAAGGTACTATTATTATCATCGCCATTTAAAATATAAGGGAACCAAGGCACAAGGATGTTAAGTACTTGCCCAAAGTCACAACTAGTAAGCAGAAATCAGGATTCTAGCCCTCGCAGACCATTGCCAAGTCCGCTCCTAAACGCTGTGCTAGGCTGCCTCTCCTGCAGAGGGCTGAGTCCGGTGAGCGCTGTAGCTGCACCTTCCCTCCCGGCGTGCTCCTGGCTGATGGGGCTAGGTGCAGCTGCTTCTCCTCTCTCTCTTGGTGAGACAGCATCCTGTGGCCCTGAAAGGGTGGTCACAGCTGCCGGGCACCTGGTCAGTAGCCTCTTCATTTACCAGGTTGGGCCGAGCATCCTTTTAAGTCTCCACAGCCTGGGAAGGGGCGGAGAGTTGAGTTGATGCAGAAGAAAGAGAGTAGATGGAGAGAGAGATCTGGAAGAGGAAAAAGACTGGAATTCTCGTCCACATGGAGAGGAGGTGAGCATAATCAGACGCCTGGGACACCCCCATGCATAACTCCTGCCTGACATCGCCGAACCCTGGAGAAAGCAGTGGTTCTTAACCAGTCTGTATGTAAGAATTACTGGGTGGGGGGATTCAAAACACCCCGATACCTCCTAAACAATTGGACGAGAATCTCTGGGGGTGGGACCAGGCATCGGTGGGTGCTGAAAACTCCCCAGGTGATTCTAATGTGCAGGCAGAGTTGAGAACCACAACCTCAAGAGCAGAGCTCCGGATGAGTATAAAAGACCCTGCTGCTAACCTTAGCTTTGTCTTAGGTTGTCCACTTAGCTGGGTGGTTTTGGGCAACCCATAGGACCTCTATGAGCCTCAGTTTCCTCAATCTGTAAAATGCAAGTACTAACCTTGACCTTGCTTACTTCGTACAAGTTGTTATGATGCCCAGGTAGATCGTTGGATGTGATGTACTTTGTTAATTATATAGGGAAATTACATAAAAGTGAGGAGGAATTACCCAATACAGACACTAAAATACAAATAAGCACATGCATTTCCTTGGCATAGGTAGGTGCACTCGAATGAGCGTGCGCACGCACACACCACAGACAGCTGCTGGTTGGGTTCTGAAAGCAGAGTTTCGGTTTTCTAGACGTGGCCTTTTATGTTTTTAGCCTTCAGAATATTCCATTAAAATATGGAAAGATTATCTAGTGGGATGTCTGTGTGTGTCTGTGTGTGTGTGTTTGAATGTTTGCTAAAGTGCGGCATCATTTGAGTCCCCCTGTCAGCCTATCAGAAACGTCATCTATAACCTTCACTGTTTGCAGTTTAATCTCCCCTGCCTCCCCGCGGGCCCTGTTCTGACATTTTAAACCCCATAAATGACAGTAGTGCTCCAAGCCATTTTGAAAAAAGCCAAGCATTTGGAAAAAACATAGAGACATACCCCTAAAACTCCCCTTCCCCCGAACACATGCTCACTCGCACTCATAAGTGGAATCACACACATGTTCATACCCTTGTACTGGCCATTTGGGGAAAAATCACAGATACTGGCCAACCTAGGTGCACATGTGAGGCAGCAGGACAGATGCACAAAAGCGCGGCCCTGTACCTGCACCTGTGCCTGCGCTCCAGCGGACACAGGCAGACACATCTTTCTGCTCCCATCCTCCAGTCCCACTCATTCCTCTGTTCGCTGGCCTAGAAAGAGAATGGAAGAATCCTGGGTCCTTGGAGGACTGGTGCTGGAAGCAACAGGGCAACATGGGAGGCTGAGGGGCCCCAAATCTTGGAGTTTAGTGTCAGGAAAGGAGGTACATTAACTGGCTCTTAGATTGCCCATGGGTAGAAGGGGATAACAAGCAAACTGCACTCTACCCTACCAGCAACTAGATAGCTCACTGCATTTGGGTAACTGAAAAAAAGAAAACCCAGAGACATTTATTAAAGGGATGAGCATGTGAGTGTAGAAAGACCTGGTGTAAGATGTTGGCGATGAGCTCCGTAGAGTTAGGGACCTATCAGCCCCTCGCTTTATCCCTAGGGCCTGGCACAGGGTCTACAATATGCCAGAAACTCATAAACCTTGTTGAATGAATGACTGAAAGAATATGTAAGCTCTAGAGTAAGTGGTAAGGGGAGTGCATGCGAGTGTGTGTGTGCACACACATGCACACGTGATGGAGAAGGATGAGAGATTGGCTAGTTAAGGACAGTTTCTTAGAAGATATGATCCAATTTGGGACTGGAAGAGAGGGGCCCACCTCACATCTGATATCCAATTGTTCCAGAGTAAATGGCTGACTTTTTCTGCTTTGGACTGTCTCTGACTTTGCAGCAAGATCTCCCCACTTGAAGACAAGGCAGACTCCTAGATAAAGTGGAAAATAATAGTGATAATTAGGATTACCTTGGTGCAGTCCTGGGGCATTTTCCTGAGCTGATAAACTTTCCTCCTCATGTGCAAGGCATGTGTACCCGCAGAAGATAGGGGCTCTGGGCAGCCCTGCTCAGTTCTGAGGGGCTCTGTGGATTTTCCGTGGCAGGGCTGATTTCTCTGGCTCTCCCTCCTACCACCTCAAGTCATCATGTACTTTAAGGAACGTGTTTCCATGGCAACCAATTAGTGTCAGCAACTGAGGGCTGTGATGTCAGGATGGGGGGTGGGGTGAGAAACCTCCATCCCCCCCGCACATTCTTGGCTCCCTGCTCAGGGTCTACAGCCCTGCAGGGAAAGCTCCAGAAGAGATGCAGGAACTGTACTCCTGAGGAACACAGGTTCTGGGTCAGGGCCCAAGGGTGGGGATTGGCTTGTAGATCTGATTCACCTGACAGTATCCCTATCAGCCACTCCACTCCAAAATGCTGACAAGGTTGTGGGCCCAGTAGTGTACACTGTGAGCACACATAGAAGGGTGACAATAGTAGATCATTGCACACGTCCGCCCACTTCCCCCTCCCCCCAGGAGAGAGGGATCATTGGCTTTCATTATTTGGGAGGCTGATAAACAAGGCCCAGAAGGAAGCTTTGGCTATGAAAGGGAAAGAGAGTCTTCTCAGGCCTTACTTGAGATCTGTTGCTCCCCCTTCCCCTAAGGCTGGATGCTTTAGGTAAAGGAGTAGAGAGCCCAACTAGGAATGCATCCTGAGAATGCAGGGGAGACAATCCAGTGGGGACTTAGCTCACTGATTCTTGGAGCAAATAATGAGATATGGATAACAGAGCTCTAGCAGTTTGAACCCCTAGATTTTTGGGACCATGGCTGGGCTTCCTGAGGGGCAGTCTGGCCAATTTGGGAAGGTCATTTTAATCAGAAGACAAAAGGCAGAATGCAAAGGACTTTGTCCTTAGGAGAAAAAGAAGGCTGGGCATTCATTTACTGGACTTCCTGGCCAAAGTGTGCTAACCATCACACCAGCTGGGCAGGCCCTGCTGTGAAGACGATGAAGAGGACAACGATGATGATTATGATGATAAACAGCAGCAGCTATATTTTTCACAGCACGTTGCTTTACAAAGCATCCTCGCAGTATCCCACTTGGTAGGTAAGGCAGGAATTGTCTGCAGGTTGTGTCTGGAAGCGGACTCTGAGACAAAGACTATTGTGCAAGGGCTCTATGGGCGCATGCCCCTGGGATCATCGCCAGTGCAAGGGAAGGAACCAGAAAGAAGGATTGGCCACATGGAGAAGTTATGCTGTGCTGCAGCCTCAAAAAAAGGCGTTAGGCAACCACAAGTGGGGCTGTGAGGCTGGGATGGCCCTTTAGAACCATCCAGAACTGGGGAGCGGTGGCTGGGCCTTCGTATGCCCATCATGACCAGTCATTACACACTGGCTGCCCAGGGAAAGGGGCATGACATTAGGCGAAGCAGCTCTCTGCAGCACAGACAAATCCAAGAAAGCCCAACAGGTCAAGGCGACAGCTGGGAAACGTCCTTCAGTACTGAGGGAAGCGCAGCGTGGCGCTACTACCGCTTCGCACTACAGGCTCCCCTACAGCAAATATCACTCTCCTTTGGAAGATGGGGAAATGGAAGTTCAGAGAGAAGTGATGATCTGCCTCATCATACAGCTATCATACAAGCAGGGCTAGAGTATACTTTCGGCATCATGGACTTAGTCTTGGCTTCACAGAGAAGGGTTTCAGTGTAAAACTCATACAGTGTGAGTAAATCATTAAGGGAACCCTCAACCTGGGCCTCATGGAGAACAGGCCGTTCAAGCTGAGGTTGCCCTGGCTGGGGAGGGGGATGGGGAGCTCAGTGCATTGTCCGCATAAGAGTCAGGCTGCAGAGACCCTGTGCCAGGCCTCTGGAAGGCCTGCCCAGTTCCGCCAAGGTCCAGGGAGCCTCCTCCCCTTCTGGAAAGTGGAGACCATGGCCTTAATCCCTCTCAACTCTGGGGCCTCAGAGCTGGTTGATCCGGGTCACGAGAGAAATTTTCCTGACAGATGTGTCGGATTGACTGAAAGATGAGGGGCTTTGAGGAGATTATTCTGTCTGTTTGATACCTGGCCCTAGAGCCCCCTGGGAATGGAATCCTTTGGGGGCTTCTGGAAGGAGGCAGAGCAGTCAGCAGAGGTCCAACAATGGTCAGCCTGGCCAGTCTCAGGAGATATTCGCTGAGGGCTTGACAGAAGGCAGAGAAGGCATGGACAAGGCAACAGAAGGTGAGAAATATCAAAATGGAGGCCAAGGGAATGGGAAAGGGCTGGCTTTCTTGGAACCAGCCACTCCCACAGAAACAAACTGAAGTCTGGGCTTGTTTGCAGGCTGCTTGGGCTGGGCCACCGAGGTGTCCGATTAAGGGTTTTGGAAGTTACTGAAGCGTGTTATGTACATACGAGGTGGGCTCGGGGTGGGAGAAAACAGAAGCAGATGCGTGTGAGAAATGGAATAAAAGGAATCCATGCCCCTCCCTCACCTTCACATTGGAATTGCTAGATCCACAGGCTGGAAGTGACAACGGTTCTTACTTTCATTCCTTTTTCTTTCAACTCTCCCTAGCTAGGAGGTGGGAAAGAGCTGAGCTGCCACGGGGGAAGGACCCAGTGGGGTGCAAGAGGTGAAGGGATAGGAAACTAAAGGCAGCTCTGGAGTTTCTGCCAGGGAGACGAGGGGATCTACCAGCCTCTCCCCAGTTTCTCCTTTTCCGTGAGGGCAACGGGCGTGTGCTCCAGGGACCAGGTCCTTTTTCACCTTTTTGGGGGGGGGGGGCAAGAATGAGTGGCCACAGCTTCTTTCTATCCAGGAGACTCGGATCAAAAAGGACTTTTCTTTTTTTTAAACTCTGCCACCTTGCCCATCCCCACATGCACATTTCCCATCGTGACCTTGTGACTCCTCCATTAGGTCTCCTTTCTTCTTGCTTCAAGGAAAAAAAAAAACAACATGCGGGGAGGGCTGGGGACCAGGGAGGGAGGCGAGGCAGCCGAGAGGCTGAGCCAATCGCGGGTCTGCAAGGTGCAAAGCAATCAGCGGAGCCGCTGGTGAGCGGGGTCACTCAGTAGTGTGCACATCAGGGTGAAATCCTTTCAGCTCTTCGCCAAACCCCTAGTGAAAGACAATCAGGCTCGCTGTCACCGAGCTAATTCTGTCTATATAAAAGCAGTAATGAAATTCACGGCAGGATTACCCTCTCCATCCAATGGGCCAGCGTCGTGGTGACATATCTCTCTTATTGCCCGAATGTAACACACCATCTAATTTACGTCGTGTAGCGAGCAGGAATGAAATGTTCATAAAGAATTGCTGCATCTCGTCACCTTAACTGCGGCCCGGGGCTCTGAGGCATCTGTCAGGGAGAGGAGCAGGAGGAGGGAGGGCGGGCGGGGCTCGGGGAGCAGCAGCCAGGGGCAGGGGTACTGGGGGGTTGTTGTCTCTTAATAGGGTGAAGTGGAGGCAGAGGGAGGCAGCGGCTGGGGCGGGGTAAGGAGAGGAGTGGGAATGGGGGTGCATGGAGGGCTTTGGGGATGCAAGGATAAATAAGGGTAAGTTGAAGTGGTCTGGAGGGAGTGTTTGGAAGTCTGTGTAAGTCTGGGGAGCCAGAGAGTCTGAGAGTATGTGTGCTTGGGTTTGGGTGAATTTGGGAGGATAAATCAGTGCCGAAGTGGCAAGGAGCTTGGTTGGGAAAACGACCCTCTACGTGCCTGTCAGATACCGTGGGGGCCCTGGTAGTTTCTCTCATTCTCTGGAAGTGGAAATCCGTCCACATCTGAAGGCTATCCGAACCAAACTCTCCTGTGGACGAGAAAGGAGACCTTTTACAAAGGCGACAGGCACTGCAAGCAAGTTCCGCAAACCTGGGAGTTATCTATGGGTCCTCCTGCTCCCTCATCGGAAACTGCCGGACCGGACCATCAAGGGCGCTTCACCTCCACTCCTAAGTGTTCTTCTCATCCACCCTTTTCTGTCTGTCTCCATGATGCCAGTCCAAGGCCACGCCATCTGTGGCCTAGCTCACTCAACACCCTCTCCCCTGGGCTCCCCACATGCCCTCTTGCCACCTCAGCTCAGGCAGGTAGGGGCCATGTCACTAATACCATCCCTTAACTTGAAACCCTACTATGGTGTTCCCTTGCTTTTATAAAAAAAGACCAGAATCCGCATCTCCAACTTCTTCGCTTCACTCTCCCAATTGGAAATTGTGCTCCAGCCGTGTTGTCTGAATGTGCTGTGCTCTAACAGCCACTGGGACAGTGGAGAAGACTCCACCCCAGCAAGGCCTCAACTCCTACTCCCACCTCAGATGTCGGCTGAAGCACTGCATCCTGGGGGACACCTTCTGTGACTCCGCAGTCTTAGTTAACCCTCCTTAGATTTGCTGTCTTACCATAATTCCCTTTCCAAGACATGCCACATGTTGTCAGAATACGTTTTCTTTTGTGACTTTCATTACAGCCTGTATTCTCCCACTGGGCTCTGAGCTCCATGAGGGAAGGGACCGTTCCACTTTGCTCACCATGTCATATCTCCAGCACCTGGTACAGGAGCCAAGGACAAAGTAGGTACTTGTTAAATATTCATTGAATGAAGGAATGAGGGGACTGTGCAACCACTAGAAACCCTGCTCCTTCCTTCTTTCAGTCATTCAACACACTCTGACTGAATGCCTCTTGTGTGCCAGGCACTGCCAGAAGCACTGGGCCGCAATGCTAAACATATGAAGACACAGTCCCTGCCCCTGAGGCGCTCACGGTCCAGGGAGAGGCCACCATGGTGCTAAACCTGTCCTGTGCTGCTTCACACCAGGGAAGAGCCACAACCCAAGCCCGCCATTAGGGTCACTTATGAGACATGGCTGAACTTCTGGGGCCATACAAAATTCTCCCTAAACTTCCCCCAGACACAGCTCAGCTACCTTAGGGCAGAAAATTAGTTCAAGAAAAAGACTTTAATGAAGAGCCATCATTGGAGTACTCTTACTAGTGATGATAACAACGAGAAGCATTAATTGAGAATCAACTATGTTTTTTTTCTTATCAGCAGAAAAGTTTTATTCCTTATAAGGACAAACAGTTTATACTACATCCAAGGCCTTACCTTATATACACAAACCAAAGTAGTCATTTAAAACATTAGATATTGAGGGACGAGACACAACTATGTGCCAAACTTCTAATATCATGTAATCTTTACAACTGTGACATCGGGGTATTATTATCCCTGTTTTATAGATGAGGAAACCGAAGTCAACTGAATTTAAACAGCTTTCTCAGAAAAGGTCACACACCTGGACCACAAAGGATGCCCAATAAATATTTGTTGAGTAAATGAATGAATGAGAAGCTAATAAGCAGAAAGGACAGGAGTCAAACCTAGGCTGCCTGGTTTCAAAGCCCCTGATCTTTCTACTATTTCAGGCAACTATTTTTGGACTCTCAGGGTCTGGTAAGAATTACAGAAATAACCAGAGGTTGCATTCAGGATCCATGCTTCCCCCTGACCCAGATCCTAGTCTTTCCACCTATAACCTTCCTACAGATATACATGATACCTCAGATACCAGGCCTGGCCAGGGCAGGGAGATTAGGTTTAGAGACCAGACCTTAATATCTCTGGGGAGATGTCTGAAAGGCAAACCCCTCCCAATCCAGCTCTGTCCTTCCTTCAACACCCCAGGTTTAAGTCAGTTTATCAAGAAGTCTGGGAAAGAGTCTTTTTTGTGTGGAACACCATTCCTCTGTGTATAGAATCAACCATGTCTTTTAATACCTCTTTTGTGCTTAAGATATGAGGCCCTTTCTCATGAATTCAGGGATATTTGCTCTCCACATGATATATATCTATGTGTGCATGCTGTGCTGACATGTGTTCAAGTATGTGTACACATGTATCAATAGACCCTTCCTTTCATTAGCGCTCTCACATCCCACTGGTATATTCTGCTAATGCAGACACCTGAGTCTGCACCCTGAAGTTTCTTCCCCACAGATATCTATGGATACGTGTCCCTGTACTTGTCTTTTCCTCTTGCTTTCACGCTCCACTCCTAGAAACTACATGTGACCTTCCAGCTAATGCTGGCAAGCCACAGAGTTGGACTCTGTGCGATGTACTTCTTCTTATTTTGAGAGAAGTTCTACTCTCTAGCAGTGGGTAACTTTCTCTTTATCAAAGAGCTAATGCATAGATATATCATCAAAGAGATAATATATGCCTGGCATACAGTCATCTCTCAATTCATGTTAGCTATTAACATTATTACAGCTCATTCATCCTCCCTGACCAGAGGGCGCCCCTCCTCCTCCCCACAGCTCTTCTAGGGCTGGAAATACAAGTACCCATATCCACTCCTGCCAGGGAGCGGTGTGAGGCTTGGTGCACTTACAAGGATCTCCTGGGGTTAGGAGGCTCCAGGCCATTGTCATCCATTTCTCTCAGTAGGACAAAAATCACACACACCCTTGGCAGGGAGGACTAACTCATATTTTTAAAGTCCCATAAAATAAGTCTCAGGAGTCTCTTTATACATTGCATCCAAAACCTTAAACTACTAAGATACAGATTGCTTCCTAAACCCACCCTTAAAAAAAAAAAGATTTTATGTATTTATTTTAGAGAGAGGGGAAGGTAGGGAGAAAGGGAGAGAAATATCGATGTGAGAGAGAAACATCGATTGGTTGTCTCTTGCATGCACCCCAACCAGGGACCAGGCCCACAACCCAGGAGTGTGCCCTGACTGGGAATAGAACTGGCAAACTTTCACTTTGTGGGATGATACCCGACCAGCTGAGCCACACCAGGCAAGGCTGAACCCATTCTTCTGCAGCTGGCCCCTTTTCTCTGAGGTCAGACCCGAGGCCAGACCCACTGGCCAATGCCCACCGGAGAAGAGCAGTTTCGGTCAGCACAGCTGATAATCCTAATGCACTTCCTTTGGCCCAAGTGACCTACCCTCCTAGCTAGTGATTGTTGTGTGGCTCTGCCAGGAGCTGACATTCTAAACCAGACCCACTTCTTCAGGTGAAGCAAGATATCATTGAAGCTGGATGGATACAGAGCATTCAGTAAGCAGAGCAAGGGAGGGGAGAAATGAGAGAAGCAAGACGCAACAAAACAAGTTGTGTTCAAAGAGTCAGGATTCTCCAGACAATATCTGCTCTTAAATTGACATCAGACATTCTTTTCAGGGTCTGTGGAAACCCAAGAGTCTGTGCCTAGAGGTGTATTAAGATTAAGTTTTGTTTGATCGTCTTTGGACAGGCAAAAGGGGGATGGAAGATTCTATGGGACAGATAAACTAGAAGAGGTTGGTGATGGATTAAAAATTAGAATCCAATCCTGTCAATGTGTTTATTTGATTTCCACATTTTCCTATCTCCCTTATTCCCACTCCTCTCTCTCCATCCCCCAGGCTGACATACATAATACCCTGATGGCTATTTCAGCTGCAACCTTATATATCCAGGGAAGCCTGAGCTCCCCAGCTGCTGGCCAGCTCTGATCCCCTAAACCCAGAGGGACTAGCTGGTCAGAGTTCTCAGGGATGGCAGATCCCAAGTGCAAATTTGGCTTCTGCTACCAACAGATTCTGATGTTGGCCAGATCACTTAACTTCTCCGTGTAGTGACCTTTTTATTAGCCTCCTGTTCCGCCTCCGCATACACCACCCCAGATGATGGTAAGAAGCATCTTGAATTTCTTGAAAAGCAATTTTAGAAATTCACCTTTCCATTTCCCATCATAATTACCAGATAAGAATATAGTTTCCAGGAGGATTAGTTTGGCCCTGGGTGGGCCAGTCCTCTTCACTGCTGGCCTGGACAGCTGTTCAGTTATCGGCCAGCCGGACAGAGTGAGGGTAGAAGTGTAGCTCAGCCCTGCTGCTGAGTGCGTGATCTATTACAGTAACAGCAAAGATAATTTTCCAGCTTTCTGGCTTGTCTGAGGGCTTTGTGGGTACGTATGGATACTACATGGTTTAAAACCATATCAGCAGAAAGCAGCAGCCAGCACCCAGCCTGCTCGGAGTTCAGTATGATGGTGAGGGGACGTCTAGCATGTAGGTAAAAAGGAAAGGCCCTCCAAACGGAGGCTAATTGTTGTCTTGAAGAAATGGGCATCAATTCTTATTAAGAATGGCTCCACTCCCTTGTTCTCTAGGCCCTTCCAATGCCAGAAACTTGGTTTGGTGGCCATTATCCGCTCGGTGGCGTTAAATTCCCTGGTAATCTGCAGGGATATGTAATTATGCTGTAGTTAGTGATTGTTCACTAAGTAAACCCTTGGTGTAGTTACCATGTAAGTCAACAGTATTTACAGGATATTTTTTCTGCCTGTAACTCAAAGCCTTACCGAAACAAATTGGAATTGCCTTCTGGAGGCCGTTGTTATAAATTACAGGCCCAACATCTGTCCACATCTGCAATGTCTAGACAGCCTGTCTCAGCTACAAGAGAGGAGAGAGATGAACGAGGGAAAACGAGGGAGGCGTGAGGAGTGGTAGAAGGAAATCTCAGATTCGCACAATTTTTCTCTTCAGAGGTTTGCCTAAATAAATCCTGTGCTAACTTCTGGAATGGACCTGAATTTCAGCAGCCCTACTCCAAGCTCTGAAGAGTTCAGGGCCTGATCATCGCCCTGGATGTGCTGGCAATGCAGTCACTTCTGTGGGGCTACATCTCTGCCCTCACAGGCTCTCAGAGGTCACAGCGAGGCCTGGAAGATGGAGTTACAGACACGGACACTGACGACAGCCACATCCGGAGAGTTGGCTGCTTCTCCAAATTCCCTCCAGCCCCTCTCCTGTGCTCACCCCCACCTGGCTCAGCTTTTGGGGGTGAGACATTCATTTGCCTGCCTTTACTGTGGTCCCTCTCCTGCACCCATGATAAGGAGCCTGCCCGTCAGCTGAGTGATTGTATTTTTTTACAGTTCCTAGCACAAACCTTCTCATTTATATGTAAAGCAGCCATTAGTCATAGCTCCGTTCCCACACACTGCCTGATGTACAATCACATTTTGCAGCGGATGAATCTTTCCACACAGCTGCTCTGCTATGAATAATCCGTCTCCAGGCCCATAAATCAGAAAAAAATCATGCACCTCGTTCGCCTGATCCTTACACAAAGTCATATATTTTACATGAGGACGAGCTAAATATTCATGAGTCTTAAAGGCTTTTTTCACAGGCACTTGTTGGGGTTGTCTTCTATTGGGGGGATACTAAGGTGGTATTTAGAAGAACTAGGGATTTTAGAAAGGAGAGAGGAAGAGGATGAAGGAAAGTTGTGTGTGTGTGTGTGTGTGTGTGTGTGTGTGTGTGTGTGTGTGTGTGAAAGAGAGAGAGGGAGACTGAGAGAGAGACGGAGAGAAAGAGACAGACAGAGAGAGACGGAGAGAGATTGTGATTTGAAGCTTATCTCTTCGTCTAGGAGTTGTGTGGGACAAAGGATGCTCCTGCAGGGTTTTTAAAAACATGGTAAGTGCTTGTTTACCTGAGCTTCCATACTGCTCAGAACCCTGGATATTGCCTCCCTGACTTTCAAGGTCATTTCATGAACCTTTGCTCTCTGACCTGTGCAACAATGGTTTTTTTGGCTCTTCTCTGTATAGGGAAGTGCCCGGGAGCCCCACCCTAATTTGATAAAAATCAGAACTTAGGGTGAGGGAGTGGAGACAGTGGGAAATGAGCAGATATAAAGAAATCCACTCTGATGCTAACAAAGCCTCTGACCTACACAGAACTTCAGGGCCCAGCAGCTTTCTGAAATTTTGTTTATACCCATTCTGATTCCAGAGAGCATTGAAGATGGCTTCAGTCACCCTCCACTTTATCTCTGACCCCTGGCCATGTCCTTCCGCTCACCCTCTCAGCTTCGGCGGCCCTGACCCCTGCCCTCTCCTCCGTCTAAGGCTTCTGCTCTGGCAGGCCACCTGCTCCGCCGGGAATGCTCTATCTGCACTGCTCCTCAAACTCTCTCCCCCCAAATGCAAAATTAACCCCTCCAAGAAGGCCCGTTTCACTACATAGAGGAGAGGGAGTTACTTGCCTTGCCGTGCAAGCCCCCGCCTCTTCCTTCCCTAGCTAAGCACTCGTCATACCAACCCCTCTGCTGGCAGGTGCTTTTTCATTTTATTCTGGCATTCGCTCAGCATTTGTCTGTGTGTTCAGTGGCGCTATCTGTCTGACTCATTAATGCCATGGTCTGCAGTGGGGATGATGATGTGCCTTCACTTCCCTGGAAGGGTAGAATATTCTTCTTCCTGGACTTCACTGACAAGATTAAGAACATATTTCTGGGTAGAGATTTCTTGGGTTTAGCTTTATATTTGGAAACATACATAAGCCCTCAGATCCTTTTAGCCTTTGGTGGGTAATAATTATGCCTTAGGTTCTGGTAGTTGTCCTCCGATAAAGAACTGTATTAAAACTGCAGTAGCCCCTCTGTGGGGGAAATCACTTCTTTTTAACAGATGGGCAAACTGAGGCATGACCTTGGCGAATCATTTGAAGTCAAATCAAGAGGAAATGACAGGAGGCTGCAATTACACCTCAGTTAACATATGAATTTTGACTCAGGGCATCAAGTTTTTTCCACCAACCCCCATGTCCAAAGACCAGGTATCAAAGCCGTTTCTCACTTCTCCAAGCTACGCAGGTTGACCCACTCCGCCGCCCCTTGCTCCTCCTGCTCTCAACCCTCTCCTGTAACTGTTCAGAAAGAATTAAGTAAAAAACCCCCACCAGAGAAGAGGAAAAAGTCCAAACAATCACAGATGGCAGACTTGCAAATTTAATTTAAAATCATTCTTTATTATCCAAAATATTAAAATTAAAGCTATAATGCCCAAAGGAAAACACAGATTAAAACCCCCTATGTTTCACAGCCTCTTCCTCAGGGGGTCCCAAAAACACAGAGTGAGAATGCTTTGAAAAGAAAGCAGGAGTGCAGGAGCAAAGAGCCAGCTGTAGATCATTGAGCCAAACACTTGGTGACTGACCCAATCAGCTTCCCTTAAAGCCAAACACCAACTGTTTCATGTGCAATTAATGATTGCCCTGGCAAATGGAAGTGCATCAAGTCATCACAGGCATCTTTGAATGAGAAGACACACAGCAGTCACAGGTAGCTCGTCCCTGGCATCTACATAATGATATTACCAGGCTAATCTAGGCTCAGAGATTTAATTCTGCAAAACACCATGCACTAAATATTTATATTCATAAAGGGGCTAAGGCAAAAAATGCTCACATGCTGCCCGTAGGCTCCCCATTTGTCTAGAATAGGCTGCTGGCTCATTTGCCTGGGTGTATGGTTGGGGGTCAAGGGCATCAGTCAAGTGTCAGTGGAATCCCTGTGTTTCTGGCCCTCAACTTCATCCTTCGAAAAGGGCTCATTGCTGGATTGGGTATTTAGAAGTACTAAAGGGAAGGCAAAGCCCCTTTCTTCTCTGGAGATGCCAAATGCAAAAGGGAAGCCTCCTCATATGTCAAAGCCAAGAAAGGGGCAGTCGAATGGCTGAGAATGTCTGTTCCCCATTTGGTGTAGAAAAGTCAAAGTCCAGAGAGGACCAGAGACTGTTAGAGTCATTTTTAACACATCTCAACTTCTCCATTATAGACACAGTTCTGATTCCTGAAGCCGTCGTGCTTTAATTGTAAAACTGAAAAAGAGAGACTCTTCAAATAATCACAGAAAACTAATGCTGGTCAAAAGAACATGTATTTTCTTTGGCCTTTTGGATTTGTCTCTACTGAAGCCTAATTCTGAGCTCTGCCCTTACTCAGATGTTCTCACTGCAGCGCACTGCTGGGCCTGAGCACCTTCAGCATGCAAGGCACAGAAGCTAACCTGGCTTGGCCCAGCTCCTGTCCGAATGGGATTGCCAGGGTCACTCTGTGTCTATCCTGGAGGCTGCGCTTCTCTCCCCACTGGCATCTCAAACCCAGTCCTTTCAGTTCAGCCCCCTCTGCCCTTCTTCTCTCCTTGGCAGAAAATGCAGATGATGAAGCCGGTCTGTTCCCTGTGTACACCATGACTTGGAATCTTCAGCAACTTTTCCAGGGCTCTGCGTATTATAATCAAGATGGGATCAGCTAATAAAATTACATTGGTTACAATCCAAAAAGATTAACCAGCCTTAAGGGTTTCATGGCTAAGCATTACACTTTTCAATTTTCCTACAATTAAGCTAACAACAAATAATATTGACAAATAAACTGCCAGATCTGCTCGCTTCAGCCCTGCTGTGGGAAGGGAGGGTTGTTCCACAGCTGAGTGATTGTCCATCCATTGCCTGAATTCACAAGGCCCAGCCTGTGAGTGCTGGCACGCTGGGACATTGGTGCCCAAACTTTATGGGTGGAGGGATGATGAGGAATGGTTGCTGGCTTTGTTCCTAAAAAATTTAAAAGGTAGTAATAATCCTGATTCTTGCCTTCTTGCCACCTCTGAGGACTTTTCCTGGTTTCCACTGATTTCTCAACCTCCTGCTATAGAAAATCCAGAGTAAGGAGATCTATATCCTCTTGAGGCACAACTATATCAGCTCATTAACTAATTTGGAGTCACAAGTCCAGGGCCTACAATAAATTAGACCTAGCATTGATAAAACTTGGGGGCTGGTAAGACCAAGAGTCTCAGTGGAAAACTTCTCCCACACAGACGCTGACAGTATATGGAGGCCAGACTTCCTCTTGCCTGGCTGTCCTGACACTGGGGAGGACAGGGGGCTGCAAGACGTTTTGGACCCTGTCTGCAAAGCGAAGGCCCAGCTCCTTCTCCAGTTATTTATATTACTCAGTGTTGGAGAAGCAGACAACAGGAGGAAGCGTGAGGATGAGGAAGAATAATAAGAAGCTAGGAAAATTCCCAGGCAAGCAGAATGAGGAAACTGAGACAAGATCATTAAACAAGACCAAACAATTTGAACAACTTATAGCCAGCTAGTAAATTGCAAGACCTTATCTTCCCTAACCAAGAACATTTGAGAGCAAATAGTTTATCCTACTCCTCCCTAACCAGAGGATACAAAGCTTACAACACCCTGGTTGGGGAGATTGAGGACAGAGACCCAATTAATGCTATTTGTGCAAGCCAAACCCAGATGAAGTCAGGAGGACAAATAATAAAAACCTGATCAGAGCCAGACACATCCAAGATAAAAGTAAAACAGTAAAGCAGACCAAAGAATAATCCCAAACTCCACTATATGCTCCTTTTGATGCATCAGCATATTAAATACACACCTGGAAAGCTGATGAACATGAGTATTCTGCTGAAACCCTCTGCTAAGATTCTTGCCTGCAGGAGAGTGATAAATCCCTCAAGACAAAGGATACTGGCTTGGGCTTGCTTTAGAGCATGCCCATCCATGCCCCTTCTCACGCAAGAACTTTTTACTTCCTCCTAAACTCTAAGGGTCCCCACGAGACTTGCAACCAGGGGAGCAGCAGGCAGTGGCAGCTTGTCCCAAACTTAACTCCTGGTCTTGTCTTCAAGGCCCCCCTTTTCTCTGACTTTCCAGTGAGCTAATAGCAGCCCTGCCTCGGCTCATTTCTTCCTACAATGTTTCTAGGGAGTCAAAGGAGAGCACTGCTTGGGCTCTCTCCTGATTCTTCTTCTTCCCTAAGTCTTTCCCTTGCTTCATGCTCCCCAGCTTTAATAAGCATACTTTCAAAATCATCTAGATTCAAAGCGTTGTGAAATCTTTCCTGCATGAAGTCAAGAATCTTGTGCACTACAGTCTGGCCTGAGGCAGACCCACCCCATGCCCTGTCCCTGTCTGATGACAGGAAGTTGACTGCAGAGGGAAAAAGACTCATTGTTATCGTCTGATGTAAGTTTACCCTGTGCCATGCACTGTGGTTAAGTGCTTTTTACTTAATCACTTATTTGATCCTTGTAATAATCCTAATAAACTAGATACTATTATCTATTCCCATTTTATTTTTATAGCTGGAGAAACTGAGACTTAGAGAAGTTAAATAACTGAACCCAGGTTTTGGTTTCAGAGCCTTTGCTCTTAACTATAAAGTCAATGACAACTGCCATGCAATTCTAGGTTCAAAGAATGTGTTTCTTTGGCGAGATCTAAATTCTGATCTAGCCTCAAAGTCATGCTCACTTTGATATTCTGTTTGATCTTCCTCAAAATCAACAAATATCTGACAAAAACCCATGATCCTGGGCCATATAGAAGGCACTATTCTGTATTTCTCAAATTATGGCCAGAGGACAATCTTTTAAACTAAATCATCAGGGAAGCTTGTTTAAAATGCAAGTTCTGGGCCCCATCCAATCTTCATCAGACTCTCTGAATATGGGGCTCATGTGTGTGCTGCTTAACAAGCTCTCCAGATGATTATTATGCATAGAAAATTGGAAAACCATTGTGATAAACTATGAACACTGCCCTCAAATAGTTTCTGTATGGATCCAAACTCCCCACCATGGCATCCAAGCCACTAATCTGACCCTAGGCAGCTCCCACCTCCACTCTCCCAATCTCTTCAGTCTTTCATCCATGCCAACTGCATTTCTTCCTCATGTCTTTGTTTTAATTCACCTTGGTCCCCATAGTTGCTTATATTTTCCCTCCTACTCCTCACCTGCATTTGTTTTACACATCTGGGCCAGTATGGTCTCTTTCCTTCTTTCTTTTTTTAAATGTAATTTTTGTTTAAGTACAGTATACATATGGAGAGTACACAGAATAATACTTTTGCATATGCACTCAGGAGATTCTATTTTAGCGACTTGTGGAGTGCTTAGAAGGACAGAGTACACGTAAAGAAGAGTAGCATTGGCTAAACCTTCATCAGAAATAGTTCTCCTTCCCTGACCAGCATGGCTCAGTTGGTTGGGCTTTGTTCCACCAAGTGTTGTTGCCAGTTTGATTCCCGGTCAGGGCACATGCCTGGGTTGCAGGTTCAGTCCCAGTCGATGCATGTTCAAGAGGCAATCAATTGATGTTTCTCTCTCACACTGATGTATCTCTTCCTCTCTTCCTTTCTCCCTTCCCCTGTCTCTACAAATAAATAAACACAATCTTAAAAAAAGAAAAGAAAAAAAATAATTCTCCTGGGATTCTCAGAAGAAAATTTTGGCCCCTGGAAATAAATAAATAATATAAACAGAAAGAATTTCAAATAAACTGTGAACTAGCGGGTCACGTAGGGGTCACATGGGTCACAAGGTCATGTGGGGGTCATGTAGCATTCACATGGGAGTCATGTTCATCCAGGAGCCATGTAGGAATCACGTGGTAGTCTCAGTTCACGTGGGAGTCATGTGGCAGTCACCTGTGGGTCACATGGGAGTCTACAGCTCAATTTTTTTCAAAGTGAATATACCAGCATAGTCAGCATAAAGTCTCCTCTGTTTTTTTAAATATAATTTTTAAAAATTGATTTTAGAGAGATAGAGGAGGGGAGAAAGAGAAACATCTATTTGTTCTTCCATTTACTTATGCATTCATTGGTTGTTTCTCGTATGTTCTCTGACCAGGGATGGGACCCACAACCTTGGCCTGTCGAGAGGACACTCTTAACCAACTAAGCCACAAATTTGACTCTAAATAGCACTGAAAAGTAATTTGTCTTTAGTCTTTTAAAGGAGCAGCAAAAAGGGAAATTGCATGGTACTTCTCTCCTTAAAGACCTTTCCTTATAGAAGCTTCTCCAAACCAAATCTCTCTTCTTTCTTCCCTTTCTTCCATTCCTTTCACAAATAGTGTATTTACTGAGTGGATAAAGATCAACAAGGTATACCGGGTTCTGCTCTCATGGCAGTTACAGTCACATGAGGGAGACAAATGAAACACAAGAAGCAAACAAGAAATATAAATTTTGATGGATGCTCTGAGAGGACTAACCGGGAGCTCTGCTGCATGAAGCCAGAGGAGAACCAACCAGGAGAGGAGAAAAAAGCAACTTAAGCAAAGGTATAAATAACAAAAACAAAGGCCCTCGGCTCAGGGAGGAACCTTTCCTTTCTCTGACTTAGGTGGCCTCTCTTCAGCCTCCTCTTCCCAACTTTAGAATCTCTTCTTTTCCACCAGAAGCTTTCTACCCTGCTGCCTCCACTTAAAATAGAGCAATCTCCCACTTTCTGTCTTGCAGCATAAGAAAGGTTCACCAACACAAAGCCCGACTTCTTGGTGAGGTAGAGAAGAATGTGAAAGAATGTGAACTTGCTCCTGGATTTTTTTTTTTTTTTTTGTCCCAGAAATGTTTGAGTAGGATTTATCCACTTTCACTTTGTAATCAGCCCTCAGTTCGTCTTCAGGTGGCGGTGTCTCCGAACTAGGTCTTCAGGAAGCCTCTGAGTTGCCTCCTTTCTCTGGTTTCTCACAGTTACCACGGGGAGAGTCACAGAGGAGCTCTGTTCAGACGCTTAGAGGCTTACAATCAAGAAGTCTCATCAGAGGTGTTAACAGCTACGCTGCTTTGTTCCCAAAGTAACACTGTCACTGATACCCCTGGCATTGAAGGGAGGGGGCAGCACAGTCTGTGTCCCAAAGGATTTGGCTATGAGCCATTCAAATTCTCACCTAGTACTGGTGACTTAAATAAAAATGTCGCAATCACGAAGAGACCTGAGGATTCAAGAGTGGTTGTGGGCTCTGACATTTGGCTCCCCCTTGCCCATGTCAGTGTGGGGCCTTGTGCATGTCCTTCAATTTGTCTCATCCTTCCCTTTTCTCCCTCCACCCACCAGCCCATCCTCAGATCCTCTTTCAGTTCTCCCGTGATCTGACCTTTTCTCCTAGGTTCTCCTTCAGTCAGATTCCCTGACAGGTGACTGAACTGGGGAGAATGTTGGGGGGTGAGCCCTTATAAAAAATAATTGGATCTTTCAAAAGCCCAGCATTACAACTCTATACACATCGCCACTATTATGTGATAGAGCCTCTCATTCTGTCAAATTGTACATGTTCTGAAGAAGGTAAATTAAAACAAATAAACAAAAAACTACACTGCTATACTTAGATTCAGGTTAAAGCTTCAAAGTTGAATGTTGGTAAACAAATCTTTGTTACGTCTTCTCTGGGCCCCAGGTCTTGATGAAATTCTCTCAGGTCCCTGTCGTCATCGTTGTCATCCTCGTCGTCATCATCATCATCATTAGGATCACTGCCATCTAACATTTACTGATCCCTACCATGAGCTGGGGCCCAGGCACAGGGCTTTACACACATCTTTTCCTCCTGGTCCAGCTAAATCAGGACCGCTAAGCCTGAACCAGGACAACGGTTCAGTGGGTCAATCTCCAGGGCTATGTTGTATATGAGGCAGATCTTATGCCAGCACTGGTACCAATAGGGAAAACCCAGGGACTGGGGATAAAATTTAGATAGGCTGTTTCTCCGACAGTTGGGACATGGTTGGGACAGTTCTCTGTGTTCATTTAATAACAATGTAGGAGGATACTGGATTAGAATAAGGGAATCTTGGGCTCAGGAAAGCTTTGAGATCAGAAATCAGTACAGAGCTTTATGACCTTATATATCATGAGCTACTGACATATTCATGGCTGAAATAATATCTGAGATTTGCATCAATATAATCTAGAAGATGGGGGAAAGAAGTGGGTGGGGGTACACCTGAAACAAAAGTGGCTATAAGTCAATATTTTTGAAGCTGAATAATGAGCAAAAGGAGGTTCATTATATTCTTCTCTTTACCTTTCTACATGTTTGAAAATTTACATAATTGAAAGTTAAATACATATGCTATGCATTTTTTCCATCTTCTCTGTGCTTTCTTTTTCTTGGTTGTTTTGTTATTGTTTCTGAAGTAAGGTGGCCTCTATTTATTTACTTCTTAAATGTCAGCCTATTCTATCTGTGGTAAGGCCAAACCCAGTCAAATGGGTTTTATTTGTGTTTGGCCAGTGAGAAAAGGGCCCCCAGGATCCAGGGGGCAGTAGTGGTAGAGGGATAATTGTGGGAGAACCCCAAGAAGGCGAACTTTCGGGAACAAGGGAATCCAGACCTCTCTGGATAGCTGTCCTGGTTCCCTCCTCCGCACTGCTGCCCCTCCTCGGAGCTGTTCCTCTAAAAAATTGTCTCATGATCCATGGAGGAGATTGCATTTAATTTGAGTGGTAATTCTTTGGCATTTAAAGTCCTGTCTTTCCAACATCCCCTGCCTCAGCCTGCTCCCAGACACGTCTGAGGCTGACAGCCCAGCTGTCTGGATCCTCTCTGTTCACCTGCTGATTACCATGCCCCATGTGGAAGCTCCTTCCAGCTGAAAGTCTCCTCTGGAATTTTTCGTGGGGCCTCCCTGAACACCCTGCCCTGCCCTACCCTGGAGGGTGATCCAGATTCCAGATCGCATCCAACCCTAAGCTGGCTCCTTGCTGAAACCTTCCATTTGCCCCTCCAGAGACACTGTCCTTTCCTATCCTGTCTAGACCTTGGCAAACAACCCATATTGACTGCATCTTTCCCTCTGGCTTCTGCTTGCTTGGCCAACAGGAGATAAAAGAGGATTAGAGGACAGAAGGAGAGTGATGTTGGGGTATAAATCCTTCCAGATCCCTCCCTGTTGAATTACTGGGACAGGGCTGCATCCCCTTTTGCAGGCCATAGCTTTTGTCAAATGGTCCTCTATTAACAGCTTCCTTCTCTGTAACCATTCAACCCCTCAGGCCCAGGAGGGGTATGGCTCCCCACTGTTGCTAGCCAATGGTATGTATTCTCCCTGTTGGTCTTTCTAAATCCTGCCCACATCTTTGCAAATAGGTCCTTAATTAAACCCTCCTCAAATTAATCAAGTTTATGTGTGCCAGGACCCTGGCTGATACAGGACCATACTGTTGCCAAGAGAGCCGTGGTTAGTATATATACATTTGTGTGTGTGTGTGTGTGTGTGTGTGTGTGTTTACAAAGCACAAAGCCTCTTGAAGGCAAGGCCCATCTCTTACCTGACCCTGATCACCTCTTCCACAAGTGGCATTCTTGGGAGGCAAGGGGAATCAAATGAAAAATAGCCTCAGATAATGTAAATGTCTGGGAAATGAGAGCAGCAAGATAAAGGAAATCATTGGCTTGGAGGAATGGGAGCGATGGGCTCTGGACAAAGGCAAGTTAAAGGGAAAAGAACCTGCATAACATCTATAAAATTAAGTGTGGTAAAATACTATTGATCTAATAAGGCCTAACAAATCTAAGCAAAGAAATCATGGGAAAGATAGTATTGTCAGCACAAAAGGCTGATTGATCTTCCAAACTGGGAAAAACATGCAGCACATATACAAAGCATCTTCTTGTAACCAAAGCAAATACTATTTTTGTCTGCTGGGATAAATGTTTCTGATTTGGGTACTACTGTTAATAAATGAGACACCATCACTGCATTTAGGCTCTGAGGTTAGACTACCTGTGAGAGAATCTGTATTGGTTATCTATGATTGCTGCATAACAAACAACCCCAAAACTTTGCAGCTTAAGACAACGATAAACATTTAGTATCTCACATGGGTCAGAAAGTCAGGAACAGTTTAGTTCTACACAGTGTTTCATGAGATTATACTCAAGGTGTTGGCTCAGGTCGTAGGTACCTGAAGACTTAACTGGGGCTGTTGGATCTGCTCCAAGACAGCTCACTCCTGTCACTGGCTATTTGGTGCCGACTATTGGCAGAGGGCTTCAGTTCCTTATTACACGACCTCTCTGAGGGGCTGCTTGAGATTCCTTGCAATGTAGCAATTTATTTCCCCTGGAGCAAGTGATCCAAGTGAGTAAGGCAGAAGCCATAATATCTTCTATAACCTCACCTTGGGAGTCACCCTCTATCATTTCTGCAATATCTTATTGCTTATACACATCAGCCCTAATCAATAAAGAAGGGATGTGAACACCAGGAGGCAAGGATTTTGGGGTGTCATCTTCGAGGTGGCCACCACAACCTCTTTGTTCTTCTCATTGCATTCCATTGGGGACACACAATTTCAGTTTGCCTCTTTCCTGATGATGTTCACTTTGATCATTTGATTAAAGTTACAGTTTCCAGGCTTCTCCTCTTTGGAGATACTCTTTGCTTTTCAAATCATTAAATATTTCAGGAGGTGAAACAATGAATCCTTTTGACATGCCTCCATTATCCTTTGAGCACTTATTTCCGTGTTTGGGCACAAAATCTTGTATCCTGTACTTTCCTTGTCCCAGCCTTGGAATCAGCCATTTCTCCAAGAACATGAATTTGTTTTTAGTGGAAGATGGTATTTAGATATAGGGTATTGTTGCTCCAAGGTCCTCTTGGTGGGCAGAGCGAAGGAATATATGTATGTATGTATGTTTGTATGTGTATATGTAACCAGTTTCCCATGTGAGCTTCTTCCTCTGCATGGATATCCTTACCACACCACTTGGGCTTCAACAGCCCATGTCCGGCCTCCTTTCTGAATGGACATCAACCTTGTCCTGCCCTACATAATGGTTTTAAGACTAAATTGTTCAGGAAAGAGAAGGTGCAAACTGAGCCCATCTTGATGATACATGCAGATTATGTAAAATTTAGAGCTATTAATGGCTAACATTTATTGAGTACTTACTATGTGCCAGGTAATGTTCTAAGAATTTTCTATGAATTCTCAGAGCGGCCTAATGAGATAGGAACTATTACAATCCCCATTTTGCTGATGAGGCATAAGGAGGCTAAGTAACTTGCCCAAGGTCATGCTGTTGCTAATGAGATATAGCGGAAGAGTTTTATTGAACTTCTCGAATATCCTTAGGTATCCTGTGTCCTTCTGCTGTAGGCCTGGAGCACAGATATTGCTAAATGTCCTCTGGGGACAAATTTTCTCCACTGAGAACCACTGGTCTACAACAACATTAATTTAATTTAAGGAAAACTGCTTTTTGATTGTGTTGCTAATGAATGAAAGAAAGGGGATAAACATAATCTAGAAGAGCAGAAAATGCAAAAATCTCATTTGTGTGGCAGAGATTGCTGGTTGTCTATTCTAGCACCCATTAGGAGGGGACTTTCTCAACCTTTCCCCTCCAGCTCAATACCTGACCTACTTTTGCATCCATGCTCTCTTCCTTCCTCTCTCACTGGTGGCTAATCCCTCCATCTGGACTCATTCTGTCTCCTCTTTTCAGGACTGGGCTTCATAATCACCCCTTGTCTCTTTCTTTTATCGTCAGCCTTTCTCTGCCTAATGGAACCTTTCCATAAGCATTTAAATATGCTCAAGTTTCTTACTTCTTTTTACTCCCCAAGCTTTTGCTTTGGAAAATTTCAAACCCTCAGAAACGTTGCAAGAAGGGTACAAAGAATACCCATAACATTTCATCTAGATCCATCAACTATTAACATTTTGCCATATTTACTTCAATTCTCTCTCTTCCTCCCTTCCCTCTCCCTTTTTCCGCAAACACACCCCCCTTCCCCAAACCGTTTGAGAGTCAGTTGCAGGCATCATGACATTTCCCCCTGAGCACTTCAGCACGTATCTTCTAAGAGCAAGGACGTTCTCTAGTTCTCTTACTCTCACAATGAAATGACTACAGTCAGGAATTTAACGCTGTTACAATACCGCTATCAAATATACCATCCATATTGAGTTTTTCCCAGATTGTCCCACTCATATCTTTTATAGCTCTTTTGTCTTCTGTGTGTCAATGTATATATTTTGTTCCAGTGCCCAGAGATCAGTCGTTGCATTTGGTTGTCAGGCCTCTCCAGCTTCCTTTGGAATACAGTCTCCCAGTTTTCAAACAACATGAGGAACCCTTCCCGAGACCCTTAACTTCCGCCTCTAACCACTGTACTATCTCTCCTCTCCTTCCCTTGACAGACACATGTTTTGTAAGAAGAGACTCAACAGTCTTCATTTTCTCACTTTCCCTTTTTAACTCACTGCAGTTTGGCATCTGCCTCCCATTAGGAGCCACGCTTGCCAGATTCTCCTCCTGTATCTCTGGTCACTTCTTCTTGGGCTCCTTTGCTGGCCTCTCCTCTTCTTCTCATCCTGTAAATCTTAAGGTTCTTCAGGATTCTGTCTTAGACCTGCTGCTCTGTACACGGCTTGTACTTTACCCTGGTGGTTCCATCCTTTTCCAGGGGTTTCAGTTGCCACCTATATGCTAAGATTCTTATTTGCAGCCCAGGCCTTTCTCTCCAGCTTCAGTTCTAAATGTCCAATTGCCTCAATGTCTAAACCCATGTGGAGGTCTCCCAGGCACCTTGAAGCAGTATGTCCAAGAATGAACAAATTATCCTCCCACAACTTGTTCCTTCTATTGCATTCCCTGTGTCGAAAAATGGCACTTCTCATTCATCCTGTTTCCTGAGCCAGATACGTAGAAGTCGTCTTTGACACATCCCTTTGACATCATCCACGACATAGCTAATCAATCACCAAGTCCTACAGATTCTCTCTTTAGTCTCTTTGGAATCTACTTTCTGTTCTCATCACCTCCTTCCTCAGGCCCCCATCATCTCTCCCAGGCAGGTCAGAAGTTCATAATCCTTTTCTCAGCCTCCAGCCGTAAGTAATTTTCTAAAAATAGAAATCTCACCATGCTGCAGTCCTGCTTAAAATTTTTTCAGTAGTTTCTTACAGCCCTCAGGATAAAGTCCAAATTCCTTAATTTAGTCTATAAACTGGGATGAAATTCAAGATATTTAATAGCTGGTAAGACACAGGCACTGACCCCAGGTAGAAAGCATGTCAGCTGATTGACCTGATCAGCATATACTGGCTAAATAACGGCTTGCCATTAGAGTCCCACGCTATTGTCCTCCGCAGTCTCATCTAGTGCCACTATTCCCCTAAAGTCGCACTAACCTTGTTTTCATTCACAGAATGCATCATCAAAAACACAGTTACCTTTGCCTGGAGCAACATTTCTGGCAGCCCTACCATCACCCCATCCCATCCCCACTCCACAGATCTATCGTGAAGGGGACTGACTGCTCGATCCAGATAAGGATGGCCTTGACCTGTGTCAGTGGGATCCTCTGCTGAGAGAGCCTAATCTCGACCTCAGTTCACTGTTAATAATGGCTTCTTCCACTTAGGTACAAGAACACAGAGCCCCCATGAGGTCAGCAAGCTCTTAGAAGTAGGGAACTGAATTTTGACCTTTTTTTAAAATTGATTTTAGATAGAAAGAGAGAGAGGGAGGGAGGGAGAGAGAGAGCAAGAGAGGATCATTGATTTGTTGTTCCACTTATTTATGCATTCATTGGTTGATTCTTGTGTGTGTCCTGACCCAAGATCAAACCCACAACCTTGGCATATTGGGACAACGCTCTGACCAACTGAGCTACGGGTCCAGGGTGACTCTTGACCTTTTATGAGGGCAAAGAAGTGAGGAGAAGGGAAAATTCTTTATTTAGCCTCCAACTAAAACAGTATCTCTCTTGCCAACTGAAATACAAATAACTTTTCCCACTGCCACTGGATCTGTTGACCCTAAGGTTAACTCTATCAGATATTTAAATAGTTCATGGTTTTTTAAATCAGTTAATCCCTTTGTTTCCATTCATCTCTGAGCTTTGATTGGCTGTCCTTGAAAAGAGAGGGTTTTTTTGGGGGGATGTGGGGACATGGGAGAAGGAAGAGTAATTTTTGGAAGGCAAGATAGGCATGGAGGGGACTCTGGGTAGCCAGAGGTCAACAAGAAGGCACTGGATATTTAAACATCCAGGCAGTTATCTCAAATCTGGCTGCAGATTAGAACTACGGTACCTGGGGATCTTTTAAAATTGCCATTGCCAAGGGTCTACTACACATCTTTTAATCAGAATACCCGAGGGGTAGAGCTTGGGCATAAATACTTTTCATAAAGCTCCTCACATGACTCTAATGTGCCATCAGAATTGAGCACCCCACCAGGTAGAGGAGAAGGAATGCCGTGGAATGAGGAAAAAGTGCAGGCATATGTGGAATATTTCTGACCCCAGCTTGCTGTGTGTTGTAAACACACCCTACAGAGATGGGGGTTAGGAGAGCAGAGTCATGTGCTTAAAGAAGGGCATGATCCTTGTGGCTTGGATGTTGCCTAGAGAAGGTAAAATGTATGAACTGGCAAAAAAAATGGAAGGCTCATTAATGCCAAGTGTGGTGGAGTTGTGTGGTGGAAGTACAGATCGTTGCGGTCTTTCTGTACTGCAGTTTGACCCTACATAGTCCAATTAAGTATCCTTCATAGCCTATGAACCAGTAAGTATGATTTTAGATATATATTCTCAAAGATAGTCTCACTCGGGGGCAGGTAGGATATTTATTACTGCAGTGTTATTGGGGCTGATTGGGAACCAAAGGCTTTGCTGGGAGAGCAGATAGGTAGAATGTGGGAGATACATGCCATTGGACCATTATTCAGCAGTTAGAAGCAATAGGTTAGATATACACATAGCAGCATGAGTGGATCTTAACCATAGGTACTGAATGCAAAAGATATGGAACATAATGGGATATATAAAACTATTAAATTTGTGAATAAAAATGTAGCCCACAAAAAATGTAGCATATAAAACAATATTTATTTTGCAAGAACCATACAAATAAGAAGATAAACATTGCCTATGGGGGAGGGAAAAGGGAGCAGACTATGGTGCTAAAAGGGACTATATAACTAGATAACTATTTTTAATTTTTATTTTTAAATTTTTATTATTCATTTATTTACTTACTTTTAGAGAGAGGGGAAGGGAGGGAGAAAGAGAGGGAGAGAAATATTAACGTGTGAGAGGTACATTGATCTGTTGCCTTCTACATGCTCCCAATTAGGGATCTGGTCCGCAACTCAGGCACATACCCTGACTGGGAATCGAACCTGTGACCTTTTGGTTCGCAGGCTGAAACACAATCCAGTAAGTCACAGCAGTCAGGTAGATAACTATTTTTTAAAACATGAGATTTAATTCAGATCTTGAAAGATGAGTAGAAAAGCGGGGGAAATAGAAACCTTCTAGGATGGCAAAATACTCCCACAAGGATAAGGCCAGGAGGCAGACATGTGCAGAGCAGGTGGAGTAGGAGAAAGTTCTGATACTAATGCAAAGTAGGCAGGAGAGAGAGGATTGGATAAGACTTTGAAGGTCTGGGAAGCCAGACAAAGGAATTTAAACAATGATAAAGTGGTAAGAGCACCATAAAGGGATAGATTGGGGAAGAATGTGATGGAAGTGAAGTTAGATGAGGTGGGTGGAGGGAGTCTGATGTCAGAGAACTGGATTGAAGGTGAATACTGGAGTAACTAAGCAAAACAGATGAAAGTAGGTAGTCTGGAACAGGCAAGCTTTGGAGGTGGAGGCTGAAAGAGATGTTCTGATACATCGCTAGCTGAATATGGACACTAACAGACAAGGTTAAGTCAGAGTACTCTGAGGTCTTAAACCAGGAAGTTTGGGGAGGAAATTAAGTCCAGTAGTAGCTGTGATTTCTTATGCTGGAAATGAAGTTTTCCAGTAAAGTGGAGCTTTAAAGTTTCTAATAATTCCATAATCTTCTTGAGCAAGCACCACAAGTGGGCTCACAAGTGCTCTCATTCAAGAGTTGGCAGAGATCTTTGTTTTACAGATGACAAGAACACCAAAGATGTTTGGTTCATTTCCCAAAGTCAACCAATAGACTGGAGAAACGATGGGCTAGAACCAGGCCTCTTAACATCTAGTCCAATGAACTTTCCTAACCTACCAGTATGTTAGATACGAGGGGCTTGAGAATCAAGGCAACTCACATTTGGATTTCTGCGTTTGCTTGACCATGAGAGTTCAATTTTCAAGAATTATGATTTACCCTGTCTGTATCCAGCTCCTGCTAGCTCAGTTGCAATCCATATATATACACGCTATCTATCTGGTTGGGCTTCTAAACAACACTCTTGGTGTTTGCATTATTAACCCTTACCGCAGCATGACAGGACAAAGTGAGGACTGTCCCTCACTGCCAGCCTTATCAGGCAATATTTTCATAGTCCCCTCTGGATAGAAAAGTGAAACAAATGACTCCTAAGAAGAATTGAATCTTAGAGTTTAAAAGATATTAACCTCCCACCCAAGTGGAAATCTCCTAAGCAGTACCCCTGACAGATGGTCATCCTGTCTCTACATGTTTTCAAGAATGGAGCAGGCCTTTCCTTTGCCAGGACAGATCTGACTACTAGAAAACTCTGAGTCTGATTTCTATGTCATTGCAGTGTGATTCAGTGAAAATATCACGGAGCAGTCAAGCAGACTTGAGTTAGAATCGTAACTATGTAATTTCCTGCACAACTTGAGCAAGTTATTTATCTTCTATTAGTGTCATTCACTTCATCTGTATATTAGGGATAATACCTGTTTTACAGAGTTACTATGAATATTAGAGATTATGAATGTAAAGTGCCTAGTACAGTGCCTGGCACAAAGAGTTAATAAAGCGATAGCTGTTTTAATCTTCATCATCATCATTATTATCCTGCCCATGGGTCCTAGTTTGCCCTGTGATGTTATGTACCTATGCCTTTCAATACTTCCAAACACTTGAATTTAGTTGTCATGTTATTTATTTATTTTCTTTTTAAAGGTTTTACTTATTTTTAGAGAGAGGGGAATGGAAGGAGAAAGAGAGGGAAAGAAACATCAGTGTGTAAGAGATACATCAGTCGGTTACCTCTCATGGGCCCCCAACTTAGTGAACCTGGCCTTCAACCCAGGCATGTGCCCTGACTGGGAATCGAATCAGTGACCTTTGGGTTCACTGATGAGCAGGCTGGTGCTCAATCCACTAAGCCATACCAGCCAGGATGTCATGTTATTTCTAAATGTTCTTTTTTTCAGAGTAAGTATCCACCAATATTTTTTCTCTTGCTTACCCTGCCCTTGACTATGTTCCTGCATGTGATGTTTGTAGAACATGATGCCCATAAATTAACAAAGTAATCCCGGTGTGGTCAGAGTGTTTCAAAACAGAGTAAGACTATAAGTCTCTGTTCCCCAGGTGACACCCTTCAAGCTGCCCAGACTTCCTTTAGCTTTTTAGGCAACCATGTCACATACTGCCTTAGTCCTATGAAAAGCTCCAGGTAGTTTTCATATGAATGAGTATTAGTTTTTCCCCATTTTGCACTTGTGTAGAATTATTTTTCAATTCAAGAATAAACTCTATTACCTGAAAGGCTATTATGTATTAGGTATTGTGCTGAGTTCTGTGGACATAGGAATGATGACTAGGACAAAGTATTACCATACCAGAAATGTAGGTCCCACAAGACTGGGTCTATCACCTTCACTAACGAATCCCCATTTCTTGGGATGATGTCCGCACATGGTTATGTGCTTATTGTTGTTGAATGAACAAATAATTTACACTGGAATTTTTTCTAATAAGTAAAAAGGCATTTCCCCAATTGACTTATTTTAAAAATTCAGATATTTTGTACAAGCCCATCACTTTTATTCCAAATAAATTTTTTATTGTATTTTTTCCCCATTACCATTAAGCCTATCACTTTTGGCTCAACTCTAGTGTTTTTTTCCATCAAGGGTAGACCCAATTTCCAAAATAAATTTGTATTGTCCCTTCTGAGGCCAAATTACTTACTTGCTTTATTTGCTGGATGGCCATCATATTCCATGATTCCAAGTACTTATTTGACCCTTAATGTGCAGCTTACTGTACATCTTGGGGTTAGCCGTGCCAACTTTGTAAATGTCAAAAACCCCCCAATTTTTAACAAATTTTATTTATTGTTAGGGGAAGGGAGGGGGAAAGAGCAGGAGAGAAACATCAGTATGTGGTTGCCTCTCATGCACCCCCTACTGGGCACCTGGCCTGCAACCCAGGCATGTGCCCTGACTGGGAATCCAACTGCAACCCTTTGGTTCACAGTCCAGTGCTCAATCCACTGAGCCACACCAGCTCCGATATAAACACCCCAAAATTTTTGGAACCAAGTTTTTTTGGACCCTGACTTGCTGGCAGCCTTCTTCAATGTTTTGGTGTCCCTGGGCCACACTGGAAGAAGAAGAGTTGTCTTGGGCCACCTATTAAATACATTGCGACATGTAATCACAAAGAAAAATCTCATAATGTTTTAAGTAACTTTATTATACTGTGTTGGGCCGCATTCATAGCCATCCTGAGCCGCAGGTGGGACACCCTTGCGGGGAAAATAAGGTCTTTGGGAAAAGTGTGGGGCATTGGTTCAGGGCCTTGAAATCTGCATGGCCTATAAAGTGCTGCGAGGTGCTCACAGATCTAGCGCCTCTTGATCACATTCATCTCGCAGACATCAGATATATGGAATCTGGGGTATCCAGTTCTCTAAAACCACAGTTAGGGAGGTCCTAGGAACTCTAAGTCGCCTCAGTTTTTTCAGTACTTGGGCTATACATGAGGCAGTGATCGCCATCTTGATATCAAATGCCCGGCAAGCCGCCACTGGCGTCGCTTGGTAACCACGGAGACACACGTGCCCCCCCCTCCCCTCGCCCTCCCCTTTTCCAGCCCATGGGGGCTGTAAACTACGATTCCCATCAGCTGATTTTCTCGACTTGAAGGCGAGGTGTCTAGACTTGGCTTGCCGGCACCCGCGACCCTGTCGCAATGAACCGCGGGAATTGCAGTTCGCTAGGCGGCTTCACGTTTTGCTACGGGAAGCTGTAGAACTACAAATCCAGTGAGCAAGAGCGTTTACGCATGCGCACGAAACAGCCGGTCCTCCCTGGCCCTCCTGCCGGTGCTTGAGAGGTAAGAGAGGGCGGAGGGAAGGAAGAGGAGGCGGGATCCGAGCGCTGCGTTGGCTGCGGTCTGGCACCAAGGGGGCGGCCCCGGCGGAGTGCAGACCCAGTGGCCCTCGGCGATTATGGACCCGGCCGAGGCGGTGCTGCAGGAAAAAGCGCTCAAGTTTATGGTGAGGAGAAGGTGCAGGCCGGGGAACGGTGGAGTCTGTGGCGTTGGCGGCGTCGCTGAGGCTCGGGCCTGGGCCGCCCGTCTGCCGGAGGAGGGCACAGAGGGACTCTGGGCCGAGGCCGGCGGCGGGGGCTGCTGAAGGGACGGGACGGGAGCTCCTGGGAGGCGGGAGGTGGTTGCGGAGAGGACCCGGGGGTGGGGGCAGCAGCTCCGCCATCTTGTGGATGAGAGACCAAGTGACAGCGGGAGCTTAATCAGGGAGGGGGCTCTGGGCGGCGCGCGGGGCCCTGGAGGGAAAGGGGCGTGGGGACAGTTACTGAAGAGCGGAGGAAGCCCGAAGGAGAGACGCGGTGAGGCTGCTGGCAGGGCCTTCCCAGTGTCAGGCTTATGAGTAAGGCCCGGGAGAAGAGGTGCAGTGAGGAGTGGGGAAAAGGAGCACGGGGTCGTGGGAGGAAAGATGTTAGAGGGGAGGGGGACATGCAGGGCTGGATGCAGATGGAGCTAAAGGTGGACGAAAGCCAGGGCTGGTGGGAGACTTGTAGTTTTGTAGAATGTGGGTGATTGAGATAGCCGTTGCCTTCAGGTTCCAGCTTGGTCAAACTAATGTTGACAAACTCTGGAAAGAAAGAGGCCTTACTTAGGAAGATAAGGGCTGGGAATGGAGACCTAGGCTCTGGTGACAGCATTCTTTGGGAAAGGAAGAGGGTGTTGACTATGAGCCAGAATTACAACTATCAGAAGAGGGGATAGTACTCTATTTTTGAAAGGAGAGGCTAGATATTGTAGGGACGAGGTTGAGCTGGTCAGGAAAGCCTGGGCACACGAGATTGGGGGCAAAACCTAACATCTAGCAGAGTAAAACAAAACAAAAGTTAGTGCTAAATTGTAGAGATAGTAAAATGTAGAGGCCAGGTCCTGTATCACTTTCTGGGAAAGGCAAGGCCAGGAGATTAGAATCGCTAGACCCAGGAGTAGTGATAAGATCAGTGGAGAAATTCAGGAGATAAAAGGGGGAATGTAAGTAATAGGAGATGTCAGGATTGGTCGTTACTTACCAGTTTTAGGTTGAAGCGCAGTATGGGCTTGAATTGAATTTTGTGGGTGTGTTTAAATCTTTTGGAACCTAGTTTGTTAACTTTATATCATGCTTTTCTTCTATGCTTCTGTTTGGCAATTTTGTATAGTCTGATATTTGATGCTTTTAATCTGATGCTTCTTGTATATCCTAGGTGTAAAACCAGACTTTGTGGTTACAGCTAAAGAATGATGGGATGCATAGACTTCCATCTTAACAGGTGGCCTTAGGGACATTGATATTATTTGTAGTCAGGTCTTACTTTTTCAGAACTCTTTGTAACCTGTCACTCCAAATTTTATTTCTTCATCATTTGTTACTTTGTGTCTTTGTCTGAAATACCAAAACAAATCTAAATACACATGAACACTAACCCAATTGAATTGAGGCTTTAAATGGCCCTGTAAAGAATACATTTTTCCGAGACTGGTCAAATTTACTAAAATTTATTCATTTTGTATTAGTGCTTTCAAAAACACATAACTGAAGTTTGAGTGTATCATTAATGTAGTTCCATTTTGAAGAAAGTTCTTACATTTCTTTCCAGTGTTGACATTCTAAAAGATAAAACTTTGAAATTTTTTTGGACTTTAGAAGAGGAGGCCTGGCTGGTGTGGCTCAGTGGAATGAGTGCCAGCCTGTGAATCAAAGGGTTGCTGGTTCGATTCCCTGTCGAGGCACATGCCTAGGTTGCTGGCCAGGTCCCCAGTAGGGGGCGCTCGAGAGGCAACCGCAGATTGATGTTTCTCTCCCTCTGTTTCCCTCCTTTCCCCTCTCTAAAAATGAATAAATTTTAGAAAAAGAAGAAGAAGAAGTAAGAGGAGCCCTGGCCAGTGTGGCTCAGTTGGTTGGAGCCTTGTCCCGTACACTGAAAGGTCACTGGTTCAATTCCCTTTCAGGGCACATGCCCAGGTAGCAGGTTTGATCCTCAGTCGGGGCACGTGCAGGAGGCAACTGACTGATGTCCCTTTCTCTCCCCTTTCCCCTCCCTTTCCCCTTTCTCTCAAATGAGAATAAAAAATAAACCTTAAAAAAAATGAAGCAAGAGAAAGTCAAGAGAAGTGGCAGCTGCTTATTTTATTTTCTTACTTAGAGGTTGACTTAATCCTAATCTTGACATTTCTGTCAGATTTATGGAAGAGTATGATTTACAGATCATAAAGAAACATTATGAGATCATCTTTTTTACTTCCCATCAGACCTCAGTCTGGGAACATCCTCAGCTACTTGATTTCTGCTTTGTACCAGTGAGTTATGTTTCGATAATGGTCTCCTGACTGAGTTAAAGTGGACCTAGAGATGGCCATGTAGTAGTTTGCAGCTTTTCTAGCATCACATATTATTAGATGTTGAGTCAGTTACTATAGGGAGAAGCCAGTTTTTTCTTTAATTTTAGTTTTTTATTTTTGACTGCTAGCTGTTGTGGCTGCTGTTTGAGAAAAGGCCAACTGGAGGAGGGTCACCAAGAATGACACCTTAATAACTGAAGCAGAGAATGGAGAGTTAAGAGATTTGGTATTCTTTTTCAGCTCAGTCGATCTTATTATGAATCTGAGTAAGTCACAACTTGCCTATGGTTCCATTTACCTTGTTATAAGTTGTCTATTTACTCAGAGTCAATTTTGAGTTAGAAAGATATTTTATTTGTCTTTGCATGAAGTGATTAGTGCACAGTACACGTGGAAGAGCTACTCTTCTAATCAAATCGAAAATTTCGCGTAGTATTTGTCTTTGTTTTGGCCTTACCCTTTCTTCAGTTTTAACTTACGAGCGACAATTTTTGTATGGATGTCCTGATTTCCATTGTTTAAGAAAATGTCATTCGTTCAAAATGCCAACATGAAATGGATATTCTCTTTTATGAATTTTGCTCATTACCACATTAATATAGTGCTTCAGTTAGGAATTTTACAATAAAATCTTATTAATGAGACTGCTAATTCAGAATTGATCATAATTCACACATGGCCTAGACTTAAAATTTACCCTTAGATACTTGTGAAAAATAGTTTAACTTCTAAAAGAAATGATATTAAAGCAGTGGTTTACATTAAATAACCTATATGCTAATATCTCTCATTCAGCTTTAGCAGGTCCTTAAGGACCTTTCCTAATACTTCCTTGCCAACAAAATTATAATTCCTAAGAAAAGATAAATAGAAACTAGAAGAGGACCAGAGAAGAGAAATGAAAATGATTGAGGGAATGTAGGCACTCTTTTATAAGGGTATATATATTCTAAAAATATGTGGGGGATGGAAAGATAAATTGAGGGGTGATTTTTTTTTTTAATTACTTTGTGTTGTTCTTGAGGGAATGAATTTTTAAGTTTAAGAAAAATGGACAAGATAAGCTAGTTCCACAATCTTAGAACTGAGGAATCATTTTAAATTTGAATGACACAATTTTAGGGTATGTGAAAGAATTCTTAATACAGTTGATAAGGAGGCAGTATAAAAGGTAACTTGCTGTGTAACACACCACTCCAAAACTTAGTAGCTTCAAATCTGTGGTTGACTGATGGGTTTTCTGCTTCACTTGCTGTTGTCTAGGGTGCCAGCATGGCGGGAATGTTCAAAATGCCCGAACTAACATGGCTGGCCACTGACTGAGAGTTGAGCTGGCTCTAAAGGCCTTTAGCCCTCCTTTATATGGGCCTCCTCTCTGCACATTGCCTTTGGATTTCTGTAAAGCATGGTGCATGGGTTCTAAGAAGGAGCATTCCAGGAGACAGGAGATAGAAACCAGTGAGCCAATATTCTTATTTAAGTCCTAGGTTTGAAAGTCCAAGAATGTCACTATTGGTCAGAGTAAGGGGAAATAATCTCTATCTGTAGACGTAAAGAGTGACATGCATAAACAGAAATTGCTGAGGGTGGGTGATGCTCTTTAGAGACCAACTATCATAGATGCCATTCTAGTTGGTTGTTAAGGCTAAAAATATTGGGTTGGCCAAAAAGTTCATTATGTTTTTCCCTTGGATGGCTCTAGTAGTGCTTACTTGTCTTTAACTTCATTCAAAACAATTTTGTTAGATTGTATTGTGACAGCTATCATATCAGTGTGCATTTAAAAAAACATTAAAATTGATGAATTTTTGTGCAGCCACTTTAATATTGAAGATGGAAGAAAACACAGCATTTTTGGTATATTATACTTTATTATCTCAAAAAAGGTAAAAATGAGGCTGAAATGCAAATAATGATTTGTGTAGTGTATGGAGAAGGTGCTGTGACTGATTGAATGTGTCAAAAGTGGTTTGCGAAGTTTCTTGGCACTATTGACATTTTGGCCAAATAATTCTTTGCTGTGGGCCTGTCTTATGCATTGGAAGATGTTTAGCAGCACCCCTGGCCTTTATCCTCTAGAAGCCAATTACGGGAGATGGCTGACATACTCAAAATATCTAAATCAATAAAGTTACTGGTGAAAATGAAAAATGTGTCTTTTATTTTATGGAAAAAACTAAATGGACTTTTTAGCCAGCCCAGCACAAATGGAATCGGCCAAATTTGTGGGTTATGAGACTGATGCACTGCCTACTGTGCTAAGAGGGCACCTTCACATTTGTGGGTTATAACACTAGGAATGCTTTGGAGGTATCTCTTTTTGGAGGTTAACTTCTTAAGGAACTAATGTGATCCCCTGTATGAGTTGTCTTAATGTTACTGTAGAGATAATACTGGGTGAATTAACATGATTCAGTAACCTTTCTTGCTTGAGCAGCATATGTATCTAAAAGCAAGAAATTGCATTTAAAAGTAAATACACTCATACTCATACTTAACTGGCAGGGGAGATACCACAATCTTGAAGGTGATTTTCCCAGGGCGGGGCTTATCCACTGCACTCCTGTAGGTGCTGACCCCTGCGATTTCCCCAGATGTGGGAAACTCGACTGCATAATTTGTGGTAGTGGGGGACTGCATTCACACTCTCCCCTGAAATAAATAAGTAAATAAATACTTAGATTAGCCCTGATTGTTGTGGCTCAGTTGGTTGGAGTATCATCTCGTAGACCGAAGTGTTGTGGGTTTGATTCTTGGTCAGGGCACTTACCAAGTTGCACGTTGGATCCCCTGTCTGGGAGCTTTCGAGAAGGCAAAGAATTGATGTTTCTGTTTCACGTTGATGTCTGTCTCCGTCTCCGTCTCTGTCTCTGTCTCTCCCCTCTCCTCTCCTCTCCTTTCCTCTCCTCTCCTTCCCCCCTCCCTCTCCCTTTTCCCCCTCTCTGAAAACAATGAAAAAATGTCCTCAGTTCCTCAGGTGAAGATTAAATAAATAAACTCAGATTTTTCACTTTGATGGGCTTTTCTTTAGATCAGTGAGATTGATTACCAGCTGTTGGATGAACATCTGAAACTGGTTCACAGTTTAGATCGTCAGAGTTTCTATGTATCCCATGCTTGTTCCCAATTTAAGTTAGCCTTCAGTTTCTTTTCTGGATACTCTTATGTTGGATAAGTATTGGAGTATGAAATTACAAGTTAGTGATTTTTTTTGTGATACTTTTCTTGATTTGTGTTTGAAATAGATGCACATAATAAATTATTAGAATTATAAATGTGAGTGAAATTTTTTCTATGTTTAATGGCTATCAGAAATATTTTATTGCTAAATTAGAAAATGAACTTTGAAGAGACCACTTGTTATTCTCTATCACAGTGATACCTTTGTACTCGTCGATAATTAGCACCAGAACTCCTGACGAGTACCCAGCAAGCACCTAGTGATGGAGCATTTTCTCTTGGCCGGCCGTGTCTGACTCAAACGAGTTCTAGGAAGTGCGATGAGTCCTGAGTAAGCGCTGAGCGGCTTAAACATAGTTTTCTCATCTAAATGTGACAAGTACGGGGTTTGACCAGTTCTGAAGCTGACGAGTCCTGAGGTATTACTGTATTTGTATGCTGTTTAAATCCTTAAGGGAAGCAGATAAGAATTTTTTTTCCCCTTGCTAAAGGGAGATAGGACAGTATATACAATTACTTATTTATCTTTTTCATAGTCACTCTGACCCTCAGCAACTCATTATCTTTTCCTCTGTTGTGCCCTACCTAGGCTGGCCCTCGTCCACTCACCAGAATCTGGTGACAGCTTTCAACCAGTCATTCCAACTCCAATCCAAACTCACAGCCTGACAAGAATCTCCCCAGGTCACAGTCTCCTGACCCCAGAATAGTCTTCCCCTGCCCAGTCCTTGGCTCAGCTCAGACCACCCTATGCCCTGCGATGTTGTTCTCCAACTCAAGGCTTCCTCATCACAACTTTTACCTTGATTACTTTTCTTTGACCCTACCCCATGCCCTCATGGCAGGGCAGGTACAGAATTTATTCACTTTTGTATCCCCAGAAGTCAACATGACTCCTGGCATGAAGCAGGCACCCAATAAACACTTGCTGAACTTAATTACTCATGCTGAGGAGCAAATTGTCCTAGTCTAGGGCACCCTGTCACCTCATCTTGCAGCAGGACTTCATCTTCACCTTTTAACTTTTAGATAGCTATTTAGAATAGAACTAGGAACTCTTTATATATATTGACCCTAAACAAAATATATTCTTAAAGATTCCCTGAAACCCTTCATAGGAAATGCCTGCCAATAGGGAATGCAGTGGATTCAGCCAGGGCTGGAAGGGGTAGCTAAGCAGGAAGGGCAACAGAAACCATTTCTTCCTTTCAGAGGTCCTTGGACCAAGATCTTGATTATGAATAGATAAAATTATGGCAAATGGAAATGGAAAAAAAGAGTAAGAGTGAAGAAGGAATTTTTGTGGTATTCAAATATTTTGAAATCTCATACTTTCTAGGACTATTTCAATGTAGCACAGAGGTTCCTTCTAAATGTGTACAATAAGAATTCATTAAAGATGAAATAGAAAATATTTACCAAAGTTTAACAACTTGGTCATTATAAAGAAAATGTTTTTTTAAAAAAAGATTTTATTTATTTGTTTTTATAGAGAGGGGAAGGGAGGGAGAAAGAGAGGGAGAGAAACATTGATTAGTTCTCTTGCACGCCCCCAGCTGGGAACCTGTCCCACAACCCAAGCATGTGCCATGACCCAGAATTGAACCGGTGACCTTTAGGTTCACAGACTGGGGCTCATCCACTGAACCACACCATCGAGGGCAAAAGCTTTTCTTAATAAATCAATCCCAGCATCCTAAAATTGGCAGTAGAGGGGAAAAATCTCTATGGGAAAGGTTCAACAGTTTCAGCTAGTATTCCAGAAGATTCACCTTGTACTTGGGGAATCTCTGAATGATTTCCTTTAATTTCCCAAACTCAATCAAGACAGCTAGAACATTTCACCAAAGACTCAGAGATAATGGTGGGCTGGATATTAAGAGTAATGTTGAACGAACAGTACGATTTGTTTTCTGGGGCACTAGCATCCTACTTTCTGGATTGTCTTCATTGTGGGCAAGGTGGGGATGTGGAGAGCAAGGGAGCAAAAGCCACAGAGCTGGGAGAGAATTTCCGTCCGCTTAAAAATAAACTTGAGACCCTGGCAGGGTAGCTAAGTTGGTTAGAGCGTGTCCTGATACGCCAAGGTCATTGGTTCGGTCCCTGGTCAGTGGTACATACAAGAATCCATCCATGAATGCAAAACTAAGTGAAACAACAAACCACTGTTCTCTCTCTCTTCCTCTCTCTAAAATCAATAAATGAAAATTTAAAAAAAATAAACTTTTGAGCTGGAATTTCCATCTGAGGTCTTGCTTCTTCCTGAGATTTGGCAATTTGGGTATACTTGCCTTCCTATTATTAGGCTTCTGACCTGGCCTGACTCTGTCAATAACAGGATAATCATAGAAGTGGAAGAGTTGTGTTTTTCATTGTTTTTTTAAAAATAGCTAACCGTTATTTATTTACTTATTGAGCTGTTCTAAATATGACATTCTAACTTTTTTACATATATTATTTCATTTAATCTTTCAAATAATTCTGTGAGATAGTGAGTACTCTCGTTATCCCATTTTCCAAATGAGAAAACTGATTCTAGACTGGTTATGTAAATTATACAAAGTCACTCTCCTAGCCAGAAGCTTGAAATCAAACCCAGGCAGTCTGACTTAAGACCCTGGCTTACACTATAGTATTTCATCCTTGAAAAGCAGAGAAACAGTGGAATGTCCTGGTGTATTTCTTTGCTAGTCAGATAATGGCTGGAGTAGAAGGGTTACTATGTATACTTAATATATAGGTTTTCTGATCATTTGAATTACTGAGGAAATGGAGTAAGACTTTACTGTTGTCATAGTATCATTGCATCAGGTATCTATTAGTATGTATTAAAACACCACAAAACATAATGTCCTACAATAGTAGATATTTATTTGCATAAATATGTGGATTTATTTGCTGGTATTGAGTGATATAAACTGGGTGTAGTTGGGTGCTAAATTCTGGACTTGGTTGTTTACTTAGAACTCAGACTAAAGAGGCAGTGACTTCTCTGGCAAAACTCTTCTCATAACTACAGCAAAGGCACCAGAAAGCAAGCTCAGTTGTTCAAGGGCCTTTCAATCATTGGTTGTATCATGCCTTCTAATGTTCCAATAACCAAAACGAGCTACATGGTCAAGCCCGATGTCAAGGGGCAGGAAAGTATACTTTGCCCATAGAAGGAGTAGAGGAGGGAATAACTTGCACAGTAATCCACTAAAGTAACAATAATCTATAACAATCTAGTACACTTGCATTTTAGAAGAATGATAAAATGTTTACTATGATAACTGTTGTGCTTTGGTTCTACTTTACATTGTTGACGCTCTCCCCATAGCACTTTCTCATTTTGGTTACTGAACAGCATCTGTTGGTTGGATGCTCCAAGTTCAAATTTAATGCAACAGATACCTTTGCATCATGCCATGTAGGGGGAAAAAAGTCATAAAGAAATAATCAGAATCTTGACTTTAATTCACAATGATGCCCTGAAAAGGTCATCAATATCACAATGCTATTCTCTCCTTGGGAAAGATAAGGGTGATGTTACTCCAGTGGCATTGGTAACAATTTGAATGTAATGGAATTTAAATCAAGGTCATACCTAATTCCCTAACAACACCCTTGGTACCAGGTTTAGAGCTCTTCAGTCCCTTCTCTGCACCTAAATTTGAGGCTGCACAGGTATGGTGCTGATATTTTCAGATGTTTTGGGGACTTTCAGGCTTTCACTGAAAAGTCATGGAGACAGACATCCAGGAATTGTAGCATGTAGATAATGTTTTTGCTGTGCAGATGCATATATCCTTGTATTGAGGAAGTACTACATGAAACTAAATTGTTAATATGATTATTTGTGAATTGTTGGATTATGGGAAATATTTCAAAACATTTAATGACATCCAAAAATGTACTAGTAAATACAAAAATACACTACTTAGGTGACTTTTTTTCTTTACATTCTTTAATGTTTTCTAGATTTTCTATTGTTAATATGTATCATTTTAAATCAGAAAAATTAAAATTTAGCATTTTGGGTGTATACAACACAAGTACCCCAAGTGAACACCTGTACTTGATCATGGATTGCAGTGTAGTAGGTGTTCTGGCCAGTGGGCTGACAGTGGTGGCTTGAACAAGGCACCTCACTCTGAGCTTATTTTCTTAACTGGAAAATGACCTATTGTTAGTCTAACCTACTTCAAAGGGGTCTCTTTTTCCTCCTCTCAGTTAAGTTTAAATTGTAAACTATCAAGTGTAATATGTTAATTGATAACTTGTACTGTAAAACTCCTATGTAATCCAAGGTTTTCATTGGACATCTAGGACTGTATGTACTTAAGTTGTGTTTTCTGTGAAATAGTACTTGACAAAATCAGTAAGTTGACAACTGAAGGTGAGGCCATACTAGTTGGCATACAATGGTTTGATAAAAATATGAACATAAACTGAGTGCAGAACATTGTGTTACATATGGAGGGAGGTGGTTATGAGGGCAGGGAATAAAGATACAAAGTTAAATAGAATTTCTGTTTCCTGTAGAACTTCACAATCTATTGAGAAGTTATAAATTTATAAATATCTCTTAAGGCACACTTTTGTAAATGCCAAAATAGAGGCACAAAATGCTATACAAGTTAAGGGAGGGGCAATCAGTTTTCACCAGAGAGATCTTGGGAAGCTTTGTGGAAGAAGCAAGCTTCATGTTGGATCTTAATGGAATAGGTTTTGACAGACTTGTTTCTGAGGTGGGCAATTCCAAGAGGGAATGTTTTGGGTAAAGGCCGGAAGATTAGGAGGTAGGCAGGCACAGAGTGAGTAGACAGGCATGACTTGACCATGAGGTGCATAGCAGACAAGAAAATACAGATAGATTGGGAGGCGGGGAGTTTGGACTGGATCCAGTTGTATGTAAGATCAGTATTCTAGTGTGCTTTGTATATGTATATGTGTATGTAAGGCTTTTATTGAAGTAAATATACAAGAAAGAGTACAAGTCGTAAGTATAAAGCTTATTGAGTTTTTACACAGTGATCACTCTTTGTAACCATTATTTAACACTTATAGGTTGGTTTCAGCTTTATTAATATTCAACCTCATATAGATGGAAGCATTCCAGTATATATTCTTTAGTGCCTGGCATCTTTTGTCCCACATTATTTGTAAGAAGAATCATTAAGGTTGTTGTGTTAGTTGTAGTATATTCATTCTTATAGCTGTGTAGTATTTTACTATATGAATATACTTCAAGTTTTTAGCCACTCTATTGTTGATGGACGTTAGTGTTATGTAGAGTTGTTGGCTACCATGAATTGTGAATGTCTTAATCTTGTATATGTCTTTTCTTGAACATATGTACATATTTGTATTGCATATATACCTAGGAGTGTAATTGCTGGGTCATAGGGTATGAAAATGTTTAGCTTCAGTAGGTACTATGAAACTATTTTTCATTTTATACTTCCTACAGCAGCATATGAGTTCCAGCTGCTGCACATTCTTATCACTTGATATTGTCTTTTTCATTTTAGCTTCACTAGTGGGTGAATGGTACTATCTCACTGTTTTAATTCACATTTCCTGTTACTACTGTAATCAAACATCTTTTTAGGTTTATTTGCTATTTAGATATCCTTTTTTTGTGTGTGTATGAAGTTTATTTAATCCTCGGTCGTTTTTCCTATTGGGTTGTCTGCCTTTTTTTTTTTTTTTTATTGACATTCCTTTATGGTAGTCCCCCTTTATCTGCAGGGGTTATGTTCCAAGACCTCCAGTGGATGCCTGAAACTATGAATAATACCAAACCCTACTAATTCTTTCTATAAATTCTTATCTATGATAAAGTTTAACTTATAAATTAGGCACAGTACGAAGTTAACAATAACAACTTATAGTAAATAAAACAATATACTGTAATAGCCCTGGCAGATGTGGCTCAGTTGGTTGGAGCATTATCTTATAACTAAAAGGTTGCTGGTTCAATTTTCCCTCAGGGCACATGCCTGGGTTGTGGGTTCGATCCCTAGTCGGGACACGTGCAGGAGGCAACCTATCAATGTTTCTGTCATACATTAGTGTTTCTCTCCCTTCCCCTCTCGCTTGAATGAGAATTAAAAACCCTTTAAATAAGAACAAAAAATATATATTGTAATAATAGTTATGTGAAGGTTGTCTTTCAAAGTATTTTATTGTACTATACTCACTCTTGCGATGACGTGAGATGATACAATGCCTAGGTGACAAGATGAAGTGAGGTTCTCAGAATGTCATACAATTGAAAATTTATGAATTGTTTTTTTTTCTGGAATTTTCCATTTAATATTTTCAGACTATACTTGACTGTGGGTAACTGAAACTGCAAAATTGAAACCATGGGTAAGGGAGGACTACTGTATTTTGAAAAATACAAATCTTTCATCAAGTATATGGTGTTTTTGTAAGAAATTAATGTTTTGTTTCACTTTTTCACTTAAGAGATGAGTAAAAAAAAAGTCACAGATTTTGTATTAACGTCACAGGATTTACTGGGTTAGCAAGTTTAAAAAAAGAATCACCACTATGAGCATCATCATTTTATAAAAGAAAGAACACTTTAATACCACAAAAGTAGAAAGGATATAATCTCAGAACAAAGGAAACTCTTTGAGATGGGCAGACTGCACCCCCAACACCCTATATCCAGTCTGATCCTTAAAACTTGTGCACGTGTTACATGGTAAAAGGGAAATAAGGTTACTAATCAGATGACTCTAACTAGGTAGATTATCCTGGGCCTAGTGTAGTCAGAAGGGACCCTAACTGTAAAAGGCGAGCGGAAGAGGAGGTCAGAGTGATGCCTTTAAGAACTCAGTCTGCTGTTACTGGCTTTGAAGGTGGGGAAGAGGCAAGGAATGAGCAGCTTTTAGAAACTGGAAAGGACAAACGGGAGCCTCCAGAAGAAGATACAGTCCCACCAACACCATGATTTTGGTTCAGCAAACTTCTTAACTTCAAAACTATAAAATAATAAGTTAATGTTGTTTGAAGCCACTAAGCACGTGATAATTTGTTACAGCAGCCATGGAACACTAATATGTACAGTCTTTCTCAAGAGAAAATTATTACTCTGATTGAGGTGTGTATGTTGATAAATACACATACACACACCAACATAATATCTTTATTTTTGGTATTTGATAACTCTCAGTGCAGATCTTTGTCTTTCTCTTAACATTTAATTTTGAATCAATCTCAGAATTACAGAAAAGCTTGAACTACAACACAAATGACATTTTTTATGAATGATTTCAGAGTAAGTTGTATCATCACCAGATGCTTTAGTGTGTATTTTCCACAAACAGTATTATGCATAACTATTTTATAACTATCAAAATTTAGAAATGAACATACAGTGCAATTACAGATCTAACCCTCAGACCTCATTAAAACTTGCTAGTTGTTCTAGTAATGTTCTTTATAACAAAAGGATCCAGAATCCTGCATTGAATTGAGTTATCATGTATCTTTAGTCTTCAGTCTAGAACCGTTCCTTAGTCTTTCTTTGACTTTCACAACTCTGGCACTTTGGAAGGTTATAAGCTAGTTATTTTGTATAATTGTCCCTCATTTTTTATTTATCTGATGACATTTCCTCAGGATTAGATTCAAGTTATGTATTTTTAGCAAAAATGCACAGAAATGATGCTGTGTTTTGCTTATTGCCTCCTCTCAGGTGACACATGATTTTTTGTCTTATAATTTTGTTAATTTGATTAAGGTATCATCTGCCAGTTTCTTCCTTTAAAATTAATGTTTTCTTTTTTTCCCTCTTTGTAATAAGTATTTTATGGGAAGATACTTTGAAACCATGTCACCTTCTATTAATCAGATTTTCAATCTATTTATTTATAACAAAATGAATTTATAAATTCCTGTTTTATTTGATGGGTAATAATCAAATACTATCATTATTTATTTTGATGTTTAAATTCTTCCCTCTTGGGTTTATGAGGTACTTTCAAGCCACTTCGTCTTTTTAGTGTATTCCTATTAGTCTTTGAGCATTTTCTTATTCTTTGGCGTAAAAAGAATTTCATCTTGTACTTTTTTTGCCTCAGCTCTGGAATCAATGATTTCTCCAAGGAGCCCTGGTTTCTTGGTAGAAAATGATATTTAGAAGTCAAGATCGGGGTGTCAAGTGTGCTCATTGTTATTGGAAGGTCATTGCTCCTAGGCCATCCCACCAGACGGGGTAGGAGATATATGTGTATATATGAGCACACATACACATGTATATACACATGTACACTTCTGTCGCTCTTTTAATATTATCTAAATATTTATTTAAAACCGCAAATTCACATTGATCTCTTCAATTCTCGTCTAACACTGCAGGGTTCATTCAGTAGCTTCCTTTTACAATTGTAACTCCTTTTATTGATAGTAAGTTGACTCTTGTTATCCTCAACCTATTTTCTTAATCCCCTTATATGTGACCAATCTCTTCTGTTGTTGCTCTTTCTGATACCCATTATGTGGATGTCATTGTCACCTTACCCAGCCTCCAAAATTCCTTATCAGGCTGCTGCCTCTTCCCTACATGCCTCCACCCTCCACCCCAGTTTGGACACCCTTATCGCTTCAGGCTCTGATAACCTGCGCTAAGTTTGCTCTCCTCACTCCATTTGGACTCCAGCATCCTCTGCAGGGCAACTAAGGCTGCCATATTCATGTATAGGCATCCTCTTTATTCTGCTAGGGCTCTTGACATCCTGCAGTAGATCACTGCTGATCCCCCTACTCCATCTCATGTAGACACCTGTTTGGCTTAGCCTTAACTAAACAGACTACAGATTTGTCATCTTGCAAAACTAAAACTCTGTACTTATTAAACAACTCTCCAGTTTCCTCTCCCTCCAGATTCTGGCAACTGTCATTCATTTTGCTTTGTTTTTGTGAATCTGAGCACTCTAGGCACCTCATATAAATAGAGATAGAATGAATAAGCTTTGCCTGGAGCAGGATAGGAGAAATGAAGAAAAAAAGAAAGGAGAAGAGTAAAATATGGCTGGTGTCAGGCATGTTCAGTTAAAGGGAAGATTGCTATAGCAGTATGTATAGGAAAATGAGTATTCGATGAGTAAAGATAGTCCTTAACTTTAATAAGAAAACTAAATTTATGATATATTTACATAGCTAAAATTGGGCAGAAATGGAGAACATATTAAAACGTAGTGCAGATTCTCAGCTCCTCTTATTCCACTTAACTTGGTAGGTAGAAAGCTGAGTGATGGGGGTTGATTAGATACCATCCTGTATTTTTCTTATGTATAAAATACCCATAACGAGGTTCAAAAAAGATTTACATAGAGAGTGAGGTAAACTGAAGTTCTCTGGACCAGCTGTACTCAAATTCCTATGTGATAGAAAGATCAGGATTTATCTAAACATTATGTTTGGTTTTGGAGTAATTTCATAATCATGGTCTATGGCATAGGGACACTGGTTAATCCAGATCAGGGGCACAAACCTACAGAGACTTTACGCGCTAACTGAGGAAGGCCAAGTGCTTGGGTGTGTCTAGGAGTTGAGAGGAAAATTAGCCAGGCAGATGAAACATAGTATCTACTTGGCAACACAACCAGATTTGTGGAATCAGGGAAGTTTAGGAAGGGCAGGATATACTTTTAGGTAGAAATAGTGATAAAGAGTCTGTGCAGATATTTGGGGAGGTGCAGACAGCACCAGTGAGTTTTAAAAACAGGTGGCAAGGCCCATGTTTCAAGTTTGGGCTCAAAACTGAAACTGGAATACCCAGCAGGGAACTAAAGAAGTCATTCATTCATCTAACCTGTGCTTACTAGTGCCCTCTGCAATAGTCCTATACTCGCATAAGGATTGTTGGAGAGCATCTTAAAACGTAGTGTAGATTCTCAGCTTCTTTTCCTCCACTTAATTTGGTAGGCCTCAAGAATCTGCATGATTAGTGAACATCTCAGTGTTTCTGATGCAAATGTTTCTCTGATCATGCTTTGACAAAATGACTAGTCCATTGTGTCCTGGCCAATGTACCATCCACAGAGGGAATGGGGGAAATACTGTGGCTAGAACCTTGTACATGGGGAACATAGTGAAAAGGAGCTGAGTTAACTGGAATCAAAAGTGAAGGTGGTGATAATCATTTTGCAGTGTGTAAGTGTATTAAACCAACATTTTATACACCTTAAACTTGCACAATGTCAATTATATCTCAGTAATGCTGGAAAAAAAGAATGAAGGCAGAGTGAGGCAAAACCTAATGTCTGAGGCTTGGAATCTTCAAATTCCAGCTGATTTGTTGTAAGTTGGTTTCTGAAAAGAATTTACTTCTAGGATCTGTTTGCAGCTAGAGAAATTAGTGAACTATGAGGGGCAGAAAAATAAGCAAGATATGTCATTTATGTAAGAGGTATATCTAGTAGAAGAAACGTAGCAACATCCCCAACTGTGGTCACTCTAGGTATTTTATAATCACATCACATTACAACTGGTAGTCCTTCCTGGTCCTGAGAAAACATTGTGCATAGTTCTAACTTTTTATTGTTAATATTCAGTGACCCTATCACATGTGTGAAAATAAATAACAGAGTACCTCAACAGTTGTTTTATAGAGCTCTGAGTAGAAGTAATGTCAAGGAATAAAGGAAAAAGTTTGAGGAATCACTGAAGTGTTACCCAAAGCCACAAGGCATAACTGAATGGTAGAGAAAGTTATGATGAAAGATTAGTCTCTTCTACAATTACATGACTGGGGTTGTTCTTTTGAGCAGGGGCTTCATGCTGATCTCAAGTGAGAGACACATAGTCCTAGGCTCTCTCTGACCTTGAGTGGGAGATTCCACCTTAAAAGTTCCTTTTTTTATTTTTAATCTCTGTCCCTTTGATTGTAATCACCATAAGACACAGCATTGTTAAAATAGAGGAAGATGTAATTTAACACAATTAAAAGAAGTAAATGTAAAGATGCTTTCTAGGCCATAAACATGACAGTGGTGAGTTTTGTCCAACAAAACTCTAACACAAAATAATTCACACAGACTTCTGAGGCTTATTGAATAGGTATTCTACCCCTATTTCATAATACTGTTTAAACATATATTGAGTCACACCTGCCATATGCAAGATTTTGGTCTGTCTGCTTTTTTATTTTTTAATTAACATCCAGTAAAATTAACTATTTTTAGTGTATAGGTCTCAGAATTTCAATACATGTTCCAGGATGGGCAAAAGTAGGTTCACAGTTGTTTGTATAAAAAAAAAATGTAGGTTATGATTATCGCAATTGCTTTATTAACTCAAAAGAATGTCACAATGCAACTGTAAACCAACTTTTGTCCACCCCTGTATATATAGATCTATGTAACCACCACCACAGTCAGCATACAGAACAGTTTCATCACCCCCCAATTTCCTTGCACCCTTCCCCTATCCCTAATTTCTAGGAACTATACTCTCTCCCTTTAGTTTTATCTTTTTGAGAATGTCATATAAATGAAATCATACAATATGCAATCTTTTGCTACTGACTTCTTGACTCAGCATAATACCTTTAAGATAGCTTCATCTAAGGTGTGGCATGTATCAATAGTCCATTCTTTTTTATTGCTTAGTTGTATTCTGTTGTATGGATTGTATCACATACTGTATATCCATTTGGGTTGTTTCCAGTTTTTGGTGATTGTAAATAGAGCTGCTATAAATACTTGTGTATAGGTTTTGTATAAACATCAATTTTCATTTCTTTAGGGTAAATATCCAGGAGGGGAATTGCTGGGTCATATGGTAAGTTTATGTTTTGATTTTCTTTAAGATTTTATTTATTTATTTTTTAGAGAGGGGGAAGGGAGGGAGAAAGAGAGGGAGAGAAATATTGATATGCAAGAGATACATCCATTGGTTGCCTCTCACACACCCCCAACTGGGGACCTGGCCTGCAACCTAAGCATGTATCCTGACTGGGACTCAAACCCATGATTTTGCAGTCCACAGGCCAGCACTCAATCCACTGAGCCATACCAGCCAGGGCTTATGTTTAACTTTATAAGAATCTGCCAAAGTACTTTCCAGAGTGGCTGCACTATTTGGCATTCCCGCAAACAACGTATGAGTTTTAGTTGCTCTGCATCCTTGCTAGCACTTGGGATTGTCAGCATTTTTAATTTTATCCACCCTAATAGATGTATAGTTGTATCTCATTGTGGTTTTAATTTGCATTTTCTTAGTGCATGCCTCAGTTCTTGATGACTTTATGAATTGGAATCAAACAAAAGATAATCAGAAGAAGAATCAGAATGATCATGAGAATGAAATGCCTTAAATTTAACATTATATAAACGACTTTTTGTGAATATTTTTAAAAGGAGTTTATGCTAATGAATTTTCATGGTTTTTCAATGAAGTGTAAAGTACTCTGAAATCTATCTACAAAGTTTTCAGTAAGCCCTGTGGCAGTGAGAATGAAAAGAGTGACCTACGCATATTTCTTTTTCTGGTGGCCTTTGGTCTTACATAGAACACTTGTGGCTTTTAATAAACTGAGAAGGTAATAAACTGAGGATATAGGAAAAGAAAAATATCTGGCCATCATATAATTTTTAAAAATAAAGCAGACTAGGTGTGAAACAACTTAACGATCATCTTGATCATGATCAGCATTTACTGATCGCCTATTCCTGGTAGCATAGTTCAGTGGTGTGCCTTCGAATAACTTGCTTATTCAGGGAAATAATTTAGATAAGGAAAGGAGGGCATTCCCTTGAGTAGTGTATTTGTTTGACCCCCTTCTACTTCTTCCTTCATAAATCATTCCAAGCAGCAGTATGTATTATAAGAAGCAAGCCAAATAATTGCTAAATAAATGTTTAGTGTTTATTTTAGTTGGTTATTAACCTGAGGTCAGATTTGTTTAATAAATAAATATTGAAGAGTTGTTATTATTATTATTTTTATACTTTGAACACATACTTGCTGATCATTGGTATGTAACTCCCGTTTTATGAAGCTGAAATGTAATTTTCTTAGTTTTAATGACTGTAGAGGTTTATAGTTATTGAATCTTTGTTTTGAAGTTGTCAGGCATGTCAGAATTAACCAAATTCTCAGTTAGGAAATAGCCTCCCAATTATAGCTTGTTTCCCTGGGAAAATATAGTCTACTTTGAGGCAGTTTCCAATAATATATTGCTGTAGAAATAGATTGTCAAGTGATGACTCAGGTTTAGTGTCCAGTGTAGTTTAGAGAAGGTGACTTAAGTAGAAAAACATTGGCGATCTGTTTTTCGGATTGCAGTTAATCTTAATAACAGTTTATAAGATCTACATCATTCTCCTTAGGAATTTTGTTGAACTTTACAAATTTTAAATGATATGAATTAAAAATGGACAATTTTAAAGTTAGTTAAATGAATTAATGAAAAAGAATCCTGCCTTACCAAATCATGCTTCTAAATGTTTTCATATCCTCCAGTCATATCCCGGTATGGCATTTTGAAAATCAAAATGATTGCTTGAGCTTTTAGCAGAGTTGAGAAACTCTTTTTATTTAGGTATGTGTTATTTTTTTTATTATGGTAGTCCAACATATATAATCCCTTTCTTTGCCCAACACATTCCAACTGCATTAAAAAGCGTTTAAGTATTTTTAAATGTGTTTTACCAATATCTGGTAGAAAAAAATATATCTTTTGAAAGAATTCATGTTAAAAAGAATTAGAAGTGATGTTTATCTCATTTGGACCTGTTTCTCTTTTAATATATCATTTAAGTGTAGGTATATACTATATAAGAATTCATACTATAAGACTAACTGAGACTTTGATTTAAATATGTTATAAGTTATTCATGGAAGCCTGCATAAGATACTACATATTTTTTTCCCCAAAGATGCTTCTTTAAATGGTTCTGTTAAGTGTAAGAATGGTCTGATGATTATCTTTTTAATTAAAATGAGAAATCTTTGTTTAAAGTGGCATTCTTTTTTACGGCCTGTTACAGTCTCTGTAACAATCATTTCTTAAGTCTGAACGTTTTATTTCCAGGAATCCATTTATATAAAACTATGTTTAGACTTAATTAAGGAACGGTTCTTACAAAGCTTGTAAATAGCCAGGAAAAAAGGGACCGAAAATAAAACTGACATTCACATTTAACAAAATGATTGTTACAAGGTATGTAATAAGCTATAAAAATACAATAAATCCCTTTTTATAAGAGTTCATATTTTCTGATCCTTGTTTTCAAGGGTATTTAAGAAAAATATCAAAGCTCTGGAAAGTGACATCTGTTTTGCTGAACAGACTAGTGATAACTTCTTTTGTCTGTAAATGACAATACAGGAGTTCTACCTGTCTTCTTAGTGTGTTTTCCTTGAAATGCCTTGTAATTATTTTAGATTGGAATGTAAATTTTACATTGTGCCATAGTACAAACAAGACCTGGTTCTGTTCCCACTTAACACTACTTCCTAGAAGTCATAAAGCATTGGGCAAGTTGCTTAACGGCTCTGAGTCTCATTTTCCCTCTTCTGGAAAGTGGAGATAATAATCCTCTTCCTACTTCAAAGAGCTGTTGTGAGGATCAAGTGAAATTATAGGTAGTGAAAATATTTTGGAAATTATATAGGACTGTGAGCATCCAAACTTATGTTTTTTAAAATCTCTCTGACTGTGGGTGGAAGTAGCGGTAATAATAAAACAATAATGGTAATGGCAGCAAACTCTTATAACTTAATATGTTATACCATGCAGGAGTCTAGGCACTACATGTATTAACTCATTTGGTCCTCTCACCTTATTAAGCATATATATTATTATCTCTGATTTCCAAATGTGGAAACTAAAGCTCAGAGAGGTTAAGTTATTTCCTCAAGATGACCAATTGGTTTTGAAGAGGAATATGGGTAGTTTCCATCTTTTTTTCAAATCTAGGAAAACTGTGAGAAATGCATAATGGTTAGTCATATACCCCTCACCTGGACTGACCAGTTGTTAACATTTTGCGGCATTTGATTTTTTTCTCTCCATATACAGTTACACTTTTCTTTCTAAATCATTTAAATTGCAGACATCATGATATTTCACCTTTGCTTCAGCATGGATTGTCTAAGAACAAGAGCATCGTCTTTCATAATCATGATGCAAAGTGCCACTTCGGAAATTTAACAGTGATGACATTTTTTAATTTAATATGTAGTCCATATTCAAATTTCTCTGATTGTCCCAGTAATATCATTTACAGCTTTTTAAAAAAACGCACAATCCAATTACATTATATATATTTATATCTCTTTAGTCTCCTTTAATGACACCAGTTCCCTAGTCTTTTTATTTATGAAATTGACATTTTTGAAGAGTCTAAACTACTTTTACAGAATATCTCTCATTTTGATTTGTCTGATTGTTTCTCCATGATTAAATTCAGGTTAAAAAAATTTGGTAGGAATATATGTTATGATTTCTTTCTCAGGGCATTACATCAAGGAGGTACATCATGTCAATTTGTTCTTTTATTGGTGATACTGTTTTATTAAGGTTGTGTTCACCACATTTCTCCATTGTAACGGTGTATTTGTAATTAAAAAGTGCGCAGTGGAGCGAAACTTGGAAATTATAACTATCTTGTTTCCCAACATTGTTTGTCTCAATAGTTCTGGCATGTTTTGATGATGATTCTTCTGTGATAGTTGTAAAATCAGCCTGTTTAGTTTTAGGCAGTTCCAAATCATTTTTTTCTTTCTCCTTGACTTTGAAATGGTGATTGTTTCCGATTTGGGTAAGATATTGTGTAGATGTTACTATTTTTATTTCTTTTATTTTTGCTTTTGAACTTAGATGGATTAAAATGTCTTTTTATGTTATTTTCAAGTTATATGCTTCATAATTATATTTTTAGTGGAAAACACTGCTAGAGCTGCTTAATGAATTGCATTTAGATTTTAAGGGCTTTAATGGTAAACACTGCATCAGAAGATCCTGGAGGGGCGTTGGTGTTTTTCCATTTAGTTGGCATGGGGTGAGCCTGAAAGATGTGCATTTATGACTAGTTTTCAGGTGATGCTGCTGGTTCTGGGACTGTATGTTGAAAAACACTGTGGCTTCTCTAGGCCTTTCAAGCCGGTATCTTACTCAGAGTTATTTGTGCTCTTTTTCTACTTGTTTGTGTTCTCTGGTAGACATGAGAGTACTGTGGATATAGCATAGTGGAATAAGTTGATGTTTGTATTAGTTGGTTTTGGTAAATGTTGGAAAAAATTTGGGAATTGGCTAAATTACTAAATAGGATCTCATTAAACTGGCTAATCCAAAATTGTGTTGTAATGAAAATAGCTATAGGCTATTTTAAAACTTATTGTGGCACTTAGATTTCTTGAATTTTTCTTACTTAAACGCTGTTACCTTAGTTTTGACTAAATTAGATGTCCCCAGTGGTCAGTTTGGGCTTTCACTACTTAAGTGATCTCTGCATACATCCCAGCAACTTGGTTCTGTTAGGTCTGTGCAATCAGTCAATCAAGTGGGATATTTCTTGTCATAGAGATATTTTTACTTCTACAGAATTTGGCCAGTTGGCTCTTCTTCCTTGCTTCCTTCATTAGAAATACCGTAAACATCAGAGAGAAAAGGATAACCTTAATATTTACTTCCCAGACTAAATCACAGCCTTGAAGCAGTTATTTCCTTCTAAATAAAAAGTTTAATTTCACACCTTGATTAGTGCTAGTACAGGCAGGTGGATATTTATTTTATGCAGTTAAACTGATCTGTTTTTGCAAATTACTTGCCAGTGAGTAGAGCTATTATTTCTTATGAGTAGTTGGTAGTAAATTATAGTTCTCATTAGTAAGTTCTGTGTGTATATTTTTTTAAAGTATGTATTTATGAGGTGGAAGTAGGAATTTGTCATCAAATTTGGCCAGACTAGGAGCTGACTAGTAGTTTTTTCAAACACTTGGGGATTGATGCATTTGGACTACCAGCCGCAATTAATTGCATAAAGTGGTAGGAAAGGGTGAGATCTTGTACTCAGAACCTAGAAAGAGCGATGCCAGATGGAAAGACCAAAGAAGAGATTCTCTTTTTTATTGATAAATAAAATACATTGTAGTTAAAATTTGAGTGTTTAGAAAGGTTAAAAAGTAAGAAAATAAACTGAGGGCAAGATACAGAAGATTTTGACATTGGTACTATTGGATTGAATTTTTAATTGCTTAATTGAAGCTGTGAAATTTTAAAATTTTTATTCTAAAGCAAGTCTGACTTTTATTGGACTTGGATTAAGAGAAAATGCAATGATTTAGGAGGAGGCAAAGTTCTATTTCCTTAATAGGTGGGTCAGTTTATTTTGCCTTAAGTAAAATGTCACCGAATTTATGTTGAGTCACAGGCCTTACAAGTCAGAAGGGATGATCTAATTCAAGCTTCATAAACTTTTTTATGTCTTGACTGAAAATGTTTTGTATGTCATGAGATATTCATGCACAACTTAAAGAGGTTCAGAGGTACTTTTTTATCCTTTCCATGGATCCTTGGTTAAGACCCTAATCTAGACCTATTTTAATGTTGTTACATAATGTATTTTAATTAAAAAGCTTTGTTTTTGATAATTATCATTCCACCATAACTAGTTCTGACTTTTAAATATAGATTATATTTATTTATTTTTAAGAGCGAGGGGAAGGGAGGGAGAAAGAAAGGGAGAGAAACATCGACATGAGAGAGAAACATCTGTTGCCTGTTGTACCTACCCCGATGGGGGATGGAACCAACCTGGAGTGGGAATTGAACCAGCGACCTTTAACTTTGCTGGACGACACCCAGCCAACTCTGCCTCATCGGTCAGGGTTGGTTTTGACTGCTTTAATAAGTGTATGACTATCACCCCAGTGTTCATAGCAACACAATTTACAATAGCCAAGTACTGGAAGCAACCTAAGTGCCCATCAGTAAATGAGTGGGAAAAACTATGGTACATTTACACAGTGGAATACTACGCAGCAGAAAGAAGTAACTCTTATCGTTCGTGACAGCATTATGCTAAGCAAAATAAGCCAGGGATGAAGGACAAATACCATATTATCTCACCTACAAGTGGAACCTAATCAACAAAACAAAGCAAGAAAAATATAACCAGCAACATTGAAAGAAGAAACAAATTGACAGTAACTAGAGTGGAAGAGGGAGGGGGGATAATGGGGAAAAGAAGGGGAAGGGTCAAGTCACGGAACGTGTATAAAGGACCGATGGACAAAGCCAAAGTGGGGAAGGATTGAGGGTGGGAGGTGGGGGTGAGTGGGGCAGGGGAAAGTGGGACAACTGTATTTGAACAATAAAATAATAAATTAAAAAATACTGTGTGATTATAAGGTTAAGCTTCATCATAAAACATCATTTTGAGGAGCTAATGAAATTTTGAGTATGTTACTTGGTAGTATTAGGAAAAATGACACAGAAATGACTTGCCTGGTAGTTATCAAAAATCCTACTGGAATGTTCTTTTCTTGATTTTCTCATTCCTAGCTGTCCAGGCAAGCAGCCACAATTTATCCCTATCTTTGATGATGGAATTTTATTTTTTAGGAATGTATGGATAGACACACTTAAATCCTTTGATTGCTATTCTGTTGATATTTCCGGGATCTTTATACTTTCATCAGTTTTATTAAAGAACTACTAATTTGACCAAGCAAATGCCCATCAAGGTCAGTTTACCCTAGTGAGTGCAGTTTACATCTAAGAGCTTTGGGAATGCATGCTTTTCTATCCAGGTCAGCCTTAAACACTGTCAGCATGTTCAGTTACTTACACCTGCAGTTCTGAGAAGACTGGGAAGCATTCATCATCTCTTTTTCTTCATCTTAAGGTATCAACACTGGGAATGCTGCTCACCTACTTAGCTCACTCAAGGAATAGTGGTTCTTGATCATTTTAGATCAATAGTACTCTTGGGGAAAGCACCTTGTTTAGATCATAGAATATGACTTCTTCCTTTTAAACTGGTAAGAGCAGATACTACACTTGATCTTAGCCAAAAGGCGAGAAGCAATGACTTCTTCCTTTAAAAAAAAATGAGCAAATTGAGACCCAAAGGGATCATGTTAGTTGTCCAAGGTTGCAGTTGATGATGGCCAGGATTGGAGACCACATTTACAAAAATGCAAGCCTAGTTGGTGTACTTTTGACTTTCTGTTTTGTTTATGGCTGAGTTTCTGTTTCTTCCACTGGATGTAATGGATAGATGAATTGAAGGCGGGGGGGGGGTGGGTGGGTGTGTGTGTGTGTGTGTGTGTGTGTGTGTGTGTGTGTGTGTGTGTGTACACTTAATTAGTGTTTCTGTGACTTAAGACTTTTTTTACTTTAAGTCATGAAAATATATTTTATACTAGAAACTTAGTAGTTTTGCTTTTTACATTTGTAATTTTAGTCTCTCTAGAATTGATTTTTGTGTTTCACGTAAGGTAGGGATTCCATTTCATTTCTTTTTTTCATATGGGTTTCCAGTGCCCGCCCCTACCCCAGCATCATCTACTGGAAAAATACGTATTCTCAATTGATCTGCAGTGCTACCTCCGTCATAAATCATGTCCTTACTACATGCATTGGTCTGGTTTTGGACTCATTATTCTGTTCTATTTATCTGTTTAGCTCTCCTTGATGAGTACCATATAGTCTTATGTAGCTTTATAATAAGGCTTGATATATGGTAGTGAAGTTCTCATACCTTGTGTTTCTTCAAGAGTGTTTTGGCTCTTCATGGCTTTTTATACCTTTATAAAAACTTTACAGATAACTTGTCAAGGTCAACAAAACAACTAAAGGCAAACAACAATAAACTTATTGGGGCTCAAGTTAATTATTGATAGAAAACAATATGGAGTTATTTCAAAAGTATTTATTTTTGAATGTGTAAAACATGTAACACAGTACAAAATTCAAAAAGTACAAAAGGAGCCCTGGCTGGTGTGGCTCAGTGGATTGAGTGCTGGCCTGAGAACCAAAGGGTTGCCGGTTCAATTCCCAGGCAGGGCACATGCCTGGGTTGTGGGCCAGGTCCCCACTGGTGGTGCACGAGAGCCAACCATACACTGATGTTTCTCTCTCTCTCTTTCTTCCTCCCTTTCTCCCTCTAAAAATAAATTAAATCTTTTAAAAATTTTTTAAAATTTTTATTTTTTTAAATTTTGAAACTTTTATTTTTTCAAAATTTATAAATCATGTTTATTTTATTACAGTTGTCTCAGTTTTTCCCCTTCCCCCCCATCCCTCCCTCACCCCCCCACTCCCACAGTCAATTCCCACTCTGTTGTTCATGTCCATGGGTCATTTATATATGTTTTTTGTCTAGTCTCTTCCCCTTATTTCCACCATTGTCCTCTTTCCCCATCCCTTCTGGTCACTTTCAACCTGCTCCATGTTTCCATGTCTACGGTTTATTTTGTTCGTTAGTTTATTTTGTTGAATAGGGTCCACTTATAGGTGAGATCATATGGTATTTGTCTTTCATCTACTGGCTTATTTCACTTAGCTTAATATTCTCCAGTTCCATCCATGTTGTCGCAAAAGGTAGGAGATCCATCTCTCTCTCTCTTCCTTCCGTCCTCTCTGTCTCTCCCTTTCTTTCTTTCTTTCTTTCTTTCTTTCTTTCTTTCTTTCTTTCTTTCTTTCTTTCTTTCATGCAGATTGATTTTATTTTAAAAATAAATTTTTTTTAATAAAGTTGAGACATCCTTTAAAAAGTACAATAGGATATATAGTGGAAGAATATCTTTTACTAATTTTCATGTATTTGTTTATTTTATTGGTTATACTATTCCCAATTTTCCCCCTTTGCCCCACTGTACCCAGCACCCGCCACTCCCTCTGGCCATCCCCCCGCCCCTGCCTTTATTCATGGCCATGGGTCATGCAGTTAGGTTCTTTGGTAACTCCAAATCCTATACTTGCTCTTAACATCCCCCTGCCTCTTCTGTAACTACCAACTTTTACTTCTTTATCCCGCCCCCCATTCTCCCAGAATCCCCTCCCCACTGGCCACCATCCCAGTGTTCTCCATATCTGTGATTCTGTTTCTGTTCTGCTTGTTGGCTTAGTTTGTCTTTTAGATTCAATTGTTGATAGTTATGTATGTATTGCTATTTTAATGTTCATAGTTTTTTTTCTTCTTTTTCTTAAATAAGCCCATTTAACATTTCCTATAATAATGGTTTGGTGACAATGAACTGCTTTTAGTTTTACCTTGTCTGGGGAGCACTTGATCTGCCCTTCAATTCTAAATGATAGCTTTGCTGGATAGAGTAACCTAGGTTGTGTAGGTCCTTGCTTTGATTTCGTCACTTTGAATACTTCTTGCCAGTCCATTCTAATTTCTTTTGAGAAATTAGCTGATAGTCTTACAGGAACTGCTTTGTAGGTAATTGTCCGCTTTTCTTGCACTCCTTTTAAGATTCTCTCTTTATTGTTAACCTTTGGCATTTTAATTATGATGTGTCTTGGTGTGGTCCTCTTTGCATCCATTTTGTTTGGTACTCTGTGCTTCCTGGACTTGCATGTCTGTTTCCTTCACCAAATTAAGGAAGTTAATCTTTCATTATTTTTTTTAAATAGGTTTACAGTTTCTTGCTCTTCCTCTTCTCCTTCTGGCACTCCCACGATGTGAATGTTGAACCTCTTGAAGTTGTCTCAGATGCTGCTTACACTATACTTGATTTTTTGGTTTCTTTTTTCTGCTTGCTGTACTGACTGGATGTCTTTTTCTTCCTTATGTTCCAAATCATTGATTTGATTCTTGGCTTCATCCACTCCACTGTTAATTCCCTATAAATTGTTCTTTATTTCAATTAGTGGCTCTTTCATTTCTGATTGGATCCTCTTTATGCAGTTGAAGTATGCACTGAGTTCCTTGAGCATCCATAAAACCAGTGTTTTGAAGTTTGGGGCCCCTTGGTGTAAGCTATAGAGCAATCTGCAGGTGGTTGCTGCTAGTGCTGGGTCTGGGGCCGTCCAGCGAGAGGTACAGGGAGGGTTGGGGGGCTGGGCTCAGCTATTTCTTGTTTTAGTGGATTTAGAAAGATTTGAAGCCTGCACCTAGCTCAGTCCTTCATTTGGGTGGGCCTGTAAATTGGATAGGGTGGGCTCTTAGCTAATCGTCAGGACAGGGCTTAGCACGTGAACCAGGTTGAGAGACTCAGCTGTGGTGCTGCTTCCTATGTGGCTTTGTGTTGGGGAGGGCTCATAAAAGGTACGATGGCTTCTGTATGCAGTTCTGCCCGGGAGGAAGCCGGAGCTGTACCCCAGCTCTCACCGTGATGCCAGAGTGATGCCAGACACTTCAGTTCTTCCCTGTATGCCACTTGTGCCCTTCATGGTGCTACCCCGGTATGGGAGCCCAGATGGGAGTAAGTCTGAGTAAGTCCATGTGGGGGACCGGTAAGGGAAGACACCTGTGAATCCTGCAGTTTCTTTTGTCAACCCACCCCCCACTGGTTTTTACAGCCAGAAGATACGGAGACTTAATCTCCCTGGCACTGCAACCTTGGGGTGGGTGGTCTGGTGTGGGGCTGGGATCCCTCGATCTGGAGATATCCCTCCCAAATTTTTACCCACCACATGTGGGTATGGGACCTGCCCATTCCACGTCTGCACCCCTCCTATCAGTTTGGATGGATGTGGTTTCTTTAATTCCATAGTTGTCAGACTTTCAACTCGATGTCCAACGATTCTGAGTGATAGTTCTATATTTTAACTTAGAAATTTTACTTTTGGTAAAGTTTTAATAAAAATTTCCTGAAGCTACTCTGTATATAATCAATTTGTTTTTTTAAAACATTCTTATTTATTGATTTGAGAGAGAAACATCAATTTGTTGTTCGGATTATGCATTTGTTTGTTGTTTCTTTTATGTGCCCTGACTGGGGATCGAACCCACAACTGTGGTGTATTGGGATGAAATTAACCAACTGAGCTCTATGGCCAGGGCTTAATCAGTATTTCTTAATATAGCATACAATCTTATTTTCTTTTAAAACAACTTGTAGAGATTACTTTTTATCCTATGGTAACCACAGCTCCTGCCTCTGATTCCAATATTGGAGCCCTTGAGTTACACTAGATGTGAAACAATTTTATTTGAAGCCCTTGGAACATATTTTTGGATTAGAAAAGTGATCATCACAAGAAATGTATTCAAGTGGGAAAACTACTTTTTTGAGATTTATTTCTTCAGAATATATAAAATTTGGTCATTTTTGGAACTAAAGACCCAATTTACTAGCAAGGGGAGTTCATAGTACTAAAATATAGTACTGTCCACATATAAAAGTAACTTTTTGAGTGTTTTAGGTTAATAAATTGTCCCTGAATCAACTGTTACGATTAATACCAAATGGAAAATTATCTTTGTTTCTCTGGATGATTTCAGCTCTCATAGTTCAGGCATCACCAAGTGCTCCTCGTGCATCAGGTGTAAGTTGGAGCTGATTAGACTCTTTACAAAAATGGCAAAGTTGGCATATGTTGTAGTTCGATAAATTATTTTAAAAATAAATCCAAATTATCTCAATTGTTGCTTTGATATACTGGCTTTGGTTTACCTTTTTCAAGTATGGTTCATTTAATATTGTTTTTTACCTTGTAAGGTGACTAATGAAAGTCTTGTGCAAGGAATTAGAGAAGTGTCAGTTGACAGTTTATTATTAAGGTTATATCCTTAAATTCTGGGCACACTCTAATTTTTTGCAGTATGCTGAAACAAAATAGAATGTGCAGGAGGGGCTCCACTGCCCACTACTTTGTGTTGTGGAACTCCCAGTCTTCCACTGGATCACTTGGTGCATACTTGACACTTGACCATATATTATCACATGAAATGAGGGAACCAGTGTCAATCTATATCATAAAAAATCAGAAAACAAGTTTTTTTTCTAATTTGAATAAGTTTTTTTTCCCCCCTGTACTCCAAAGGATCATCTTGCCTACCTCCTGGCATATGCACACCCCACTTTGGAAGATGCGTTGTGGCAGAATTGAGTTCTTTGCCTTTTCTCACATTCTCTTCAAATTTCATATATCATTGATAGACACTTAAATGAGAAAACAAATACTTAGAACAAGTTTGGCCCGTGTAATGTAAACTTCTTACACTGTATATCATACCTTTAAAAACTCAGTGCATGCTCAGAAATCTGTACATAGGCCTTCCTTCGTTTCAAAGGTTTAGGAACCAAATTTAAGACTCCATAGAATATGCACATTGTTTAGCTGCACAAAAGGAGATATTTTCATTTCAATTCTGCTTGAAAGAACGTAATATTTTTGTAGCGCTAGAGATGGAGATCTGTGACTAAGGGTATATTAATATTTCATAGTAAATAAGAGGACTCTAATTGTTTTCTAAAAAGGTAATGATTTGGAAAAGTTATTTAGATTGGTTTAAGTAGCAGTAAATTTTTTTTTAAATTTAGAATTGAATCTTTTCAGATCCAATACCAATGACTGATATAATGAATCTTTTACGATCACTGTATTGTATCTTGGAGCATGAGAATGCATATAGGTCTCTGTCTCTGTCTCTCTCTGAAATTCTTACCCCTCAGAATCATGGAAGAAGTAACCTTTTGCATTATGCAGCTGCCTGGGCCGATGGTTTTCACTGTTTTTATTAGGGACACTAGTTTATTCTTGTGATCAGAGTTTTTGTCTGTTTAAAGACTCAATTATCTATTATAGTATCAAAGGTAAAGCTAAAAGCTGGCTTTTTCCCCAATCTCCTCATTACCACAAAATACACAGATTCCCTAGTTATGAATAAAACAAAAGCAAACTACCTCTTAACCTTAGGAGCAGAGAGGAGAAATAAGTAAAGCCCTAGCCCAGAGAGGGTAAGGGTTAAAATTCTCACCACTCTGAACAGGGTATAATACTCTTGATAAGAGTGGTAGGGACTTGCCCCAGGAGCTTGCAAGTCCCTGTGGAGTATATGGCTAGACATATTAGATCAGGGCAGGAATAGCAATTCCACCAGTGAGTTTCAGCAGGTGCAAAAGCAGTAGCACGGATATGAATGCATGTGGACTCACAGCCAACTGCTCCATAGATGAAGTCAGAGGCTTTCTTTTAAGGAATATTCTGGATGAGTCATAACTGTTACCAAGAATGCTAGGCTGCACATGCAAAGATAATTCACCAGTTCTGTCAGAATGCATCACAGAAATCCAGTCTTGAGACTTACATGATTCCATGAGCATTAGTACCTAAATTCACATTATTGCTCTGTAATAAAATTGCATCATCATACTGGAATCTACGGGCTTGAGCTTATTTAGAAGTCATTGCAAGGTGGCATTTGCTTGAGGAGTTTAGGCCTTACAAAGGGGGATTTTCCTGAGGTTCCCTACCAATACAACAAACTAAGGAAAGGAGAAAGCAGGATTGGAGAGGGTTGGGCTTTTGTATATGATTTCAGCCCAGTGTGTTTGTATAATCTTGATGTAAGGGTCTAGCTAGGTTGCCTAGGTTTTGAATATATTTTGTCCTAGTCTCGCCCCTTTTCTTTCAACACCCTCTGTGCTGCTGTTCCGCCTCTCAACCTCTCATCTACGTAGTGTAACCATCCTTCTGCTCCAGTTGCTTGGAGTTCCTCATTTTCCTGTATGGAAAGGAATCTGAAGAAAAGATCTTGATCCAGTCATTATTTTTGCCCTGAACATTTGCAGACCCTTTCTTCTTACAGTCTTTTAAAAAGTGGCTAAAATACAAATTTTGAATTGTTATTTCAGAGTTTGGAATACTAGTGAATTTTTTTCAAAAAATGTACTTAAGAAAATGATCGTGTTTTAAAAGACCTTAAGTTTTCTTTTGATCTTCAGGTTTGGTTAAATAAGTCATATTTTTCAATTCATTGCAACCACAAAATTTATTAAATTATCTCAGTTGTGATTAAAATTAAAATGTCTTGTTATATTACTATGTGAAAACTAGTTCTATGCTGTAAAAATACTATAATATTATAAATAATCTTTTTTATGCCTTTAGGGAACTAGGGGGGTTTAGTAATATTTGCACATTTTCTCCTCAGGTAGTAATATTATCATGTTTTGTTTGTAAGCAATAAATAGGTATATATATTTATAGGTATTTATACTATGGGAGAGATTTTTAATGTATCTTTATCAGCTGAACAAAGGGCGAAAGGATCTGACTTAGTGATTTAAACTATTAAATTAAGATAACCTTTTGCATATACAAAATCCTGTTATAGCAAATACTGGTAAAACAAAGGGTTGTAAAAACTGAGAGGGTTTTTGGTTTGTTTTTTTTTTGAACACTTTCACATCTCCACATGAATGGTCTTACTACTGGATATGGTGATCCAGGACTCAAAATATTTTTTAGGTTTTATGCTACTGACTTAGAACAATAAATGCTTTTCTTTTATCTTTCCTATGAATGTGAATTTTTATACTCATTTTATATTATAAAAATTTTTGAACTGTATAAACTTAATAGGATTCTACCGCCATGGAAAACCTTGAATAAAGTATAAAAATATTTAAATGAAGTTTACCCAGTATAAAGCCCACTATTTTGCAATGCGGTATTTCTAACAATGTGGGATAGAACTATCTTCATTCTTGATTGTTCTACGTTGAACAGGTATTAGTGGACATTTTCCCATGGCTCATAATCATCATGGTTATTGCTATCTTCTGTTTGGGGAAATCTGTACAACGATCATTCACTACTAATGGTTAGACAGTCTTTAGATTTTAGCAGATACCAGGGTTTTTTTTTAGTGTTGTTTGTTTTTGTATGATGAAAGTACCTATCAAAGTAACTCTTCCCTCAAAATATTTAAAATTGGGTATCATGTTATTTAAATAAATTCTTATATAAATTCTATTACTTACTTTATTCCTGGGGAAATCCAGTGTCCCCAAGAATACAATCCTAAAATAAAGTTGATACATATTGGAGAAAGGCAGAATGATTGTGTTGTTATGGCAACTCAAATGGGGAAAATGAAAACAGCACAGATAAACTGCATCCTGTTGTTATAGCAACCATAGTTGTGAAAATGATTAAAGCTGGTCTAGAAAGGATGTATTTCAGCTTTAGTCCATTGAAAGTAAATAGTGTAAGAAAAGACAGAAAGAATTGGTTTTAGACAAAAGTTAAATCCCTCTGGCACCACAGGTTGCTAGTACCACGCCATATATGCAGACAGATTTCTGTCCTTTCTAATTATATTTCAACTCAGTTTTATTCCCTCAGATTATAATGATGGTATGAAGGAAAGGAAAATGTATTGAATAATAACTATATGAAAATCTTGTGAATAAAGATCTTTTGGTAATAAATTTAGAAAGAAATTGCAGTTACAAAATTTTGTTACTGAAAATGTCTTTAAAAGAACAGTAGAATGTTTCCTTTTTCTCCTCTTTCCTTTACCCTCATTTTTCAGTGCTTTATTTTCATTCTTTTCCATAACCTCTTTCTGTATCATCTTAGTCTTAAGTGTTGAATTGCAATCTAAACACCTAATGTCATGGCAGTTTGTGAAACTATCAAGTGCAGCATAATGATTGCAGATGAACAGATGGATTTGATGATAAATGAAAAGTATCCAGTAGGTGTGAAGAAATTTATTTTAGCCGTATCTCTAAAACTTTCTCTGTAATCAAAGATTCTTAGTTGTTATTTTAAATGCCATTATATTTTCCCCCAATTTCTACTTGCCCACCATAGCAAAATATTTCATCCCAGTGGAGTGGAGACATGTTAGAAATAAACCTGATGAAAGCCATGCTCTTTGTTCAGCATCTGGCTGCTTGCACAGGTTTTTGTGGTAATGGAATCAGCATCTCTGTATTAGAGTATTGATCTGCTGCTTGGTAGATACTGTGTAAAAGAAGTATCTCTAACAATGTATTAAAGTGGTTTAAGAGCAGTTTATGTTACAAATGAGGTGGAGGAAGATGGAGTTCTGCAAGACTGGACACATGCTATAAATATCCATAAAACTGAGGAGGTTTTCTAAAAACTGTGGTCTTGAAATTCCCATATTTTCTTCCACATTTATTGCAAATAGTTGATCATTACCAGAGCATGACTACACTAATGCCATTACCCTTTTGCCCTTTAGTAGATAGAGATTTTTATGCTTAACGTTCTCATATTGTAGTTGAAAACTGTGGTGCAAATATAAGTCAGGTATGAGAGATAATATTGATTGTCCATAAGAACAGTGTTTTAAAGTAATCATTAAATATTTTTAAGTCAAAATCCAAATACTAATGTTGATTTAAATATAAGTGACTTTCATAAATGGGCTCCTCCCTTTAAACATAGCCCAATTTTGCCTGACCGACCAAAAACTGTCCTTTCAGAGAGGCATAGGGAAGAAACCTCTTTAAAAAGTAGAAAAATATAGGGGAAGGGAAGGGAGAAAAATATAGGGGGAAGTTTTTCGTTTTATTTTGAAAAATTTGTAAAATATTTATCCCTTTCTGATCCAATTTAGTAGTAGTAGGTTATATCTGGCTCATGGCTTAGATCAGACATACTCTTAAATGGTTCAGATACCCAGCAAACACTTCAAAAATTTCATCAATAAGTTAGCTTACATTTTGTAAAGGAGTTTGAAAATGAAAGCTGATCCTAAGTGCCCATGTCCTGTTGTGCCTAGATGTAGCACCAGTGAGATATAATAATGCATGGATTTAAATCTCCTTTTCTCCTAAGTTTTCTTGGAAGAGTTTTTAAGGCTAGTTTGTACATCAGTAAAAATGTTTAATATTAAAATCTGATACACTGATTTTTAGACTGGTGTCTAAAAGTGGGCAGTATCAACATGGATGGAAGTGGAGAATATTAAGATAAGTGAAATAAGCCAGTTGATGAAAGACAATTACCATATGATCTCACCTATAAGTGGACTCTATTCAACAAAATAAACTAACGAACAAAATAAACCACTGGCATGGCAACATGGAGCAGACTGAAAGTGACCAGTGGGGATGGGCAAAGAGGACAATGGCGGAAAGAAGGGGAAGGGACTAGACAAGGAACATGTATGAATGACCCACGGACATGGACAACAGAGTGGGAATTGACTGTGGGAGTGGGGGATGGGGGTGGGATGGGTGGAGGGGGGTAAAGGGGGAAAAATTGAGACAACTGTAATAGAATAAACATGATTTATAAATAAAAAATAATAATAAAATAAAAGTGGGCAGTATCATCAGGTTGTGTGCATTTCCTAGTTTGTACCTTGGTTTGTGATAAATTGGATTGTAAGATCCAGGTACTTTATTTTCCTGGAAGAAAAAAAATTATTAGGCATACTCATCTCTCCCCATTTCACAATTTCTTGTCACATTTCACTTGCTTCAGAAATATTCATTTTAGATCTTTCTTGTGACTATGTAACTCTTAATACTGATGTCCTGAGAGAAAGGAGAATTTCTTATCTAACCTATATAATAACCATACCATCACAGAAAATAACCTCACAATATATCAAGCAATCAAATAGCCAATAAACCTATTCTCCTGCTACATTCCATAAACTGGATGAGGAGGGTAGATAATGTTCATTTTTGTTACTTACCAGGGAACATGACACTTGATCTTTGAAATGGTTATTTATTTCATATATTGTATCTGCCAATCAGCCAGCCATTTGCAAATAGCGAAGTAACACACTGCTGAAAATGAGTTTCTTCTCTGCTGGTCTGCGGTACGCAGGAAGTCAGATGTAATATGGTTCCATTTATTTATGTAGGCATTTATTCTCTTTCTAATGAGCAAGTAATTTTCTTTTCTCTACTCCTACACAAAAGTTAAATTAAGGAGTACCCAAGAGGGCTGGGATACTTGGTTTGCACTCCTTGAAATACTGTTTGATACCAGGGGATCCTTTCATGAGCAGAATTTCCCTCTCAGTGAAGAAGAAAGCTCCAGATAGCTCTTCTGTTTGAACTCATTGTTAGAGCAAACATCTGTAGAAAGGGGGATGATCCAGAAGCCTAAGGTGGAGATTTGTCTCCTTTACCTCTGCTCTGCCACTCAAAGGATTTTACTCTCTGGTTTCTTTTGCTCTTTTTGCCTGTGAAATGAGGAACAAGGACTGTGCTCGCTCATATACCAGCCAGCCTGCCTTACTTAATATGTGGATTCTTAACATGACACTGGCTTCTACTGAGTCATACTAACTGCTGTGAACAAATGTGTAAATTCATACTGGGGGAAAAAAAGGTGTTTCAAATGTCTTTCATCAAAATGGAAGATTGCTTCAACTTCTATTTACTCTTCTAGTTACAACCAAGCTTTCTTTTTTTTCTCTCTTCTTCTCCACTCCCTTCCCCCCTCCACACCTTCCCTTCCTGTCTTTTCTCTTCCCGTTCCTTTCTCTCCCCTTTTCTCTCTTCCCTTCTGTTCTCAGAAATACATAATGCCTATAGATCATTGGGACAGAATAGAGAGCCCAGAAATAAACCCACACCTTTATAGTCAATTAATGTTAGGCAGAGGAAGCAAGCGCATGCAGTAGGCTAAAGACAGTTTATTTAATAAATGGTGTTGGGAAAATTAGACAGGTATGTGCAGAAAAAATGAAATTAGACCACCTTCTTATACCACACACCAGAATAAATTCAAAATGGATCAAAGACTTAAATGTTAGACACAAAACCATAAAAATCATAGAAGAAAATATAGGCAGCAAAATCTAAGACATTGCTCATACCAATATTTTATCATCTATATCTCCCCAGCCAAGGGAACAAAATAAAAAAAAATAAACAAATAGGACTACCTCAAACTAAAGTTTTTGCACAGCAGAGGAAATCATCAACAAAATAAAAAGATGACCCACAGAGTGGGAGAACATTTTCGCTGATACATCTGGTAAGGGGTTAACATCCAAAATTTATAAAGACCTTACAAAACTCAACACCAAAAAAACCAAATAGCCCAATTAAAAAATGGGCAAAGGGCCTGAGTAGACACTTCTCCAAAGAGGACATACAGTTGGCCAATAGACATAAGAAAAGATGCTCAATGTCACTTAATCATCAGAGAAATGCGAATTAAAACCACAATGAGATATCTCACACCTGTCAGAGTGGCTAACATCAATAAATCAACAAACAACAAGTGCTGGTGGAGATGTGGAGAAAGGGGAACCCTTCTGCACTGTTGGTAGAAAAGCAGATTGGTGCAGCCGCTGTGGAAAGCAGTATGGAGAGATACTGCAAAAAATTAATGGATCTGCCTTTCAACCCAGCTATCCCACTTCTGGGAACATATCTTAAGGAACCCAAAACACTAATTTGAAAGAACATAAGCACTCCTGTGTTCACTGCAGTGCTATTTACAGTTGCCAGGATATGGAAGCAACCCAAGTGTCCAGCAGTAGATGAGTGGGTAAAACAAACAAGGGGCATTTACACAATGGAATACTACTTGGCCATAAAAAAGAAAATTTTACCCTTTTCAACAATATGGATGGACCTGGTGAACATTATGCTAAGTGAAATAAGCCAGAGAAAGACAAACACCATCTGATTTCACTCATATGTGGAATCTAACAAACAAACTGGACTAACAAGGAAAATGGGACAGGCTCACAGAAATGTGAGAGCAGGATGAGAGCCGTGAGAGGATGGAGGGGGTTAGGGCGTGGAGGGATCGAGGAAAAGGGACTCAAGGACATGGGCAACAGTGTGGTGATTGCAGGGGCGGGGGGATCTTAGAGGACCAAATGGTCATGGGGAAAATATAATAAAGAATTTAAATACAATAAAAAGGAGGAAAATATACAATGCTTAATCCTGCCAATAGGCACTGTGATTATTTAAATTTGTGTATAGGCCAAACCCACATCATCACAAATTGTTGTATAACCCCATGATTCCCAGGCCTCAGCTGGTGGCCTAGTTATTTCAAATAATATTTAATGCAATAAATTCTAGGGCAATAAAAGAATTTAGACAGTTCCTTAGATCGTATTGCAATGGGATTTGACTTGATTTTAATAAAGCGAAATTCCAGTATAGCCAAATAATTTCTTTGTGGCATGATTTAAAAGGTCTTTAAGTACAGGTATAGGAAATCGAACTTGTAAAACCTAATCTAAGATAATTGCAGTTTTACTCTTTACCAAGTAAATGAGAACTTCAAAAATACAGGAATTCTCTTTACTTAGCATAAGGTGATTTTTAATAATGGAGCAAAGAAAATGTAAGTGAACATCCTTACTTTCTGTTCTGTTATGGGGAGAATAAAGATACCACCTGGCTTATGCATAAATTTGTTTACTAAGTTGGTTCATTTCCTGTAGATGGGTATTAAAAATGACTTTTTTGGTACAGAAAACATGTGGCATCTATGTATTATTATTATGCTCTGCTGCCTGCTAATGTTGAATATTTTATGATTTTTTTAAAAAAATTGTTATTTTTTTCAAATGCAACAATCTTACAGTAAAATCAGCCATAGGCCAAATATTTAGAACTTATTATATTGATACCAATGAAAGAAAAATAAAACACAAGTATTTGGTAATTAGAAAACCAGAATATCAATTTTAGAAAAATTGTTCATCATCTAATACTCTGGAGTTCTTATCTCAAGCCAGTGACTTTTAAGATCTTTTGTTTTCTGTACTGAAGCAGAATAGAGAAAATGTTTTTATAGAAAGTTATGAAAAAAGTCTATGTATTAATTTGCTTTGGGTCATTCTAGTCTCTCTGGTAAATTCATAATTAGGAAGGCCTTTTTAAGACTGTTCTAGTCTCACAGGTACGTAGCTACTGCATATCTGGTAAATCTAAATTCATATGTTAGGAGGTTATGTTTTTTTAAAGCATATTATTTACACAATTCACTGGAATGGCTCCTTTGGAAGTTGGGTGGCTCTCTTATGTAATTATGTACTTAGTAACCCTGTGCTACACAGCAGTAGAAATTCAAGTAAGAATAATTTACTGCTTATGCATAGTTATTAGAATTTTAAAGCATTTGTTTGTTCAAAATTCTAGTTTATCAGAGTGTTATATTTGACTAATTGCATACTTAATAAATAATAACGAACAAATTTATTTTAGAAAGCAGCCAAATTTGAATTTTAATTGTTTTAAATAAGCATCAGGAGCTGCTTCTTTCTTTCCCCCTTCTCCTTATTGTTTAAAGGGATTTCCATTGCCATAGTCAAGATTTTGTGGTGAACCTAATAATTCTATAGAAAAATCCATACTAGAATTATTATAGATGGATGTAAATCACAGAATTGTTGAATTCTATTGTTGCAGGGGACTGTTAGAAATATTTTAATCTACTCCATTTTACTAGTGAAGAGGCAGAGTTGCATTGAATAGTTACTGCTCAAGATCTTACCATTGGTTTGAGGACAAGTCTTCATGAGAACCTGATGTCTTAACTCCTGGATTGGTGGCATACCTCCTCTTTGTTGTCATAATTCAGCAGTTCATTTCACCAGGGATTTCTTGAACTCTTCTGCATCTAGAGATTATAAAAATAGTGTGTTTTTATAGTTTAACAGTAATGTCAACCTAGTGATATTTCACATTTTAATTCTGATTTATCTGGTGTTTTCCAGTGATTTTAAATGTTAACATGTGGCGGCTAAACCTTTACATCTAATTTTCTACTAGATTATAACCTCCTTAAACACAAGGGTTCATTTAGTTCTCATAAAGTTAATTCAGTTTCTTTCTTTTTTGAAGGCTTATATTAAAAAAAATTTTTTTGAGTATTGATGGTGTTGTTAGAATAAGTGTCGCTCTCTAGGGTGTCTACTCTGGGGATAATACTCATTTTAGAATTATACTTCTGTCTTCATCAAGTACTGTTGATTTCAGGTAATAGATTGCCTCATTCTCCCCTTAAGCAAGAGGGGGCAACTATTTTAAGGATCCAGAGATAGCCCATTGAACTAAAGGGACAATGTACAGTCAGGCACCACAAAGACATGGACCTAGGCATTGGAACACCTTGAGAACTGAAGGCATTCACCTTGCATTCCTGGGATCAGTTCTACTTGGTCATGGCATATAATCCTTTTTATGTTACTGGATTTTATTTGCTCATATTTTGTTTAGGATGTTTGCCTGTGTATTGTTTTTTATGATTTTATTTATTATTTAGAGAGAGTGGAAGGGAGGGAGAAAGAGAGGGAGAGAAACATTGGCCATTCGCCTCTCACTCCCCTTCATCCTGGGCACCTGGCCCACAACCCAGGCACGCGCCTTGACTGGGAATCAACCAGCAACCTTTCAGTTCGCAGGCCACACTCCATCCATTGAGCCACACCAGCCAAGGCAACCTTATATTAAGGAATATTGCTCTGTCATCTCCATCCTGTTTTTGAGTCCATCCAATGAGTTTTTAAATTTCAGTAACTTTCTGTTCTTATATTTCCATTTGGTTCTTTTTTTATATCTGTTGCTTCTCTGCTGAGATTTTCTCTCTCCATCTCTTTAAGAGTGTGCTTCAGTAATGAGAGGGGAGGAGAAAGGGGGTAATGGGAAAAAAAGGGGAAGGGTCACATCGAGGAACATGTATCAAGGACTCATGGACAAAGCCAAAGTGGGGAAGGATTGAGGGTGGGAGGTGGGGATGGGTGGGGCAGGGGGAAAGGGTGTGAAAATGGAGACAAATGTATTTGAACAATAATAAAAAAACCAACTAGAAACAAAGGAAAATAAGCAAATTTCTGTCAAGCACAACTAATAAAATTCCTGATCAATTTATCATAAAATAAAAGAGTGTTTGTCTTTAGGTATTGGGACTTTTTTCTACTAGTTACTTTAAAGTCTTTGTCTCTAAAAGCCATTTCAACATCTGTGTCAATTTGATATTGGCATCTACTGATGTGAGTTAAGATCACCCCCCTCTTATTTGTATGCTAAGTAATATTTGGGTTATATCCTGGACATTTTTAATAATATAGGACTGAGTTTTGTTTAAATCATATTGAAAATGCTGATGTTTTTGTTTTATCAGGCTCTCAACCCAGTTGAGTTCAACCTACAAGTTCAAATAGCCTTCTGTCTCCCTCACTCCCATCCACAGGGGGCAAATGAGTGATACTTCGCTCCCCCTTCATTAAACCTGTCCATGGTGCTAAAAAGTTAGGGGACCGCTGGTCTATTCTCTTTTTAAAGCCTTTGCAGTGCTATGGAAATCTGTTCCATGTGTATAGCCTGGGATCTAGGTGGCAGTGTATCTTGTAATTCAGTTCTGAAAGTCAGTGGCTTGCTGTTTTGGGTCATACCCACACATGTGAAGCTTGCTAGTGAGCATAGGAGTTCATGCACCATTTTATGGGCATGCTTTCCGGAGCTCCTCCCTCTCCACTATCTCCCCAGTGCTATCTAGTTCTCGGCACTCCCTTTTTCATTATTCCAGCCAGACTGCTGGAGCTTTATTTAAACTGCTCTACATGAATAGTTACTGCATCTGGGGGGTGAGTGATAGGAAGATAGGGGAAAAAATGCAGTGATAAATTAAACAAAACAAAACAAAACAAAAAAATAAAAGCAGTGAAGATTTGCCTGAGCCTTTTAGGATCACAACTCCTCTGATCAAAGAGTTTCCTTTCTTCACAGTTTTTTGTCTCCTGTGGGCCCCCCTACTTCTACTGTGCTTTTCATGGGATTCTTAGGATAAAGGGAACTATAAAGAAACTTTAAAAAGGATTTTCACCATTCTCTGAGTAGTATGATATTCCTACATTCCTTGGGCCAGAACTAGAGGGCTGCTCCTGGATCTGTCTTTGCCTCTACCAATATCTACTTTTGGGTTTCATGCTGCAGTCAAGGCTGGTGGGATATTGGAAGAACGTTTAAAACTATGGTAAATTCATTGTTGGTACAGTGTCATGTTGAAGTCTTTGTCCTTAGTCTACCCACTGCTGTTAACTTTTCAGAATACTCAAATAGCTACACCTTGCATTCTGTCAATTTTTAGTAGTTGTATTCAGTGGGAGATAGAGGGAATATATTTATTCCTTCTTAACTGGAGCCAGAACCCCTTCTAGTTACCACTTTATGATTTTGATTTATAGATCATTAACAACATGCTCTGCAAGTTTAGTGCTTTGAAATTTGTTGGTTACTTCCTTTGTGTCCCATCTTAAGCTCTGTTTTGGTTAGCCTAGCGAGTGTGTTTGAGAACAACTGCAGTTGTTGGGTACAGTATTCTAGGTAAGTCATTCGGTCAAGTTCTTAACTGTGCTTTGCAGTTAATTTTGGTTTATTCTATCAAGTAGCTGAGGGAGGGATGTTAAACCTCAAACTGGGATTGTAGATTTGTTCCCCCTTTAGTTCTGTGTATTTTGCTTGTTATATTTTGAAATGTTACTAATACACTTCTAAGATTGTTAGTTCTTGATGAACTGACCTTTTTATCATTATGAAAGGCCTTGTTTATCCCCATTTATATTCCTTGTTCAGGAATGTACTTCATGATAATGTAGTAATTTCAGTTTTCTTATGATAGCCTTTTATGATATCTTTTTCATATTTTTTAAATTAAGCATATTTTATTGATTATGCTGTTACAGTTATCCCATTTTTTCCTCTTTTCCCCCCACCACTTGGTGCACCTAGTTCCTCCAGGAATCCCCCCTTTAGTTCATGTCCATGGGCTGTACATATAAGTTCTTTGGCTTTTCTATTTCCTATACTATTCTTAACCTCCCCCTGCCTACCAACCGATTATTCTTATTCCCTGTACCTTTCTGCTCATTCTCCTCCTTGCCCCTCCCCTCTGATAACCCTCCATGTGACTTCAATTTCTGTGATTCTGTTCCTATTCTAGTTGTTTGCTTAGTTTTTGTTTTTGTTTCATTCGTTGATAGTTATGAATTTGTTGTCATTTTAATGTTTACAGTTTTGATCTTTTTCTTAGATAAGGCCCTTTAACATTTCATATAATAAGGGCTTGCTGATGATGAACTCCTTTAGCTTTACCTTGTCTGGGAAGCACTTTATCTGCCCTTCCATTCTAAATGATAGCTTTGCTGGATAGAGTAATCTTGGATGTAGTTCCTTGCTTTTTATCACTTTGAATACTTCTTTCCAGCCCCTTCTTGCCAGCAAGGTTTCTTTTGAGAGATCAGCTGACACAGTCTAATGAGAACTCCTTTGTAGGTAGCTCTCTTTTTTTCTCTTGCTGCTTTTAAGATTTTCTCTTCATCTTTAACCTTTGGCATTTTAATTATGATGTGTCTTGATGTGGTCCTCTTTGGGTCCAACTTCTTTGGGACTCTCTGAGCTTCCTGGACTTCCTTTGCCAAATTGGGGAAATTTTCTTTCATTACTTTTTCAAATATGTTTTCAATTTCTTGCTCTTTCTCCTCTTCTTCTGGCACCCCTATGATTCAGATGTTGGTTTTAAAGTCCCAGAGGTCCTTAAGCATCTTCTCATTTTTTTGAATTCCTGTTTCTTCTTTCTCTTCCAAGTGAATGTTTATTCCTTCCTTTTGTTCCAAATTGTTGATTTGAATCTGAGCTTCCTTCCCTTCAGTGTTCTTTCCCTGTACATTTTTATTTCACTTTGTATAGCCTTCACTTGTTCCTTTATTTTGTGGCTATACTCAGTCATTCCTCTGAGCATTCTTACCACCTGTGTTTTGAACACTGCATCTGATAGGTTGGCTATCTCCATGTCATTTAGTTCTTTTTCTGGAGTTTTGTTCTGTTGTTTCATTTGGGCCATATTTCTTTGTCTCCTCTATTTGGCAGCCTCCCTGTGTTCCTGTGTATTAGGTAGAGTTGCTTTGATTCCCTGTGTCAGTGCACCTTACATAGTACGTTGTAAGGGGCTGAGCCTTAGGTATTTGCCAGTGTGGGGCAACCCATTTCAACACTGTGGCGCTGTATGTGGGGGAGGGGTCAGAGAGGGAATAATGCTGCTTGCTCAGTTCTCGCCCTGTTTTCAGTCACTTCCCCCATTTAATGTAAGCAACTAATGCCCTTCTAGCTGCTGCCCTGGTGCTGATTCCACCAGTCGGTGGATTTGTCTACGTCTAGGACCTTGTGGACTCTTTAAATGGACTCTCCTTAGAGACGGCCAGTTTCTTCCACTAACACAACACCCACTGGTTTTTATAGCCAGAGGCTGTGAGGCTTTATTTTCCTGGCACAGGAACCCTGGGCTGTGCATTTAGGCCTGGGGCTGGGATTGCTCACTCCCCAGCTGTCCCGCCTGGTTTTTATCTGCCACACGTGAACATGGTGGGGCTGCATGTTCCACCGGCAGCCACCTCCTCACAATACGTCCTCTCTGCAGGCTGCCTGTCTCCATCTCTCCTGCCCATCTGGATGAATGTTTCTTTAACCCCCTGGTTGTCATACTTCCATACAGTTCAATTTTCTGGCAGTTCTGGTTGTCTTTTGTTTTTAGATTGGTTCTTATCCTTCTTCTTGTTCAAGGAGGCGGACCGTGTCTACCTACACCTCCATCTTGGCTGGAAGTCCTCAAGTTTTTACTTTTAATTTATCTATATACATTAATATATAGTTGTGTCTTGCTTTTTAATTCAGTCTAACAGTCTGTATTCCAATGTTTGGACTTGTCCTGTCTGACAGAAATGTTAGCTGCTGATTCTGACCAAGTATATATATTTAAAAAGTTTTTTTATAGCCACATTAAAGAAGTAAAAAGAAACTTGAAAATTTTATAGTGCTTTTTTATTTAATCCAGTATATTTTAAGTGTCATTTAAACATATAATCTATATAAAGTTATTGAGATATTTTATTTTATTTGTATTGAGTCTTCAAAATCCAATGTGATTTTACAGTTAAGCACATCTCAATCAGGACTAGCATGCTCAGTATCTACATGTGACTAGTGATCACTATATTAGAAAATATAGGTTTAATCATTTATATTTAGTATGGTTAAGTTTAAATCTACCATTTTGTTTCTGTTTGTCCCACCTGTTCTTTTCTCCTTCTGTTTTAAATTTTCCTGCCCTCTGTTGGATTATTTTTTAGTATTCCATTTTATCTCCTCTGTTGGCTTATTAGGTACTTGTGTTTTGTTTTGTTTAAATGGTTGCTCTAGATAATACAATATGCATTTAAAATATTTATTGAAGTAAAATTCACATAACATAAAATTAACCATTTTAAAGTGAATGATTTTAGTATAGTTACAATGTTGTGCAATTACCACCTTTATCTAGTTCCAAAATATTTCTGTCACTCCAGAGAAAACTTCTTATTCATTAAACAATTTCTCTCCATTCCCCTCTCCTTCCAGGCCCTGGAAGTCATCAGGTTTCATTCACTATCCTTGATATTTTATATATAAATAGAATAGTACAGTAAGTGACCTTTTATGTCTAGCTTCTTCCACATTGCATGTTTTTGGGGTTCATCTGTGTTGTTGCTTGTATCAGTAATTCATTAATATTTATGGCTGAAAAATATTCTGTTGTATGTATATACCACAATTTATTCATTTGTTGGTGAACATTTAGGCTGTTTCTACTTTTTGATTATCGTGAATAAGGTTGCTGTGAACATGTGTACATATATTTGTATGTTCTACACCTATTTTCTGTTCTTTTGGGAATATACCCAGCAGTGGAATTGCTAGAAGTGGTCACATGGTAATTCTGTGCTTTTGAGGGACAACCATGCTGCTACCTAAAGTTGCTGAACCTTTTCTCCATAGCCTCACTGCAACTTTTGTATTTTGTTTATGCTTTTTTTAATTGTAGCTTCAAGTGCTTTTGAGACTGGATAGGACTCTGATGATAAAGCTCCTTCCACTCTACCTGGATCTTCTGAAATATCTGCATGACTGTTTTTTTTTTTTTAATTGCTATCCTAATGGGTATGAAGGGTACCTCCTTGTGGTTTTGAATTATTTTCCCTAATGACTAATGAAGTTGAGCACCCTTTTAATGTGCTTGTTGTCCATTTCTGTGTTTTTTTTGGAGACATATCTGTTCAAGTCCTTTGCCCATTTGGTAATTGGATCATTTTGTTACTGAGTCGTAAAAGTTCTTTATATATTCTGGATATGAGATCCTTATCAGATATATGATTTGCAAAACTATATATATCTTTAAGTTACCACAATCCTCCTTGAAATAATATTTTACTTCACATATAATGTATTTCCATTTTTCTCCTAGTATCTGTGTTATTTTGATATGTTGTTTCCAAATATATTATTAAAGTAAGAATGATTTTAAGAATATTTATCTTTGTATTTACATTTCTGGCACTTTTTGTATTTTTTATAGATTACATTATCATTTTCCAAATGTATTTGAAAACATATTTTCCAAGTATATTTTATGCTTCCTCCCAACCGCTGATTTTTTTTAATGGGATACCAGTTCTACATATGGTGGACCACTTGATTATTTCCTGTAGGTCATTGAGTCATTGCTTAGTTTATTTCTAGTTTTTTTCTCATAGTGCTTTATTTCACATATTGTTATTTAAGTTCACTGATCTTTTTTTCTACAGTGTTTAATCAGCTGTTAATCCCACCTCAGAAAATTATTTCGGACTGTATTTTCTTTCTGGAAGTTTTATTTCATTTATTTATTTTTTTTTATATCCTACAGTTCTCTACAGTATGTGCCTGTTCTAATAACTATTTTAATGTTTTAGTTGGCTAATTTCATCATCTGTCATTTCTGGATTGCTTCTACTGACTGATATTCCTCCAGATTATGGGTCACATTTTACTGTTTCTTGTCTAGTAATTTTAGATTTAGACATTGTGAGTGTTACATTATTCAGTGTTTGTGTTTTATTGCCTTTTAAAGAGAATGTTGATTTTATTTCAGCCAGCAGTTAAGTTTCTTGCAGATTAGCTACTGTTGCTGTGGCTTGATTTTAAGCTTTACTAGAGTAGGTTTATTGTGTAACCTTTATACTGGTGTAGTATATCCATACTAGTGATGTCTGGAGCTACTACTGAATGTCCAAGTATTAAATTAGGCTTCTGCAATCTGACTAGTCAGCACAGAAAAGTTCCCAGCTCTGTGTGGGTTCTAGGATTTGTTGAGCTTATAGTTCCCTCATAGTGCAAACAGGATTTAGTACTGAGGAAAAAACTTAAGGGATCTTTGTTCAGATATCTGGAGCTTTTTTCTGCATAATTCATTCTTCATATTTTGTCCAGTTTTCTTGTCTGTGCTGGGAGGGCAAGTTTGTAATAGCTACTCCCTTATTGTGGAAGCTGAAGTCTATTCTTTTTTTTACTTAGAATTTCTATGTAGTTTAAATTTAATGTAGTAGAATTTTTCATTTTTAATGGCTCTGAAGTACACAAATTTTAATTGCTACAGTTTAGTTAATAACACCAGTCCCCCAAAATATGGTTCAAATTTCAGATACCATAGTATATTAACTGTAATTTTTATTAAGTAGTTTTCATTGATAGCTCTCCAGCCAACAAATTTACTATGTGGAAAACAGATGTACATCACAATCAGTCACTTTCAAAGTCTGATGAGTCACTGCACATTTGTTAGTAAGTTTATGCACAGACAACATGGTGTGTAGTTGTGTTGTCTCTTTCCCTCCCAGTGTTAAGCCCATGTAATAGATGAAGCAAATAAACAAAAAGTGATAATACTTTAATTGAAATTGGAGTTGAGGGTAAATGGAGTCTTAGAAGAAATGTTGATGCTGACACCATTCGATAGATTCTAGACATGCTGCAGAGAACTTAGTGAAGGTGAATTTATTAGCATAAATGAGGTTGTGACAAAAAAAGATGAAGATATCCCAGAGGAAAACTTCACATTAATGGCAAAAAACTTTACAATAAAGGAATTTTTAAAGATATGTCATAGTATTGAAAGTGTAAAGACTTGGAATGACAGTTTGCCAAGGCATTGAAAGGTGCTTACTCTGTATGTTTGTCGAGATTCCTGACTCTGTAGTTTGATGATTTTCATCAGTTTTTGAAAAATTTGGTATCCCTTAAGGGTTGCTTTCACTCTATTTTCTCTTCCTTTTTCCTTCTATGAGTACAAATACACATATGTTTACTTTTCATTGTGTCAGTTATATCTCTTACGTCCCTTTCAGTATTTTTCTGTCCTTTATTTCTACTGACTTATCTTCCTGTTCATTAATTCTTACTTGGTCTGTTTCTAACCTACTCTTAAAACAATCTAAAGAAGTCTTCATTTCAGCTTTAGTATTTTTTAATTACAGGATTTCCATGTTATGTATTTTATTATAAATTTTAGCTTTTTGTGGTATTCACTTTTTCACTTAACTTTTTTAATATCTTAAACATGGTTTTTTAAAAGCCTGTATCTGGGAAGTTTAATATGTATTACTTTGGGGGCTTTTTTATTGTGTTAAAATATATTACATAAAATTTATTATCTTTCTTAAAAATTAAAAAAAGATTTATTTTTAGAGAGAGGGGAAGGGATGGAGAGGAACATCCATTGGTTGCCTCTCACATGCCCCCCAATGAGGGACCTGGCCTGCAACCCAGGCATATGCCCTAATAGGAATTGAACCCGCAACCATTTGGGTCGCAGGATGGCACTCAATACAGAGCCACACCAGCCAGGGAAATACTCTTTTCACAGGCACTTCCCTTTTGTTTGATTGAGGTTACTCTCTTTCTGGTGCTCTTTCATGGTATCAACTGAAAGCTCCCTGCCCCTTTTTTAAAAAAAATGAGGGTATCTTGTTCTTCCTGGGCTCTATACTCCAATTTTTGTCTCTTTAGCACCATGAAATTGCTGAAATACACTTTAAACTTGATTTTTCAGTATCTGACTCTTTGCATGCAAAATCTAGGAGTCAGCAAATGCTTCAGGGGGGGAATTGTGTATAGAATGTCAGATTTACCACAATACATTTAGCCCCTGCCCAGAACTTTGGCCCTTAAAGTTTTGGCTGTATTAGTAGTTCTCTGATGCTTTCAAGTATTTCTGTATTTTATTTCAAGTTTTCTATATTTTGTTAATTTTTTATAGTTATCTTTTTCTGTATGAAATTTAGATAAACAATTACATCATAGGGAAAAGCAAAATCCCAATATATATTTTAATTAATTAATTTTTTATATTATGTTTAAACATTCTCAAGCTTACAGAAAAGTTACAAGTAAAATGCAGATAGCATTTTTTCCATAAATCATTGAGGAGTAAGGCACTGCATGATGTATCATCACTCTTGAATTCTTTGATTGTGTTTCTTACAAACAAGAACATTCTCCTATACAACCCAATAACAGCCATCAAAGTAAGAAAATTAATGCTGATACATGACTGCCAACTAATCCATAGACCCCATCCAAGTTCTTCTAGCAATCCCAATAAACTTCCTTTGTAACAAAAGTGCTTAGTTCAGAATCACATGTTGCTGTTAGTTGTTATTGTCTCTCTTCAGTCTGGGATAGTTCTTCAGTCTTTCCTTGACTTGCATGACATTGACTTTTTTTTGAGGATTACAGGCCAGTTATTTTGTAGATGTTTTTCAGTGTGGGTTTTTCTGATGTTTTCTTATGATTAGATACAGGTTATATATCTTTGGCAGAAGTGTCACAGAGATGATGCTGTATTCTTATTGCATTTTATCAGGTGAGACGTGATTTTAATTTGTTTTATTATTGGTGATATTGATGTTGATCACTTGATTAAGATGTCATCCTGGATTTTACATTGTAAGGTTACTGTTTTCTTCTTTGTAATAAGTGTGAAGAGATATTTTGAGACTCTTCAATATCGTATTCCTTACCAAACTTGCAATTTATTCTTGATGTCATTGATAAAGTGATGGACTTTTATTTAGTGGTTTATTGTATTATCTTCTGGCACATACCAAAATACCACAAATTTAGTGACTTATAATAATATACAATACTCATTATCTCAGTTTCTCTGGGTCTAGAGTCTGGGTATGGCTAACCTGGGTCCTCTTCAAGATCTCTCACAGGGCTCAGGTCTCATTTGGAGGCTTGATTGGGGAAAGATCCACTTTCAAGTTTACCTTTTTTTTTTTTTTTTTTTTTGGCAGAATACCTTTTCCTAAAGGGCCATTGGACTGAGAGCCTCAATTCCTAGCTAGCTATTGGCTAGAGGGCACCCTCAGTTCCTTGCCATGTCGACCTCTCCCATATGACTGCTTGCTTTATGAAAACATGCAAGAAAAGAAGTCAATAGAGTCTGTTAGCAAGACAGAAGTTACAATTTTATATAACCTAGAAGCAAGGGGGTGGGATTACACCAGGAGATGGGGATCATTGGAGGGGACATGTTAGAGTTTGCTTGCCACTCTTATAATCTGTTATTATTATTATTTGTTTTGACTTTGTGAGAGCCTTTCACTTTGGCACACTCTGGAGAGTGATTTTGAATCATTAAATGTACTCATAGCTATTAGGGCACTACTGTTACCAGGTCATCTTGTTGATAGAGGTATTTGTATGTATGTGTGTACATCATTTACCTAGAGATTTCTCTCTCTCCCTCTCCTTGTGTACACACACACACACACACACACACACACACACACACAGAGTAAGCTTACAGTTCACAACAGTACCTTCAGTTTTAGTTCAGCTGCATAGTATTCATTCTAGTTTTCTTCCTTTCTGTATTTGTAACTCTTTTCTCTGATTATGATAAAACTTGCTCATTATCATCAATGTTTGATTTACTCCTTTATTTAATCCTCCTGTATAACTCATTTCCTGTTGCTGATACAGATCTCTTTTCATTTCCCACCTCATACTCTGCACGGATGCTTTCTTTCCTCATCCTTTTGATTTCTGACTGCGCTGGGCTACCCCTTCCACCATCGTTTCCCCATTGGGCCTGAAACTCTATGCTGAGCCACTGGGTCTGAAACTCAGTGCCGGGCTACTCTCCCTCCACCCCGAATGAATGTCTTCTGTCCCTCACTATTCTGACTTCCTGCACTGCTCTCTGCCCTCTCACATGGGTGCCCTCCATTGACTTGCTCACAACCACTCTAGTCCCCCAGGTAGAAGCCTTCCTCACTCCACGGGGGTTGTTGCACTCCATACCAGGCCACCCTCACATGCAGATTTTTTCCCCTTTTTCCTACCTGGACTCTGAAACTGTGTATCAGGCCTTTCCATCTTCAAGGATGTCTTTTCTCACACTACCAGACTGTAGCTACTTCTGCCATTCAGCTTGATGCCTACATAGTCTACATTCATTTAGTGGCTGTAGAACTGAATTGTTCAGGTAGGAAAGGAGATAAAGGAAGAGGAATCAATTAAATTTTACTTTAAAAAACAAAACCTCCCTAGTATATTTTTAAAATCCTGACCTGAGGGTATGTTTATTGATTTGGGGGAGAGAGAGAGGGAGAGAGAAACATCAATGTGAGAGAAAGATTGATCGGTTGCCTATTGTATAAATCCTAACCGGAGATGGACCTGCAACCTGTGTATGTGGCCTGACCAGGAATTGAACCCGCAACCTTTTGGTGCATGGGATGATGCTCCAACCAACTGAGAGCCAGTCAGGGCCCTCACTAGCCTCCCTGCCCCCCACCAGAAATGCTTTTAACCTAATGCATTACCACTTTTAGGAGCCCATGATTCCTCACATCTATATAATCCTTACAGGTTTATACCCAAGCTTTCATGCCATATTTTTACTCACATACTAGAAATTTATTATTATGTCAAATTTGTGGTTTCTGAGCTTATCTAGTCTACCCCTCCCCCCCACACACAGGTAGTTTTCACTTTACCTGTGTCTGTCAGTGCTACCACCATTCTTCTAGTCATTCAGGTTTGAAATATTAGAATTATTTCTGACTAATCCTCCTTCCTTTGCAGTCACTCATTAAGTCCTGTTGGTCCTTCTTTTGATGTACACTTGTCTTCTCCATGGCCATCACTTTGATGATTACAACAGCCTCTTGGGTGGGATGCCTTTTCCTTAGTTTCTGCAGTTAATCCAGTGCCCCTAAACCACCTTTGGCTCCATATTTCTTAATAAATGAGGTCACTCCATTGTTTGACTTTTTAATTGCCATTTTTATGTGGCTTTATCGTAGGTCATCAGAAAATCTACCTTTGAATCCCATCGTTACCACTTGGTATTACCCATCAAATTTTAGTAATTTGTTTAACCCCTTTGGATCTTACTTACCTTACTAGATTGTCTTACAAGTGAGTAAGATAATGAATTGTGAAATCTTTGTCCATCATATGTTCCCTCCAATCTAGTCATCAATAAAGTAACCAATGCTGTTTTATCAGTTTTTTCACTATTCCATAAACAAAGAAATTCTTCTCTTTGAAATGTAGTTCTCATTGATCTCTCACCTTTAAGCACACATTTATTGAGCATCTACTATGACCAGATACTGGAGATTTCATTCCATTTATTTTTTTTTTAAGATTTTATTTATTTTCAGAGAGGGGGGAAGGGAGGGAGAAAAAGAGGGAGAGGAACATCAATGTGCAACAGAAACAATCAGTTGCTTCTCACATGTCCCCAACTGGAGACCTGGCCCACAACCCAGACATGTGCCCTGACTGGGAATCGAACCAGAGACCTTTTAGTTCTTAGACTAGCACTCAATCCACTGAGCCACACCAGCCAGGGCAGATATTGGAGATTATAAAAAAGGTAAGATATGACTCTGATTTCTGAGGAATACAGTCTGGTAGAGGAGGTAAATACATATTTAATTATATACAATAACAACAAATTCTACAATAAAATTAAAAGCCAATGTCTGAACTTTTCAAAAAACTGAAAATTTTAACTAAATTTTTATAGCAGCTATCGTCTAACACAGTTTAGTACTTTTCTTTGTAGTTACTGTTTTAGTTAATTTATCTCCCTAAAATAGAGTGTAAACTAATTGAGAACAGGTCTTTGTAATGACGAGTCTATGGATTTTGAAAGACAAATACATTGGGGTCTTATTTTTGCCATCGTCATTTAGTCACTGTAACTTTTCTGATCTTGAATTTACTCTCCTACTAAAGTGAAAATACTAATAACTCTGACAGGGTTGTAATGATTAAATGAAATGTATTTTAAAAATCTCACACAATATATGGCAAAAACTTGTATGCCTGATGAATTTTGGTTCTGTCTTTGTATTCTACCTGTGTCCGCTCTGGTAATGAACAGTAAGTTTGATCGGTGAAAGGTGGTGCGGGGAGGTGGAAGAGGGTAAAGGGGCAATACGTGGTGATGGAAGGAGACTTGACTTTGGGTCTTGAACACACAGTACAATATGCAGATAATGCATTATAGAATTGTACACTTGAAGTCTATATAATGTTATTAATCAATGTCACCCCAATAAATTCAATAAGAATTTTTTAAGAAGAAAAAATAATTTTGATTGATGGATGGGTTTATTGATTCCATGGTCTGCAGTTCACAGTGGCGTCCCAGAACATTTTGTAATGCATGTGATGTTCATGGAAGCCTGCTCTTAGTAATGATGACACTTGGTATTTTTAATTTTGTGTTTGAAATTTTCAAATCTCTGATTTTAATTGTACCACAACCTGTGCAATAAAGCTAGGCAGATACGATTATCCTATATGACAGGTGGGAGTTTCATTTTTGATGTACGTGAACTAAATTGGGATTCTTAAGAGGCAGTCATTGAATTTGTATAGGTAAAGTTGGGATGCAGTACATGGTTCATGGAATACTGTAGTTCTCTTGGCCTGAATTTTTTAGTTGATATAGTAGTGAAAGGGGAATTCTTCTATTCCATGGCTTAAGGACACATAAACTCTCAATGCAGCAATCTTTTTATTGTTGATTATTATAGCTTCTGTTACTCCTAGAAGTTGACCAACAGGGACCTCGGTTTAAGAGATTTTGTCATTCAGCTTTCATACAGTAAATGCTGAGGCCAGCCCTTTGCCTGCAGGGGCCTGTATCAGTGAAGAGAATCTGTGACTTCTTTCCTGCCTGCCGAGCAGTGGGGAGAAGTCAAGGATTTTAATGTTCTTTGTAAATGAATCTATGTGCTTGAACCTGATAGGCACTAGTACTACATAAGGTCTGTCTGGAAAAAGTCCAACCATTTTAATATAGTGAGAACAGTTTGCGTGACATTGATATAACCTGGCAGCCAAGGAGCGTGGACTGGAATGCTCATGCACGAACAATGATGACTTCACTATACTAGTCAGTGGGGGACTTAGATGCCATTGAGTGGCCATGTGTACTGTGTGGCCATCGCATTTGCATTCAAATTGAGTGAATAGTGCAACGAATCTGCATCAAATTTTGCATTAAGCTTGAACATTCCTCTGGAAACTATTTAGATGATTCAGAAGGCCACAGCTGTGGGCAACAGGTGATTAGCAGCTTCATCATGACAACACACCTGCTCATGCATCATATCTCCTGCAGAATTTCTTGAGGAAATGTCAAATCACCCAGGTGATTCAGCCCCCCTACAGCCCAGATTTGGCACCCTGTGACATCTTGCTTTTCCCAAAACTAAAACTGCCTTTGAAATGAAAGAGACTGCAGACAGTCGATGAGATTCGGGAAAATATTGTGGGGGAGCTGATGGCAATTAGGAGAACTGTGTGAGAGTCAAAGGTGCCAACTTTGAAGGAGACTTGCAGTATCCTTGTCCTATGTACAGTGTTTCTTGTATCTTCAATAAATGCCTTTATTTTTCATAGTACATGGCTGGATACTTTCTGGACAGACCACAGCCTATTCTCCTTGGAGCATGGGAAGACCTTTGTTGCAACATTTCAGTCTCCTTCTCTAATTCTTTCAAGTAGCAGAAAACAAGTTCCAGAATTTTTTAAAAGAATGCTGTGTATGCTTTTTTAAAAGCTGGGTAAACTTGTTCATTTAGATAACAAACTTCAGATGTAATACATTATTACAGTCTTCAACTTTCTTTGGTTTTCCAAAGGAGAGTTAATTGGGTAAAGTTAAATGGGAAATGAGCTGAAGAAGCCAATATGTGTTGTGTATGGCTGGATTTCTGTAGGCTGGAGGTACATGTATGATCCATACTTTGTGGCAGCTTTTGAGATTGCATAGAAGAAACATGTAAAGAATTCACAAGTTCTTTAACAGTTAGTAAAAGTTAAATATTTAAACATGGGAATGTAGTCGATGGATTGCAGCTTAGTTTAGAACCTGCTTTTTAAATTTAAAATACTTTTTTAAGATCATAAAGAAAACCTTAGAAATTTAAATATAATTTGCAGGGAGAAACAAACTTGCAGCCCAAAGTTTAAGTAGAAAACTGTGTGTGCTTTTGGGTATTTTAAAGGAGATTATCTAGTAAGTTTTGAAGGACAGAAAAAGTTTTACATCTTTTTCAGAAATTGAACATTCAGGATGGCCCTGAAACACAGGGTGGGGCAAAGTAGGTTTACAGTTGTATTTGAAGCACAGAGTTTATTCTTATATATTTCTTTATTCACTATTATGTTATTTTCCATATGAGCAACGGTAAACTTACTTTTGCCCCACCCAGTATTTAGCATACATGAAGATAGTAACCCAAATGGCAATCCTTTCTACTCTGTTACTTTTTGTCCAAATTTCCTTTAATTTTTTTCCCTTCTGTAGAAAATGCTCATAAATGTGAATTTAGAAGGGAAAAAGAAGTAGAAGTTATAGCTTATTCCATTAATTTTGTAATTATATTTTTTCCTCGGTGTCTTTAAGTGGCATTTACCAGTATGGGTAAGATTAATTGTTAACAATACAAACCAATTTGAAAATTGGTTATTAAATTGAGCTATAATATGTAAAACCTTATGGTAATGTGCAGATCTGACTATATTCAAGTGCAGTTTTCATACCCACACCAATTGTCTTGTAATAATCGGGAATGCATCCTCTGTGTGGTATTTACAAGTTAATGCCATTTTAGAAATCACACCAGTATATCTAGTGGCTTTCCTGGGTGTATGTGGCTCATTAACGATTATAATTTTAATTTGAAATTTTAGTTTAAGGGGATGGGGTAAGCCCTTTCAAATTCTTAGTTGTTAGGAGTTTTGATGGAAGATAGGGATGTGTGAATGAGGAGGAAGATTAGAATGAGTTACAATAAGGAAAGTCAGATGATAAGTAAAGCAAGTATTATTCATACTGCAAAAATAACACAGGATCTCATATAAAATTAAGGAGACAAACATTTAAAAGAGGAATGACTTAAAACTTACAAAGGACCATTCACAAATACAAGTAAATATGCATATTTTAATAAAAAAGAGGAGAACATGCAAGTGGCTTTAGTGTGGCTGAAAGTGTTTGAGCCATCATCCACTTGAGAAGGGGGTGGAGAGAAGTGACTAGCTATCTTCCAGTACCTATTCAGTTTTCTTCCATTATTTCCTTTTTCCTCTTCTGTATTTTCATTCTCCCTTTTTATATATCCTTCTTCCTCTTCCACTTTTCTCAAATACATTTTCTCTTTCAGAATGATACTTTCTTCCATCCAGCACACAGAACCAGTTGCTTAATAATGTGTACATTGTCTCTTATTAGCAATGAGAGAAACTCACTAACAACATTAAACATTTTAAACATAAAAGAATTTAAGGTTGACAGAATGTCACTTGAATGTAAAGAATTTTAGTCTTTTTTGTTCACTGGTCTATCCCTGGTGCCTAGAACAATGCCCAGCACAAAGAAGATATTCAATAAATACTTGTTGAATAAATGACTAAAATATTACTTAGAAATGTTTAATCTCTAGCTAGAGTGCTAGGCCAGTTAGAAGCACAGAGAAGGTGAGTTAATGTAGGAAGGGAAAGGTCAGATTAATAGAGTGCTTGGATTTCATACGGTAGATACAGGGAGCCATTATGAATTATTGATGAGACTGACATGATAACAGAGTGAACACAATTACTCTATTTAGCTGCTGTTTGTAAAATGGATCGTAGCTTGAGGTGAAGAAATGTTGGAAACAGTAAACAGTTACAAGATTGTTGTAGGAGTTCAAAGTGATTCAGCTGTTTTGGCTGGTATGTTAATCCAGTGATATCTTTAGCAGATACCCTTCTTTGACATCTGATGTCTCCGCTTTATACTTAGGGATGGATGAAGTCAGGAGGAAGAGTTCTTCCCTAAGTAATAGGCCAGGATTCTAGTTCCTACTTCTCTACTTTCTAAATTCATCATCATAGATAAATACTTAATTTTTCCTGGGCATCAATCACAGTAACTATAAAATGACGAAATAATGATCTGAAAGCAGGGGTGTAGACCAGATCATTTTTTGGTGTCCTTACTATTCTTATATCAGTTACAGATAGTGTGAGCAATGAACACTATATTTTGTTTCCTAATATTAATTCTTACAACTAGAGTATTTTAAGAGGAAAGTCCCATAATGACAGTTAATATTTCCAAGCTTATAAAGTTTAGTATTATGTGCATTGACTGCTGTATTTTAAAACATGTATTCCTGTTTTTTATATGTGCTATTATCAGGTATTTAATTTTTTTAGTATTATTAGGCTGTAATAGTACCCAAGCTGATGAACAAAACTTCAGCCTGGGATACTTTTAGGGAAACTTGAAGAATATAAAACTGCTTCTAAAAGATAAAGTGTTTTATAAAGCTATAGGAGCAATAACACTAACATTGTTTAGTCAATATTACTAGAAATCACATATTCTACCTTATTTTGCTACTGAATACACTATATGTGTATACATTCACACATGCTTTTTCTTTTTTCTTTCTTTTTCTTTTTTTTTTTTTTTTTTGCTTAGAAGGTCTTAATACCAGCAGCATTTGGGGTTCTCTTTCTTTTTCTCTTTTTTTCTCCCCCTTTTTCTCCTTCTTTGGTACTGTTTTCCCTTCTGTTTGGGTTGTTTCTTGCCCTCCCCCCTCCCCTTTAATCCATCTGGAAGATGAAGAAGCAGCTGCTATGGTAACTATGCATTTTGGTTAATGAATGGCAGACTAACAAGATACATAAAACATGCAAACTGTGCAGAGTTAGTTGCTGTCAAAGCTGTAGGGGTATAATACTTTCCCTTCTTCCTACCTTTTAAAAAAAATACTTTAACTTTCCTGTGGCATTTTGTTTTCTAATTTACCATTCATAATATCAATATGCTAATATGAACTATTTCTTTTTCTGCTTAGTCTGCACCTTTTCACCCTGTGGTGAATTTATGGGAGATGAGTTGAGGTGCATAAAGGAAAAAAATGATTAATTGGGTTAAGAAGTGGATTTCTTTTAGACTCATACGTACATAGAAGAACAGGGACAAAATTTTTTACTAAGTGTTTAGTCTTTGACTTACATTTTTCCCCTTGCTTTTTGGGTATTAGCGCCCCTTTTGAGTCTGTCTCTGGGATTAGAACTAATGAGTAGTATGCTTCTTGAAGATACTTCTATCATAAAGGTCAGCTACAATGGCAATATTGCATTCAGCCAAGCCTTGAAAATTCCTGTAATCTGTACCATCCTGTCTCATGCTGTCCCATCTCATAGTTGTCCTCTCTCTGCAGTGCTCTATGCCCAGGTCTCTGTGGCTGGGCTGCTCCAGCCTGGCGGACAGCATGCCTTCGCTGCGATGCCTGTATAACCCAGGGACTGGCGCACTCACAGCTTTCCAGGTACTTTCTCTGTCTCTGTGCGTTTGTTATTTGCGGGCTTTATTTAGTGTGTGTCTCTAATTCATGAGTGTGTCCCTCCTTTTCCATGCTTTACTTATGTTCATCTTTTTTCTTTCACATTGTCCGTATATCACATCACTCAGTACTCCTTTAATGATTAATTTCTAATGTAGATCCAGACTTATCCACTCTTAAAACATTTTTATTATCATGATTGGTTTGCCAAAATTGAGACCACACAACTTGACAGTTGGTTTTCATATCTAGTAGAAGTATGATAATAAATTTTAAAGTAATCTCAACAAATAGCATTCAATATGTAATGTTTGCTCTGGACCTACATAAAGCCAATTAATTTAATTAATCACTTACAGCCAGTTACTCAAATACCTTCTTATGTTTTTCTTATGATCACTAAAAATAAAAAGTGCTCTGTCAGAGTGTCTCCTGGTTTATATGTATAAAATCTTTTTTGAGAGGTAAGAACTGTGTTAAATTATATCTTGATTAACAGGTCTAGTGTCAAGGTAGAGAGGCCCTTCAGACCTTTGAGTTCAGTATTCAGCTTAAGACAGTCAAGCTGCTCTTGTATGGACCAACAGATTTTACTTCTCCTCAGCCTTTCCTCGAGGCCATTTGTTCCACTGATCACAAATCAACGGAAAGTATTTGGTGGTTTGGGGTTTTTTTGGCAGAATTATTATCTATCCACCTCAGGTATTTGGAATTTCTGTTCACCATTTGATAGCAATACACAGGAAATTAGTTTTTAAGTTTATTTTTAACCTATAAACTTACATTTTATTTAGAAGAATTTCAAAGACAAGTAGTAAGCATCAGAATGCTATGACTAAGCCTTAGTTAAAAGAAGGGAACTTAAGTATTCCACATTCCTGAACAGTGCTAAGAGTTGATAGTTTTTAATGATACTGTTTTAGTGATGATAATGCTGAATATTTCTATTTGTCCTTTGCAAAATATAATATTAAGTTTCCTTTGCTTGTATTACGAGGTACAATATAGTAAAGTGTGTAGACGTTAAAATTAGTTAAGTCAGGGCTTACATATTATCTGTCACGAGTGGTATGATCTTGAGCAAGTCATTTAATCCTCATGTTCCTCATGTAAAGGGAGACTGTAGTAAGGACATGCAGTACATGGTTGGTGTTTTTATCATCTTCATCATCATTAGCATCATTGCTGTTATTGTTAGAGAATATTGATATCCTGAGAATATCAATTTGTTTCATATATCTTGTATTTTTTACTATGTATTGTATTGAAAAAGTTTCTACTTTCAAGGAACTCATGATCTAGCTTATTGGTTTTTAACCGGTTTTGTTGTTTGTTTGGTTTTTTTTTTTTTTTTTGGCTTGCAATGAGTTTAACCAAACTGCAGTCTGTTAGAATAGTCCCTACCAGACTGCCCTCACTTGAAAAACCAGTTGCAAGTTTAGGAGTCTCCACGACCACCCTCAGGTTCGATAATTCACCAGAAAAGACTCATGGAATTCACTGAAAGCTATTATATTCATATTTTATTGCATGAAGAGGGCACAGGTTAAAATTAGCCAAAGGAAGAGACACAGAGCAAAATCTGAAGGGGTCCAAATGTAGAACTTTCTGTCATCCTCTCCCCATGTAGTCATCGATGGCATTACTGCTTTTGCATCACAGTATGTGACAATACATAGGATATTGCCAACCAGGGAAACTGACCCAAGACTTTGGTGTCCAGAGTTTTTATTGGAACTCAATTACAAAGTGCCCACATACTGACCTTTAGTCTCTAGCCCTTCCTGTCAATCACACTAATGCTTTTAGTCTCCATTTCCTCTCAGTATTGGAACTGCTAAACTGTGGCACAAAGCCGCCATCCTGAATCACATTTGTCTGGTGGCCAAAGACCCTAGGCAAACAAAGGCACTCCTGTTAGGTAAGAACTTACAGGCCTAGATTTCACCTCCCAGTAGCCAAGGGCAAAGGCCAGAACTCATTTGGGGTAAGGTTAATTTTTCACTACACATAGGTTATGTACTCCTTTGAGGATCTGATGAAAACTATTGATCTTGGAAAAATACTGCCACACATAGGCAAAATTTTATTTAATAGTTTTATATATGGGATTATTATATTTATATTTTACTATGAGAAAGGTAATAAGTCACATAATCCCAAAAGTATTATCTCCCAAACTGATAAATCTATGAAGGAAATGTGCAGGGAGCCATAAGAACATATTAAAGAGGAACCTGATCTTACCTGAGCGTGGGGGGTAAGGAAGATCAGTTGATCAGTGTTTGCATAGGAATTAGTGAGGCCTAAGGAAAAGACAGTGCAAAGGCCCTGTGGACGGATGGAGGTTGGTGCATTTAAGGACTCTATTGAAAAAAGACTTGTATCAGAGAATGAGGAGAATGGGGATTCTTGATCATGCAGGATTAGTCTTGATGCTAAGAGAGTAGAGAGCTGTCAAAAGGATTTAAACACAAGTTTGACGTATTATATGTGCATTTAGATTCATTACTCTAGCTATAATTGGAGAGAGAGGTGGTGGTAGTTTTGTTTAGTCCCAGAATACCTTTGCATTCTTAAAATTATTGAAGATGCTGCCCTGGCCAGTATGGCTCAGTTGGTTGGTCTGTTGTCCCATAAACTGAGGGATCATGGGTTGATTCCCAATTGGTGCACATGCCTGGGTTGTAGGTTTGGTTCCAGGCCTGGGCGCGTGTGAGATGCAGCCAATTGGTGTTTCTTACATAAATGTTTCTCTCCTTCTCTCTCTTCCCCTCTCTCTAAAAAAAAATCAATGATCATGTTCTCAGATGATGATTTTTAAAAAATTATTGAGGACCTCAAAGTGCTTCTGTTCATGTTGATTATATCTGTCGATATTTTACTATATTCAAAATTATGAGAAAAAATTAAATATTAATCTATTAATTTATTTAAAATAGCTGTAATAAACACATTACATGTTCATGCAAATAAAATATTTTTATGAAAAATAACTTTTTAAAAATAAGACTGGAATTGAATTACATTTTTATGAATCTCTTTAATGTCTGGATTAATAAAAGACAGCTGAATTCTCATTTCTGTTTCTGCATTCAGTCTGTTGTAATGTGTTTTGGTTGAAATATATGCAGAATATCTAGCCTCACATAGATAGTTTGAAAAGGGAGAGGTATTTTAATGCCCTTTTCAGGTATTCCTAATTGCTAAAAGATTAGTTGCAGTATACAATATGAAATCATCTCACTGGACTTACTGTACTCTGCTATGTTAAAATACATTGTTCTCAGTCTTCTCAACAAATCGTGCTGAAACAATTGGTCATCTAAATGCAAAATAATGACCCTAGACTGTTGACACTACATTATGTATAAAAATATTAACTCAAGCTGGATCATAGTTGTAAATATGAGCTAAAATTTTAAAACTAACAGAAGAAAGTGAGGAAGGAAAAAATCAAATTATGGCCTTGGATTAGACAAAAGATTTCTTTGATAAAACCCCCAAAACATGAACCTTTAATCAATGATAAGTTGGACTTAATACAATTGAAAACTTTGCTTTTCAGAAGACACTTGAGAAAATGAACAGATAAGGCACTGACTGGGAGAAAACATTTGTAAAATACATTTCTGAAAAAAGACGTATTCAGAATATGTAAAGAACATAATAAGATAAACTACTCAATAAAATAATGGGCAATTAATAGGCAAAAAAAAAAAATTGAAAGGATACATTACCAAAAAATACGCAAATGGAAAATAAGCATATGAAAAGATGCTCTCTATTTTTAGTCATCAGGGAAATGCAAATTAAGACCACAGTGAGACACTACTACATTGCGACCCAATGCCTCTTCCCACCTTGGAATGTTGGAATGGGAATTCTATAGACCACAGGCAGTTAATACATTCTAGTGTAATAATGAGAAATGTGCTAGAAAATGCCTTTAAAGCAGAATTCTTACACTTACCCACTGACCTCTGCAGTTCTCTATAGAGTACTTTTTAGTAGTTGGGGCTCAATAAATACTGATGATTTGAATTGTATTAAATAAATAGTAAAGATTATCATATGTAATTGAAAATTGTACAAGTCCATCCTGGCCGGGTGACTCAGTTGGAGCGTCACTCTGTATACCAAAAGGTAATGGGTTTGATCCCTAGTCTGGGCACCTACCTAGGTTGCTGTTCAGTCCCTAGTTGGGGCATGTGGTAGGGGAGAGTTGAGGGGGTGGGTAACTGATCGATGTTTCTCTCTCTCCCTTTTTCTCTCTAAAATTAATAAACATATCCTCAGGTTAGGATTTAAAAAAAATTTTACTAGTTAAAATCATCTGACTTGGAACCCAGATACGAACAAGAATTCAAATTTTCATTTGGTTTATAGCTATCTTGAATCTAAGGTCAGAAGGAAGAATTCTGAATAAATTCACCATCACTTTCAGGGTCGTCTCTATTTGGTCTTAATCTAAAATTAACATGTTTATTTTTAAAAATTTGTTGAGTCCCCTTATAAGTTGCTTCTTCTAGAGTATATTTGAAGAAAAGTTGATTTAGAGATTTTACTGGAAAATTCAGAAATAAATTTGAGCATTTGGTCCTTGAATTATATTGCAGGAGTGAGATTGTGTGGTACAGGCAGAAAAGAAATGCTTAGAAAAGCAGCCCAAAGGCCGGTGTATGGCACCGTGATTAAGAGCATGGACCCAGACCAGACTGCTTGAGACTGGAGCCTGGCTCTATTTAGATACGATCTTGGGCAAGTGCTTGACCTTTCTAAACCTCAGTTTTCTTATTAGTAAAATGGGGCTGGAAATAGGATCTCTTACAGAGTTGTTAGGATTAAATTAGTTGATTTATATATTAGGTCCATAGAACAGTGCCTGGTAGATTATTGGGTTTTAGATTATTAGAAGAATGTGCAGAAGACTAAGTTGAGAAGCTTTCAGCAAATACTGATTTTCAGCCAGGTATAAAACAGTAGCCTACTAAGTAAAGTCTTAATATTTTTCATACCTTACAGCCCATTTCTATATCACAGGGAAACCTACTTTGGGCCAGGTATTGATGAAAAATTTTGCTTTTCCTAACATTGCTGAAAGTATGAATGTTTATTTATTTATTTTTTTACTCATCTTCAGAGAGATCCATTATACCTATGTAGCAAAAATGGAAGAAATGGGCTTACATGCTATTTTTATTCTATTATTCCAAGATTTGTTCTGTCAGGTTCAGTGTGCTCAGGTGCTCAGAGCTGCTGGCTGACTAAGTGGCCAATACAGGATTTAAATCTAAGTCTTTCTGTTTCCACTACTACAATTACAACAATCTTAGTACATTTGCATCTTTCTAGTTTGGGTTTTATTTTATTATTTAGATTTTTGTTTATGTAAAATAAAATTTATATACAGTGAAATACACAGATCCTAAGTGTACTCTGGATGAGTTTGACAAATGTACACATTTGTGTAACCTCATTCTCAAGGTACAGAACATTTTCACAATCTGAGAAGATTCCTCTGTACCCCCATGCAATTCCTCGTTTGCAATTACTGTTCTGATTTGTCACCAAAGATTAGTTTTGCCTGTCCTTGGACTTCAGTTAAAGGAGGTCATATACTACGCATTCTTTTATGTTCGTATTCTTTTGCTCAACATAATGTTTGTAAGATTTATCCATTTTGTAGTGTTTATCAGTAATTCCTTGTTATTGCTGACTATCTTCCATTGCATTGATATATCACAATTTGTTTACCTGTTCATCTATGGCTAGATATTTAGATTGTTTACATTTTCCTCTACTATGGAAAAAGCTACTTTATACAGTTTGTATAAGTCTTTTGGACACACGTTTTTATTTCTCTTGGGTAAATACCTAAGAGTGGAATTGTGGGTCATAGAGTAAGTGTATTTTTAACTTTAAAAGAGATCATTAAGGAATTCGTTAAAGTAGGTAGCCCAGTAGGAATACTTTATTTTTTACTAATATTGCCAAATGTTTTTAAGGAAGTGACTTAGTACTGGCTTTAAGGTATTTTACCTCCCCTGAAATTATTGCATTCCTTTAGTAAGTTTGAAACATTTTATGTAGTCAAAATTCTGTGACAATAGAAAAGGAAGAGCCGTAGGTTGTTGAATTTGTTGGATTTTCTCAGTAACTCAGAAATGGCAACATTGGGACAGTTTAACTGATTATTGATGTTTCAAACCACACATTTTAAACTAGTGACATAGAAGATGCTGAAAATATTGTTTAAGTAGATTCTATGAGGATATGTTTAGCTTATACATATTTTCACCTTCATCATTTCATTGGTTTGTCCTGGAAAGTGTATGGGTGGTTAAGAGAATTTCTCTTTATTAACAGTAGATGTATTTTTTTTTTTAATCATTCACTCGTCTTTAGCAAGTGGTGATCTTATAATCTATAATAATTAAATGACAATGATTAGCAGAGGGAAAAAAAGTGCTTAAAAATAACTGAGTAATTAAGATCCTTTATTTTCTTTAGAGATTGAAAGGGTAGAGAAATTCTAACAATAAGTATATAAGTAAATTATATGACCTTAATATATTTTATGTGTCAGGTATAGATAGTAGTTTTAGGGAAATCTTGAGCTAAATGAACCATAAAGTAGTTTAATATTAGCCAGGGTCCCTTGTCAAAGGTTAAACTTGTTGAAGGTAAATGTCAGGAGATATAACGTGTTTTATTGTTAAAGAATATTTAGAAGTCTACTGAATCTTACCATCTACTAAGTAAAGTAGTAAAATGGAACAATACTAGGAAAATTAAGCATTATTCAAAATATATGTATGTATGTACATAAGACTTCACTTTATATTTGAGGTTTTAGGGGAATATGGATTATCACATTGAGTATAAATTAACATTCAAATCTTATTACAAAACAATACCATAAAGAAAGTTATCCATGACAGGAACGCATATTAAGCCCTAACTGATGAGCCCCCCTGTTGTATATGAATAATCACAGCACAATTTCTATGTAATAAAAAATTTAGTTCTTTTTTGTTAACACGAGTTGACATTTGACCCTGGTTTATCCCACCTATACTCCTCACTTTAGGAGTTTGAATATAGAGACAAATCAAAATGTTTTTAGTCGGGGGAAAATACCCCACATTTTCTTCTGCTTATAAAACTAATTGTTTATTATGAAATATGTAAATTATTTGATAAAATATAAACAAGTATCACCCATAATCTGTTCACTTTATGGTAATTATCAATATGTTAGTTTCCTTCAATCTGGAATGACCTACCCACCCATGCATGCATGTACACATAGAGATATAACCCGGTATAGTTTTGTTTTAATATTTTTATTACCATATTTTAATAAAATATAAAAATTAAACAGTACTAATTGTAGAAAATACAGAGTATTAGAAGAAGGAAATATTTTAAATGTCCTTCCAGACATTACTATTTTATTGGTACTAATACTTTCTGAATTTCAACTGTGCTAATCCCCGTTTATCTTTGGTTTTGCTTTCTGTGGTTTTAGTGACCCATGGTCAACTGTAGTCTGAAAATATTAAATGGAAAATTCCAGATATTTTGAGAGAGAAAGCAAGAGACCACATTCACGTAACTTTTATTACAGTTTATTATAATAATCTATTTTATTATTAGTTATTATTGTTCATCTCTTACTGTGCGTAACCTAAATTGACCTTTATTGTAGTTATGTATGTATAGGACAAACATGGTATATATACGGTTTGCCAACATCTGCAGTTTCATATATCCATTGGAGTCTTGGAACATATCCCCTGCGCATAAGGGAGGACTACTGTATATGCTTGTCCAAATTTATTTATTGGCTGGTTACATTGGTTTTGGTCACTCTTTATCTCGTGGCCAGTTGCTCATGTTTGCAAACTGAACAAAGTTTAAACTTGGTTTACCACTCATGTAACTGAGCGACTTACTGCCAATCCCTCTCATGTAATTAGCCATTTCAAATTTGCAGTTCTCCTTAGGTGCCATGTTCTCTCATGAATTATGCCTTTGCATATCCTGTTCTCCCTCCCTGGAGAACCCTACTAAACAAACCTATCCTCCCCGACACCCTGCCTCCCACCTTTATCTACCTGGCTGATTTTTAATCTCCACGGTTCAGCCTAAGTTGTTTTACCTGTAGAAGAAAAGCCCACACTGATCTTGTCACTCCCCTTAACCTAGCCAGAGCATCTGTACCAGGGCACGCTGTAGATACCTTTGTAAGATCACTGATAACATACTGTGATTCTTCCCTCACCAGACTGTGCATTTCTTGAGAGTAGGACTATATTTTAATCATTTTGTATTTCCAGTGTCAAGTACAGTGCTTAATATAGAATATGTGCTCTATGAATTTTTGCTGAATAACTGAATGTTTGAATGGACTTAGATATTTTGAAGGAAACCATTGAATAGCATATATGGGGTGAGAGGAGAGAAAACATTGGATTGTTGGTATTACCTGCACATATATGCACACAAATGTGTCTGTATTCAGAAAGAAGTCATACTTAAACACACTTACATGGAAAAACAAAACCATGCTGAGACCTCAAATGTCATACATTTGGCTTACATGCAGCTCATACCATAATGATCCCTGTGAACTGGATTTGTATGTGAATTTGGACTCTTGTTGATGAACAAATACACGTTTCAAGCTATTAAATAGTGGCACTGCAAGCCAGCTAACAGTTCAGTTTCAATGATGTCAACATCTTTATCTTCACAGCAGTGTGTTTGTGCAATTATTTGACTATTTTATTGCATTTTACTCTTATTCTATAAAAGAGTAGATAGTGAGAAAATTAAAAAGATGATAGTAGTGATAAACAACAGTCTAGAGAAAAGATGGAAATCATTAGGCACACTGAAAGTGACGACCCTTTAGGTAGAAAATTAAGGTACATGTGCAAAATATTGGAAATATATTGAAGATTGCTTCTTAAAAAGAAAGTATAATTATGGATTTTAAAACGTTTCAACTAACATTTAAATTTAGTGTTCAGCTTCTAGCCTTCCAACTCTTATATATATATATTTCACCAAGAAAAGTAGAGATGATCTGAATTTGCTGCATTATCCTGGAAATACAGTAGTCTATCTTGGAGAAATGATATAATTTGTACTTACTTGTGTTTTAAGATGGCTACTTGGTTACTTAAATACTCTTTATTTCTTGAGTTTTGTAATAATAGATTGTTGCTAAATATTTTGACGTATCTGTAATGCAGGTAGAGTTTATTTATAGGCGTAGTGTGCAACATTATCGAATGTTTCAAGTAAACTAAATCATATCATTGTGAGATGACCAGATTTCCTTAAAATTTTTGTATTTTTTATGATTAATCTGAAAAATTAAACTCTTCATGCTGCAAAGAAGGTTTATTGTTTTTGCTTCTGTGGAGTAACACTGGATTTTTCTAATTGCCCTAACTTCAACATGACCCCTAATTGCAGATGGGAGAGAGTACAGGTACCTCAGGGATCTGGGGTTGCCCCAGTGTAAGGAGCACAGCCTGGAAAAATGGAATTGATGAAAACTCTAAGGGTGATGGGAGCCTCTGTGGATGCACTGTCCTTATCAGACAAATTCTTGCTGTGGGCATTTAAGACGAACGTATCTTCTGGATAGGTACATATCACTTTCTTTATATTTGGAAATTAACTTCTTGTTATTGCCATCTTTGTGTTGAGTAGATGCCATAATACCACTGGAGTTCTTTCTGTGCTATTTAGGAATCACTGTTGGCTGTTTGGGGACTGCCACAACCATTTGTACCTTCTTTTTCTATTGTTCTGCTTTAAGTTGTAGTGTTTTATTGTCTTGCTGTCCTTGTGTTAGTTTCAAGACTTGGTATTTTATGTGGACTGTTAAGATTTGGAATCTTGGTAGATGGCAGCATTTAGGAAGCTCTTTTTGGGGTCATTTTTCATGAAGAGAGAACCCATGTTATTTAATGATGACCTCACTGGGCAGGGGGGAAGACCAATCTCTTATTTAGCTGCACAGGCCTCTAAGAATTTAATACTTTACTGGTTGGGAGGCTATACTCATGAGTTTTGTTTTTCCTGGGAGTGATGTTGAGTAGCTTTAAGCTTTTCTACATTCTCTGGCCCAGTCCTCTGGAGACCTAGTCTAGTATATTTTGAAGTAGTTATTTGGGCCTAGGATATAGTACATCATCATGAAACAGGATTTTCAGTGTATCTTCCCCCTGCTGCATTATCTGTCATCTGCTTTTTAAAGTTCTCGGGTGTATCATTTAAATCTTTGAGACCTTTGTTGCAGATCTAGTATTTGTAGCTTGGTATGCATTAAATTGGATTCGGTGCCTGGTAAAATTGACATAAAAAAAGAATATATTCATTTTCATATATGATCCTTTAGCAACAAGTTCAAGTCTTAGCCTGATTTGGTCTTCTTTGTATGTGTGTGTTAAAGGTCATAAACAGAAAGGAAAGTGTAGAGGGATAAGTACTCATTTTGTTTTCATGTTTTATATACACACAAATATATATTGCACTATTTCAAACTAGTGAATACAGAGCTTTGGACATGAACACAGGAAGCTTTATATTTGAAAGAAGGAGCATCATTAGTTTTACTAAAATACAGTTGCTATTGTTTATTGCAGTTTCTACCCTTTGCATGCGCCATATTTTGGGGAGTGCCCATTTCTTTCCTGATAATAAAATACAAGGGAAGATTTTATTAAACTATTAGTGTATTTCCCCCAGATTTTCAAATTGGTAGGTCATTAATTTTTTTTAGCACTTCAGTTGCAGCAAAGTGTAGTCCTTTGGGGGGAATTGGTAAAATGAGGATAAACTGGTTACAGGATTCCAGCAGCCTGAAAATAATGCCATATTTGACCAAAATCTCTTTTGTATTCCCTACTATGGTTCTATCCCAGTAGTCCTGGAAATGTGCCTATGGACTATTTACAGTGAGATTATAAAACTAAATCATGATTTTGGTGAATAGAAGCCGGAGCTTGTGGCTCCAGCACCCCAGCTGGCAGTAAGCTCTCCCTAGGTTTATGAATGTAGTTAGATGGCCTCCAACTGTTTACAAGACAGCAGAGGTGAGATCTTTGATTGACAAGTCAGAAATGCATTAGATCATTCTCTCTGCCAGTCTCTGGTTCATGCTGTTAAAAATGTCAGCCTCCAAGTTTGAATGGCAGCCTGAGGGCCTTAGAAGCTTTTTGTTTTCTGAGATGGAAACACAAATTGGATGTGTGCCTGAGCGCTTCATCCTGGGCTGTAATTTCATCTTTTAGCTAAGAACCACAAGGTACATGAGCAAAGCACCCTGTAAACAATAATACTGTGGAAAAAAAATAAACAAGGTCGTGTTTCTGGTACGTTGATCCGATGGTGTCCTGACCTCTATCACGTTGAACATCTCCACTCTGATTGCTGTTCCCTTTGGCATTACAATGAGAGAAAGGGAGACTGACATAGAAGGAAAAGATTTAAAGTTGCAGTGTCGTTGCACATTCCTTGTATTGGCTATGAAATATTGAACTGTCAGAATGTGACACTTGGTTTTTTAAGCAACCTTTCTTGTTTGAGGTGTTTGCAGTTCATTCCTTTCTCCCCCATTTGTCTGCTTTCATTGATAGGGTTGGAAGTAGTTGCCTTAAATGCATGAAAAGGGACAATGTTAAAGAGAAGTGGTGCTGATGGAGCCAAATAAACTTAACACTGGAACATAAATGCAGGCTGTGAGGTGTGGGCAAAAGGAGACCAAAATTGGGTTAGTACATTGTTATTGGAGTTTATGGAACACCATGTTGTAAGGAAGAATCAGCTTAGGTTCTGGTTCTGTTTTTGTGGAGGCAGGAGGTTAGGAAGGCCTAGTGACATAGTTTGTTAACCTGATAGCCTGCTCTTTGGCAGTATTGCTGTCAAATCAACATTGACCCAGCAATGTTATTTGCTGCTCTAAGTACCCAGTGTCTTTGGCAAGTGGTTCATCATGAAAAACTAAACATTTTGGCAAAAAAATAACTTTTTAAAAATGTGCAAAATTTGTGTTTATGGTAAAAAGGTTGATGAATAGGTAATATGGAAGAACCATTATGTTTGTATTACTATCGCTTAATGGCACATGAATAGAAAATCTTCATTGAAAAAGCCAAGCCATAGATTTCTTGGGAAATATTTTCTAGTAATAGAATGAGTTTTCTAGTGCTATTTAAGTTGCATACATCTTAAAACAACAAATATTTTATATTTAAAAAGTTTTATTTTCCTAAGAAAGCAGCACTGTTGTTAGATATGTGCTTAATCCATTTGGGACAAAACTTTGCAAGTAAAGTTTCAAGTGAGGATGACCTTTTGCCATTCTTCTCAAGTATGAAAAAGTAGGAGTTTGTGTTAAAAGTACTTGAATTAACTTTTATTGATGGTTTTGAAGGACAACTATTTAGCTTAGCCCTCTCCCTTTGCAAATGTGAAAGGCAGGAGCTATTCTCTGTCATGAATACATAGTGAAATGCACTGGAAAAATCTTGGTAATCTTTCCTGACATTTCTTAGTTCCCTGCTTTGAGGTTATGCTGGAAAGAGAGGAGACAGTATTTGTAAAATAATGTCCTGCCCCCTTGTATCCATAATTATGTTCTTATTTACAAAATACAGTGTATGGAAAGCAAGACCAAAGGGAGGGATATAGAAAATTAGTTACTGTTGCCTTAAGTATTGCTCTGTATTTTTAAAGCATAAATATTGATACAGATTTGCATTTAAGCTATGAGAACCCACTGTCTTGACTCAGTGGGGGAGTATTCAAAAATCATTCTAGAAATTGATTCCTCATTGGCTGATTTTCTGAGAATGAGTAAAAACAAACCATTCTTTTTAGTCTTGGAAGAATAAAAGTGCAAGTGCTTATCTAAAAAAATAAGCTTAGACATACGTACCCTTATGGAATCTCCTAAATCTTAATACACAGAAACTACAAAATTTCTTCTTCCCCTGGTGTATTATTAATACATCAATTACTGTGAAAATGCCTTTATAGCCCGTGGTTTTATATAGCCATACCTCCATAATAATGATTAGCTTTATTAAAGTCCAGGCTTGCCTCATGAGCAAAAATCAGTGTATTCATAGAACCATAGAGTTTTAGCATTGGAAGGGACTTGAAAGCCATCTAGTCACACACGGGAGTTCTTTATGAAGTATTCTTTGCTGGGGGTTGGGGGATCATCTGATTTCTGCTTGATACTGCCATTTTTGGCAAACTGAACTCCTTGAGACATCTTGTTTTCTTCTTCACAGTTGGTTCTTTTAGAAAGTTTTCCATCAGAGTCAAACTTTTTGTTAACCTATGGATTTTAATTCTGCCTTTTGTAGAAATATAAAATAATAATAATTATTATTTTTTGTATATTTGAGGATAGCTGTCATGTTGCTTATAAGCATATTTTCTGTCCCCAGGGTGAATATTCCTGGTTCTGGTTAGTGTTTCTTTGGAAAACATCAATAATCATTCCTGCCATCTTCATAATCTCTTATTTTGGTGGTGGTGGTGGGCTATCATTCTGGTTGTCCTTTCTTGTGAATGCATTCCACCTTGACAGTGTCCTCATTACAATAGGGCATGCATAGCATGCATAGGGCAGGCAGTGCTGCAAAAGTGTGTTAATAGTTTAGAATATAGTGATAGATACATTTTGTGTTGAACATAATTTGAGTTATGTAATTTAATTACTGCAGCCTAAAATGGCATATTCTTCTTTGGTGTAGGTGATAGAAAAATCTCTAGTAACTTAGCCTGGGCTTGTTTCTTCACCTTTTCTTTGAAGCCAGAAAAGCATATGTAAGCACCTTGACAAATGACATAATGTAGTGGCATATCTGAGTGGTACAGGTATTTTAAACCTAGCTCCAGTTCCTGAAGATGGTGAACATCTGCTTAGAGATATTGTAGAGCTCCACAATGCACTAATTGAATTACTCTTTTCTGGAGTTGCCGACTGCACTAATTGAATTAGAATCTGTGTGTGTGTGTGTGTGTGTGTGTGTGTGTGTGTGTGTGTGTGTGTGTGTGTCTCTCTCTCTCTCTCTCTCTCTCTCTCTCTCTCAGATAATTCCAGCCTTAACCAGAGAGTGTGGGAGATGACTGATGGCGTGTACTGTGCTGCTATCTAATGGCAGCCTATGGAACTACTGAATGGTCTCCGGGGAAGAAAGAATGCAGTCATCTGATCTAGTGTGACCTCAGTCTAACCCCATCCACTTTAGTTCAAAAGGTCCCAGAATGTATTTTTGTAATTCTAAATTTAAGAAGAAAGAATGTGATTAATTTCTCCATTAAAAATTAAGATATATTTTATTAGGCATAGTGTTTTTATGAAGTATTAAGTTGCCAATAATCAACTGAATTAAAAACTTCTAACCTCTAATTTAATTGGTGAAAACAAATCTAAATGTACTGAGTCAATGGATCATGGTTGTTTTGTTTGCTATAACAATATATAGCAAACAAATATAGTTGTTTGCTATAATTATGCTTACCTAAAATTTTAAGAAATTGTTATAGAAAAATTATTTTAATTATAGAAGTATCAGAGCAAGTGTAACAAATCTAATCAATCATTTAAAAATTAACTTTACCACAAATATGGGTAAGTTTGAAATCCTTTGAAGTAGTTGATTTTCTTCTTTTTCTGAAAAAAAGAACCTGTTAGTCACAATTTAATGATTTTTGTAAAACATAAAAATATAATTCTTTACAACTTTAAAAGCAAGTGTATTTTAAAAGCAAATACACTGAGGAGAACTCAGCATGAACTATATTTTGATTCAGTTTAACTCTAGGCATTCTAACTTGTAAAAAATAGACCTTAACAGAAAAATACATATGTATAATTGCTTGCTTTATAAAACATTTATCTGTGCATATAATACTACGTCAGTAATAGAACAATGCTAATTTTTTTTGAGCATTTAAAATGATCTCTTTCAATCTTGTCATATGAGGGGAATATAAAGTATAAAAAAGTTTTAATCTCTTCTATATTATCATTATTAAAATAAAATATACATTTGACTATTTCAGTATCTTGTAGGCCAGTTTTTTTATTGCAAGACTGAGCTACTTAGGTTTCTTGTACAAATAGCTTTAATTGAAATGACTAAAATATTTGATATGCACTGTTTAGATTGGCTTTAAGGGCATTTTATGGATTTAGAAACTGCATTTTGGCACCTTGTAGATTTAAAGCTTTACAAATAATATTGCCATTCACAACTACGTATTTAATTCATTTGTAGAGTACTTTTTGTGTGTACCAGATACTGTACATAGTACTGGACATAAATTAAGATTCACACCCTGTCCTCAAGGAGCTTATAGTTATTTATTGGATATTTATTTAGGGCACATATACTAGGCAGTAAGCATGTATGGGGTGGGCAAAAGTATATTTACATTTGTGAGTACGTGAAACAGTTTATTCTTGTATTATTTATTATTGTATCATTTTCTATGTGAACAACTGTAAACCTATTTTTGCCCCACCCTGTATAATTCTAGGGGGTGAGGACTAGTACTGTGAGTAATCATTAGTTTCGAGTATTTTTCCCATTGTTGAGCTAGAGTTCTGGCTTAATAGCAGCTCTAAGGAAGCAGTATACTTATGTTCATATCAGGTATAGCTCATCTCAGCAGGAAGAGTGATACACATATTTCAGACTAGTCTGTCTCTTAAGTGATTTTCCGTTTTGCCTTTACACACCTTCTAAGGGAGCAGTGGTTTTTTGTTTGTCTGTTTTTATTTTTTATAGCTTTGCATGTAGCTTAAAAAGAGATGGGTAACATTTGTTATAGTGCCTCCTACTGGTGGTCATAGTTTGTCAGTCCTTGTCACCAGAATTGGTAGTGCCCATTTCTGATTTGGTAGTTAATTCGGGGCTTCTTCTAAAGCTGTAAATGGGAAAGAGTCCATTGCATAGTAGGTATAAAGTACTTCTTTAAACAGTCTATTTCTAGAACCTAAATTGTCCTGAGACCAGCTCTTGATATAAAAATTCATAGAAACCTGTTTTTCACAGAGTGTGGTAACTTCTTGCCATAGTGCTATAGTGTTAAAATTCACATTGGCCAGGTTGTTCTGTAAATTAAACACTGACAGCTAGCCTCAGGGGAACAGCCAATGTATTTATGATGATGTGCTGATTACACAAAATACACTGCAAGCAGAAAACAGCTGCAGAGAACAAACCTCTTAAAAAGAATACAATTACAAATAGCACCCTCAGTATTTCTAGTGGTGAACATAGAAACAGCATGCTAATGCAGGTTCGTTCTTAGTCTGCCTGCAAACAAAAAATCCGAAGGAGAGAAGTTAAATTATAGCTGATTGTACATGTGGTGTCAACATAACAATTGAACACATTTTGTTTCTGAAGAGCATCTTTGAGTACACAAATTTCAGGTGTGAAGTAATCTACCCTTGCTCCCACCCCTTTTTTTGTTAGTAGGTTTTGTTAGTGTTTTTCTCATATATAGTAGGGCATGGCCTTAAGGTATATTAAGGGTTCTGGACATTTAAGGGATATTTACACAATGAAGTGAGCAGGAGAATATCTACATTGTTTTAAAAACTGCAATAGAAACTTGGTATTAGGGTTTGGATATCAACATTTCAGTTGAAGAAACAGCTTACAGCTCTAAATTTTCACTGTTATTAATGCTTTGAAGATGTTTGCCCTTGGAATTAATAAAAGGAGTCATGATTCTGTACCTATGGTAAGGTATTTCTAATTTCTTAGATTTTCCTTTTTCAAGGTTATAATATTTTAGGACCCTGGAATATCTGGGTGATTATATATTTTTAAGAGAATCAACTCTCAAGTATGTCCCCTTTAATCCCTGCATGTTCCTGGTTATTTGCAGACAAGTAAGAAGATTAGAAAAAAATTGTTTTCTTTGTTAGAGATTTTTCTGTTACAGTTTATGGTTGGTATCTATGAAGTATTTTAACTGCTGAGCATGTTTAAATTGGTACAAAATATGTTGATCTTCCAAGACATAAATTTACTCAAGCCGACTATAAGGTATAGCAAGGGGACATAGTGATTGGAAACAGTTCACTTCACCCGCCTGAAACTAAGAATCAACTCTTCAGTATATGGATCACTGGTATGTAATAATCGACTATTATTGGTCTGTCTGTTGATCTGTTTTTAAATCAGTTTGGAACCTCCTGGAGTTATTTTCTTGCTCTGCTGACATCAATCCCATGTGGCAGAGGAGTTGTGTATAACCGCTTCGGTTTAATCAATAGAATAATTGATAAACCAGATAAGATTTAAACTGATTATAGCCCCAACAGAATTCCCCAGAGGACTTGGACTCTCTTAATTTTGACATGTGTGTTGTGTACCCTGAGGATGAAGTGCAGTTTGAATTATCTGCTTTTATTTGCTTAATGACGGGGAGGGTGTTAAAGTCAAATGTTTAATTAACCCAGCAATGGGCTGCGTTGTCACTTACACACAGCTGATTGAGATATCTCATGGAGAATACTGAATAGGAATGATAATGTGGCACTGGGATGGAAGATTGCTTTTTCAATCCATTTGCTGGGTCACTGCTTTGAATGTCTTATTGGATGAAAGGCATTCAGCCTGGAGAAAAAATTCAGCATTTAAGTACATTTTGTTCTCTTCTCTCTCTCTAACCCCCTCCCTGCCCAGAAGTTAACTAAAATAGATATGTTCTAGGTTTAATAAGCCATTCATGTACTAGTAAGAGATCAGGGTAGTCAGTAGCCTCAAGCTACATAATTTCATGTGGAAACGGAAAAATCCTGCTAGCCTCCAAGGCGTTCTAAATGTGAGCTCTTTTGTCCCTCATATCCCCTGTCCCTTGCCATTATTGTGGAGTTGTCTTTGGTTACTTGTGTCTTGCTTCTCTTGGTAGTGTTTGTTTGATATGCAGCTACCTCTGTGGCCACAGGCAGACCTTTTTCTCCTAAAGGAGCCTGTTCTTCATTACATTTTTGCTATTTCTTGCAGCTGGCTTCTATTTGGTTGTATTTCTGATCAAATATTAAATTGAGATTGTTGAACTTGTTAGATGAAAATGCAAAGCATATAGATTCTTGTTACTTTTGCTACTGCTATTAACAAACAGTTGGTTTTATGTATATTTCATTTTGTTAAGAGATAGTTTGCTTTCTGTATGGACTAAAAAACTAGGCCAGGAAAGATCTAATAGCCCACACTATCAAAAATGCAGTCCAGGCAATTGGAGTTTTAATGACTTGCTGCCCACAAAAAATCCCTGACTAGCTTTATAATCAAATGTAAAATTCTTTGGAGGCGTATTGAGCAAAATTTCAAAAAATTGTATCCTGGCTTTCCTTCCTTGTAGTTCTTATGTTTGTTCCTTCTATCCTCCAAAGATCTAAAGCAGGAATTTACTAATTTTTTTCCTTTTCTTTAGTCATTTGTATTCCAGAGAGCACAATAGGGAGAAGGGTACAAGATTGATTTTTTTATGTGTATCCTCTTGAAAGCATAGTCTGGGGCATGACTACTTGTGTGAGGGGGTGGCGGTTACAAAGCAGTGGAAGCATGCAGCTGGTTTGCAGGCTCAGGTTGGACTTTTGCGGGTCAAGGCAGACCAGACGAGTAGCTTATCTTGAGGGACCTAAGTAATAGACCAAATATAGAGCAGCTATTTCAGGAATCATGTAGGTCATTTAATTATCCATTATGATTGAGCGGCTAATGCTCTTTTGGCAATTACATGACCTCTGTTATTCTTGAAACCTTTCCAGGCCCTCGTGGGTCGAATGACCCACCAGTCAGTGCATGCAGACTTCATTCCACCCAGAAGGAAAGGAGAAGCTGGAAACTACTGGCATTTAGAATTGGCTTTGCTTTCTTTACCGACCACTATCCAGAATGTCCTTTGTACAGCAGTCAGTGATAGGCAACTGGTTTTGAAGTCAACTCTTCCTTCATTGTCTGCAGGAGCAAGAAGTACATTGGTTTCCACAAGAGGGACTTGTGGCAAAACAGACTTTAATACCAAAGTTGGCGATTACAATAATCAAAGGTTCTATACTCTAAGAACAAGTATCATTTAAAACTAACTTTTGATATCTGTCAAACAATCACCATTACCAAACTCTGAAGTGATTTTTTCCATAACACAACAAAATGCTATTGATGGTACTAATAGCAGACTTTAAAAGATCATTGATTAAAATTAGCCCAGTTTAAATTGGCTAATCATTTATTTAAGTAATTATGTTAAAACATTTAATTAAATAAAGAGGTCATTTTAAAAGTGAGATGCTGGTCCAAGACAGAATAATTCTAGAATACTTGGATAATGTTTCTCACTTTTTTCCTTAACAAAAAAAATCATTAACATTTCCAAAGAAAGCACTTTTTTCCTACTAGATGATAGTAAAACTTACTTGTTTGCAGTTGTAGTGACTTACCAAGTAATTCTGAGAAAAGAATGTTGGTTTCTTTTGATTCTTTAGATTAAAAAGTTATGGTGAGTGCCCTGGCCAGGTGGCTCAGTTGGCTGGAGCATCATCCCATACACCAGAAGGCTGTGGTTCAATTCCTGGTCAGGGCACAGACCTACGTTATGGGTTTGATTTCCAGTTGGGGTGCGCATGGGAGGGTTTCTCTCTCTCCCCCCATCCCCATATTTCCCCCCCTCCCAAAAAAAAATCAAAACACATTTCCTTGGATGAGGATTAAAAAAAAGAATAGTTATGGTGGGGGAAAGTGAAGACACCATAAACTATTTATAGGATTTCTCAGAAATGCATGAAATTCTGTATATTTAGCAAAATGGAAGCTTTAAGGTATATAACCATTCTCTAGCATTCTAATAATGTAGGACCATAGTTAGGAGAAATGATTTTGTTAGAATAACACACAAACATATCCTTTAAGTAGAAACCATTTTCACTGTCACAGGAAAAACAAACCTATAAGGTTGTCTATCCTGGGGCAGTAAAATTAACCATCTTCCCAAATAAATTTGTTCAACTACTCCTGGTAGAAATCTAAGTCAGTCTGTTTTGGTTTTATTTTCATTTTGTTGTTTGGTAATATTAACAAATGAAAAACTGAAGACAGTAGTTGGTGTGTTTAGCCTTTGATCCTTCAGAAAAAAGAAGACTTCTCACTTAAATTTTAAATCCTTTAAGCCAATTCTACCTCGGTGTCTGGCTACTTAGAGACCTATGATAGTGCAGTCTGTGTGAATTATGCTTGCTGTTTTCTATTTAAAAACGTACCTTCCTTCATTGTACTTAAAAAAAATTTGTAGTGGCAATGAACGGAAAATGAGAAAGCAGAATTTACAGTAAAAGAAAAAGTTAAAGCTTAAATTCAGATATAGTGAATAAGGATATAGTTAGTGTTCTTGGAATTTTAAGAGAAAAGCAAGGGATATGAAGCAAAATGTGATGTTTGTTTTTTTATTGGTAAATTGTTACTCTTTAAGGCATACCCTTTAATACCTATGTTAAACCCTGTTTTTTACCCTTAGGAACCAGAAGTCTATATGAGTAAATGAGAGGAGATGGTATTTATAGTTTTAAAAACCTGGAAATTCATTAAGGTTGTATAATTAGTGGGAAAAGCCATAGGGTAATAATTCCATAGATCACTTTTTTTACTTTGTTGAAACGATTTTAAAATATTTTTTTAATTTTTCGACTACAATTGACATACAATATTATATTAGTTTCAGGTGTGGAGCATAAATGAATAATTAAAGAAAAAAGAGAGTGATTAAATAAGGGACCATTTACTATAGAAATATACATGTAAACATGAATCTTAACTTAGCCCAATCTGGTTTTCAGAAATTTACTTATTTATGTGGGATGATTTTATTTTCGTTCCAAAATGGGTAGACATGTGGGGATATTACAGTTTAAATGGGTAGACATTTGGGGATATTACAGTTTATCAACTTATAGGAACCTTAAATTTCTTTCACAATATTGTTGAATTGTAATAAAATGGAAACACCAAAGCAGGGAAGATATCCAAGGTAATGGAAGTCATTTAGCAGAAAAATATCAGGAACAAGGATGACAGAAATAACTATTCTACAGAGAGAAAGGATTTGGGCATTATGTCCTAAGGGTTCTGTAGTTCTTGATTTTGAAAAATCAAGAAGATCTACAGAATGCAGATGTCTTTGAGTTACAAAAATAACCAGATGTCCTTATTAGTAGAAGCAAATGTTTGCCTCGTAATTTACACAAAACTATGTGCAGAGGATCTCTGGATGAAATATTGTGTAAATATGGCAGCAAAGAAAATTGTAGCATGAAAGGATTTGTCCTAAATACCTAATCATAAGGGTTATATCTTGAAAAGAAAAAAAAATCTTTGAGATTTATGTAGAATTTAAAGTTAAAAAAATTGTGTAGATGTAAAGGTTCACATGATAGGTAAGCTTTTTATTTTTTATAATGTATGTCTTTGTATCCCAGTTCCCCCTGATGAATTTTTATTAATTTTACTGAGTTTTTTTAAACTACTTATGTGCTGTCATTGTATTTTAAACAGGAAAAACATACACATGAAACTTGTTTTTTCCTGAACATATTATCGTCATCTTAGTTCTGTCAAGAAAAACAACCTGCAGTAGTATATAAAAGCCCTCTTTCCAAGCCAGTTGGGTGTTAAAAATATTAAGCTACATTTTATAAATAGATGTGGTTTAGTGACTGCATTGGGATGTTGAACAGAATAAAATTAAAAAAGAAAACTACTTGAAAGGGCAGGGTATGAAGTATTTTTGTTTGTTTTTAAATTAAGCCTTTAGAGTAAAAAAGAAAAAAACCTTTAGAGTTTAAATGGACTATTACTTTTGATATGGAGCCTATTAACATAATTACAGACTCTTTTGTATACTTATAGTTATTGCTAAGTTTATGTTAAAACCTTTGATTAAGAAATCACAAAGCTGAATGTGTTCAGACTCCTCTGTGGTATCTTTCCTATTAACAAAACAGAGATAACTGTTTTTACCTTTTTTTGTCCCCATACTTATTGGTAGAAGTTTGTCCTTCTATAGCTATGCTTTTAGTGGTGAAATATGAAATGCTGTATTATGAAATAGTCTATAATTTGAAAGTTACCAAAAGCAAGGCTGCTTTTTCATGCCCTTGCCTTGTCACTCTGGTGCAGCTCGTCTCTTCCATCTTCCTTATCAGAGCATCTCAGTGCTTAGTTGAACTTGTTTATCTTAAAAGAGCAGGAGGCAGGCTTTTAGGGAGTGAGCTACATGTTCCAGTATAACAGGCACCAATGCTGTTTGACTTGAAAAACATTTGATCTCTTACATTAACAGCCCATGTCACTGTAATAGGGACTACAGCTGGGCTGTTGTTTAGTTTTCTATTATTTTAGCTTTGAAATAACTGTTAGTGCTGCTCCAAAATCTTCGTGTTTAAAATTGTATACTGGCTGTCCCCCCAGGACTCGTAAGTAAACAAGGTGATATGTGTGGCCAGGGGGAGCATATTTTGTTAGCTTCGTTTTAAATAAGAACCTTGCCTATCTAAAGATGGTTTTTGTTGGATCCCTGAGAGTGTGCTGCGTGACTTTCTTTGCTTGTGTAAATTTGCAGATATAGCAGTATCTTAAAGCAGATTTTTATTATGAATGTATATGCTTAGTAACTATTAATTATGAACTTTCATATTTTTTTCTTGAATAAGAAAGCATTTAGTTTTTTCGTGAAGCTTACCTTCAAATGTCCTGCACAGTTTCCCTAAGCAGTTTGTACAGTCGTTGAGAATGGCAAGCAAGAATTTAAGGGGTATGTTTGTTAGACTTAAATATTATTTAGCTTTATTTTTAAATATTCAGTTATTGGTAATTTCTGTGCCAGGAATAGTTTGACAGTTGGAATCAGGTAGCAGTATTTAAAGACCAGAAAATATAATTTGTAAAATCAGGTTCTTGTTTCCTTCCTTTTTAAGAGTATGTCTTATTTTAATAATGATAGAGTGGCAACTTATTATAGCAGTGGTGGAATGGCAGCAGACAATTTTACTCCTTCCTTTCTGCTTCCTCTATCTGTTTATTTTCAGGAACCTAGTTTGTTTTCCTATTCTAATTCTTTTCTGATGTGAGACAACACTACGAGGCCACCCAGCACTTTCTTTGAATTTAACCTAAAATATATCAGCCAGCACAAACATAATTGGTTGAAAGGCAGCCATCTATCTGGGGAGTTCTTCTAAATACTGAATGTGCCATGTGCTTTGACATGACATATCTGTAATATCTCTGAATACAGAGCACTTTCGGCATTAGCTGTAGGTGTTAAAGCAGTAGTGTGTTTTAAGAATGTATGCTGTGCAAATTCTGGCTCGTGAGGTAATGACAAGTGTTTGCCTGAATAGACAATATATTTCCCCCCCTGAGGTCCCCACACACCTAGTTTCCCTCAAGCTCATCATCTCTGTCAGGTTAATCAATAGGCACCGTATGGCAGAGGGTCAGTAATCAGTGTCATCGTGCCTTTAAATCGTGTTGAAAATTTGCTTAAAGCCTGGGCCAATTAACATCGAGATGATGAATGGATGGGAAGATGGGAAGAGCCTGACGCTCAGGGGCTTTGTGAGGAGGAGATGCTCAGCTGTTGAGCAGCAGACACCAGCGAATAAAACCAGCCATTCATGTGAGCTCAGTCCACCCACTCTTAATGATAATGTCAATCTAGCAAAATATATACACATTGGAGTTGTCACGAGTTCATAAATCAAAGGAGTTTGTCAAAGGCATTCAGATTAACGAGGCAGCAGCAATAACAAGTCAAATTTGCATAGAGAATTGCTTGAATCTCAGTAAATTATGATCCTGTTTTTCATTTGATTATTTGCTAATGTCTCAAGAGGGAGAATGATTATATTAGCATGCAAAACCTACTCCAGAAGTAGAAATCTGAGGTATAGAAGACCAGCACACTATGACAATTAATCAGTTTCTGCATACTAGCATAAATGCACAAGGCCCAGAAATGAACTTCTTTTTTATTATTATTTCTCCTTGCTACTGATCCAAATGGTTCAGCTTGACAGAGACTTTATATTGCTTTAACAGTGTTCTGAATTGTGCCTGCAGGCAAGACATAGTTATGCAGCTATAACCAACCTATCCATCTGCCAACCAGATTGGAATTCTCCTATCCAGGGCTTCCATTAACCCCCACTGACAGCTCCAAACAGGATTAAGAATTTGGAAGCATAAAAAATAGTTGTTCTTTGAAAATATACACAATCCCTTTGCATTTGAGAAAGGCTGCATCTGTAGTATTTTATTGTCAGTGTTGGACAGTATATATAGCAGGGGGGAAACCTACTTGGCTTTTTTTTTTTTTTTTTTTTTAAACTTCTGTCATAGGGAGTAAGGCAGTACTAATGGAAGTCCTGTGTGTTTGGTTGTCCCTGAGAGTGCTGTCCATTATATCTGGTTCAGTTGGTGTATTACTAGAAAATATCACTTCTTGAAAGCTTTAACTGGTGGATCTTGTTGAAGTTTAGCAGTATGGGGAGGTTTTTATATGGTTGTGGTTTAATAGAGTATGTCAAATGATAAACATGCTGAAGAAGCAGTGTTCATGAAAATGTGCCTGAAAACATTATCTTACGAAGTCCTCCCTAAAACTCATTCTGGAGTAGGATTTTTCAGTCACCTTCTGAACTTAAATGACCTAAATTTTCCCTGTTGTATCCTAGAAGGATTAATTAAAATTTGTTTCAACACACAGATATATACAGTTTTTTATTTATGTCACCTTTTATTAAAGAGTTTGAATAATTTTTTAAAAGATTTTATTTATTTATATTTAGAGAGGGGAAGGGAGAAAGAAAGAGAGGGAGAGAAACATCAATATGTGATTGCATCTCACACGCCCTCTACTGAGGACCTGGCCTGCAACCCAGGCACGTGCCCTACACTGGGAATCAAACCAGGACCCTTTGGTTCACAGGCCGGCGGTCAATCCACTAAGCCACACCAACCAGGGCTCGAATGATTTTTATGTAGCTGAATTACCTTTTAACCTTATAGAAGAATAATTGTTTCTACTTTTGAAAAATGTAAATCATATATTATTTGGAGGCTATAATTAGCTCCAAATCATATAATAAGTTAATGGGAAAATATTAATCCAATTACTACTAATTTCCCAGTCAAGTCTGCTATATGATGATTACAACTAGTTATTAGAAATTGGTCTCAAGATTTTTTTCTTCATGTGGGTTGTCATTCTACATAATAATGGAAAAATGATTCCATTTTTAAAATGTGTTTAAAATCAGAGTTATAATTCACCACAATTTACCTGCTTTCCTAAAATGATATAATTTTCCTGGTTACAGAATCCTTTGAATTCTCCCAATGAAGAATGTGGCATCGGTGGAATATGTTATTTCTAGTTTGGGAGCTGTTATTCTATCTGTCTCTTCAAAGAGGCTTAGGTGCTATTGCACCATCCAACCTTGAGCAAGATGCTTACTCAAAGATTATTATAAGTCATTATGAGTGACTTGACTTTTCATCACTGTGTAAATTAGTTTAGTTTTTCATTTGATTATATAATCAACTCTTAATTATCCATGTCATCAGGAGTGTGTGTTCGAATAGATAACTGAAAACAGTAAATAAGCCACTTACTAGGTCATGGAGAATATTACCCCAGTCATGAAACTTCTGGTTGCTACTTTCAAAATCTAACTTCTTGTTTTTGACACTAAAAACCCCTGGAAAGTTAGGAATGCTTTGCTTATCCACAGAAGAACTTTCCCTCCTTAATCAAGTATCTGCAGACTTTATCTGTAAAAGACCAGGTCATAAACATTGAAGCCTTTGCTGGCAGTAGGATCTCTGTCATGCCTGCTCAGTTCTGCCATTGTAATGTGAAAGCAGCCGTAGCCAAAAGGCAAATGAATGGGGTGGCTAAGTTTCAATAAAACTTTATTTGCAAAACAAACAAACAAACAAACAAACACTAAAGCAGGAACCTGCTAATTCATGCTAAATGATGTACTGGCATTGTAAGTGATGGAAAGGGAGAGCTGTAGTGGGCTGTCACTTTGAAGTTTCTCTGCTAATGAAAATCATTTTTAAAGCTAACTGGACAGTATGGGTATAGGGTTTCAATTTTCTTTTTTATTAAGCCCTTATTATCTATATGTTATCTGATATGTTGGGAGGTAGAGGGAGCCACAAAGACTTTGTCCAATAAGCTTTCAGAAAATATTATTGGGTAGTTGAGCATAATATGCAGACATTTATCTAAGTGTGGACCAAAATAAAATTGGTAAGGAATCTCTAGTAGAGTAAAATGGAGCCTTATGGTTTCTTCGACATGACAGTTGAAATTCATTATAAGAATGGGTAGGACTGCCCTGGCTGGTGTGGCCCAGTGGACTGAGCACCAACCTGTGAACCAAAGGGTTGCTGGTTCAATTCTAGTCAGAGCACATGCCTGGGTTGTGGGCCAGGTCCCCACTTGGGGGCCTGTGAGAGGCAACCAATCGTTGTTTCTCTCCCTCTCTTCCTCCCTCCCCCTCTCTCTGAAAAATAAATAAAACCTGAAAAAAGAAAATAATGGGTAGGACTTAAATAGATTAAATAATTTTCTTGTGTTTATAATTATAGAGTGAGCTAGACTAGAATTAAAGGTTTTTCCTGCCTGGAAGTTTCAAAATCATATCACATATCATCGAGACTATGAAGAAACTTGCTTACCTAGGGCAGACAATGTACATTGATGGAAGTAACGAAGTGATGCAGCAGAAAATCCTGAAAGGTCTTGAAAACCAGGCCCAGAACTTCATATTTAATTTCATAGAAATCAAGAGCCACTAAAAGTTTTTGAGGAAAATAAAGGCCACCATGACAATAGTGGTGTTTAAAAAAAGATAAATCTGGTAAGAGTATTTAATCCAACAAACATTTTAAAACTCAAATTATATTTTTAAACTTTGTGCTGAGATACTGGAAAATGAAGATGAAAAAGAAGCTGACCCTGCCCTGAAGGAACTTATAGTGTAAAGTGGGGGTGAGAAGCTCATTCATAGAGAGATATAATGTAGAAAGAATATAAAGAATAAGTGCCAAAATAGAAATAAAATGCTAATTCAGAGTAATTAATTGCAGCTGGGACTAGGTCGCATGGAGGGGTGGGGCAGGAGATAAGCACGGGCTTCTGAGAGTCTGTTGACTCTTGAATCGAGATGTTAGTAGAAAAAGAGATTAGGAAAGAGGGAATAGAATTAGCAAAAGCACAGAGATGTTTTATTTTGGAGAAGGATAAATAATGTTACATAAATGGTGCAAGAGACTTTGATGGAAATGAAAGTTGGCCAGGTTGTGGATGATATACTAAGAAGTTTGGACTTAATCCTGTAGGTGACAGAGAGCTGTAAAAGGTTTTTGAGCAGGGGAGTAACGTCTCTTCAGAACAGTGATTCTGACAGTATTGTATAGAGTGGATCAGATAGAGAGGTAGGCAAGGATACCACAAAGCTGTCTCAGTGCAGTAGCACTTGGTGAGAGCTGTTGGTAGTCTAGACTAGAGTAGGAGCAGCAGAAATGCAAAACTATTAAAATAGACAATTCACAGGAAATACTGAGGACTTGAATTGGCTAGATACATTCAAAGAAAAAAGGGGGGAAAGGAGAGTAGAAATTGACTGATTTAATTGTGGGGTGGAAAGCAAAGTTTGAGGATAAGAGCTGTCCTTTTAAATTTGGGTTGATTTTGAGACAGTTTAAATTTATCATCTAAATACTTTTTTAATGTGGTTCCTTTTTTTCACCCCCAGGTTACTTCTAGAAACAATCCCTGAGATCTAATGCATGAACTTTAGCAATATTTCACTTTATTGGCTTTTTGCAACCCAAACCTCTTATTACAGTGTCTCTAAGAGTTAAACCCAAATGTTTTCGGTTTGAAGTTAAATTCAAAGTTGTCAGTGAGGCTTTTATTCTGCCCCTTTAAATTCTAAGCTAGTAAGTGCTGGACTAAGAGATAAATATTTTAAGTTAATATTAAAGATAACAAGTTCTATAGTATCTTTTTTCAGAAATATTTTAATATAATTCTACTACTTATACAATGTTGTTTCTCCAGGACGATTCTGTAAGTAATTTACTATAATGAAACTTTCCATCTGATGTTGTTAATGAGTTGTGAGAAGTCAGGTTTTTCTAGTTGGTTCAGGGTTAAGTGGTAGAGTATAACTTTTCCTTATATTTGATGGAATTCTCTCCCCCCCGCCCCCATTTATTTTTCATTGATCTGACCTCTATTTTTCTACTTTTTATTTTAAAGATTTTATTTATTTACTTTTAGAGAGAGGGGAGGAGAGTGAGAAAGAGAGAGAGAGAAGCATGCAAGAGATATATCGATCAGTTGTCTCTCACATGCCCCCAGCTGGAGACCTGGCCAGAAACCCAGGCATGTGCCCTGACTGAGAATCAAACCAATGACTTTTTGATTTGCAGGCCAACACTCAAGCCACTGAGCCACACCGGCCAGGGCTATTTTTCTATTCCTTATTTAAACATATTTTCTTCTAGGCGTCATCTATTTTGTTAATTTTTATTTTGATACAATTTCAGATTTACAGAAAAGTTAAAAGAATAGTACAAGGAATCTCCTTATACTCTTCACACAGATTCTCCACATGTTAACGTGTTACCACAATGATTTTATCTCTTACTTATACATACACATGTATATACTCACACCCACTTACTATTTTTCTTAACCATTTGACAGTTACAGACATAAAATCCCTTTACCCCTAAATGTTTCAGTGTATGTTTCCTAAAAACAAGGACATTCTAAATAATCACAGTACAAATTATCAAAATTAGGAATTGAATGTATAAGCAAACCGTGTGGGACATTCATACAGCGATACTAGTTGGCACTGAGAAGTGTTGATATATATAGCAGCACAAATGAATCTCAGCCATGTTATACTCAGTGAAAAAAGACAGTCTCAAAATTACACACTATATGGTTCTATTGTATGACATTTTATAAAAATTAAATTGAGACAAAAATAAAGCAGTTATTGTGGGGAAAAGGGTTGATTATAAAGGGGCAATGCAAGAGAATTTGAGGAGTGATAGAACTGCTTTACATATTAATTGTTGCAGAAGTTACCAATGTATGGTTTTGTCAAAACTCATAGAACTATACACTGAAAAAAAAGAGTGAATTTTTCTGTACGTAAATTTTTAAAGTGGGGAAACAATCAGGAGATTAACATTGACACAATGTAATTAGCTTATCTAAAGACCTTATTTAAAATTTTCCAGTCCAATGATGTCCTTTATAGTAAAATATAAAAAAATGTTTTATTTTGATGGGTAACTATTGAGCACATAATATCTGCTCAATAGTTACCCATCAAAATAAAATAAAATAGAGGGGTCAGGAGGAAAAAACTTGTGGATATGGGCTAGAAACTACTCATTCTGTTTGGTCAGATCACTATTTTCACTGTATATACTTTCAGTACAGAGGAGTCTACCATCAGTTTTGTTTCAGCTCCTTCAGAATTTCAGATCACAAGTTTAATTCGGTTGTCATCTCTCTTTCATTTCCTTTACCTTGAAACAGTTCCTTAATCTTCCTTTGTGTTTCATGACATTGACATTTTTGTTAAGTACAGACTTTATAGAATGTCCCACAATTTGGTTTAGTCTGATGTTTTCTCATGATCTGTTTGAGGTTATGTGTTTTTGGCAAGGTTATCTCACAAGTAATAAATAATGTGTTCTTCTCAGTGTATCATAGCAAAAAGTACATAACGTTAAGATGTATGCCAGATCTCTCTACTGTGCAGTTACTTTTTTTCCTTTTGTAATAAGTATCTTATGGAGAAATATTTTGGCATTATATAACTATACTGTTATTTGTCTTTCTCCTGCTAATTTGTGTGATGAGTCTTCCTTGCCTTAATTAATTACCCTTAAATAGAACTTATTAGACATAATTTAGCTTGATGACCTGGTGAACATTGTGAACAAAGTGAACATTCCTTGTTAGGATGTGTCATAGTTAAATATACAAGGAGTAACTGTGGTGTTGAGCTGTCCTGGGCAATGTTGGAGAGAGACAGGCTTTGAGAACCAGAGGCGACCACTCTGGTATATATGGCCATTTCACGTACACCTCCGTCCTCAGGACTGTAGGGCTATTCATCTCTTATTCACTGATTTTTTTGCTCTCCTCTTCACTGTTGGGAGGGTACCTTACTCGTTGCTCCTTACATCATGACTGTTTAAGGTCACTAGCTCTATTTTATATAACAGTAGAGTTGAAATTTTTGTATTGATTTGCTTTCTCAAGGTGGATGGTCCAGCGTTAAAAATGCTAGGTTAATCTATCCAAAAAGAACTAGGTATAACAATGTTTGTTTTTCTCTTTTTCCTGTTTAAGAGTTGCTCTTTTTAACAACACATATATCTGTATTCTTTGCCCTGATGGGAAGGGAGCTCCTCTACAGCTCTGTGTTCTGCTCTTAGACAGTGATTATTCTTTAAGCTCCCTTCACCTTTTCATACCTTAGATGTTCTCATAATACTCATTCAATAGTTCTCCATCTAAATCAGATAAAATAGAGAGTCAGGAGGAAGAAAATTGTGGATATGAGCTAGATATAGTTACTGTTCATCTTGTTAGGGTCCAGATCACTGTTTTTCACTGTGTAATTTAGTATAGAGTGTTTACCATCAATTTTGTTTTATCCCAAGCACCTGTAGAGTAAAAATGTGATTTATAATATCTTTAGTATAACAAACTTTCCACCAAAAAGTAATTAGGCTTTCAAGTTTATTATAATGACATTTTAACAAAACATTTAATTTTGAAATATAGGAACTTACATTGAATTAAACAGGTTTTGGTTATCTAAAAAGGTATTTTATTTAAAGAAAGGTGGAACTTCATGGTTTGGAGAATAGTAGTTACTTGCAAATTACAAGTTTATAATTGAATACTGGCTTAATTGAATGCAGTTATAATTGAATACTGGCTTAGTTGAATACAGTTATAATTGAATACTGACTTAAGTTTTTATTATATAAGACATTTAATTTTAGTATTTAAAACAGTGATCTATACTTAAAATAACAAAAAAGTTAAATACAGGCATTCCTTAGAGATATTGCAGGTTTAGTTCCACACCGTCTCAGTAAATTGAGTACAGGCATACCTCAAACATATTGTGTACTTGGTTCCAGACCACCCTAATAGTGAGTATAACGTAAAGCGGGCTGTAATCTTTCTTGCTGGTGGAGGGTCTTGTCTTCAGTTTGTAATAAGACTAGGTAGATATGCCTTTATACAAATTGACCTTTGCCCTCTTTTGATTCTCTTATGGCATATATTGCTAGTTTCCTTATTTGGAATGCTTTATAGTCATTAACTATCTCTCTCTTTTTTTTTTTTTTTGTAGATAGTCTATATTCCTTTTTTTTCAAAATGGGGAGAAAAGCAATTAGAACTCTTAAGTTATTGAGTCTCTGTCCCTTGCTTGTACAATAGCGTGTTTTTTTCTTCTTTGTCTTAGTTTTAGGGACCTTTACCTTAGAGATCATCACCTATGTAAAATACCAAGTTAAACTTCATAAGGGATTTCTGTCCAAAAGGAACACCTTAGTTCCAACAGTGTACAAAGGAACAGTACTGGCCTGTCAAGCTAACTAAAGGTAATACATGAAGCACATACAGATGTTAGCCACAGAGGTTCAAGAGCCTTTAAATGACATTATATGTATACTAGTTATCCTTTAATATCTTTTAAAATATGATATTTAATTCAAACCAAAAAGTATAACTAATATCTAAGTTTAAAATACAGTTATGATCCTATGTTGTACTAGTGATTTCATACTTGTATGAAAATTTTCAGATAAACTCATACAGGAGAGAACTTCTTGATCTAAAAATAAAGTAACTCCCCACTTAGAATATGATGAATATGTATCAACTGTAAATATTAAAATATTAACATTACAAATGTAGTTGTGGAAAATAGAACCCAAATAATATGTATTTGCTTGGATTTCCTGTATTTTGCCTTGCAGATAGTGATTTACATGTGTTGATCACCAGATTTTTAAAATTATTTTTCAGTGTTAAAATACACATAACATAAAATTTACCATCTGACTATTTTTAAGTGTCCAGTTCTGTGGTGTTAAATACATTCTTTCACCCCCATTCATCTTCATTACTCTTTTTGTCTTGTAAAATTGAAATTCTCTACCCATTAAATAACTCCCCACTTACCCCTTCTCTCAGTCCCTGATTTTGACTATTCTAAGTATCTCATACAAGTCTAATCAGACAATATTTATCTTTTTGATAAATAGCTTATCAAGCTGGCTTATTTCATTTAGCATAATGTCCTCAAGGTTCATCCATTCTGTATGTAGTATATGTCAGAACCTCCTTCCTTTTTAAGGCTAAATACTATTCCATTGTGTGTATATACCACATTTTGCTTATCCATTCATCCATCAGTGGATATTTGCATTGCATCCACATTTTAGCTATTGTGAATCATGCTGATATGAACACGAATGTACAAATATCTCTTTGAGACTGCTTTCAGTTCTTTGGGGTGTATACCCAGAAATATAATCATCAGGTCATATGGTAATTCTACTTTAAATTTTTGGAAGAACCACCATACTGTTTCCCACAGCAGTACATTACCAAAAAAAAAGTACCATTTTCTATTCCCACCAAAAGTGCACAAGAGTTCCAATTTTTAACATACTTACCATTCTGTTTTTCTTTGTTTGATAGTAGCCTCCTTAATGAGTGTGAGATGATATTTCCTTGTAGTTTTGATTAGCATTTCCAAAATGATCAGAGATGTTGAACATCTTTTCATGTGTTTTTTGGCCATTTGTATTTCTTCTTTAAGGAAATGTCTGTTCAGGTCCTTTGCTCATTTTTGAATTGGGTTGTTTGTTGTTGAGTTTTATAATTTCTCGATATATTCTGTATATTAATCCTTTATCAGATATATGATTTGCAGATATTTTCTCTCTTTCTGTGGGTTGACTTTTTACTCTGTTGATATTTAGAACTCTAAACTTGCTTTCAAAAGGACAGCCCCTTCCCTTCTTAAGTGTTTAAAAATCTCATTGATGTAGAGTTTTCTAGCTGCTGTTTGAGGTGATGGTGGCAAGAATGGGCTCTAATTTTAACCTCCTGTTTAAATGTTGTTTTGAGCTAAGTACTATGTTATTTTTAATGAAGAAAAGGAAATCAAATCTGAGAAGAGGGGGAAGAGAAAGGACTACCTTTTAGGAATCAGCCTTTGAGAACTTGTATCAACCAGTACTTGTACAATACAGTTTAATTATTTATAGCCTTGGCCGATGGGACTCGGTTGGAGTGTCATTCTGTCCAACTTTTTGGCATCTCTGGGCTGCACTGGAAGAAGTTTTGTCTTGGGCCACACATTAAGTACACAAGCACTAATGAAAACTGATAAGTTTAAAAAAAAAGGTTTTAAGTAAATTTATGATTTTGTGTTAGACTGTGTTCATAGCCATTCTAGGCCATTTGCAGCTCACAGGCCACTGGTTGGACACTCCTGCAAGGTCGAGGTTCAGTTCCAGTCAGGGCACATGCCCAGGTTGCTGATTTGGTCCCCTGGTCAGGGCATGTAGGAAGGGCAACCAATCAGTGTTTTTCTCTTACATCCATGTCTCTCTCCCTCCCATCCCTTTGCTCTAAAATCAGTAAGTATGTCCTCTGGTGAGGATTAAAAAAAATTAAAAAGCAGCCCTGGTTGGTGTGTCTCAGTTGGTTGGCGTGCCCTCCCCCTAACCAAAAGGTTGCAAATTCTATTTCTGGTCAGGGCACATACTAGCTTGTGGGTTTGATCCCCAGGTGAGGTACATGCGAAAGTCAACCAATTGATGTATCTCTCTCTCCCCACCTTCCTCTCTCTCTAAAAGCAATAAACATATCCTTGGGTGAAGACTTGAAAATGATGGTTTAAATTTTTATCAGCTAATTATAGACTGGAGCTTTCTTGTGTCCAGTGTCAGAACCTGCATTTTCAAAAAGCAATAAACCAGACTTCTAATGAATGTTATGTGCTGGGCAGCACTTAAATATAGATAAAATACTTGCCACCTAGATCCTACATACATTTATTTATATACATGGGCATATGTTTTCCTTTACGTAAGTGTATGTCTGTATGTATATAAATCTTCAAATGAATAAATGCATAAATATACATGGTATTCTAGCTTACTGAATTAGAAATGTAATTCAGTTTACTCCCACAGAATAAGATTGAAGATAATGAGAAGTGAATTAAAGCTTACTTTCTTTCACAGAATTCCTCAGAGAGAGAAGACTGTAATAATGGCGAACCCCCTAGGAAGATAATACCAGAGAAGAATTCACTTAGACAGGTATGAAATTCAGTCTTACTTAAAAGGCTACCAGCAACAAAACAAAAGACAGGAAACCCTTAATTTGCCATTCATTAAGCATTGGAGCTTAAATTGGAGCTCTGGCCCTGATTGGTATGGCTCAGTGGGTCGGACATGTGCCGCACACTGAAAGGTCGCTGGTTCGATTCCCCATCAGGGCACATGCCTGAGTTGTGGGCCAGGTCCGCAGTTGGGGGCGTGCAAGAGGCAACTGATAGATGTTTCTCTTGTACACTGCTCTTTCTCTCCCTCTTTTCCTTCCTTCCTTCTCCTCTCTCTAAAAATAAATCTTTTAAAAAATGAATACTCTGAAGTTGGTATGGCTACACCCATCAGTTTCAATCAGGTAACATTGTTTAATCTTCAAAAATATCCTAGGTCTACAAGCAACAGACAGTCAATTTGCTATGAGTAGTGAAAACTAAGTCAAAGGAAACTTTTCTTGTTTAGGAAAAATAACTGGAAATGCTTCTTAAGTGCAGTGATAGTAGAGTAGTTGACTTTAAACTTTGTCTTTTAAGATTCTCCATACATTAAAAATAATAATCAGAAGGGATCTGCCTATAATGAGTTAGCTCCTTCTAGTCTGAGTAATATTTGTTTGCCTTCCCTAGAGTAAAGGCCATTACTGATGAAAACTTGAAACAGGTTTTTTATGCACCACTGTCTCCACACTCTCCAAAGATAACAAATTTTATTTAAAAGTTCAATTCCATAATGCTTTCTTTTAAAAATTAAAATGTTCAAAAAATATTTGGTCAAAAAAATTTGTTCTTCTTACTACGTGTAGCAACAACTTCTAACATCTTCCATCTCCCATTGGCAACAAAAACAAATTCTTAGTGTTGTCAGAGAATATGTATACCACCTATTCATTTTTTTCCACAACATTTTATTTTTTGTACTTTTTTATTCTTTCAGTTATTACCACCTATTGATTTTTAATATAAAATTGGATAAGATGAGCACCAGCAGTAAAGAATAATTCCAATTTACTTGTATTAATGGCATTATTCTAGAAAAAAGAGGATCTAATATTAGTTGAGTACCCACCATGAATCTTATGCTTATTTCGTTTAGTCCTCATAATAACCCTGTAAAGTTGCTAGATGTAATTTCCCGTTCATAGATGAAGAAAATGGAGGCTGAGAGAGTAGATTGTTTATTTAGCTAGTCAGTGATTTGAAGTCCAGATCTCAGTGTTGCCGGTGTGCTTCTACTTCTGCCTTCTGACTCCAATTTGTATACAGTGTTTATTTGAGTGAAAAGTACTTAAAACTGTGGCACTCATTTTTTATTTACTATATGTTACACCATTATTGGGAAATAAACAACTGATTTGTAAATGTAAATAAATAGGACAGTATTGAATATTGAAATTTGGAGGTGGAGACAACTGTCAGAAAACAATGACACAACAAAAAGTTTTGGCAACTTTATTTAAGCTAACAAACGAATTTTAACTCTACAAAGTTATAAATTAATTTTAATAGGCTTATCCAGATGGTCCATTTGGAAAATGGATAGGCTGATCTGTTGAAAATTAAACTAAATTTATCTCTCTCATACTTCAAACTGAAGCGAGAGAGAGAATCGTGCCTATTAAGTCCAGCACATACAGATGGACCAGCAGGTCACACATGGGACTAATCTGATTCATTTTAAAAATAAATGCATACATTATTGAATCATTTTCTACTTGCGAGATCTGTTGTGTGCAGTATTCAAAAGGAATTTAATGTTTTTTTTTTCCATTGCTTTTTAGCAGGTTCACTTCACCCCCTCCACTTTAATTTAACCATTTTTGTCTTTTTGTCCCCTCCTGGTGCTACAAAATGATTTTTCTGATTCTGTCAGTGTTGAGATCCAAGCTCTGGAGATTAATTAGGTCATGAGGCTCTCCCCACCCCCTTTCTTTGTAAAGGGTTTTATCTCCATTCTCTTTGTGAAGAGCATGAACTCAGTGTTCTTGGAAAGAGAAATGGCCTTTAGAAACAGGGAAGTAGGAGATCCTCCTGGGGCCCTCTGAGTCTTTTAGCTTCTGGGTGTTTTAACAGCCCCATGAATGCAGATTTGTAAATTTATTGCAGTGCCATCTGGTTTTTTGCTCGAACCAGATTACTGTTGGCTTGTGTCTGTCTATTGTGGTGGTCACTCCCTAGGAGCTCGCCCTCTCAATCTTAGGGAAGAGCGATGAATAACAGGGGTCAATAGAAGCGGGTCACAGGGCAGCTGTCCAGGACTGCCCTGAACTTGATTACCCCACCACTGATTTTTTAAATGTAGGACATAATATATAAGCTGTTTAAACCCCCTCTTTTCTCTATTGCATATGGCAATAATGAAGTGCCATTTGCTTGTGTTTTCTTCTCCCACCCTGCAGCCCCCCCCTTTAGTAAAGTTATGTAGGTAAAAAGAAGCCAAGGCTGCCTTTTTAGAAACCTAGTATTGATGTAAGTAGGATTTGTAACTTAAGATTCTCTTGTACATATTTTTAATAGGATTTCAGGAACACTTTTGCCATTGATTTTAAAATGCTGAGTTACATTCTAACAAGTTTAATAATATTTTAAACTAATTTTATAGTTTATATATTTTATTCTAAAGTGTGGTTTTACCATTGTTGATACAATATGATCACTGTGTGTTTAACTTGGAAAGTTATTTAATTATTAAGGGTATCATTACAATTCTTACAGACATTAAGAGGATAATGGAATATTATAAACAATTTTAAACCAAAAATTTGGCAACTTAGATGAAATGGATAAATTCCTTGAAAAATATACAACACAAGGTGAAACAAAATTTGAATAGCCCCATGTCTATGAAAGAAATTGAATTAACTATCAAAAGGCCCATATGGCTTCACTGGTGAGTTCTATCAAATATTTAAGGAATAAATAACACCAGTCTTATACAGATTCTTTCAGAAGATGGAGAAGGACTCTTCTTGACTTGTGTTGTGAGGCCACCATAACCATGATTCCAAAACCTGAAAACGACATTAGCAAAAAAGAAAATATTGAAGGAGAAAGTCAGAAGACACTACTTCCTGCATTACCCAGTCATTTTGTATACTTGTTTTTCCATTTCATTTCCAACATTAGAAGGCAGGAGAGTTGGGATGGGGGGAGCAATGTATCCTTTTAAATTTCTAATAATATAGATTAATCTTTCAAAATAATCATACCTCTTGGCATTAAGTAAAGTATGAAGTTTTATATAAAGAATGTGCAAAGTAGCTACAATTTTCTTTCTACTTTTATTCCTAAAATGTGAAGCCAAGGAAACCATAGCAACTGTTTTTATAGCTTTTATTCATATCTGTAAACAAGGCCAAAGGCCTGGGAGTATACATGAAAGTACTCATTACTTTCTGAAAATGTAGCCTTACAACATGCAACTCCTTCTTTGCTTCATATTGGCGCTAATAGGATCTGTCAGCCCTGCCTTTCTCTGTAATTGAGTAAATTGTGACCTCTGTCTAATCCTTCCCCCATCCCCCATTCCCTTTGTGTATGTGTCCACTTACCATCCTGAGAACGTGGGCAGTGATAAATAAAGCATTGAGTAGAGCTCTCTCAATGCTTTGAAAGCAGCATGATGCCAGCTCTCTAGTTATATTTCTTTAAGTGTTTACGTTTTTCTGTATTCTTTCTCTTGTGTAGCTGGAACCCTGGGGATGCAAAGCCATGAGAGAGGCCAAGAAGCTAACAAAGTAGCTGTCTCCCTTGTTAGCTTGTTCCTTTATTCTTTAAAAACAAGATAAAAACCATCTGGCTCAGGGCATTACATTTTCCTCCCTCATGCACCTCTATAGATGGAGACTTCACCTGCAGTGAGGGTTTACATTGATTAGGGAGGGAGCAGTAATTCAAGCTTCCATCCTCTTCAAGGATACTTTGCAGTCTTTAAAGGTGCTGGCCCACTGAGTTAAACTGTCAAGGGAGGATAAAAAAGTATCTTCATCCCAGGAGGTAACAGCTGCCAGGTTTTCAACACCTTGCACGCTGTTGGAAAAATGTCACAATTGTCAGCTGAAAGAAAAATGACTCTCTTGTCATGTTCTGTTAATGACTGGGCCTTATAAAAGGAACTACATAAGTCTTTAAAAGGAGTAAGTAGCTGTTTTCCTTTCCTACCATACCCATCCTCCCCAAATTCCTATGTTTTTGTAAACATTACCGTGGAGGAAATCCACCAAAAAGCGCGCACACACACACACCACACCACACCCCCCAGCCCCAGCAGCAAAGAACTTAAAGTGAAAACATCCCAGGATAAGCATGGAAGTGACTGGCATAGCTCCTTTATACAGTTGGATGGCTGGGAGGAAAAAGCACACCACTGACACAGAAAATGACATTATAGTGTGTATTAACAAAACAACAACAACAAAAAGTCATTCATAAGCCAGTGAACTGAGAGAAAGCATACTGTATTTCTGCTCTTTGGAGGACAATTTGTTTTCAAGCAGCATCCAGATGGGTAAATACCATGACATTTCTTTTTTCAAGAGAGCCACTTCGTTTCTTTCTTTAAAAACAAACTCACTGATTTACTTCCTTTAATAGCTCTGCAATGTTTATATATGATTGCATTCCCTTCTTTCTGATTTGATTGATGGGGGGAAAGGTTTAATGAAGTCTCTGATATCAGGCAGGCAGGGTTTTTTTTTTTTTATTTGTTTTAGGTTAGTCATTTTAATTGTACTGAGTAATTAGAAGGTACACATAGCCAAGGGAGCTTTGTTCTGATAATTGCTCAAGAAAACCCATTCTCTATCTGCTGTTGCTTTTTGTTAAGACATTTCTCCCCCTAGTGGCAATAGTAAGCACTTTGACTTGGCAGTAGGTAAGGTGTAATTGCAATGTGACAAACTATACTTAAGGGACTATCTTGTTAATACTTTAGTTTGGGGGTTTGGCATTATTTCATTATATATGTGTGCTTTTTTTCCCCTACGAAACTTCGTACCTCTTCCCCCCACCCCACCCCGAAGTGCTTTGGGCTTTGGGTGGAAAAAAATAGCCTAAGATGTTTATTAAAAAAAAACACACACAAAAAAAAAACCCCACAGTGCATCCTGGGTAATGTTTTGCAGCTTGACTTAATTTTAGTCATCTGTTTTAATTACCTATTTATAAAAATGGTTTTGAATTTGTAGACATTATTTAATACTTTGGAAGAAGCACCTCATTTGAAATAAATAAATAAATTGTATTTATTTTAAACAGTTCATGTAAAAGACCTTAAAGGTAATTAATGTAGGTCTCTTAAGTAAGACAAAAGTGATCTTTCCAAGTCTGATGAAGAGATTTGTTTATTTAACTTCCCACTTCGGCTGAATCCTTCAGAGTCTAATAACGTTTTTTTAAACATGCTTTGGCAATTTGTGTCTAGCTACAAAAACCCTCCTTCAAAAAGCAGCAATTTAATAACCAGCTTTCTTAAAATTACTTTGAGGAAGGAAGACTATATAGGGGGTTGGTGTTTTGTTTTATTTTTATTTCAGTGTAATCATGCTTTGATAAATTGTATAATCACTAACTTAGTAGAAAAAATACTATTGAACTCCTGGATTGCAATGACCATAAAAAGTATATTTTCATATTGAGACTTGAGATATTGTGAATAAATTATAAAGGAAACAGCTTAAATGCTGGATGAAGTCCATATGGGCCCAATTCATTGTGTGTTCAGTGCTAAATCTGGATGTACCATCAAAAAAAGAAGAAAATGGAGTGAGGGGTAGCCTATTGTGCCCAGTTGTATGAGTCCTTAAAAAATCTGCCCTAAGAGCAACATGGAATGAAATCAGGTAAGCTTTGCATCTATTGAGTGAGATTCGGTAGATCTGTGTGACATTTTTAAAGCTCAGTTCCAGCTTTCCTAGATGTCGCTCTGTAGTTTGCTTTTTCTGTCCCATATTCTTGCTGAGGACTTGATTTAATGTTACCATATATCTGAAGGTCCCTGCCTCCCCCCTCCCTACCCCGCAATCACTAGCCATTTTCATTATACTATATCTTGTTTTGCTATAGGGCTGCTGAACAGATTTCTTAAGCAGCTTTTTGCAAGGTTAAAAGAATGCAGCCTGGTAACAAGTTTGTGTCATTTTAAATATATACCTTCTAGTAAATAAGGAGAAGTCTGGCAATCAATCCCTTTTAGTGTGTTATATGTTTCACCTGACAACTAAACCTTCTATTGATTAGCCATTACTTTGTTAGATAATCCTATGTCATTGAATCCATTGTAAAAAATTAAACTCTTTAAAATGTTTTACCCTAGCAGCAGTGTGAAAATTGAAAACTTGTTCAGAATTACAGCCTGCTTTCACAAAGGTAGTTTTCAGCAAGGCATCTTACTGGTTTACGCTTACGTGCTTTATATGCAATATAAAAATATATTAAAGTACTCCAACACAAAACTCTGCCTCTGGTTCAGCAGTGAAGCTACCTTTTCAAATGTTGCATGGGGACAAAACCTATCTTGCTTGTGGCTGTTATACTCACTAGTTTAATTATAGCCTGGAAGGAGTCTTACAGTAAAATATTGAATGTAAAATTTTGAATTTTTTAGCCTCATTATCCCAAAGTATCTAAGAATTGTGATGTTTTAGTTTACTAATCTATGTAACTTCCTTGGGAGATAAGCAAGATCACATACCTATTTTATGGATGGAATGTCTAGAAAATAAAGGCCTATATAGATACCTTTATTCTGGAAACTTCTATAAACCTAGGTTTTCTGAATCTATCTAATATTCCCCAAAATGTGTTATACTCATTTATGAGGACAAAAGAAATTTTGGAGGAAAACAAATTAGTTTGCCACCTGCTGTGGCTTTTTTTTCCCTCAGAAAAATAGCGTAATATTTTTATTAACTGGACAAACCTCTGGTATTTTCCCCCCTACTATGTTAACTGCATACCTTTATATATTTATTGAAGTAAAATTTTCATACAGTAAATTATGTAAATATTAATTGCATAAATGAATGAATTTTGATGTCTTTCCAGTGTATAACCATTAATCTAATCAAGATATAGACCACTTTCATTACCCAAGAAAGTTTCCTTGATCTTCTTCCCAGACATCTTCCCCACCCCCTAGTGAATCAAATACAATCAGCTCATTGCCATAGATTAGTTTTGCCTTTTCTAGAATTTCATGTAATAAAATCATACATTTTGAAGGTCTGACATACCTTCAGTATATGATTCATCTATGCCGCTGTGGATATCAGTAGTTTATTCTCTTATTATGTAGTATGTATGTGCCATTGAATAAATATTGGGTTGGCCAAGAAGTCCATTTAGGTTTTTCCATAAAATAAGAGACACATTTTCCATTTCACCATTAACTTTATTGATTTGGATATTTTGAGTATGTTGGCATCTCCTGTTACTGGCTTCCAGTGGGTAGAGGCCAGGGGCGCTGCTAAACATCTTCCAATGCATAAGACAGCCCCACAGCAAACAATTATTTGGCCAAATGTCAATAGTGCCAAGAAACTTTGCAGACCACTTTGGACACATTCGATCAGTCACAGCACTTTCTCCATACACTTGCACAAGTCTTTTGTGTTTCAGTTGCATTTTTACCTTTCTTGAAGTAATAAAACATAATATACCAATAGTGTTGTATACCTTCTTCCATCTTCAATATCATTAAAATGGCTGCACAAAAATTCACCAATTTTTTTAAGATTTTTTACAATGCATGCTGATATGACAGCCATCATAATACAGTCTAATGAAATTGTTTCGAATGAAGTTAAAGACAACTAAGCACTACTAGAGCCATTGTATGGAAAAAACCGAATGAACTTTTTGGCCAACCCAATATACTATAGTTTAATTTCAGTTCTTTTGATAGACACCTGGGCTGTTTCCATTTTTATAAATGAAGTTGCTATGGATGTTCTTATATAAAGTTTTTTTGGTAAGCAAGTGTTGATTACATTTTCATGTGCTTATTGGCTGTTCAGATATTTTGTGATCTATCTAAGTTTTTTTGCCATTTGAACAAATTACTTGTCTCTCTTCTTATTGAGTTGTAGAACCAAACCGTACTGAGTTCTAGATGCCAGTTCTTTGTCAGATATGTGTGTTCTGAATATTTTCTCACAGTCTGTGTCTTGCCTATTCATGGTGTGTTTTGACAAATTTCTAATTTTTGAATCAAGTCCATCTATCAGTTCTTACCCTATGATAGTGAATATCTTCTTCTAGAAGCTTTATAAGTTTTAGCTTTTACCTTTAAGTCTATGCTCCATCTCAGATTAATTCTGATGTGTGTTGTGATATAAATTTGGGATTCATTATTCTCCCAATACTTATTTTTTTTTTTGCACTTAACTTTATTTGCCTTGTAATAATAAAGATAGAAACATCCCCTTGCTTTTTTATTCAGTTGTTTTGTCACCATTGTTGAAAAGACTTTCCCCATTGAATTGCATGAGGCCTTTGTCAAAAATCAGTTTGTTGTACAAGTAGCTATATAGTTAGTTGGCTTTATGCATCTATTTCCAAACCTCCTAGAGAAAAAAGAGACTGCTGTTCAATCAGAGCAAAGGGTTACAGTGGCTGAGGCTCTGACCAACTCCTACTTCAAGTTCCTCACATAACACAGAGGGTGAGCTCAGGATCCTGTTTTTAGAGGTGTCTGTCCTTACACCAAATACAGTCAGCCCTCCATATTCCCAGGTTCCGCATCCACCTATTCATCCAACCACAGGTCAAAGACATTTGGGGGCGGGGGGGTGGTTATGTTGTTGCTGATGGGTACTATGTAGTGAGGCCTGTACCGGTTGCATCTATACTGAACATGTACAGACTTTTTTCCTTGTGATTATTCACTAAACACTATAGTGTAACTTATTTATATAGCATTTACATTGTACTGTTATAACAAATTTAGAGATGATTTAAAGTATGTGGGAGGATGTGCATAGGTTATCTGCAAATACCATGCCATTTTATATAAGGAACTTGAGCATACAAGGATTTTGGTATCCTTGGAGGGGGTAGGGGGAAGTTGTCTTCAAACAAATCCCCTGAGAATACCCAGGGATGATTGTTTTACACTGCCTTGACTATTGTAACTTTAATATGTCTTGAAATCAGGTAGTGTGAGTCTGCCATATTTTTTAAAATATTTTTGTCTATTCTAGATACTTTGCATTTCTATTTAAATTTTAGAATCAATTTAGCAAGTTTTTCAGTGTTGTTATAAATTTTTTTAATATTCTGTTGCTCATTAGAGATACAGATGATTTTTGGCCTTGTTTCATGTCATTTGTAAATACAATCCTAACTTTTCCAACTTATATGCCTTTTGTTTCTTTTTCTTGCTCTATTTGAATGTTGAATAAATATGATAACATCTTTGTCATGTTTCCTGTCTTAGACAGTATTAAGTCTTTCATCATTGAGTATGGTGTTAGTTGAAATTTTTTTAGATTTCTTTTAATGAAATTGGGTTCTTTTTTTGTGTAAAAGTTTCCTTTTATTCCTACCTTGCTGAGGTTTTTAAAGAAATTATGAATGGATGTTTAGTATTGTCAAATGCTTTCCCCCTTTTATGTTGCTGATATGGTGAATAACATTAATAGACTTTAATAAGAATTTTTGTGTCTGTGTTCATGAGGAATATGTAGTTTTCTTTCTATTTTTGTGTCAGGTTTTGGTGTCAGGGTTATGCTGATCTGAAATGAGTTAAGAAGTCTTCACCTCCTCCTCCACTTTCTAAAAGTGTTCTAAAAAAACAAACAAAATAAAATAAAAATAAAAGTGTTTGTGTATGACCTTGGTGTTGTTTCATTCTTAAAACTTAATATAATTCACCAGTGGAACCATCTGGGCCAGAAAGGTTTTTGTTTGTTTGTTTTGTTTTGTTTTTATTTTTATTTTTTTGGTGTGTGTGTGGTAGAAAGAATTGAAATATTTTTAAATTTATGCAGAATGATTTTTAATAATAGTCTCTATTTCTGTAATAGATATAGAGCTATTCAGGTTTTGTTTCTTGTTATGTTAGTTTGAGTAACTTGTATCTTTTAAGAAATGTGTAACACATTGCATTCTGTTAATATCTTTTATTTTAATATTCTGGTTATTCCATATGGGATAATTGAGTGCCCCTTTGACATCTCATTCCTTGAATATTTCCAGGCCTACTGTGTATTTTCCTTGTTCAATCCTGGGATCAGCCATTTCTCCAGGGAGCTATGGTTCCTTTTAGTGCAGAATGGTATTGAGAAGCCAAGATATAAATATTAACTTATATTTTATATCTACATTTTTATTTTTGAAAGCCACAAATGTTCACATTAATACCTCTAGTTCTAATCCAGTACCACAGTCTGCTCTAGATTTCTCTGTTTTCATATTTGTAATAATTTTTCCTAATAGTAAGAAACCTGGTGTTTTTCCTTTCGGCACTTTAAAAATGTTCCCTCATCTTCTAGCCCTCCTTGTTTTGGTAAAAATTCTGCCACTATTTATATTGTTGCAGAATCATTTTTTATTTTGGCTGCTTCAAGATTTTGTCTTTGTTGTTTTCCGCAGTTTTTACTGTGTTGGACCTAAGTTTTGTTTTCTTTGTATTTAATCTCCCTATAGTTTGCTGATCTTAGATCAGTAAGCCAGTGATTTTCACCAAATTAGAGAAATATTTAGCCACTATTTTTATATTTTGGTGTCTCCAAGTAAACATATGTTTAGATCATTGAAAATTGTCCCACAGATGATTGAGATTGTTTGTTTTTTTCTTCTTCTCTATCTGTTCTTCAGTTTAGAGCATGTTAATTGATCTGTCTTTAAATTTCACAGACCTTTTCTTCTGCCATCTCTAATCTGCTTTTAAGACCACCCAGTAATTTTTTAATTTCAGATACTGTACTTTTTAATTCTAGAATTTCTGTTTGGTTCATTTTAGGTTTTTATTTTTCTGGTGAAAATTTTCACCTCAGAATTTCTATTGTGACCATGTTTTTCATTTAAGTTGTTGAACATATTTGTTCTAGCTTCTGTAGAGCCGTGCTGTGCTAATTCCTACAACTGGATTCTCTCATGGTCACATTCTGTTCCTTTTTTTTCTTGACTACAGGTCCCATTTATCTGCTTCTTCTGTATACACGTTTTTAAAATTATTATATAGTGGGCATTACAAGCGACACATAGCAGAGACTGGACTCTTTTATCTCCCACTGATTAATTTTCTGGCTGATAATTCTGACTTCATAGAATCTGGTTTTGCATCCATTAGAGCAAGTGTGTTTTGATTTTGCCCTTAATCCTAAGACTCATTTTTTTATGCAGAGGCTTTCCAAGTTTTCAGTGGAAAGTTTGAGGTGCTTATTAAGCCCTTCTAACTTAGTAGGAATCAAATTATAAACTGTATCTCCTCTCCAGGGGACAGCTAGAATCTCTGCTCATATCTTTTAGTCTTGCAACTGTTACTTTCCATTGGAACCCTTTGAGTCTCCCACTCGTGTATGTAGCTTGGGCATTAGCCGTGGATTTGAGGGAAATTTATATGCGTGTTTTGAAGCTTTTTCCCTCCCCCATGGCTTTTTCTATTTTCTGTGATTTCTCTTCTCAATTTCCAGCCAGTATGGTAGCCCTGAGCTCTATCTTCTGACATCTCAAGCCAATAGACTGTGGCTTTCTAATTGAATTTTAGTCACCCTGTACCAAGTAGATTGGTGAGTAGTACCCTTAGGGGAAAAGCACATAAACATGGACCTTACCCAGAGTGGTTATCCTCTTTCAAAGTCAATCAATTTTACCCCCTAGTTTCTTAAACCTACTTTAGGGTCAATCTCTTGTCTTTAAGTAGTTATTTCAAAATCTTTTTCCATGGCCCTGGCTGGGTGGCTCAGTTGGTTGGAGCATCATCCTGTACACCAAAAGGTTGAGGGTTCGATTCCCACTTGGGGCCTGTAGAGGAGGCAACCAGTCAATGTTTGTCTCTTACATTGATGTCTCTCACCCTTCCTGTCTCTATAAAATCAGTAAACATATCCTCAGGTAAGGATACTTTTGCTAAAAAAAAAAAATCTTTTTTCTATGTTTTATAATTTTATCTCAAAGAGGTTAATTTAATGCAAACATTTCTACCATTATTGGAACTTGAATTCTTTGGCTTAAAGTTTTTTGTTCAGTATATACCAATTATTGCATAAATGTCTTTTAAAAACACAGTAAATTTAGTTTTAAAAAATTGTGTGTTGTCTGTACATGAATAGTAAACATGATATTAGTTGTTGCAAAGGAAGTACTGAACCCTGAGCCCAGAATATAAATATACCAGCAATTCTCTACACTAATATCAAGTGATTCAACTTGATATCAAGAATAAAAGTTATGTGGGTTTATTTTTAAAAGTTTAACTTGTATAAATGGAAAACCAATTTTAGAATATCTTTTTTTGTTTTTTAAATTTTATTTTTGTCTACCTATTGTTTCCAAAGAATGGTAATTGACCAAAAATGAATTATTTAAAGTATATGCAACCATTGTTGATATAAATAAATGAATAAATAAGTAAATTGGCAAAGATGTCATAGGTCTTCCTTACAGAAAAATTCAAGTTAATAAATGTAAAAGAAAACGGAGAAATTTAAAAATGACTGATAGAACGCCACAGTAAATACTACCATAGGCAAGATCCAGCAATAGATGCTAAAACTAGTGGGCAGAGCTGAAGCAGAGAAAGAATATTTTCATAGTCTCAAAGTATTTCCCCCAATATTTAATAATTCCTAAAGGAAGAAGTAATAAGCTTATAATTGAGAATCTTGGCAGATACAATGTTAGGTAAGTGATCAAGATTAAAATCACCAGAAATATTCCTCAGCACACCTCCTGACTTGATACATTGAGACAGGCACATCACCTCTGCATTATCTTTCCTAGTAATGAATAACCTCAATTTGATCATGAGAAAACATGAGACAAACCCAAATTGAGGGACATTTCATAGATTAATTTATCATTACTCTTCAAATGTGACAGAGCCCTGAAAGATGAGAAATTCTAACAGATTAGAGTAGACTAAGGAGACGTGACAGTTGAATGCAATGTGAGATCTTGGATTAACAGAAAAAGGACATTCATTAGTGGGGAAAGTGGGGAAACTGAAGTTCTTTATATTGTACCACGTTAATTCCTTAGTTCTGATAAAGGTTCTGTAGTTGTGTAAGACATTCATTCACATCAGGGAAAGTTGGGGAAAGGATATATAGGAACTCATACCTATTTTTGCAACTGTTCTGTATATCTAGATTTTTTTAATCAATTTTTTTCCTATTGTTAGTTTGAAGAAATCACTTGTGTCTTCAGACTTTTCAGGTTCAGCACACACATTTATACCATTAATTCTCAAAGAGTGTTCCTAGACTAGCAGCATCAACATCAACTGGGGACTTGTTGAAAATGCAAATTCTCATAAACTCTGGGATGGGGCCTAGCAGTCTGTGTTTTTACAAACCCTCCAGATGATTCCGATGAATGCTAAAGTTTGAGGATCATGATTTTGTACCGTCAATAAAAACTTAAGACTAAAGGGAAACATTTTTATTAATATATTGGCCAGTTAATATTTGCTTACCATAAAGTATAACCAGTTTTGTTTTTAATTGTGGTAAAATACATGTAACATGTTTGTGTTTAAAAATGTATAATTCATTGCTATTAAATACAATATATTCACATTGTTTTGTAACCATCACCACCATGTATCCCCGTAACTCTTTTCGCCTTTTGAAATGGAAACTCTGTTACCTGCTAAACAATAACTTCCCATTCTCCCCTTCTCCCAGTTCCTGGCAACTGCTATTCTACTTCTGTCCCTATGCTTTTAACTACTCTAAATATATAAGTGGAATCATACAGTATTTATCTTTCATGACAGGCTTATTTCACTTAGCATAATATCCTCAAAGTTCATTTATGTTGTAGTATATGTCACAATTTCCCTTCCTTTTTAAGGCAGAATAATATTCCATGTGTGTATTTGCTACATTTTGCTTATCCTGTACCCCATCAATGAACACTTGGGTTGCTTCCACATTTAGCTTCTATGTTACACAATATACAAGTATATCTTCAGGACTATGTATCAGCTTCTATGATACACAATACACAAGTGTATCTTCAGGACTGTTTTCAGTTCTTTGAGGTATATACCCAGAAGTAGAATTGTTGGGTCATGTGATTAATTCTATTTTTAGTTGTTTAACTACCGCCATTGTTTTCCACAATGGCTTTACCATTTTACATTTCCACTGACTGTGCGCAAGGGTTCCAGTTTCTCCATATCCTCACCAACATGTATATTCTGGTTTTTGTTGTTCCTACTGTTTTTACTAATACTCATCCTAACAGGTGTGAAGTGGTACCTTACAAGTTTTGATTCATATTGTCTAATTATTAGTGATGTTGACCAGCTTTTCATGTGCTTGTTTGGCCATTTGTATAGTCCTTTGTCCATTTTTGAGTAATTAACACCCCCACCTTCCTTACATTCAGTGAATCGCTGCTGCTCCTATACTTGTTCACAAGCACAGCAGTGGTGTTTGTGGGCTTTTACTTTCTTTGCTTTCTGCTGTCTACCTTGGCCTTCAGTACTCATAACACTGGAATTTACATATAGGATCTATTTGTGTGTTGATTTTGAGAAATAGGGCAGAATTTGAAAACTGTATATGATAGTATTTTGATATTTAAGCCTGTTTCCAAAAAATTCTCTTACAGACTTATAACAGCTGTGCCAGAATCTGCTTAAACCAAGAAACAGTATGTCTAGCAAGCACTGCTATGAAGACTGAAAATTGTGTGGCCAAAGTAAGTCATATTACTCAATGTATATTATACCACATCATAACAATTCCTTATCTAGAAACATCTTCACTCACTATTGCTGTTAAAGACTCTTCAGGATTTTATATTTAAAAAAGAATATAGCAGCCATCATTTTATCCAAAAATTAGATCACAGGTTAGATTCTCTATCTCTTCAGTTGCAACAGAATTTTTCAATTATGTATTCTGGTTACACTTTAGTCTAAATCACCTTTGTTGCTTGATACTTGTTATGGATTATCACAAATAAGTAAGATTTGTGTAAGAAAATATACAATTATTTTTATAAGTTTGTTCATGGTTTTTAAATGTAATTAAGTATAATGTATACCATTGCAAATATTATGAAATATGTTATAGAAAATAAAATTATTATATCACTATTGTGGTTTATTAAGTGGCTTAATGATAGGAATATTCCTTTTGGTAATCTTGATTTGAATGGATAAGTATATTTAAATCATGCATATGAGCTACCTCTTTCTTATGTATAAATTTGTGCCATATCTGTAGCCTAGATACAAAAAATAACCTTACATATAAGAGATCTTACAATCTAATAATCATATCAACTATGACTCAAATTTTTTAAGTATCTCAAATTAATCAGCAGCTTTGACCTAAATTCAAGTATTAGCCATTTTGATTATTCCAAAAATAAGTAAAATTCCAGTATGGGCTCTGTTTCTAGGTTTTCCTTTGCATATCTGCAGAATGAATGCCTTTAATAACTTTTTTGTCACTGTTATTTACAATGTTTCCTACTTAACTACTTTAAGTTTAATCTATTGTATTATACACCTAGGCTCTCAATTACTTACTGTTATTATTAGAGCCAGGGCTGGTATCATGTCTCCATCCTTTGCTACAAAAATCAGAGGACAGCAGTATTTTTTTAAAAGTTAATTCCTGTTTCTCTTATGTTTAGATTTTATTTAATTTATTTTTTTAGAGAAGGGAAGGGAGGGAGAAAGAGGGAGAGAGACATCAATGTGGGGTTGCCTTTCATGCGCCCCCTACTGGAGACCTGGCCTGTAACCCAGGCATGTGCCTGCCCTACACTGGGAATCAAACCAGCGACCCTTTGGTTTGCAGGCCAGTGCTCAGTCCACTGAGCCACACCAGCTAGGGCAAGATTAGCAGCAATTTTTTAATTTTTATTTCATTTCTTAAAACATGCAGTGGTTTCTTGACATGCTTTATCAACTGAAGATATATCACAGAAAATATAATCAATGGAAATGATCCATATAATGTCAGAATTTATTAAAAATTACAGTTAAAAAAAGATAGTCATTTAAGTGTCTCAAATTAGAATGTCTTAATGATTTGCTGTAAAATATGAATATTATAAATTATATATACTTCATTTTTTAGTCATTAAGTTACAACCAGAAAGTACTGATTGACCCCATTTTATATCCAGCATTTGTACATTGAGATGGGGGACCAATTATTTGGCCTTCAAAAATAATGTCTCCTTTTCAGCCATACTGCTCTCAGTTTCATCACAACTGGGTGACTTCTGGCTAAACAAGGTAAAATCTTAACATGAGCACATATCCAAGGACAGGGTGACGATTTTAATGAGTTTCATTGAGAGCTGGCCAAGTGAGCATCTGTTCCTTTTGTTTTCTCCATACTTTGTAAGCCAGGATCTCTAAGCTACGTAGTTATGTTGGTGTGTGTCTGTATGATGTGGTGGTTTTGTTTTCTTTTTCCCTCTCCCACCCTCTACTTCTGCGGTGCATGGTTAGAAATCTTCTGGCATCTGGCGCAATGGTATAATTTCTTCTATGCTCTTGGGTGAGGAGATAAGTTTGCTCATTGCTGCTGATCATTCTGTTTCCTTTACTCCCAGATGGTGACCCTCTCATCCCATTCTTGCTTATTGTAACATTATTCTGACATCTATATCCTTTCCTTGATTTCTTAAATACCCTAATTTAATAGTGATTTCTGTCATTTTCTGTTGGAACCCACCAAACTTTCTAGTTCCTTTTATTGGCCCATGTCCTATCTTCTGGTTAATTTTTTCAGAGTGGAGCCAAATAAACAGTTGATCAATGGCAAATAAAAAGCATGTAGCTGAATTTTTCTTTCCTGCAACAGCCTTCATTGAGGTACCAATAACATGGGAATAGGGAAATAATTTTCCCTTTTTCATTTACATATGTTAGTGTATCTCATGATCCTGTGCTGTTTCTGTTGGCCTCATTTATTGCCTGACCTTTGGAAGGCAATGACTTGCTAGTATCTTTGTAGGTCTGCAAGCTTGTCTCTATTTCCTGGTCTTCACCTTTAGCCCTTAACTGAATAGTTTCATCTGCTACTGTTGATATGGCTGCAGTGGTTTTTAACTTGGTACGAGTGTCTATTAATGATTCAGATTGTACTCCACAGTAGCCTGGAATGTCCAGCCATCTCCATGTGGGAGCAACTATAATATAGTGATATCAACTATTTTTGGCTCTAGTTCAAAGCAGTCAATTTTGGTTGGAGTGACTTTTGTTTGGGTGGAGATAATAAAGTATAAAACCTTACTATTGAGTACTGTTTATATGCGTTTTAAGAGAAAATTTTTAATGCCAGTTATTCCCTCAAAAGTAGCAATGTTATTATGTTGGGACCCCTACAGCTACATTGTATGTGACTCTTCATTGCCAGAAATATCTTACAATAAATGTTTTACAATAGGCCTATGCAAAGGGATCCATTAGTCTTCTTTTGAATACAAGAAAACAAAGTTGTAAGACAAACTACAGCCACCCTAAGTTAATAATAATCTTCTGAATCTCCATCTTGAAGAGTGAGGCCTAAAAAAAAGATATAAAAATTAAAATGGAGGGGGGGTCATTTTATCATCATAACTTAATCCAAGTAATATTTGGAAGTACTGAAATGTCTTTTATTTTCTCCCAAAGCTTTCCTTCTTATTAATTATAGCCCTGTATTTCATGAAATTTATGTTCAAAACATGATGAGCTTTGTATTTATTGTAGATTTAAATGGACAGTCATTATTGACTGTCAACTTAATCTTTAAAATCAATAATTACATTGTACCTAATAGTCAACCTTCATGATTTTTTTAATTGGTAAAGAAAACTAATGGGAAATGAAGAGTATTAATTCTTTGTTATTTTTAATTGACATTATTTAAATATTACTGAAAAGTTTGGTTTCAGGTTTTTCCCTAATTTACCCTTACACACACACACAGTTAAAATTGAGTTGTTTGAACATATCTACCTAGATTCCTGTCCAGGTGGGAATAAGTATTGCCTATATATTTGGAAAATAAACTACTTACGTAGTCCTTTGTAGATGTTCTGTATTATAGTAGTAGTTTGTTTGTTGTTACTGTTTTTTACTTGAGACTAATAATCTGTTTGCAACTGACTGAGACAGAAAAATGTGATGTTCCTTTCCACTCACTCCAGATTTTGATAGAAGACTTGTTTTATTTATTTCCAAAATTATATCCGCAGGAAACAAGCTGTTTAAATTCAGATTATGCTGAAGCAAAATGGTCCTGGTATGAGAAGCAACGTGCTGTTTTACGAGCACAGAGTCCCTTTTCTCATAACTGATTGATAGTAAATATTTTCCTGAAGAATTATTGCCAACCATGAACAGTGCAACTGTTTCACTTTTTTTCCGTGCTACTTGCTGTACCAGCCATTGTCGGTAATTAAGATCTACAATTCACAATGCAGACGTTTGCACTTCCTCTGGGTCTGCGCTATTTATAAGGCATTTCAGCTGTTCAGAGTTTCTTTTGAGTTTTAAACTACATGTTAACAGGCTTCTTTAATATACTGTTCCACAAGTAGCATGTCAGGTGGTCCATTCTTTGCACAGCTCCTCTTGTGGGTCTAACAATTAACTTTGTGGAGAACATACTTAGATTTAATCATATCACTGAGGCTGATGTGATTGGAAAAACTCTGGAGTGTAACGTGTTACACATTAGGCTAATCTCTGAAGTTCAGAAATAATATTTTTCCTTTCATCTTAAAATGTTTGTATGAATTTAATGAGTGTTAATGGTGGGGTGTTACAGAAAGGTTCTGAGAAATATACTAGTAGAGTGACTTTTCCAAGTTCACTTTGAAGTAATAATAGAATCAAGGCTGTTGTTATAGACAAGAGTGTGTGTGTTTATCAGATTAAGGATACAATAATACATAACCTTCTAGATGTGGGTGATACTTAGGAAAACAGACAAAGGACATCAAACTGAATCAGCAGGTTGACTGCACATTTGTTGTGTAATCAGCTTTAGGGACCCTAAGTAACATATGCCATTGGAGAGAAAAACATAAACAGGAATCCTGGTCTGTATTAAAATTGGTAAAGTTTCAACCATTTCAAGAGAGTTAATTTTTTTTTTTTAAGTCCAGACCCCAGTGAGAATTTTCATGAATTATCATGAGTTACTCTGAGTCAGAGTAACTGCTTTCACAGTCTCCTTGCTACCTGCCTTCATTGTTAAACACACAAGAGAAAGAAACAAGAAACTGAAAGTTGTTGACAAAATATGTTTAAAACTTTGCACTGAGTGGAGATCAGACTGGCTGTTTTTATGCCTGAAATCAGCTGCATTGATTCTGCACATTGGCTGCCAGCATCTTCCAGCAGAGCAGATCTGCAGGGAAAGGCAGGACACGGTTTTCAGGACTGATTTCCTGATGGCCCCTTGAATATGGCAGAGCTTATAACAAAGCCTTTCCAAGACAGTTTTATTTATCAAAACCTAAAACTTTCTGTAGTTCTTCTGAACTACAACCACAGTGTTCCTGTGAACTTTTTTTCCACCGTGAACTCTTTATGAACCTTTTTTTAGATAGCAGTGGTTCAACTGTTGGGAACCACTGACATATCTGACTGAGATGCTTCAAGATGCTAAATATCTATTCACATTTCTTTCTAGCTAGGGAACTAATAAGATTGAGTTTGTCTTTGTGGATTGATCTAGATTAGCATGAGATGAGCCCAGTCAGTGCCTTCCTCAGTGAAAAAGGAAAGGTTAGGGGAGAGAGAGGGGTGATGGAAAAAGTTCTTTATCAAGAACTGACTGCAGTATTGCCTGCTGATGCATGTCGGATCACCCGCACGGAGAGATCACATGGCTTCTCCAAAAGTCAAACGATCAATTCGCCTCGTTTTGGCTCTGTACTTAATGCACAAACAGTGCGATCTGCGGGGCTGTAATTGCATTGTTAGGGCCAAGGAACAAGCCTGTGCCTTTTCAGCAGACAGCTGGCAGGGAGAGAGGCATGTTGTTAGGAAAGAGAGAGGCAAGGCAAATAAAATTACTGCTAACGCTCAGAGATCGGCAGGAGTCCTACTTGCCTAATCTTACCGGTGGGAGCAAGCGGCTGTTGTAATCCAATTATAGCAGCATAAGCAATTTGTTAGACACTCCGCATAATGTAACAATTTCCCAATAAACTCTGACTTGTAATAACGTCGGCAAGAGTCCGCATAAATCTGCCCGAATGGTGGGGGCTGGAGCGTTCGGCTGGGGGCTTGTAATTGGCGCCATCAGCACGTTTTGCGGAGTGCAGTATGGTGCAGTCTTTTAGTGCAGGAATTTTAAGGAGAAAAGCATGGCACACGTTTCTTAGAAAAAAGAAAAGTGGCCATTAAAAGGGGAGTAGCAAGAAGGGCATACTCTTGCCTTCACATCACCTACAAATCTTAGTATAGAAGGAAAACAGGAGGAAGCCATGTTTCCTTCTCATTCCAAGGGGGGTGGGCAAGGGGGGAGCATGTGTGGATTAAATTTCTATATTTAAAATACATCAGTTTCTATTATTTATACCCTCCTTCGGCCCCCCAAAATGCTGTTCAGGCAGCATTTAGCTAGCATTTTTACAAAACATTCAGAGCCAAGCAAGCCTAGAAATACGAAGTTTAAATCTATTTTCTTCTAGAGTTTAGCTTTTCCTTTCTAACAGAAAAATACAGTTTCTTTGTGCCCAAGACACATCTTTTAAGGATATTATCTCATTGAATATCAAACCTTTCTGGAGACTTCTGTCTTCTGCTTCAAGAAACTGTCTCTTACTGAAGGGTTTCAAAACCCAGCTTGTTGTTTGCTTAGCTGGCTTTACTACACTGCTTATTTTCCAATTCTGAAATATATTGTGAATATATATGATACTAGGATTAGTAACCTTCCTTGTTGAATACTTACATTGTATAAGAATACAGTTTTTAATTTAAAACTATACCTGTATGATTATTACAAAAATAATTTTGATTCCTAAGTCATAAAATTTTTGTTTTGGAAAAATACTTGTTGTTATGTGGAGAAAATGAATTCTCCATTATTTATTGATTGATTAGCATTTGTAGTCACAGAATAGTTTCTTATTTATATGCGATATAGGATACGGAGAATACTCATAGATTGTAGTTAATAGTCAGGTTTTCATGCAACTGAAATGTGTATTTAATGTCACCTACTTTCTTATGCCAACCCAACTCTTCATTGTTGTTCATTTATGTCAAAGCCAAGCTTTTTAAATAAGAACAGAATTTTTCAAAATATCATATTGCTGTGTGTATTATTACAATAAATATTTACTTTCAGGATAAACATTTCTTTCTAAAGCAAATGCTGCCTTGTTTGACTGGAGCTGCATCAATAAACTGCAGTACCTCTAATAAAGCCACTCAGTGTCTGGGTTTAACTAATGGCTGATTTTCATGGCTTTGACAGTGAGCTGTGTGCGTTATTTTCTCCTGATATTGTAAAAATAATGAGAGCAAATTAGAACAATCAGTTTACACAGATAGCTCCTGATTGGAGGCGATGGGCAATATGGCAGCAGGTAATCCATCTTCGGGCTCCTGTCACATTAACTTCAGCAGTGTGAAAAGATCAGGTGGGGTAAGCAGAGATCCTGCCCAATCGGAACACTGAAATTAATGAGAAGAGCATTGTTCTGTGATCAACCTTTTAATTAGCAGGACTGGAAACGGAGGGAGTGATGGAGGCAGCTCCACAGCTGTAAGATGCCAGGCACAATTCCTGAAAAGGGAGAAAAAATCTAAAGGTTTTAACATCACACTTTTCTTGCCGTGTACAGGTATTTTGTTTCCACTCTAGAGTTGGTTCACAGACTAAGAAATACTGCCTCCTCCCAAGGTAGGGTCACAAATACGGTTGATGTGTTAATGATCTATAGACTATAATTCTATCGTGGGCTGTTTAGGATTTTGATTACCAGCACACTTTCTTTGGCATTGCACTCTGGGTTTTAACTTCTTAATTTTTAAAAATCAGGTAACTAGACAAATTAAATTTTGAAGAGGTCTGCCTTGCCAACCTGCCACCACTGTACTCCTCCAATTTAGTTGCAAGTGGCATGAGTTTTCTAGTTTGGAGCACTTCTGTCACCTTTTGAGTTACTTAAAATAGGAACAAAATCCAGGCAAGTAAGCTATGGCGTATTTAAATTAGGTTCCTTTCCTGATTCTTCTTATTAGGAAATCTGCTGTGTTCCCCACTCCCCCCATGCTATTGATTTCTCAGTATTGGGAGCTGTTTGTTATTTCAATTTATATAATTGAGAATCGAATATCAATGAATGGTGTTTATAGGAGGAAGGGGGAGAAATCTATGTAGTAACTGTGACTAAAGGCTGACTTATCCATTTAACATTTCAGTTATACTAAAATTGTTATCTTGTTAATCATCCTTGTAATATTGGAAAATATGGTATAAGGCTATGGAAGACATTAATGAGCCAAATTTTCTCTACCAAATCAGTTTTCTGGGCCTTGCTTTAGCAGGCTGTAACTTTGGGAAAGTATATGAGACCTTCAGGATTTGTGGTATTTTAGTCTTTATACCTTAACCTTAGTGGCTTACTGTAAAAGCAAGTAATATATTACAGGCTATGTAAAGGAATTCAGATATCTTCCAAAGATATATAAATAAATTTATTTTCTTGACATCAGTTAATTGACTTAAGCATTTATTTAAAGTATTAACATATAAAAATCAATTATCAGTACCCATCTGGAGTACAGAATTAGCCTAAAGCATAGTACAAAGTCTTCGGGTTAAGTGTAAGATGATCTTTTCTCATCATAGTTAATAAGACTTTTTCATAATATATACAACTAGTGGTAATCCTAGCCTTGCAACCCTAAGATACTGTGTTTACAGAATGTTAAGTCCCTGATGTTATACCTCAATGCATAACTCATAGAACAAAGGCACTGTACTTCCACCTCTAGTGCCCATCTCACTACTCCTCTTCCCCACAAAATCTTTAGTATATCTTTTGGAATTTTGTCAGAAGCCTGATTTTTTTTTTTTTTGTGAGCTTTTTTGAAAATATTTATTTAGACCGAAATGTATCAGTATTTTAGGATAAGTGACTTAATACTAAATAGTCTCTAAGACTTACCCCTCCATCCTTTAAGAGAATGGTGCTGCTGTGCATATTAATATTTTAAAGGCCACTTGTTAGAATTTTACATTATACTTATCTACACTCCTTAGTATGGAAGAGAGATTTTTATTCTTTAGCTTTTATGGATTTTTGTGGCTTTTCATTCTCCTCTTTCCTAGTTTGACATTTTCAGAAGCTTGGACTCGTAAGCTCTCCATGAATAAATATGTTCTTAGTTATATGGTATAAATAGATCACTTACAAAGCTTGTGAAACTCGAGCTCTCCTTTTGAACCTTTTAGTACCCATGAGCTCAGGATCCATACATGTTAAATTTCATTCTTGTGTCATGACTTCAGCTTATAAGGCAAATGAGCTGTGAATTCAAATGACTCTTCTAGTCTCTACTAAGTTTCTACAAAAAAATAAAAATAAAATTGTATTTTTCTCTTTTTCCTCATAGGAAAATTCTGGAATTCTGGAATTCCATTTTACTTAGTCATCTTGCCAATATTTGTTCTTGTTGTTAAGAGTTCTCTTCCAGTAAGATTTGTTTCATAAGATCAGTATTCAAATAGATGTCCCTTTTTTAAATCTTTCTTTTGTTTATACTAGTAATTGAAGAAATGTCTAACAGACTGAATGACCAAGAAACTCCTTCTTTGATTTCCTAACAGAGCTAGAGTTACCAAGTCACCCTAAATTTTACTAATCCTGAATCTTATCAGAAGGATTTACTTTAGAGAAATTTTTGTTAATCTAGTCCTTTGCAGTTCACCCTTATACCCTTATTTAAAGTTCTTATGTAAGAACTTTATATTATAAAGTTGTGGTTCAGTTGGATGTTGTCCTGCAAACCAAAAGATCATGGGTTTGATTCCCAGTCAGGGCACATGCCTGGGTTACAGATTGGGTCCCTGGTCAGAGCACATGCAGGAGGCAATTGATAGATATTTCTCTCTCACATTGACGATTCTCTCCTTTTTCTCCTTCCCTTCCCCTCTCTCTAGAATCAATATTTAAAAAAAAAAAAAGTTCTTAATGTATAGAACCAGTTAAATCTCTGAGGCTATTGTAATCCTTTCTAAGTCTCGCACCCCGATTGTTAGTTTGGGGATATGCTCCTATATTAGGAATTGAAAAATGTCCATTTTCTTTTTTCTGAATCTTCAGGATGGAAGACCTTTACCTTCCCCCCCTCCCCCACTTTTGTACTATTTGAAGTTTGAGGTGTAGAGAGTATATGTTAATGTTTATTGCACCTGTGTTTAGGCACTGTATTGCTAGCTATGTGATATATTTCAATCCTTACATGAACCTGATGAGACAGGTATTATCCTTATTTACAGATAAGGAACGTAGAACTTATAAAAGTTAAACCTTTTCCCAAGTTTTCACATCTCTAAGTTAATAGGGTTGTTTTGAATTCAGATCTGTCTGACTTCATAGCCCTTGTTCCATTATACTTGGTTGCCTTTCCAGTAGCATTTGGAGGTCCTGTGTACCTCTCCTACCATTATACTTGGTCTCACTCTAAGAAGCACCTATAGCTTTTTTCCATTTGATTTTTATATCCTTTTTTACATCTAGCGAAGGTTATCTCCAGCCCTTCCTCCCACTCCCTCTACTGCTTATAAAATATCTTGTTCTGATTTAATTGAGCCAAGTATTGTATTCAGAAAACTTAATTATCTCTATTCTGGGTCACCTACTCAGTAGTTCTACTGTGTAACTTTAAATGCTTAACTCAATAATTACCTACCTTATAAACATAGGCCTTAAAGGATCTAAGATGAATGATTTCATGGCTCCATGTTCCATTGTTCTACATATAAAATGAGTGGAACATTATGTTCAGGGTGGTGATTTGTGCCTTAGTAATTGTACCAGAAGTTGTTATGGAATACAGATCTCATCTTACTGTCTGTGTTATAATTTGCAGTGTAAACATACATTGGCAGTCTTTTTACTCCATAAATTTACTTTTCCTGGTTAAGCTTGGTAATAAATTTTGTTAGTTTAAAACATGTCTCTTAAGGCTTCAAAATCCAGGCTCTGATTGAACTTCAGTGAATACTTTTATAGTTTTATGCATGCTTCTAGATAGTTTGGTGATTGTGAAGACATGATGAGGGTTAAGAGTTGGACCTTGGAATCCTCTGTCTTAGACTGGAGAGAGGAGGCTTGGGACAGGAGTGAGTGATTAAGAAGAAATAGGTTCATCAAAAGCAAATTAAAACAAAAAGAAAACAAACATGAATATTAGTGTCTGTGTGTTTGTGTAAAAATCTCCGTGGATATTCTCTAATGGAAAGAGTAGAAGTTTTTGAGAGTTAAGGTTAACGTAAATTTCATGCTCAAGCTTGTAAAAATGTGTAGGGTGCACTTGCTCACGTGGAGCTCTAAAACCATGACAAACAAGAATGTTGAAATATTTCTAGAAGAATGAGCATAAATGTAATTATGTTTTATATTTTAGACACCACTTCCTTAACTTTGTATGCATTTTCTTAGAATATCTAATAGCATTAGAAATTTAATTATAAAGTTGTTGTTTTGAAACCTGGGAGCAAGCCAAAAGGGAAATATAAAGAGAAAACCATGTTTAAAAAGAGATGGTTCCTACAGTGTTAACTATGGAGTGTGTAGCGTGACTCTGTAATGGAATATCATGGCAGGGGGTATAATACTGTAAATAAGATGAATATGCCACTTGTGGATTAATGGGCAACCTAAAGAGTGGCTTTATTTACATCTATGTGTGAGGTTCATTTTTAGTTTGTGTGTTTTCTCTTATTCTTGTGATTGGAGTACTTACAAACCTGACAGTTTAATTAGGAACTTTTTAAAAAAATCAGTTTGAATTATAATGTGTGTGTGTGTAAATTTTTTGGTAGGATTAATGTAGTATCATTTTAGATTTCAAAATTGATAGGTTAAAAGAGTTTTCTTTAACTTTGTCTCTGGGTAATACTTAAGGGTTCTGAAATCAAATCCAAGGAATTTTTTTTTTTTCTTGTAAATGATAAGGAGTAAATATAGTCATCCCATGTATACAGATTACAGTAAATTCTATTTACAGTGATACAGTGTTGTGGATATGGGATGCTTTTCAAAGGTTTGGGTTACTGAGTAATGTAAACTTGAATATATCTAGCCTGAGGCACTATTGGAGTCACTATCTCAACATTATACCATGAGGACATTCAGTAAGAGTAGATTGTGAGAGCTTTATGTAACTATTATTTTTGGTCAGCTGTTTAGCTTGCTGTTGATTGTCAATTAATAGTACTATTGAGTGCTCTTGAAACTTCAGAAGTTTAAAATTTAGACTATTATTTACTCTCTGCTTTCCCTCCGTTGAAAATGTATGAAAAAGTTACCTATAAAAGCCCTTGCTACAGTGGCGCAGATAGTAGGATCATTGTCCCATACACCGAAAGGCTGAACGTTTGATTACTGGTCAGGGCACATTATCTAGGTTGTGGGTTTAATCCCTGGTCAGGGTGCATATGGGTGGCAACCAATAGATATTTCTCTCTCACATCAGTGTTTCTCTATCCCTTTCTCTCGCTCTGAAATCAGTAAACATACTATTATTTTTATTGTCATTGTTTTCCTTTTTCCTTTTTGTTTTTTTAAGTATATTTTATTGATTATGCTGTTATAGTCCCAATTTTTTTCCTTTGCCCCCCTCCTCCGGTACCTCCATTCCCACCAGCAATCTCTCCCCCTTAGTTCATGTCCATGGGTCATGCATGTAAGTTCTTTAACTTCTCCTTTTCCTATACTATTCTTAACATCCCCTTGTCTATTTTGTTCCTACCAGTTATGCTTCTTGATCCCTATGCCATTTCCCTCACCCTCCTCCTTCTCCCTCCCAGCTGATAACCCTCCAAATGATCCCCATACCTATAATTCTTTTCCTGTTCTGGTTGTTTGCTTAGTTTGTTTTGTTTTTGGTTTTTTTAAGATTCAGTTGTTGATAGTTATGAGTTTGTTGTAATTTTAATGCTCATAGTTTTGATCTTTTCTTAAATAAGTCTGTTTAGTATTTCATGTAATAATGGCTTGGTGATAATGAACTCCTTTTGCTTTACCTTGTTGGGAAGCACTTTATCTGTCCTTCCATTCTAAATGAGAGCTTTGCTGGGTAGAGAAATCTTGAATGTAGGTTCTTGCTTTTCATTACTTTGAATACTTCTTGCCAACCCCCTCCCCCCGCCCCCTTGCCTGCAAGGTTTCTTTTGGGAAATCAGCTGGCAGTCTGACAGGAACTCCTTTGTAGGTAACCCTCTGTTTTTCTCTTGAAACTTGTAAGATTCTCTCTGTATCTTTAAGCCTTGGCATTTTAATTATGATGTGTCTTGGTGTGGTTCTCTTTGGGTCCAACTTGATTGGGATTCTCTGTGCTTCCTGGACTTGCATGTCTATTTCCTTCTCCAAACTTGGGAAGTTTTCTTTCATTATTTTTTCAAATAAGTTTTCAATTTCTTGCTCTTTCTCTTCTCCTTCTGGCACCCCTATGATGTGAATGTTGAACTGTTGAAGTTGTCCCAGAGGCTGCCTATACTATCCTCATTTTGGGGGATGCTTTTTTTCTTGTTGTCCTGATTAGTTGTTTTTTGTTTCCTTATGTTCCAAATCATTGATTTGATTCTCAGCCTCATCCACTCTACTGTTGTTTCCCTGTAAATTATTCTTTATTTCAGTTATTGTATCCTACGTTTCTAACTGGATCATTTTTTTTTATTTTAATTAATTTATTTAATTTTCCGAATACATTGGTCTCTGCCTTCCCCCTACCACTTTCCCCTGTCTCCTCCCCCGTCTTCCTCCCTCAGTCCTTCCCCACTTTGGTTTTGTCCATGAGTCCTTGTTATATGTTCCTTGATTTGCATTTCTGTACTCTGAGATCTTTACTAAGTTCCTTGAGCATCCTTATAACCAATGTTTTGAACTCTGCATCTAATAGTTTGCTTATCTCCATTTCATTTAGCTCTTTATTTTTCTAGAGTTTTGATCTGTTCTTTTATTTGGGCCATGTTTCTTTGTTTCCTCATTTTGTCAGCCTCCCTGTGAATTAACGTACTATTTTTTTTTTAATTTTAAGTTACTTATAAAAGACTAATTATATGCAAGGGTAAATTAAAAGGCAGATCCTCAAATTATATATATTGAGTCTGATTGACTTATAAACAAAAAAAAATGAGGTATTTCTGAAGTATTAAAATCCAGAGATTGTGTCAATCAAATTTGACAGCCTTTTTGCACTATTACTTACTGTACACTTACAGTGTACCAGACACGGAGCTAAGGGTTTTATATACACTCTCCCTTAAATCCTCACAATCTCATTAAGTTACAACCCCATTTTACATACAAATAAAGTAGAACTCAGAGAGATCAAGCAACTTGCCCAGCGTATGTTACAGAACTAGAATTTGAACCCAGACTGTCTGGCCCCATGGCCTCTGCTTTCAGCCACGGTGTTTTGTAAAGTTTAGTACATAGAGATTAAGGTAGGTGTAGCAAATGGGAGGATTACCTAAAAAATTTACTCTGTTACCTAATATATGTTAACAATTTGTTAATCCATAGCCAGGATTTTGAAAATCCAGAAGTACACAAATTGGTTATATAAAATCATGATACAGTAATACATTCTAGGTTTGTGTTCTCTTGCACTTAAAGTTAGTTCCTTTTCAGTATTCCATGTGAGATGATAAAAATTAAAAATACCTCAATTAACAACCACAGGAAAGTATAATTGTTAATCAAACCTTGTAATCTCCTCTGCTATCTGTTAGGCTTTTCTTTTCAGGCTTTGATTGTGTGTAATAAAACTGTTGCTTAATTAATGCCAGGTTTCTAAAGCCTTTGGATGCCACAAAAGAGAGTGAAATGGAGAAACCAAGAGGCAGCATCAAATAGCTTTTCTGTCATGTTAATTTAGATCTGTCATTCTCGTTCTAGTTCATGATATACAGCTCCCAACAGATACTAGGTGAGTTGAAAAAGAAGCAGTAGTGAATCCTGTCTTAGGAAAAACACAACTCATGATTGAGGCTCTCAGAAGGTTAATGAATAACTGTTTTCAGACAATATTTCACTCCTAGTTTGAGCTGCCCTAGCAATGAATGTGGCCGTGTTAATTGTGACCAGTAGGCATGATGCAAAACTGAACTTAGTAATGAGTTGGCATCATGGCTTTGTTGTATGTGCAAGAAAGATCCAGGGCTGACATTCCTGGTGTACCTACGGTTACATACAACAGGTGCTTGTATGTAACCAGAGCATGAGCAAGGAAGTTGTACTGATTTGTATTGGGTTTGTCAAAAAAGATTGTTTTTCCCCTAAGATGGCTCTAGTAGCACTTAGTTGTCTTTAATTTCATTCAAAACAATTTTGTTAGACTGTATTGTGGAAGCTGTCATATCAGCATATATTTTTAAAAAATCAAAATTGGTGAATTTTTGAGTTGCCATTTTAATATTGAAGATGGAATAAAATAAGCAACATTTTTGGCATATTATGCTATATTCGAGAAAGGTAAAAATGCAACTGAAATGAAAAAAAGATTTGTGCAGTGTATGGAGAAGGTGCTGTGACTGATCAAACATGTCAAAAGTGGTTTGTGCAGTTTTGTGCTGGAGGTCGGGTAAACCAGTTAAAGTTGATAGCAATCAAATCAAGACATTAATTGAGAACAATTAATGTTATGCCACACGGGAGGTAGCCAACATACTCAAAATATCCCAATTAATCAAGTTATTGGTGAAAATGAAAAATGTCTTAAAGAAAAAAACTAAACAAACTTTTTGGCCAACCCAATATTAATCTCCATTTAGAATATTTTTAAAAAAGCCAAAATTTCCCTTGGAAATTGCTAAAGTTTCCTTTAATTATGGACACACTTTTTGATGGGTTTATATGCTAAAAACTAGTTGATAGGAAATGTTTATTTCATATTATAACTCAAAAATTATTTCTTAATTTTAGAATACAGAATAGTGAATAACATATAATATAGCCTTATACTACAATTAATTTACTTTTAAGGTGACTGTACAGTCTCTTCTTTCTCATTCTTTCATTCTCTCTTCTCGATTCAAGGAACTTATTAATTATAGCTAGTTTTATATTTGTATTAATTTTAACAAGAGTGTTGAAAAGCAGTGTTCTTTTTGGGTGGGGGAGAACGAGAAATAAAGCTCCTTTTATTTCTGGCTGCATTCCCAGATGGTTGTATTACAATCATTGAACTTTTAGAGTCTGTTCGAATTCTGCCTGGAGTGCATAGGATTACAACATCATATCTAAATTATACTTTATGGCTATATCCATACATGAAATAGACATTGCTGAGTGGAAGCCTTGATATCATAATTTCAAATGGTTAAGATGTCAGTGGAGGAGGGAGTTTACAAGCATGGGAGAAGAATATAGGCTTCAATTTGAATAGGTCTCTGTTGTCCAGGGGGTTATTTAATGCTAATAAATACTTGTTTAGAATGGATGAAACTAGGTTAAGTGTTTACAGCCAAACCTTTCTCTTCTCTACCAGAGAGCAAGGTTCTCCTAACACTGACCTACTTTGTTCTCATCCAGTACTGTAGGTACAATGGTTATGCAGCTATGAAGAGAAAAATAGATGAAGACCAGACTAATATTTTTGTAGTATGTGCTTGGTAGCATGTTTCTTGTTGGTGAAACATAATGTTGCCACAAATCATGAATAAATATTCCAAATCCTCTAATATCATAACAGTTATAACCATTTTTAAGCCTCTTTTCTAAGTAGATATTTCTCTCCTCGCTTTCTGTACTGCGAACTTTACAAAACTGGCTTAGGCAGCCTATTAATTATTCATATCATAGCAACAATTAAAGCAAATTAAAAATAAAAATCACCATATTGCATTTAACCGTGGGCAGCACCAAAATGTGTCAGCTCTGTAAAGGCCTGTGGTGTTTCCTTAGTTAAAAGTGCTAGAGGGAGCTCTAACCTTGTTCAGAGTGGTGGCATATGGGAACAATTGTCTGTATGTGGCCGTAGGGTCACAATTGAAGACAGAGGCTAACGCTGTTCCATGGCAGAAATTTAAATCTTCTTTATTACAACTTCCTGTTTCTTTTATATCAGAAAAAAAGGGTTAAGACTATCTGTGTGTTACCAAACAGGACTTTATTCACCCTTCTCTCTCTTTCTGTGAATATAATCATCTCCTTTTAATACAGTATTCAGGAGACCCTGACTTTGACTCAGTGAAATTTCGTAAAGTGAACACACCTTTGTAACCGCCACAAAGATTCTTTTTAAAAGAAAGAAGGAAGGAAAAGAAAAGAACATTCCAAAAGGCTACTTCTGTCCCCTTTGTCACTCCCCTCCCAAGGGTGGTAACCATTATCCTCACTTCTGACATCATACATTAGTGTTTTCTGTTTTTGAACCTCATATAAGTGGAATCACATAGCACATTATTTACTATTTGACTTCACTCAACATAGTGTTTTTGAGATATTGTTATATATAGTTGTGATTTTTTTCAGTTTTCATTGATGTGCTATATTTCATTATAGGAATATACCAAGTTTATTTGTTTTACTGTAGATGAACATTTGGATTGCTTTCAGATTTTGATAACTACAAAAAATTTTTTATGTATCTTTTGGTGAATATGTACAATGAATACATGTATTCTATTGGGTGTGTAACTAGGAAGGGAACTGGAATTTTCAAATTGGTGGTACCAATTAGTACTCTCGTCAGCAGTGAATGGGAGTTCTATTGTTCCTTTTCCTTACTAACCAACGCTTGTGTGGCTTTTTCATTGCAGTATCCTGGTGTTGTGTAGCAGCGGTATCACATTATGGGTTTTTTTTAAAACATATAAAAAAAATTTAACCATTTTTAAGTGGCACAGTTCAGTAGTGTTAATATATTCAAATTGTTATCACTTGTTTTTTAATTTAAATTTCTATTAACATTTAAAGTCGAGCATATTCATATATGTTGATTGGCCATTTAAATGTGAAGTGTCTGTTCAAGTCTTTTGCCCATTTTTCTACTGGGTTTTATATATTTTTCTTAATCATTTGTAGTTTTTAAATAAGTTCTGGGTACAAGTCCTTTGTCTGATGTGTGTTGCACATATTTTCTCCCACTCTGTGTTTTTTGCCTTTGTACTTTTAAAATGATGGCTTGATGACTAGAGGTTCTTAATTTTAATACTCAAATTTATCAATTTTTATCTTATATAATTGGTATTTGGCATTCTGCTTAAGAAACCTGTGTCTGCCTCAGTGTCATGAAGATCTCTCTTATGTTTTCTTCTTAAATTTTTATTATTTCTACCCTTCACATTTCAATCTATAATCCATTTGATTTTTGTGTGTGGTGCTAGGTACAGGTAAGAAGTTTTTATTTTTAATGTGATAGTTGGCTCAGCACCATTTATTAACATATGCATTTCCCTCTGTACCGGAATGTTTGTCATAAATTACATGACCATATATGTATAGGTTTTTTGGTCAAATCTTGACCTCTAATAGTAAACCCTCCTGTTTTTTGTCATTTTTTAGCATTATCCTTGGTTATCCTTGGCCATTTGCATTTCCATATAAATTTTAGAGTCAACTTGTCACTATTTACCATCTGTGTGACTCTTGCATATAAAAAACTTTCAATTCATTTGTTTAAATGAGATAACTCAGTACATACAAACATTCCTAAATTGTAGTTTCCTCTGATTTGGCCCAGAGCCTTTGAGCCTGGCTTACTGGACTGCTCTTACAATCTAATCACATCTTAAATTATTTTTTTCTTTCTTCACAGTTCTCTCCCCAGGCACATCAGTTAATGGTGACCAGACAAAAAACACCAATTCATAGTTCCCCTTCCTGCATTATTTGGAATGGAATTTCTTTTATTTATTTATTTGTTTGTTTGTTTGTTTGTTCAAATACATTTTGGAATGGAATTTCAGTTAAAACTTCAGTTTCAGAGTTTGGTGGGCAGGTCGTGATACAACCTGAATTGCTCCAACGGTTTCTATGCGTAGCAAACAATAACTACCACCTTTATTGAGCATTTATGTGCCAGGCTTAATGTGCTTAGCATTTTATACATAATCTCCTTTTACTTCATTTAACACTGTGAAATAGGTGGTATTATCCCCTTTTTCACATGAAAAAAAATTGAGGCTTACAGAGGAGAACTAGGTTACTCAAGCCTATGTAGTTTGTTCACTGCAGACACAGGGCTTGAGCGTACGCTTGTCTGACACTGTGTAGTATGCTTACTTTAAAAGTAATGCCCAGCCTCCTTGCTATTATCCCTAAGACTGTGTCTCCCAAAATGTCTTGAATCTGTCTTCCACCCAACTTCACCCCACACTGTCACTGCTGATCTCTTAGTCCAAGTCCATTCTGATATCAGCCCATTTTTCCAGCTGTACTTATAATGTAGGCCCATTAGATTGCTCATTATTGGAAAATTCTATCACCATGGAAGGTGATGCCACAAGTTCTGTCTGTAACTTAATTTTTCAAATGAAAATTGAGCTCCAGTTTTTTCCATATTCACTTATCTATTACAGTAGTTAATATTGTCACCTTGGCCTTGGGGACACTTGTTGACCTTTGGAATCTGAAAGAAAGAGGTCTCTAAGATATAGCAAGCTGTGGCCTGTAATGCTGAAAATTAAACTGCCCAAGAACAGCAGCCATCTGATCATGACCACTGTAACCTTGATAAAGCATTAAGAGGATCCCAGTAGCCTTTTCATGTCTATTTGCAGACTCTTCACGTAGCCCTACTGCTTTGATTTGGCCCTAAATAAGACAAGTTGGTATAATAAATTGATATAATTTTTTGCCATTGTGCAAAGTAAAGAGAGTTTTTAATAAAGAGATACACTCATTTGATGACAGTTTTATGGAAAACCTTCCCTTAAATACTGGAAACTTTGAAGAGAGATGGGTGGGAAAATAACAGAGTAAATATGAAAGAAATGAAGCAAAGTGAGACACAGAAAACTTCAAGAAGACATTATTGGGTCTTCAGATCCTAGTGTCAGCCCTGAGAAAGGCTAACACATTATAAAGTTTTATGTTATTAATTATGGAATATTGTAGCATGTAGTCAAATAGTAATGGTACCTGTGTACCTGTCACTCAGAATGATAGCATTTCTTTGCATAAAAAACTCAATTGTTGCAGACTTACTCTTGGAATTTTATAGTATATTGTTTGCCCAAGTAATATTATGAAAAATATTTCTCTTTTCACTTGCTCTGTATCCTTAAACTCTAATGTTAGTTTTTTAGTAAGAAAATGTAAAGAATGAATCTGTTTTTTAATTTTTTGCTCAGCTCTTTTAATATAACATGGAGCCAAATCATAGACTCAAAATATAAAGCCAGACTGAGCCCACCCACTCACTCATTTTACAGTTGACATCTGGTGGCAATAGATATCTGCCCAAGATCAAGTAGCTGACAAGGGATAGGATTGGGCCATCACACACCCTCATTTTTGTTGTGGGGCTATTTATTGGGCCAAAAAGTTCATTTATTTTTTTTTCTGTAAGATGGCCCTAGTAGCACTTAGTTGTCTTTAACTTCATTTGAAACAATTTTGTTAGATTGTATTGTGACAGCTGTCATATCAGCATGCACTTAAAAAAAACTTATCAAAATTGGTTAATTTTTGTGTAGCCACTTTAATATTGAAGACAGAAGAAAATAAGCAACACTTTTGGCATATTGTGCTTTATTATTTCAAGAAAGGTAAAAATGCAACTGAAACACACAAAAAATGATGTGAGCAGTATATAGAGAAGGTGTTGTGACTGATTGAACAGGTCAAAAGTGATTTGCGAAGTTTTGTGCTGGAGATTTCTCGCTGGACAATGCCGTGTGGTTGGGTAGACCAGATGAGGTTGATAGTGATCAAATAGAGACATTAATTGAGAACAGTAAATGTTACACCACACAGGAGGTAACCAACACACTCAAAATATCCCAAATCAATCAAGCTATTGGTGAAAATGAAAAATGTGTCTTATTTTACAAAAAAAATCTAAACAGTTTTTTGCTAACCTAGTACATGTGTGGCAGTTGTAAGAAAAGTTTTTATAGTGGTTTGTTTCCAAAGCATCAAATTTCAGTATGTATTCCTTAAACAGAAAATAGAGACAGTAACTTCAGAAACATTGGACATGGAAAAATTTCATGGGGAAAAAATTGGTACCCTTGAGTTTCATATTTATAGTGCTTTGTGTGAGCTGAAGCCACACTCACATATAGTAAAAAGGCTGGGTAGTAAACTAGAAAATGTCTTTCTAGAAACCATTTCATGCTTTAAGAAAGGCAAGTTCTGCAAAAAAGATACACAATATCTATTTCTAAATCAAGTGCATTATGGAAGTAACTGTCCTGATTTTGTTCCTTTTTGTTTTTTAATCCTTCCCTGAAGATACTTTTTTTTTTTAATTGGTTTTAGAAAGAGAGAGAGAGAGAGAGAGAGGCATCAAAATGAGAGAGGAACATTGATTGGTTGCCTCCCAAATGTGCCCAGACTTGGGACCAGACCCACAAGCTATATATGTGCTCTGACCAGCAATTGAACCCACAACCTTTTTGGTGTATGGGCCAACACTCCAACCAACTGAGCCACCTGGCCAGGGCCTGATTTTTACTTTTTTTAGCCCACCTTCATTCCCAATAAATACCAACAAAATCTCTGGTGGGAGTTGGTCCCATTCTAAAAAAAGAAAAATTTTTTGTGCCCCTCAAGATTCAGTCTTTCCTCAGAAACACCAAAAATCTATAGTCTCTGGCCATGGAACCCCATAAAAATAGTGCCCATGTGAGGGAAATGTAAATAACCTTCAGACAAAATCACAAGTTTATAGTTTTTCTGCTAGTTTTTGAGAGAAGGGAGGGTGGGTGCCGATGACAGCTGGAATTTTAGTCTCGGTTTCAGCCCTAGCTCTGTCTTTGCTGATCACTAAAACTAAGTAGAGAGTCCAAAGGAAGCAAAATGTGCTCTGTATCCTACAGGATGTTAGCTCTTTGGTGGAAACCAGTAATGCATTAAGAGTCTAATTAGCATTTAATAATTTCCTTACTGTCCTTTCCCTCAACACAGTTGAGTTTTATGGAAATATGTTTTGGCAATTGATCTGAAAGATTGAAAGTGGAAAAAATTGATGTTCAGATGTCTTTTTTTCCATATTGTAGAATATTTTGAGGTCTGTCTTTTGCTCTTTTCTGTCTTCTCCAATTGTTAAATGTCAATCAGCATTCCTTTTGGAAGTTTAGTTTTAATTTGATTGTTTTTTTAAAATTGAATTTATTGGGTGACATCAGTTCACTAAACCATACAGGTTTCAAGGGTACAATCAGTTTTACTTTGATTCTTCAATTTTGCATGGAATATTTACATGTGTTATTACCATATAAAAGTGTTGAAACTAATCTTAGGAAACAATGGATTAAAGGTTACCAATTTAGAGTACTTAGACAAAGGTTCAACATAGTGGTTTTACCGTCGTTGTTGGTGAGAGCAGACTCCACTTACATTTACACTAAAGGCAATTTACCACTGCACTTCCAAAAAGCAATATCCACTCCTTACTTTAATTTGGATTAAAAATTCATTTTACCCATTTTCGAGCTGCTGTTACCTAGATATAAAGGGCTTATGTCATAATCTCTTCCTTCAGACTTTAAAAGTAAAGGTTTCTGGGCATAAAATTATTGTAAAAGCAAAGAAGATTGCACTTAATAAAGTATTAAGCTAATTATTATCAGCAACTATGTACATTATAGTTAAGCATTATGACAGTGAATGCCTTTACTATGTGCCGGGTACTCTTCTAAATTCCCTAACATGTATTATCTTATTTTTGTCTTAGCATTAACCCTTCTAGGTGAGTACTAAAAAAATCACCATTTTACAGATAAGGAAGTTAAGGCACAGAGAAGTTAAGGAACTTAGCCAAGATTACACATCTAGTAAATGATAGAGCTGGGATAGAGTCAGTTCCAACTTACAGTGTTATTTTTTTATGCTATTTTATTACATAAACATAACTCCTTCAGAAGGGCATTTGAACTCTCCTCAGTGTAGTGATTGTGAACCTCTCATGTAAACCTCTTTTGGCTATGAAAAAGGTATTTATTCATCTATGCAAAGCAGTCCTATAGGTCTTCTGCACTTTGTCTTAGTTATTGACATGGAGTCTTATTGTCATTAAGAAGAAGAGCCATAATTTCATTTTAGAAAAAAATGTACACTTTATGTAAAAAACAATTTAAAATTTTGTCTGAATGCAACTCACTTATGTGAATCTTAGCAAGTTATTTTGATCACCTCTGCTAAAAAAACAGACACTGCATCCAAACTAAGCTTTTTCTTGGATAAATTAAGAAAACAATTACCCAGCTATTCCAGAGAGAAATGTCTTTAGTCCCTTGATGCTCCAAGGGTTATTAAAGTTTTACCTGCAGATAACCAAGACTTCCAAAAGTTACAAGTCATTTACTTCATTCACTGCAGCTAAGAGAGGCCTCTGCTGCTGCCTCATAGGATTATTTCTTGCTGCATTTAACATGCATTAACAAGCACTTGGAAAGAGTTGAATTTCTTCTAGAAAGCTGAGTTGGCTTCTTGAGATCCTATCCCCAAAACCCTGTATTTTCTTAATCCAGGTTTTAGATGTAGCTTCTCAAAGGCTTTCTTCAGGAACAAGTTTTACCAAGTCATTGAGATCTTTTTATTGGACACAAAAATGTAAGGATTAGAGCACAAAGAGGAGGGGGTTAGTTTTTCTTCTTTATTTAAAACTGACGGTATTTTCCCTGTGTACTTTTTAATTGTGCTTTAAGAGTGTCTCGTGTATTTTCCTCTGGCAGCCAATGCCTCTATCGTTTCCTGTTATTAATGGGAGAACTTAACTTTCTGATGCTAAAATAAAGGGAGGATATGAGGGGAAAGTCAGGTAGAAAACCCTTAGTTTAAACTTTCTCCATTACAGAAATTTTATTTTGGTAATATTAACATTATTTAACATTCGGATGAGCAGCCTCTATCTGAGGAAGTTTACAAAAAGAGCAACCAGATTCCAGACAATTAAACTTTATTACTCTGCCCGAAACATTAAGTGGTGGTTTAGGAAAATAGTTCTTCATCTCCTCTCCCTTTTGATGTTTATTGTTTATTGTGTGGGAGAAGACCTGTATATCCGACAAGCATGTTGTTTTTCTCTGAGCAGGTGAGCTTGGTAATGCTAGGTCCATTTTGTATTTGGTTATATGTATTCTTTTCCCAGTCACCTCTCTCTCCACTTCACTCCTACTCCCCGCATCTCTTACCTAGCACGTCATCTCTCTACCCTTTGCCATCTCTCCCTACCCCTCCTTACCCTTCCTATCTCTTTCCCCCCTTTCTCCCACCCACACCCCCCAGCCCCACTCTCTTCTTCACCCCAACCCCAGTCACTTTCCTCATTTCTTTCCTTTGTCTACTCTCTTCCTTCTGTTTCTTCTCCCTCTACCTTTTCAGCCTCTCGCTCCTCGTCTTCCCTTCTCTTCTTTCTCCTCCTCCTCCTCCTCCTCCTCCTCTTCTCTCCTCAACTTGCCAGTCACAATCACCTGTAATTCTGTATCCTCTAGGATCAGATCTTGACTTTTCTAAGGTGTTTAGCAAAGGAGATAACTTTTGCCTGCTATGATTATTTTGATGCTAGATGAACAATCCTCTAGATGACACAGAAACACCCTCCACGTCCCCATACACCAAATACTTGACTGATTTTTTTAAAGACCAGAAAGATATATACCTACCAATGTGAACATTGTTTATTTGTTGATGGTGGAAATTATGGGCAATTTTTATGTTCTTTGTGTTTCTTTGTTTTCATATTTTCTAAAGTGTGTCTGTTATAAAATGCTGTTTTTAAAAAATCATTTGGCCCTGGCTGGTGTGGCTCAGTGGATTGACTGCTGGCCTGCAAACCAAAAGGTCGCCAGTTCAGTTTCCATTTGAGGCACATGCCTGAGTTGCAGGCCAGATCCCCACTCGGGGGCGTGCGAGAGGCAACCGATCGATGTATCTCTCACACATAGATATTTCTCTCCCTCTCTTTCTTCCTCCCTTCTCCGCTCTCTAAAAAACAAATAAATAAAATTTTTAAAAAAATAAAAAATCATTTGATCTTTCTGTGCCTGACCCCAATAGATCCTTATTCAATGAAATTAAAAACAAAACAAAATGAGGAATAAGATTTGCTCCTCCAGTGAATGTGAATTTGTTTTTGCCATTTTTATATTCAGTTTTCTAAATCCTTTCAACTTTCAAAATGGTGGCCTCTTGGACTTCAGCCCTGGGTGCTCTCACAGCACATGGCGGATGTTAAATACAGTCTCGCAAGTTAAACCCTATGACCTACAATACTTTTTCTGCCTTTCTCTTTCCTCAAAATTTAGTTCATATTTTGTTTTTAGTAATATTTGTATATATGAGGGTGGTCAGTGTGGCAGACTTGGCAGTTTTTACCTAGGTTTGTCTTCAGCCCTGTTAGTCAGTTCTGGGGGGGTGGAAGTGACTGGCATTGGTGAGCAGCCATTCTGTTACTCATATACCTCATTGTTATACTTTGTCTGTTGTCCTTGGTACTGTTAGTTGTAAAAAGCCATAAAATTCATGCTGTCCTAGGCCATGATACACACTCTTCTACAGTTAAATGTCAAAATTCCAAGTTCAGATTCAAGTTTGGCCAAAAGAAGAATTTCCGGGCTCTTTCCTTCTCATTTGGCCAGCTTAGGCGTGGAAGGTGACGTGTTCTAGGGAAAGTTATGAGTTTCCTAGCTATAGGCTACTTAGTTCAGAAAGGGTTAAATGATGTAGTTAGTGAATGGTTTTCTAGCTGCAGGGGTTTTTTAAAAGAGATCTAGGAATTCTGCAGTTAATTGAATTCTTCAGGCATGAACTTATGGTCATTGAAAAAATTTAAGTGAGCGAAATTCTCTTGCTTTGCTACTAGATACAGTTCACATAGTATCCTAGGAGCCTAGATTCTTTTTAAAAAATTTTATGCCTTTTATGCTGCTTGGACATTTTATAGGGTAAATGTAACATTCTAAAAGATTTTACACAATGTATTTGTTCCCTTACTTTGCTCTTCTCCCTGTGTTTTTTTTTTTCTTTTCTTTCCTTCTTTCTTCACTTCCCCAAATCTGCATCACAGAGCATTTTCCCATTTTTCCCCATCTTGTGAGCAAAGTTTTAACAGTACATAGAAAGTTAACTGCCTGGAGTCTTTTAAATATAAGTAACACGCAACCAGTAATAAGCTGTTGGTTGTTTTTTTGCTGCCTGCAAAGAAACATAAACACAGTGCTCATTTCTGGCAGGTTTTTACTGTCAGAGTTTCTCCTATTATATTTATCTTACAATTTGCCAGGGGGTGAAGTTATTAAGTTTTAGCAGCAGCCATCGATCAAGTTCACAAGTTAACACGATAAAGGCTCTGTGCCGCTCCGATCCGGGGAAATGATGATCCTCACTCGGTAATTAACTAAATGAGAAAGTTAAATCTTACTTGAGAGCTGGGAGAGATGAAAGAGAGGTGTTTGTCAGTTTCTCAGTGGAAATTAGAAGCAGTTTTCTGCAATTCCCTAAGCTGCTGCTCTGTCATATTTTACATAAGCACTGGGAAAACGTCTTGTAATTAGTGCTGTCATGGAGGATTTTTTTTTTGCTGAAGGATGTTGGAATAATTCATTAGATTATCAAGAAAGGCTTGTGTCCTGAAATGATTAGCACAGTGAAATTTAAACCATTAACGATAACAAGTTTAGAGCTTGCTGCAGTGCAGAGGCACCCGGGGTATGTCTGTGCCTATTTCAATCATTTCTTATAATTAAACATTATGTCCTCCCCCACCCCCCATTACTAAGACCCATCCAAAAATCCTTTTAAGGTGGCACGGTCTACATCAGTGGGTTTACCAGCCTTGGAGGTGTATGTAGTTAGTAGCTATAATAATGCAGCAGTAAATTAAACTGCTGTGAGTTTCTTGGTTTAGAACAAAAGAACCTACCGCCCTGGAAGCTATCAAGTTGCATGTGGGAACCCACTACAGAAGTGATTCCCAGTTTGAAGCCTAAAAATGTTAAGTGACTATTTTGTCCCTTTAACTACCTTAAAAATCCAGAAAATATCAAAATGGCTTGGCTTTGCTTTTGGTGAATTTTTTTTATATGGCTTTTTCTACAATTAGTAAATAGAAGAAAAGATCAGTGAATATCCAGTCTTCAAATAATCATTTATACTGGTACATTTGTGAGTTCATTTCTTAGTGAGTTTTATTTAAAAGAATTGAAGTGATTGCAAGCCTCACTTTTCTTGTTGGTTATTACAAACCAGTCAGATTCATAATGTGAACTTTCCCTCTGCTGACAAATCTGCCCCTTCCTGTCTTCCATGTTCACTAATCAGATCTGACATATTTATGAGTTCACCTAATATATAATCATATTTAGTAGAAGCTGTTAAAATATTAATACAATAAATCCCACTGTGAAATGTGATGTTTACTTCTGGTGAAATATACGTCCCATTCTATATGTATAGCCACCATTTTCTTTTCATTTCCACTCTCACCCCCAAAAGATAAGGGACTACTACTTTGGTCGCTGAAAGTATTAAAGATTTTTTAAGAACTGAAGACTGAAATGTTGAAAGTTATGTCCCACTTTTGAGCATTTATTACATTTTGCTGTGCATGTTCAATTTACGGCCAAATTCTTTTTGTTTCTCTTGAAATCTTGTTAAAAGAACCCCAAGTGCCAGTGGGCTCTAGTCTGGGTTCCAGGTCTTTTCTACCCTGACCCTTTGGGAATTCAGGAGCTGTTCTGGGCCCTTCTGCTCTCACCACCTCCTCCATCACTAGTGTGCTTGCTTATTTCTTTCGGTCCTAATTAAAATGTAGATGATACCATTTCCTCTTAATTCAACCAAGACAATGTAGACTTTTTAAAGAGAGATATTATTACAAAGAAATCAAGGAAAAACAATTTTAAAAAGAACTTTAAAATCAGTGTTTTTATATTCTTATTAAACTGAAGCCTGGCAATGGCCAATAGAAAGTATAGTATAGACGCTTTAAAAATCCTCCCTTCCCCCTCAAAACTCTTGCATGTTTTCCCTTGTTTCTCCTGGCCACAGGAGCAAGAACCCTGCATCAATCCCCGTTCAGGCCCATGTACCAGATTAATATTTGAAGGGTCAGCTGCAGTAACGCCAGTCGTTACACTGAAATGAATGTGTATTCTAACCCAGACTTAAACTTCTCAATAAGCCCCCTGTCTTCCTTCCTCTCTTTTGTGAGGGTAAAATACTCTTTTTCTAAGCATTTCCTAATTTGCCTTTCCCAGTTTTAGCCATGATCTGGATTATTTGATCAGTCTTCTGGTTGGTCTTCCTTCCTTTGCTCTCACAACTTGTTCTTGTTATCCTCTTCCCACTTCCCTCGCACACCCGCCTCCACCGCCGATCTCTGTATGGCAGCTGGTGTAAACATTTCTAAAGCATAAATTAGATTATGTCATGTTTGACTTCATCAAAACCGCAGGTGCTCTTCTTTATACTTAGGAGGAAATCCACACTCCTTACCGAGGCCCAGAAGGCCTTGTATGACCTGGCCCCAGGCCACCTCACTAACTTCTTCTCCCTCCACAGCCCACCTCGCTCACTCTGCCCCAGCTCTCCTAGCCTTCTTTTTTTCTTTCTTTCATTTGAACACACCTTTGACTTGCTCTTTCTCCTGTCTGGAAAGCCTTCCCCCAAATCTTCAGAAGACTGACTCTCACCATTTAGATCGCAAATCGTAAGTTACTTCCTTCAGCCTCTTTTTGTGACCACCTCAGTTAACATAGGCTGTGCTCCTCACTCCTATTTTATGTTACCTTGTTTTGTTTTCTTCACAATACTTATTAGTTTCTGGAATTAACATATTTATTGTATATTCTCCCTCTACCCTTCCCCAGAAAAGGTAAAGCAACTTTATGTGCCTGTTCACCAGTTTCCCTAGCATCTAGAAAAGTGCCTGGCACAGAGTACTCAATAAATGGTTGTTGCTGACTTGATAACTTGAAAATCCAGCCTTAATCAAAATTCTTGTCCTGTGCCGCCTAGGCTTTAGCCTTGTCCCCAGTACAATTCTTGCCCGTTTTATTCTTACATTCATTTATCATCTCAATCATTATATCTCTTTTCCCCACCATAGGTTTCAATTCCAGTCTTTCTTCAAAGCCCTTCTTAAAGGCAAACAGGACCCTTAAATATCATTTGCCTCTCTCTAGTCATGAATATTACTTTTCACCTAGGCCTTGCTCCCTTCATTCCAAATGGTGTCCTTTGTCTGGAACATTTTCTTTCTCTACTTACCACAGCCTTTCTTAGTGGTTAAATAAAGCAAGGTTTGCATGCCAACTAGAAACAACTGTCATTTTACCATCCAGTTTAGCTAGTTCATGCTGTATCTTCCAACCTGTACTGGTAGCAAAGTGAGCACACTTGATATTACAGTGGTGTGTTGCTTAGACTACTTGGCGTCTGCAAGCGTGTATTTTTCCCTCCTGGCCCTGGTGGCAGCTTCAGAGAAATTCACAGTAGTTTTGAAAGTGATGCATGTAATATATTTTCGGGGCGGTGGGGGGAATGTTAGCCCTTAGCCTTTGAGAACTAAGCCGTGGACAGTCGTATAAATACTTAAGTTCTTTCATTTTGTGTGCTTGTCACCTGACAGCTTCTTTCTTCTTTCTTTTGGAGATAACTGTTCATTGTAAACAGAAAAGCAGAAAAGGAGATGTGCAGGGTGGCAGAAAGTTAGTGTTACCATTAAACTGAGGTTGTTTGTCAGCTTTCCTAGACATTTGAACAGTAGTGGTTGAGTCATCGAGCTTTTGTTGGGAAAGCCAAATCAATTCTATTGCCACCAGTAACCGTTCCCTCTCTCCCATACACTGTAATATACAACCTTTTGGTTCTTTAATAATTGAACTTTTTCACTGTACTCTTGTGGATTTTTAAAGGTTCTCACATTGAAATTTTGTTAACATTTACTTTAGAAATTAGTTAAGTCTGTATGGGAGAATGACAGGGGGAAGAGGGTTGATAACAAAAGCCTTTATCTCCAGAGTTCTCTATAAATGTAATATCTTAGTTGCAAATGAAATTAATATTACACTGGCATTTATCCTTAGGAATACTCTGTCCTTAGAAGTCTTAAAATCAATTTTATTAAGGTAATTTACACATAATAAAACACACTACATTAAGTGTACAGTTCGATGAATTTTGGATAATGTGTACACCTATGTAACAGTCAAGCTATAGGGCACTTTCACGGCCACAGACGCTGCCCTTCTTACTTAGTCAGTCCCACCCCCACGGTCAGCCCCAGGCTGTCACCGATCTGTTTTTATCATTGTAAATTAGATTTGTTGTTCCTAGAGTTTCATATGAATAGGATCATAAAGTATGTACTTTTTTGTGCCTGACTTCTTTTGTTCAGCAGGTTTTTGAGATTTTTCCTTATCATGTTGTGCCTCTGTAGCACGTTCTTTTTATTCATAAGTACTGTTCCATTGTACAGATATATCACAACTGTTTATCAGTTCAACTCTTGATGGACATTGGGATTCTTTCAGTTTGGGACTATTACGAATAAGGCAGCTATGAACATTCATGTACAAGTTTTAGTATGGAAATATGTTTTCATTGGGGATGGCGGTAAATACCTAGGGGTGGAGTTGCTTGGTCATGTGGCAAGTATATGTCTCACTCTACAAGAAACTGTCAACTGCTTTGCTAAAGTGATTATACCATTAAATGTTACTACCAGCAATGTATGAGAGACCCAATTGCTTCTTATTCTTGCCAGTACTTGGTATGGTCAGTCTCTTTAAGTGTAGCCATTCTAGTAAGTATGTAATGGTGTCTTGTGATTTTAATTTGCATTTTCCTAGTCACTAATGATGTTCATGTTTTTATTGGCCACTCATGGGAGGGGGTGTGGGGGGGGTGTGTGTAGTGTCTCTTCAAATCTTTTGCTTATTTAAACAAAAAGGGTTGTTTGTTTTCTTACTGAGTTCTGAGAGTTCTTAAATATTCTCGATACCAGTCCTTGGTTAAATATATATATTGCAAATATTTTCTTCCAGATTGTGATTTGTATTTTTATTTTCTTATCTGTTTCTTTTAGAAACCATGTTAACATTTTGCTACATACTAACTTACCCATGAGATGTTTGCCTACCCTGATAGCAACAAGATTTTCTCCTATATTTTCTTACAGAAGTTCTACATATAAATCCAGAACCCACTGAAGTTAATTTTTGTATATGGTCTAAAGTAAAGAACAAGTTCATTTTTTTCTAAGTGGGTATCCAGTTGTTTCAACATTATTTGTTGAAAAGACTATCCTTTCCTCATTGAATTACCTTGATACCTTTTTCAAAAATCAGCTGACCGTACATTAGTCTATTTGTGGACTCTATTCTGTTCCATTGATCTACATCTTCATCCTTACACTATCTTGATTTTACTGTTTCTTTACTGTAAGTCTTGAAATTCAGTAATATTAGTCTTTCATCTTCATTTTTATTTTTCAAGATTGTTTTGGCTAAAATTTAGGTCCTTTGCATTTCCATACCTGCTGGGATTTTTATTGATAGTGTATTGATTCTATAGATCAGTTAGAAAGTGAACATCTTAATAACTTTAGGGAGTTCGATTTGTGAATATAATATAGCTCTCCATTTATTTAAGTCTTTTTAAAATTCCCTTAGCAATATTTGTGGTTTCAGTTTAAAGGTATTACCCATATGTTGTTAAATTTACTCCAAGTATCACATGGGTTTGTTTCTTTTTTTAATGCTACTGTAAATTGTGCAGGCAGATAGTTTTAAAAAATATAGTGGTTACACAGACAACAGTGTGTCAATTGCCAGGGGTGGAGGGAAGTGGGGGAGGGTAAAGGGGGGGATAAATGGTGACGGAAGGCGACTTGACTTGGGGTGGTGAACACACAATACAGTGTACAGATGATTGTGTTGTGGAATTGTGTGTCTGAAACCGGTATAATTTTGTTAACCAGTGTCGCCCCAATAAATTTAATAAAAAGGAAAAAAACAAAAAAAGTAGATATATAATGGTTATTCTTGGGCAGTGGAGCGGGGTAGGGGGCAGTTAGTGACCTGAAAAAAGGAACTAAAGGCAGGGCTTGCGAGGCTTGTGGTAATTCTTTTTTTGATCTGGGTGTTGCCTACATGAGTATGTTAACCTTGTGAAAGTTCATCAAGCTGTACACTTAAAATTATGCAGTTTTATATATATTATACTTCGATGAAAATTAAAATAGAAAAAATATGTATTTCATAATGAGAAAGAAGAATTTTTTTTTAAAGAGGGAGACTCCAACTCCAACAGTATTGTGAATGTCATTAAGAGTGTTGATTTATTGGTCATATTACTGTGTGACAGGTGAGTAAAACACCCTTTTTTTTATTATTATTATTATTTTGATTGATCCTCACAAAATCCAGTGGAGTAGATTCTCTAATCATTTTTATTTTACAGAAGAGGTAAACAGAGACTCCGAAAAAAAAAATCCCACTTGATTATGGTATATGATCTTTTAAATGTGTTGCTGGATCCAGTTTGCTAATATATTATTGAGGGTTTTGGCATCTATGTTCATCAGGGATATTGGCATATAATTTTCTTTCTTTGTAGTATCTTTATCTGATTTGGAATTAGGATAATGCTAGCCTCATAAAATGAGCTTGGGAATCTTGCCTTCTTGAATTTTTTGAAATAAAGAAGAATGGTGCTAGTTCTTCTTTGAATGTTTGGTAAAATTCACCTCTGAAGACATTCAGTGCAGTACTTTCGTTTGTTGTGGGGGGTGGGGGGCTTTATTATGGATTCAGTTTCACTAGTTGTAATCTGTCTGTCTAGAATCTCCGATTCTTCCTGATTCAGTTTTGGAAGATTGTATGTTTCTAGGAATTTATCTGTTTTGTCCAGATTATCGAATTTGTTGGCTTACAGCTGTTTGTAATATTTTCTTAATAATCCTTTGTTTTTCTTTGGTGTTAATTGTTACCTCTCCTCCTTAATTCCTGATTGTATTTATTTGGGTCTTCTCTTTTTTCTTGATGACCTTGTTTAAAGGTTTGTAATCTTGTTTCTTTTTTCAGAGAACCAGATCTTGGTTTCATTGATCTTTTGTTGTTGTTGTTGTTTTTAAGACTATTTCATTTATTTTTGCTCTGATCTTTATTATTTCCTTTTTTCTACTCACTTTGGGCTTTGTTTGTTGTTCCTTATATTAGTTCTTATAAGTGTAAAGTTAAATATTTTAGAGATTTTTCTTGTTTATTGAGGTAGGCCTGTAATGCTATGAATTTCCCTGTTAGGACTGCTTTCACTGTGTCCCATAGATTTTGAGTTGTGTTCTCATTTTCATTTGTTTCAAGGTATCTTTTGATTTCTTCTTTAATTTCATTGTTAACCCCCTCATTGTTTAGTAACATATTATTTAGCCTCCATATCTTTGTGTGTTTTTCACATGATTGATTTCTAGTTTCATACCACTATGATCAGAGAAGATGCTTGATATGATTTCAGTCTTCTTAAATTTATTGAGACTTGTTTTGTGTCCTAACATGTGGTCTTTCCTAGTAAATGTTCCATGTGCACTTGAAAAGAATGTATAGTCTACTGCTTTGGGGTAAAACGTGCTGAAGATACCAGTTAAGTCCTTCTGACCTAGTGTGTCATTTAAGGCCGCTTGTTGATTCTCCTTGTTGATTTTTTTGTCTGGAAGAGCTAGCCATTGCTGTGAACAGGGTTAAAAATCCCCTACTGTGATTAGATTACTGTATGTCTCTTCCTTTATATCCATCAAGATTTGCTTTACATATTCTCAGGGAGTCATCAGGATGAGGCAAGCAGAGTTTATCAGGCCCAGACAGACAAAGATTTGGCCCTGTGAGGCGGGGGGCCGAGGGGGTCTGTGCTCTGGTTGGACATGCAAGGGGAAAATGGCCCCTGTCCTGGGGCCACTCAACTCAGTCTGTCCCAGGCTCTGCCAGGAGGTGACGGAGTTCAGAAAGAATGGGTCGCCGGGGAGTCGGGAGGATGGGACTAGTGGGTCTCCCGTGAAGGGGTGTTGCTGGTCAGGCTTCAGGGAGGGTGGGGAGTGGCCCCTGCCCTAGACCCATGCAATTCAGTCAATCCCAGACTTTGCCCCAGCCTTGGCAGGGCAAAGTCATTAGGAGTCGGGTGAGCAGGCCTGCCAGATGCCAGGAGAGTGGGGCTAGTGGATCTCCCATGAGGAGGAGGTGCCAGTTGGGTTCACAGGCAAGTGAAGGGAATGGCCCCAACCCCAAAGTCACATAACTTAGTCACTGACACCCCGTGAGTCTGCTCAGAGCTCTACACCCTGGCCAAGGCAGCTGACTCCCCTACAGGATGTAAGCTCTGTGGGGGTGAGGGAGTAGGGCGAGAGGGAATCCAGAGGGTGGAGCTATTGCTTTGCCCTAGTCTGATGCCACATGGAGGGGAGTACTCCACCCAAAAAGATGCCATCGGTATTATGGGAGAATGACTCTCCTCATGCAACTCTAGTCTAGTCCTCCCTCCCTCTGCTGGAGCCAAGGGTGAGTGGCTGTGAATGAAATTTTGTGGGTTGGCCCTTTAAGAAGGTGCCTGTGTTTCTAGCAGATAGAATCCCCATTGATTTTCATTGCCAGTGTTATGTGGGTGCCTCTTCCAAGCTCTGGTGCTCTGAGCTGGGGAGTCCAGCTTGGGGTTGAGACCTCACCTGTCTCGGGGAACCACCCACGGCTGAGATATCCCTCCAGGACCTCAGAGCCAGCCTTTTTCGTATCTCTGCCCTTCCTGCCAGTCTTGATTTGGTTTCTTCTGTAAATCCCTGATTATAAGCCTTTTCTTAAGCTAGTCTTGGCCCTGACTGGAGAGGTCAGTTGGTTAGAGCATCATCCAGATATGGCAAGGTGGTGGGTTCGATCCTTGGTCAGGGCACATACAAGAATCAACCAATGAATGCATAAATAAGTGGAACAACAAATCAGTGTTTCTCTTACTCTTTAAAAAAAAAAAGTCAAATTAAAAAAATGACTAGCTAGTCTTCAGTTGGTTATTCAGGATGATCTATAATTTAGTTGTAATTCCAGCTGGTCCACCTACTCTGCCACCATCTTGGATTCTCCTCCCCTTCCCCCCCGCCCCCATACTCCACACCCAGTTTATTAGCAAATTCAGTTGGCAAAGATTGTTCTCTTCTGTGGACTATTGTAAAGCGGTCCATTAGTTAACTTCCTTATTTCCATTGATGTTCTCTACGTCCTTTCTCCACACAACAGTGATCCTTTTAAAAGATGTCAGATCATGTCACTCTTAGGCTTCTAGGTGCTTCTTCATGTGACCTTGTCTTACTTAGTTTCTCATCCTCCAGACTTTCCTCTCCAGCAGGGAGCCTGAATTTCCTACACAGTGGCTCAAAGCTTTAAGAAGGGAGTGATTAGAGCGTCTGGGCTCTGAACTCCCAGAATGTCACTCTCTACATTTTGTTAGTCAAAGCCCAGATTCAAAGGTTAGGACAAACTTGGCCTCTTGATGGAAGAAACAGCATTTGTGTTCAGGGAGGAATGGAGTTGTTTGGAGTCCTCTTTGGAGATTAGCTACCACCACCTAAATGACCTGCGTGATCTAGCTCAGACTACTTACCCAACTTCAGTTCTCCGTGCTCCCTGGGCCTTCTTGTTCCTTGAGCATGCCTGGCAGACTGCCACCCACGACCTTTGCTCTCAAAATTTCCACTTCCTAGACCATTCTTCCCCCATGTAATAAAATGTCCAGTTCCCTATTTCCTTCATGTTTCAGTTCAAGTGTCATCTTTAGGAAAACTATCTCTGATCCCTTAGACTTAAATAACTATATTGTTTTGTTTACTTGCTGCATAACAAATTACCGCAAACTTAGGAAGTTAAAACAACACCAATCCATTAACTCACAGTTCTGTAGGTTGAAGTCTGGCAATGCATGGCTGGGCCCTTGGCTCAGTGTATCACACGGCTGAAATCAAGGGTTGGCCAGGCTGACTTCTCATCTGGAGACTCTGGAGGAAAATTGTCTTCTCCGCTCGTTGTTGTTTGCAGAATTCAGTTCCTTGCCTTTGTAGAATTGAAGTCCCTTTTTCCTTGCTGGCTGTTAGCTCCTAGAGGCTGACTGCATTCCTTGCCACATGGTCTCCTTCCTCTTCTGCAACCAGTTGGGAAAAACTCTGCTTTAAAGAGCTTATTTGATTAGGTCAGATCCACCAGAGTAATCACCTAACCTTAAGGTCAAGTAATTTGGGACCTTAATTAAATCACAGCAGTACCTACATGTTTGTTTGAAAAACTGAGAGAAGATGTGTGTACACCAGCAGCCAAGAATCTTAGGATCATCTTGAAATTTTGTGTGTTCCCTTATCCTGCTTTATTTTTCTTCATAGCATTATAGACATTATATTTTCTGTGTATTTGGTTATGTTTTTAACTTACCATACATACTAGAATATCAGTTTCCCCAATGATAGAGAGTGTTGTTTTTGCTCAGTGTTTTATTCTTAGCACCTAGGACAGTGTTTGACACATTGTAAATGCTCAATTAATAGTTATTGACTAAACCAATTAATAAAAAAGACTTTATAGCATATTTTTTAATCCTTGTCCAAGGATACATTTATTGATTTGAGAGAGAACGGTCGGGGGAGAGAGAAACAAACAGATGTGAGAGAGAAACATCGATCAGTTGCCTACCATACATACCCTGACCAGTGACCGAACCAGAACTGGGGTATGTGCCACAACCAACAGAGCCACACTGGTGAAGGCAATAGCATATAATTTTGATAACACTGGAAATGAGAATTTTTGGAAGGAATGGGTAGATGAAGCATATAAATGTTATTTAAGCTTTAGCTCCAAATTTACCAGCATCTCAAATTATTCATTGGCCTTTCTTTGTATGGAGAATTGACTATTAAGAAAATAAGTTGTCAGTAATTGTATAAACATCTAGTAACTTGTGTATATAAGAAAAAGCAAATTAGCTTTTTTGCTTGCTAGTGTTAACCTAACATGCTTTCAGCTTTTGGTCTTCATCTGTATATCTCCAAATGATGTCTTCCTGTGAACTTTTGGAAATGGGTGCCTAGTCATACGGCAGTATTCCAATTTACCAACTTACTATGGTATTTTTGTGGTTTTCCTTGTAATTGCTATTTATAAACATTCAATTACTAATAGGGTAACAGAGTGAGCTCCGTCATACAGACATAACATAGCATGCAAGACCAGCAAATTATATATTTCCCTCCTTTTCAATACTATGTTTTTCTTAATCCACCCCTTCTACAGACAAAACTCGCCAATGGCACTTCCAGCATGATTGTGCCCAAGCAGCGGAAACTCTCGGCAAGCTATGAGAAGGAGAAGGAACTGTGTGTCAAGTATTTTGAGCAGTGGTCAGAGTCCGATCAAGTGGAATTTGTGGAACATCTTATATCCCAAATGTGTCATTACCAACATGGGCACATAAACTCTTATCTTAAACCTATGCTGCAGAGGGATTTCATAACTGCTTTGCCAGGTATGTCTACGAGTGTTTGTGAGCCATTAATTTGCCTGGAAGATATGTTACAATGGTAATGGTACTGGATCTTCAGCTGTACATCTCTGTTTTTAAAAGTCTTTATTGGCTTGATTTTTACAAACTGAGTCCTTTAATTGCACCTTCTTGGAATATAAATACAAAAAAATCAAACTCTGGAAACAGAAACTCCTCTTTTCCCTATCTTCCCTCTTTTTACCCACATGCCAGTCAACTGCATCTTTTCTAAGGTGTTTTCTGGTTCGAGATGTGTGTTAGTTTCAAGATATGTTAATTTGTTATACTTGGCTTTGGATTTCTAAGAGAGTTTATCAACTCTCCTAGAATAATTAAATTAGAGGGATGAATAAGAAACGCTTTTCAGTATGTTAGAGAGTATCTCAGGATGTAAATTCCAGGCTTTACAGTCTTATTGTACACAGTAATCAAATAGCTATTGTAAAGTGTGTGTGTGTGCGCACGCGCGTTTTAAATCGCATATTTCAGTATATGTGTATACATATATGTATATATGAACACACTTAAGTATCCATACGTGCACACATACATACAGACTTAAAATACTTTGCTTTGGAGGGTGCTCTGGTTGTTTTACTGAATGCCTGGTGGTAATCTAGGACATGACATAGGCAAAGTTTAAAATATAAAAATAAAATTTCCCAGAGCCGCACCATTCAAAGAGAACTATTGATGTGCTAGTAATAGTTTGGCATGTAGCCCTCTTGTTATTTCTAGGCATGTATGTGTATTTCCTTCTAAAGCTGAGATCTTCAGTGTTTGTAACATTTTTTTCTTAGAATTTCTCTTAATGTATTTTCTAAGTATTTGTTCTTCAAACACATACCTTTATAGGATTAATTCTTTGTGATGGTTAACACACATATTATTTAATCTCTTTATTGAACATTAAGGTAGTTTAAAATGTTTTTCCTATTATAAACTATTCTGTAGTGGACATTCTTAGTCAGTAATCTTTTGGGCATCCTAGGGAAAAATACCGGAAGTGAGATTCCTATATTAAAAAAAATGATGAGAATTTTAAGGCATTTATCACATGTGCCAAACTATTGTCTGAGGAAAATATACCAACTTATACCTTCCCTAAAACTGCTTATTACCACTTTGCTTAGTCTTTGCCAATTACAGCTTTTTAAAAAAATTTGTTTTTCCAAAATTGATTTAAATTGCCCTTTAATACAAAAGAAATGCCTGTGTATAACTTAGAAGTAACCCTTTTTAAGCTGAATTTGTACCTGTATCTTTTGTTAAATAGAAGAGAATTCTGCCCCCTCTTCACTAATCGGATTTTTTTTAGCCACAGGCAAACAGTTTTCTTTGTGTGAACAACCTGTGTGTACCTCATTACTGTACTCTGCCCATTCACTGAGACGTGTTACTGTCTCAAGGATATACCGCTAAGTATTGAACAGGAGTTGATTAGACCGCTGTATCCATTTACCTAATACTGATCCCTGGTGTGTATCTGCTGACCACTTTATAAGATATTAAATCATCAGTCTAATACTTTACGTCCATTTTATCTTATACACCTACATCATCTGGCTACATTTAGTAAACCAAACTACTTCAAAAAATGCCTGTAATCCATTAATGTAATGGGTTTGTTGGGAGTGTTAGGTGAAATTACTTCCAAAGACTTATATAGGGACATTGTGAAAGATCAGGGGCAATTTGATGGCAGCCCTTAAAAACACAGGAATAGATTTTGGAAACTTCTGATTGTATAGAAAGTTTCAGTATAAAGATGCAGAATTTGTATCATCACTGTATTTTGCATGAAGAACTAATTATTATATCTTTAATTGGCTTATAATCATGTTCCTTTAATAAGAATGAGGTGACGGATGCCTCCATCTGCTTATGCTTAAATATGAACATGTGATGCCAGCCAAACAAGATTCATTTAATGCTTTCTTTTCTAAATCTGCTGAAAAATGTGACTAATATCCATACAATCTTTATAATTAGAATAATGTTTAAACACATTTGGATTGTTGTTCATGATGTCCAAGTGTGTCTTTGTATGATTCAGGAGGAAGGCACAAAATGAAATGCGGTATTCTTTTCTGTTTATTAAGTTTGTGCCTAAGGGAGTCAGAGTTTGAAGGAGCCCTTCTGCACTGTTTAAGTCTTTAGCAAACCTTCAACATGTAATCCGTAAAGAGAAATAACCTTGAATGTTTTTGTCTCACTTGTGAATTAGAACAGCAGCCAAAAGGTTTATTAGTGCGATCATCCTATTTTATAGGATCTATTCCTTTGAGGCCTCAGCAGAGATTTGAGTGGTAGAGAATTTTAATTGGGAAGCCCATCTAGTTTACGCAGCTCAAGATCTACTTCCACTGGTTTGTTTGTTTTTTTTCTGTACATCCTACAAAATAGACTCTGAAATTCTAACCAAGTTATCTATTGGTCTGGGATTTTTTTTTTTTTTTTTTCATTTTTGGTCAACTGTCATTTAGTTTTTATAGCAGCAACTATTCTCAAATAGTCTTTTTTTTTTTTTTTAAACATCTGAAATTAAACTCATCCTTGAACTTAAACATACCTCTCTGTCTTCCCTCTCGGGATATTCCTATACCAATCTGTATTTCCTTCTTCTCTCCTTTCTGCATGCCCAAAATTCTATAACCCAGCACATTCTGACTTAGTGCCTCTCCCCCAGTACATTTAAAAGATATTTCTTTTACTGAACAGCTTTGGAACTGCAGCAGTAATAGAAACAGAATGAGAAATGGACCTAATATAGAGATTTGGGGGGGTCTGAATCACAGAGTTTGAGATGCCATCCATAGAACATCCCCTAGTGCTGAAATCCATACAGATAGATGTGAATTGTTTTCTGAAATCCTTTTTATTTTTAATGTCTTGGGGGGTTTGCTGGATGTTAGCTTTAACTTCCTTATCTAAAGGAAGATAGAAAATACTGTTCATTTCTGTAACCTTATGGAAAAATTATTGACACTCATTTGACCCAAGTCTCTGAAAAAGAAACTGGACCGCAACAGAAACAGTAATGTGCCTCTATAGAATAAATGCTGTCTTGTTTTAAAGAGCCATTTGTAAAAAATCATTCACCACCTGTGTTGTTCTTCTTTGCCCCCTCTCTCCACCAAAAGCTCGGGGTTTGGATCACATTGCTGAGAACATTCTGTCATACCTGGATGCCAAATCTCTATGTGCTGCTGAGCTTGTGTGCAAGGAATGGTACCGAGTGACATCTGATGGCATGTTATGGAAAAAGCTCATCGAGAGAATGGTCAGGACAGATTCTCTGTGGAGAGGCCTGGCAGAACGAAGAGGGTGGTGAGCCTTTTAACTTTTTTACTATTGTAGAGCTTCAGGACCTGGCCACTCAGTCATTGGAATATTGTTGAAAACAATTTCCATTTTTCACTTAATACAGTGATTTTGCTAGTTTATAGCAAAAAAAAAAGTCAAATAATTGTTCATATACTCGGCAGTTTTTCTTCTGACCAATCACACATAAATGACATAATAATGTGTTAATACCGCTTTGCAAAAAAATAATGAAAAACTGATGAGGCCTCCTGTTTAAAGCATATCCTGTTCTCTGGGCAGAAACAGTATCCTGAAAAAGGGCTGAGGGGCAATTTATAAGGCAAGTAGATGACTTTGAATCACCAAGAGGCCATCAGATTTAGCTTTCCCCTAAAACAGTCCAGGAAAAATAATTTTCTCCTTTAGAAGATTCCTTGCCTTTAGCCCATGCCTGTGGTGTTTTATCACTTTTGTAATCAAAATTCTTTTTATGTCCAATTAGAATAAAAACTATAGCCATCAGAAAATGAAAAATGGAATTTGGTGTAAATAATTGTTTCTTCATAAAGACTTTTTATATTTTCTCAAGATTTTACTGCTTAATCTTAAATTCCTTAAGGCATTACATAGTTAGCAGCCTGAGACTTAAGCAGTTTTGTTATTTTCTTAACTTAATGGTATCATTTTATTAGAACTTCTGGAAGATGTCTTCTATATATAATTTTCTCTCAGAGGATGCCTCTAGAATGTCACTCTAAGAAAGTCAGGTGTGAATATTTCCATAAAATAAAGGTGACATATTAAGTATTTTAGCTGATAGGTATGCACCAGCAAGTATATGTATGCTCAGTGTTATCCAAGCAATTAATTTTACCAGTTGTTTATCTTGGATCATAGAGATTTACAAAACAATTCAGAATGGAGGGTCAGCTTTTCTTAGCACTTTTCATAAAAATATCATTGGCTCTCTTTTTTTATCTTTGAAATTAATTAATATGGAATAAACAAAATGGCCTGTAAATATTATACCAAGTGCTGCAAAAGATTTCTGTCATTCTGGCTATTAGAAAGACTTTAAAATTTCTCTCAAATTTAATTAAAGGAAGCTTAACACAAGGCTATTTAAAAATTGTATCAATGAAAGTTTATTGTTATGTCTCCTTCCCAAATGTTTTTTTGTCATCACTTATTTCATGACATAGAAAAATAGAAACCTTATGAAAGCATAACTTGTTTCACACTTTGGAAATAAACTCTTTATAGTAGGGGAAAAAGCAAAATAGTATATAGTTATATGGTATTCAAAGTCTATCATTTTGTTAAGCTTGCCAAGACCAGCCTTACAAATAGAACAGGTAAGTTGCTTACATGGGAAAATTTTAGGGCAGCTAGGAATGTTTCTCTACCCCTCAGGGGGGAGAAAAAAAGAAAACAAACTCTCCTCCAAATAACTCCTGACCTGGAATTTCTGTTATAGAGATTCATTCCCATAGCTACAAAGGTCTTGTTCTCTGTTAAAGTACACTTAGTTCCCATTTCGACTGTAAAGGACAGTGAACCCTTATCAGGCATTGAGAGTTTACAAAGTCTTTTTTGAAGATAGAACGAGAAATACATGGGCAGATTTTGGCAGATGTATGTGAAAATGCCAAAGATAAAACACAGGCTTCACAATTTTGCTTAGGATTGACACTAAACATAAAGATCTGTTCTGTAAGCTATAAAGGAAAAAAAAAAGATCATTGAAGAGGTGTCTTTTGGCCTTTTAAAAGGGGTATGCGAAGGTATAGCTGAGAAATAATCCAGGATCCAGCTCTAGTTTTCACTTTCCCCCATTTCTTCAACCATAGGAACCCACTCCTGCTCTTTTGAGTATTTGTCAGAGTTCTGGCTATGTTCCTTTGTTTTTGGTCATATTTATCACATTAGCTTGATACAGCCCCATGAAATTACAAATATTTGTCTACCCCATGAAGACCTTTGGCCAGGATGCCCAAGAGTTTCTGTGGCTGCTTCTGTTTTTACATATTGCCTTTCTTCCTGTGTTAAGTGTCCTCCTCACACTTTTTTTAAAAATACAGTCTATAATCAGTCTTTCGTTTCATTTTATTCTTTCAAGTTATCTGACCATGCCTACTATATCAGTAAAGTCTTTCTGTTACACCTTTCCCCAAAGGCTGTCATTGATAGTTCTGTCCACTTCTTCCAACCAAAAATAAGTAAGTACAGTTTTCTAATAAAGCTTTGAGTTTAACTTCCACTTTGCTATTGTCATTTATATCTAGATGAATTTGACAGTCTTACTCTATGACATGAATTTGTCATTTTCTCAAATAATACTGAATATGCCCTCTGTGTTCAGTAATGGTAACTCTTAAAAGTATAATAAAAGACAACTTGGGAAAAGTCCATTTTCTTAATCAGCAGATCACATTTTATGATACATTCTGAGTTTAATATTTAGCATTTATCAAGTACTCACACTTTCAGAGGTTCTACCCTTTCCATATAGCAGTGGTCCCTGTTGTCAAAGAGCTTCCATTGTAAAAGGTTTTGACTTATACATATGGACTGAGAAACCCGTTTTTAATACCTAGCCACCTTTTTTTGTAGTACCTTTGATTTGAAGAAATTCAGATACTTTAGCAAGTCATGGTAGCTACAGTGCAGTAGAAAATGAGATCTAAGGTTTATATGATTTCTCTTTCCTTGGGATGTAGAGATAGTTTCATTGCTTACGAAGAAAATCTTAGGGTGTCTGTGTATAATTGCCAGAGATTAAAAGGAGGACAGGAATCGCTGAGGATCAGTGGGCACTGAGGGAGACATCAAAGTAGTTAAAGAGTGTGGGACCTGAAGTCAGACTTAGATTCAAATCTCAGCCCTGCACACTAGCTGTGTGACCTTGGCAAGTTACTTAACCTCCCTGACCTTTGATTTCTTTATCTATAAAATTAATATAGTGATTCCTACCTCATTAAATGATGTTGAGGTTGAAATTTTTATAATTATTAGCCAGATTTAGGATCTCTTCATTCAAAATCTGTTGTTTGTCTGCAATGTGTTTTTAGAGTAAGATTGTTTAGAGAAGAGTACTCTTAAGCCAGAATTATTTCAGTATATCTTGTTTAGCCCTTTTCTTTATGTTGGTGTATCCTGTTGCTTGCTTCTTTGTCCCTTTTTAAAAACTATTATTTTAGCTTCCCCTTTGCAGATTTTTTAAAAAGATTTATTGATTGATTGATTTAGAGGGAAAGGACCTGGCCTGCAACCCAGGCATGTGCCCTGACTGGGAATCGAACCAGTGACCCTTTGGTTTGCAGACTGGCACACAATCCACTGAGCCACACCAGCCAAGGCTCCATTGCAGATTTCCCTTTCCATATTAACACACAAGTCAGAGCCGGCAGCTACCTTCCTGATAGGAAATTTTCTCAACTAATTTTCAAGGTGTAATAGGAAGAGGGCAGGGGAGAAGCGCTCCTGGAGACATCGAACAATTAATTATATTGTAATGGAGCTATAGAGGGAAGAGTGGATGACTGGCCCAGAGAAAACATGATTTCTCTGGTGCCAGGATTACACTCAGAGGCATTTCTGCCTATCTCCACTTTGCAAGGCACGGTGCCAGTGAGAACAGCAGTTAGTACACCCATAGTGGGGTTTACTAGCTTCCACACCGTGTTTGGTGGGTTCTTAACTTCAGGATAAGGAATTAAATTTTTTACCCAGCAGGAAGTGATTGCCATTTACTGATTTTTTTTTTGTAGCAAAGATCTAGCTTGGGATATGGGTATTCCAAACATGTGCTGTCATAAGGAAGGAGATGCTAACAAATGTTGCTCACTGGAATCAGGGAAAGGCAGTAAAATGCATGTATGTATGTACATAGCCAGGAACACACCTGTGCAAGTCAGCTTCATGCCTTAGACTTGACGGCACAGTGCTTTTAGGCATTTCTTTTTATCTTCTTCCATACCTGCTTTGGAACACTCCTGTGATCCCTTTGTTTTCTGTGCAAATGAACTGAATTGCTCCTCTTAAAACATAGCTACACTGATCACCAACCAGCAACCTGGGTGTCTGAGTTGCCAACACACCTTAACCCACATAAATGAAAACAAAAAAGGTATTCTCCATGACAGTGAGGCATTCCTGCCATGCCAGGCTCCACTGACTAGCAGTTTTCCTCAGTCAAGAAAAGACTGAGGGGCCTGCACCTGGTTCAAAGGTAGTAGTTACCATCACAAACAACATTTTCAAAACATAAGGCCAGTCAATCTGTCAATCCAGAGGTCTGACAGACCCGTGGATGAATTCTGATTAAACATATTTCATTTATCTGACATTATAATATTCCTGAAGACCTGATACTCACGTATTCTACAATGGAAATCAATCACTATGTTTCACACGAAAGCAAATCAATGTCGGCCCAGTTCCTTAGAGCCCGGAAAGTTACCCCTTGAGGTGGAACTCCTGAAATTGGACTTAACTTCACACCTCTCTAGGCTAGTTATGGAGACTGTTTGGAATGGTAATTGTGAAAATACTTTGAAGAAATATGAAGCTCCTTGCGAATCCATATTGTGATTTTTATTGGGAAATATTTGTTGTTTTTTAGGGGACAATATTTATTCAAAAATAAACCTCCTGATGGGAATGCTCCTCCCAACTCTTTTTACAGAGCACTTTATCCTAAAATTATACAAGACATTGAGGTAAGAATCTATGTATATTTGGATATTTACCAAATATTAGAGAGCCAACAACATTCTTCAGTAACAGCATTGTTACAGCAAACCTGTTAAGGTTTATTGATATGGGTTGAAAAACAGTTTCTTTGTAAAAGAACGGAGTAAGTAAAATATAGTATATTGTGCTTAAAAGTTGTTCACTGATGCATAGATCAGAGAGAAAGACTACGATGTCTTTATGTAGCAGCAGTGAGACTGCTAAAGTTGCTCTCTTAACCTGATACTCAGATATCTATCTTCTGACTTGAGCCTCCATGGAAGGTCACTGGTAGGAATGGCCACCACATAGGTAGGGCGAGCCCTGAGTACATAAGCTCATGGGGCTCGTAGTTTGCCCTCTGTTGGTGAGCATTCTCTTTCCACCGGGTTTAGTATTTAATTGAGTGAATTATATGCAGGAGAATTCTAGGAAATAAATGCTTAATTACAAATGGAAAAATGTTTTATAATTTTCAATAGTGGCTTTTTTAAAACAAGTTTTTAGTTTGCCTTAAGTTCTATATAGTCAGTAGAGTGAAGCATTGAGCATATATCATCGGTTGCCATGAATGACAGATAAGAGTTTATTTCTGGTCCCTTCCTAATTACTGCCTCTTTACCATTCCTTCTTCTCAGACGATAGAATCTAATTGGAGATGTGGAAGACATAGTTTACAGAGAATCCACTGCCGAAGTGAAACAAGCAAAGGAGTTTACTGTTTACAGTATGATGATCAAAAGATAGTCAGCGGCCTTCGAGACAACACTATCAAGGTGAGTTTTCTTCCGTTGTGGGAAGGTAGCTGAAGAAGCGAGAGTGACCACATTCATAAAACTATCCAAAGCATATTCTAAGTATTATTTCCAGGAAGTAAGTGAGCATTTTAGATTGTCTCTAGTCCCAAAGCCAAAATCATTTCCCCAAAGGACAGATACCTGCTTCCCCCAGAAGAGCATCCAAATAGATTGCTAAATTCTCCTCTTGAAGTGCACTGAATGGGCTCTTACTCTGGGCCCTCACATAATTATAGGCTACCCCCTATTCCTTAATGAAAAGGATAAAGTCTGCATTAGTACCGAAGCCACATATACATAGGCGCTTAGCTATACCTAGAGAAAAGAATGCATTCCACACTACTCCAGGCTTTGATTCTTTGGGGGAATCAAACACATAATAGAGCCAGCAAGTCTCTGCAGCACCCCATTATCACAGTGATCAAAAGGATCTTGTTTGCCATCCTAGATCTGGGATAAAAGCACATTGGAATGCAAGCGAATTCTCACAGGCCACACGGGTTCTGTCCTGTGTCTCCAGTATGACGAGAGGGTGATCATAACTGGATCATCGGATTCCACGGTCAGGTAGAAAATTTCAAATGATCCTTTGAACTCTGAAATACCAGATCCGCTCTGTTCTTTGTCATAGATAGTAACTGTATATATCTGCATGAACACAGTTCTGAAACTTCATAACTAAAGAAGAATAAACCATCAGCTCCCCCCATCACTGTGTCAATCTAGAACTAGAAAACTTGAATTAGGAATGATTAAGGTAAGTTTACATTTTTGTACATTTAAGAAACCTCACGGTCTATTTTAATTTGTGGGAATCATCCATTATAAAAACTTGGTAAACCTTGCATTCCTTACAAAAACCACTTCACAAGGGAATGACATGACAGGAACGAAGCCTGCCTTTCAGGCAGTTATAGCCGCAGCGCAGGCGTGCGTTCTCTCCTCGAAAATGTGTGCAGGTGAGCGGCGCTCTCTTTGCCAACCCCTCCCCTGCTGTCCCTGCAGTTTTTAATTGCAAGCTTCACTCAGGGAGGGGCCTTCAATTTCCAGAGGCATTAGTGATTTGATGACACAGCCATTATGCTGCTGGAGTCCAGTGTAGCTTGAGTTCTGGGTACCAGAAGCACTGCTGGAAACCTCTGTTAGGAATTTTGCCTCGAGCTAAAGAATTTAGCAAACATAATGCATGAAAAGTAACTTTTTTTAAAGTAGGGGGGAAAAAGCAGTTGACTGCATTGTTAGATTCTCTGAAGTTAAATGTTTACCATTCCCAGTTATCCTCTGTGAATAGAAAAGGCTGTTCTTGTTTCTTGTCTTTTGACTTAAAGGCATTGCAAACTCAGTTCTTACAGTTATCGACATTTAACATTTATTGGTGCATGTAGAGTGCCTCAAGGAAGCTGAGACAGTGTAGAGGCTATCATCATATATAGGAAAAAGGAAAAAATGATTTTCTGAAAAAGGGGGTTAAACTGGAAAAGGAAATGTGTTATAAAAGCCAGAGTAAATATACAAAAATAGAGTAATCAAAGTCAAATACTGTATCTCATCACACAAAATTCTCATGCTATCCAAGGGTCCCATGCTCTGCTGTGATGCCCATATTTACAGTGGGTAGCTATTCTTGATCCCAACCCCCATTCAAAGCACAGAAGTGAGGTCTTAGGCTTAGGGTCTGGTAACCTTGGGCTTTGACCTCTGTGGTGAAATCCAAGATCCAGAATCATCAAACTCAAATCCATAGTACTAACTAAATCAGCCTGTTATGGAAGCTTCTTGGCCTGTATCAGTTCTAGTTTCTGAGGGCTATCCATAGGACGCTAATGCTCCTATTATTAATCAGATTCCCAGTTTTAAACGTATCTTATCGATGACATCAGGTTGAGTGTCAGAAGTTTTATAATAATCTTGAGATCTGGATCCAAGGAGTAGGTGATGGTGGCTGCTACCTCATTCCTACTCCTCACACTTGCCCACATTTCAAATAGTGCGCCTTAAGCATTTCACATTGGCGGCATCCCATCTCCTTCCTTTTCCCAGTCTTCCCAGTCCAGCCCTCTACCTACCAGTTCCTTGTGGTCCACCTGTATTCTGTACCTCAGTTCAGCTTCTAAGCTGCAGAAGAAGGGTAGGGTGTAGCACTCCCTATGAAGATGGAGCAGGAGGGGTGGGAAGAGCAGTGATCAAACACTGGTCATAGATCGTAGCATCAGTACCATCAAAATCTCAGAGAGCCTTCTTAATGTTGTTTGTTCCAGAGTGTGGGATGTAAATACAGGTGAAATGCTAAACACGTTGATTCATCATTGTGAAGCAGTTCTGCACTTGCGTTTCAATAATGGCATGATGGTGACCTGCTCCAAGGACCGTTCCATTGCTGTATGGGATATGGCCTCCCCAACTGACATCACCCTCCGGAGGGTGCTAGTCGGACACCGAGCGGCCGTCAATGTTGTAGACTTTGACGACAAATACATTGTTTCTGCATCTGGAGATAGGACTATAAAGGTAAAAGACATTTTCAGTAAGTCCCCAACTTTAGGGGAATTCATGTGGGAAAACCTGACCAAGGACTATTTCATATTGAAACACCACTGTAGGCTAATTTAGTATTTCATTAATATACTAGTCTGTGTGTAAAAAGGTAATGAATGAGACAATCTGTGTGGCAATGTTTTCTTAAAGATTTTATTTATTTATTTTTAGTGAGAGGGGAAGGGAGGTAGAAAGAGGGAGAGAAACATCTGCGTGCAAGAGACATTGATCAGTTGCCTCTCACATGCCCCCAGCTGGGGACCTGGCCTGCAACCCGTGCATGTGCCCTGACCAGGAATCTAACCAGTGACCTTTTGGTTTGTGGGACGATGCCAGATGGCACTGAGCTATACCAGTCAGGGGAAGTTCTATGACAATTTTGGTTAGGTATTTTATTATTATAAATCAGCAATTTTCAACCATGTGCCACAAAAATTTTTAGAACATGCAATACCTGACTATTTAATCAGGATGACTGACCCCTTTTCCCTTAAATTATCAAATTAAAAAATGACAATAGCCAACACAACAATAGCCATAATTTTGATTCAATATGAATCAAAATTATACCAATTTTTTATTGTCGGGTCATAAAAAATATTTTTTGGGTGTGCTGCAGAATTTTAGTAATTAGTTTGTGTGCCATGAGATGAAAAAGATTGACAACTGGTGCTATAAATAATGATGAGTGTAAAAAAGGCAGCGGTAAATTTAGGTTCAAGAAAATTTGTCTGTAAGACCAGATTAACACCATGAGAGTAAATCAATCTGAGGAATCCTCATATTATAGCAGCGAGCTGCAAATTAGCCCCATGTTACTGTGATTCACACTTGTCATTGGTTTGGTTTGTTTTGAGAAGTCGATTTGGTTCAGTCCTGTTTTCTGCTTCTCCAAGACTCCACTTGCCCTGTGTTTAACTAGTGAAAGCATAAATCAGTTGCCAAATGCCGTTTTCTGTTTCAGGTATGGAACACAAGTACTTGTGAATTTGTAAGGACCTTAAATGGACACAAACGCGGCATCGCCTGTTTGCAGTACAGAGACAGGCTGGTCGTTAGTGGCTCATCTGACAACACTATCAGGTGAGCGGCTGGTGCCCTTGCCCAGAAGGGATCAATATTATCCTGCCATTCATTCTGTGCGCAGTTCAAACAAATCTTCGACTGTGTTATGTTTATAATAAAATGTTTTTCCTTTCTGTAGCTTCTCGGAGGTCAAAAGTTTGCCCCAAGCAGACAGGCAGCACAGCATAGCCTTTTGTTGATGTGTTTCCTTCCTATAATAGTTTTATCATTGGATAGACCTATTTAATAGGTACTGCCTGAATGAGGAAGTGGGCAAGAGAGTTAAGTAGATTCAGGTTGAAAGCCTTTCTCTTTAAATTTCACCTGTCTACATGGAAAATGCTAACAAATAGCTAAAGGCCGTTTCTCTCTGCCACTGTTTTAAAAAAAAAAGAAACAAAATTTGTTTCCCTACTAGAAAGTGTGCATTTTGTTTTCTTAGCATTGCCTAATTGGCCAGAGAGTTACCAGTCTTTGAAATGATAAAGAATTCACAAACTGAAGTATTTCTGGTGTTTTCTCTTCATGAAAATGAACGACACAGATATGAATTGTATTTGGATGATTTATCAATCCTCTCTATTCCTTCAAAGAATTACTGACAGGATGAAAACGCCATTTAAAGAAACAACAGATAGAGCTATTGTATCTAAGGAGATTATCATTCCTAGAAATCATTTGGATTGGTCTGAAAGCATATAGTTTTTGTATATTATTATGTAAAAGTTTTTGAGAACTTACTTTGCATTACCATTATATAAGAAAGACTGCCCTCGCCAGCAGGTGAAAGCAGAGAGTGTCCTCAGTGAGAGAGGCAGGCGTGCTCTGTGAGGGCGGGCTCTCCCTGCCTTTTTCATCTCATTTTTATTGGTGATTTCAGGAAGCATTACTTTTCTTAGCTGGTCATTTTCTTCACAGGCAGCTATGTGCATTGAATTCATCCTTTTTATGCCTTGGAGACCCTGGTTACAGAATTGTATAAAACATTGTGCTTTGAAAATATATACTGTTTTGAACTTAAATCATACATATTTCTACCTGACTTATATGGCAGATAGGAAATAAATTACATTGAAAGCAGTACATTTTTGTTGGGTGTTGATTTATTCTATTTTTGTGGATTTTTTAAAAAAACATGGAAGTATAGTATTTTAACATTCCAACCTTCAGAAAGAATAAGCGAAAATTCACTTGACTCAATTTTCTTTTCCAGATTATGGGACATAGAATGTGGTGCATGTTTACGAGTATTAGAAGGCCATGAGGAATTGGTGCGCTGTATTCGATTTGATAACAAGAGGATAGTTAGTGGGGCCTATGATGGGTGAGTTCGCATTTACATCTGAATCCCCCCTGCCTCAGGATGTTAAATTAGCCTTTCCCTATCTCTAAATTATAGACGGACACAATACAACAGCTCTTTTGTCAAATCTAGGTGTTCACCTCTCTTTTGTTTACTCTTTTGCAAAATATTCTTCCCAATTTTTTAATTGCACTTGCTTACTCATGACTTTTATTGGTATGAGGGTTTTGGTTATATATTTGTCTGTTTTTCCCTATACTACAAAGAATTGGACAAATCCAGTATAACAAGATATGCATATAAAACAGTGATTTACTAATAAATTAAAACATTGGAGAGTGATATTTATGAGGCTTAGTATGGTAGGATCTTAAATTTTTATACCTTTGAATGATTCCAGAAAGTACAGCTCCCTTCACTTCTAACATTTCAGTTACAATAAGTTCAACAATCTTTATTTTATTCAGTCTAATTTCCAGTGTGTATAGAATCCATTCATGTTGTGGATGGACCCCAAGTCTAGCAATGCCAAGCACAGAGTAAATTCTTACAAAAGTATATTTGCTTGTGAAGGCCTCATTATCATTTCGTCTTGTCAAGGTACCTGATTTGGGGGAGTACAGAGCTACAGTCACATATTGGCAGCTTTTTAAATATCAGAAACTAACTTTATAACTTTATCTTAGCATATGAACTGGCTATACTGATATATTAAGATGGTTCAAGTGGCAGGAAGTGTAGCAGACCTGTCTCTTCTGCTTTGAGTCAGCCATCACTCTCATACCCTTGGCAGATTGTTCAGGATGTAATGACATGTTCCAGCAGGTCCAAGGTTATGTTTTCTCATTTCCATGGTTTTGATCTGTACCCACCTCTCTTGGGTTTTGTCTGTTATTTTTCATGAGGACACATGACCTGTAATTAATTTTTGGAAGGGCTCAGCTTTTCTTATTTAAATCAAAATATGCGGATTTGTTTATATAACCTCCAGAATTCTTTAAATGGACCCAGTCCTCTGGTACATGTGACCTGTGCCATTCTTAGAACTGACCAAAAAAGAAGACGCCTCAGAATTATAGGCTTCTAGTCTAAGTGATCTCTTATATTATTAAAAGGTCTAATGTATAAAATATGCTCTTAGCTCCAAAGTATGATGTAACTTTACCATTCACTATCTTTATCATTTTTGTTAAAACTAACCTGTTTCTCATTTTTAGGTTAATCACATCCATTTCCCCCTATTAAGACTAATAACCTCTATTCAAGAACGAATATAAGAACCAAGTCTCCAAAATAAAAAAGTTTTTATATATTCCTGTGAGCTGCATTTATCATATAAACTATATTCACCATATATATTTATCGCCATGACTTTTTTCTGTTCTTCCTGTGCTCCCTTACTTTTGCTTTTAACAAAGACTTTTGTCCCCTTTTTGATCTTTAGAAAAATTAAAGTGTGGGATCTTGTAGCTGCTTTGGACCCCCGGGCTCCTGCAGGGACTCTCTGTCTACGGACCCTTGTGGTAAGTCTTGCTGTTTAAAGGGGGTTAGAGGGTAGGAAGGAGAAGAGGTTAAACAGTGATGTGCTATAGAATACAGATCTGGATTTGATAGTTAGAACCTCACAAAACCTACTACTAAGTGGAAAGGCAACTAATACGTGATAATAAAATATGTTTATATAGCACCTTTCTTCCAAAAGTGCTTTAGAGACTATATATGGAGAGAAATGTGGCAGCTGTTTAACAGCTGCACAGCAACTCTACACATCAGTTTAATACAGGAAGTGAATAAGAATTCTGTATCCACCAGAAACAGTAGGGGGTACTTAGGGAGAAGGAACATAATTACTCAAACTGGAACCTGTCCAGAATCTGAGGACCTGCACACCTGTGCCTACAAAAAGTGCCATGGGAGTCTGCATGAACCCCCTGGTCAGGCCCTATTTCTGCATACTGTTCAAGGCATGCTGCCGCCAGCAACTTGAATCCCATCTTTTTTATTCCTTGTATACTCCCTTGCCTGAACATCTTGTCATTTTGAAAAAAAGTGACTCAAAAGGACTAATGTCACTTTCGAAAGCACTAAATTCTTCATCATGCTGTTTGCCAAAGGCCTGGATTAGAAAATGTCCTAAAGTTAAAAGCTGCTTCCATTAGAAAAAGATTAGGTGGGGCACTGGGGAAGGCAGAGTCTTTTGCCAGGGAAAAGATGTGAGCAAGCATTTGAAGCCCCAGTGTTCTGAATCCGGGCTCAACATGTAGGCAGTCTCTGCTCTGGAAAAGAGAGACATATTTCTTTATCTTCCTTGTTGGATTTAAAGCTCATTCTTTCAGTTCCAAATATGCTTTACCTTCACATTTCACACATTTTAAAAAAATACATACTGTCATTACTGTAAGTCTGGTTTTTAAAGTATAATTTACAGCCGTGGCTGGTGTGGCTCAGTGGGTTGAGCGCTGGCCTGCAAACCAAAAGTTCACTGGTTTGATTCCCAGTCGCTGGTCTCCAGTTTGGGGCATGCAAGAGGCAACCAATCAGTGTTTCTCTTGCACATCGATGTTTTTCTCCCTCTCTTTCTCCCTCCCTTCCCCTCTCTAAAAAATAAATAAATAAAATAACAAAGAAAACTAAATGGGGAGACCTGCCTGGTGTGGCTCAGTGGATTGAGTGCTGGCCTGCAAACCAAAAGGTTGCTGGTTCTGTTCCCAGTTTCAGGGCAGATGACTGGGTTGTGGGCCTGGTCCCTAGTAGGAAGCATGCAAGAGGCAGTCCGTCGATGTATCTCCTGCACATTGATGTTTCTCTCCCTCCCTTTCTCCCTTCCTTCTCCTCTCTCTAAAAGTAAATAAATAAAATCTTTAAAAAAAAGAAAAAACTAAATGGGGAAAAATGTTTTAAAAAAATAAAGCATACTTTACATATGGAAAAATTTGTCCATTTTTAGTGTACTACTTTATTTTGTTTTAATTACATTTTATTGATTATGCTATTACAGTTGTCATGATTTGTCTGCCTTTGCTCTCCTCCATCTGCACCTACCACTCCCTCAGGCAGTCCCCCGTGTCCACCCCCCATTGTTCATGTTCACAGGTCATGTGATTAAGTTCTTTGGTTTGTTCCCTTTCCTATACAATATTTTACATCCCCATAGCTATTCTGTAACTACCTATTTGTACTTCTTTTTTTTTTTTAAAGATTTTATTTATTTATTTTCAGAGAAGGGAAGGAGGGGAAAAAGAGAGGGAGAGAAACATCACTGTGTGGTTGCATCTCGCGCGCCCCCCACCAGGGACCAGGCCTACAACCCAGGCATGTGCCCTGCACTGGGAATTGAACCAGCAACCCTTTGGTTCGAAGGCTGGCACTCAATCCACTGAGCCACCCCAGCCAGGGCCCTATTTGTACTTCTTAATCCCCTCACCTCTCAGCCATTCTCCTTCACTCCTCCTCCCATCTCTTTATCTTTAACCTTTGGCATTTTAATTATGATGTGTCTTGGAATGAGCCTCTTTGTGTCCATCTTGTTTGGGACTCTCTGTGCTTCCTGGACTTGCATGTCTGTTTCCTTCACCAAATTAGGGAAGTTTTCTTTCATTATTTTTTCAAATAGATTTCCAATTTCTTGTTCTTTCTCTTCTTCTGGCACCCCTATGAAGTGAGTGTTGGAGTACTTGAAGTTGTCCCACAGGCTGCTTCCACTACCCTCAGTTTTGGTTTTTTTTTAATTCTCTTTTCTTCTTGTTCTTCTGATTGGTTGTTTTTGGCTTCCTTCTGTTCCAAATCATTGATTTGATTCTCGGCTTCATCTACTCTACTGTTGTTTCCCTATAAATTGTTCTTTTTATCAGTTAGTGTATCCTTCATTTCTGGCTGGATCTTTTTTATATGGCTGAGGTCCTCACTAAGTTCCTTAAGCATCCTTATAATCAGTGTTTTGAACTCTGCATCTGATAGATTGCTTATCTCCATTTCATTTAGCTCTTTTTCTGGAGTTTTGATCTGTTCTTTCATTTGGGCCATGTTTCTTTGTCTCCTCATTGTGGCAGCCTCCCTCTGTTTGTTTCTCTATATTAGGTAGAGCTGCTTTGACTCTGAGTCTTGTTAGTGTGGCCTAATGTAGTAGGTGTCCTATAGGGTCTAGTGGCACAGCCTCCCCTATCACCCAAGCTGTATACTGGCGGTACACCCTTCATGTGGGCTGAGTACATCCTCCTCTTGTAGTTGAGCATCGGTTGCTGTTGGTAGATCCATGGGAGGGGTTTACCCAGGCCAGGCAGCTGCAAGGATTGGCTCTGACCACTGACCACCAACCTCTGCCCTCCGTAGGGGATCCGCTGTGCCGGGGCAGGATGCTGGTGCCCCACTGTGGTCTGTAGCTGTCCACTGAGTGCGCTGGCCCCAGGGCTTTCCTGGGTGGTATATACCAAGGTCAGCCCCTACCTGTGTTTTGCCTGGGACCACCCTGCTTAAGTTATAAAGCAATCTGCGATAGCTGCTATTCGTACTGGGCTTGGAGATTCCCAGGCAAAGCCAAGCTGTGAATCTAGGCTGCTAGTTCCGGTTCTGGGGCTGAGGCCAGCTGTTGCTTGTTTGAGAGAATTTAGGAAGTTGTGAAGCATGAGCCAAGATGAGCCATCCATATGGAAAAGCAGCTTGGGTGGGCCCATAATTTGGGTGCAGCAGGGTCTCTGGGGATCTCCAAGGTGGGTCAAACAGTGTTACCCAGGTTGACGGAATCTTAGATACAGCACTAGTCTGTCCACTCAGTCTGGATGGATGTGGTTTCTTTAATTCCATAGTTGTCAGACTTCCATTCAACTCGATTTCTGTCAGTTCTTAGTGATGATAGGTCTATATTTTAGTTGCAATTTTGTTGGAGTTGTGCAAAGAGGTGCCATGTCTGCCTATGCTACCATCTTGTCACGAAGTCCCTTTAGTGCACTTACATGGATCGTTCAGATGTGTATATACCATAATCAAGTTATAGAAAATTTTCAACACCCCTCTAAATTTATGTCCCATAGAATCACCCCTAGCAACTATTCATCTCATTTCTGTTCCTGCACTTTTGCTATCTTATGAATGTCACATAAATTAAATTATACAGTATTTAGCATTTTGCCTTTGGCTTGTAATCACTTTAAGATTCATCCATGTTGTTGCGTATGTTAGTACTTTGTTCTTTTTTTATTGCTGAGTAGTATTCCACTCTGTGGATAAACCAATTTGTTTATTCATTTACCAGTTTAAGGACATTTGGAATGTTTCCAGTTTTTGGTGGTACTGAAAATGTTCCCACACAGGTTTTTGTATGTGCCTATTGTTTTCATTTCTTTTGGGTAAACACCTAGAAGTGCATAGGAGCAATTTCTTGCTCCTATGATAAGTGCATGTTTATATTTAAAAGAACGACTAAGTTCTTTTCAGAGTGGCATTTTGGGAGTTTACAAATGCATACCACCTTATATTTCCACTAACAATGTATGAGAGGCTCATTTTTCCACATCCCTGACAGCCCTTGGTATTGTCAGGGGTTGTTTTTTTTTTAAATTATAGCTGTTTTACTAAATGTGTAGTGGTTATAGTTTTAATTTGCATTTGTAATAACTAATGATGTAGAATATCTTTTCATGTTATTTTTTTGTAATGTTTTCAAATCTTGTCCTCATTTATTCAGTTGTCTTAGGTTTTTAAAAACAGATTTATTGAAATATAATTGACATACAGTAAAGTGGGCGTATTTAAAGTATATAACTTTATAATTAATTGTAACATATGTACATACCAATGAAACTATCACTTCAGCCAAGACAATCAACTTATCCTCTTGTTCCTGATGTAATCCCTTCTTCCCATTCCACCTACTTCCCCCCTCTCCACCCCTCCAGTCCCCAGGCAACTACTGATCTGCTTTCTGTCAATTATTAGTTTGCATTTTCTAGGGTTTAACTAATGGAATCAAAAAAGAGTTGTTGGGTTTTTTTTTTTTTGCTTTTCATTAAGCGTAATTATTTTGATATTCACCTATCTTGTTGATGTATCAGTAGTTCATTGCTGAGTATTATTCCATTGTATGATTATACCACAATTTATCCACTTGCCAGTTGATGAAAACTTGGATTGTTTCCAATTTTTGGCTATTACAAATAAAGTTTCTGCAAACATTATGTGCAAGTCTTTATGTGACCATATGCTTTCATTTCTCCTAGGTAAACCCTAGGAGCAGAATTGCTAGATCATATGGTAAATGTGTGTTTAATATCTTTAGAAACTGCCAAACTGTTTTCCAAAGTAGTTATACCATTTAACATTATTGTACGAGAGTGCATGAGAGTTCCAGTTACTCCACAGCCTTGCCAGTACTTACTGTACAGTCTTTTTTAATTTGAGTGATTCTAATAAGTGTCTCATGGTAGCTCATTGTGGTCTTAATCTGCATATCCCTAATGTTAATAATGTTGAGCATCGTTTTGTTATTTGCCATCCACATACCTACTTTGGTGAAGTACCTGTTTGAATCTTTTGCCCATTTTTTTTAATTGAGTGGTTTCCTGATTATTAAGTTTGAGATTTCTTTACATATTCAGGATACCTATCTTGTTTTTTCATTCCCCTTAAAAAAATCTTTTAAAATAGAAATTCTTAATTTTGATTAAGCCCAATATATCAACTTTGTCTATTATGGTTTGTGTTATTTGATATTATATCTTTTAAAAAAAGAAAGAAAAAAAGAAACTTTGCCTAATCCAGAGTCACAAGGATTTTCCCCTGTGTTTTCTTTTAGAAGTTATATATTTTTGGTTTTTACATTTTAGTCTATGATTCATTTTTAGTTAACTTTTGTGGATGGTACAAGGTATGGTTCAAAGTTCACATGGATATCCAGTTATTCCACATCATTTATTCAGAACTGTCCTTTTTCCTCTGAATTACCTTTGCAGCTTTTTTAAAAACTAATTGACCATATGTGTCTACTTATGGACTTAGTTCCATTGATTTTTTTTTTTTTTTTTTTGGTCTGTCTGTCTTGATGCCAATATCATACGATCTTGGTTACAGCCGCTTTTTAATAACTCATGAAGTCAAGTAGTGTAGGTCCCACCCCCCCAAAAAAATATGCTGAGATTTTCATTGGGATTTTGTTAAATCTAGATCAATTTGGATTGGAGGGAATCAATGTCTTAACAATATTGAGTCTTCTGATCCATGAACAGTGTATCTCTCTCCATTTGTTTAGGTCTTTTTAAAATTTCTCAGCAATGTTTTACAGCTTTCAGTGTAAAGATCTTATACATTTTTTGTCATATTTAATCCTAAGTATTTCATATTTTTAATGCTTTGTAAATGGGATTTTTACATTTCAGTTTCTGGATTGTTTATTGCAAATACATAGAAATACACTTTGACTTTTTTTTCAACCTGTATACCTTTTATTTTTCTTGTTTTATTGTACTGGCTAAAACTTTCAGTGCAATGGTCAAAAGAATTAATAACAGTGGATGTCCTTATCTTGGGGAAAAGGCATTGATCTGTCACCATTTTATATATACATGTATACAGATACATGTTAGCTATGGGTTTTTCATAGAAAAACATTATCAGGGATTAGGAAGTTCCCTTCTGTTCCTTGATTGCTGAGAGTTTTTATTAGAAAGAGAAGTTGGATTTTGTCAAAAGCACTTACCTGCACCTATTTACACCCACTGAAATGGTCTTACATTTTTACCTTTATTCTGTTAATTGGACTATTACATTGATTTTTGAATGTTAAACACAACTTTGCATCACTACATATTTCATGGTCATTAAAAGTATGATAAAGAAATACTATGAACACAACTCTGTGCCCCAAACTGGATAACCCCTATTCCTTGAAATGGACCAATTCCTTAAAAGATAGAATCCTCCACAACTCACATCAAAAGAAATAGATCATCTGAATAGGCCTATACCTATTAAAGACATTAAAACAATAATTAATAACCTCCTAAGACAGGAAGCAACAGACCCAAATGAGTTCACTGGTGAACTCTACCAAATGTTTGAGGAAGACATTATTCCAGTTCTCTACAACCTCTTCCAGAAGATATAAGCACAGTGAATACCTCCTAACTTACTCTATGAGGCCAGAATAACCCTAATACCAAAATCAGACAAAAATATTACAAGGAAAGTACAGACCAATATGTCTCATGCACACAGATGCTCATCTATGAGTGTATTTGCATCTTGTAAATAATGTAAAATGGTACATCCTCTATGGAAAACAGTATAGCAGTTCCTCAAAATATAAAAGGTAGAATTACCATATGATCCAGCACTCCCACTTCTGATTATACGGTATATCCAAAAAATCAAAAACAGGATCTCAAAGAGATATTTGCATATTCATATTCATAGCAGTATTATTCACAGTAGTCAAGAGGTGGAAGCAACTCAAGTGTCCATCAACAGATGAATGGGTAAACAAAATGTGATACACACACACACACACACACACACACACACACACACACAAGAATATTATTCAGGCTTCAAAAGAAAGGAAATACTGTCATATGCTACAGCACAGATGAAACTCGAGGATATTATTCTAAATGAAACAAGTCGGTCACAAAAAAAACAAATACTATGTAGTATCTAAAGTGGTTAAGTACATATAAACAGAAAATAGAAGAGTGGTTGCCAGATGTTGCAGGGATGGGGCAATGAGGAAATTGTTCATTGGGTATTGAGCTTTAGTTTTGCTATGACAAAGTTCTGGAGATTAATTGCACAACAGAATGAATGTACTTATCACTACTGAACTATATACCTAAAAATGGATAAGATGGTAAATGTTATGTGATTTTCACCATGATTCAAAATAAAATATTTTTAAAACACTAATGTAATTAATAGGCTAACACACAATTTCATAATTAATATGAGTTTATTAGGTGGGATTTTTTGGTGATATTTTAAACCATTTGCTTCAGATTTAAGTGTGATCTTACTCTCCTTAGGTTTAGTGATTTCATAATAAGGAAAATTTCTGAAGTTATTTAAAAGGTAATAATATGCCAATAAAATGAAGTAAATTATATTAAGATAAATTTCAACAAAATATTAACAAATTAAATCCAACAATGAATAAAAAAATTTACCATAACCAACTGGGACTTACTCTACTTACACAAAGCAGGTATAATATTCAGAAATCAGTTAATGTAATCCATCACATCAAAAGGCTAAAGAAGAAAACTCACATGATTATATCAATAGATGCAGAAAAGACATGTGGCAAAATCCAACATCTATTCATGATAAACTCTCAGCAAACTCGGAATAGAAAGGAATTATTTCAACTTCATAGAGAAAAATGCAAATTAAAACTCCAATAAAACACTGCTACAAATCTATCAAAATAGCCAAAGTGTAAGAGATTGACAGTGTTAGTTTGTTGAAGATGTGAAGCAACTGGAGTTCTGGGAGGAGTATAAATGAGCACAACTTTAAAATCTGTTTTGCCATGCCTACTAACAGTAAGCGGACACCTACTTCATGGTCCAGAAGTTCTCCTTGGTGAAATGAGAGCATATGCCTATCAACATAGATGTTCATAGAGACTTTATTTATAATAGCCAAAACTGTAATCAGCCTATATGCCCATCACAGGAGACTAAAAATTGTAGTGTGTTCATATAATGGAATACCAACCAGTAGTTTTTAAAAAATGAACTACTGTTACACGCAGTAACAGAGAGGAATCCTACAGTGTTGAGTGAATGAAACCAGGAAAAAGAATGCTGTTTTGAGTATGTTTATATGAAATTGAAAAACAGGAAGAGTCAATTGATGATGCTATTGGTGAAAAGATAGTATTGACTGGTAAGGGGCATAAGAAGCCTTAAGTGATGAAGGTATAGGGTGGTGGTTACTGGAATGGGGTGCTGTATATGCTTATAACAGCTTATGAAGAGTCCGATATTAAATTGTCATGAATTTTGCAAGCTGGTTGAGCTCATACAGATAGCTTGCTTTTACAAGTCACAAGAGTTAATTGATAAACATTTACCAGCACACCACTTATTACTGAACATCAATCCTTGGCCTCTGATTGTAGAAGAATCCTAGAGATACAGAGAGAAGATAAAGCCAGGGAGATGCTGAGTAATGGTCTGGTTTAGCCTAAGCCTAGGAGAGTTAGCCGTGTGAAACCAGCACTCTATTTGACATGTCTCAGTGTTAGTGACTGTTACTTTGATTGTGCATGAAGTCAACTGCCCAATATTTGACTTTTCCATCCTGCCTTTAATCCAAATTAAGTTTTTTTCCTCTGTATTCTTGAAACAGCTAAATGGTAGAGAAAATGATCAGCATAACATAGCCTTACCATAGACTCCTTTGGACATGTTGCTGAACTTGCGTCCTTTTGATTTTGAGTAGTTCAAAAGTTTCTGTTTCTGCTTCTTTAGGAGCATTCTGGAAGAGTTTTCCGACTCCAGTTTGACGAATTCCAGATTGTCAGTAGTTCACATGATGACACAATCCTCATCTGGGACTTTCTAAACGATCCAACTGCCCAAGCTGAACCCCCCCGCTCACCTTCTCGAACATACACGTATATCTCCAGATAAATAATCATACACTGACCTCATATACTTGCCCAGGTATGAAAAACAATTGTGTACATAGCACCGTGAATAGGAGATGGAATATTGGCTGAGGTGTTGGTAGTTCATGGAGCCTTCTCATGCCCTGTATCTTTCCAAGTCGTGTAAGGCAAGGAAAGCTGACACCGTGAGACAGGGCTGGTACTGTGTGTTGGATGCTGCTTTCATCAAGGTAGCCAGCCTCAGTTCTAGATGATTCTTGAACTAGATCTAGCTGGCCTATGTGCAGTAGAACTAATAATTCCTGCCCCAGTTATTTAATAGGATTGTTAAGAAAGTAAGGAGGGGAAAAAAAGAAAGTAAGAGATTTGAATCAGTTTCAAAACTAAGAGTAATTGACCCAAAAGCCTGTGGCTTTGTAGTTCCCAAATTAAACCAGCACCTATAATAAAGACCCTTTAAATCAGGTAGCTAACCTAATGTATGAATGGGAACATCTCAGGGTGAAAAATGCTGACTTCTTAGAGCTCTGCTTGCCAGTGTCATCTGATTATAAAAGGTAGATTTTTTTTTTATCCTTATTTCCACTCCCTACTCCCTCTAAAAATGAAAAGAACTGTCTTTTAACCTTGGAAGTATCTCTGCAGTTGCTGAGGACTCCATGTATTCACTCATGCAAGACTTTATCCTCCCTCTGAGTCAGGAAAAAGTCCTAAAATTCATCTTTAACTATATTGTGGTATATTCCCATCCTACCTGGTGTCCTAACCAGTCGGCATGCCTTAAGTCCTCGCTGGTTTAGGAAAGCTGCACTGCCACTGGGGATCACGTCCCACACTTACGTCAGTGCTTGTGGCAGAGCACGCTTCACACGCTCTTCTGCACATCTCTTACAGCGGTCTTTCTGAGTAGGGTGGTTCGTGCCCGGTTGGGCTCATTTCAGTGCCCACTTCTCACAGAGAACGTGCGGCTTCCTCGTCCCTGAGCCTCCTCAGCCAAGTCACACAGGAAGGCCTGGGTGAGAATCCTAGCTGTGTACCCTTGGGCACATAACCTACCAGAGCCTCAGTTTCCTTATTAATAAAATGAAGGTTGCAGTACATACTACACAGAGCTGTTGTGAGGACTGCAATTGAAATGTTATATATAAAATTCTTAGTGCTTCGCACAATGCCTACCAGGTAACAAGCCCTTAGTAAAAAGTGGCTCATCAGTATTAATATTGTAATCATCATGTATCCCCTCCTTTTGCCAAAATTTGCTGCTCCTGAGAGTTCTATGGCATTTTGCCATATTTAATATTTTTCCTGCCGCTCTTACGGCTTACATCTCCTTCCCCTGTCACCCCGAAAACATACACATCCCCTAAGAGTCTGTCTCAGGCTTTTCTTCCTCTTCTAATTCCCCCTTGTTGCTGCCTTATCTCTTCCTAAGGCCTCTGCCTTAATTTCCAGGCCACATATCCAGCGACCACTGTCACATCTGTCTCTGAAGGCTACTCAGGGCCAGAACTTTAGAGCTGTTCTCACCTGCCGCACCTTTGCAGGGAGCAGGCGAAAGCTTGAACTGAGATGAACAGTGACCTACCGTAGTCACTCCTAATCTCAAGACACCGGAGTCGCCCTGCGTGACTCTGAGCCTGGCAGTGAGCCCCCTGCCAAGTTCCCAAACAGGCCATGTAGCCTTAAAAAGAAGCTCCTTGTTGGCAGGGTCCAAGAGCAGGCATTGAGAAGGATTTCTGAGCCTTTCTCCCAATTGACAGCTAAGTTAATATTCTTTTTTTCATAGAGCAAGTGAGAAATACAGGGAAAGGGACTAATGACTATTTGCTCTGTTTTCACACAGGACTCATTAAAGTTGCGGTATTTAACGTATCTGCCAATACCAGGATGAGCAACAACAGTAACAATCAAAATCCTACCCGCTGTCCCCGGACTAGCCGAGGAGTGGGGCTTTGAGACTCCTGTTGGGACACAGTTGGTCTGCAGTCGACTCAGGAGGGTCTGCTCAGCACAGCTGACTGCTTCCGTGCTGCTATCCGAAGATCCTTTATCTTTCGTGACTGATTGGAACTTTTAAACCTCACCTCACTTCCCCTCTTCCTTTCCCCTCTGCACCTTTTTTTTCCTCATTTGGTTCCAGACAAAGATGACTATAAATATATTTAGTGTTTTGCCAGAATCTCTCTTGCTTTGCCGTTAAGCAGAAGAACTAGTTTTCCTATGTAGCCTGCTGGGAGAGACCCACTCTTAGGGGAAAGGGGGCTACAACTTCAAGCCAGAGAGCACCCAGTGTCTCCCTGTGAACTACAAGAGTGCCCAGCGCCCGGCAAGATCAGAGCAGCTCCACTGTGCTTAGGAGACGGCTGTTGGTACGGTCTCCAGGGCAAAGAAGAGAGACGAGAAGAAGCACATCGGAAGATCTGGGCCTCTCTTCTTCCATCCCTTTTCTCTATTTCTCTCCCCCTTCCCCCTCATTCCCCTTCAGCCTCTCTCTCTGCTCCACTTGAAAAGTATGAAGAGAGTGTCTTCAGTTAGCATGAGACAAATCAGCTAGAAAATGCAACACTTTTCAGAAAAGTTAAATGCTGTTCAGTCAAAATTTCAAACAGGCTTTTGCTGCAAGTGACCCTATATGACAACAATGGGTTCTCAGACATGGTATTTTCATCATCCTTGCAACTCTATTCTCCTTTTAACACCCCTCCCCAAACAGGGGGAGGGGGTGGAGCAGAAATTCCCTGGGCTCCATCAATGGTCACATCTTTTCTGGACTCAGCAGTCTCCTGGATTCCATGTAGAGTGTGGAAAGGAGTTGCTGATTGCATTTTCTCTCATTAACAATTAGATGTGTAATAAAAAGCATTGTACTTCATCTTAAATCACTGGTAAGGCTCAGCCTACAGAAAGGCTTGAATAGCCAGAACCGGTTGGTCGGCGTGTTCTGTCTGCATAATAGTTCGGATCTCTGGTTTCCTCATCAGGGCCCGTGAGCACAAAGGCACCTGTATCTTTGCCAAGCCCACGGTCAGAGTAGCTTAAGAGGTGGTCAGGAGTAAAACTGTATTTCTTTTTCATTTAGGCCAGTAAATAGCATTTCTCAAAAATCAAGCTAAATCATCTCAACCTTGCACTGCAGAACCTTCCTTCTGCTTTTCCCAAACCCAGTATTTGCAAAGGCAAAGCTGCCAGAGAGAGCAGATCAGGGTGAAGTTTGGCACACAGGGTTTACTACTGGGGCAGAAACTGCCTTCTCTTTTCCTTTCCTTTCTTCCTCCTGGTCTTATTTTACTCTCCACTCTCCCCAACCAGTAAAATTTCTCTGGGAGTTGGTGAATAACATAAACAAAAGGACCTCAGCAAGGGCCGGGCTGACCAGGCCATTGAAAGGCAGCCGCATGGGCTTCAGGTGCAGGGCACATGTGCCACGCAAACTGGGAGCGCAGAGAATGCCATCAGCGTGTGCCTAGCTTGTTTCTCGGGGCGGGAGCGGCCCTGCCCCAGCCATTTCTGGAGGCACGGGCATGCCCATCACAATCCCCAAGGCCACGGCGCAGTCTTGCGTTTCCCTTGGAAGCTGAGCTGCCAGGCCTATTTCCATTCCTGATCAAAGCAGTTGAGTGAAAGAAAGCCCCTTTTTAACCAGCTGCTGTAAAACCGTCAGAATGGGAGCCACTTGCAAGTAACCTCAAGGCCAGGCCACCTTTATTTTGGCAATGGCGAAGGCAGAGAAAGCCATCTTCACTGTTCCCTCTGATTTGCAAAAAGGTGTCCTCTTCCCAAAATATGCCCAGACTGAATGTTGTTATTACATATTAAGAGGCAGGTATGCATATGCATTTTTCCTTTTCTGCTTTATGAGTGCTTTTAAGCTTTTAGTTCCAGGTTATGTTCAAAACGTATTTCCCAATGTAATGATACATTACATTGCCTAGGAAATATTTTCTGAATATCCCTTCCTAACTACCCAAATGCTACAGAGAAATGTTTCCTATCTAGTTACATATCATGGTTCCTTGTCCATTGTGTTTACTATTAATGCCTTTTTGATTGGTTGACGATTTTGCTACAGATGTATCAGAGGACCATCAGCCCTGAAAAACACACAGGTCAGGCATTAAAGAGGCATGGATTGTAAGCTGTTTTAAAATATTGTCCAATAGCCATAACTTACTAGCCCTTCTGTTACATGCTGCTGTTCTAAAGTGAGAGCTGTTGAATATTCATTGGTGCCTGGGGTTTTGCTCTCCCATCTAGGTTTGAAGGTATATTGTTTCTAAGACTGTTCTGAAGCTTGTCCAGTACATCATAAATGAGATTGAGGTGGGCCCTGCAGTCTGGAGCCATTAGCTCCATGGAGGATATTCCCCAAGTTGTCCTCTGCTGCTGATGGAAATGGGAATGAAGTTAAGTGGTCTGAAAAACTTGAGTCAGTCACATTTCTCAGCTCTGGGGGTCATTTACCAGTTCATTGTAGAAGAAATAATCAGGTAAGTAGAAGTTCATTTCCAGAGAAGGTAAACCCCACTTACCATCTCTGCATGATTTCAGTAGGAATTGATTATCACTAATCCCCAACTGGGCTAGAATAAATGTAAAGTTTGACCTTTTTAAAAACGAGAAACAAAGAAAGTCTCAACATATAAAGGAATGGTAGAAAAGGAGCTGAAGGTGTCTCTGGGCTCCGAAATGAAATGTCTCCATTGTAGATTAGTCTCTTCTCACTAAAATTCCGACGTAGGCCTGACCTGAAAGAAATGTTCCTTAAGGCTAGGGGGAAGCCCCTTCAGAGGTGGACAAGGGGAGTGTGCGTGCACCCACACCCGGGAGCTCCGTGGGCGCATGTGAGCTCTCTGTTCTCGCCGGGGCTGCTTGGACAGAGCCAGCATGCCTTGCCACACGTGTGTGTTTCTGCTGCTGAGAACACCCTTTTACTTAAGTGCAGTTTGAAAGTAGACATGTGTTGTGAATGGGAAGCCTTTTACATTTGTCCCTTGGCAAAATTCTGGTGACTCTTCACCAGAAGCTTTAGAGACAGGTACTCCCTGGAACTCTGTTGACAGACTGTAAAGTCTGGTCCTCATAATTTGTTTCTGAACTGGAAAAGACACCGGACTCCTAAATCATTCTGTGTTCTGCTTGAGTAAGAAAAATCCTCTTTTATTTTTCTTTTGTAAAATCAAAAGCTGAAAAGAAAATGTGCACTCTTACCTTTTACCATCTCTTGGTACCCATTGGTCTGAACCACTGGGGCTGGCCTCCTCCTTGCTTAGTGCTTAACTGTGTGTAGAAGCAAAGGGCTCAGGGGGGTAGGGGTGGGGCATATTGGAAATGACGAGGACAATTTTTTCTTTCCTAGAATTGTTAACCTTGGTGTCCTCCATTTACCTTAGATGGTAATACCTTCCTGCCGGAAGTGCCGGCCTGAGGGCCTGGGCTACAAGCTTGATTATGGAGGAACCCAAGGCACTTTGAGGGAGAAAAAAGGGTACTTAGATATCTACTACCTGTGACCCTCACATGCTTGATGGTCACGTTTACCACCTTAATCCACATTTCGATCTCCTTCCCCATTTGGACAAGTCCAGCAGACTTTCCAGGAGGTGAAGAACATGAAAAGGTGACCTTGCTCCTCCTGGCCTTCTCTTCCCTCCTGGAATGATCCTCACTTCTGACGTGGGCACCCAGAGCCTGCGGGCTGAGTCCTTCTCCCTGGGCTTCGTCCACGCAGCCGCTACTCGGGAGGACGGCTGAGTTTTGCTTCTTGTTTTTACCCGTAGTTCATTTGTGACTTCGATATCCTTGGAACTAAGGAGAGAAACAAAAAAAACTTGATCATGGCAACCTGGTGGCACTTAATGCCACCTTCCTGAAACCTCTTCTGTTGGAAGTTGAGTACCTGCGTTTAGGTATTAAAATTTCCTGGAGACAGGCGACATCTAAAACTATGTGCTCCATGGCCCACCCATCTGGCTCTCTCAGCTCCTGATGGGTTCGGTGTGCGTTTAAGGATAAGTACAGTAAATGGCATTATAAAGCAATACTTCCCCTCTGTCCCTTTCCTTCTTGGACACTGAATGAAAAGACCAACGTGGAGGGTTAGACCTCTGGGTACCAAGAAAACTAACACCTTCCCCGATCATTGATCACTCAAGCCCAACCCAGACTGTTCTGAGGGACGTTCACTGGACTCCAGCCGTGGGACAGGCCTGGCAACGAATGTGAGCTTCCCTGAGAGCTTTCAGTTGGTTCAGCCCTTTGTTCTCTAGACTCTTATTAAGTACTGACCGCTTTGACTTTTGTGATTATGTTTTGGTGATGTGTAGTCAATGTACCAATATGTTCACAACCTAGAATCATGGTAATATAGTGTGTTTTGGTTTTTTTAACTGTTCAGAAAAAAGTAACTTAAATTACAAATATAAGATTAAAGTGAATTTTCCAAGTGTCTTGTCTCTTTGCCCCAACATCAGTAGGTTGAGTAGGTGAGTTTTTCGATACACAACTTGAGAGAGTGCACAAATACCTTTTAAGATAATCTGACATGAGAAAACAACATTGAGACAAGTTGGGGCCAAATGGTGTGAATCAATATGGGGCCCCTGGCATAGAATGAACGTTCCATGTTGAATTAAATTGAAGCCAGAGTGGTGTCTAATGGGGGGACTGGTCCCCACAGCCTTGACCTGCCACAACCATACCTGAGCCAGAAATGCGCCTCTTGAGAGGGTAAGAAGATTTGCAGGCAGGTGAGCTCACATTCGGGAGCAATTTCCAGAGAGACTCCAATAACCTATAAAGATGAAGGGGGCATTAACACACCCACCTTCCCTCCTTAAACCAAACCTGGGGAGATACAAGGGTGCCCGTCATCCCCCCCTCCCCCACCTCTCCCAGAGTTGCGCTGGACCCTTGTCAAAATAAATCCATCTTTGGTTTACATCTGTGGACTTTGAGTAGGAGTGTCCTTCCTTGACCAGGCTCCCCAGCTCTGTCAGCCGTGTGGTCTCAGCGCCGGTTGTACCTGGACTGACGCTGTGGTCAGAGAGCGTTCTCAGACTGCGAGGCAGCAGGGCCCGTGCACAGCCACCCCTGCTGGAGCTGGAGACATGCAGGGCATCGGGTGCACCGAGCGTTTGGGGATGGGGAACCTGCGCAGGAAAAGGGGCTCCCCACACTGCCCAAGACCACACTAGATCACCTTCCTAACAATTAAGGACAGGGAGGGAAGGGTCAGCAACGGCCACTGAGGCCTTGGCATCTAATCAGTTGTCAGCAGCTGGCCTCCTGAGGCCAGTATTGAGCAGAGGCTGGGCCAGGGGGTTTGCGGTCTCACCTTCAAAACCCAAGGTCCAGGGCTCCACCCTGGAAGGCCCAGTCCTGAAGTCCCTGTTTCCCAGAGCCAGGCTGGGTCCGGGATCCCTCTCCCCTAGAAGCCTATAGCTGTGCCACCATCAGCAACGATGAAGGGGAGGAGACCTCTCTCCTTCCTGATTGGCTCTTGCCAATTAAGAGCATTTTATTAGGCTGCTAATTAAAGGCACTTCGTTAGCAGCAGGAGAGGCTGTGTGGGTGCCTGGTGAGATGGAGCTGAAGCCAGGAGAAATCGTTTTCTTCCCCCCATGGAAGCAGAGCCTCTCAGGAGCCCTCTCAGTCCCCCAGCCCTTCCTGCTGCGCCCACCACACCCCTTGCTTTCAATTAGCAGCTCTGAGGGGAGTGAGGTCATTACCAAGCCCTCCCCTGCCTTAGGCCACACAGGTCCCGGGAGGAGGGGGCCGTCCCGTCTCCACACACTTTGTTTGGAGTCTGAGCTCCCCAAGGGTCATGTTCGTCCTCCCCACTGAGGAAGGGCCCTGTGGTCTCATCTCTGGGGCCGTCACGAGCAGCCAACTAGTGAACGGGATGACCCGTCATTTGGTCACATGGTATGAACCCCCCCTCTCACCAAAGGCTCATGGTGTCAGGAAATGTGACTTTCCTACCCATCCTTTCGCGAGAGCTGAGCCCAAGTAGACCCCTAGACCCCGAGTGGGTCCCGGGGGAGGAGGGGTTGGGGAGGGACTGATGGTTCTGCAATCCTAGTCTCAGGGACCCCAAGACGCCGCCTCTGAGCTCATCACACATTTGAGGCACTTCCCCTGCATGGTTCAAATGAGCCTCAAGCCAGTCCCCTTCCTCCAGCAAGAGAGGGGGCCCTGGCCATGACTTAGCCAGAGGGGCGGGCATCAGGGTCGGAGAGAACCCCTCTCCAGAACCCTCCCTGTCCCATCTTGCTGCCCTCCTCACCCCCTCACTTAACTGCAGAATTAGCACCAGCCCAGGCTGGGAGGGCAGATTTATGGCTAGGCCTGCCTTTCTCCATTTAACCTGAGGCCGGCCCGGGCTCCAGACACTAAATTAGATTTTTGACAATTAGAGAGACTAATGGGCACATAGCCATCCCCAGAGCCAGATATCCAGCAAGGCCGTCCTTTAATATCCACCACTGGCCAGCCGGCCCCTCCCCACCGGCCCCCCTCCCCTCGGAAGGCATTCCTCTCCCATGGCCTGCGTCTCGCCGCCTAGAGTTTCTCTGGTTCCCTCTCCGTTGATGTCTTACCCTCTCCTTCCCACCCTCGCCCAAGGCCAGCTCTGCCGTGAGGCTCTGCCCGCCTTGCCTCCCTTTCTTGTCCTTCAGCCGTCTGCCCTCCTGTCCCTCCCCCATCTCTGCCTTGCCTGGGGTCCCTCCCTCTGTGACCTTTCCATCTGCCCTAGTGACTGCAGGCCCCTTGAGGGCAGGGGCTTGTGCCCTGTCCTGTCCCACACACTCAGCAGCCAATGGGTGCAGAATAAATGTCCTAAGCCCGCCTCGGTCCCTCCTCCCTCTGTGCCGGGGTCCCCAAGGCCTGCCCTCCTGGCACCAGGCCCAGCCCTGGCTCTGACCTGGCTCTGCTCCAGGGTGGGCTGGGTGCCCTTCCCTGCAGCCCCTCAGCGCGGGTCGGCCTTGGGCTGGGCGGGTAATGAGATTGCAGTAAGTGGTGTTGGGGGGGGAAGCTGCTCACATTCACTCAGGCAGACTCATAGCTCTGTCAGGCTGATTGGTCCTGAGTGGAGGCACAAACGGCCCCCCACGGACACGCTGAGATTGGTTATAAAATTACAAGCATTTGTTCTGCTGTCAGTGGCCTTCCCTCCCTCCCCTCTGCCTGCTGCCTGGGCTCCTCACCGCCCCCTACCCAGCCCTCCCTCCCTTGGGGTCAGCGCACACACCCTGAAGGACCCTGGCCAGGGGCCACTATGGCAGTTGGGCCAAGAGCAGAGGCCACCCAGCTCCCCATCTGGGCCAGCTTTCGTGCCTCAGCCCTGGGGTGGCCAGAGCTCAGGCTGGCCTCAGAGCGACCCGACCCCGTGCTCAGGGTGTCCTGTTCCCTGAGCGTAAGCGGGGCTGGGCGCCCAGGGCAAACAGGCCTTGGGGTCCAGGTGCACAGATCCCAAGTAGAGAAAGATGTCCCAAACGCAGGCAACCCTGGTGCAACCAGCACCCACAACTTTAAGCGTGTCCTGGACGGGTTGGGGTGGAGGTAAGAGGTGGCTGGGGGCCTGTCCTGCTGGAAGAGGGAGCCGCAGCAACTAGGACAGTGGGAGGAGCCCGCTTCTCTTCCTTTCACGTGGCCAGTCCCCTGCCCTTGACCCCCCAGGACAAATGAGGCCTCAGGGGAGCCCCTCACCACCTAGTCCCTGAAACCCGGGCCAGACCTAAAAGCCCACAAGATCCCTGCTACAGTTGCTCCTTACAGGCCGAGTTCCGGACCCCTGGCCCCTGCGTTCACTCTCCAGGGCCGAGGGCCAATGGCCACCAGTCCCTCAGGCCCTTGCAGGGCTCTGTAACCCCCCAGCAGGGGTGCTTTGGAAAATTGGTGTGTGCTCTGGTGATGCTCTCGCAGAGGTGCCCACTCCTTCCGGGCCCCGCCCCACTACCTGGCAGGTGGTCTCACCAGCCCTGCCCTTGCTTTAGTTCCCACCTGTCTGTCACCGCCCCCTTGGGAGGCATCAGGACACCCTGTAACCAGCTTGGGGGAGGGGCCGCGCATGCTGAGGGGAGGGTTCCCCAACTGGAAGTGAGGAGCTTTAGGCAGCAGCATCTCCTGGTGGCTGGCTACGAGGTGCCTTCCTGCCATCCGTCATTCATTCTCAGCCCAGAATGCATTTGCTGTAATTACATCTTTAATTAGGCTGGTGACGGCTCATTGTTCACCAACAATGATGGATCAGGCCCTCCTGCTTGCCATCCTCCCTCTGGCCAGCACTGTCCAGGTCAGCTCTCCCCCAGCTCTGGGCTCGCAGGTTGGGAAGGATACAGAGAACATGGTCTCTTCCCACCAAGTCCTGGGCACTAAGGCCTGGAGCAGCCGTGAGCTGCATCCTAGGGTGACTGTGTCATTTTAGACCCCAGGGGCCTCCCACGGGACTGGTTGGACCCTGATAAGTGCTCATGTTGCCCCATTCACAGGCCACTGTTACCACCCCCAGGCCAGGCCCGGGACCGTACATTCCTCGTCTGAGGGGCCGACATGCTGAGAAAGCCTCCCAGCTCTAAGCCGTGGCGTGCCTGGGCGGGTGGCTCTCTTTCCAAGCTCTCCTGTGCATTAACCAGGGTCTCTGGCCACGGCCTCCACTTCCATACCCTGATGCCCACCCCAGCCATGGGTCCAGGTCCAAGTTCGCACATGGTGGGCATTCAGTGACTGAATGAACTGAGGTTAGTCAGTGAAGGGAGATTCACTGCGGGAGGACGGAGCCTACGGGCTAGTTAGAAGGGCCAGAACAGGTGGCCAAGGCCCAGGACCCTTGAGGAGACCTTTTTGGGGTGACAGCCTTGATGTGGGTTAGAATCCCAGCCCGGCACCTGCTGGCTGCATGGCATGGGGTGAGTTCCCTAACCTAAGACTCAGTCCCCTCATTTATAAAATGGAGATGAAAGCAGCACCTTCCCTACCTCATAGGTGGCTGCAGAGTCACTGGGACACAGCAGGTAATGAATGGGAGGCAGCCAGGCTGAGGTGGTGGCAGCTGCAGGGACGAGTGGCAGGGGAGCAGCTACGGGGAACCATCCCTCCTGTGGCCAACTAATGGCGCCAGGAGCTGGGAGGCAGCCTCCATCTTGGTTTGAGGAAGGCCCTGCTCAGTCCAGGCACCGCTGGGCACGACAGTGGAGGTGGCAGGGCTGTAACAAAGTCGGTGTAAGGTTAGGTGCATAGTAGTTGCACAGACAAGCTTGCTGATAACGGGGATCGGCTGGCCTTGCAGAGCTTCAGGGGCTCTTCCCCACTGTGGTCGCGATCTGGTCAGGGCAGGACCCTGGGGAGGGAGCCACCGTGCGCTGGCATGATGCTCAGGGAGAGGCTGGGGGGGGGGGCCTGGAGGCCAGGCAGGGGCTTAGCCTGTGTCCTGCCTTTAAGGGGTCTGGGCTTCAGAAGGGATGGAGGGGCGTAGGGGAGACAGATAGGGTGCATCCTCTGACCTTTCTACCGTCCAGCTCAAAAATTCTGACTCCCCTTTCTCCTTGGGGACCTGTCATCTCCCACAAAACCTCCCCACTCTCAGAGATGCCTCCCCCCTGCATTCCCTCTCCCCCAGTGACCCTCTCCGCCCTGCAGGGACTCCCCTCCCCAGGGTGACTCCCAGGCCCAGGCTGGAAGGATGAGCTGTACCTAGCGGTAAGTATGCGCAACATTACATATGTATATTGGAGAGTAAATAACCCCAAAAAGCGCCTTGTAAATAGACTCCGAGTTTATCCTTTATTAATGAGGCACCGAGTGCCCCGCTGTTTTAGAGCAGCGAGACTTTCATAATATCAAAACCTAAATTACACTTGCATCTCTCATCCCAGGGACGAGCATCTTTCGGCAGCTCCGTTTGCAGAGTGAGTAAGCAGGGATCCCTCCTTGCCTGCGTGGAACTTGTTGACACCTTTCTTCTGACTAGGGGGAGGGCGGGGGGAGGTATGTGCATGCCTGCGTCGCAGTTCACACCCGAGTCCCCGGAGAGCTCCGCGTCTAAGACCTCAGGGCCCAGTGGGCGAAGGACGCCTGGGATGCTGGCTGTCATTTCATGTACAACATTTTCAGGATCAAGGGGTGGCCCCAGACTCTGGGCCTTGGATGTGTGGAATGGGGTAGTGGACATTTACGAGCTCTGTGACCAAGTTATTCCCTGTCTCTCAGCATCAGTTTCCTCATGTGGAAAATGCAGATAAACATCTTCCTCCTAGGATGGTTTGAGGGTTGTCCCGAGTAAGTGGCAGCCGTGATGGCAAAGATGTAGATGACGATTAGCTCCCCTCTTTGGAATGGAACACCAGTGTCTTCTCTTCGCCTCCTGGGACAGACCACGTGTGGACGGACCACAGAGCTCCAGCCCCATCCTGGCCCCAAGGTCCCGGGCCCAGCCAGGATAATTGGGCAGGTGGGCAGGCGAGCGCCGTGTGGGCAGGATTTACAGCCTGGCCGGCCAGGCTCCTGGTGCTCCGATGGGCGTCATGTCGAATCTGTCCCATTATATGGACAGTTGAGTTTAATAGTCATTGTGTGCTTGCACAGAGCCCAGCAAACATCGCGGGGCGACACCCCCTCCACGCGAGCCGCCCGCTCCCCAGCCACACGGCCCATCCGTACAGTAAATTAAAAATATGAATCACTTCTCCCCACTGCCTCCCCAAACGCTCATCTTGTCAGCCTCTATGTTGCCTTCATTTGTATTACCTTAATTTAATGTTAATTATGGTCTTCATTTACAAGGAACAAGCAAGCCCTGCTTTGCCAGGGGACCTTCCCCCCCACCCCTCCCCCTCAGCCCAGGAGGGAGAGGCTGGGGGAGAAGGGGAATTTGGGGGGCTGCAAAGGAGTGAGGAAGGGAGTTGGGGGAGGACGGGAGATGCAATCTGGGTCATCAGTGGCTGGTGGCCACTCAGGGAGGGGCTAGAAAGACACCCCCCACCGCCTCCATGTACCCTATCTTCAATCATTTATTCATTCAACAGTTATTTATTGAGCACCTAATATGTGCCAGACAACCAGGGTCCAGAGAGATGGGGGGCACTCCTTCCCTAAAAAGGGCTAAAGGAGCCCCCTCTGCCATCCTGAAGACAACGCGTTAGATTGCGCAATCAGGAAGATATATCATCTGTGCCCCAGGTGGGTGGATATCTGATGCAGCCCAGAGGGCACAGGAGACCTTCTGTCCATTCCTAGCTCCCTTATTGGCTACCAGAGCCATCCCTACCCCCAAAGTGCCTACCACCCTTCCCCGGCAGGAAGTTCTTTCTGGAGTTTTTCCCGAGTTCCTCGTGCTGCAGTTCAGCTGAGGCTCAGAGCTGAGTGGGGCGAGGAGTGGAAGGGTAATTCCCAGGCTGAACTGTCTCTGGAGGGCTGGAAGGAAGGCATTGCAGGGACCACCACCCATCCAGCACCCTGTAACCCCGCTACCCGGGCCTGCCGTTCGCTCAAAGTCCATGTGTCTGAGAGGTGCAGGAAGTCTGAGGATGGCCGTTTGGCTGTCCCTGTGCGGCCACACTCTGCCAACGGGACACACAAGCCTGTCGATCCTGTGGGGGGCTCAATAAATGTTGGTGGTTGATGTCACACTTGTGCACACAAGGAACTGGCCGAGGGCCACCTGCACTCAAACTGCCATTACCCAAGAAGACCAGCCCTTCCCCCCAGCACACGTCTCCTTCCACTGGGGAGAGGATCTCCAGCTGGGAATATCTGCTTGACAGATGAGACTCTTCTGAGTGTGTGTCTGCATGTGTGTCTGTCTCCAGAGAGCCTTGATCCACACACAGGGACATGTGTCCCCCCAGGTTCAGTGTGCCCCCTCTGGTTCCGTGTACCCGTTTATATGTGCATGAGCGTGTGTCCAGCAGGCCCACGTGCATGTGTGCGCGCCTGTGCTCATGCACGCCACACCCCCCACCCCCCACCTCCGCCTGTCAGCGAAGCTGATGACATTGGCGCAGAGGAAAGTGATGACAAATGCCCGTTATCAGCGAACGAGGCCGATGACAAATGGGCGGGCGCCCGAGCAGCCCCATTACGCTGTAATAACAGAAGATGGATGGCCTGGCGCCCCCCCACTCCTACCCCCCTGCGCCGGTAACGGGAGCCGATCATCGGGCTCCACCCTCCCGGGAGGGAGCCAAGCCGCCCTGCTGGCCGCCAATCACGGTGGGCCAGGCCGAGAGCCTGGAGCCCGCGCGGCTGCCTGCAGCGGAGGAACAAAGCCGCGAGCTCAGCGGGAGCAGGGGGCGCGCTGGGCATCCGGCTTGCCCCAGGCCAGGACACGCAGCTGTGCACACACATGGCCTGCACACGCGCCAGCCGCCTGTGTCCTTGCACGGTGCACCTGCAGCTCCTGTCCAGGCACAGCCCCCACCTCACAGGACCACGGACACATGCTTTTGTGCCATGCATGGTCATACGTCCGCCACCAGATCTGGGTACACACCCACCAACAGAAATCCATGCACTTAGAGCTATGCATACCTCTATACCTGCAATTCATCCGCATGCCTACAGAAACCGCTTACGTCTAGGCACAAGTATGCTCCCGTGCCTGCACGGGCATGGAAAATAAGTATACACATGAGCAGAAATGCATGTGTGTAGACACAAGCCCTTACACAGCTCTGCACACAATTCAGGGCCTTCCCACACAAAAGATACCAACAGCTGCCTCAACAAATATTAACTGAGCCCCTACCATGCACATGTCAACTAGGTGCTGTGGAGTTACAATGATGAATATGACACCATCTCTGTCGTCTGGAATTTCAAGTCTACTAGAGGGACCAGACAAATGGCTATGAGTGAAGGCAGAAGATGATTTGTGCTTTGACCCGAGTACACAGTTTGTGATGTGAGATTTCCAACTGGAAAATCAGAAAAGTTGGTAGCTAGCCAATTGGTTAGAGCGTCGTCCTAATATGCCAAGGATGCGGGTTCAATCTCCAGTCGGAGCACACAGCAGAATCAACCAATGAATGTACAACTAAATGGAACAAGAAATTGATGTCTCCCTCTCCCCCCCTTTCCTCTCTCTCTAAAATCAATAAATAATTTTTTTTAAAAAAGAAAGTGAAGGTAAGAGTATATAATAAAGTTCTGTGATTTCTAAACTCAAAAACTATAAAAAAGAAAAGAAGAGTTGGTGGTTAAAGGAAGGGTAAATCTTCTAAAGGAATTAAATTGGGCTGGGTGGGAGGGTGGGTGTGAAAATGGAAAAGTGTAGGGAGTGTTTGGGGCCCAGTCTAGGAAGCCCGGAGTCCAGGAGAACCGTGTTGGGTGAGCGTGATGGGAATGAGACTCAGTTTGGGGCCAGGAGGCCACAGCAGGGGAGGGGCTGGAGGCTACAGAGCCAGCTAAGGAGGCCACTCCCCATGAGGGATGGACGAGGCAGGAGCTGGCACTGGACATAGAACAGGAGAGGACCACAAAGACAGCGAATGGGAAAATAAACGCGTGGGGGGGGGGCCGGGCAAGACCAATGTCACAGGCACGTGACCTGTGCAGTCCCATGGGACCCCTGCATTTAAAAAGGCCCAGTGCTGGGCCTTTATGGACCTTAATGTTGTCTTAAATTTTTTTTATAATTTTATAAGGAGCCTGTATTTTCATTTGGCACTGGGCCCCCAAAATTATGCAGCCAGCCCTGGAGCCAGGGGTGTCTCAGATTTCCAGGTTGGTTAAGGAGACCGTAGAAGGAGCAGCTGGAGGGGAGAGAGTGGTCTGGCTGGGCGCAGAGGTGTGGGAGAGTCTGGGTGTGGAGTGAGGCGTTGAGGCGATGGGCGAGGAGTCAGTGTCTCCATCCCCAGAGTGCGAACCGGGCCTCGCGTGTGCCTCTGCCATGCTTCTTTCTACTTCGCAGTGCATCTACACAGGGCCACACACCACAAGGGTGCCCCCTAAAACATGCCTAACCCATGTGCTCCCCTCACTAGAATATAAACTCCCCAGTGTTGTGCTGACCCTAGGGCATGGCATACACTTGCCACCCGATACATGCTTGTTGAGGAATAAGAGATACGTGCATGAATGAGCATGCATACACGAGTCTACACATGTACACACTGGCATCCAGTCCCCCAGGAGGGGTACATGCAGGCCCGGCTGTGTTCCTCTAGCCCCACAATTTTCAACCAGCATGCCACAAGAAATTTTAAAACATGCAATACCTAACTATTTAGTCAGACATACTCACCTCTTTTCCCTTAGACTGTCAAATAAAATAATGACCACAGCCAACACAACAATAGCCATCCAGTGTGAATGAATCAAAATTATACCTGTTTTTGTCAGGTTGGCAAAAAATACATTCTTTGGTGTGCCACAGGATTTCAGTTGTTAGTTTATATGTGCCATGAGATGGAAAAGGTTGAAAATCACTGCTCTAGCGTGTATGCATGGCCCTACGCTGCCTCCAGGGTTGCTCTGCCACCCGGTGTCCACACTCAGGTAAGAACACCCTTGCCTAGGTGGCCCCCACATTGGGTGTCTCCTTTGCAGACCAAGCTGGGCATGAGTTTAGGAGCCTGCAGGGGGAGCAGCCCATGATCCTGGGGTGATGGGACGGGAGGGGTTGTGATTTGGAGCCAGAGGACCTGAGTTCAAGTTCAGTTCATCCTTCTGCTGATTGTTCCTCTTCAAGCTTCAACTTCACCCACACAATGGGGCTATAAGATGGAAACACATTGACACTAACAGATTATTGGAGATATTTCATCAAGGCAGGTGTTCAGACAGCTGCTTCCTTCCCTCGACTCTGGACTCTTCGGGTGTTGAAAATAGACTGGGGACCCAGGGGACTACCCAGGTGACCTCAAACAGAGGAAGGGGATTTGGCGGACCTAGGATGAGGAGGCTTTGGTCCACTCTCAATAGCAGAAGATGTTCTAGGAGTTGAGATTCAGACCCCCACACTGCCCGCAACACACCTGCCAGTAGGAAAACAGGGCAAATACAAAGATGCCCCTGACTGAAGTAAACACTCTGACTGCAGACAGCTTGGGGCGGGGGGGGGGGGGGGGGGCCCGCGGGGTAGACAGAGGACACCTCCAGAGATGTGGGCTGGGGGAGGGAGCTTGTCTGAAAGGGCATGGAGCGGGTAGAGGACACCATGGTCCCTCCCTCCCTCCCCAATTTCTCTCCTAGTTCTGCCTTCTGCCCGAGAAGGACTCCACCTGCTAACTTTGGCTTCCCAACATCTGACCTTCTCCTGCTCCTATGTACAGAACGGGAGGGAGACGTCCCAGCGCCCCCGCCCCCCACCTGTCTCCCTCACCCCGATGTGACCCACTTTGGGTCTCGCCAGTATGATCTGGTCCCCGCCTCCTCCCCCACCGTTCTAGCTGTGTTGACTATCACCTCACAGAGCTGCAAAGAGCCCCGGGGAACCCCCCAGCAAGGGAACTGCAACGAGAGGCAGCCGGGCTACTGAGAAGATGCCGGGAGGAAAGGGACAGCGGGCTAATGGGCCTGGTCCCTCCTCCCTCACCAGTTCACTTTTTCTGTAGCGTTATTGACCCGTCATTAGTTATCCGTCCAAGGTCGCCGGGCCTGGCCCAGCCATAAATCACGGCGCTGGAGGGGGCCCTGAGCAGAGCGATGGTTCCCAGAATGCGGCGGAGAGCCGGCACCCAGCACAGCCCGGAGGGGGCTCGGGTGTCCCCAGTCCCAGGAGAGCGTCCTGAGAGGGCTGGCCCAGCCCATCTGTCTCCTCTCCTCCCCCTCCACTCTCCCCTTCCATTGGCTCCCCCAGGCCCCGCTCGCCTGGTCGCTCACTTTCTTCTCCTCTCCCGTTCTTCCTCTACTCCGCCACCGAGCTTGCGTACCGGGGGCGTTGGGGGGGATGCAGAGAGGGGAGGCACTGAGAAGATGCTGGTTCTCCCTCATTGGGCGTTTCACCCGACCTGGTCTCTCAATTTAGAGCTTCCAGGAACAAGGACAGAAGTCACCCAGGGGGAGACTAAAGCACAGAGTCCCGACCAGAGGCGAGTCTGGGAAAGGGGTCCCACGCGATTCAGCAACCGCACTGCCAGCCCTGGAGTCGCAGACCCTGCTCCCCTGCCGGGTGATGGGAGGGTCAACACCCTTGGTGGGGCTCGCTGGACCGCATCCCCGTAGGCCGCCTCCTCCAGAGCGAGAGGCCGCACTGCGACAGCGACAGCGCAGTCCGCACCCTTCCAGCCCCCATTCCCATACCCCGAGCTCCGAGCGAAACCCCCTTGGAAGGTTCCTCCGTGGCACATGCCACACCCCCATCCCGGGCCCCGGCTCGCGGCCGGACCTCTTGGCTGGTCCTCGCGCGCCCTCTGCTGGCGACTTCTGGAAAGCGCGCTAATCGACCTCAATACCCTGCCCTCCCCTCCCCCGCGCGCGACACATCTGGTGGCCACTGCCCATCCCAAGTCTCCGCCCGCAGTCCCCAATACGCGTTTGCAGCCACGCCCCTGCACCCGAGACTACACCCTGGAGTGTTCCCCTGTCCTGCCATCACCCTGCTTTGGAGCAGCCACTCCCACCCCAGGTACCAGAGAGGCCCATTTATTTGCTCGTTCCTAAGGGGTGGAGGGGGTGAGGTCTGGAAAGACAGAACTTGAAGCGTGGAGTGGAGAGAGTGTTTTTCTTGCCATGAAGCCGGGTTCTGGAGGGGAATCTGCAGTCCGAGAATACAGTTCCCAGGGCAGCAGGTGGGGTTCCTCCAGGCCCTCTCCCTGGGGTCCTCCTCCACCACTTGGACCTGCGGCTTCCACAGGGACTTGGGTGGGGGAGGCTCGGGGAGGCCCTGAAGGTGAGCCACGTTGGTTCTCAGAAGCTCTGAGGTGGGAACTGCCGTCCCCGGCCCCTGAGGTGGGAAGCCGGGGTTGCCCAGAGCTCCAGGACTGTTCTCTGGCCTGGAGAGGAAGGGCATGGCCTCTGGGTCCCCACTCATGAGGCCAGACCCTCAGAGGCCTGGGTGTTGTCCCCATTACAAAGCTTGAAAGAAAGGGGGCAGGCAGGGAGTGATTCCTTTCCAAGGAGGCGTCTGGTCTGACAGGTAGGTAGGGTGGCCTGACTCGAGGCCCCTGTCAAACTGGTCCCCAAATGCTCCCATACAGTGCTGAGTCCAAGGCGATGGTGATCAGAGATCATTCCCGGTGGGAAGCCTGGAGCTTGAGGGAGGGGATGTCTGAGGCCAGGCCAAGACCAATCAGACCCTGTGTCCATGTGGCAACAAGTCAAGCATGTGGGGGTGGTGAGGGAAGGGCCAGGCATGTACAGGGACATGTGTGAGAGAATGAAGGGAAAGGGTCAGTTTGTGCAGGGACACGTGTGGGAGCCTTGAGAGTCAAGTGAGGCATGTGTGGGGATATACGTGAGCTATAGAGCCAGGACCCCCGCCTACGGTAGGGCCGGAGCTTAGGAATCTCTGCCCTCCCACCCCCATCCCACACACATTACTAATTCCCTAACAGCGGTGGGAGGTCAGGGCAAGTGGGCATTTGCTGATTCAGATCCCCAGGGTTCAGGGCCAGGGACTGTGTCTTTCAGTATCAACAGTAAGAACCCACCAGAGACTCTGAAAAGCCCCAGGCTCCTTGCTTTGGATACGTGGGAGAATGAGGGAGTGAGGTTAGGAGAGAAAACACAGTTAGATCTGCGCTAGAGACACTCCCAGAGGTGAGCCAAGGAAAACAGCTGGGCTTCCTGGGTCACAGAGATCTAAGTTGAAACCCAACTCTGTTCCTCACATACTGTGTGATGTAGCACAAGTGAAAGAACCTCTCTGGGCCTCCCTTTCCTCATTTGCAAAATGGGGATAACGCAGCTGCCCACAGGGCTGTTGGGAAGGTTACATGATATAACCCGTGTTCAGGGCTGGAGTAAGGGTGACCGGCTAGGCTCAGGAGTCAGTCAATAAATGCTACTGAAATCTCATTGAAATAAACCAGAAATCCAGTGCAGCTGACCCAGGCCTCCTCACAGGAGACTCTTTCCATAACTGGCAAAATGTCAGCTGGGGTTTTCTGACCTCCAAAGAAGCTGGTGCTTTCCAGTGGGAATCAAAAGATCGTTTACCAGTACCCACGCAGGCCCCATGAATAATTTTTTTGAAGTCTGGTTTGAAGGGGTACCGAATTACCAGCTGGCCCACATCCTAGAAGGCTCTGCCCTACCTAATTCCACAGAAATTCCTCCTGTCAAGGACCCCATCTAGCGAGAAGTGAATTCACCACTCTCGCTGCCAGGGGTCCAGACGCCACATGGCAGGAGCCAAAAATGTGAATGTTTTACAAGGGCTTGGTCCAGGGAAGACAATAGGGAGTGGTGAGGACTTTGGCAACTGGGGAGCAGCTCCAGGCAGTTGTACCATGGGGGATATGGAGGGAGGGACGCGGCATTAGGAGAGAGCCCCAGACTTCTCCCAGCTTCACCTCCTCCCCGCTTTAGGAGCATCCTAAGACACCCTCCCCCTATGTATTAGTTTTCTATTGTTGCATAACAAATTATCACAAACTTAGCCCCTTAAAACAAGACCTATTTACTATCTCACAGCTCTATAGGCCAGAAGTTTCTCTTCTTGGGGTCTCACGTAGTTGAAATCAAGGTGTTGGCTGGGCTGAGCTCATATCTGGAAGCCCCTGGGAAGATCGTCTTCCATGGTCATTCTCACACGTGGCAGAGTGCAGTTCACTGTGTTCGTACGCCTGTGGCCCACCTTTTCCTTGCTGGCTGTCAGCTGGAGGGTGCTCTCAGCTCCTTGAGGTCTCTCCCTGGTCCTGGCACATGGCCCCCTCCATCTGCAAAGCCAGCAAAGGCAGGGCAAATCCTTCTCATGCTTTGACCCTCCCTGACTGCTCCTTCTGCTACTGGCCAGAAAAAATGCTGCTTTTAAAGGGCTCATACGATTAGACTAGGCCTACTCGATAATTCCCCTTTTGTTACATATAAGATAACATAACCACAGGAGAAGCTCCTCATCATAGTTGAAAGGCTCTGCGCACACTCAAAAGGAAGGGCGTGGTCTACAAGAGCAAGGGGCACTTGGGGTCTTTCTTAGAATCCTGCCCCCACACCCAGCCTCCAAGGTGGGGTGGAAGCACCCCTCACTCCTAGTCTCAGCACCCCTGACTTCTGTGAGACCTTGGGCCAGTCCCCTCCCATTTCTCGTCCTCAGTTTCCTCATCTGTAAAATGGGGCAAGGGGCTGGATGAAATCTAAAGTTCCTTCCAGGTCTCAACTACTAATTGTAATGCAAGAAGAGAGAGAATTTTGATCTTTTGGACTTTGGGCCCAGAGAAGGGTAGGACTGCTTTATCCTCCCAGCAGCGCCTGCCTACAGGCCTTCGGAAGAGCCTTACTCAGGAAGAGCAGTGGCTGTAACAGTCGCCCAGCACAGCCGAGGCACCCGGTGTAAGGGGCCCAGTCGCCCTCCTGGACTGGGCTGTGGGGAAGCAGAGAGGCTGCCTCTGTTGGTCAGAGACCATGGGCGCCTATGAGGCCCCACAGATGAGGATGGGTCTCCCTGGGATCTGCAGAGGGCATGGTGGCCCGCACTTTGTTGATGGGGTAGGGGGCCAAGGACCAGGTCAGGTGGGAAACCAAGCCCCTCTCTACTTCTCAACTGAAGCTGGCCTTCAAAGATCATCTCCCAAATCCACCCTGTCTGCCCCTAGCCTCAGCCGCTGAGTCTCCCGCAGAGCCCTCTCGGGCCCTTCCTGACCCTTCCCCAGCCTTGCCTGGGCAGGGGCAGTGGATCCCCGCACCCTGGGCCCTCTAGGCTGACCCTGCCCAGAGAGATGGGCCTCAGGAGCCTGTCATCTGGGAGCCCGCGTCCATCCTCCTCACTCTCACCCCCAGGGTAACAGCGACCTCCTCTCCTGCTCTCCCCAGCCCTCCTCAGGCTCCACCTTCGGTTCTGCTTGCAAGCTCCCCCTGTGGGGGCCCCACCCCCGGGCCCCCACCAAGACCTGGCAGAGGGGCTGAAAGGAGACCCTCCCCACCGCCATCCAAGCGCGGGAGCCGGGTAAGAGGTGGGGAAATGAATATTAATTTATCATGATTAGGCAAATCCGGCAGGGAGAGCCGATTCCGGAGGAGGCTAAAAAGATGAATTTCAGCAATAAAATTAAATAAGGACGGACGGGCAGCCCCTCCTCCCTCCCGCTTTGCTGATCTCTCTCTTTCTTACAATTTATGAGGCCAATTATGAAGATGAGGTTGGAAGTTCCTGGAACTTCACTAAATGCAAACGGCGGTCCCTGCTGTTCCCATCAAATTAATTAACCGCACGCTATTGATGGCCGCTCAAGGCTGACGCAGACGGCCCGCCCTGCGGCCGCCTCCACGGACATGAGGACCCAGAGCCCAGAGCCCAGCCAGGGCTCCACCACCTTCCACAGTCCCTGCCTGGCGCCACAGGGGACTCCAGGGACCCTCCTTTCAGCCCCCAGGCCCGCCTGAGCCCTTGACAACATAGGGGCGTGCACACAGAGCTTTAGATAGACAGACATACTGACACATAGCCAGCTGCCCACACACGTAGGCAGACACACAATCACGAATACGCAGCACTCACAGGGCCTGGGGAAGCACACTCGGCACACAAGCAAATGAACAGACTCAAGCTCAGCGACAGCTCAGCGGAGGGAACCGGAACCCACTGCGGGGAGGGCAGTGGGGCTGAGTGGGGCTGGCTATGGAAGGAACACCGCATCTGGGCCCCGGGCCTGCTCCGCTGGGGCCAGGCCTGAGTCCAGGGGAGCAAAGGGCCTGGCAGAGTTCCACCGCCACTAAAGCAGCCAGCGGTGGCCTCTCACCTGGTGCCCGTACAGTGGCCCCTCGGTGTCCAGGGGATGGTTCCAAGACGCCCTCCGTGGATACCAAAAGCGGCAGATGTTCAAGTCCCTTATAAAACAGTGTCATTGCACATAACCTATACACATCCAACAGTATACTTTAAATCATCTCTAGATTGCTTATAATAAATACCTAATACAGTGAAATGTTTTGTGAATACTTATACTGTATTGTTGAGGGAATAATGACAAGAAAAAGTCTGTACATGTTCAGTATAGACCCAACCATCATAGGCCTAACGACAAAGTACACGTTAGCAACAATGTAACTTTAAAAAAATTTTTTTAAAGATTTTATTTACTTTTGGAGAGAGGGGGAGGGAGGGAGAAAAAGAGAGACACATCAATATGTGAGAGATGCATTGATCAGTTGCCAACTAGGGACCTGGCCTTCAACCCAGGCATGTGCCCTGACTGGGAATCGAACCAGCAGCCTTTTGGTTCGCAGGCCAGTGCTCAGTCCACTGAGCAACACCAGCCAGGGCAACACTGTAACTTTAAAGTTTTTTTTCCTCCATCTGCAGTTTGTTAAATTCGCAGGCACAAAGCCTGCAGATGTAGGTCAACTGTACCGTCCTCCAGTGGCATCTTCAGAGGCCTCCCCACAGTTCCTAACCCCTGGGTCCTCTACTCACCTTCTGGCCTTTTTCAGGAATGTTCCCTCTAGGTCTTCTCTGGCTTGCACTGGCCTCCAGGATGGGGGACCAGCGCTTGCAGAGCCCCCGGCTCCGATGATGGGGTGAGGTCTGGCCCAGTCTCAGGCCAGCTTTGGGGCTTTGGCCGGGGAGAGCCCCTGTTCCAGGGCTCACAAACAGGACTGCCGGTTGGCCCAGGTGTTCTGGACAACGAGCTGGCTGGTGCCTTGACCGAGGGCAGGGTAGACGTAAGTCTAAAGACCTTGGGGTTGAGCCCATCCTAGGCCCGGGGGAGCTCCTGGGTGTCTGTGGAATCTGGGCGTCCGGGCAGCAGGAGGTGCCCCCTACGGCTGTCGTGCCCGTGTGAGGTTGATCTCTGAGATGGGAGGGGGGCCTGGAAAGGCTCTCTTTTGTTGAAGGAGTGGAGAGAGTGAGTAGGGCCAATGTCTTCTCCAAGTTATAGCCCCCATTCCTGGCCAGAGGCATCCCATTTCATTTAAAGGGACAGGGATTCCACAGCTCTCCTGCGGAGGCAGGACAAAGGGCCCGGGTGTCCCATTCCCAGCCCTTAGATCCTGGAGGGCAGCACGTTGCTGGGCCAGCCCACCCTGCCATGTCCACTCCCAGCCTGGGAAGCCCCGCCCCGGTCCTTACAGCTGCTCGCCCATGAGCAGCCAGAACCCGGGAGTAAACTTGGGCCTTGTCTTGTTCCCCTTTCAGTGCAAGTCCTGGGTCAAGGTCCACGTCACGGCCCCAGGCCTTGGGAAAGGTGAGGCTCCCAGTTTGGCAGGGCAGGGGCACAGCAGCCCAGAGAGGATTGTGTCTTGGGCACAAAGTGTGAAAGGGAGACTGACATTAAGGGAGGCTCAGACTGAGCAAGTGGCAGCCAGTCCCAGAGAGCTGGGGCCCAGGGCTGTGCCTCCCGCCCGCCCCTCCCCTATTCCAGGCGTGAGGCAGCCTCCCCTTCCCCCGCACCCCACTGCACTGCGGGGTCGCGGGGGGGGGGGGAGCTTCTTCTCGTTCACAGCAGGGCCTGCACTTTGTATGGGAGAGACCAAGGCACCTGCCAATTTACTGGTCCTTTATTGTTTCAGTAACAAATTGCCACACATGTAGGGGCTTAGAACAACACAAGTTATTCCCACACAGTTCTATTGTTTTGAAGCCTGACACTGGTCTCCCTGGAATAAAAGCAAGGCGTTGACAGGCTGCATTCCGCTCTGAAGGCTCTGGAGTAGAATCTGTTTCCTTGCCTCCTCCAGCTCTGAGAGGCCACCCACATGCCTTAGCTGGTGGCCCCTCTCTCCCTCCTCAAAGCCACAAACATTGGATCTCTGTGACCTTTCTTCCCTCCCCTCATCTGATCGTAGCCAGGAAACGTTCTCCACTTTTAAGGATTCACGATTAGATCAGGCCCACGGGATAACCCAGGAGAATCTCATCTCAAAGCAACGTAAGCTCGGCAGCAAGGCCCCTTTTGCCATCAGGTGCCAGGGTTTAGGACGCAGGCCTCTTTGGGGGACGATTATTCTGTCTCCCGTACACGTGGTCTGACCAGGGACAACTCTGGCTCAGGGACAGAGTGACGATGGCTGGGCTGGGGGCAGGAAGCAAGCTCGTGGCGCCTGTCCTCCTGAGGACCAGGTGGTGACTGGGTGATTTGGGGGCGCTCAGTTGCTGGACGTGCCGGTTTCCGTCAGCGCCCCGAATTCAGTCTCCCTTTCCAGCAGGATGGGCGCCGGGCTGGGAACCAGGTTCGGCCCCGAAGTGGCTGGGACCCCCCACCGCTCCTCACTTGGTTTGGACTCAGAGAACCACCCTCCCTCAGACCGTGCAGCCTTTCTCAGGACACGGAAACCCTCCACAGCTCTGTTCTTGGGCCCGTGTCAGACCGCGCAGCCAAGGACACCGCCCCCAGGGTGGCTCTCTCGCAGGACGGGAGCGTTCTCCCCTGGCAGCCCATTATTTCCTGTTGCCCTTGCCAGGTGGAACCCGGGGCTTGTTTGGCGGGGGGCGGGGGGGGGGGCGGGTAGAGGGTTGCTTCTGGAATTCTGACTCTCCTGACAGGGATGGGTGTGGCAGGAAGGGGGCCCTGGTTCCGGACACAGACATCAGCACTATCCCTGCCTGCGGTCCCAGGGAATTCTTGTGTGTAGGGAGGGGCTACCTGGCCAAGTGACCTCGAGCCCCGCCAGCTTCCCTGCTCCTAGCCCTGGAAGCCCAGATCCTCTGGGCCTGGAGAGGATGCTGTGCAGACTCAGGGCACTGAGGTGGGAAGCCAAAGGAGAAGCAATGGCCACACTTGGACCCCAACACGCCAGACTGTAGGCCTCTGCCAACTCTGACCTTGCTGGGGATGGGGACAGGCACAAGGGCCCAGACCTGGGGTGGGGACGAAAGCAGCCCTAAGGCCTGGGGGTCCGGGGATTTCCCAGCTTCTGTCTGCTCCAGGCCCTGGGCAGCCACATGTCCCTGAGAGTAGCCGCTCCGAGGGAAGAGGCTCAGCCCTCAGGTTTCGGGGCCTTTGATGGAGCTCTCTGGCTGATGCTGAGCCGCGTGAAAGGGGTCCTTGGACTCCATGGGCTTTTGGTTCCTTTGCTGAATGACCCATGCAGACAAAGGCCCTGTGGCTTAGACTTCAGGGCTCTGAACTAGAGTTGGGGGGCCCACTCTAAAGCTGCTGGAATCCCGACTGAAACCAGGAAAACGGCCCAGCTCTGGGACTCTGCAAGTTGCCAACAGAGACGAAGCACTCGGCAGCTGCCCTACTCTGCCTCACAGCGAGCGCACAGAGCTTTGAGCCCATCTCTGCCTCCTGAGCTCCCTGCACGCTCTGCCTCAAAACCCACCCCCTCCCCCGCCCGTCACCAGGCGCCTCCAACACAGCCAACTTCTCCTGCCTGTGCCCATCATCCCTCATACTCAGGACACCGAAACCTTCTTGCATACCCCTCCACATCCCTCACAGATTGTCCATCCTGCAAGGTCCAGCCTCTGAAAACGATCTCGATGCCACCAGCCGGACTTGCTCTTATCCGCTCTATCAAACTAAGCCCCTCAGCTTGACTTTCCGTCCTGCACCAGCCCAGCCTTCTCCCGGCTGCCAGCACACCACAGCCCCTCTACAGCGGGTTCCTTAGTTATGCCCAGGGCCTACTTACCCCTCAGAGAAGCTGTTTCACTGCCAGCCTACCGCCTCGCCCCCTCCGGGCAGCCTTCCTTGACTGCCTCAGCCCTGTCCGTGGCGCATGGGTCACCATGTAGTTGTTCTTACTCAGGCCTTGCCACTTTTGTTCATGTTCCCAGACACCCTGTTGTAGGGCAGGGCCCACAGGGGATGCTGATGGGTGGACACGGACTCCTCATGTCTGACTCCATGGACTCGCCCTTTTAGCGTCCACCAGTCCCCTTCTAAGTTCAGGAGTAGACGCAGGCCTGGCCTCCTTGAAGAGCAGTTGAGTTGCCTTTTTGGGCTCCCACCCAGCTCCCATCTCCATCCCCACCTGGATGGAAGAAGGCAGGCTGGGGCTGCAGCAGCTCACAGACACCAGGCAGGTTGAATGTCAAGTGCGCTTTACTGGGCCCCTGGGCCTTCAAATGCTGTCCTCACAGAGCCCGGGGCACCCCCTCCCAACACCTCCAGCTGCACAGGAAGCGGGGCGGGTGGGAGGGAGTACGTGGAACAGCTTGTTCTCCTGCTCCAAAGGGTCATGGGTAATGCCGGGCCACAGCTGCTTGCCTTCCCCTGCAGCCCCCGTCTCACCCCTGCAGCTAGACCCTCCTCAGCGTAGGGACGGGGGCTGCCTGCGTCTTCCGCGCAGGGAGCTGGCCTCACACCAGCCACCTGCTCCTGCTTAAAGTGGGGCAAGGGGCCGTGTGCGAAACTCTCCCAGGGGCAGCTGTGTTGTAGGAGGCAGCGCAGCCTGCTCTTGTCGGGGGAGAGCTGGGCAGACCCTGGGAGCCAGGCTGGCCTTTCCCGTCAGGCCCAGGGAGCTGGCAGGTGAAGCAGTGCGGCTCGGCCAGCTGAGGCTAGAGGTGCATCCTGGATGGCCGGGTGGGGCGCCGGCCCGGCTGGATGTCCCCTCTGCCCAGCCATGGGTCACCAGTCCCGCTCGGCTGGCTCTCGGTAGGGGAGGCCTAGGAAACTGAAGACATCCTTCTCGGTCGGGGTGGGAAGCACTCGGCCAGACGTGACCTTGAGGCCTCGGGTGCCCCGCACCACGCCTGTGCTGAGGGCGTGCTCCGACAAGCTCATGCCCTTGGTCTTGGCCAGAGCCCGCATGGAGCGGTTGAAGTGGGCAGAGCCGGTGAAGTAGAGCAGGGCACAGGCAAACTCGCTGTAGGGCACAACGATGATGTCCAGTCGCCGGTGCCGTTGCCCCGGCCCCGGGAGCTGGCACACACCCAGGTACTTCTGCTGCTGGCCATTGTCCTCCTGGCTCACCAAGTCATCGGTCAGGAAGCCTGGCCCAACACAAGAGGGCTGCTGGGGGTGCGGGGACCGGGCCCAGGGCCATCCCAGCGCCCCAGCTCTCCCTCGGTCATCCTGGGCCCTCCAGTCCCAGGTCGCCCATTTCCTTGCTGGGTGACCTTGCCCTCTCTGGGCCTGTCTCCTTACCTGTAAAATGTGCATAAAAACCCCTCCCATTCCCCACAGTGTCACAGAAAGATCAGGTGAGACACTCAACCTGCACGTGGTACGAAGCACCTGTGTGGTGTGGGGCTGTTTCATCTCTTCCCTGAAATGGCTCTGGCCACGGGGTGAATTTCATGAAACAACCTTCCCCTGCGTCCTGCCTAGACATTTCAACTCTGAGGCTCTCCCTCCCAGGGACCACCTCGCCCTGCGCGGCCCCTGCCCACCTGCGCACCCAGAGGTGGAGCTTATACCTCGCTGCCGAAGGCTGTCAAGGAGGCGACTGAAGATTCCCTGGTGCGATCGGCCATCCGGGTGAGTGAGGAGCACGTCGACATCGCCACAGGTCACCTTCCCCCGTCGGTAGGAACCGCAGGCCACGCACAGCAGCCCGGGGTTGAGGGCCTGAGCCGATTCCCGGACCTAGGACAGAGCAGCAAGGGGACATTAGCCTTTCAGGGCATCCCTCCCGCGTGTCAGCACAAGGCCTTCCCTGGCCCAGGGGCCCAGCTCGCGGCTCACGCCTCACACCAACCCCTGGATGCACAACGAAAGCCTGAGGAAAGGGGCCCCAGAGAGCAGAGGCCAGAAATCTACCCTGGGGAGCAGCGGTTCTCTGAGCACGCCAGGACAGAAGGGAAGGAAACGCGCTCACCCCGAGGGAGGCACCTAAGGAGAGATACAAGAGACGCCCTGGGATGCTGAGGAGAGCTCTGATCCTTCCCCCTGGGCCCCTGCAGGGCACGGTGACACAGCTTCTCTTGGCCCCTGCCCACACCCACGTGCAGGTCTGTGAGACTCCACTTAGGACAAAGGGCCGGTACCTGAAAGCCCTCAGCAGGGTCTCAGCAGCCCCAGGTATCTATGGATTTGGTGCTACAGACAGAGTGTGTGGTTTGGGGTCTGAAGCCTGAACAGGTGGCTGGCAGGTGCCCTGGGCCCAAGTATGGGGGGAAATGGAGCCCAGAAGTGTAACGACACCTGTGTGGAGGGGGAAGAGTTGGGAAGAGGAAGAGGAGCCCAGAAATATAACTACACCTGTGATGGTGAGGAACAGAGGGGAGTGGACGGGGAGAGGAGAGGAGGGGAGAGGGGAGGGGAGGGGCGGGAGGAGAGGGGAGAGAGGTGATTCTGAGCCCTCCCCACCCTCACTCAGAGGAATGGGGCCAGGCACGGAGAGAGCTGTGGCAGAGGCAGCTGTCAGGCAGCTGTCAGCCTAAGGGTCCTCCCGCACTGAGAGGGACAAGCTCATTAGCCCCTACCCCACAGGCACCGAGGCCTTTCATATGCAGATGGCCTCCCGCCTCCACCCCAGGACACCGAGATTTCTGGGGTCCTGGATACCTTCAACCATGACACCTCAATTCTCCTGACAGGCAGTTCTGCTAATCCCCTCACGCCCTTCTTGAGCCTCCCAAGAAGGTGGGAGGAGGCCTAGGGTGAGTAATCCCATCAAAAACTCCTAAGGCTGGACCCCTCCAGTGGAGGGGGAGCAGGCCAGGTGGGCAGGGGGCCCAGAGGCTCGCTGGGGCATTCTGCTTGCCTGGACACCGTGGCTGAGTGACGGTGTCACTACCACCAAGGCCTGGTGACAGGTGAACAAAGGGGCCCGCCGTCCACCCTCTGCTGGCCTCAGATTCCTGTGGTCTGGGGAAGGGCTGAAGGCTGATTGCAGCTCAGCCGTCCGGAGGGTCCCACCCGATCAGAACCTGAGACCACTGTGAGCAAGCCTTGCCCACGGCGGCCAGCCCGACCCTAACGCCAACTGAAGAAATGATACACCTAGCCCTAAATGAACCCTGGTTGCTCTGTAATCTAGGTTTTATATGAACTCAAGCCCTAACCCAACTCTAAATGAAACCCTCATCTTGGACAAACCTTATCTCTAGGACAACCATGAATCTTAACTAAAAGCATCCAATACTAAGAAAACCCTATACCTAATTCAGGCCTCGCCTTAACCCACCTCTTAATTTAGCTTTCTTCTAACCCCAAACCCAATCCTACCAGCACTGGGCTTCTTCGCAAGCTCTAACCCAAACAGGTGGGCTTCAGAAAATCTATACATCTGGAAAGAGATATAAGACTCTACACATTTGTACAACTTCTGAAAGGAAAGAGTTCACAGTTTTCACCAGGTTCCCAAAGAAGTTTGTGTATCAAAAAACGTTAAGAACCTCTGCCCTGGGACCTATCCTAACCTAGCCCAGTTCAAACCTCAATACCCTTAAGGAGTTCTGACTATAATCCATCTCTAGTCTAACCCCAACAAGAACCCAGTCTCAACACCCTTCTAGCATATAAGCCAATGAATGCTTACTCTGCCTGACCACTGAGAACCCTAATCCAAGGAGCTGATTCTGCAGCCCTTCCCTACCAAAGCCACCCACCCCTCCTCTGGGCTCACAGCTTCAGTCGCGACTTGCTCTTTGCTCCCTGCTCCTAACCTCTGGTGGCCCACAGCCGCCTCTGCCCGCTGGGCTCCCCAGCTGAGGGCAGGAGTTCTTGGCTTTGAGCCAGGCCCTAACCTCATGGCAGGGCCTGGCTCTGCTCATGCCCTGAGACACCTGCTTACTGTCTGCTCAATCTCTGCAGCCTCCTCTCTGGGAATGCGCTCCAGAAAGTCATCGTAATGCTTCAGGCCTATGGCCTGCTGGGTAGTCAGGGAGGCCTTGTTGCGGATGTCTTCTAAGCTTCGGAAACCCTGGAGAAAAGAAACAAGCAGGGGCACTCTGAGGATGCAGGACCAAGGGAGAGGTGGCGGATGTGCACACCCACAAGGCTTCCATCGGCCCCAGACTCCAAGGAAGACTTGTAACAGCACCAACCCCAGGAGCAGCTGCGTCTATAATCGATGGAACTTGGAGAAGGCGGGGTCCTGGAAGACGAGCCCCAGTTCAGCCCTGCCAAAATTCTAAAATATTGGCTCATGATCCCACCTGGGCTCTGGATACTCAGCCCTGAGGCCCGATCTCTTCAGAAAGGCCTTTGCTGGTGTGGGAGGTAGAGAAATATACTTCTTGTCTCTGCCTCAGGTGAATGCCTCAAGTACACCAAGCTCCAGGGCAGTTCTGGAGCTAGGACAGGAGTCTACATGAGCCTTGGGCCCTTTGAAAAATAGTCTCCCTGTAATCTGGGGGGTTCCTTCCCATCAGAGCACAGTAGGTCAGGAGTTCGGAGACACTGAGAGGCATTTGGGACAAGGTGTGACCTGATGGTACCACATCTGGGCAGTCTTGGTTCCAGCTCCCCAAATATTAGAGAAGAGTTCCAAGACAGGCACGCTATCACTGATGTAGTCCAACTTCCGCAGATGTCCGCTCTCCAGGATCTCTACGATCTTCTCAGCCATCCGTTTCCCAATCCCAGGGATCCTGCAGGCCTCCTAGAGGAGGGGGTTGGAGAGGCAGGGAAGAAGAGTGAGGGGATGGGAGGCGGAGAGCCAGAGGGGGGATGCTGACCCCCTCAGCAGCTGTCTGCGTGAAGGCCAGCGGGGCCGCTCCGCAGCTGGTGGCCGTGTCAAGCGGGGACACGACTGAAGAGGAGACGTTTGGATGGAATGGGCTGGTTCACTTGTCTTTGGTTCCCATGGGGAGGGAGATGAGCACAGGAAGCTGAGATACTACTCCCCATCACTGTCACAACAGCGGGAGCTAACACTTACTGAGGCCTGCTGTGTAACGGGTCATGCACTACGGAGCTCATCTAATTTAGTGCACCAAATTTGTTACTATTCTTAGTCCCTTTTTACTGGTGAGGAAACTGACACTCAAACGGTTTAAGTAATTTGCCTAAAGTCACACAATTAGTGATAGAAACCAGAATTCAAACCTTGGTCTGTTGGCCTTCAGAGTCTAAACATTTTTAAAACTTTATTAAGGAAAAAATTCCAAAGTAGACAGAACAGTGTAACAAACCCCCAAGTAACCATTGACTAGATTCTATAATTATCAAGATTTTGCCAATCTTTCATCAATCTCCCCTTTTTTTCCCTTTTGTGCAAGTTCCAGACATCATAACATGTTACCCACTCCACCTGATCCCCACTTGTGACCGGTGCCTCCACCAACCTCTAGCCAGTGAAGAGGAGACCACATCCCACACCCTGCATACCCTGCCCTGGCGCCCAGGTACCTGGTAGGAGGCGACAGGCTTGTGGAAGCTCTTGAGAGCATTGATGGCCTTGGCATAGCCCAGGGCCCTCCATTTGTCTCCCTGAACACTGTAGGCTTTGGCCAGCACTTCCAGCTTTTCTGTGATGTAGGCATTGTGGTTGGTTGCCTTCTGGCTTGAAGGCTGTGCACAGACCCACTTATCCAGGCCCTCGGGGGCGGGGCTGGGCTCACCATCTCCCTCAGGAGGGGCGGGGTATCGGCCACTAATCAGGGCTTCCAGATCAGCTGCACTAACCCGGGTCTCTTCCCCATCACTGCTTTCCTCATCAGAGCCGGGCTTGAGGTAAGGAAGGAGAAGAGACAATAAATTCACAGCCTTCATGAATGCTCCCCGAAGGTGGTGGCTGAGTCTCCTAGTGAGACCCAAGAATTAGGCTGGGCATTCTGCATCAGGCCTGTGTCTCCTTAAGTGTGGGGACGGCCCTAGCCCTAGGATGCCCAGTGGCACGTGGTAGATGTGATCTGGGCAAATACAGGAGTGACAAGTGTTGGGAACATCTAAATGGCTTCACAACAGACATCCCTCCCCTCTCAGGGGTCCTGGACCTTCTGAACAGCCACTAGACCCTTCATGTTTCTGTGATCTAGTTCTCAGGGAATGGGAGCTGTGGGGACTGAAAGGCTCCTTACCTGGGCTTGGGTGCTTGGAGCTCCTTCTGTTCTCCAGGGAGGAGATACAGGTCTAGTGGGAGTAGGGGGAGGAGAGGGGGCTGTCCTGAGAAGAGCCTCACAGGCTCCAGGAGGAGTAGCAGAGTCTTGGTCTGCCTTACTGAGCTGTGGTTGGGCCAGGTACCTGCAGGGTTGGTGACGGGAAGATGAGACATCAAAGGTCTTACCCTATCCCTGCTCCCAGTCCTTCTCTACTTGGAAACCTTGGTTTCCTAATGTGCTCAATTAAGACAAAGAGAGTTGTTTTTAATAACTCAAGAAAAGAGTTCAAGACGCTGCCAGAAAACATTTGAGAAAAGTCTGGGACCAGCCCACCTGTCGGGGGTGGAGATGCTGAATCCTGCTGTGTCCACCAATCTTCTCTCCTGCAAGCACAGGCTCAGCCAGGCTGACTTTACCAGCTGCGCACCCAGGGGCAGCCGGGGCAGTTTAAGGAGGCGGAGGGCTCGCTCACAGTCCATGTCGTCATCCACCACAATATGAGTGACCCCTGGCGCCTGGGCAGAGTGTATCTGGCCGCCATGTTGGACAATCTGCTTCTCAAAGAGTTCTGCCCGGGCTCGCCCAATGCCTGTTGGCACCACATGGGCCCGCAGGGAGCTCAGCCACTCTGTGGAGGAGACATCCAGATGCCTAGTGTCATAGCTTTCGGACATGATCCAAATGATCCCATCAGAGTCCCCTACTCCCAAACAATCATTTTCTTCCCATCCAGGCAGCCTGCCTTCTGGGGGCTCTACCGCAAGCACACAGTTAATTTCCTCATGGGCCAGCACCTGATGTAAGGGACAAGGATTTTGAGAAGTCCTGTTCCCTCATGTAAACTGGAACAGTGTCCAGCACATTGTAGGCATCCTATAAATCTATCTGCTCACTTATTCGTTCAACAAAGATTAATAGATGCCTGCCATATACCAGGCACAAGGCACACATGTCTTGCAATTACAGGCCTCACAGTCTAATAGATCCTCCATTCCCATCCAGTGTAAGCCTCTGCCATCTATTTGTCAATTTGGCTGCAAAATACATGATAACTCTGGGGACCTAAGATGGATTTCTGGGCCCTCCCCACCCCCCATTGCAGGCAATCTCCTGGACAGTGAAGGATTCTGCTGGTCATTTGTTTCCTTAGGAATCAGAGAGTATTTTCTGATGGATGGCGGTCTAAGGGTGGGGCAGAAGATAACACAGCAAGGGGCCTGTCAAAGACCTGGGACCAAGCCTAGTACAAGGCAGGTATAAACCAACCTGCAGGCTCTGGTCAGGCAGAGCCAGCTCTGGTATCTGATTCTGGCCAAGAACAATGTAGAAAGTCTAAAGGTTCAAGCACACCAAGGTTCTGAGATTAGGTCTGCTCACCTGTTGCTCCTTCACCGTCTTCCTTCTTGGGAATCTTTGCAAGTGCTTTTGGTGATGGATTTGCATGAAATTTCTTCCGCTTGGGAAATGCCTTCAAGATGCCCCTGGGGTCCATTGAGGTATGGCTGGATCCTGGCCTTTCTGTCTGAGGGTTGATCGGGGCAGCAGCCATGAGGAAACCCAGAATTGAGGTTCTCCAACCCCTTTGCCTATGGAGGTAGGATCTCTACGGACCAGGCCTTGGAGGCAGTAGCCCAGTTACCGAGAGTCTCCCAAAACCCATTTGAACTTCAGTGGTTCAGCCTCGCTCTACACTCATCACTCTTTCAAAGTTAGATTATTGGGGGAAATGAGGGGTTCCAAACGGTATCATTCCTCAGAGGGGGTTACTCTAAAGATTCAGTGCAGTGTCTGTCCTGCTGCAGTCCCAAAGGGGTGAATTCCCAAGAGGGGATGCTAAATTTGGAAATAGAGCTAAATCTTTAGAAAGGATTTGGTTCCCAAAGAATAGAGACTGGGTGAATCTGCACAAACTCCACACAATCTTTCTCTATCCCCATCACAGACCCGCAGAAGAAAACCTGGTGGTGTGGGAAAGTTAAGGAGGCAGGTGAAATACCCTGTACCTGCCCTGGTTGCAGGCCTCTCGGCATGGGAGCGCTCAGATCCGCAGCTGCGGGAAGATGGGGCAAGGCCACAGCAGGTGTGCAGAGTCTTCCGGGATTCGGGGAGTCTCGGCCTCACAGCTGGGGGTAAAAGAAGACTCCAGCAGGTGTAGGGTACCAGCCGCGGTACGCAGCTGGAGCGTACTCGCGACACCCAGCTGGGGGGCCCGAAGAGTGATGGCGAGTCCGGACGCTGCCCTGAGGATTCGGCCCGAGGTAACGTTAACTTCAGGTCCAGCAAGACACCCGAAGGGTGGGCAAGAGTAAATTACTACTTACTTACCCGGGTAGCCAATGAGAGCGGATGAAGTGAGAGGGGCGGGGGGAGGTGGGGTGGGGGGTGGGGTAAAAAAAAAAAATGACCAGAACAATTTCCGGGTCATCCGGAAGTGACCCTAGGCGGAACGGTCGCCATGGTAGCGGCGGGGCGCACTGCTGGGCGGAGGGAAGATGGCGGTGACAGGGTGGCTGGAGAGTCTGCGGGATGCCGAGAAGACAGCTCTCCTGCAAGATGGTAACTCAAGGTCCCCCGCAAGTTCCCTTAACCTTTACCCTAGGCTCCGGCCCTCCGCGCTGGCACCTCCGGAAAGGGCTTCAGAGCCTGGGACGGCAGAGCTGGAAGGGTCGCGTCCCCCACCCAAGCCAGATCCTGCATTTGCAGATGAGGAAACTGAGGCCCAGAGAGATGGCCTAACTGGAACACGCATCTGTGGACACCCCCTAGTTTCCTGTGTACCACCTCGCTCCGCTCGGAGTTATGTTACTAATAAATAATGCGTAATTCCTTTCACATTCATTATGTCATTTGCTCCTCACCGCTGTCCCAAAAGGCTGTTAATTTTCCACCCCATTTTACAGAAGAGACAACTGATCCAAGAAGGTTTTAGATCAGCCCCAGATCCCCAACCAGTCAGTGGTACAACTGCATCTTGACCTGGGATCCCATGAACCTCAGCCTTGGGGTTCCATTGCTGAAGGCAGCCTGGTGTCATGGAAAGTGGAGGGACCTCGGGTTCTACTTACGACTTTTCCATTAATTCACCGGGCTCTCCGGTCGTCCCCGTACTTGTTTGGACCTCACTTTCCTCATCTGTAAAATGAGTTGGATGGGCTCCTTGTTATCTCTGAGGGTCTTTCCAGCTGTAATATTGTTTGTAAGTAAAGCTCTAAAATGTTCCATGGGTCTTCAGGGGAGACAGAGCAAGGGCCAGGGGCTGTGCCTGGAAGAGATGGCACAGGGGTATGGAATCCTGACGGTCACTCTAGGGTTGTTGGGTGTTGGGTGTAGCCCCCCACCTCTCCCCCAAACTTAAAGGTCCCTTCCTGGATCCACTTGGGAGCCAGAATGAATTAGGTCTTAATTTCTATAGTTTTTAGGCCACCTACTAGAGATTCACAACTGCAGACACAGGCCAATAAGGGAAGCATGGAAATTAAAATCAGCTGTTCATTTGCTCATTTATAAACACAGCATTTAAGGAGGCTTTACTGTGTTCCGAGCTGTGTACTAGAGCAGAGAGAAAAAGACAACAAGCAGACCATTATTAAATACACGGATACACCTTGTCAACCCTCTCCTGTAGATTTACCCTCCTGCTGTGTGTGGGGGTGGGGTAGGTGGGGGATGTTACCTCCTTCCCACCAAGAATCACTGCTATTGGTAACGAGAATGCAATACACTTTATATTTTTTTCTGAAATAATTTATATTCATTGTGGAAATAGGAAGAATGAACAAGCCAGCCATAACCCTATCATTCAGAGATAATCTTAATATGCATTTTCATACATACACTTACGTATTTTTTCTATACTCATACATATTTTAAATAAAATATCATACTAATATACCTAAAAATTTTTATATTCACATACATATGTACATACCTATATAACAAATATGTATTAAACTATAAATAAATATTATATAATCTTTGGGTAAGGGAGAATATTCTAAGTACAACTTCTGTGTAGAAACCACAAAGGAAAAAACAGTTGACTATATAAAAATTAAACACTTATTTGGGAAAACTCACTTTAAACAAACTTAAAAGGCAATTGAAACTATTTGCAACATATATGACACATAGTTAATATAGCCAAAGCTCAGTTAGATTAGTAAGAAAAACATGAATACCCAATAAAATAGGTTATGGCCTACACAGGTAATTCACTAGAAACACGACCAGTAAACCCTGAAACAGCGTCAACCTTACAAATATTTAGACCATACAAATTCTCCTAGAATGGTTATTAGCGCATGGACTTTGGCCTCAAGTGAGTTTGATCCTGGGCCCATCGTGTCCTAGCTTTATGACCTTGGACACAGTATGACTTTTAAGCCTCAATTTCCCTCATTCGTGAATGGGGGCACATAGGATTATTATGAGAATTAAATGCAATAAAACATGTAAAGTCCTTGGCCAAAAGTAAGCATTGCATCCTCAAGACTGGACTCAGGACTGGACTCCAGGGGGAGAAGAGGGTCAGGCCAGGCACCCTCAGCTACTCATAGGCAACACCTTGTACCCCACTCTTGACAGAAAAAGCCCTCCCAGCTCTTCGAGCTCTCCGAATGACTAAGGATGGTGTGACCTAGGGGACTGCAGAAAGACATGCAGATTTGGGGGTGAGTTCCCCAGCATATATTAGGAACAACTCTAGAGAACAATGTCCCAGAGGAGTGAACTGGACAGGAAAAGGCTTGGTGGAGAGGATGTCATTGCAGGTTTTGGTTAGTGGCTCCCTTAGCCCTTTGGTAAAGGGCCTTGGGGCTCATAGTCATCAAATATATGTTGGGCCTGCCTTCTGAGCATTAGTCCTCTGTCATTAGTCTCACCAAGGAGCCTGCCTATATCCACGTACCTGCCTAAAAATAGGGGAAATGACATAGCCACTCTTACAAAACTGCTTATGGTTACAGTACATTGATGGAAGAGATGGGCTAGGATATTCCCTTGGGTTCTTTCATTCTTTCAGTGAAAGATGAATCAATGTTCATTCTCAATGAGAATTTAGTGGAGCTCCTGATATACGCCAGGTACTATGCTTGGTGTTAGGAAAACCATAGGCAGGGGACATAAAACCCCTCTTATTTAGTAGAAGAGACAGGCAGTCATCAGTCGTACAAATGTAACATAATAACCAAGGTAAATGCCATGAAGAAAACACACGGAGACTGACAGTGTGTGGCTATGTGATAGGAACAGCATACAGCTGTGCAGAAGAAGGCAGAGCAATGGCCTTGCTAGAGGGTACTTGGTTGGGAAACCCAGTTAGTATCCTGAAAACATAGGCTTGTTTTAGGAACTGGGGAGAAAAAGATAAATATATCATTCCTGAAGAGTTAGATGCTTTTAAAAGTATCATGCTATGTGGTAAATGCTGCACTGAATAAAGCATCAGAGAGGCACAAACAAGGAAGCAAATTTTGCCAAGGTGGCTGGGGGTGATAGTTTAGGAAGACTTCCAGCGGAAGTGACGCTGAGCTGGGTTTTAAAGGGTGAGGAGTTCAAGAGATAGAAAGGAGTGTGGAGCTATTGCTGGCAGAGGAAACAGCAGAGCAAAGATACATTGAAAGATAGCTTCAGAAAAGAAGAGAATCCCAGGACAGCGATGGGCGGTGGTTGGCAAGGAGTGGGAGGCTCGGGGAGGGTTTTTCAGTATGCCCAGGGCCATTGGTGTTTCCCAGGTGGACCCCACTGATCTGCAAAGCACCAGGCAAGAGGAGGCTTGGGGTTAAGGCACTCTCTGCTTTTGTGTGTAGGGAGAAGGAAGGTGCACTATTTGTTCCCAGATGGGAAGGAAATGGCTGAAGAATATGATGAGAAGACGAAGGAACTACTTGGTAAGTGACAGGGGCTCCCAGTGGGCCCTTAGGAACACTTGGGGTGACCTAAGCGCACTCCTAGCCGGAGGCTTGAGGGAGGAGCTCAGCAGCAAATGTGGAAGCTAGGGGAGACTGAGGCCTTTGAGGCAGGATTGTTCCTGAGAATAATCTGAGGCCAGGGCTGGACACCAGAGTGGGAGTTTGACCAGTAAATCCCATTCCATCTCCAAAAAAGTGGGAGAGTGGGTAATTTTTCTAAGGTAGGAATGGGAATGTAGAGAATCGTTGGGAAAAAATCTCTCTTACAGAGAAGGTGGAATTGGAAGTGAGCCTTGTAGGCTGAATAGTGGTAAGGGCAGGCTTTTCATTGCAGGGTTTTGGTTTTGGTTTTGTTATTTGTTTTTGCTTGTTTTTTGCCTTGTTTTTTGAAACCACAGTGAGAACAAGCAGGTGTCAGAGGCAGCAGCTTCTGACCTTGTCTCAGAGGCAGCACTACTAAATATTGACCCTTAACTTGGAGAATGTCTCAGTCGAAGGGAGCCAGGGAGCCAGGGAGCCTGGGCTGGAAATGGTAATTGTGTAGCATTATCGTTTGTGTTCCTGCAGCTCTTTTCCTCTAAGAATAGGCTCATGAAGAGGGGCTCCAGCTTGGATTTCTGGGAATTATTTGATTTGTCCATTCTCTGTTCCCAGGCCTGCACATCAGCATTAACTGACTTCCCAGACCTAGGCGGCTGGTTCTTTGACCCAGGACCTGAGGCTGTCAGCAATGGGAGTTAGTCTCTTTATTAAGTTCTACCTGAAATGCTAAGACCAATGATGGAATCATGGACTGGGTTATTTTCTTGTCATTATCCTTGACTTTAATTTCTTCCTGGGTCTGATCGACAGGTAGCATTGGTGAGGGAATTTCTTTTTCCCTTTTTCTGACAGCTCATAAATGTCCAGAACCGACAACACAGATTACACTGGTTTGCATTCTCTTAGTCTCCAGTCTTAAAATGTGTGTCCTGCGCATGTTCAGTCACAGAGTGAAGTGTTGATCCCTCCTTATTATGAGCTGCTTGGGCTCCAGTCCCAATTGGTTTAGTCTGGTGCTATTAAAAATCTTGATGTGTTTAGCATATGACACTGATTTGGTGGAAACCAATACAGTAGTAATATCCTCACAATGCATTGTAATTTATAGCGCTCCCAGGGGGTGACAGCGTGGAATGCCTAACAGGGGCGAGCTTATGAAAGCAGAGGCCACGTGGGCTAACCGCCACCGCCACCAGGCCAGAATCTAGTCGCAGCTCCTCTCCACCAGCCCGCCGTGTCACCTCTCCTCCACACAGAGCGAATCGAACAGCTCTAGCTGCTGTGGCTATAAAAACAAACAAACAAATAAAACCCAGGCCTCCTCGTTGTGCTTGGGCATGAAATTAAAATGAAAAAAGCCCAGATTCCTTCATTTGTAGCATCCTACGTGAACCTGTCACTTCTCTTGGCAGGCGGGAAATAGACAGAGGCTCCAAACTCGTTTTTCTGCACTTGATCTTAGCCAAGAGGCCGAGAAGCAATGTAACTCCTTTTTCTAAAAAGCAGAAATGGAAGTTCATAGGAGAACATGTTTGTCTAAAGTTTACCTAATAACGATGTTAATGCCATAACTTCTATTGGGCACCATGCTAAGTGCTCTGTGTGAAGTATCTCCTGTAATCATCCTCACTACAGTCCGCTGAGGTAGGTACTGTTGTTCCCATATTACAGTTAAAAAATAAAAAGGGCGTTCCAAGAGGTTAAGCACCTTGTTGAGGAGCCCGTTGCCAGGATTTAAACCTGGGTCTGTCTGAGTAAGAGCCCATGCTTTAGTCCAGCACAGCTTACCGTTGGCAGTTGAGAGGGTTTAATCCTGCTTTATTTTCTTCTCACTAAATTTTACTCTCCTCAGAACGACCTGAGTGGGGGCTGGTGAGAGCAGGACAGAGACGGGCAGGGGGCACCGCCAGGCCCGCGGGGCAGCTGCCCCTTTCCTCACCCGTCTCCCACCGCCCCCACCCCACCGCGCTGCCGGCAGCCGCCCTTGCAAGATACTGTTCATTATTAACTTTTAAATATAAATACTCCCAGGGCCTGAGCTTTTTATTTGTGCATTCTATGAAGTAAAATATGGACAGGGTCTTTGTGGCCATAAATGGGAATAATTTCCATTTTCTCAAGCTAATTATATAAATTTGATAATTGGTGAAACTGGTATTCTGTTAGAAAAACTGAGAAAGTAATTTCCAGGGGAAGAACTGCCAATAGTGCATCTGTCTAGGATGGAGTTCTTTTACTCTGTGATACTAAGCATAGCGGTGTCATATTTTTTTCTACTCTGTCAGTGCTGTTCATTCCTACCCCCTGCAATGAATGCCGTATGTATTCATAGAGGAAAAAACTGAAGGGCCCTGTAACAATGATCGGAACATCAAACCAGCCCCAGTAGAGCACAGCGTGTCTGGGGGGGGGGGGGCAGAGGCTGAAGGGCAGGCGATCCCCCAGCGATTACATTTGGATTATCGGCCTAATCTGCTTTGGTATTTGACCGCCAGCCTAACCACCCCAGGCTGCATTTGGAGGATATTGAGCACTTTCATCCCCAAGCACTTCACCAGCTTTATAAATGACCCACTCGATTCCCTTCAGCCTCCTTAGGGATGGGACGTGGCAGCTGTTTAATAGCCACACAGCAATGTTGCAGTGTTTTAGGGCAGAAGAGAAGAATCCTACATCCAGTTTAAGCTGCAGGGAGTATTTAGGAAGGGGGAATGTAATTATCCACATTGGAAGTGGGCCAGGGCTTGGAGCTTTGGGGAGAAAGGCCTTTAGGACCTCCACTTTCCAGCCCACCTGAAAGACGGGGCCTCCTTTCAGCTAGCGGCCTGGGACATCAGCCTGCTTCCTGCTGACTTAGGAAAAAGCCCCCAGGCACTGCTTCCTTCCTATACTCCCCATCAGACCCTTTATAGGGTCGCTGAAAGTCTCCTTTCCAAGGACTGGCCCTGGCTCGGCCGGAAGATATGACAGCGTCCCAGGGAGCTGCCTTGCACACACCAGTTTGGGTTTAACATATAATCAAATCAGAGTGACAGCAGGTGGAAACACTCTTCTGTTGCCGCAGGAGCTGTCCTTGAGTTCAGGAACAAAGACAGGACAAGAAATACAAAATGTGGATTTGCATGTGTGCGTTCATGTCCACGTCCATGGGAAAAAATAACCAGGACTTCACCAAAATCATTTATTGGATCTCGTAATGGAATGAGTAGGGACACTTCTGCATTCTAACAAAGAATTTAATCCCAAGATTTTTTTTTTTTTTTCCAAGAGCTGCAACAGTCAAAGGTGCCAGGTTCCTGTAACCTGAGCAGCTTTTGAAGGTCAGTAGTAAAGAAGTGAGGAGCTAATTTTCCTCCTGTGCAGTGGGCTCCTTGGGAAGGTTTAGGTGCAAAAGCCAACATTTCCTTGGGGTAAAAGAAAAGACAGGAAATCCTGGGGTCAGAATTGCCTCTCCTGGCCATACTGGTATCAAGCTTCAGGACATAGGATTTAACAAGTCCCGTGGTTAGAGGAGCACCTTACTATCCAGCCCCAGATAATTAGGTACACCTCATAAATTATATTTTCAAATAATCAAAGTTTTTCCTTTCAAGGCTAAAATATAAAAAGAGAAATAGAGCTACTTAAAAAAAATAGAAATCTTTCTAAACATTATACATTGTTATCAAATATTTATAGAGTATAATTTTAGTCTTTTAATAATGATTCAAATTCTTGACTTGGAATTAAGAGGCCTGAATTTTTAACTGGCTTTTGCCAGTTAGTTTACCTCTCTGAGCCTTGATAGTTCCTCATACTCTGTCCCCTGCAGAGGGGTGGCAAGGGAAGAAATGCTGCTTCTCATTTAAAAAACACAGGTTTCGGACTAGATGCTTTCTGAACGAACCTCCACCTTTAAGATCTGTGATGGCTGCGCTTCACTGTATAGCAATCCCCTCAGGGTCTAAGGGTGCTCGCTTGCCATCACACTGAATGGTCCCCTGTGCTTTGTAGTTCTGACACTGCCCTCTGAGGTGAGCTGTCCCCTCATGCAATTGCCAATGTGCCTGGGAAAACAATTAATTTCCTGCCGTATTCTACACGTAGTGTTTTATATACAGAGTCTGAGTGAGAATCCAGGAGTGATCTTCCCTACAGTACAGAGTGAGGTGTGTGGGTCTTGTCACAATAAGCCGCAGCTTGGAGGCATTTGTCACTTCTGAGTTTGTGGCTGTGACAGAGGCCCCCAGAAGGCTGGCTTCCAGTTACGCGAGGTGCTGTATTACATGAATAGATTTGGATATACTCCTGGTCACAGTCCATTCACTTAAAAGAGTAGAAGTATTTGTGAAAAAAAAAAAAAGTTGCCTATAAAGCATATTTCCAAGTTTTACTCTTCCATATTAATTTTCATTATAAACTTGGAAATGTGTTTCTAGGGAGAATTTTTGGCCCTAAGACGTAATAAAATCACACTGCAGAATGCACCAGACCTTGTAAAAGCACACATTCAAGGGAAAATTCTAATTTTACAGCACACTTTGGTGTTCAGCTTGCGTGCCTTACTTAGAGCAGTGAGGGTGTTTGGGTTTGGCACAGCTGCTCAAAAGGTCTCAAACGCGCCGCTCCCCTGATTTAGAGGATCAGGCTGCAGCTCTCATCCCTGCCCTGGCGCCCCCCCCACCCCCGCTCCGCGCCCCGCGCCCCTGCCAGCCCAGGAAAAGCAGCTCGTCGGAATAGCTGCAGCAGAACCCCTGGCCCTGTTGCAGTTGTTCAGCTCCTAACAGCAGCATCAGGAAGGCTGCCGGCCTTAAGCGACCGCGGGGCCGCCCGGGCTGGAGCACACCCAGCGCAGCAGGAAGGGAAAGGCACAGAGAGGTTACAGGTGCAGAGGGTGCGCGGCAGTGGTGGGCTGCCCCATGGTGACGTCCTGGTGACTCGGCCGCACGGGCTTCCCGGGGCGGTGGGTGGGGGGTAGGGGGGGGCGGCTTTTCAGGCGAAGTCCGTTGAGCTAGTTTTTTCACTTATCATTTCTATAATGTATGTTCTTTACTTGAAGAAGAAAGAAAAGCTTTATGCAAGCATCTGGCTTGTAAAACAAGGTAAAATAGAGATAGTTGTTTGCATTATAAAAGGATAATTCTTCACAAAAAACATTACATCCTATATAAATAATGAATTTAAAATATGGCGTATGCCTAATTTTCTTCGGGTATACCTGAAATGAGTGAATTTCTATATTTGGACTTCCCGAATCGTGAGACAAATCTGCCTATCAGCTTTCACCCTCTTAATTCATTTTTTCCTTTGCACATTTTCAGGGGGAAAAAAATGCATGTCAACTCACTCATTTTGGGATCCAAATTTCCCCAATTACCAGTAGCTGCTCTTTTCCCAGCCCTCACATTTCCCCCTTGCCGGGAGCCACTGCTGGGGGCGGGGGTTTCTTAGCTCCACCTGGCTTCTTGCGGAGCTGCGCTCCGATGGACAAAGCCGGTGCAAAGGGGCCTGAAGCCCCCGCGTGCATGCCCTTCCCCTCACCTAATGTGAGGCTGACGATTCAGCAGAAAAGAGCAGAGCCCCTTTCTTGCCCATAATCCTATTTCTGCTTTCTCTCTCCAGTAAGAAAATGGCGTGTAAAAAGCACCCTAGGAGCCTTGGGCCAGTGGCAGATTGAGGTGGGAGAGCCAGCACTCCATGGAGCAGGGAACCCGGCGCCTGAACTCATCAAGGAAAGCAATGCCAATGTATGTTTATCTGTCAGGTGTCTTGGGGAGGCGGGGCTGAGTGGGGAGTGGGCTGCCAGCTCTTGAGGACGGGGACCATGCCTTGTGCCCACACTGCTCGAGAAGTGTTTGCCTGAATGAATGCCCAAGGGTTTTTGCTTGGTCATCCCAGGGCAAGGGCCCTAGGCCTGGAATGTCACAGCGACAGAAGCACCAGAGGGGAGCTGAGAAGAGCTGAGGGCCTCCCGTTGTGCCTGAGGGCAGAGGTTTGTGGGGGGGAGCCATCCCTTCCTGCCCCTCCCCAAGAACAGTCCTAGAGTTGGATTTGCCTTCTGCAGCCTGTCTTCATGCGCAAGGACACCAAGGTGTGTTTCCAGTGGCGGATTCGAAACCTTCCCTATCCTAAGGATGTCTACAGTGTCTGTGTGGACCAGAAGGAGCGCTGCGTTGTTGTCAGAACAACCAACAAAAAGTAAGCAGCGAAGTTGGCAGTGGCCTGCCTGCGTGTCAGCTGGATGTGGGTGGGGTTGGACTTGGCTTAGGGCTCAGACTCCTCCCTACCCGGGGGGGGCGGGGGCAGAGAAGCCTCCTCTCCCAGCTCTGAGGGACGAAGGGAGGGGGGCTGCTCAGAAACCCCAGAAGACGGCAAACGCTGAAGGGCTTCCTCCCTGCAGGACCAGCTATAATAATGTAATCAGCTTCATCAAGGCAAGGAAGTTTGAACAAGTGTCTGGTCTAGTATGTGGCATATACTAGGGCTCAATAAATATTTTTTGAATGAATGATGAGGGGATCACCTAGTTACTAACTTGCGCTCTTAGGTGCTTCTGTTGTAAGATCATTGTGGCCTTGACCTCTGGCCGGATCCAGTCCATAGTGAGCTTGGCCAGGTGATACCACTGTTGGAGCTGGCCTGGGAGGGAGCTAGGGCCTGGAAGGCCCACCTGTCTGAGGTGGCAGTTACAGGACTTTGAAGTATTGGTCTAGGAGCAGCAAACCTGACCCCTCCCTGGACTGAGGGACAGTGGGCAGGTGCTTGGGCCGCTTGAAAGTCTCTCACATTATGTTTCACAAGGGGCACTCACCTCCCCTTTGCTCCTGTCGTTGTGGTCTGCTAGGGGGAGGCAAAAGGTGGGGTTGACGGCACAGAGGTGGCCGAGGTGGACATTTGATCCCTGCAGGGCTGCTTCCGGGCTGACCGTCTTGGAAATGTGTTGATCCTATTTGGGTTTCTGGAGCTCTGACTGATCACAGGAAAAAGAAGAGCCCTGCCACTAATCAGTCTTGCTGCAGGCCAGCGGGATTGCAATGTAGGGCCAACTCCCCTGACGTCTATTTGGGGCATTGAAATGGAAGGTTTTATGAGCTACTGGCCCACAAGCTTTGAAGCCACCTAACATGCCTCTTAGGGCGCTAAGCTTAATTTCGCTAACCTTACTGGTTTACGTGCATTAAGGAAGACCTGGCTGTTTGTCCATCTTCTCAGACGGTGTGGTGCCAGCCTCCCCTCCCCTATCCCTCAGGCCCTCAAGGCCCACAGAGAAGCAGAGTGGTTCCCAGGCTCCCCAAGTGCAGCCCTGGGTCCTGCCCACTTTTTATGACCCCCCGCCCCCCACCCTGTCACTTTGGCAGGGTTAAGGAGACTGGGAAAGGGTGGAGATGAATGAATTAATTTCAGGATTATTGCTGTACATGCAGCCAGCAGGCCCTGCAGTGGGCCTTGTCTATAAATATAAAGTCATAATAATAAGGGTTTGCGTTTATAAAGCACTTTGAAGCCCTCAGACAAAAGGCACTTTATTCCTGTTATTGTTCTCATCATTAACAGGAGTCAGTGCCTAAAGTGGAATTTAGCAATTTCAGGCAACTGAGAAATTGCCTTTAGGAAAACAAACTCCGTACTTCAGCAAGCATTCCCTGGCGTAAGAGGCCTTGGGTCCAAACTGGGAACAAAAGTGCTTCTGATAGCACTTGAATCTGCAGCCCAGCAGTTTGTGGAGCTGGCTGCTGCCTCCCTTTCGTCCCCCAGAGGTCACTGTCGAATACAGATATCAGGCAGAAATGTGATTACCAGGGAGTGAGAGAAGAGAGGCGAACCAGCTCACCAGAAAATTCATCCGAGGCCAGATCCTCTGGGTCCCATCTCCTGCACGTATCCAGCCATAGGTGGCGCTGTTGGCCAGGAGCTCCGTGGCCGAAGGCCCACTCCAGTGCCCAAGGGGCTGGGGGGACATTTTTGAACTGAAGGGTGAGGCCAGGTGGGACGGGAGTAGTGCCTTCAGAGGGGACAGGGCCAGAGACTGGAAGGGAGGGGAGTTTGTCAGTGCCCACTTGGAAGCCAGCGCTGAGCAGCTGGTCTGGCGGCCCAGCCCAGCTCTGCCCAGCCTTCCTCAGGTCCCTCTGCAGGGAGGTAGGTGAGCGGGATCACTAAACCCTTCATCCTGAGTTTACTGGCATTTTCATCTTCTCTCTGGAGTGGTAATGTGTTCCATACCTTTACTACCACTAATTAAACAGAGCTTAATGGCCTTTCCTTTGAGCAATGCTTAACTTCTTCAGAATACTTTAAAAATCTGTTTTCTGATTATCATACTTGTCCAGAGGTGGGCAGGGCACATATTTTTATTCTTGTATTATATATGAATGATTACCTAAGTGGATCTGTAGGGTCAGCATGATGAACTGACTTGCCAAAGGTAAAGTTAGTAATGGTCTCAGAGCCCAGGCGTCTGCAGTTCCACCCCGCCACAGCGTTTCTCTTATTTGCTTCTTCGTTCACCTGACGGTTCCATGCCTGCCCCAGTTCTAATATTCTGGAATGTGGTTCTAGTAAAAACCAGATTTCTTTTGTCCATACCTGCCTTGACCCTGAAGAACTGGGATGGCTACATTTTTCTTTTTTTAATTTTTTTTATTTATTGATTTTAGAGAGAGAGAGAGGAAGGGTGGGGAGAGGCAGAAAGGGAGAGAAATAGTGACTTGTTCTTCCACTTATTTGTGCATTCATTGGTTGACCCTTGTATGTACCCTGACAGAGGATTGAACCCACAACCTTGGCATATTGCAATGACGCTCTAACCAAATGAGCTACCTGGCCAGGGCTAGGCTGGCGACTTTTCTTGAAGGAATTGATTCCAGTGTATCATGTGCTTGGCCTCAGATATTAGTGAGGGAAGGAAGAAAGTGCTTTTCCAGGATCCCAGTGTGGCACCATCTGTTCCTGTTAAGAGCATTTGTGCAAAAAGAAGGTTCTTAGCCTCAGCCTAGAAGCTGGCAGCTGTAAGTGGAATGAGGCAGGGTGCTGGAGTGGGAGGGTGTTGGCTTAAGTCTGGCCTTTGCCACGTATTAGTCGTACTATTTTATGCAAGGTTTCCTCGTCCATCTCAGGAGAATACTCATACCTTTTTCACAGATTGGGGAATTGGATGGAATCACGTATGTACAAATGCCCAATGTGGTGGCCAGCCATAAGTAGGTCCTCAACAATCCTTTGGAAATTGGAATGTGAAGGGAGCTTGGCTGATTTGACATCGGTGACACTAACACTCTTGGAGATGTTAACAGACATTGCTAGAAAAAAGGGTTCTATGCTGAACCAAGTTTAAGGAACTCTGTATTAAACTAGTTTTTCTTTGGTAGGACTGCTGAGAGCCTTTAATATGTCAATGTGTATTGTGACTCTCCGGGAGGGGCTGCTGTAGGCAGGGCTGTAGTGTCTGCCCAGGGCTTTGATGTTTCAGAAGGAAGGAAGATTTGCCTATTGGTTTTCTAAGGGCTGCTGGAGGCTTCTGTGGCCTGCTCTAACCAGCCCTGTGTACAGTTGTACGGGATGCCCCCTAGAGGTGTGTGGGGCATGGCCCGTATGACTGTCTACCGTGTCCCTGCTTCTACTTGCAGCCTGTCCTCCAGTGTCTCTCTGGAGACCTGGGCTCCGTGTGCTCCCACTTCACTGCAAGGGAGAGTGGGCTGGGAAGGGACTGGGGATTGGGAAGGCAATACAGTGGGAAGAGAGAGTGATGGGGTGTGGTAGGCCATGTCTTCTTTTTTTAATAATCCTCACTTGAGGATACGTTTATTGATTTTTAGAGAGGAAGGGAGAGAGAGACAGAGACAGAGAAACATTGATCGTTGCCTCCTGCACGCGCTCTGACTAGGGGGTCGAGCCCGCAATCTCGGTACGGACCCTTAAAGGAGATCAAACCCACAACCTTTTGGTGTATGGGATAATGCTCCAACCACCTGAGCCACCTGGCCTGGGCTGGTAGGTCGTGTCTGAAACAGCCCAAACAGGAGCCGTCCTATTGGCACACATTGAAGAAGCAAGCTGGCCTATTCTAGCCTGTTGGCCTGGCCCCTGTGGGCTGAGAGCTTATCTAGGGCAGCTCCTTTATCTGGGGAAGAAACTGAGGCCCAAAGCCAAGTGGGCTTCCCAGGGCAGGGCCGGGAGTCCCCCTGAGCGCTTTTGCTCCCACACACGTCTTTTGAACACTTTTGAGACTCAGAAAGGAAGACCATCATGTGTTAAGTGTGCTGCGGGGACCTGCAAGGTGGCTGGGTCCCTGGGGGGACCACCTCCCTCATCTGCCCTGTCCTTGGACAGATGCAGGGAGCTTAGACCAGGTGGTCTGTTACTTAGAAGCGAGACTGTAGGAAGACGGAAGGGTCAGGAAGTTGGGGAATTATTATTTGTTATTAGAGCATCTCTATTTACTAGTTTTGTGACTTGTACAAGATATCTAACTTTTCTGTGCCTCAGTCTCCTCTTCTGTAAAAGAGAGTAATAGAAGTAACCAACCTGAGAGGGTTGTTTTGAGGATTCAATGAGTATAGAACAGTGACTGGCACAGAATAAGTATTAATAAATGTCACTTCTCATTGTGTGACTGAGACGGAGAGCAATGAAGGGAGATGGAATTGGGGGTGTGTTGGGGCATCTTCAGAAAGCCCAGGAACCATCTGCTATAAAGAGCTTAACTTTTAGCCCTGGCTGGTGTGGCTCAGTGGATTGTGTGCTGGCCTGTGAACCAAAGGGTCACCAGTTTGATTCCCAGTCAGGGCACATGCCTGGGATGTGGGTCAGGTCCCTAGTAGGAGGTGTGCGAGAGGCAACCACACATTGATATTTCTCTCCCTCTCTTTCTCCTTCCCTTCCCCTCTCTCTAAAAACAAATCAATAAGGAAAATTTTTTTAAGAGTTTAACTTTTAGCAGAAACATGACATGGCCTCCTCAGGCAGGGATATGGCCTTGTTTCTTCTTCATCCTTAAATTCTGAGCTCACAGCTCAAGGCCTGGGACACAGCTGATGCCTAAGAAATGCGTGCTGCCTACCTAGGGCTGCCTGAGGTTGAGTGTTCTGGCTTCTGCAGGAACACAGTGGGTCTCTCTCCAGTCCATGTGCTGGTGAGAAAGTCAAGTGCAGTTCCCTTCGAGGCAAACCCCAAGGTAAGGAAATGAGGGATGGGTGGGTGGGGGCTGTTCCCTGAGGAGAGATGCCCTTACTCCTTTGAACACTGCCTGTTAGGAGCTTCCGAGGAAAATTGTTTAACCTCAACCAATAAACTAAAGCCATTACAAGAGACTCAAGACAAAGCTGAGTCTCCAGACGCACCATTTCCGTTCCCCTAGCCTGGTGAGAAGTCTCGCGGAAGGACGTGGGTGTAGGACAGAGAAAGGGGCCAGCCACGCACCTCAAGTTCTCTTTGACGTTGTTGCCACCATTGCCATTGAGGCCACGCTCCAGAAGTCTTTTTCTAGTCCCACTGCCCCGGCCTGGGCATGTGGCTTGAGAGTACCCCTGTCCCACCACCGCACAAGCCAAGTCGGTAGAAAGGGTGCCCCCATGGTCTTCAGGGCAAGGCCTTACACAGGCCCCTGGGGTTTGGCTGGGCTGCATGCGCCTGGGCTGCTTCTCTCCCAGTTCAGCTTCTTGTGTATATTTGCAAGGAAGATGTTAACACTTCCTAACAAGCCTTTGTGTTCATCTAATCTTTTCTGTTTAACCTTTGACTCCCCCCTATTATCAGTGTCTGCCACCTTTGCTGGCCAGACCAAGGGCCCCAGGAAAAGACCTCAGCCTGGGCTGGATAGGAGGAGGATGAGGCCAGCATTCCACCCCGGTCTGCAGGCAGATGGATCGCCTTTCCCTGGGGCAGAGCTTTGGAAAATAAAGCAAACCTGTGGTGCCATTAGGATCTCCCAGCCCCCACTCCTTTTGAACTGTCAGCCTTTAAGTAAACATTCTTTTCCTGCCGTGGGTCCCAGCACCTTGGCGGGGAGCGCGGAACCTGGGAGGAGAGCCTCTGCTCAACTGAGGGATTTGGGCAGGGAGAGCAGGGCCAAAGTACTGCATTGATGTCAACTCTCTGAGTCCCCAGGGCATCAGGGCTTTTGAAGTGGACTCGAGGTAGCTGTCACCACAAGGACCAGGCTCCTCTGAAGTACTAAAAGCCCCATCCTCTCCAGGCCCCTCACTTGAGTTTGTTTGTGCCTGCCTGCGGCGCTTCCCTTCCCAGCCCACACATCCTCGGCAGCGGCAGGGCAGCGGTGCCGCTGCGCCCGCCCGCCCGCCCGGGTGACAGGTCTGGCGGCCGCTGACAGCGCCTAGCTGCGCTTCCACTAGGGAGAATGCCAAATGGGCCTGTTGCTAGAGATGATGAGCAGGCCATCCCTTGTGCTCTGGTGTGATAAGCACCAACCCAGGAGCAAGAAATGGCGGTCCTCACTCTACTGATGCTTGGCTGTGAAACGAGGCAAGACATTCCGCCTCTCTGAGCCCAAGTTTCCTCTTTGGTAAAGGTCAAATTTCCTGCAAAACAAAGTCCAGTTACACATGTTACGGACTTGGTGTTGCTATCTGGGGTGGGTTTTTTTTGTTTGTTTGTTTTTTTGCTAAAAGGGATCATTAATCTCTGGACTGGCACCTGCAGATGAGAGTGGTATGTGTGGTGTGTGAAAGCGGAGAACTGGCTCCGGGTCTGGGGTCCAGCCTCTGCGAGGGGTCACGTGGTGGTCCCCTCGGGCAGCTTTCTCCTGTGGACATACTTCCCTATCTGGCCTACAAGCTAATTAGGCCTTGAGAGACCCCGAGAGAGGAAAAGGTAGCTGAGACCATCAGGGGAAATCTCACATAAATGGCAACTGTCTGTCCCCAGTTTGAGGGTACAGCCTCTATTCTGTCCCTTGTTAGTCCACATGTCCCATTTTCTTGGGGTACAGAGGAGGTCTGCTTGCTTGGGCTATCTGCATATTCCGTGTTTCCGCCTCATCTTTGGTAGTCCCAAGCCTGAGTATGAGTCCCTCCAACCCTTGGTCTAGTTAAGGAATCATGATCAATCTGCTCTTTTACCTCTGGACTGGCCAGAAGGCCTGTCATTCTTTCTAGGGCCACTAAGCTCCAAAATGCTGGTGTTCAAACTGGCTTCCCTGCCTCTCTGGCTATTGGAGGGTTTGAGAAAACTGTGGAAGTTTGGCAGCACAAGGCCTGATGCCCAGGGTAACCTTGTTGGATGTCCCAAAGGCCCCTTTGTGTCCCCACAGGTACTACAAGAAGTTCTCCATTCCTGATCTGGACAGATACCAGCTACCTCTGGATGATTCTTTGCTGAGCTTTGCTTATGCCAACTGCACCCTGATCATCTCCGTAAGATGCACCCAGGCCACTGCACCAGGGAGAGGCTCCCACTTTCCCTGCCCGCTTCTCATTCCACAGGAGTCCCCAGTTTCCACCCTAACCCTTGGGGTGCGCTCGCTACAGAGCAGGCTCCTCCGCCTCAGCATGGGGAGAGCAGCGCCGGGGCTCGCAGCTAGGAGAGGACAGAGCGGGACGGTGAAGGGCGGAAGTCACAGAACTGGGGTTCTCGTTCAAGGCCTGTTCCTACCCAGTCATGTGACCTTGAGCAAACAGTTGAACCCTGTAGGCCTCAATTTCCTCATTTGTGAATAAAGGGATCAGAAGGGGCCCCGAGTGTGTGAGAGAGAGAATGGGGAGAAGTGACTGAATTATGTCCTCTTCCTGGCTCCATCTACAGTACCAGAAGCCAAAGGAGGTCCTCGTGGCTGAGTCAGAGCTGCAGGAGATGCTGAAGAAGGTAAAGATGGCCCACAGCAGTGACGGGGACTGCAAGACCCAGTAGTGCACCCCTGAGCCCGCACCTCAGCGTGGAGCGTGGCGAGGCTCTTCCTGCCAGTAGGCAGGGCTTCGCGGCCGGCCGCCCTGGCACGGGGGTGGCCTCTTCTCTTCCAGGCTCTGCAAAAACTGGGCCTCGGGCACTCCTTGCCCCATCGTGGCCTTGTCTCCTGAGTAAACTCATTCTGAGTCACTGCCCTCTTTCCGCTTCTGTATGCTTCTGTGCCCCCGGAGGGTGCCGGCAGTGACATGCCCTTCTCTATCTTACGGACCTTCCACATAAAGCCTTCTGTAGAAAGGGAGGTGTGGGCCTTAGATGGCGAAGCAGGTGAGGGGACCCTGACCCAGCTGCGGAGGGCTAGCATCTTCCCCAGCCTGTTTGCATAAACTCAGAAGACAACTGGGCTTGCAGACGTGGCCCAGAGGAACTCCCTAAGATACGGGTGGGTGAGGGAGAAGTTTTTATTTTAAAATGCAGAAACCTCGAACATGGAGCTTAGGATGCGAAGACACTGTGGGTGAAAAGCCAGAATAAGCGTGGTTCCCTTGTAAAGAGCATGTGCGTGTCAGGCTGGAGTAAGGAAGGGTCACCGCAGATGGACACCGCCTGAGCCTCTGATGGTCCCCTCTCCATACCCTCCAGGTGACACCCACCCCACCAGCAGGGCCAAAGGGGTATATGGTCAATGAGGGGGTGTCCTGAAAAAGAAAGAAACCTTTGTTCTTTGGGACACTGAGCCTCGAGACTGGTCTTACCCTTTCCCCAGCATGCACATCTCTAAATTTGAATCTGTTGTCCCCTCTCCTTGGGGCCTCCCAGGAGTCCCCGGCCAGTGAGGAACCAGGTCTGTGAACAATTAAGCTTTATTTTTACAAAAATGAACATTGTAGCACGACTCAACAGCCGGCCTGAGGCTGGGATGGCTTAGAACTCAAAACTGCTGGGTTTCCTTTGTCCTTTCTTGGTGTCAAAGGAAGACCAGGCCACAGTGCCCCAGGAATGAGTCTTTAGCCCCAAAAGCTTGATCCAGGGCGGGGTCTGACTGAGGAGGGGGGGCGCTGGTGCCAGCAGGGGCACTGGCAGCCTCAGCCCTCCTTCCAGGGCAAGGACGCAATGAGACCACTGGAAAGGCCGGAGCACCGCACCTCCCTCTAAGCTATCCTGGCTCCGAGGAGCGGAGGGGTACTGGGGGTGCCTCTGCAGGCCAGATCCTTGCTCTGGCCAACAGGAAAGCAAGGCTCAGTGGGTTCAGCTTCACTCTCCCAAAGCAGCAGGTCCCTTCTCTCCAAATGGTTCTTGGGAGAGACCATGCCTCTGGGTTACCCAGGTCCCCAGGAGTCAGCAGCCTTTAGCTTAAGGGCCTGAGCACTGTGGTCGCAGGTCTGGGAGCACAGGCACGGGGGTGGGAAGGAGTTATCGCTGCACCCTCCGAGCAGGATAGGTCCCTGAGTAGCTGGCTTTCCTGGCCCACAGGCTGGGGTGGCCCTGACTGTCACGGGTTTTGAAAGTCCAGAACGTGGAGGTTGTAAGCCAGTGCAGCGTAGAGATGCTTGGTGGTGAAGCGCAGGCAGTAGACAGGGCTGCTCTGGGGTGTCGACGTCAGCGGGAAGGCCTGCAAGGGGGCGCGCAAGGCTGGCAGGAGTGGCCCAGGGTAGGGGGAGCCCAAAACCAGGATTCCCAGGCCCACCCACTCCCGGGTGCAGCCTGTAGGAATGAGTCCTGGGTTTTGGGGGGAGTGAGGTGGGTGGGATGCTTACATGTAGGCAGGCCCTTTGGCGCCGGTCCCAAAGTCGCACGACGCCGTAGTAGGAGGAACCTGTGGCCAGCAAGTGGTTCCCATCTGTCTGCAAGCAGTACAGGGTGCTGTCGTGGGGCTCCTCCCACTCCATGACACACTTCCTGTGCAGGACGGGGAGATGCGGGAGGAGCTTCAGGTACCTTCCACCTCCACCCCCACCTCCCCGTTCTGGCTGGGAGAGAGAGAAGCTGAATCACCAAATTCTCTAACAACCAGCTTTAATGGGGGAACGCCTCCTCAGTAAAGCGCTCTTTCTCACCAAGCCCCAGACCCCGGAGTAGACTATGCCCTCGTTTGTGTTTCACACAGCTGACTCCGTGCCACAGGACTTACAGGGCCCTAGAGAGGTGGAAGGGCCTCAAGAAAGGCTGGGGCAGGATGCGGAGGGCGGCACCCTGACAGCGGCCAAGGCTCTTACCAGGGCCTGGCGCCTACGGCCTCCAAGGCCTCGAGGCCAGGGCTGCCCAAGGCGAGGAGTCTAAGCTTGGTCTTACCTTGCTGGCTGCCCCTGATGTGGAGTTTCTGTACCTTCTCCTACCGGGACTGGCACAGGGCTCCCACCATCTGTCCTCCTGCCCGGCACACTCACCTGACACTGGCTCGGAGGTCCCAGTATCGAACATAGGTGTCATAGCCACAGGACAGCAGTGTGGAAGGGGACTCGTACATGAGGTCCAGCACCCCAGCCCCAGGGGGAAAGTCGCTACCCAGGTGCGTCATCAGCTGCCCACTGGAAAGAGGAAGGGCAGAGGATGAGCCACCGTCCCAGCTTGGCCCGCACAGATTCACTGATGACTTCCACGTTCTGGACCTCCAAACGGCATCAGTCCCTGAGGAAATACAGCTCTCCTTCCTGAGCTAGAATTAGACTCCCTTAGAAGGGGCGGGGGCAAAAGGGGAGATGCCCAAGACTCCCTCCCCTTGTACCGTGTTCTCAGTCCCTCCCCGCAACTAAACGCCTCAATCAGCCGCCGGCAGCCCCGCCATCACACCTGCATGCAGGCCACCCACCACCCAGCCTCTCCTCCTCAGGACGATGAATGGGCCTTGCTGAAGGGGTCGGCCCCCCTCGCTCTCACACACACATTTGGTTACTTTATACTCCTTGATCCTGCAGGTCATGCAGTTCTGAGCTGCCTGAGTCCAATGCCTTAATTCCCGCCTGTAATCTGGGGCTCAAACCTCATTGGGGATAAAGACCACACAAAGGGAGAAGGGGAGTCCCAGGAGATGTTAAAACAAGTAAACACCTTTGTGTCTGGGGAGAGAAATCGCTGAGAAAGCAGCTTAGCGGGCTGGTCCCTGGTGTTCCCGGCCGGGCTGGCCCCCAGCCCGGGGCGAGCACGCCTCTGTGATCACAGCCCCCAGCCTGCTGGGCTCCAGCTTGCTCCCCCACCCGCGCCCCTCCCGGTGGCCGAGAGCAGATTACTGAGAAGAACAATTTCTTTGTGACTGTGTAATTCCCTCCGTGACCGCGGCAGTGGGCAGACCCCTCGCCCAATGCCAGACCCCTAGCAACCATGTAGGGGGGCCTCCTGGCCCTAGCAACTACCCCTCAACATCAAGTGCACCCGCTAATCCCTGTGGCCAGGGGACGGGTAGAAGCAGTGAGTTTGCGGAATGACTGGGGGGAAGGAAGGAGAAGAGGGGCACCCTCCAGACTCCGTTCTTCAGCTTCACCCAAGAGATGCTGGGCTCTCCTCCATGACATGGCCAGAGAATAAGGCCTTGGACACTTCTGAGGGACACGCAGGTAAGAGGCTGGGCATGGAGTGGGAGGACTTCGCGGTCACACCGGCCCAGGTTTGGCCCAAGCAACGTTCATCAAAGAGTTGAGGCAGACGCGGCTGCCAGTCACGTGTGAATGTGGCCCTCAGCTCTTGTCCTTCCACCACACAGAGATGCTGATCCTCAACCTCCCTTCTCCCCTGTAGAGCCGCCATCTTCCCTGAAGGAATAGAGGAGGCGGCTGTGGGTTCCCTTCTGCCCTCTCTGCCTTTCCCCTTGAGCCCTGGACAGCAAGGTGACCCCCAGGAAGGAGCACCGTTGCTGTCTGGTGGGAGGTCAGGCCCTAAGCCAGCACCCCCCGCCCGCAGCCTCCTTTCTAGGGCAGCGCTCTTCTTTCTCTAGGGGTAGAACACGATACACCTGCGGGGGGTGGGGGCACGAATCCTGAGGAGGATCAGGCAGAAAGCCCTCTCCCCAGATCAGCAGCCCCTGGAGATCACCGACCTGGGCTCCCAGCAAGCCCAGCCTTCCCAGATGGGCCACCAGCCATGACTCAGCAACCCGGGCAGGCCAGAGCCCTGAACACAGCTGGTCTCTCTCTCCTTCTCTCACGGGCATGTATGCACACCTGTGCGTATCAGGTAGGGGCTGTTTTGCTCCACAGGCCTCCCTCTCCCTCCAGATTGGGGGCCCTGCCCCCTCCATTAGTGAGGCCTTCAGGAATGACTGAGGAGCTCTCCCCTTTAATCTATAGAAGTAATTTCATGTTTGTCTGTTTGGAATACAAGATGAAAGGCAGTGGGATTGGGGGCGTGAAGCCCAGCATGGCTCTACCTGCCCACCCCGGTCCCAGGGTTCAAGGGGAATGAGTGCTGGGCATCCCTGGCTAGGCAGGGTCAGCAGCACAGGGCCACACCCAGACCAAGTGGCCAACCTGGACCTCTGCCCCAGAGTCTGAGCCACCACTGGAGAGCGTCATGCTGCAACGTCTGCAGTAAGAAACACAGAACCCTCCTCTCTAGGGGAGACCGAAGGGCAAGAGTGAGCACCAGCCCCTGGGGCCAAGACAAGTCCCGAAAGCCCCTCATCTGCCAGCCCAGCCTGGCCGGGGTTTCAGAGTTTTCTTTCTGCTGCACTGTTCTCTGAGTCTCTGAAATGGCCACACACACTTTACATGGGCCAATAAAAAGATACAATTTCTCTTGCCTCTGGGCCCGGCACCCTTGAAGCTCTGCTGTGCAGTGGCCGTGGGGTTAAGTTCAGAGCGTAAACTGACGCCATGCTCTGGGAAACGGCCAGTCCCTTCCAATAGCGGCCCAGCAGTGCCATTGGAGCCCTGCTGGGGTTTTGATTTGGGAAAACAAACAGAAATGGCATCGTGGGCCCTTGGTGGCCCCCGCCCCAGGACCAATTTAGCTAGAAAACTCTAGCTCAACTGTTGTGGTGGAGAGAGACTGGCCGACAATAGCCCCAAACTGGGGGAGAGGGGGACAAAACAAGCTGTCTCTTAGCCCCTCCTCCGAGCTCCTTTTCTTACTGCAAGTGTATTCTTGTAAAAAACGATTAGATTGCAATTTGTATAACATGGTGACCCCCAAATTCAGACGTTTCACCCCTTTTCTCTGGAAAGAATGTTAAGAATGCCTCTCGGCCTACCACTGTGGGGGGTGGGAGGGGTGCATTGCCTTGGCTGTCGGAGCAGCTTGTGTGGGAACAGGGCGGCCGCGCACAGCCCCGGGCCAAGACGGGAGCAAGGGCCGAGTCTGTCACTATAGAAGGCCAGACAAAAAGTCCATTCCCTCCCAAGTCCTGCGCACAAAGCCCAGGCCTTTAGGAGCCACTGAGGGCTGGGGGGGCCTCCTCGCCAGCCTCCCCCAAGCAGGACTCCAGCAATTCTCTCTCCCCCAGGGAAAGATAAAGACAGATGGGGCTGCCCCTGTGCGCCCGATGCATACGGCCAGGCCCAGAGGGCAGCCCGAAGGAGATGCGTCCCTGCAGCCTGGCTCCCTGGGCCTCACCCCAGGGAGCCTTGAAGGGGAATCAGGTGTGGGAATCAGCTCTCCCTGGCCCAACCCACCCTGCTGCCCCAGCAACTCCACTCACGCTGGAGGGACATGGGAGGCTAGAGAGGAACTTCCTGGCAGTCAAGGAGGAGGAAAATTTAAGACACTGACCGCCCCTCCCACCCAAGACGACCTTTCTGGGGGAAGCTAACAGAAGGTAGGTACTAGCCCTGAAGACCGGACGTCTGATCTGGAAAGGCCAAGTTCCAGGCTAGAGTCCAGGGGGGTGGGGCAGTCCCTGGCAGGAACAGCACCTCCTCCCTTCTCTCCCCCCTCCCTCCCCTGAGCCCCTCATCCCTGCCTGGCCTGCTTGTGCTCCCCACCACAGCCACAGCCCACGGAAAAGCCACCTGTGGCCCCGCACCATTTCACAGCCAATGTTAGCATGCTGGGTTCCTAATGATGCTCCCTGGATAGCCTATGGTTGCGCCTCCCTGCATCTGTTTGGGTGTGAGGTCACCCCATCTTGCATGTACTATCCCAACATACAACAAGGGCTTTTGGGAGTGGAAATGGATGGGAGGGTGACAGTTCACCTCTCTAGATCTGTTTGGCTCCCAGGACACAAATGGCCTGAAGGTATAAGCTGGGCCCAACATAGTTGTTAACAAAGTGGGAGGTTTTTCCCTCTCTCCCGTCCTTCCTTCCTTCCTTCCTTCTTTCCTTCCTTCCTTCGCCCCTTCCTCCCTCCCTCCCTCCCTCCCCATCCTTTTCTCTCTCCCTTTCTTTGACCAATGACCATTTATGGAGCTCCTTCTATATACAAGGCATTGTGCTTAAGAGAAACGGCACGGAGATGTGAAGCGTGACTTCGAAGGATGCATTCCCTGTCCTCAAGGAGCTTGTAATCCAGTAAGGGAGAGAGGTTGGTCACATATCCAACTAACAATACAAGGTATATGACCTGGTGGGCACCAGGAGATAAAAGAAAATGTCATAAGGGCACAGAGGACATTTTTGGCTATTGAGTAATTCTTCAGTGAGCGACAGGACTGTGAGAGGCAATGACAGGAAAGAAGGGGATGGCCCAAGTAAAATACCAGCAACAACCAAGGTGCGGACCTGGGGCACCCGGCTGGCAGTCTGGTTTAGTCAGAGGTTTAGGTCCGTGAGAGCGGCAAGCTGGTAAGATCTGGCTTCCAGACCGCGGCAGGCGCGCTGCTCCGCAGGCAGCACCCCACGAGCGGCAGAGCGCTGTGCGGCTTTCGAGCAGGGAGTGGTTGTCCTAGTCCAGCCCTCCGGTAGGGAGAGTGGGAGAATCGAGGAGGATAGGTCCCAGCCACGAAGTGGGGGAGACAAGGAGAAGCCCATAAAAGCTGCACCTGCCCTGGCCCTACCAGGTGAGAGGGAAGGGCCCTCACCAAGCACGCTGCCTCTCACAGGCCTGCGTGCGCGCACGGCCCCCAGCACCCACCCGCGCACACGTGTTCAGACACAATGGCTCAAAGGCCAGGCAGTCCACTTTGTACTGCTAACAAGGGGACCGTAATTACAGGAAGGGGCAGCCGGGCAGATAAAAGGATACAAAATTTCAACATCTGTTGCCATAAAGGGATAAGGAGAAGTGAAACGCAAAGTATCAGTTTGGTGTCAGTAGGCAGAGAGCCAATTTCAAAGAGTTCAGGGGGACAGAGGGGACAAGAAAGAAAAAAGAAAGAGGGGGGTAGAAAGAAAGAAAGAGAAAGAAATTACAGGGTTCCTTAAAGAGGTAAAGAAAAAAAGAAAATGAAAAATGCTGTCAGTAATACTTTCAAAGGAGAAGGCAGGTACTTTAAAGAGGGGCAATTCCCTTAATCAGCCTGACTGAGGGCCAGGCCCCCTGCCCGGTGGAGGCGGAGGCCCTGGGGCAGAGACAAAGCCACACCTGGGCGGGATGGGCACTAATGGTGCCCTCAGAGTGGCCCGGCCTGCACTCAGGACACCAGCCCCCACGACTGGCGGTTCGACAGGCAGCAGCCAGATGCCCTTGTCATTCCAAACGCCAGTAGACGACCTGATATTCAGCTCTGTGCTCAGTTCAGGGTCCCAAGACAAGCTTCCAGTCCAAGGGGGAGCCATGCCAGGGCACACGGTAGCTGACAAGGTGGCCCTGTGGGTGCTCGAAGAGTCACCGACTCCAGCCACGGGGGTCAGGGTCAGGGCGGGCTTCGTGACAGAAGTGCTGCTGATGCTGACGGGCGGGCAGGGTTTCAGGAGGCAGAGAAGGGTTCGTCCCGGCACAGGCGGCAGGCGCAGCAAAGGCTCAGAGGGGAAAGACACAGGGCACCTGTCCGAACGTGTGAGAAGCCCATCTGCCCAGCCTTCATCGGGAAAGGGGGCTTAAGGGCTTTAGGATGGAAGTGGGAGAGTAGTGGAGAACAGGGAAGGACCCTGGCCTGAACGGGGAGGGGAGGGGAGGGGACGCGTGCCGGGGCCATGCCATGGTCACATACATACACAGCATGGTGCCTAGCCAACGACTCAAATCCTCAGTCCCTTAGAACAAGCAGGTCGCCAGAGCCCACTCCTACCTGCTTCCCCACCTGACAGCTCCCAGGCTGGCTCAGGGCTCTGGCAGGACCCACTGCGACACCTCCAGGTCTGGGATCACAGGCCTCCTCGTCGTGTTGCCCAGCTGCCCACTGCCCCCAGGGCGACTACTGCGCCCTGTGAGGGTGGAATGCGCTATGTCTGACCAGCCAGGACCCCTGGCAGGTGGGAGGTGTCCCACCTGGGGCCCAGCCAAGGGCCTGCTCAAATGTGGACAGAGAGCACGAGATCGGCCTGATTCCTCTAGACCTCAGGCCCAGGAACAAGATGGCTTGGGCACAGTACCTTGAGGCCTGATGGGACCCCAGGGCCTAGCTAAGGACACTTCAGTGGTTGGCTGTTGGCACTGTCTGTCAAGATGGAGCCCTTTAAGGGCTGGGAACTGGGCCTGAAGAACATCAGCCCTCAGAAGCAGGAACACGCTGGCCCCTGCAGGCTGGATGAAGGACTCTTTCTTTCCCTTGGCCTGGTGTAGACAGCTCTAGGAGAGAGAAGGGCAGAAGAGGAGGAGGGGCGGGGAGACAGCCAAGTTCCTTGACATCTAGGCAAAGGCTGTGTGCCACAGCTGCCCTCTGACCTCCAGCCAGGAGCTCCCCTTACTTAGCTGATGGGAAGAACAGTCTCCAGGGGTGCTGATGCAATGAAGGGCCGAGGGAGCCATGGCGACCTTGAAAGGAGTCCCCGGCGTTGTAAGGAGCCCAGGTTGCCTGAGGACAGGTAGTGAGGGACAGAGATGGCTGAGGACTCAGCAGGGCGCCTACACTTGGGAGCACCATCCCGGCCCCCACCCTCATCCCAAGGGCAGCCCCTGGAGGGGTGATGCTGAGAGCAAAACTGCCCCTCAGTACTCCTCCCCCCAACCCCAAGTCAGTGCACACATAAAAGAAAATCTCAGTGCTCCTCAAGTTTCAGCGGTGACAGGTTAAAAGCAAAAGAATCCACCCAGCACTGTACGTGGCCCGGCTGCGGAGTCCTGCCGGCGATGTTGCTCCACCTTCCAGATTGGCCTGTCAGTCAGGCTTTGGCGTTATTGAAAGATCAAACTCGGTCCTGCCTGTTCATTACCTTAATCCTATTTTCTACATGGCTTTATTATCTGCTCAGGCTTCTCTGGGAAAGACAGCTACAGACAGTCCTCCTGTCCGTCCGTTTCCTCCCACCAAAAGGAGATGCCTCCACCAGGGCATCTTTCCCTTGAACCCTGCACCACTTGGTCCTCCACACTCCTCGGGGGCCAGGAGAGACATTTAAACAAAGCCCGGCTCCTCTCAGTGGGGAGGAGGGAGTCTGGGGGTGGGAGCGAAGGCAATGCCAAGTGACACCCAGGGCAGCCCTGCCACAGGCTGGCCAGAGGGTGCTGTGGCTTTGTCTTGTCTGGCTCCAGTGAGGATCGTACCCGCCACCTTGTGCCGACTCTCATTCGGGTTCGTTCTGGGCTCTGTGAAAACCCAGTGTCTGGGGTTAATGCAGGTAAGGGATCTCATAAGGGAATGAACGCCGTTCAAGGGTTGGTGCCTTGGAACCCCACCCTGATCATAAACCTGTGCCCAGGCAGACCTGCCAAGGCAAGCACAGGGAAGAGGCCACTTCAACATTACTGCACCTTCGAGATAAAGCTGGGCCACGGCAGTGCACCCCCCACCCTGCTGGCCTGTCCTCCATCCTGAACCCAGGCCAGTGATGATGCCAGACTAGGTCCAGCTACATGATTTCAAATAAAACTGACCTTCAGCAGAAATGCCCCTTTTTGTGACGTACACCCTTACTGTCAAGAGCCTTTTCTATGCCATGAAGTCAGCAGGCTCAGCCCCGCCTCCACTGGTCATAGGCCACAGATATTTAGAGGACCAAAAGGGTGAGCCCCCACAAACCCCATGGCACCCGTGTGGAAGACAGCTGTGGATGGGGAGGAGGAGAGGGGAGAAGGCAGCTTAGCGTGGGTGACTGCCTCCATGGTGACAGGTACTGTGTGTGTGCTTTCTTCATACTGGCTCTGTTACATAGGGATAGTCAATCCCATTTACAAGTGTGGAAACTGAGGCAGAGAGAGGCCTCGCCCCAGGTCATAGAATTAATAAGCAGCAGAGTCCGCTCTGGAAGCCAGGTGTGTCCGACCTCCCAGCCTGTGCTCCCTCGGGAACTCCTCACGGCCTCCTCTCACTCCTTACTGCTCCTTCCTCCTCAGCCCCATTCAGACGCAAGGAGCTGCCAGTAGCAGGAGTTGGGCAGACTGAGCCATGGGGATGACTTTCACTGGCAAAAGTTTTCTGAAATCTAAAGGCCCGTCTTCAGAGGACAGGTTCAACTTGCTTCCTGCCAGGATCACACCTCCAGGAAGCAGATCCACCCTCCCGAAGGGCAGGCAGTCCCACTCCCAGGGCTACCCAAAGATGCGATGCGGTACTTGGTGAAGTTGTGAGTTCCCTATTCCTGCAGTTGGATGATCATTAAGAGCATTAATTAAAGTATCTCATGTGTTATAAAAAAAATCATTTGAAAAGACTGACAACACAATGGATATTTAAAATAGAAATATAAAAAGATATGGCTAACACTTTCCTGGGGAGATGGAGAGAAAAGGAGAAGACAAGCTAAAGCAACTGAGGCAGGAAAAGGGCAAGACGAGCACACCCCCATCGCTAATTAGGGCACTGAAAACCAGGAAGTAGGTGCCTGGGGCAAGGTGAAGAATTCTTGATGCAAAAAAAGTAGTGACAATACTAAATGCCACAGAGGGTGCGGAGAGTGGGTATGACAATAAAGGATAGAGGAGGGATCTTTGTGCTGAGGGAACAAACAGTTCTCTCTCTTGATTGTGGCACCTGAATCTGCACGCATGAGTAACACTGCAAAGAGCTACACCTGTGCATGTACGCACACAAACACACGCAGCCAGAACCCGAATAAAGGTTTACGCACCGCACTGATGTCAATTTCCTGGTTCTGATATTATACTGAGTAAGACGTTACACAGGTACATTGCTGTCCTGTTTTTTATAGCTTCCTATGAATCTATAATTTCAAAACAAAAAGTTTTTAAAAACCAAACAGAATGGCAGATAATCAGATGGGAATGTGTCAAGCCTGCCAAGGCAGAGAATTATACATAAAATCTGGATGTATTGTAACTGTTCTGTATAATTCTTTTTTGGATCTGCAGACCACTTCCAAAATTTCTTTATTTTAGAAAAATCATCTCTGAGGATAGTGCCACAGAGGCACTCCTTGGAGAAAAAGTACCACAAGTCCAAATTGTTGTTATCCTAAATTTTACCTGGGATTATTCACCCATGATAAATTACTTTGACAGTCGACTCAAGCTAACGGAACGCTGCCATGGGAGAAGGTGCCACAGCAGAGGCTGTCAGCGGGTTCCGGGGCAGGGGTTCCTCACGGCCTCCTCCTGGACCGCCCAGCAGCCCGCTGCAGCAGCGGCTGGCCCAGCCAGCTCTCCCCACGGCCTCCCCAGCAGCCCCAGCCCCACCCCCTCTGCAGGCCATGGTGGGCTCAGGAATCTCTTACCTGTTGAGGTCCCAGATTCTTAGGGGTGAGAAGTGCCCACAACAAGCCGTCCCTGTCACAAAAGAGCTGCCAAACAAAAGGAGAGCAGAGTCAGATCTGGCCTGTCAGGACTTGTGGCGGAAATGGCTACACAATCGAAGGTGCAGTGCTCATTCTCCAGCAGGTGCTGGGGTTAAGCCGGGATGAGAGAAGCAGCCAAGAGAGCCATCGGAGGAGTTGCGGGAAGACCCCTGGCGCACGGTGAGGGCTGCGGCCCAGGGCTGACTGGCCAGAGGAGCCACAGGTTCAATGACAGCCGAGCCCGTCGCTCGGACCCAGTCGTGTGGTCTCTGCCCCCCACAAAAAAGAGGTTTCTAGGCGCAACCCTGAGGCCAAGGGAGAGCAAGCCTGTTGGGCTTCAGCTGTTCGGAGTTCACAAAGCCATGGCACAGAAATGGTTGTGGGGGCATGGCTGCTGGCTGCTGGCTGCTGGCTCCTGGTCAGAGCTGAGGGTGGCTGGGGCATTCCTGAAGGTTTTAAGAGCTCAGGGAATCTGGTAATATGGTGCAAGCACAGGGCAGGTGCAAAGGCACCAATGTGAGGAAAAGGAAACGATGAAAGGCGAGTAAGAATACGGAAAGATGAAACGGGAGAAATGCTAGTGTACAAAGGTGAGAGAGGAGGCTAGGCAGCCAGGGCTGCTTTGGAGTAGAATGGGAGTCTGGTTGAGTTTAGAGAACAATGACAGACACCGTCAAGAGGCAGACGAGAAGGAACACTCGCACTGTATTTCCCAGAGTGTGCCTTAAACCCTTAAAGAAAGTTGAACAAATACAATCTGCAGAATGTCATTTTTAAGTGCAGGCAGTGAGAAGGACCGTGCAAGGAGCAAGGCTGGCTGCAGTGCTAGGACTAGAACTTGAACCTTCACGCCAGGCCACTCCTTTGTTAGAAGATTTGGCTGGGGCAGGGGGCGGGGGGCGAGGCGGGTAGCGCGCGGGGAGCCTGCAGGAACCCATGGCTTGAAAACCTAAACTGAGAGCAAGAGAGCTGAAATCAGATGTGTCACTCAGGAGCCAGGGGCAGGGAAGGGCCATGTCCCTACATGCCAGGCATGGGGGGAGGGGGACTGGACATACTAATGACATGTTAGCAATGTGGGGCAGCAGCCCATCCGCCCCGGCCCTGCCCAGCACCTGTGGTTCTCTGATCCCAAGCACGTCGGTGAGGAGATGGATTTCCACAGAGGGCTCTGAAGAAGCCAGCAGCTTTGGCTGGGGGCAGGGGGGAGGGGGAGTTGGCCTGAGAGTTACTGACTGGGGAGATGTTAGGGCAGGCATTGGCCAAGCCACTGATTTACAGTCAAAATTGCAGGGCAGGTGTCTGCTTTTCAACCCAGGCTAACAAAATAGCCACGTGAGCCACCCTGAGGCTTCCATGCCTCAAGCCAAGCCTTCCTCTAGGGACACACTCCATCATCCTAGCTTCCTCTCCACCCACAGGACTGCCAGCAGCCACTAAACTAGAGTGGTGTGCCAAAACTGCCACTCTGTCATGTCCCAAGTGACTCCCAGCCTGGGAAGTGGCCTCTGGACAGGGAAGCTCCCAGCTACAAAGCCAGGAGGTGTTGTCCTCACCTTCCCCCAACATTTTCCTCCTGAGGCAATCCATTAATAACTGGGAGAGCCATGACCTTGGGTTGGAAACATAATAGCCACTTGGAAATCACTGGAGCAGGCAATTGGGCTCTCCAGATTTTTGAGGATTCAGACCCAGGTAAGGGGCACCGACAGAGCCAACTCTTATGGAGGCCTGCGGCAGGTCAGAGGCCTGCCACAGGCCTAAATTAGCGAGAGAGAGAGAGAGAGAGAGAGAGAGAGAGAGAGAGAGAGAGAGAGAGAGAGAGAGAGAAGACAATAGCCCCAGAAGCTGGCTCCCTGCCACTCCCACAGCTCCGGCCCCCCAGCAGGCTGGGGTGGAGGTGCGGCGCGCCATCCCCTGGGACTCCTGGGCTGCGCTGTTCCTGCCCAGCCCCGACCCTGGCCCTGGCCGTCTGCCGCCAAGAGGGCCACCTCTCACCTTCATTCCCCACGGAGGCCTTTCTTAATCGCCTGGATATGACACCTATGAATGTTTCCTCCCACAAACTGTTTTTCCTTCGCTTTACCATGGGAAGTAGGGTGGGAGAGAAGGAGGGAAAGTAGAGAGTTCCCCTGGCACTTATGAGGACCTAAGAGTTTAGTCAAAGTGGACACTCAGCAAAAAAAACATAAGCAGAAGTCAAGCAGATCTGGTGCCAGGTTCCACTGGGGGCACTCACCAGGACTCGAACCCACACCATGGGGGACCGCCAGGGACAGGGACAGCAGGCCTGTGCCAAACAGGCAAGAGACAGAAGCTGCTGGCTCCCAGGTGGCTTGACTATCCCTCCTCTGAGTCCCTACCACACTCTGACCTCACCTTCTTGGGACAAATGGCATTTGGGGAGTTGTCTTCCCATGCTCCCCTTGAGATCATGAACCACCTGGCGGCTCGTGTATCCCAGTGGCCAGCACAGTGCCTGGCCCAGAAGAGGCACTCAGAGTAAATCTGTGGACTGGACTGCGAGGGCCTTCCAGGGCTCACAGCCAAATAGGCTGAGTCATGCTACGTTTGGGGTTTGTTTTTTTTTAAAGATTTTTTTTAAAAGACTGTATTTACTTTTTAGAAAGAGGGGAGGGGTGGGGAGGGAAATATCCACGTGCAAGAATACATCCATCCTCTCACATGCCCCGACATAGGGACCTGGCCTGCACCCCAAGCATGTGCCCTGACTGGGAATCAAACTGGCAACCTTTCAGTTCACAGACAGGCGCTCAATCCACTGAGCCATAGCTGGCAGGGCTCTGAGAAGCTAGTCATATGGGCTGTGAAGGAGGTCCCTCTGCTTCTTAAAGGAATAATTCCCAAATCAGCAAACTCAGACCTGAATGGCATAAGACACAGTCGTACATCGCTGGGGCTGTGAAGTCCCTCATGAGCACCACAACCAGATTACAGATGAGGAATATCAACAGCACCTGAAAAGTAATGTCCAAACTCTCTCTCTCTCCATCACACACACACCACGTGCACAGACTCTCAAAGCTTGAGGGTCTAAAAGTCATCCTGATTCCATAAACTCTACTCTTTTTGGACAAGAAAGCGCTTGCCAGAAGCCAGCCTTCTAGTTTCTCGTTCTGTGCCCAGGGCCCCAGCCTACCTCACTGGCCCCCTCCCCCAGCTCAGGCAAAGCTGGCGTCTCGGAGCCCATGAGCAGGCCCCAGCAGTAGACACGGGAGTCCTCGCATCAGAGAGACACAGCAGGAGAACTAGGGGTCCTGGTACTCAAGTTGGGGAAGAGAAAATAACAAAATACGGAAGAGAGAGAGGAAGGTAGAAGGTAAGTTAGCTGGGTGTGAGCAGGGTAAAAAGAAGAGATTCTTGCTGCCTCTGCTTTAGGCACTTTTAATTACATGCATGATCTATTGAGCACTTACTAGGTGCCAAGTTCTGAGCAAGTGTTTCAGAAGTGGTATTCTATCTAACCTTCCTAACCCCGTGCAGTAGGTTCTACTTTCCCAGTTCTGCAGACGACGGAACTGAGGCACAGCGGTAATGCAAGCTGCTCGGCTCACACAGGCAGCAAGTAGGACTGGAATTCGAACCTAGTCAATCTCGATTCCAGAACCCAAGTGATTTTACACCCCTTGCCCGAGAAGTTCTCTCCCCAGGACCTCGTATGATACCTGACAGATACTTAAATGCTTGTTGAATGAACAAATGGACAAATGACCAAAATGACTCCACCTGGAAGAAGAAAAGAGAGACGGAGTGGCTCTGAGGCGGGACGGCAGAAGTGGCGTGCTCAGCAGCTGTGCCCCGTGGCTGGCCCGCAGCCACCCAGCTGGCCCAGGCCCCAGCCGCCTCTGAGCTGGGGCTGACACACTTTGGCAAGGGAGGCCACCAGAGCTGTCACATCATTCAGCAACATGCCCATCAAGTGTATTCAGTTCTCTTCAACCCGCATTGGCATTTTAATTACTGTTGGGTAAACTAATTTGTACAAATGAAGGCTGGGCTGCCTAATAGAATATGCAAGCTCTCTGACCTCTGACAGGCACTGACACGAGATACAAAGGCCGCCGAGGCAGGCTTTTTATCTGAGCCTTATTACTCTCTATTACTCCAATTAGTCAGGCTCCAGTGCTCCTAATTGGAGGAAAAATTGCAATTAAATCAATTTTTGATGGGCTGCAAGTGGGCTCCTAAACTGCCCCGCTGGTGAAACACTGATATTATAGCAGCAAAGGTCACAGGCCTCATCGGCACCTGGGAGCCCCCCTCCCCAATTTCCCTCGGCCCCTCCTAAAATGCTTCAAGGAAATCCCTGCCCCTCTGTCGGCTCAGCCAGCAACGGTGGGAAGGAGGGGGTCATTAGAACATGTCAGGTCTCATTGCCGCCGTCGCCATCTGCTGACCTGCACCACTGACATCATGACAGCAGCCAAGTCCCGAAGCATGAATGCAGCGCGAAGGTCGCACGAACTCACTCGGCGAGGGGAAGCCAGGAGCAGCGGCAGTGCTCTGCGGAAGGGACCAGTAGAATGGGACGGGAAGGCAGGAGAAGTCACGAGGAAGAGAGGCATAGGCTGCGGCCGGCGGTGAAAGGACGAGGCAGCCAGTTTCCAAGATCCAGCCAATGGGGCACCCTGAGCCACCCAAGGAGACAGGAAATAGATGTGCTTAGGAAGGGAAAAATAGAGGGCAAAAAATTCTTGTTCTCTCCAACAAACACCTCACCTTGAAGCTGAGGAAAGAGTCACCTGAAAGGGAGCTCATTTGTGGGGCCCTCTACCCACAGCAGTGCCCACCCATAAAGTGGGGAAAGGGTGCCCAGGACTAAAGCCATGAGACCAGGGAGAAGGTAAACACTACTGTGTTCAACAAACTAAAAGATAAGAAGACCCCTCCCACGCCGCATTTTTTTACAGGAAAGGAGGCAAGAATATACAATGGGGAAAGGAGAATCTCTTTGATAAATGATGTTGGGAAAACTGGACAGCAATATGCAAAAGAATGAAACTAGATTATTACCTTACAGCATACACAAAAATTAACTCACAATAGATTAAAGACTTGAATGTAAGACCTAAAACCATAAAACTAGAGACATGCAGATGGTAAGCTCCTTGACATTGATCTTGGCAATAATTTTTTTGAATCTGACTCCAAAAGCAAAGGCAACAAAAGAAAAAATGAACAAATGAGACTACATCAAACTACAAAGCTTCTGCACAGGAAAAGAAACAATCAACAAAAATGAAAAGGCAACCCACTAAATGGGAAAAATATTTGCAAATTACACATCGGATGAGTTAATACCCCAATTATATAAAGAACTCAAATAACCCAACAGCAATAAAACCCCAAAAAACAAACAAAAAAACCCAACAACAATCTGATTAAAAAATAGGCAGAGGACCTGAGCAGACATTTTTTGAAAGAAAACACAGATGGACAACTGGCACATGAAAAGATGCTCAACATCACAAATCATCAGGGAACTGCACATCAAAACTACAATGAGATATCACCTCACACCTGTTGGAATGGCTATATAGTATCAAAAAGGTAAGAAACAACAGATGTTGACACGGATTCAGAGAAAAGGGAATCCTCACACACAGTTGGTAGAAATGTAAATCAGTGCAGCCATTATGGAAAACATACGAAAGTTCCTAAAAAAATTAAAAAATAGAATTACCATATGACCTAGTAACTATTTCTGGGTATTTATCTGAAGAAAACAAAAATACTTTCAAAAAAACATATGCAGCCCCATGTTCATTGCAACATTATTCACAATAGCCAAGATATAGAAACAACCTAAGTGTCCATCAGTGGATGAATGGATAAAGAAGTTGCGGTAAACACATACAATGGAACACTATTCAGCCATTAAAAAAAGAATGGAATCTTGCCATTTGTGACAACATAGATGGGTTTTGAGGGCATTATGCTAAGTGAAATATTTTTTAAATGTAAGCTATTATGTATATTATATTAAAATATGAAATGATGACATCTTAGAATTAAAGAACTATGGTAGGTTTTTAAATAAATATTATAAGTTTAATATTAAAAAAAATCAAACAAAACAACAAACTCATAAATTCAGAATAAATTGGTGTCTGCCAGAAGGGAGGGGGTGGGGAGTAAAGGACGTCAAAGATACAAACTTCCGGTTATGAAAGAAGTCGGTCATGGGGAGACGATGCACAGCACGGTGACTGTAGTAAATAACATCACATTGTATTTTCAAGTTGCTGAGAGAGTAAATCTTACAAGTTCTCACTAGAAGAAAAAAATTTTAACTATGTATGATGACAAATGGTAACTAGACTTACTGTGGTCATTATTTTGTGGTGTACACAAATATCAAATCATTATGTCATATACTTGAAACTAATATAATGTTGTATGTCAATGATAAAAATTAGGCTGCACACAGAAGAGGAAAGAAGGAAAGGACACATACTAAAATGCTGAAAGTGATTGTGTTTGAGCAATAGAGTGATTAGCAATTCTCTTAAATTTTCTTTCCTTTCCAAATCTTCGTTAATAAGTGTCTGTTACATTTTAAAGGGAAAAACATTATTTACATCCTGTAGGAGAAAACACAACAAAACCCAACACTTGTCCGCTGGCTCATGGCCAAGTGCAGGTGACACTAATAATGAGCTGCCTGCTGGAGAAGGTGTCAGCAGAAGCGGCCCTGGCACACCCTGGGCTGAAGCTTTGGGACTGGCTAGTTGCCCAAGGTTAAGACAGAAAGCCCCGGATCAAAGAGAGGGACTCCACTGAACTTTCTCCCAGTGAGGCACTGGACGGTAGGGAGCAAGACTGACTTTTGACCCCTACAGCGGCAGAGGCCTAGAGTACCCTTCCCAGGCATCTCTCTCTGTCTCTCTCTCACACGTCCCCCACAACCCGCTCCCAGTCCTCTCTCAGGGTGTACGAGTAGCCCCCTGGAAGGCTGGGCTCTGGAGAGAGTATCCCGAGGCTGAGGTTCCCAACGCCGACCCTCACACAGCAGTTCTAACCACCAACGGCCAACAGGATTTCTGCTTCCCCACAGAGGGGTGTAGTCCTACAGCTGGGAGAGGCCTCCACAGGAACATGAAATGGTTATTTTCCACTTTCAGCAATGGTAAAAGGTCAGCCTGGCCCTTGAAGACCCTGGCCCAGGCTAGGTAAGAGGAGGCCGCTCCGCCTCAGTGCACCCACTCCACTCAGGAAGCAGATACTTAGGAACATGAGCAACGGGAGAACATAATTGAGAAAAAATTAATTACATCGAAAACAAAAACTCACAGAACAATGGAAAAACATACATTCATTGTCTATTGAATTTAACAAGAAATGTGTTGGGGCTGCAAGGAAAAGAGATTCTACACTCATTTTCCATGTACAAGGGCTCCAAACAATGCTTCATTCACTCCCAAAAGAAAGAAATGGCAATATGTTCCAGGGCTAAAGGAAAATGGACTGGGTCAGACTCCCTGAGAAATGATGACATGATATTCACAAAACTATGTCTCCAACAAGAGGCATGGAAAAAGAAGAAATAAAAACGGTTATTATTTACACACAATATAATCGTCTACCTAGAAAATTCAAAAGACTCAACTAAAACTCTGTCACAACAAATCCCGGGTTGGGTGAGGCAGCTGGCATGCTGTGTTGGACAGTGGACAGTGGTGCAGGCTCAGGACTCCTGGCTCTGCCACCTAGTGATCGTGGGTGAGCTATTTAACCTCTCTAAAGCCCAGGGTATTTATCTGTAAAGGAGAAATAATAAGAACACCTATGCATAAGCTTGTTGTAAAAATTATATGAGATAAGATACTCAAAACAATGTATGGAACATGGCAAATACCCACAGATATTAGCTATTATTAACACCAGCAATCCCCAATCAAAATGTAATTAGAAATCTATTCACAAAAAAAAAGGAGGAAACTGTAAAACAGCAAAGAATAATCCCAACAAAAATAAAAACAAAAACAAAAGTAGCCCCATTGTAATAACTATAAAGCTTTATAAAAGGACATAGAATTGCTGACTAAGTGGAGAGATAGGTCATGTTCCTGGGTACCAGGCCTCAAGATGATAAAACTGTCAGTTCTCCCCTTATTAGTTTATAAATCCAGTACAGTCCCATCCAAACAAGATTTTACTTAATTGATTGTAAAATTCATCTGGAAGAGGAAATACATACGAATGAACAAAAATATTTTTAAAAGAACAATGAGAAAGAAGTTGCTCGATACTGAACATACTATGAAGCTATATCATGATGTTCATGCTGGAATAGACAAACAGATTAATGGATCAGAATAAGTAATCCAAAGCCATATTCACATATTTGCAGGGAATCAGTAGATCCTAAATGTGGCCTTTAAAAGACAGTGGATGAAGAATAAATTAATCATTAAATGGTATAGAGACCACAGGACACACATTTTTGAAAACAGAATAAAATTAGAGCCCCACCTCATAGCAGACATCAATTCCAGATGGATTAAGGACATAAACGCTTTTTAAACCACACAAAAAAACCATTAAAGTATTAGAAGAAAATATAGGAAAATGGTTGGAGTAAGAAAGACGTTATTAAGACCAGACAAAACTGTGAAGCCATAAAGGTAAAGATGACAGAACTAGTCTCCAAACAATAAAAACTTCTATGCAACAGAAGACACTGTAAACAAATGGAGAGGAATTACTGAATATATATAAAATAGTCAAAAGGTTAATATCCAGAACATATAAAAATAACAAGGGGAAAAGTAGGTAAGTGAGAAAAAATTTCAATAAGTAATTTATGGAAACAAATATACATGGCCAAAAAAAATTTGCAGTAATATTAAACTTCCACATATTGTTTAAGCACTTTATATAGATTAATTCATTTAATAATCAAAACATTTCTATAAACTTTATATTTTTCTAGGTATGATAGTAGGATTTATAAATACATTTTAAAAGCATCACTATCTTTTAGAATATACACTGAAATACTTATTTATATGTCTGATATTTGCTATAAAATAATGAGAAAATATAAGGGCAGAATTGAAATAACATTGGCCAAGAATTGATAATTATCTGAATTTAGTACATTTTTAAATTCCTTTTTAAAAATATTTTATTTATTTCTTTTTAGAGAGAGTGGAAAAGAGAAAGAAGGAGAAGTAGAGAAACATCAATGGGCTGCCTCTCGCACACCCCCAACCAGGGACCCAGCCTGCAATCCAGGCATGTGCCCTGATTGGGAATCGAACTGGCGACCCTTTGATTTGCAAGCCAGCACTCAGTCCACTGAGCCACATCAGCCAGGGCTTAAATTTTTCATGATAAAATTTCCATTAGGCAATTGAGGAGTAGAGAGGTCAAGTAACTCACCAAGGCCACACAGCCTGCAGGTGAAAGGACTCATGATTTGACCTCAGCCACTAGGGCTGCAGAGCCAAGCTCACAATCACTGTTTTATACTTACTCCCCAAATGCAGTATCATTTTTTACCCTTTAGAAAGGCAAAAAAAAAAAAATTTTTTTTAAACTGATATCACCCAGGAGTATAAGATAAGTATAAGAGGAAGCAGGTACCTGCACACACTGTTTATAGGTGGGCATATAATCTGATACAGTCCAACTGGTGGCAATTTTGCAGCATCTAAATACTTCTTTGAAGTGCACTTACCCCTCAATCCAGCAAGTCTTTTCTAAGTATCTTTCCTAGAAAAATACCTGACTACATGCACAGATAAGCAAATACACAGACATGTTCTACGGCATTGTTTATGATAGCAGACCGCTGGAAACAACCTAAGTGTCCATCAATAGTTGGGGGGCTAAGTAAATAAACCTTCTCTGCTGAATTAGAATGCAGCAGTAAAAAGAATATGGGAAATCTGTGTTCTGACAGCATTGGACCTCTGCACCAAATGGGTAGAGGAAGAATTCAAGTTGCAGAACAAATGCATAACGGGAGCCTAAAATAAGGCAAAACCCTACATTTGTGTGTAAAAATACATACATACATATTCATGAAGTTATATATCTGATATTTGTTTCAAATTAAAAGATCTGGAGTGACACATACAGGGCTTCCTACAAAAAGAACGATGTGATGAGGGGCCACAGAAAACTGAAGAGTATTTTTACTTTATAGTCTATGTATTTTAAACTGTTTGAACTTTGTACAATTAAACATATTTATATATTAGGTAAAAAAAATAGAAAATGAGAAATTTTAAGAAAGATGGTAATAATAATATTCGTTTTGAATATTGGTTTGAAGTTGCTGAAAGAAGGGTTGCATATGGGTGGGACACTGAATTCTGAGTGTCTGAATTTAGATTATGAATAGTATCACACAAACCAAGGAGCCAGCTGGCTCCATCCTGAACCCGGCTGACGGTCCTGACATATACCTTTCCCCGGGAGGGCTTCCGAGTGCTTGGGGCCTGGACACAGCTGCCTACGAGGGTTCCACAAATTTCACCCTGCCCTTATACTACCTCCCCCCCGAGACAACAAGCTTCTTCAAAGAGGTGAGCTTCTGAACTCCACTAGCAGCTCAACAGAGGCCGAGGTGACGGTGTACCCCACAACAGTGCTGTGTGCGTGCTGGGTTCTCAATGACTGTTGCTATGGCTACCTCCGCCTGACGCACAAAATATATTTCCAGCTTCAAAACAAATCACTTTTCCTCTCAGGTGGTCAATTTGGCATCATGGTAGTGATTAGGCCCAAGGCCTAGGACACCACTCTACTAACGTCTTCTCTTGGGCATAGGTGGCCCACGTGGTCTGGTGATTACTGGGGCGGCTAGGCCAAACTTTGGTGCTTTTTGCTGATGAACATAAGTGGCTGGCATCTGAATAAAGGCATGAGATGGAAGGATGATGAGAACCATTAGGATTACCTGTGGCTCTACAGTGAGAAAAGCAGAGCTTGACTGGCAAGCTGCACAGGTAATCAGGATACCAACGCAACAAATGTATTTTAAAATTTAATTCTTTTAAACATACCCACATTAACAAACCGCAGAGGAACCTTGAGACTCAGACTTGACCCAGATGTGGGCAGGAGAAATAGGAAGAGAGATGAAAACAGGTCAAAGAGAAATCTGTGCAATCTATGACCCAAAGGTCCTACATCCCTGACCCACTGAAACATTTGGGCCAGCAATGGAGTCCCTAGATATTGGCCTGTGTCCTATTTTTATTCTCAGTGTTCCATAAGCACCAGCATGGGGCAAGCATCAAAGTAAAATCAAGGCCTTACAGAAAGAGGTTCTCTCTGAGGATTCAAAGAGTAGAAGAGCCCATCCAGACTACCCGTTGCAGACCTAACTGCATGACCTTTCTCATCCACTGGCCTCCTAACTCTCGCCAGGCTTACAGTAAGAGAGGACCCGATGATCCATCCATGAAAAGGAGTCCCAGCAAGGGCAAGTAACACCCGGCAAGTTAAAAAAAACGGAAAGCAGAGGGCGTGAGTGTCGACCTATGGATTCACCATCACCATCTATCCCAGGGCCAGTTCTCTTCCGTTAAAACAGCGGAAGGAGAAAGGGAGGGGAAGTTCCACACTCCTAAACCAGGTCTGATTGCCACAGCCTCTCCCACCATTACCCTGAAGGCTACTGCAGAAGATGAAGGATGTTAAGGACAAGAAAGGGGGTGTCATGGATGTTGGTAGGCCTATAGGGCCTCGATGCATCATGAATCATATACAACAGGTTATAGATGTATGATCAGGACAAGAAGAAAAGAGAGGACTGGGTGTCTATATATATACACAGTAAGTAAAACCTATTCCTCAAGAAAAAAAGGTCTCTGTTGTAGAGGAGAGGCAGCAGCAACCTTGGTGTGCAAATCCAACCAATAACTCCTGTTGTCGCCCTGGCTGGCGTGGTTCAGTGGACTGAGCACAGGACTGAGAACCAAAAGGTCTCTGGTTCAATTCCTGGCCGAGTACATGTCTGGGTTGCAGGCCAAGTCCCCTGTTGGGGGGTGGTGTGAGAGGCAATCGATTGGTGTTTCTCTTTCACATGGATGTTTCTGTCCCTTTCTCCCTCTCTAAAAAATAAAATCCTAAAAAAACAAAACAAAACAAAACAAAAAACCCCCACCTCATGTGAACTCCTTCCCTGTGATGGGAGACAACAAAGGCCCCAGAGCCCTCATGCTGGCCACACAGACGGAGACTTACGTTACATGGGGAAGTGGAAAAGTCATAAGGCTGGAGACAGTATAAAAGTGAGGGTAGGGAGGTCCTTTTATGCAAGACTTCCATCTCAGGGCTCTTCAGGAAGATGAAGTTCTGAAGAGCTTGCTGATTTCCAGATTAGTTTGCAGCACCAGGAATTCTGACCTTGAACTTTGTTCCTCCCCCAGATTTCCTGCCCTCTTGACAACGGCACTAAGGAGGGAAGAGGCAAGAGTTTCCATCTTCCCTCCTGTTCCACGAGGTAAACTGTGCTCCTGGAGTCTGATTCAGGCTGCCTGCTAGTCGCTTTCCTCTGCAGGAGAACCAGCCTGGGCAGGACTTGGCTCCAGTCTCTCTCTGCCCCGCAGAGAGGATGTCGTGCCACTGCTCATTTGTCCAGCTTCATGTGGCTGCAGTCAGGGTCTTTCCCCTGCACATGTTCCACTAGGAACGTGGCAGGTTTTTCTAAGGACACCATGAACAGTTTACAAAGGAAGAATCTCTGATCAGCAGACCAGTAACGGAGTGAGGAAGAAGAGGTTAAAGGCAGTGCCATCCACACACTTTGGGGCTGGATGTCATGGAGCAATTTGGCCTTTATAAAAATAGTAAACCCTATTGTCCTGTCTGCCCCACACCGTCCCTCCATACATGTCATCCATGAGAGATTTCCCCTGTTCTTACACACTCTCCATCCTCTGGCCAAAGTTCCCTGATCAAGGGGCGGGCAGCTCACCCAGGCAGGGCCAAAGGGCCTCAGCCTTGAGATTTTTGGAAGCCAGTCACTCTCCATGACTTAAGCAATGAAGTGCCAAAACTCAGGAGCTCTTGGCAGCCTTTGGAATGAGCTGGTCAGCTGGGGAAAAGATGCTAAGATCCAGGAAGAAAGCAAGGTGAACACCCCAGAAATACAAAGTCCTGGCAGCACTGTGGTCTCTGGGTCCATTACTGCTGAGCCCAGCTGCATTTGTGTGCTTCCTTTGAGTTGGTTGCTCCGCTTTGCCCTTGGATTTCATGAGCCAAATGTTTCCAGTTTATTAAGTAAATGTAAATTTGGTTTCTGTCACTTACAACCAATTTGTCCTGACCACTCCAGTGCCTCGTTCAGTAGCTGATGGGTTTCTCACCCATAGGAACGTCCCCACTGATGGATGAGCAAAGGGCTTTGTCAGACACCTATTGGACACCTTGAGGCCTGGTTAAGAAGAGACACCTCAACCATGAAATCAATAGCTGGTGAGTCTGCTAGGAGAACAGTTAAAACAGGGTAGTAAAGCCTGGCCTGGAACATCAAAAGGAGGATAAAGTGTGCTCTTACACCCAGGCCAGGAAACAAATCTACTCTCCTGCTCCCAGTGGCTGGCGAGGAGACCTTCTGGACAGAAGCAGATAACAAGGAGGCTGTAAGGGGAGTGAGGTTATCATTTCTAAGTGAGGAAATCCTGATGTTCAGAGAGTTGGATCACTTTTTTACAGACTGAGGAGAGGGAAAGTTCTGCTGGAAAGCACAAGTCTCAGTCCGGTGGGCGAGAGTCCCATCCACTCTCAGATGCTTCTACTTTCAACAACGATAGTGCCAGGCATCTGAGAAATGGGTAACTTAAAGATACTTTCCAGGTATTTATTTAGTTTGGATTAAGGACAAACAAAATAATTAAGATAGGGATGAAAACATAGGAGTTAATTTTACCATTTTCTTTTTGTGTATGTTTGAAATTTTTCAGAATTAAAAGTTTAAACATATACACACACGGTTAAAACTTAACCCCCAGCAACTCCTTAGTTGCAACTTTTATCCCTTTCCTACCCTGACCCAATACTAATGGCCCAAAAGCCAAGGGAAAAATAAATTTGACCATATGAGTGAACTTGGATATTCCAGTGCTGAATCCCTGAGTGATTCAGTGACACACACACAAAAACGCAGGAGAACCCAAACAGAAAACTCATACATACCACCTAAAATTTTGTTTTTCTTAAAAAACAAACAAAAAAGGCCCACACAACCTAAAGCAGTCCAAAAAAAAAACCCTCTCACTCTCTTTTTTTAATGAATCTGGCCCTAGGTCAGAAAGACATTTGAAGTCATAAATCAGAAATTAGGTGTGAGGAAACCAAGACCCGCCCATACATGGAAAACCACATTCTCGAACATAAAATAATAAATGATATCATGTCATATAAAAACTCTATAAATATATCACTATATTACATAAGTAGGCACTTAGTATGTATCTATAGCTGTATCTATATACAAATATAGATGTAGATACATACATATAAGAAATTGAAACAAAACATGACAAGTATGTGAGCTTCAGGTTCCTCCGAAGACCCACCTCCTTGCAGGAAGCCAACGTGTGGAGCCAGTCGCAGTGAGCAGCCCATTCCTGCTCCTCTCTGTGCTACTCCGCACACACCCCGAGACACCCAAATTCTAAGCTGCCTTTGCTCTCCATAAACCCTGACCTCCATGCTGCTGCTCAGGACTTTGTCAACAGCCCTCACCTCCCCACTGGCGGCCTGTAGGCACCAATTTCTCTACCTCCTAAGGCCCCTTGGTAGGCAAATAACTTGGCATATTTGTTTTCTGGGAAAAGTCAACCCCTTGATGTTTAATTTCACCTTTCTGGAACATTGGAATAAAGGCCAAACACATCATGAGCCACAGGGAAGCACTGGGGCCAGGGCAGAGCCTGACTCACTGCCATGCCCACCATCAGTGCCACCAGGCCCTCCCCTGAAGTACCAAGACTCGGGGCAGGCTGGGCTGCGGTACTTGTGCTACCTGGGATCTGCGGTACGCATGTGCACATGCATTTGTGAATAACCAAACTATAGACTTTGGATATATAAGTCTACCCTCCGCATCACCCTCCCCAAATAAGATCAGATCAACCTATCTTTCCAACTTGTACTTTTCAGAAATTTGTAGGGGGCGGGGGGCAGTACAGTCGGTATCAACTGGGGACTCCTATCATAAGCCCTTTCAGCCAAGTTGCATATCAAGAAAACGTCCCAGGCCACTGATTTCTTTTCCGCTGAGTCTCCGCACCTCACCCCCAGCCAAGAAGCATGGGAAGAACATTGGAGGTTAGCATGTCCATCCATTACTCCCCACAGACCTTTCCTAGCCCAGGGCCAGTGGGTGGCTGCTGGCCATTCAGCCCTCGGTGATTGAATATCCCAGGCAGAAAGCTATGCTATGGCTCGACTCCCAGGTACTGGAATTTGGCTCCTGGGAGAAAAGAGAACATGGGCCCAGCCACAGCCTTGGGAAGAGGTGCACGCCCGGCTGGGCTGTCCTGGCCTTGCCATCCTTTGCTGAGAAGATGCATGGAAGCAGACACACGCGTGCACACAGTCTGTGTTGACTCCTTCTGGAAAAGGGATGCCCAGGATGCCACACACATACTTGCACAGATGCACCCGCCACTTGGGGAGCAGAGGAGAGCGGTTCCCGGGCACATGCACATCCTACACATACGTGCCCAACCCGTGTTGTCAGCACTGCAGCCCACAGGGGCCTCTCTGCCCAGCCTTCCCGGGCAGTAGTGATTTCCAGTCAGCCCAGGTGTTAAGCCCCTGCCATTTTCTCCCCCTTCGGCCTGTCTCTGTCCCTCCCCCTGCCCTCCCACACTAAGTGCTTTCAGGCCACACAATGAGTGGGAGGAGGAGAAACACTTCTATTGAGGAAGGCGTTTTGTTGTTTCATCCCCAAGGGGTGGGGGGGCTGAGGTAGGGAAGAAGGGGGACCCACAAAATTTCTAATAAGCAGTTTCCTCAAAGCTAAAATGATTTTCTTTAATTGCTTAGTGGGAACAGTTTATTGTGGGGTCTCGGCCCTCCCCCCAGCCTAATTGACTTACTGAAGTTTAACAGGGGCTTTCACCTGGAGAGACTGCAATTACTCCCCCCACCCCACATTCGTACCTGGGCTCTCCCCACAGGGGGCCTTTGTTCCCCCTAAATACAGCAGTGACACAAATGTCCTCAGCAGCAGGGGAACGCATGCAGGGAAGTGGTAATTTTCAGCCCAACGCAATTAGCTGAGGGCTTTTCAGCCTTCCCAGTGAATGGTGGGGAAACTTCGGCATGTGGGAACGGTGAGCTGGGGCTGCTCTGTGCAAGTCAAACAAAAGAGGCCTCTGAATTGGGCCCCGTGGTGAGCCAGACCAGGGCCGGAGGGGGCAGCTGGGACGCAGGGGGGAGCTGGACGTGGACCTACATCATCACCCACCCAATCTGCGTCTTCCAATCAAGGCCAGTGGCCCCAAACAGCTTTCCACGAGGCAGAGGCACGCAAGACAGTTGACGTGTACGTGGCAGCACAGCCCCGCGTTTATGAGCGGTCGGTGGGACTGGGCTTGGGGCCACAGGGCTCCACCCCAGAGGGCCCAGGGCCGGAGCGCACAGCACACGTTGGACCTTCACAGATACCCGAGTCAGGAAGCTTTAGGGAAAGTGATTCTCCTGGGAGTGTGGAGACAGGGAGACCTAGGGCTCTAAACCTACTGTTGCTACCACAGCAGCTTCTACCCTCCCCACCCCCGCCCCGCCCCGCCCGAGGAAAGAGAGTTCTCCGCTTAGGGGTGGCTTTGAGGCAAGGGAGGCACAGGGCGAAAGCAGTGTGTGGCTTATCTGGGGTCAGAGCTGAGGTGCCCAAAGGCCAGATGTGGGCTCCAGCAGTGGAAATAAGGTAGTTACTGCCAGCCTCCCAGAGCCGGCCCCATGAGAGCCCTGACCCAGACCCAGGAGAGAGCGAACGTAGCAGTTCTCCTGGAAAGAATAAAAAAATTAAAAACAAAAACAGAAGGGCTGGTGGGCAAACAGCTGTGCCTGGGTGAGAAAGAGAACCAGGAGCTGAGAGCACCGCCAGGCGAGAACACAGGCGCAGGCCAGGGCCAGCACGGAGCAGGCGGCCCTGGGTGCACCGGGAGGGACATTCAGTACCAGAGGAGTTGCTCATGTGCTGCCTAACCTTGGGCAAGCCTGTCACCTCCTGCGGCCTCACACTTCTTGTCTGTAGAATGGGAAACAGTTATACTAGAACAATGTTTTCTAACTTTTAAAAACAGCAACAGGAACTTCTGTGAGTTAGTGTCTCCAGTGGATTTATAAAACAAGCGCCAGGGGAGCTGGGCAGGTCAAGCAGAGGCGGGACGTGGGGGCTGAGCCCGGTCCATGTGCCCTCCAGTCCTCCTGCCTCTGCCGCAGACCTTTGGAGCTTTCCCTGGAAACCCCAGAGCCAGACACACCCCGGGGCTACTCCGTCACCAACTGGAAGACCCAGCAGAAGGATCAATGAAAAGGAGCAAAGCGGGGACTCCCGCCACGGGCCACTCTCTGCTGCCCTGCCTCCGCACTGCCCTCCCCGCACACCGACAGAGCTGGGATCACACCACACCCTCACTGTGGTCAAAAACCTCACCCAACACAACGGCGTCTCTGAGAGCCCAGGTGAATTATACTCAGAGCAACCATGGCTGGGGGCAGGTGGAGCAATCTGGCATACGGCTTGTAGGTGGTGGTCAGGTCATGCTTTTTGCCTGTTCATCCAACAATGAGATCTAGCCATAATAATGACTGCAATATGTTGTGCTACCCCATCCCGCTCCTTCACTGGCTTGGAATAACTCTCTTCTCCTCACACCCCGCTTCTCCTGGAATAACCTCTTCCTTCTGGGAGCAGTCCGGACCAATAACCCGCAGGGGACAAGCAGTCCTGTGCACTCAAAACAACAGGCTCAGCTCTATCACATCTGGCCTGGACTCCGTCTTTTCAGCCTCTGCTGTCCCTGCGTCAGCCTTGTGTCAGACGGAGCTCCTGCTCTAGGGCTGACCACCCCTCTCACAGAGCAAGGTCTTACCCAGACAGTTGCTGAGCTAGAAGCAGACAGAGATGGGGGCCTCGTGCTTTCAACAAGTACCTCAGGGCTATCCAAGCGGGCCCAGTGCTGGGTGCTGGGGTGTTCAGGAAAAACAAAACTCGCATAAGCTTGCCCTTAGGTAGCTTGAAGTCCAACCAGAGAGTCAAACCTTCAATGCACATTTTTTAAAAAACTGGAAGCCATTCAAGACAATCAAGAAGCTCTGATCCCAAATGACAGTGAGATCGCTCTGGGCCGAGAAACCAGACAGTGAAGCACAGCATTTGAAAAGCACACACTCCAGAGTCAGATGCCCAGGCTCAAACCCTGGGAGCGTCATTAATTAATCTCTCTTAGGCCTCAGTTTCCTTACTTGTAAACTGAAGATGGTGACAGCACCTATCTGGGAAGATTAAAGAAGGTATCAAGGGGTCAGCATAGTGCCTGGCACTGAGTTGGCACTCCACAAGCGTCCGTCATCCTCATCCTCATCGTTACCACCATCATTGGCTGAGCAATAGGGAGACACTGGGGACTCATGATCAGGAAGTGGCTTAGTGAGAGAAACCTGTATTGTTTCCCTCCTGAGGCATCAAGAACCAGGTAAGAAGAGAGACCTTGGGTTGCCTGTCCCTATTCTGCGGACCACTTCAGAAAGCTCCTGTCAATGCTGATGACAGACAGGACAAATTTAACCTGGCTAGGGCCACGGGAGATCCTGAGTCAACCAGGGGCCTTAAAGGGGCAGACTGGAATTTGTGCCCCCTTAACTGACCGCAGCCCCCGTAGCCTCCTCCCACCCTTCACTCTACCGTCAGCCTGCTGGCTGGAACGCGGCGGCCCCTGTGCCAAAAGGCCCAGGCTAGACAGGAGGCCAGGAGGCACAGGTGGTTCTCAGAGGAGATCCCTGGGCTCCAGAAGCATTTCCCCCACAGGCGCAGCGAAACTGAGGCTTGTTGTTGGTCAAGGCGCCTTTGCTTGTTTGGGCTGCAGCCCAGACAGTGAGGCGGCTGGGCAGGCCAGGGGACTCAGCTGCCTTTGGAGGGGAGGGGGACGGCGCAGCGGCAAGCCCTTCTGGCACCGCCTTCCTTCTTCCCGGGGTTTCTCACTTCGTTCGGCACAGCAGCCCGAAGGAGGCTGGGGAAGCACTTTTCACTACCCAGCAAACACAGTCTCATGGAGAGGGAGAAAGATGAAAGGTTTGGGGGTTTTTAAATTTGGTTTTGGGGTATTTAGGTGGTTTGAAAAAATAATAAAAATAAGTTGTTTCTGCAATCCAATTAATTTCAAACCCAGATTCAGATCAGGAACAGCCAACAGTGATCCCACAGCACCTCGTACCTATTACTATCCCTCTTCCGAGACCTGAAGTCCCAGTGGAGCCAGAGTTGGTCCCAAAGTGCCTGGTGGGCATTTTTCTACCTCTTGGTGATGGTGGTGAGGAGGAGCACAAGCATGGCTCAGTCAGCCTGACCTCAAAACCCTGGGCCTCAAGTCTCCCAGGTCCACACAGGCCCACACAGCCCTGCCAGTCCTGGGTGCGCAGCCATGGCTGTGCCAAGCCTCCAGACGGAGGCCCGACACCAGAGGCTGCCAGAGCCTGCTTCTTCCCCAGGACCATGTTCCCTGGGCCTGGGCCTGGGCCTGGTCAGGGCTCCTGCCAGGGGCCAAGGAGAGTCCAGTGATGACCATATCTGTTTCCCTCCTTAATTCCAGAAAAGGAGCCCCACCTTTCTACCTCTGCTGGCTCCCTTCTACAGGGCCCCAGGGCGCTGACTCCAGACCTCCCCTGGTCCTCCCACCTTAGAGAAGAAGAGGGGAGGGGCTCTTCTCACCAGGTCTTTGATGCAGAAGAGATTTTTCAGATTTTTCACGTAGGTGTTTAGGACAATCCGGGGCTTGGGAATCCCTTCCCTAAGCAGCTGCCTGCCATCCGGTCTAATTCCTCGAGGCTAGCCCTACCACTTACGCCGCATCCTCATTTCTTGCTTTGGAACAGATTTGTTCTGGTGACATGTTTTTGTTCTTCATTTTTGAAATCACAAACTATAAAAACTATGGGCCTCTCTCTGGAGAATCATTAGGATACTGACAAGATCATTTGATGAAGTTTCCTTTCTTTCCCACTAAGCCACTTGGGATGGAATACAAACCTTTGAGAAGAATGAAAAGACAAGACACAAACCTGCAAGCACACTTGACAGTGGTGTGGGCTCCTGATTTACTGGCTGGGTGACCCAGCTCACTTCAGGCTCTCACTGCCACACAGTACCTATGCCAAACGCTGGACACTGCTAGCTGCTGACCTGAGGTACCCTCAAGAAGGTTTCTAGAGAAAACCAACTTCCCATCCACGCCTCAAATCTCCCTCTGTGAAAAAGCCAAGGAGTTCAGGCCCTGATGATAACCTGCTCTCAGAAGCCTCAGGTCAGCTGCCACCTCACAGGCCCGGGCCCTCTGCCAACTTAGCAGCACCTGCCCTCGCTCAGGGTCTGCGTTCTGCCCTGGGGCCACAGCCACTCCCTGTGACTTGCTTGAGGAGCACATAACTTCTTTCAGAAAACGTTTGCTTGCATTCCACCAACAGGAGGAAAATTCACAGGGAAGGACAGTCCCAGGGAGAAGGCTGGGGAAGACAACCTAGAGAATAAAAGGACTTCAGGAAACACAGTGATGGCCAGAAACTCAGTAACTAGGTTCCTAGCTACTTCTCCATGCTCTAGGGAAAACGAAGCAAGGACCCAGTGGCATCCGCATACACCCCCACTCACTTATGCTGAGGTGTCTTCTTGAGATGACGCTGTACCAGGGGAAGCAGTGACATCAACACAGAGTAATGGAGGTGAAAGGCAGGATTCCCTGTGGATCATCTCAGGAGAGGGTGTTCCTGCTTAGGGGGAGGGACCAAGGAACCTGCCTGCCACCCTGACACCCACAGATGCACAGGCTCTGGGACAGGCAAAGATCCTCACACAGCTAGGAAGAGAAGGGCATAGGACCTGTGCCTGAAAATAAAATAAAATAAATAGCACTGGCCATCTACTGCTCAGCTAATTTTCATGAGGAGCTAACTGCTTCCTCTGATCACCTGTTCTCCTTTCCTTGGGGAAGTGAAAGCACACAAAGGGATACTTTTTCCTCTTTTTGGGGAGGAATGGGGGAGGAGGAAAGAGGCAGATGAAAGACGCTGTCTCCTACAAGTGCTCAGTAAACTCACATCCAGGGTTCACCCAGTCGCTGCAAGGTCCCAGGCTGAAGAACAGGATTAGGCCTCCATTAGGAATTAGGTCTACCCAACACAGAAAGACATCCTGCGTATGTAAAGTCCCAGGAACCTCAGGGAGGATGAGCTAAGCACAGACTTTTGCTAACAGCAAAGAATGGTTTGTGTGAGAGGGAACAAAAACTCTAGGACTTTGATGAAGGCACAACAAGCATTGATTCTAAGTGATATTCTGTACCCCAGCTCTTGGGACCTCAGTCATGGGAGAAACTCTCCCATGACAAATCAGTACCTTTTCTCAGCTTTCCTGAGAACAATGAATACCGGATACACTCTGAATCAGTTTTCTTAGGGACTGATTGGACTTCAGGCATGAGCCCTAGGATGGCAGCAGCAGTAAAGGGAGTCAGAACTTTAAAGCCAACATCACCTGACTGACTGAGATAACATTCCCTGGGCAGGACGAGGCCACCTCTGCCTAGGCCAAGGTCCGTATGCACCCAACCAGGCCCAGTTAAAGGCCAGTCCACCCCAGGCCTTCCCTGGCCCCAAAGGTGAAATCCGGGGCACACTGGAAAACAGCAGTTGTCGGCTCATTGCTCTGCCCCTGAATCTCACCATTTTGTACTTTTAATACAAACTTTAAAATGATCAAATATCTGGTCTCCCAGGAAGGCAGGGTTTCTGATCAACATTTTTATTGTCAGTCAAAATTCCTCAGTCTTCTTCCAGAAGTGAGGTCCCCAGCCCCACCAGGGCTTCCCCACTCCTACCGACAATGAATGAGGGGCACCTCCAAGCACCCTCCCACTGGCCCGTCTCCCTCTCTCCACCTTGCTCCAAACTCTCCTTTAAAATCTTGGGTGCTCTGCTAAGTTACCAAGAGCAACTCCTGACTCTTCCTCCAACTAAATATAATTACACTTTTAAAAGGAAAAAAAACAGTCCAGAGAATCCCCCAAAAGGCCTGCTGCACTCTTCCCCTTGTAATGAAGCTTAATAATGAAATGCCCTGCACTCCAATTAGTAAGAAATGCTCATTTTCTCCAGCTGAACACCCCCTATAGATATATCTAATTTGTTTCCATGATTCCATCTCCTTCCTCCATCGAGTCTGCATTTAGAGGTTATGATCTATTGGTGCCGTCCCAACCCTGCCAGGACAGCCTGAGGAGCAACAGTGTTTTCTTGGAGCCCCGATGTGACCATCCTTGGCACCCCTTCCCCCCGTTATCACGTCCGTACACATGAGCTCGGACTCTTTCAGGCCCTTTATGGGCTGTCCACAGAATGGAAGAGGAGGGTGGGAAGAAAGAGCATTTGGAAAAATTTAGGGAAAAGAACAGTAAAAGGAAAAGGGGAGGGGCTACGCATTGCTGCGAGTGCCTATTTCTCAATGAGAGAAATGTTCTCTGCCACAGAGCGGCCCGGAGCAGGAGCCGCTCCCTCCTGGTAGACCCCTTTGGGAGGCAGGCCCCTCAAAGGCCTTGGAGCTCCAGCTTCTTTTCCCTCGTCAGGCCTGGCAGTGTGACTGGCACCAATTCCTGAGACAGTCTGAAGGGTGCCAAAAGCAGCACAGAGGAGCCGCTGTGCTCGGGGAACCTTGGCGGGACGCCTCTCCAGGGCCACCTCATCTCAGTGGCCAGCCTCCATCTCTGCCTTCTGATCAGATGGAGAATGAAGACACAGTTCCTTTCTAACAACCTGATCCCCCGAATGAAGGCCTCGCCCCCAGCACCACGCCCGATGCCAGGGCCACGGCCTGGCCATGGCGGGAGTAGGCCAGTCATCCCCACCCGCCCTTGACTCAGGAGTTCCCCTGGGTCTCCCTCTCTCCAGAAGCAGAGCAAACCACCACCAGGCGGATGCTCCCAGCGTCTCCCTCTCCTCAAGTCATGCACATGCCTCTTCTCTCTCAGCGAGGCTGGGGGCCCAGAATGGGCAAAGGCCTTTCCCTCAGCTCCCGGCCAGAGGCCACAAGGTGGCGGAGTGAATGGTAAAGGCAGAAGTCCTCCTGCTGGACAATCCCTTCTGGGTCTACCTGTGATGATGCCCTCGTTCTCTTCACTGGGGAAAATGCCTCCCATTCTGTCGCTAGTTTCTAGGGACTCCTCCCTCAACTGCTGGAGATAAGCATTTGAGATTTGCCGATGCTCCCCCAGGCATTTGCTCTTTTCTGCCTGGTCCTGCCCCCTCCTGACCCTTACCAGTTGCAGGGTAGTCATCTGCAGCAGACCTGCGCTCCCCCAGCACTCCTCCTGTCGGTCCCCACCTCCTCTGAGCCCCTGCAGGCAAGGCCCTGCCCTGGCTCCCTGAAGCTCACAATCTGTGCTCCTGCCAGACTCAGTCACAAGAGGGGTGTAACTCACTTCAAGCTGGCAGCCCTGTGTGGTAGAAGTACCCACCCCCCTTCAAGGGATGGGGGCCCAAGCAAGCGTGTGCCTGTGCATCCCAAGGTGCTCTTGTTTTCTGGGCACCCCGCACAGTCTGTGACAGACACATGGATGGGGGAATCCTCTGCCAGCCAGAATTGGCACCTCACCCTACCTCTCAAATCTGCCACTAGCCTCCAGGGCCGAAGACCCTCCAAGAAGAAGAGGCCCTGCAAGACAAAGACCTGAGCCACCCGCCACCCCCAGCCCGGCCTCCCAGCCCAACACAGGCCCGCATTAAAATCAACACTCCGTGAACACACAAAACTGACAGGGCAGAGGGGGAGCACACATCAGATACAAAGATCGGGCTCTCGGGAGACGCGGCCTGTTGGTCTCCCATGTTAGCTCCAAGTGACTAAGCGCAGGGTGGGAAATAAGGCCGTCGCGGCGGCCAGAGCTCCCGCCTGCGCTCCAGGTTCGACAGCCTTTTCACTGGGAAGATGCCTCTGCCTGGAAAAAAATGCAAGCATTGTGTGGGGACCATGAATGCATGCGCCTCTGCACATTCCTTCAAGAAGAAGAAGAACACTAGTCCCTGAGCCCCCAGCCCTGTGCCCCAGCGATTGTGCCGGCCTGCGACACACTGCACATGCCACCTGGTCCTTCCCCCCAGGCCCCCAGCTCTATGAGTGGTGGGAAGGGGCCCGCCAAACACCCTGGCTTCATTGTGCCCCAGAAAGAGGGGACTAATTACTCGCCTACACTCTGGAGCGCCCAGCCAGGGAGAAAACAGAGGCCAGTGGGGTGGAGAGGGTGGGAAAGGGGGGGTGGTGAAGAAGGGAGAGAGAAAGCCACAGGATATATTTCAAAGTTTCTCTAGCAATTTGGGGGTGGAGGAAAGAAAGGCTGGTCCTGATGTGAAATCATACAGAGGTCAGGGCTGGGTCTCCCACCCTTGTGAGAAAGTGGTGAATCGGGGACGGTTTATCAAACAATCATTTTTTTCTTTTGAAACCAGGAGGCAGCAGCTTGGACAATTCTGCAGATGTGCTTGATGAGTTAGGGACAAAAATGGCCCTTCTCTGCCCCCCTCCTCCCCTCCTTCTCTAAGGGCTCCCATAGGGGGTTGCTTCTCCCTCCACTGCCTCCGGGACCCTCCCCTCCCTTCTTCAGTGGTCAGCTGAGACCCCCACCCACTGCTTGCCTTTGTACTCTTGGCCTTTGGACATACTGACAGGGGCCTTTATGAGACCCCAATCAAGACCCCCATGTCACAGGTACCTAGTAGAGACACCAGACCTTTTCAAACAAGGGACAACAAGGAAAATCGGCTGGCCCATTGTCTCCCCTCTGTGCTAAGTGAGATGAAAGGGGCCCGCGGCCCCCTCCCTAGAGCCCGCCTGCCAATCACCTCTAGTTATTAAGGTCACAATGTGTAACTTCTTTTGACCTGCACCTAATCAAAGATTCACCGGCCCTTTCAAATCCGAATGGGGAGGAGGGGAGAGATTCCCTCCCATAAACCCAGCAAACTCTCCCTCAATAAAATTTCTCTCTCTGATTCCTTCTCTGCTTCCCATCTCCACCCCCTCGCTTCTCCTTACTCCGCCCTCCTCACCACTAGCTTCAAACACAAATGACAAGCCCCATGGAATTACTACCCCAAAAACCTGAGGGGGATTTTGAAAATTTCTATTTAATTCTCTTTAAAGAAAAAGTTTTTAGACAGGCACAGTTGCCCAAGCAAGCCCAGAACCTGAGCAGCCCCTGTGGCTCTGAAGCCAAATCTCTCCAAATGGCCAAGTGGTCAGTAGGCTCTCCTCTCTCCCCAACCGGCCTCTCTTGCTTTCCCCTGATACCACTACGTATGAAGAAAGCTACAAGGATTAATGATACTGCCTCACTTCTCTACACTCACGTCCCTAGCTTAGCTGCTGACCCTCCCCACAACCCAGCTTACTCTAAGGGAGTTTGTGAGCTGAGGGGAAAAAAATTACCAAGTCTGAAGTAGGCAATCCTCAAGAAAAATAAATAAATAAATAACCATAGGGTAGAACAAGAGAACAAGGGCCAGAGGAAAGAACTTGAGAGAGAGCGCAAAACTTAGAATTTTTAGTTTGAAAGTACAAAATGTTTAAATCAAGCAAGGAGAATAAAATGCTTGCAAATTTCCATGCATCGCTATCAAGGCTGTGACTTTGATTTTATCTCTCGTATCATCACTTAGAATAAGGAGGAGACCTAACAAAGCAGCTAGTGATAAGTGAATGCATGTAAATTGCCCAGTCTAGTCTTATTGGATGCTCTGCTCTCCTGATGGCACTTTTTGCCTCTTCGTTCTCCTTGCCAGGATATCTTTATTTCTTTCTGAGCTTTCCTTTGGTGCTAATCCCTCAGTTATTTCAACTATGGTCTCCAAACTGATGCCTTCCGCATCTTGACCCCAGATCTGAGCTCCAGGCCACCTTCCTGGCTGTCTCTGGTCATTGATGCCTGACTCTGCCGTCACCAACACAAATCAACATGTCTAAAAAAGAACTCGGCCTTCTTGAAGCCAGGGTCCCCTTTAATCATCAGACTCATAGAGGAACTCATGTGGGTTTCTTCCCTCTCTCCCCGAAATGTAGTCATGACTGCTTGCTTATAGGCTGTGTCCTCTGTTTTTCCTGGATCCAGGTTGCCTTCCCACTGTCTCAAGGAGTCCCTTATTGCTAACAAAGTGTACTCCCAGAAAAGTATACAAACAGCCCCAGTCCACCCCCCGCCAAAGTATCCTATATACTGTGCCACCACGTAAACCATTTAATAGCTTCAATCTGGCCAAAAATATTCTATGGTTCCCTATTATTCTCAAGTTAAATTCATGCTCTCCTCTTCAAAGCCCTTTAAAAAACCAGGCCACAAACTCCACTCCAGCCCCATTGTCTACCACATCTTTACACAAGCCTTCCACTTCAGGCAGCCAAACTTGCCTGCTTTGAACCCTCAAACCTACACTGAGCTTCCCATCCCTTATGTCTTTGTTCATACCCATCCCCTTACCTCAAATTCCCTTATGCAACTTAAGATGTACTAGCCTGGGAATCCCACTTCAAATTCCATGGCACCCAAGAAGCTCCCCTGATTTAACAAAAAAGGCTACTGCTTTCCTCTGATTTCCTGTCAATAACCTTGGTAACTGATGGTTCTCGCACTGCATACATAATAGTGGAATAAATGTGAGGACTTGCAGATTTATTGGACGATTAGCCCCTGGGTGGCAAAAACTGTCTCTTGTGCTACTTCACATTCCCTGCGTGACCTTGCACATTATAGTATTCTTGACACATCTGTAAGGCAGGCTCTCAGAAATATACATTACACACAAAAATGTTTCTGAGTTTACATCGCCTTTTCAGACAAATTCCAGTATTTTAACTGAGTTATTTCCCCACAAAATGTTCTCAGCATGAAACCATGTTTAATGCTGCAAAAGTGAATGTAAGGAAGGACCTCTTCAGGGTGATAGAAATATGCTAAATTGTGGTGATGGCTGCACAGCTCTGTAAATCTGCTAAAAGTCATGGAACTGTATACTTAAATTATACACTTAAAGTGGGTTAATTTTGCCCTGGCTGGTGCAGCTCAGTGGATTGAGCACCAGCCTGCAACATAAAGGGCCACCAGGTCGATTCCCAGTCAGGGCACATGCCTGGGTAGTGGGTCAGGTCCCCAGTAAAGGGCGTGCGAGAGGCAACCACACATTGATGTTTCCCTCTCTTTCTCTCTCTCTTCCTCTCTGTCTAAAAATAAATAAATAAAATATTTTTTTAAAAAGTGGGTGAATTTTATGGTATATATATATATATATATATATATATATATATATATTATACTTCAATAAAACTGTTTAAAAGAAAAAAATAAATGTGGGTGCATGCATCTTTAATTTAAATAACTGTAAAGAAAAGAGGAAGAATTCTCTGTATAGCTGCCTGATACTAAAACAGACATTTAAATGTAACTTACATTTTTTTCTAATTATAAAAATAGTCTCATAAAAAATTTAAATACAAAAAAAGTTAAAAAAAAAAAAAAAGGTAAATGTGAGCAGAGATCCGCCACATAAGAAATAACTCCAATGAGACAGTCAAATAAATGACTATCATACTGTTCTGTGACCTTTTTTCATTTAACAATGTTATGACATCTTTGGGGATCAATTAAAATATATCTACATCATCCCTTTAATAACTATGTAGTACTCTGTTGAATGAATGTACCATAAAATATTTAACCAGACCCCTATTAATGGATATATATGTGTTCTTAATACAAGTCTTTATATATACATCTTGCATACTTGTCTGGTTATTGCCTTAGGATAAATTCCCAGAAATAAAATTTATGTGTCAAAGGTTTTCACATTTTTATTTTGATACTCACTGCCAAACTAATACAATTTTAAAACCCTAACTTTTCCTCTCCTTCTTCCTGGATATAGCCCCCCCTTTACTAGCCTACAAAGAAGGATTTCCCTGGCCACTGACCTTTAAGAAGTGGAAGAATCCTTTGAACAACTTTTTTGTGTTAATTTTTTGTTTTAATTCTCAACCACAGCTCACCCTGGATACCAGTGATTCAAACTGGTCAGGAAAGTAGAGCGCTTCAAATTAATTCATGTGTCCCTCTGTCTTTGCCAAATGTTACAAATCTCACCCTCATGCCCAGCTGACCCTTCTCTTGGGCTATTTACCATAGGACCCCACCCCACTCACTCACTCGGGTCTCCTCCCATTCAGGCCCAGGAGGAAAGAGGCCAAGGCTTCGCCAGGACAGCTAATGTTACAGCTGCAACAAGACAAAATAACTGGAGAAAGAGAAATATCCTGTAAGAGTCGAGTCCTCTGGAGAAAGAGGGACAGTGGGCCATGTACTCTGAGCTGTATACTCTCCGCAGCCCTGCAGGCCATGGCGCAGTGAGTTCAGGGTGAGGAGCATGTGCTAAGTGATGGCTGATTAAGCCTGGACAGCATCCTAGAGGGAGACTGTGCTCCTGAGACGCCAGAGTTTTGACCATGCACCACGGGACTGACCCAGGGCAAGACTCGAGCTAATCTCTTTCAAAATTCCCCAATTAATGAAGAAGGGAGGGAGGGACACTCACGGTGGTCATGGGCAGAAAGGGGTTCATTTCAGTTTACCCTGCACACCTCAGCCTTTCCTTCCCTCTCTGTTCATGTCACATGTGCAACAGAGCCACACAAAAAGGAGGAGATGCAGCCCCCACAGCTGCACAGGGCCTTTACTACTGAGGCACATTTAAACTTGAAAGGCTCTTCCTTCTAGCCTTTGTGTCTTCCTATCTAGTTCAGCTTCTAGAAAGAAGCCAGTATGAAGCTTCTCACCCAACCACTTACAATGCCAGCATAATGAGAGCAGTGGCCATCCCCTACCTATCTCCATTTTCATCACCACCAGAAGCAATGCAGACTTAAGGGTCCAGCCTGGGAGCAGAAAGCCACACCTCTCTAGATGGGGCCAACGGAGCCTGGGAAATTGAGAATGGAATAAAGGCCTGCTGGCCCCACATTCTGCTTCATCAAGCCTACCCACGGAGTTAGGAGGATCGGAGAAGGCATACGATGAAGAGCCTTGGCTTGAATGCCTTCTGTAAGCAGGCAAGCTCCTGCTTCAAGATGCACACTCTTCAGCCTGTACACACAGGCTCCAGCCCCCAGGGCCGGTGTGCACATTTTCTAAAATGTACTGACTTTAGATGGGGCTGCTGTTTCCAGCCTGCTGTGAAAATCAAGATACTACAGCATGACCACCATGGCCATTGTTCCAGAAGCTGGATTACGGCTTTGCTGGAGGAAGGAGCGAGGAGGAGACAGCAGGGCAAGCTGAGCAGGGCCAGAGACAAATCTGAATACAAGAACATGGAAAAAAGAGTGTGTGGGGGCGGGGGGGGGGGGGGGGGGTCACATGAAAATATGATTTATAATTATTTTAATCTCCTAAAAGTTTCTCTCTCATTACTGTAATTCCCATTTGCAAATAAAGACTCTTCTGAAGATTTTGGATGTTATCACATCCCAACTGGCACTCCACCGGCCCCTCCTATACTTTTTTGTTCCCCATCCATGTTTTAAATTTGCATTGCAAACTATGAAAAAGGAAAGCTTCTGCAGAAAGCAATTTCCTGGGCCAGCAGCTCTTGGACTAATATTCCCTTTGCAATTACCATGGCTTCTGTATGCACGTACTCCCCTCCCTCCTCCCTCCACTCCTCCCTCCTATGCCAGCAACTTCTGCTTGAGCCAAGTCTGTCTGACAGGGCACTACAGACCATGCTACAAACTACCTGCTATGAAAATGCCCTGGCCAGAGAAAGGGGCAAGAACCAGTTGGGAAAAGGGGCAAGGATCCTGGGTAGTCACCTTAATAGGCAACCCCAGAGGCATAGGGGTAGCACACGGCATGTAACTCTTACAAAAGATGGCAAATAAAACCGCTGCTCCCCAAAGCTCATAATCTGAAACTTCAAGAGTCCTGTTCAAAAAACTGCTAGAGAGGCACAAGGATAAGCAGCTGTCCAATCCACAAAGCCAAAGATCTTTTAGTACTGGTCTGAAGGAAGAGCAAAATATATTTGTTGGCTTGCTGAGGCATAAATGCATCCTTTGTGGCCATCATACTTAGAAACTCTAGTCAGCACAGCAGAATTCAGAATCCACACAGACCCTTATGATTCACAGCATCTGTACAGCCAAGCTCCCATGTCAACAGTGGCAACATACTCTATTGTTGGTAGTGTACACGGATGACTACTCTCCTTCTTGGTGTGAGAAAAATGTCCCAGCTCTTGGGTTCCAATCTCCCAACCTCCCAAAATGGAACTATTCTGATAGAGAAACTTACTGCGGGTCACTGCTACAGGGAAATGGTCATGGGCAGCAGAATTCCTGTTCTTAGGTCTTAAGCCCATGACCAAGTAGAGCCAAGCATGACTGTCCTGAACTTGGAAAAGAAAAGAAACACAGCTGACACTATGGACTGCCATCTAGAGATCCCAGGGGCGAGGACTGTCATAGATGGAAAGGGGGAAGCACATTTTCAAAAAATTTGGCTTGAGATAAGTAGAAAAACAAGCAATTCAAGATGGCTCCAAACTAAAATACTGAAATCTGCTCCAAACTGCCTGACATCCACCTATTTGCAAGATGATAGCAGGGCAATCCTTCTACCTCTGATATGACCCTCCCCCCACCATACACAAATGTATATTAATGCTACTGATCCAGCCACGTGCCCATCATTGCCCTTTTCACTCAGGTCCACCCAAGCCCCAGTCTACTTACAAGAATAAGCTCCACTGGCTCAAGAAACTAAAAACACAGATATTTCATGAAGATCCCTCTTTTGACTGATCTTAGTATTACAGCTAACAGGTGGGGAAATCTTAAATATACGAGTATTATCATGACAGGGCCACTGGAACGGATCAGTGCCATAAGTCAGACAAGACTAGAAGTTTCCGCCCCACCATCAGGTTCCTCTTTAGCCTTGACAGATCAAACTCAAGCCGATGCAGGCCACAGAGATCAGTTCAGTCTCTGAGCCAAAGGTCTTCACAGTGAGGGACCAAAGCTGCCCTGGCTGGGCCTCTGCCGGCCCGTGTCCCAGATTAATCACCACCAGGCAGGGCCTGGACACCAGGCTGCAACCTGAGCCCAGCAGCACCTGCACGGGGGTCACCCTGGCTCCTCCTGCACTCCCCTGGCGCGGGACTCCCAGGCATGAGGGTGTCCACCTGTTGACTGGGTTACCTGGAACAGGAGGGCAAGACACTCAGCCATTTCAATCCTGCAGGTAAGTCAGTATGAGTGTATAAGTGGACAGTGAAGGAAGGAAGGAAGGAAGGAAGATGCAGTGACTCAAGTAGTAAAGTCAAGGCTCGGAGAGAAAGAATATTTCCAGCCTCCGAGAGAAGGAGAAGAAGGCCCAAAGCCCCTCTCTAGAAAGGAAGGCTAGCTCTAGGCCACAGTGGGGGAATTAAGCCCTCAGAGGTCAAGAACTAATGCTCGGTGAGTGCCTGGTATACATTCTCACCATCTACAGCTCTGAAGGATGCTGATGAGAAGGAAAGAGACCAGAGCAGGGATATCTTTTCAAAATACCCCCAAATGCCGCCAGATATGCTAGTGTACAAGGAAGCTTACAAACAAATTTCACTCTGCGAGGTGGAGGAGAGCTTCCAATGAATGCCAAGACCTTGGAAAACAGTTTCTTCGATGATCACCTAAATCTGTATGCTATTTCAAATACCGTACACTCAGAGCTGGCAAGTAGGTGCGGTATGTGTGCACGAGTCTATCTAGTCTAGATGCACTTTTCAGGACCAAAGGACCCTATTATATTGTAAATTCCTCGCAGATGGTAATCTCTTTTATACTGCTGCCTCTCTGAGTAGGAGGAAGTATTCTTGAGGCTCAAAAAAGAAAAAATCAAAAGGAAGAAGATAAGCATGAAGATCTGTATCTTAGCCCGCTCTGTCCCAGGCCCTAACCTGTGACACAAGGAGAAACCACTCAGGGATGCACCCTTTCCCACCTGCCCCATGGCCCCAGGGAACGGAGGGTGGGGAGGGGTTGGAGTCAGATTGAAGTGTGTGTCCCTTGAAAGGGCAGAGAAAAAGCACAGGTCAGATAAGAGGAGAAGGAGCTCCTGCACAGCGCCTTCATTTGAGGGGGAACACCCACATCCTGACTGTTATACCTTGTACCTCCAGAGCTCCATCTCCAGGAATTCCCTTTGAACTCCAGCTGCAACCCAGAGTTACGATAGAGCAGTGGCTACAATTACACACTTGCTTGGAAGAATGGGGGGGGGGGGGTGCCACATGTGACAGGCCATGAAAGGTCCCTGCCTATAAAACAGACTAGAAAACAAACCCTTAATTTAAATGTTAATGAAAGTGCTGTGGAGACATCAGAGGCTTCCCGGCTGCTCAGAGAACAGCTACACCAGCCACAGAATTTATGGCTCCCCTTCACCCTCCCGCCTCCCTCTCTGCCTCATCACCCACTGAAGTTTAAAGAGTAAAAAAAAAAAAAACAACAACAAAAAAAACAACTAATTTTAACATTAACTCCATGCTTCCACCTTGGGATGTGATTGCTAAATTATCTTTAGGCAGAACAGTGATCAAAGGTGGAAAAACACAGGCACATTGCACACACAACCCAGAAAAGTCGGCCACAGCTGTGGCAGGAAAATTATCTTCCCTCTCTCTCCCTGGCGCGATGCAAAAGAAGAAATGGCCATGCAGGCGGGGACTGGGGCCGGGAAGTACAAGCAGGGAGAAGAGAAAGACAACTCTGATCCCTCTAAGGTGCTCTGAGAACTTAGCACACAGGTTACCCATTTGACTGGTCTGTCTCTCCATCAGATGATGCTGTCTAGTTCACTGCTGTTTCCCCAGGGTCTAGCACATAGTAATGCTTAAGTGCCTGGAGAGAGAATGAGAGAGCTGGCAGGCGGCAGGTGGGAGAGAGACGGATGGAGAAAGAATTGAAACACTGCGGCTGAGGGATGGAAAGGTATCCCTGTTAGCAGGGGCAGGGTCTCCATGCATGGACTCTGTCTTCTGCTTTCTACAGCAGCCTCTGTTTCTATTTGTGGTATTGTATTTGTCAGCTCTTGACAACAGAGCCAACCTTGCTGGCCAGGGACAGAGTCGCTCCCACAAATGGGTTCTGGGCCAGCCAGGACTAGCTGGGTTGCTGGTCTCAGGCCAGCAGCTTAGCACATGAGCCTCCCTGTGCCCGTCCTGCCCTGGCTAGTGGCAGGTATCCAGAGTCTTGAGGAAATGAAACCCACCCCTGTCCCTGCGGCATTTCATCCTTGCTACTGATGGACGTACCCGCCAAAGAGGCTTGGCTTAGCATAGGCAATGAACTCTAGGGTGGCAGTCACTGCCCTGAAACTCAGCAGGACCAGACTCCGATTCAGTTGTGTCCCCGCACTGATTCTTTTCCAGTTTTTGGTCATTTCATGCTGGACCAAGGGGCCCACCTAGCATTACCCAGAGCTTCCTTCTTTCTCCAGGTGTCATGCCTCCCCTTCCCCCTATGCCAGCCCCTGGCCCCTCCATGGTGCCTTTGTGCCTCTGACCCTCTCATCCGGGGCACCGCATGAAGGAAGTTCCCTCCTGTGTGCTCTGTAGCCTGGCAGAGTGGAACGCCAAGCTAATTCTTGCCTTAGGAAGGTACCCTGTCCCTCGACGGGCCCCAGGGGAAGCTTTCCTCTTGCCCCAACCCTGGGAAGGAAGAACAGAGAGGTCTTCGAGGTGGCCAGGAGCCAAGCCATCAAGAGAACCAGCTACAACGAGAGGCAAGGCAAAGACATCCATCAGAATATTTTTTCAGGTTATCAAGGTTAGGGATCCTCTTCAAGACCCAAGCTCTCCATCGCCAACCTAAAAAAGCAAAACTCAGAGGCACAACCTTTACTTTTGATTCGTCTTCTCCTAAAAGCACTGAGCAAGTTACAAAGCCCAGGGCCAAAGGATTGCTGAACCACTGGGAACCAAAAGAATCCAAACTGAAAGCTGGCTGCTTCTTTTTCCAATCTTTCAAACCTCTCTGTCAGGGAAAACTCCAGATGCAATTACTTTTCACTAAAGAAAGGTGCATTTCAACAGGCTAGTGAATATGCATCTACCCCCCACACAACACACAGTAAACCCTGTAGCCACTGGAACAAACACCCTGCTCTCCCCAGAAACCCACCCCCTTACCAAACAGTACACAGTGCCTGCTTTCCTTCCAGATTCTCCCTCACCTCTGCAGAAATGAAGCAAGAAGGGGCAGCTGCTCCATCAAAACCCCCCAGAGGCCACAACTCACTTTACAAATTTGAATCGGTACATTTCATGCAGACTTGGACTAATCCCCCCAAAAACAAACAGGCCACCACAGTGAGCAAAGTAACACAAAATTATATTGTATATTTAATAACACAGCTAAGTCAAGTTTCTACACCTATACCACTCATATATTTCCCTAATGACAGAAACAAGAGAGAAGGGATTAAAACCCAAGTGTCCTGGGAAGCCTTCCTGACCACACTCACTCACAGATAGCAAGCGTTGTTCTGAGATGGGGGACGGATTCTGTTGAGCACCTCCTTTTTCTTGAGGGTAATAAATATGGTGTCTGCAGAGGAAGGAGGAGCTGCGGGCTCCTCACTCTTCCCCTGCCAGGCAAACAGGGCAAGCAGCATATAGATTAATTTCACCGTCAGAGCCCCCACGGCTGGCCAGAGGGGCCCTGCAGACTGAAGATCTGCGGGCATCGCACTCCTGGCCTGGGGCAGGCATTTACAGCTGTCTGAGTGAGCCCAGGCCTCGATTACACACTGCCTTCCACCACTCCCTCTATGTCAGCTCTGGCCCCAGTCCCCCCAGAGCCCTTCAAGGGCCACGGCCACTATCCAAGATGCTAGTGGTAAAGGTAAGGCAATGGCCTGGGGCCTGCCTCGTGGTCTTCCCTCAGCCCACAGGACATGGCACCCGGCTAAGACCAGAGCACCAACTGCTGCCTCTTCTACCCCACCCACCATGTGTCCTACCTCAAGCTTCCCTAAGCCTTGATTCCTCCCTCTGCCCGGCATGGCACTCCTCTTCCCCTCAATCAAAGACAGCCTAGTTGCAGGCACTCAGGATCCTGTGACAACCATTACGGTTATTAGCCATCTTATCCCCCCCAATGAATAGGGTCTTTGGGGGAGCTGCCTCAGAGTAAGTGTTCCATCAGTGCACAGGAAGTGAGGAGAACAGGGAGTAAGAAAGGAAAAGATGAAAAGCGGAAGGGAATGAAATTAAGTCTTTAACAGTTCTGCATTTCCTCATTCTTGAGTATTTACTAACTTTATTCAGCCTGCAATAATTCTAGATGGCAACAAAACATTCCACATTTTAAAAACCCTGCTTTTCCATGTTACTCATGGAAAAGGGCTCAGAATCCAATGTGACCTCGAGCGGTAGATCTCTGAGACCGGCTGGACTGAACGTCCTCAGCCCCGCAAACACCCCCGGACATGGCCTGACACCGCAGGCACGCCTCCAGCATCTCACGCTACTCCAGCTGAATCCACCCTTCTTTCATGCGTTAACAGCCCAGGCCAGGCCTCCTCTACAGGAGGAGGGCTTCATCTACAAGTCATGAATCTTAAAAAGACAACTATTGCTATCAGGGCGAGAAGACGAGAAGACGGGTAAGAGGTAGAGTAAAAGGTCCTTGCCCGCCCCCCTGCTGTGGAGACCACTGGCTTTCTGTCTGTGTGTTTTGAGTGCCTAAACGCAGCTCTAAGTGTGTAACTGGTGTTAAGTATCATCTTCATGACTGTTTATGAATCAAGGTCTCAAGGTCATGGAAGGAAGGAAAGGTGACATTTGGGCACAGGAAAGAGTACCTACTTTCTTCCAGTCATGAGCATCTCAAAATAAGCCTAGGGCTTGAGGTTTGATGTTTCACACTACACGTGTCTAAGAAAACACAAAAGAAAAGAAGGCAGAAAAGCCCCAGCATCAGATAAATATGATAAATAGTTCTGACATATTATTTGCAATAGAAGAAAGAGATTACTTAAGAAAAGCGATGTGCTAGATCTCCTAACTGTCCAGGTTCCTTCTAACTGGATGAGGGAGCTGTGAGGGAGTGAGCAATTGTCAGCTGAACCAGGTGTACCTGCCCTAGAGGCCAGCTGCTCCCCATGTCCCCCGCCGTGTTCTTCATGAGGGGTTCAGGGTCTCATCACATTAGTGGCAGTGATGACCACATTTAACAGGGAAGGCGGCAGGATGAGGAACAAAAGGCAGCCATCAAGCGCAGGAACATTACAGGAGGAAAAGGAGAGGAAAGAGAGATTCCTGCTGAATCCCCACCTCAATAAGACTGCGAAAGAGCGATATAACTCCACCAGGACCAGCCAAAGCCCTGGCCAGGAGTGGGGACCCAAGAGCCACTGAATGAATGCTACACCGGAGATGAGGGATTCTGGTGACGTCATATTATAGCCCCTTTAGCTTTGTAGACTATTTTCTTATTCATTGCTTCAGGTCATAGTCACAACAATCTACAAAAGTCTATATTTACATGTAATAAAATATTTACACATATTTTAAATATTTAAAATATGTGTAAATATTTTAATGTAATAGATGTAAATAGAGTACATGTAAAAAAACTTACATGTAATAGATGAGGAAACTGAGGCTCAGAGAAGGGAATGACTTACCTGAGGCCACTCTGTTGGCTGGTGGCACAGCAGAACTTCAGTCTCCCAGAACAGACCCAAGGCTGGGAGGCAGTACCTCCCAGATTGGGATAAATGAATGAGTTTATTGAAAGGTTCAAATTCATCCCTGGCTGGTGTGGCTCAGTGGATTGAGTGCCAGCCTGTGAGCCAAAGGGTGACTGGTTCGATTTCCAGTCAGGGCACGTGCCTGGGTTTTGGGCCAGGTCTCCAGTTGGGGGCACGCAAGAGGCAACCGCACATTGATGTTTCTCTCCCTCTTTCTCCTTCCCTTACCCTCTCTCTAAAAATAAATAACTAACTAAAATCTTTTTTTTAAAAAGGCCCCCATCCCAGGATATTTTTGAGTAAGAGAAAAAGGAGCAGAGATAACACCAGCATACACCCTGGTGTCGTAGTGCAATAGCAGAATCCCAAATGCAAACTATTTTTAAGGAGTCCAAGATACCATCTGTGGAGTTAGGGGAAAGGTCACCTCAAATAACTGTGGGTCAGGAGTTGAACAGCCTGCCAACAGTGAATGAAAGACTCATCCCAGGGTCAAGAAAGTATGCCAAGACTCTGGAGGAGAACATGAAGGAAACATAACACTCAGTTTTCACCAAAAATTAGGTATATCAAGGACGTAGCAGAGGGTCTGGCATAGAGCTAATGACGAACAAATGTTAGCTGCTAGTAGTGGTAGCAGTCAGAGGGCATACTAGCAGTAGAAAGCTAGGTCCTTCCTCAAAGCCAGTCTCCAAGTTGTAGCCAAACCCCTCAAACTCAGTTAATTGTAATCTAAACCACAACTTAATGGCCAGACTGTCCTCAACTTCTAATTGGCACCACCTTCAACAGTTGTTGTGCTCTATCCTGTTAACAGGCCGCCTAGCACACTCCGGAAGAGGTAGCTAGAGTAGAAGAATATGGGGTAAGGGCGTTAGGAGAGTCTGTGTTCTTTGGCCCAAGCCCAAGTGCAGGAAGCACACGGACCATCTCCAGTAGTGAAGAACTTCCCTCAACCGCCCACCCCATCCTAGTCTCCTGAAGCTGGCAAAAGTCCACAGGTAACCACCAAGACAGTCACCAGCTCACCTGTCATCTCCCACAGACTGTCCCACCTTCTCCGTCCTTACACAGATCCAGCCCACCGACCCCAAAGCCAGCTCACTGGCTTAAAAAGGGGCAGCAGGAGGAAGAAACTGAGGAGCGGACAAAGCTCAATGGCTCCGTTTTCCACCCTCCGCTCCCACACACTTAGGCCTCTCTACTCCCTGCTGGCCTTTCCTTCCCTCTTTCCTAGGATTGCTAGAATGATTTGTTCTGAACAGCGACAGGTTTATAGGTTAGCCGACACCTCCGCTCTGTGGAATTTTAATTAACTTCTCCCATCGTCAATATGCTAAGGAATGGGGTCTCCATTCTCTGGGGTCAGCAATGTGTTTCAGGTCCTGCTATATCAGCCGTCAAATTGAAGAATTAATGACGTGGCTAATCGGCTCTAATTCTTTAGGAAGAAAAAAATTTGAAAGGGAGTCGTGGATGGGGGCAGGAGGAGGGGTGCAAGCTCCTTGGGGTGAAGAGGAGGAGGAAAGGGGGCTGAGCAAAGCGGGGAGCTGACTCTCATAAAACAAATGACTGACTCAACCCAGTGTTGGGGGGTGGCAGCCCTGCAGCCTCCCTACTGGTCACCTGGCTCGGGAGTGAGGGACAGAGGAAGCGGGGAAGACCGTAGGTAAATACTGTGACAGAACAGGTACAGGAGAGGGCATCAGTGTACCCTGCCGGGGAGGAGGGAGGCTCCGCCTTAGCCCATGAGAGCCTAGAAGGCAGAAGTCAGGATAGAGAAAGCTGGAGAAATACCAGTCAGGCCAAAGGGTAGGGTAAAGTCATCATCAAAATTTTGGCACTTCTGCTACAATGGTCAATTAATCTCCTCCACATACACGTCTTTGGATGAAAGCCGAATGGCACGCAGGCCCCAGGCCTCTCCTGATGCCTCAACTCTGTCAGGGAGACTCCAGGAGACATTTTCCAAGGGGAACAAACCACTAATGTGAACTGTGAGAGCAGACTGGCTGGTACTGTCACCTCTCTGGGGTGCTGAGAGGCCTTGGCCTTAGTAACAACCTGGAAGGGCATCTGTCCCAGAAAGGACACTGCTGTACTAGTTGGACTCAATTACACTCTAACATGGTATCTTTTCCTGCACATCCCTGGGCTAGGCGCTTGGGAAGCTGGCTCCTGGAAGGTTACCTCAACCCCATGCACATATGCAATGAGCCTTAGACCTCAAATCTCTGCAGGATTCCCACAACCTCCAGGAGAGTAACTCAAAGCAATCTAGAATATACAGGTAGATTTTCTAGCCCAGCTGACCTTGTAAAATAAAGGCGTTATTATACGGGACATAAGCATATCCAAAAATGTCTCCCTTACCTGAGTAATGGACTGATAGCAATGGACCAGACTCGGTCTTCAGTCTGGATGGTGTGTAAGCACTGCCCAAGCCGGCCTGAGGCCAAAGACCATACCTGGAAACAGGAGAGGAGATGCTCTCGTTGGCAGTGCCTGGATGGGTATGGGGTGAAGGGAAGATGCACCAGGTGCAGGTGGGGGTGGGGGTGGTAATGGAAAACCCTTTCTGTCCTGTATACACAGAGTGCAGGGTACCAGCAGAGGGGCCTCTCAGCTTCTGGACAGCCTACCACCCAAATACAGCCTGGCTCCCAGCCCTAACCGCGCTCTTGCACTTCCACCTGATAGCCCTTACTTCCCAGCCGCTTTTATACCAGGGAATCAGAAGTTTCACATTCCTCAGCTGAGGCCTGGCTGAGATGAGTGAGTAGTGGGGCTCACCTCTCTTAGCAACCTCCCCATGTTTGTGGATTTCCTTTCTCCTATCTCTCACCAAGATTTTGCTTTGGGGCAGGAGGGGAGGGAGGAAGATCAAGGCACAGTATGGGAGAAGAGAGAAAGAATTAGAGTAGAACTAGAGAGAGGAATAAAAGAGAGATGCAAGGGATGGAAAGAATGGAAGAAGAAGAGAGACTTCAAAGTGGGAAAGTGGTGTGTTGTTGTTTGTTTGTTGATAATGCACAGGATCCAATGCTATTCATGTCAGCACGGAATTTAGCACCTAATGTCACCAAAAGTAGCAGAAAAGCTTAGCTCTTTTAAGCTTCCATATCTCCTACAGGTTAAAAATATTGCTTGGAGCACATTATCTGGTCCCTATCAGTCAGGAATGTACATTAGCAGCCACTCTGGGCTTAACTCTAATCAACACTCACAGAGCCCTCTCAGCGGTCAGCGCATTTAGAAATCTCCCATTAAGCACGAGGCCTCCTACCTCAGCCTACCCCAGATGACACACGCAGGGAAATAAGCCTCTAACTAAACAGAAAGGAAACCTCCAATATACAGGGCCGTCCCCAGACAGCAGCCAAGTAGGGGTCCTGGGACGGCCAGATGGATCAATGACCTCTCAAGGTCCCTGCAGTTCTATAAGGGGAACACACAAGTCAGTCAGCACCTTAGAAGGAAGAACTTTCAGGAAACATTCCTTGGGTTTAAGGGGTAGGTAATGGAGTGGGGGTGGTCCTGCCTCCTTAGGGTCACATGATATCTCTTCCCTATAAAATGAGAGAGTGTTTTAGATTTTGTGCGGGTGATGGGGGACATAGGCATGAGTTAGCTCTTTTCTCAACATAGAAAAAAGAGAATAAATTTGACAAGAAGATCCTTAATGAGGAGGGGCAGAAAACAAAGGTAAATACCACACATTTCTTGGAGTGCCATGATTCCGGCTTACTTTTCTGGATCTTTAGTCAGGCCACTTTGGTAGTCACTAGATGCACTTCTAACGTCCTCTCTTAGACAGCTCCGTATTGAAAGGGAGGTTTGCCTTTTCCCTGAGACATGTTCTGGCATGGATGCGGACTCTGGTTACAAAATCTACGGGGACAGCCTAGGCCTGAATTCACTAGTGCCCTCCAGGAAATGACCTGGTGGATTCCCAGATCGTGCGAACCACAGAACGAGGTTCCTGGTCTCCAGGAGTGGCTCAGGGAGCATGTTGCCAGTTCTGAGCACCACCCTGGGAATGTGGCCCTCCTGACCTGGCCCAGCAGCACATCATCCACCAGGAACATGAGGGTGCTGAACACACCTTCACCCTCAGCGGTCAACTACAAAAAAGACCGTCCCTGGAGATGGAACTCAATGGGAGTGGACATTTTATGGTCCTTTTAAAAAGCAGTTGGCTGTATGTACCAAGACCTTTAAAATCACCAAGTCTTTGCCCTGATTGCTGCGGCTCATTTGATTGGGCATCATCCTGAAAACTGACAGGTCATGGTATTGATTCCCTGTCAGGCACATGCCTGGGTTGCGGGTCCATTCCCCAGTCCGGGCATGTGCAAGAGGTGACCATCCTATCAATGTTTCTCTCCCTGTCTTTCTCCTTCCCTTCCCTCTCTCTAGAATAAATAAAAGAAAAAAACTTTTTTTTTAATCACCAAAGCCTTTGACTCAGTCATTCTATTGCTGAGACCCTATCCTAAAAAAATAATCATAAAATGAAGAAAAACCTAAATAATAAAAATATTCCCTGAAGCCTGCAATAGCAAAAAGGGCTTTGGAATCAGACAAATCTGGGCTGAACCCCATTTGTTACTTATTATCTCTGACCTAACAGATGTTTCATAACTTCTTAGCCTCAGTTTCCTCATGTGTAAAATGGGAAATAATACCTATCTTTCAGGTATTATTGGAAATTCCTAAAAAAAATGTGGAAAAGTGAAGATATGTATAAATTACCCAGCACAGTAGCACAGTATTTGGTAGATATTAGGCATCAATAATAATGGTTCTTGATACTATAGGAAAAAAACTAGATACAAACATCACCAAGAGGAAAAATAGTGACTAAATTATGGCAAGTCCATTGTGAAGCCATTAAGGATGACACTAAAAATAACTTGTAATAATGATGGAAAACCTTATAAAATAAAGCCAGTACAGCAGTGTACACTGGGTAGCTAAAATATATTATAAGCATAATTATGCTGCAGAAAATTACCCTAAAATATAAAATGAGAAAATAAATAAATGTACAGGGCTTAGCACAGTGCCTGGTTACATTCTGTATTGTTACAAATCAAACAAGCAAATCTATGCATTGAAAAATAACTAGAGGAAGAAAAAATAAATTCAAATGTTTCCTCTTCATAAAATCTCCCTTTCCAAGCCAGATGCGATCCCTCTACCCTCTCAACTTTCCGGCCCTTTCCCTAGAGTCTTACACTTCAGTCTTTGAGTTCTTTGAGTTGAAGGCCATTTCCAATCACCTTCACAGTGCACGCATCTCTCAGCTCCCCTTGAGGAGAGAGGCTGTATCTTCCTTGCCTTTGAAGAGCCCTGGTTGCCTCGAATAGGCACATATCAGAATGAATGAAAGAAGAGATAGAAAGCATGAAATGAAGGGATGGCCAGCACTGGCCTAGGCCCACCGGGAACATAATCTACCATTCTGCCACATCTCAGAATGGGGCTGGCCCTGCTACGGCCCAGAGAGGCAACTCCAGCTAAGTCACAGTAAGTTTAAAACTAAGGTTCAGGGAGGGGAAGGAAGAGGGCTTTCTGGGAAGTCCCTTGCTCAGCAGTCTTACAAAGAAAATGTTTTCGTTTCCTTCACCCCAATAAAACAAACCTCTTTCCTAAGACGTAGTACATATTTGGGGAACTCCCTCTAAAGAAGCTATAGATATTTATAGGCAAACATGACAGTTCTTACATAGATTCATGAGTATTACAAGCCTGAAGTAGCAGCTGTAGAAATGCAAATGCCACCAAAAGAAAATGGAGAGTCAGTTATAAAAGACTAACTGTGGGTAGCATAGAAATGGGCCAGAAAGATGAAGGCGGAGAAATGCAAAGACAGAAACAGAAAGGAAGAAATGAAAGCAGCATCCAGGAAGCCAAAAAGATAAGCTACCCTGGAGGTCACTGGGGAGCCAGTGACTAGCTTTCTGAAGTTGAAGAACCAGGAGGGAGGATTCTGTCACTGACCTAAAAGAAATCCTCAAAAGAAACAGGATATACTGAAGTGATGATTTTAGAATTAAACAGTACCCTGTTTCAATACTTTTCAAAAACTAAGTTACTGAATAGGGCTGAGTTGGTGCTTAACCCAATATCCCAGATAAAACTGCTATCATTCTTTGACTGTAGGCAGTCCGTACCTTTGAATTGCTACGTGTGGTCACAAAGCTTAGTTTTATACTGCTCAGCGTAGCAGAGCAAAGAGCAGGATAGAAGAAAGAAATGTGGATGAAAAGATAAGAGCCAGGGGAAGCTTGAAGCTCTGAGAAGAACATGCTATAGTGAGATGAGATGACCTACATCACACATGCCACCAAAGGTTCCTGTGTGAATGGACTTCTGAGCAGCACAGAAACTTAAGGCCAGTCTCTTTGCAAGGAATGGTACAAAGACAGTGACCAATCAGAAATCTGAAGGGTGGGAGAATGGGAAGCAGGTGATAGAAAATTCAGTTTCCCCGTTGGTCCCAAGTTTTTCTGGATTTTTCAGGCTCCTTGTGCTGGTGTGCATGTCTTGGACAGAATACAAAGTGTGAGGTAGGAAACAGCAAAGTAGGGAAAACTTCCACAAACAGAAAAGAACATACTTAGCTTTTCTTTTTATATAAATTAGTGACAATTTTCCATGACGGACTAGTCACCAGAGAACAGAGAGTCAGAAAAGTTAGTGAGTGAAGACTGAAACTTCCCTCTCCTGAGTCCTCTCTCTCTCTGTGTCTTAGAGGCCTGTTTGCTGACACGAACAAGCATTTTGCTCCTGTTAGCACTACGAAGTCTCCAGATGCAGAGAAACAGACAGGCAGGATACTCTCAGGCCTCCTGCACCATCAAATGAATTGTCAGCAAAGTTCCCACAGCAGCCCCAAAGGACCAGGCACGTGTGGGGCCTGCCTAGGGCTGCCGGACACACAAAGAAGAAAGTTCTGTCTCATGGGCGGGAGCTTATTTGACTCGAACGGGATGAGCTGAGCCCATAAAGCAGGGGTCACAGTAGCTATCAGGCTCATTCTGTTGGGTCTTGGCAGATGTCTAACTGCAGACCAGACAATCTGGCAATGACGCAACAAATAACGCCCTCCTCTTGTCACTTTCCTGCTGCTTACTGACCGCATCAGTCTCCAGAGAAGCAGGAAAAACACATTTTAATTATCAGCCTGATTGCTTATAAACAAGGTGGTGAAAAATTAACCTCCCTAAACAGAGAGCAAGTAAAAAGAGGGAGATTTTAAAATAAAATATTGGGGTCAGAACTCAACCCACAAACTTGAGGAAATTCAGCTCAGGGAGGAAAAGCTGGCCAGGCCCTCTGTTTTTGAGTTCACGCCACATTTCAAGTGAGTGGCAAGCTTCCCAGCCACTGTCCACTCCTTTCCCAGGCCAGCTGGCAAGGACACAAGCTGGCATGGCGAGCTGCATGCCAGAGGCACATAAGTGAGTCCTTTATTGTGTTGTTTCCCCCGCCCCCACCCAATGCTCTCAGCCAATCCCGAGACTGCGGCCCTATCCACCCTCTCCCACCCCACTCCCTGTAGACAGAAGGTTAGTAACAGTGTGTAAGGGGGTGACCACCTCACCTTGGCCGTCCTGTCCCTGGAGCCACTCACAATGATGCCCCCTTTGCAGTCCACACAGTTCACCTCCTGTGCATGAGCCGAGTACTTGACAGTGAAGGCGCTATGAATCTTATGAACACCAATCTTCCCATCTCTAGGAGAGAAATAAGGAGCCCACCCCAATAGCCAATTATTCTCTCTGTAAGAACTGAAACAGCCCAAGACCGGAATGACATCCAATTTGCCAAGCTTTAGGCAGTTCCGTCCAATAAGGTTCTGAGCTTCTAGATACCTTTACTTCTTCAGTACACGTGGGGTTGAATAGAGCTGAGACACAAAACAAATTTCCCCCTTGGGAGTGTCAAGACCAGCTTCACTTTTCATTAAAGGCTCTTCCTGTTTTCCTTCCCCAGCTAACCCTATTAAGTGCCTTTGGTAAATCTCTGTGCTTTAATGGGGAAAACAAAAAACAAACACAAAAAACCCCACTACTCCTCCTAGTCCTCTTTCTTATCCCTTTGGAGTTAAGACAGAAAAGTCAGACCCAGGCAGATGGTCTTTGAAGAATCCTTAGGAAGAGGGTGGAAGGAGAAACCTGTAGCACTTACCCTCCTGCACTGATAATATGTGAGTTGGCCAACACAAAGTGGCAAACGTCCTCATCATGCCCAGCAAAGACTCCCAGGGGCCGACGGTTCAAGCTGGCACCATCTGGGCGGAACTGATAGGCCAGGATGAAATTAGCTTGGGATATGTACAAAGAATCACCCTCTAGCTGCATCCAGGGCATCTGACTGTAGAGATGAAAAACACATTTAAGGATCATCAAGATATGGAATGAAAACCTGACTTCAATCTTTGAAGAGGCTGACTGATCCCCAACTTAGCAAGGATGGCCTACAAGACTAAGTCTATGTAAACCTCTCTCTCCCCTTCCTCAAAGAGCTTTGTGGTGAGCTAATCATTCTTTGAACTATCTAAAAGAGAGCAAGAATTTAAAAATCAATTAAATAGCACTTTTAATTGGAGAATGCATAAGACTTGAATTACTGGGTAGGCAGAGCTTAGAAAATGCAATGATTGAGGGATGGGAAGGGCCAAAAAGAAACCTTTTACCCTGATGAAGTAATCTTTTTTCATTCTGTATTCTCACTAATTTGAAGTGTAAGTGCTACATTTCAAGGTTCCAAGACTCCCATACATGCCTCTTTCCCAACAGATTGGTTAGGGTATGATAAAGACAAGAGTGATCCCAGGAAGCTCCATCCCTTTGTCCTACTAGAGCAATGGGGTCATATATAAGTAAAAGGAATAAAGCCATTTAGGAAAGGATAACCAGTGTACTGATCAGATGCCTAGATCTTCACGGCAGGTATCTACATTTCTCTATTAAAGGGTGTAGGGCAAGAGTGGCAATGGAAAAACACAGTCCCGAAGGCAGCTTACCACAGTGCAGGTGCTAAAGAAAATAGCTCTCATAGGTAGCAGACAAAAGAAATCCACACATAGTTAAAGATTCCCCTTGACAATCTGGCAGCAGGAAGAAAGGTTAGAAGCCACAGACCAGTCCCATGGCACGGGGGGAGCAACAAGAAGAAAGATGACGGCCAGACACCAGGCTCTCTGGTGGGGACTAAGCCATTTTCCCCATATAGACATCCCAGCAGCCTGTCCAACTCTACGTAGTGATTCTGGAGCTACCAAGCCCCAAGCAAAGCACAGGGACAGCTGATTCATCCCCATTTTCGGAGACACCAGCTCTCGCTGCCAAGCCTGTCTGAGCAAACTGGGCTGTGTTTCTTCCCCAGACTCCTTAATACAAGCGTCATGGGAATGTGGAAAAGTTCTGCAAATTGACTTGACGGGCCATTAAATGCAGCTTGGACTTTGTAGTAACTGAGTTTCTGCTCATGAGGTTTTTACAAGTGTGTGCATATATTATATGGAACATGTGTAGAGTGTGTATAGATGCCTGCGTTCTCACTCATTATGCACATTCCTCTTCATATCCCCTTGCATGAGTCTGTGGCACACTCAAGTGGGCAGCAAACAGAGGGGTTTGGAATTCATGTCTAGAGCCATCTGGTAGGCAGCCATTGCCTAGGACAAGAAACCAGGTTCATGCCAGGTGAACAGTGGAGAATCCTGGGGCAGCCTGGTAACTGTTTTGCGTGTTTATTTGCCAAACTGCTTTAAACCAGCCAAAAAAAAAAATGCCAAGGACAAAACCTTGGTAGAGAAATAAACTTTACTTTCTGGTATTAAAAGACAACCCTGGGAAGCAAAGGGTAAAGTCCTTCATCATAAAAGCCCACGTTACTCCATCACCACAACCACATAATTCACAGCAACTGATGTCAGTAAAACCAGCAGAAACCAAACACAAGCAAGACAGGGCCATCACAGGCAGCAGCCTGCCCATATCTGTCAGTACAAGTACAGGTTAACCAAGAAGGAGGAACCATGGCGTTCCCTATCCATTCCAACCAACCAACAAGGAGCAGTTTGTTGGTAGGGAGTCACATAGTAACTCTGAAATAATTTAGCATTGATGAAGCATAAAATCTGTGGTATTAGCATTACCAAAGCCATTATCAAATCTGCTGGCACTTTTTGTAAGCTCTGCCTCCTGTAACATATATATCCAAACCTTTAGATTCTATTTTGCCTTTTGATAAAGTAGAGGAGAGAACTATAGGAAGCCAGGAGTGAGGGTATAACTCCCTAGAGTAGAAGATTTAAAGAAAAGTAATTATAAAACAAGATGTGTTGAAATAGTGGCTTCATTTATGTCTTTTGATGAGATACATTAACAGTGATTACCTCTGAGTAGTAATTTAAAAGTCTTTTCTTCTTTAAACTTTTCTATTTTTTCAAATTTCTACAATAAACATTTATTATTTTTATAATCATGAAAAATATAAAATTTGTTAAAATACATTTTCTGTAATCCTTTTGATAAATGTGAAAAAAGCTTGTCCCTCTGATGCGCCCTTTGTGGTATTTAAATGATCACCTGGGCCATACCACCCAAGACAGGCTATTCACACTCTAGCTAGGACCAGATTTTTCACTTCCCAGCATGCTTTTCTGTCCCAGGTAGCTTTAAGAGTCAAGAGGCTACTTACCTACATCTCCACTTCAACAGAATTCCCTCTCGGCAGCGCCCCAACCTCCAGTTTTGAGACACCTTCACTCGTTCCTTCACGGGTACGTTGGCCATCCTGTGTCCAGACAGAAAAGATAATCTAGTCACTACAACTCATTGCCAACCAGAGACCAGAGAGAATTCCATGGGCTTACAAGTCAGGACTCAGGAACGTCCAGAACGTATCTGGATACAAGTGAAGGGGCTATGAGACAAGAAAGGAAAAACTCCTCTTTCCATACTAGGATGACTAAGAAATCCAAGGAGAACAGTCCTTCCTTTAAAGTGTCTATAGAAATGCCAAAGCCATCTCACAGAGAATAGGTGATAAACAGTACTGGAACCACAGTACTGGAACCATAAAGAAAAAACTGATGTAGATTAGCATCTCATAGCACAATATAATAAACTCCCCAAAAATGAAAGAGTGAATTTAAAAGTTTTTTTTTAACTAAAAGAGTTTAAAGTATTTAAATTTTAAATACTGCATAGGAAAAAGAGATTGAAATGAAAGCAAAAGAGTGGGGAAAATTAACAATTAATACCATCAGTACAAGATTTATACATAAAAGTTTTAGGGGACTGATAAAAATCTATCAGGAAACACACCCTGTCTCCAATACTGTCATCCATATCCAACAGCAGATAAGAACAGGCACACAGTATTCACATGCTAAAAACTGGGGAAACATCCCACAACAGTTTACTGACATACACATTAAAAAACTATTAAAGTACCACCTCGCATCTATTAAATGGAAAAACCACTCTAGCTTTGGTTTGATAGAGGCGTTTGGGTTTGGTTATACATTGCTAGCAGCATGCTGGTGCAGCCTTTCAGAAAAGGATTCTGTTGAGAAAAGCTGTTAAATGACAGCTTCTGACCCAAGCATTCCCACTTTGGGCACTATATCACAAAGAAATAATTCAAAAGAAAAATATATTTTTTACAAAGATATTTATAGTTGCAGCTATATATTAGTGCTAAAATCTGGCAATAGCCCAAACGTCTGTCTACTGGGGAGAATGGTATACTAATGCAAAAGAATATATTGCCACTGAAAATGAGAAATGGGAGGACTGCAAAATATTTGGAAATGATTATAGCAAGGAATGGTCATTTTAAAACTAAGTCAAATTAGCCTTGGTCTGTGTGGCTCAGTTGATTGGAGCATTGTACTGTAATCAAAGGGTTGCAGGTTCAATTCCCTGTCAGGGCACATGCCTGGGCTGAGGGTTTGGTCCCTGGTCCCGGCACGTACGGCACAGAAGGCAACTGATTGATTGCTTCTCTCTTGCATCAATGTTTCTCTCTTTCCCTTCCTCTCCCCCTTCCTCTCTCTCTAAAAAAGCAGTGAAAAAATGCCCTCAGGTGAGGATAAAAAAATTTTTAAGTAAGTCAAATTTATACAATAGAGGTTAGGAGACTACATACAATTGTCTCCATATAACAGGGCAGAAGAGGTAAATTGATGGTAGTTTAGGAAGTGAACAATTTTTTAAAATACATCATATAACTATGGAGAGTTAGGTCTTTCAATTTACATTTAAATAGTAGATTAAATGAAGTTACAGGAGCACAGAATGCAGACTTAGGAAACTGGGAACCAAACCTGGTTATCTAACTTTTCTAATTGCCAATTTGCTCATCTATGAAATGAGGATGGTATTTCACACAACTGTGGTGTTTTAGGGATGACAACTAAAACAAAGTACAGTATGTTATAAATCACTACAAAATGGTTATTATTACATAAATATATGTAGTGATTAATATCCATTAATGGTGTTATCTCTAAAGCTAACCCAATAATCATTTGTTTTTCTTCTAACTCAATTATAACGAGTAGAAACTGTACTTCTAATGTCAAACTTAGTCCCCTTCCAGGTTGAATGATTAGATTCTGGGTATATACATGTTAAAGCTAAAATATATTTACTGAGTTTGTCCATTGGGTGAATATGGTCCTTGGTTTCATATTGCTAGTAAGCGCCCTATACTAGCAGCTAGACAGGGAACTGAGGACAGTAAAAGATAGTCAACAGGATGGACCAAAAGAACTGAACTCTTCATGAAAAAGATTAGACTCACTGCCAAATCTTATTTGCGTAACTTCCCAGATATAAAAGAAGAGATTATAGCAAACCTCTCCTCTTCAGTTAGGTCTAAGTTCATAGGTGGAGATGAAACCAAAATTGAAGCAAGAGGGGAAAGAATCGAGATATTTCCTGAATTGGGATAAGGACAACACTTCTCTCATCTCCCTGGTCACTTAACTGCAATTTGGTGACACTTTACTAAGGGTCAAAGCACTGCCCTGAGGGCCTGATTGCAGCAGCAAGAAACTTTCAAAGTTGAACTTTAGAAGCTGCTACCAAACAGCAGGTGCAAGCTTCCTCTCTCACGACCAACACTGTAATCAAAATATAGGCTCTGGTCCTTCAAATCAAGTTTCAACTTTTCAAAACCATTCTGTTTGACTTCCACTTGAGAATAGTATCACTTTGTTAAAAGCAACTTAACAACTAGGTTTTTTCATCCCTTTTGTTTGTTTAATCATCTCTGATGGCTTCCTAGCTGGTGGACAAATCATATCTGTATCTTTCTTGGCTTTAGTACCTGAAAAATCAGAAGGAATAAAAAATAATCTTCTTTCTCTGAAAGCAGGTATCCCTCCTTCCCTGGGGGGACCTGTCCTGGGGGGAAGAGGGGATTCTTTCCCCTCTTGTAAAATGAGGCAGCAGAAGTGACTAAGGACACAGGAGCAGGTGCCCTGGGGATGCAGTAAGGACCCTTCTTCCCATCCTTGAAATGCTCTTTGGTTGGCTGTTTTTCCCCCACGGTTAATGGTGTGAAGTGGGGGTGCTCCCTCCAAAAAACGATTGGTGCCCTGAAAATAACCCTCTTGCACGGCTGTGAAGGCACGGAGGGACCTCTAAGTGGGCCTGTGGGCCTACTGGGACTTCCATTTTCCCAGCCCTCCTTCTCTTGCCTCAGGCTCATTTTTCCACTTGGGCCCCCACCTTCTCAGCTTTCCGGCACTTAGTCACCATTATAGTTTGACTGCATTCCTGGGCACATGACCTATTTTAAACAAAAACAATACAACATGCACCCACAGTAAGCTATTGGGCCCCTTAAAACCTTAGCAACAAGTTAAGTCCAGAGGGACAGAAATTAATCTAGGCAGTTATCTAGAGTCCCCTTTCATTTCACCTCTCCTCACTGCATCCCAAAGCAAAAGCAAATAAATAAACCTAGTCAGGAGAAAAATGGCAGGGGGGAGGGGAGGGGAGGTGTGGATATATCAGAGAGGTCTTAAAACGGCACAGTCCCTAAGGTCAGAAAGCTCCTGGATCACAAATCAGTTTCCCTCCCTGCTTCATCTTGTAGTTTGATTCCCCTTGATGCCACCCAAGCTGCCTACCTGCGTGATTGGCATGATTACCGTAAGCATAACTTCCTGCTGACTTGGACATTCAGAAAAGGAGGGTATCTGTCCACAAGTGACAATCAAGGCCATCTCAAGGGGCACTGGGCTAAAGGAGGGGGAACAGGGTTATGCAAAATGATGCTTGGGGGCTTAGAATTTTAAATTAATATTGTCCCTTGATTTCTTTGATCTTATGGGGCAGGGAGCAGATTTCCCCACATAGTGTCTGTACCCACTAGCTCTTCTACTAAAACTAAGAATTTGGCTTTAGGTACAAACATTTAAACAGCCTAAGACAAAAAACTTCTATCTCTTTGTTTATACTTGGCATTAGGCTAAATCCTCCAATGGCCCTCAGCAGCAGAGGTCCATAATTAAGGTTTAAAAAAAAATCAATGAAAAATCATTATATTGTGTTGAATTGCTTGCCCTTTCAGCCAGGAAACAAGGAATAACACCAACACACAGGTGCAGTGAGACTGTGGGGAACATGTCAGCATGAGGATAGAACCAGGCACACGGAGAGCGTGGAGCAGACCCACATCTCCTTTGAAAGGCCCCCAAAGGACAACTCACCTTATTCACTCAGCCTCATCTCCCATGGCCCCACACTGTGCAACAGAACTCCAGCCAAGCCCATCTCTTCCACATTTATAACTATATCCACACCTTCTCCTATATTGCCAGCACTAACCTACCATTGTCCTTGACAACTGCCTCCTTCCCTCCTCTGGGCCCTAGTCAAATTCACCTACCCTTCAAGACCCAGCTTTTCACACCTGTATGTCTTGTTTGTCCAATACAGTCATAAATTCCACAGGATCAAGTCTTCAACCTCTTAGTACTTCTAAAAGTGGACCTCAACTAGTGGTATAACAGGAACCCTGAATAAGTAAGCCATCAAATTTTAAACAATTTATAGAATTTATATTCATTCAACTAAAGAGCCACACTTTTATAAAGCTTTCTGTCAGACAACCACTGAGCCTCAGCATGACTCACCACACTGTTGCTGCAAATAAGAGGAAGCCTGCCTGTTCGGAGGAACAGATAGAAACTTTATCTCAAAATAGATTATAAAAGAACAAGGTCAGGGCAGTAATAGTTCTACTCAAACAGGAACATACCAGACAGTGAACAAGTACATAGACAAGTTTTTCAACTTTCTGTAACGTGCTTTAAAAAATAATAAAGACATTCAGCTTTTAATCCTTTAATGTACTATCAAAAATTCTAACATCACTCAAAATTATTTCTTAGACACAAAAGGTGGGAACCATGGTCCTAGCATAATAGGTACTTTGAAAGAAACTGCTTCCACAAGTGCTCAAAGGTACAGTTCTCCCTTTAGCAAATCACACTTTCAACAATGTCTACAGATTTTCAGGAGCCTGGACACACTACCTTCAAGCTCCAAACCCTTCCTAAAAATGTATAATGCAGCACATCTTCAGGAATTCAACTAGACTTCCGAATGCTTATGCTGGAGAAGCTCCAGGGAAGGAATCTGAGCAGGTAAAGTACCCTAATGTGGCACCCACATGTCAAAGCTGTCCAAAGCAGTTTTGGAAGAACTGGGCATAACCCTGATTCCTTATGTGAGCTTAGGATTTATGGTCATGTTCACATTCACATTCATTTACTCATGCTGTTGGTCAAGTTTTGTATTTGCAGGGCACTTGACCAGTGTGCATGTTATGTTCTGCAAGGTGTCAAGAGCTGTTAAGCAGTGAAAAAAAGAATTTTATCATCAAAACATTTTGGGCAGTGCTGGATGAAACAAAATTAAACAGGTCTCTCTAGCACAGGACATCTCAGTACCTTTAATTGATCAATGGGCATTGTGAATCCCCAAGAGAGGGGATGTGGAGCACAGCATTTCCCACGCTCATTGGATTACAGAATTGATTTTTCAAAAATCCCACCATACGAGGCTGATCTAGCACTTTCTGAGAATAGACAAAAGCAAGAGAGATCCCGCTATTTTTTGAGAAGAGGTCATCTTCTAATAGAGTCATGAACTGGCATCTAACAGACTCAGAAGTGGACTCTGTTCTCATATCTTCAAAATGACTTTTCCCTGGGCTCCCCATCCGCAATGTGAGCAATACACTACTCTGCTTCTCGGGGTTATTGCATAGTTTTTAATCGTATAACTGTGTTTCATATTAATCACCAAAGCAGATTCTCAGCTCTGGTGGCCAAGTTTCAAAATCCCTGGTGCCCTTCCAGCCTGGATGAAGGGATGGAGAGAACATGAACCAGACGCCACCCAGAAAGTGTTACATCTCCAGCTCCTCAGCCATTTGACACAGTCAGACTGCAGACAAGACGAGTGATGACTGAGAGGTTCTCCGTTAGTAACTCACTCCTGGACGAAGGCCTCTTTGAAGCATGCACACCGCCTGTATCTGAAATCTTGACTCGCCTTTTCAGTACGGGCTTTCTAAAGGAAAATTCAAAGAAACATGGCAGCTATGTGGAAGAAAGAAAATGAAGTTCTAGAAGAACCCATTACAGATCTAGTCAGCAGGGGAAACATCATTCCTTTCAGTGAAACGGCCTTCCAAGAAAAGTATCTCAACATATTTACTATAAAACAATTTAATTTCCCTGTCCCATCACCTGCCACCCCACCATCCCCACCCCCTTTCCCCCCCAAAAAGCCCACAGATTGTGGATTTCCTCTCATTCTTGGCAGAGTTACCAGAAGAAATATAATACCCCCTTCGGACTGCTCCCAACAGCTGCTGAACAAGAGGGGGAGCAGGGGGTAACCTTCCAAAGCTGCCTCTAAAAATGACCATTCTCCCTGCCAAACCATGCAGCCAGTAAACATAGGACTTCTTTCTCTACCACTTAAAACAAGGGGAGACCCCCGAAAGCAACAGTGTGCCCTGGTCCAAAATACCTGCCCCCAGCCCATCTGTTCTTCTCGGCTTGACTATAAGCTGAAACTTCCGTTGCAGTCCGCCACAACTCTCTTTCTTCCCTAAGATGCATTTCTTGAAACAATCCTCTAATACACTGAACTAGTTTTTGTTTGCTTGTTTGTTTCTTTGTTTCTTTGTTTGTCTAACCTACCCATTTGCAAGGTAGGGTTCTCATCAAACTCGTATTCAGTGTAATTTTCTAATTTTCTTATCTCTACCCATCTCCTCAGTACCTCCTATAGACACACCCCCCACCACACACACACACACCCCCTCCCCCCCCCCACCTCTTTTCAGGTCAAGAGCCTTGAAAAACAAAAGCCTAGGAACAAAGTGAGCAATGGCTACACTGCACCCTAGACTTTTCCCCTTTCTTAACATCATCACACACCAAACGCGCTTTTCTCTCCAGAAAAGCCCTATCACCAGGCAGCAGAGAGCCTTCCCGTTAGCCTTCAGCCTCTCAGCTGAGACCACCAACAAAGAAGTTCACAAATGTCAGCTGGGGGCAGAAGCAGTATCCCTCTTTGCTGCAGAGAAACTGGACAGAGCCTCGAGCATCAGTCCCCAAAGGTGACAGCCGGGGTTGAGTGAAGACCGTGAAAACTGTACAAGAGTAGGGGGAGAAAATATAATGTAAGGAATGATTTGGAATCAGGGGCAGGGGAAGGTGGAGGGATGAACTGGTTGACCCCAAATGTCTTTTCCATCTCTAACTCCTATGATTCTTTGACCTCCAATTTTGTGCTGCGGACAAGGAATGGAAAGTCAACAGACGTGGCGATGTTTTGAAAGAGCCTGGCAGTCTGCTCTTGTCATTTAGTGGCCTTTGCATGTATTTTTTAAGGTGTCTCCAAGCCCTGTCTTCATTTCACAGTTGTCACCTTTCTCAGCAATTTGAGCTCATGTCAAATACCAAAAAGAAGGAGAAGAAGAAAGAATGTACTGGCAATTAATTGTGGGCTAAAGAGGGGCAGGCACGGGGGCCCATTGGGTGGCCTAGACTTCCAGGGAGGGCAGTGCGGGCAGTTTGGAGATGATGAAGAACGGACTCAAAGTTGAGACGAGGCAGCAGACCTCTAACAAAAGATAAATTCTTTCTCTAGACAGTCTTATACTCAGTTTTAGATACAATTCAAGTATATACATGATTCAGGAGTCATAAATGGAGTCTTAACTAGCCCAAACATCTTGCCTTTATGAATTACAACTGAAGTTCCATCTGAATCCTGGTCAAACCTGAGCAAGGCTGCTGAATAGGAAGAATAAACCAAATCTTTGGATTTGGTTGACACACCTGAGGTAAATTCTGGAGCTTGGCAAAAAATCTGTTTCTAAAAATCAAAGTGGGGGATATGCCAATTTTCACTGAAAATTCAAAACTAACTTTCTCATTTTTTCAAACAGTTTATCTCATCTTAAATTTTCAAAATTTACTGAAGCGTGGCCTCCAGAAGAATCTACCTGAATTTCTCCCTGTTCCATGGTTATGAATTAAGACCAGAAATTAATCAAATGCCAGAGTCAACCCAAAGTCAAGCTTAAGTTGTCACACAAAGGTAATTCTTTTCCATGTCAAACATTCAAAAATACTTTTTAAAAAAAAATCTGTATGTTTCCTCAGTAACCTATCAGTTTGACTTCAGCAACTGAAACAATTTTTACCTCAGGTGAAGGTGTCAGACACAGAAAATTGAAAGTATGGAGTACTGAAATATTTTCAGAGAACTCAGTCCAGTAAGAATTGCTCATCTTGCAGACTGTGAAGACTTTGGGTTCCTCCACGTTTCTGTCTTGAAGCTAGCAAATGCATCTCCTACTCTTCAAAGTTTACAAGACTGGAAAGTATACAAGAGGCTATATTCTCACAGTCTTGGAGGAAAAGGCCTCTTCCACTCCACCAGCTTACATTTGGAGGTACTGATTGCCCTAGACCATTTCCTGCTTCCACAGGTGTATTGTTTTATTTATTTTAAGCACGTAAACTGAACTCAACTTTTATTAACTCACAGAACCATTAAAAATAAGGCCTTTCCAAAATGACTGAAGATAAACAACACCCATATATGAAACCCTGCAGTGAAGTGGAGAACAAGTCAGTGACTCCTGCCTGGGTAAGGCAGAACGGTGAAGGAGAAAGCCGAAGCTACTTTAAGCTGACCGTTGTTTTCTGAAAATCATTGGGCCTTAAACATACCCAGTCAGCGATGCCTTCTCTGTTCAGAGCTAGGAAAGGAAACTTTATGCTTTCTGGGCCAAAAAAATGCTCTTAGGTGCAATCATTTTAAAACAAACAAACACACTCTGCTTATCTGTGTCCATCTCGCCACTCTGGACGTTAATCATCACTGAAATAGATACCCCAGTTCCCCGGCCTCAAAGTGCTCCAAGCCTACGAGGCCCTGTCTGAGGAATGAATGTACATGCCAGGGCAAACACCTCAGAGCCTTGCTCCCTAAACACCTATTGTGAGTTCTAGGCAAATCTCTCACAGGCGAATGCAAGAACACCCAGGTATTGCTCAAAGAATATTTAAAATAAAATTCAAGTTTGAAAACATGTAGGGCTTAATTTGGAAGGAAGAGGATTAACTAAACTGTAACATAAGACTAGCAGAAGTATTTTTAAAAAACGGACTTACATACACAGATATACTTTTTTCTTTCCATTCTCTGCTCTTGTTAATTTTCAGTATCAGAATATTTACAGATAGCACCTTCGCTCTTGCGCCCATCATACTATCTGCATTCAGCCTCCATTATAAACTGACGGAGTCAAATTTCACTGTTTTATTTTTGAAGACTGGACTAGGTTAGTTTTCCCCCCATTCTAGGGAAAATTTAAGATTGCTATATGAAACATTTCCTTGATTTTCATATTACAGATATTTCCATTCTCCCAGGCTTTATAAAATCTTCAAACAATACTGATTTTAAACCAGATGACGGACTCAAACTGTCTATCTGCTTAAAAAAAAAAAGAAAGAAAGAAAACCTCAGGATACCTACTAGTGTTCACTGTTTGAGCAAGAGGCCTAAAGGGAAGCAAATTATTTGTTTGTGGTTTTAAAGTGGCCAAAATGCCTTCAAGCACAAGTATAAGACCATTAACAAATCACAAGGAACCAAAGCAGTTCATCTTACTCAACAAAGCTATGATCAGTTAGAACAGCCAAACTGAATGGGACTTGCCCTGGGCCGGAAGGTCAGCAAACCTCAGCAGTTTGTGTTTCTCAGAATCAAGAGGCTCTTCGGCAGGGCGCGCAGGTCCTAAGCTCATAGGCTCTGCTGTCATGTTTCCAAAAACATTCAGGGCAGGTGAGGGAAACTAAGCAGGGTGTATGTTTTCCCTCACCGCCTATCTTTAGGCAGCATCTCCCATTCCAACCACCTCCACATTTGATATATACAGACCGAAGAGAGGAGAAGCCAAGCAATTGAGAAGTTCCATTTTACAACAATTTGAGTGCCTACTATGTGCTGGGCACTCTGCTAGCACTTACACATTTAAGTTTCATTTCACAAGATAATGTTACTCCCATTCTTTATAGATGATAAAACTCTGGTGCAGTGAGGTTGCGTGGCTTCTGATAAAATGAAGTTTTGTGCCATGCCTACACAAACTCATCCCACTGATTAGCCCCAGGCCTGAGCTGCAGCCCTGCCCCTGTCCAAGCAGCCATACCCTCCCTGAAGTTTGGGTCCTGGCACCTTCATGCCAGAAGAGGAACGGGGTGCATGCCATCTCCCTCCAGGGATGACAACCACCGCTCTTGGTGGCTTATCACATCTCTGCAGCTGTCCAGAAACAGACCACACTGGTAAACACATCTCCACCTGCTCTAACACATATTACTTCTCCCCTCAGCTCAGAAAACACAAACAGTGACCTTGCTCTTTATCAAGTGCTCTGATAGAACAACTTCCCTAGAAGTTTGAAGATACCCCATCCTAGGACACAGGTAAAAAATCAAAAAAACACATGGCGAATAAATAATAAAGCCATATCACTTTGCAGTCTCAAAGCACTATAAATAAGTTTATACTATACGTGTAAACTCATTTTTATTTCATTACTATTGCTTATAGAACACACACTCATTCCCATTAGCTCTCTTTTAGAGCACTTGAAAAGGAAAGAAAAATAAACATCAATTCTTGCACTCATCCATTCAATCTCTATAAGGAGAGAGAGAAAACCAAACTATGTGTTGGCTGGCTTGGATTCCAGTCATTGTAGCCAACTTCTCTTACAAGTCAACTGATACATTCTCTGAAAGTTTTTCTTCTAAGAAATAAAGGCAACCAGGCTACATCCCCCCAAAGTCCCAGAGAATCATTGTCATCGACAACAAAATTGTACTAGAATTAATAAAAGTTAAACAAAATGATCAAGTTCAAAACTTACAAAAAATCTTATACATCAATAATATCCAACTGGAAAACATACCAAAAAAAGATTACATTTATAATAAAAACAAAATGCATAACATATTTAGGAATAAGTAAAACAACAGGTGTGTGGGAACTTTATAATGAAAACCACAAAAGCTTTTGAAAAGGCACAGAATTTATTCTTGTTTGGGTGGTTGAGTGGAAATAGATATTTCTCTCTCTCACACACACATATACACACACACACAAATCCAACAAGGATAATCTAATCCTAACAGGTATTAGACCCTATCAAAAAAAACAACAATATTTAAAATAGTATGGAAATGGAAAAATGTATCAGTGAGACAAAATAGAGAGGAGAGTTCATTAATATTTGACAAAATAAGTTTCCTAAAACAAAGGGAAAGACAGGAATTATTTAACAAAATGTATAGTGATAACCAGGTAGCCATTTATAAAATAAGAGTTTAACTCATCCTGTGCACATGTGAGTGATGTTGATTAAAGTGTTAACTATTCTAAAAAATCAAATTATAAGAAAACCAGTAGCTGTTGAAAGAGAAGATTTTTCAGGCCTGTAGAGGAGTTATAAATTTCTCAGATTTGGGGGCAAAAAAATAAATCACAAAAGACTGGTAAATTCTGATATACAGGGGTGGACAAAAGCAAGTTTACAGTTGTGAATAGACAAAACACAGAGTTTATTCTTGTATTATTATTTATTAATTATTATACTATTTCCATACAACTGTAAACCTACTTTTGCTCACCCCTGTATTTGAGTGTAAAACTTCTATAGGCTAAAAACAGTAAAGTAAAAAGAACTGGGGAAAAAAACACTTGGATCAAAGATGACAAACTATAGCCTAATATCTATAACCCACAAGGATTCCAAATTTACAGGAAAAACATTAAGACCCCAATAATAAATGGGCAAAGACTAAAAACAGACAATCTCACAGGTGAAACACACATATGGGAAAATATTTATCCTGCTCAGTGGTAAAAGAAATACAAAATAACAAAACATTTAGATACCACTATGCCCCAAAATAGCAAAGATTTTTAAAATTTTCGCATTCATTGCTGGTGCCACGGTGACTTGGTATGTCTTTACAAACTACAACCTTTGACCCAATGCCAATCTTGAGAATTTACCCTAAGTAACTAATTCAAAGAGATATGTATTAGATGGTATGTGACTTATATTTCCACAGAGCTGCCACCAAAAATAATTAAAATACTCATTTCATTGTTATGTATAGTGGTAAAAAGCTGGACATAACATAAACGTTTAATCTCATTATGGTACAGCCCACGAACATTATGTACCTACTCTGATAGGATCAGTTAAGATTGCAACTAAGAAGTGTGTGACTGCAAAGTAGTTTTTAAAAATCAATAGTTGTCTAGAGGTGGTGGCATTATAGCTTTTTATGTTTTCAAGACTTTCTTTAATGTTGTAACACTATATTAGAGCTACCTTTCTTTTAACCCAAACTGGATGGAGTTGAGGGCAATCTGAAAGCTTCTGCTCCCCCAATTCTATGCGTATTTCTCCCTTCTATTTAATAGCTTAAGTGATTCAAAAAGTTGTTCATTCACAGCTCTCAGATCCTGCTAAGAACAAGCTAAATTGCAATACCATGTCCTTACACACAGCCTAAACCTGACCCAACCTCCTGCCATAAGCAGGCACTCTTTTGTGTGTTGCTCTGCCTGTATCATGTTATAAACTAGAGGTGCCACTTGGACCAAGGGCCTCCTTTTCAGGTCTGGGCCCTTTTCTCTATATTCGACTTTATCTGAGCTCTCAAGCCTAGCAACCTTTAGAAGAGGGTGAAAGGATGAATGTCCACAAAACGTTCAAACAGACCACACAGTGAACCTGAGTCCTAGACTCGGACTAGAGGAGGCCTCCAAAGCCACAGACCAGCCGGGCTCTCTGGAACTAAGGAGCTCCGCGAGTCAAGGTCCGTGAAAAGACAGTTAAAAACTGAAGGGAGTGCTTAAGATGGCTAATTGTGAGGAGCCGCCCATGGGGAGGGTGCAGACTGAGGGATGCTCTTGGGAGGCTTCCTCGGGTGGGGACCTCCAAGAAAAGAAGGGTGCTAGGGTAGGGGTCTCGACAGAGGCCGGGTCAGAGCCACGGAATTCGGGGTGCGACACGGCCCCAGGCTGACCAGGCCGCGGCGCCCCGCCCTTTCCCGGGACGCGGGCCGGCACGGGGCGGGGAGCGGGCGGGCGAGCGGGCGCTTACAGGTCGGTGCCGAGCCGCGTGAAGCCGGAGTTGAGCGAGGCCCGGGCTATCCGGCGCCAGAGCAGGTCGCAGCTGGTGAAGCGCCGCAGCCAGCGGCACACCTGAGCCAGGCGGCCGAGGGCCCGCATGTCCAGGTAGGAGCAGATGAGCAGCAGCAGCTCCTCTGGCAGGCGCCAGAGAGCGGACCCCGCAGCTGGGCGGCCCGCCGGCTCCCGAGCCGCCGCCTCCTCCTCGGCCTCCGCCACGGCCGCCCCTGCCCCCGCGAGGCGGCCCCAAGCCTCACCCCCTCGTTCCTGTGCTCTACCCGGCCTTGCATCCTCTCGCCGCCCAGTCCTAACCCTCCATTCCTCGTTGCCATCGTCTCTTCCTTTGGCCTCCTTCCCTGCCTCCGCGCTCCCCTCATCTCCCCTTACGATCCTTCTCGCCCCTTCCTCCACGCTTCCGCTTCCCTCTCCTTCCTCCCCCCGGCCTGCCCTCGCTCCCGCCTCGGCTCCCAGCCCCGCTGCCTCCTTTGCCAGTTGCGGCTCCCGCTTCCCTTCCGCCCCGCTTCCTCTTCCGCCTTGCCTCGCTCCGGCTTTTCCCTTCCCCTTCCTTCGCTTCCTCCTCGCGACCCTCCCTTCCTGCAGTTTCCTCGCGTCTCCGCTCTCGCCCTCGCCCTCGCCCTGCCCGCCGTTCCCGGGGGGTCCCAAGCGGCCCTGGCTGCTCATGAGCGGCCGCGGGGCCGGCCCGACGCCAAGGCGAGCCCCAGCCGCCGCCGCCGCCGCCGCCCTGGGAGGAGGTGACACCATGTCGGACCGGGTCACATGGGGCGGAGCGGGCCGAGACCTGGGCCCGCCCCTCACATTCGCGGCCGCGGTACGGCTTCGGGGTTCTAGCGCGAGAGGCGACCTCCGTCCCCCGTCCCTGGGCCGTCTGGAGCATTTGGTGCAAGCACATGCCCTCATTCGTCTAGCACGTGAGGCCCACTGAGAGCCTGGCCACAGGCCACACGCCAAAGGAGCTTCAGCCTTCAAGAAGCAGCTAGTTGGAACTCCCGCCCTCAAGAAGCACCCACCCACTTGGATGGCTTGAGAGCTCTCTTCTTCGGGTGATGCCTCCTTTCCACAAGCTGCATACCAGCGCCCCACAAACTGCAGACCCCCTCAAGTTGGCAGATTCTTTAACCCGGGTTCTCACACAGGGTACGAACCGTCGTCCTGGCAGTGAGCTGGTATTTTTGACATTTGGGGAGGTTTGCAGTCATCTAGACCCTGAATAACCTCTAACTCCCCAGTGCATCAGTAAATGGCAAAGCTAGGGCTCCTTATTAGTCACCACCCACACGCAAGTGGACTCTCCAAGGTCACCCATGAGCCCTTCCCCACACCACCCATTCCCTTCACAAGGGCACCAGTCTGAAGGGAGAGCTAAGAAAAACCTGAAGTCCAGACAAGATGGCACACCCCACCCACCTACCCACCCCCAGTGACCCGTGGCTACTGGGCATTTGAAATGTGGCTAATCCAAATTGAGGTGGACCATAAGTGTGAAATACACACCAGATTTTGAAAACTTGTACAAAAAAAGAATGTGAACTGTCTCAATAATGTTATTTTAATTACACGTTGAAGTGATAAGATTTTGATACATTGGACTAAATAAAGTATATTTTAATGTAACTACAAGAAAATTTAGAATTATACATGTGACTTACATTTGCAGACTGCATTATTTTTCCATTGGACAGCACTGGCTAGACAGTAACATTTGGAGGGGAAGGAAGAAAACACCTATTCTTGTCTGTATCCTGTACCCCAAATTCTGATAGGACGGATTTGAGGGGTTTATTTTGTATTTCCATCTTAAGACTCCTTTTCAAGTAGCAAGAATGAACGAGAAATCAACTCTGGAAATTATTCAACACTTCAGCATAGCCAAGGAGAGACCTAGGAAGCAACTACATTGCATGCATTATGGTGTTGCAGAAGCATCATGTAACAAGGTCAGACCGGAATCTGGCTTTGCCCTAGAATTACTTTTTGATCTTAGCAAAACAACAACAAAAAACCCCACCTATCTTGGCTTTTTAGTGTTCTCAGTCTGTAGCGGAGATAATGCCTCTGCCTTACTTTCGAGGGATAAATGAGATGATCCCTGTAAAATGCTTTGAACTCTGCTAAGAAATTTCTCAATAATAGTTACAGGTCAAATCCTGTTACAAAAAAAAAAAAAAAAAAAAAAAACCTCTTACAGAAGAAAAAGGCATTGTGTAGAAAAAGATTTCCAAACTCCAGCCAGTGGTTTACTTATTAAAAGAAATATTGATATGACATTTCAGTATACCTAGAGAATTTACACCATCTCTTTGAGATCATTATAAAGAAATTTACTTATTCATAGTGTTAGAACACTACGAGGTAGGAACTCTGCAAACTGAGATCATGTCGTCATCAACTCAACAGTTACTGATTTTGCTACCTGGGTGTACTGTGAGCGACCCTGGAAGGAAGACAGAAATGACTACAGCATATGATTCCTACATTTTGTGTCCAGATTTGTGTTAGACATGTTTGTAATTTCCTACTGTTTGGCTATTTTTTCTTAAAGATTTTACTTATATTTTTTTTAGAGCGAAAGGAAGGGAGGAAGAGAGGGAGAGAAACATCGGTGTTTGAAACATCGATTGGTTGCCTCCTGCACACCCCCAGCCATGGATCTGGCTCACAACCCAGACATGTGCCCTGACCTGGAATCCAACCAGTGACCTTTTGCTTTGCTGTATGATGCCCAACCAACTGAGCCACACTGGTCAGGGCTTATTAAAAAGTTTTTAAATTTTGCATATTGATAAGTAAACTGAAAACATTGGACTATTTTAAACTTAGGATGCAAAAAACATGGAACTCATATAGGGTGGGGCAAAATTAGGTTTACAATTGAATGGAAAATAATGCAATAATTAATACATAATAATACAAGAATAAACTAATTTTGCCCCACCCTATATTAAAACTCACTATCAATTTTATACTATTTAGGAACACTAATACTGTATTAGCTTACTTTTACAGGCGTAAAGTCCTTTGTGTATGTCCATGTAAATAACATGCATAGTATTGAATATTACTGTTAATAATAGTATATAATGTATGTCTAGGATTGTAAAAAGGCTAGAATTTTGTGTTCTCTCCATTCTTAAAAACATAGGTGACAAACTCAGATGTGAGCTGTTCCCTTGTCTAGTACTGCAGTGTCCACATACCCATTGATTAAGCCCTCAGGCCCAAGCCTTTAAAAATACGCAGATTTAACAGGGGAATTATCCTGAAAATGAATGAAAGAGAAAGATTATATTGAGACTGACAATTTTCAATGTCATACATTTGTTCTGATGCTCACCATTATTCTTCTGTAATAATAGTTTATGTTTATTGAGCACTTACTATATATCAGGCACTATCATAAAAGCTTTTCAGTGTTGTCTCACTGATTCCTAACAACAGTCACAAGAGGAAGATACTATTAATCCATGTTTTGTAGAAGATAAAGCTGAGGCCTACAATCACATGGTTCCTGAATGGCAGAGTAGATATTAAATCCAATCTAACCCCAAAGCTTGTATTCTGAACCATGCCTTCACATAGAGCAGAAAGCGGAGTAAGGCATTGAATTCAGGGTTCTCTAAGATTTCTTACAACTAATAAAGACACACCTAATAATACTGTACCTCTGACTATCAAGCAGTCTAGTATGTAAATAAAAGCTATTTCTAAGCAATTAAATTAGTTCCTGTTCTTATTTCAGTTACTTTCTAGGAGTTAACCATGTAGACTTACCTCAATGCTTGCTTTTCATAATCTTTAAACATTTGTAGAAACTATCTTGCAAAGGAACATTTAACTGAAGTTTAGTAATTCCTTCATTTTGCTTAAGCTTCAATTTCTTCTGTTAAGTTTAAGTAACAATGTATGTATGGCATGTATTATATGAGCCCTTTTATAACTTTTTCCCTACCTATATGTATGCGTGTGTATGCACACACATGGAGATTTTGTAGAATGATGTTAATGGTTATTTCTAGGTCATAGAATTTTTGGATTTGACTTTGTAATGTTTTGTATTTATTTTTTATAAGAAGCATATATCACCTTTATAAAATTAATAAAATCTCTCAAAAAGAAAAATAGAGGTGCTGTGAATCCAAACACACCATGCAATAGAAGAATTTGATATTTGAAGATTAGATCATTGTCAGAGTTTTTATCTAGGCACCTAAGTTTCTTCAAACTTTGCTTATTCCATTTAAAATGTGTATCATGTAACAGTAAAAGAAAGAACAAGTTAGCATATTAGAAGAAACAGGAGGCCTAACAGTGAATGCCGTATCTGTAAACATTTGAGCAAGTCATAAGTGGAAGGGTAGAGTCTAAACTGGTGTTTTCAGAAGTTATCAGATTTATAGTTTATATCCTGAAATTCTATTAGAAACACCATCAAGATCTTCTCTTTCTGTGAATCCACTATCTGTCATATTGAAAATATAAAATATTTTTATTTCATATGAAACAAATTTAAAGTATATACTGTTTAAAAATAGCTACTTTATGCAGAAAAAAGTGGAAGGAAATATGCTAGAATGCTAGAAATGGATGCTTATCACAGGTGGAATTATGGGTAGTTCTTTCTGCTGTTGCTTTACACTTGTCTGCATTTTCTAAGTTTTCTGCAGTGAGCATGTATTACACAGATAATCAGTATTTTAAAAAAGGGAAAAAAAAAAGCCTAAGAGGTGTTTACACCTAAAGTATTAGGAAACTAAGAAATAATTTAAGTTAATTAAGCTAGTTTATTTTAATATTTTAAAAGTTCATTTTACAAATCCCCCATGCAGAAGAATTCCAAATAATTTATGTTAATATTCACCTTCAAGGAAGTAGAACATAAGTCCACCACAACACACACACACTCTCTCTCTCTCTCTCTCTCTCTCTCACTCTCTTTCTCTCTCTCTCTGGCTAAATATAATGACTTCCTTCCAAAAAATACAATATGGAAAGAGGGAGAAAGAGTAACTTTACAGTGGAAAAGGCTGACAAACACTATTTCAGCCAGGTGATCAAGTTCAACAATTACCCTTGTTAGGGTGACGGTACCTTACCTCTGTGGTCCTCCTCCCTAAAACTCATAACCCCAGCCTAATAATGAGAAAAACATCAGACAAATCCCATTTGAGGGATGTTTTATAAAACTACCTGACTAGTACTCCTCCAAGGTCATCAAAAACAAGGAAAGTCTGAGAAATTATCACAGCCAAGACAAGCCAAAGGAGTCATGACAAGTTAATGCAATGCAGTAACCTAGAACAGAAAAGAGAAGGACATCAGGTAAAAACTAAGGAAACCTGACCTGTCCATTATTGATAGATACAAATAACCTGCACTAATGTAAGATGTTGATAATGGGAGTACATGGGACCTCACTATACTGACTTCACAATTTTCCTGTAAATCTAAATCTGTTCTACAAAATAAAAGTTTTTTAAAAGTTCACTTTGGCCTTTTGTGACTTAGAGAAAATCTTTTCAAAAGTTGTGATGCACATGAAGGCAGTGTGTTTCCTGAGTTATAAGGATTCATGATATCTTGAAACCCTGTCCTGTCTCCCCAAATGCAAAAGAAAGAGTTAAACAACATAACGTAAGTCATCTCTGACAAAAAGCAAACCACGACTTAAGGTTTCTAGTTATCCAAATTAACAGCTGTACTAGAAAGATTCGTTTTCCAAAGGGTCAGACATCATTCCAAGATACTATCCTGACTTTACAACTGTGAGAAAACAGACATTTTCAAGCACAAATTTTTATATAAATTATATATGGATTTATATATAGTACAATAAATATACACACACACGCATATATATATATATATATATACAAAATTTAAGGATCCTATGTCTATATGGATAGAAGAGTAAGTAAGGGCATGGGCAGGATAAAAATATAAAATGTAACTTTGTACAGAAAACAGATTTCCAGATTTGCCAATGAAGTGATGCTATTATTAGTCTAAAATAGCATTCTTCAGCCCTGGCTGGTGTGGCTCAGTGGACTGAGTGCCAGCCTGTGAACCAAAGAAGCTCACTGGTTTGATTCCCGGTCAGGACACATGCCTGGGTTGAAGCTGGCTCCCCAGTTGGGGGTGTGCAAGGAACAACCAATTGACATCTCTCGCACCTTCACGCTGGTGTTTCCCTCTTTCTCCCTTCCTTCGCCTCTCTCTAAAAATAAATAAATAAAATCCTCAAAAAGTAAAATAAAATAGCCTTCTTCATGTCAATAGGTGGCGGTCAAAGGGATTTTGAACAAAATATAGAGCACACCATCAGCATTAGGATCTAAGATAAATTCCGGTATTGCCAGCCATATAGCACCAGAATTCGTGATTTTTCTGATCTTTGTCAGTCAAAAGACTGAGTCATTTAGCAAGAGACACTGAAAGATACAAAATATGAAAATGAATGGAACCCCAAAATCATGTGAAATATTTATAATTACCTGGGGATTTCTTTAAATAAATACATACATAAAAATAAGATCACCACTGAGATAGAGTATATGCAAATATAATCTTAATGAGTTTTTTCTAAGAAAAGAATACGTTCTAGTTAACAATTTCTCTTAAGTGTCATCAGTTCTTCTGGAAGAAAGTGTCAGGTCAAATATAAAATTCTTATTTCTGATTCCATAATGAATATTACCATTTAAGAATGCCTAACTTCAGGTGCATCTTTTCATTTGAGACATTCATTACACAAAATGAACCACAAGATATAATTTATTTATCTTGTGCTAAGTTTTAGGTCCTGTTAAAAATGTGAAAAACGCAAAAGACAACTTTTCTGGAGTATCATTCAATTATTCAAATACATTATTTTGAACAGACAGTGGATTGTGTTTAGTTAAATATAAAAGTTTGGGTATGAATGGAATAAGGGTAAGTCTTATTTAATTTTGGGGAGTTTTACTTTAGTTGAAATACTAATACACATGCATGCTCATATACTAAGTAAAGCTCAATTATGGCTTTTGAACCAAAATTTAACTGTTATTCTTTAAGAACCTGTGCCATTGCTTCTAAAAAAAAAAAGTTATATATTCAATGTAACATGCTTTTCTCCTTTCTTATAGCAGCTACTTCAAACACAAATGGAGAAATGAATGAGGAAAATTCCCCACATTTAAAAATCCACCGTGGGAAGAAAAGCAGGGGGTAGTCCAAGCTAGCCCCTGCGGATCTTCCCAGGTTCAGGAGATTGACTTGAAAACAAGGAATGCTTTCTTTAGCAGGGTAGGTACTGGTCAAAAAGCTTTTCAAACACATGGGCTTTGGCAAGATCACCTGCCCCTAACACAGGACAATGACCATTGGACCACCAGCTCCATTGCTTCAACACCAGTTCTCTTCACAACAGAATACAGGCTTTATGCTAGAGGAGTTTCCCAGCCAAAGAGTGAGCAAAGAGAAGCTAAACATCATATCTATGATAGGAGCTCATAAATTAGGAGCAAAATGGACAGATTAGAAAACTAAACTGAAATCAGTCTAATAGTAGAACCAAACAATAATTGCCCAGATATCAGGCCTAGAAAGACAGAGTTAAAAGTTTAAATCCTCACTTGGCAAGGGCCTGAGCCTCCAAGTGCTGTGGAGCCACCAAGAAGTAGAAAGGAACTTGGCGCAGGTGCTCCTGCATCAAGCATGACCAGTCTGGGTGGAGGTGTGACATAGCCCAGGAGATCTACTCTATCACCTCTCACGATCTCCACCTCTTGGCCCACTCGACAGCAGGAGAGGAATCCCCACGGTCAGGCCCACGGCTGGCGCCACTCTCGCAAAAGAATGGCTGTCAACTAGACGTTCCAGCTTCCCTGATCTGAGTCTTTAGCCATGTATGAGATGGCGTGTTGAATTGGTGTTCAATTAAAGGGGTGTAAAGCAATATTTAATACTAGTTTTAGTAACTAGTTACTAACTAGTTAGTAATTCTCTTAACTACCTAGTAGGTTAAGAGAATTAAAGTTAATAAAGAAATGCTCAATTCAGTATCCTATGGTAACCCACATAGGAAAATCAATGAACAATGGCGTTTTAAATGTTTAAGCAGTTAAATCATGACGCCACCTTGGTGGGATCCACGATGAAGCTGAGGGGAAGGAACTGGAAGTCTTGGCATCACACAACTTCCATAATGCTGGTCTTTTGAAAACTATAGACCCATGTCCCTTTGGATAATTTTTTTTAAGTTTTTAAAAGTTTAGAAAATAAAAGCTTTCAATTTGTTCAAGAGCCTTCTTCAACAATACCCAAGATAGAGTCATAGGAACAGCCTGAGAAGACACAAGAGAATGGAAGTGTTAGGAACAAACATATTCTAAACTGTTTAAGTCATGAAACATCCATAGAATGCAATAATAAGCAGCGATGGAAAAAAACAAACAAACAAGTAAGACCATATTCATTGTTATAGAAGGATCTCTAATATACATTAAGTGAAAAAAGCAAAATGCATAACTGTATATAACATGTCATCATTTGTTTAGGGGAACTATATTTATGTGCTTTGATTTTTGCATGCCGAATATCTCTGGGAAAATACACAAAAATCTAGTACCGGTGTACTAGAGGAGTGGATGATGAACAGTGTTTCTTTTCATTATATATGCTATTTTATACCTTTTGAATTTCTAATTTCTAACTATTTAGTATTTGTGTGTATTACCTATCAAATAATAAGCTTTATCTCTCTCTCTCTTTTTTTAAGGAGGGGGGACTCTCTGCAAAGTAAAAGAGCATTTCGAGCATATTTTGAGTAAATGGAAGAGGCCACCATGAAATAAATTGCCACTACCTGCTAATAAAGAGGTGCAGTGGAGACGGGGCTGGGGAATTTTGCAATATGTTAACTGGGGTGTCAGAAGGTAGATCAAAATTAATACTGAAATTGTGAAAATATGCTAATTACTGACAGAAGGAGAAAGAATAAAGTCTGTCTCTTTGCATTTAAGTAAGTAGTGATATGTTAGGAAAAAGGACTAAACAGAGAAAATACTAGAACTCAAAAATTGCAAAAGGAGAAAATCATTGGTGAAATAAAGCTTCAGATTGTTGTAATATCACAGTAAAATGTATCAGTAAACTTTCAAATGAACTCCATCAGGTCCAAAAATCAGTAAAACAGTTTCACTTTCTTAAAATGCTTACACAAACACACCCCTGAAACACACGTATATTTCAGACACACACACTGTGAGAAGCCTGTAAGACCATTAAGACAATTCTGGACTTTTATGGCTATTTCTTTTTTAGGGGTCATTCTTTGCATTTTTACTGCTCTAAATTTACCTCTCCAAGTCACAGCAATGCACACTGAGCTTTCTGTCTTTCTCAGTTTTGTTCTCAACCAAATCTTTTGTACATTTCTGGAATTTAAGCCACCTCAGTTACCGCTACTTATCTATAACACCAATGCTTTGAGGGATTAAAGCAGGTTTCTTATAATACACTTAGATCAAGAGTTATCTGAGTTGAGAAGAATATCCTGTTTGAGTTGCGGATGGGGAGGCTTTTTTATTTTTTATTTCTTATTTATTTATTTTTTTAAAATCTTGAGTTGTTTTGATTTCCCCTGAGAGCAGTAATCTTCAGCAAGTGATATTTTTTAAAAGCCCCAAACACACCACAAAACATTCCAAGTGATTTTAACTCCTGAATGAGGTTGGGCTACCTGAGTGATTCTCTCTCTTCTCTTCTTTGGCAGAAAGGATTAGAAACCTCCACAGAACTTGCTCTCTATTAAAGTGGAGTGCTGTGCATTCATTGGCAAGAGGTGAATTGTTTTCAGATTACATGCGAAAGAGTGTGTGTGTTTCTTTCCCACATCAAAGACTTGGATGGAAGCAGTTCTGAGTATTGCCAGGGATGCAAGAATTGGCGCTAAAGTGATTAACAAAATTGCTTTCCTGCAAAAGAAGCACAAAACATTACCTAGGGATTAGAGGAGGAGAGGGCAAGATTAAAGGTGATGTTGAATTTTGGGTGGAATATCTTATCCATCTTTTTCAAATCATGCTTCAAGGATTCTGTGACTCCTCCTTAAGGAAACCTGAACAAATCAAAGTCTTGCTTTCTCAAGTTTTGTACACAGGGGTGCTGACAAGGTAAAATTAAAACTACTAATATAAGCAGCACTCCCTTGTGACCTCCATATTTTATCTCACTGGGCAAATGCATTTTGAATGTATTTTATCCAGTACACACCAATGACCCCATTGATCAAAGATTCTTTCATTTGTAATTGGTTTCTGTCCACCTGTTGCACTTAAATGATACTGTTTGATAGAATTTCTGGACTTTGGCGTTAGTAAATCTCGACTTGATTAGAATAGCATCCCTTCTTAAACATATCTTTCACAGTTAAAATCTTCATCTAGCCAAAATTTTTCTTTAGTTAGCCTGTGAAGGAAAAATCATACAGTAAATCTCATGATTTCTAGTTTAGGAAATTATTTTAAGAGATACTCTCTGAAATGCCCTAGGTGTGACATGCTTTGTCCCTTAGCATTTTTCATCTCTTTCAAAAACTGAATTTAGGCCTCCCTTCTTCCAAGAAGTCCTCCTGACTTTAATCTCCCAATCAGAGACAGGCAGAAACATTAGGTATTGTATATGCAACTATTCAGGTATGAATGAACTTTTTCTTCCTCCTAGGTTTCTTCCTTTAAAACATTAAATCCTGCGGTGTGCACCTGAAACTAATATAATAACGTATGTCAGCTGTAATTGAAAAGAAATTTTAATGATTTTAAAAAAAACACATTAAGTCCAACAAAGGAATGACATATCCGGATAGATGGCAAAACATATATACATCAAGTTAAATGTAATACACATAATAAATAAACTCAGAACAATATATACAGTCTGACATAATTTATGAAAAAATTAACACACAAAACAATATCATAATTCTTTAGTGACCATATACATGTATGTAAAAATATAGCAATTTATGGAATTATACATCTCAAACCCATGGTAATAGTGGCTGCCTCTGGGAAGGAAGGTAGAAAATGAGATTGAGGATAAAAGGGAATCTTAGCTACATCTATAATGTTTATTTGTTCTAAAAGGAGGAAAGAAACCATTCAGCTGAGATGACTCACTTAGACAGCGTTTGGGGACGTGAGGTACCATTGAAATTCTTGTCTGAAAAACGCAGCAGAGATTTGAGATTTCATCTTCGTCCTCAAATTATTCTTTCACATAATGTACAGATATTTCTTTGTCAGACACTAGTTATGTCTCTCTTCATAACAATAATAAAACCTGTTTTCAAATTGATTCAGTAATTTAGGGTAGCTATGACCTCCCCTTTTTCCACGATAACTTTATCCTCAGAAATTAATGTACTGCGGTGATGGAGCTTCACCTTTGTGTGTGTTCTGTAAAGAATAAGATTCACTGCGAGTCCTCAGTAAAAAGAATAAACAGAGGAATAAATAAATAAGCACTGTTGGCTTACCACCCTGCATGCAATAATTTGTGGGTGTTTTCATTTTGAAGTTGTTTCTCGAGGTTGCCTATGTGACTTCTTCGCTTTCAGGAACTTGTTGAGAACAATCATTTTTTATCTGTCTTTCCCGTAGGTCCCGTAAGGTCACTGGACATAAGATAGCTGTGAAATTTGACATTGTTCCAATTTAAATGCCTTACTCCAGCAAGTGCAAGACTGTGGATGCTTCGGTGTGCGGATTGCCACGGCCAGGCCGTTTCTGAGACTCGCCAGCCCTCCAGGCTTCAAAGCCTGCCATCCTTGATCTCACTAAAGAATGTTTTTGAATTCTATGTCCATCTAGTGGTTGCCTGCAAAGATCTACTTGGCTTTTTCTTTCTTCCTTTTCTTTCACACTTGATCAGTGAGATTCTGTTTGTGATGGGGGTTTTGCCCCCCTTGGTCTTTAATTCTTTCACAGGTGGTTTCAAAGTGTCTATCCTTAGCCACTGCTTTCTATAAACAAGCAGGAATTCATGAACCGCAGTTACTGATGGCTCTCCTCACCGAGCAATTCTCCGCTCGCTTTGAAAATAGACTGTTTTGTGGACAGTAAAGTACAGTTCTTTTGCACAGATGAGATTAGAGGCTTGAGGGGAGGCTGCAGAGAGGGGAGTTTTTTTCTCTTTCGTTCGTTCGTTCGTTCATTCTTTTTTCTTTCTTTTTTTTTTAACTGGAGAGCCTTTGTGTTGTAACTCATTTTAGCAAATGCAAGAACTTTACTTATTTTACACTCAGTTGCACGTTTGGTTAAAGATGACATGGTGCTAACTAGAGGGTGCTGAGAGTTTGCTGATTTCCTCATTAATTCCAGCGTCTCCAGCATCCCAAGCATAAGGTTAGGAGCTGAAGATCAGATGGTGACAGGAGCTAATGTGGTTACATATCAAGGGGCCAAATTATATCAATTCTACCTAAGAATTTTGACGCACCAGAGGGGTTGAGATATCTATCTTATCACCTCCTCCCCTCTGTGGACTGAAAACTCTCACCCCAGGTTTCAATTCCTTTGATTTGAGGTTTTAGGAATGGATTCAATCTCTTATCTGTAGCAGCTTTGGTCTTTTCAATTTTCAAATGGATCATGAAAATTGGAGGAGGGGTAGGTTGATGGATTATACTACTCTGAATTCTGTGAGGAAAAAAATAATAGAGGCCAAGTGTTATCACTTGGTTCCTAACACATCCACAATGTGAGGGCATATATGTGTCTTGGGCCACCGTGGCCTCTAGGAAAGTAGGGACACACAGTGAATTAAAGTCACTGCCTTTGTTCCAGCTCAAATTAAAACAACAAATATTTTTAATATTTTAAAAGGCTTTTCCTCTTTATAAATGTAAAACATTTTATTAGAATCGATTTAAAAAAAACACAAATTGTGTTCATGCAACATGGTTGGTAATAGCAAAAATCTGCAGTTACACAATCTAAATGTTCATCAATGGGCAACTGGCTGAACAAACTATAATTTCTCTACCTACAGAAGGATATGTAATAATTAAAAAAAGTGAAGCTGGAAAAGAGTGACATAGAAACATGTATAAGAAATACTGTTGATTGGGAAAAAAATTGAAAAATGTTATGCACAAAAACAATCCTACATAATTTCAGTGGGTTCAGATATATACAGGGTCCAGCACAAATAACACTCCTTTTGTACTAAAAAATCTTTTATTGCAAAATCATAAGCATGTAATTCTGTAACAGAACAATATCACACTCAAGCACACCATATGACATTTTAGGCGAAATGTTCAAATTAAAACTATAAAGTATTACACCCATATTATTGCCCGACAAACCACACTCAAGCAGGCGTTACTTCTGCTGGACCCTGTGTATATGGAATTGAAGGAGGTGACCTAAGGGGATTTTAACTTTATCTGTAATGTTTCATTCTTCTACATGGAGAATGTATTTTTATAATTCTCATGTAATTAAAAGTGAATTTTAAATTATTTTTAAAACCAAACAGAAAATGACTAAAAAGAAAAGAAAATCACCTATAGCATACTACCCAGCCTTCTGTATAGTCTTTTGTATATATACTTTTCTTAAAAGAAAACTCTTGTGGTAAAATACACATAACATAGGATTTACCATTTTAACCATTTTAAGTTCAGTGGCATTAAGTACATTCACACTGTTGTGCAACCACCCCCACTGTGCATCTGCAAGAACTTTTCCATCTTCCCAAACTGAAACTCTGCACCCCTTACACAGTAACTCCCCATTTCCCCCTGGCCCCAGCCTTGGTAACCGCTGTTCTACTTTCTGTCCCCATGGACTGGACTGCTCTAGGTTCCTCATGTAAGCGGAGTCATACAATATTTGTCCTTTCGTATCTGCTTTGTTTCACTTAACATAATGTCTTCAGGGTTCATCCATGTGGTGGAGTGCATCAGAATTTCACTCCTTTTAAAGGCTGAATACTATTTTACTGCATGTATAGAGCACATTTTCTTTATCCGTTCACCCATCGATGGGCACTTGGGCTGTCCCCACCTTTCGGCTGCTGGGAAGAACGCTGAGATGGGCACTGGCACACAAAGACCTGTGCGAGTCCCTGCTTTCAGTTCTTTGTGCATCTACCCAGAAGTGGAATTGTTGGTTCAAATGGTTATTCTATGTTTAAGTTTTTGAGAACTCGCCATACTGTTTTCCACAATGGCGGTACCATTTTACATTCCCACCAGCAATGCACAATGATTCCAGTTTCTCCATAGCCAAACCAGCACTTCTTTTCAGGGTTTTATATATATAGTAGCCATCTTAAAGTTGTAAAGTGGCTATATAGTTTTAAAAATTAAAAATTGGCCTCAAATCTCGCTTGATATAGCCTTGACATTTTCTATGCTATTAAACATTCTTCAATATCATTTTAATGGCTGCATTGCATTCCACCGAATAAGATGTTCCATAATTTACTCAACCAATTCCTTATTATTGTAGTATTAGAAATTTAGGTGTCTCCAGGGGTTTTTTTTGTCACTATAAAGAGTGCTCCATATTCATATGACTTGACTTTGCTTTAAGTTTGTTTATAAATTCCTAACAGTGATATTGCTGGATCATATGGCATGTACATTTTTTAAAGCTTTGGAGATCAATATCCATTTTAAAATTCACTTAAAAAGAGTGATTGGAGGACAGAAAGAATTGCTACTGCAGCTACATACTTGAGACCCCAAGTAAACTACTACTTAATCGGTTGAGAAATTCCCACATGCAATATAAAGAGTGGGCATTGTCTGTCACCATTGACCTACATCAAAATGTTCAGTTTAGGAAAAGAATGCGGAAGCCTCTTATTGGAAGGCTTGATTCAGTAGTGCTCAGGGTGCTAACACAGTCTGAGTGAACGCTTTCTTCATTGTGGTTCACGGGATCCAGGACCGCCCGGAATCTCTTTTACTTTTCTCATCCCTGAAATCCAGTGCTATCTCTGGGGTAGAAATTGCAGAGGCACCCATGAGTAACAATCAGGAAAATAAGTTCAAAACGAGGAATTATCCAGAAATAAATAACAAGGGGCTGGCTTTCTCCCTCCTGAACTGCCTAATAGTTAGTTGGAACAGTCAATGCTCCCACAGAGCCTTAGACATAGGAATCGTGGACAAACTTTATGTCACTCCCTCGCTTACTGAGAGACCTTGGTCACCCATAGGCTTAATGGGCAATATTCTGGTTTCCCCCCACCTCTCGCCGTCCCTATTGCCCCAGCATGAAAATTTCTATTCCATTCATATTGACCTGTTTTCAGCATTTCAGACAAGTAGCACATACTGTGGAAAGACTTTTGGACCTGGAGTCAGATAATCTGGATTTGAACTCTGGCTCTGTTATTTATTAGGTGACCTTGAGCAAAAATTCTTAATCTTGCTGAGACTCAGTTCCCTCATCTGTAAGATAGGGCTGACACGGCCTAATCTGCTGTATTATTATGTATACGTTAAACTAAACAACAGCATATAAAAGAAATGAGCACAATGCAGAGTTTGTAGTGAGTGTCTGACAGGTAATACATCTATAGTGACATGAATTTCTTATTTGTCCTGGCCTCTGAGCCTTTGCTCCAACCCGCTTGCTTTCTGAAAGAGTCCTCTCTCATCTGCATCCTACCCATCCACCAACGCAAACTCATGTTTTAGCCCCCTTGAAAGTCCTTCCACAAAAATGTTTAGCATTCACTAACCAGACTACTTAATTTACTGTCTGTATTGTATTGTGTCTGCACTACCTGGTGTTGGTCATACTTCTTACCGTGTATTTGTCCTCTCTAGGTTGCCTGTCAAAGGACAGGAACCACGCCTCCTAACTCTTCCCCCAACCCTGCTTCTCCCCTTTTTTAGTAAGAATGATTTACATGTAGTAGATGGTAAATAAATATTGGTTCGCTGACCCTTTTCATTCTCCCCGCACTTCAGGACCTGCCTGTGTCCGGAGGTTCATGTCAGTCCTTCTAAACGGGTTCTGCCCCGGGCAGGTTTCAGGGAGCGCTTATACCAGTTTTGCCCCCACAGTAATCATAATTCATGGATGACACCCCCCTGCTTACAACAATAGCCTATGTGGGCAACAGAATGGATATTGTTGCTATTGTCATCCCTATTTCTCAGAGACTCAGAGAGGTCAAGTGATTTGTCACAAAGCCAGTGTGTGGCAGAATGGAAAATTGAATTCAGATCTACTGATTGCAAAGCTCATGCTCTTGGTTTCACATAATAAAACTTCCCTCCGTATTTAACTGTTAATGGACATTTGTCCCTCTCTGAAGTAATATTGTTGTTGACTTTTAGGTCCTTGCCTAACAAGAAATTGGTGGTGTTTTTGGGTATGGTAACTGCCTAAAGAAATTTCTTTAGTGTTTGCGGAGGCATGAAAGAAAGGTACATGATACACCAGTTCTCGGGGAAATGTTCCAGGTGAGAACCTTGTGTAAATTATTTCCTTGAGGCCCAGAATGAAAGCTGGGAAGGTGAGAAGGTGTCTTTTCCCTTACACCTAATTAATTATGACTCAGAGCAGCCCTCTTAGAAACGGTTCCCCCGCTGCACTTGTAACCTCCTCAGTGACCTACCCCCTCTGCTTCTGCTCCAGGGCCTTGACTCTGGCTTCCAGGAGTTCTTGCCTAGCAGTCACCCTTCATGAACTAAGGTCCCTCCAGCAAAGGGCACAACTCTTTAACCACAGCTTAAGGGAGTCAGAGGTGATCCTAATTTGAAGAAATTCTAAGGGTTGTCCTATCACTACACTAGCACATCTCCCCAGCCTCACATTTAATTCCCTGAAAGCTCAGCAGACATTCTTCAGATTTAAGGAAGGTGCGTTCCCTGACAGATTTAAGGAACTGTCCACAGACAGTTCACCTGCCTCTCAAAGCAGAGCCATGTCGCTCAGCTACCTGAGTCATGGAATAAGCAGCAGCCTTTCTATCCAGAGTGTCAGTCTACCTGTCAATCTACAAGTAAAACCCTCTAGGAGCTACATGAATCTTGATTTAGCTGTTACCCTAGATTCTACTGATAATATTTGTGTAAATTCATTTCTACCCTGTTCCCCTTGGACTCTTGGGCACTAAAGTCAACTTTGCTGAGTTGCTTCCAGATTTGTTCAGTATATACTTATTGAGATTACTTCCCAGGTACCTATAGGCACTGGGGATAAAAAGGTGGGGTCTAAAATCTTCTCCTTTTTCCTCAGCCTAGTTTCCACTGAAAGCTGCACTTTCTCACAACCAACAAGCTTCATATCAGCAACAACCTTCAAATTGCATAGAGACTGTTGGTATTTTCTTGTTGTTTTTGGAAACAAACATTAGCATAAATATTAACACAGCAATGACCTAATTATATTCTAATTACTCGAGGCCAAAAAATGGGAGTTTGAGCTCAATTCACATGTTATTTTGATAGAAAGTTACATCTAACCCTAGGTATAACATGCCTTCATCTTTACTCACATCCTTTGGTGAAGCCCTCTCTCCCCTGTTCATGATGTTGTTGTTACCGCTAATTTTCCCACACCTACCATTCTGTTTCAAACACTAAGTGTTCAAACCTATGTCCTCCAAAGATCTTAACCTTGAGACTTAAACATTTTCCCTTATTTCTCAACAGTACCCCCTCTTCCCTAACTGCTCCTTAGCATAACATCAATTCAATCAAATGAAATAAACATATATTTACAGAGTGGGGTAGTGGGGGAGGGAACAGCTGTGATTACTGACCCATCTTGCCCCCTCTTTTCCTCACTAGAAGTGTCTTTGGGTACAAGCTCAAAATGGCAGTTAAGAAGACAAAAGTTTAGTTTCTTATGCATCTCTAAAGACCAGCAATGAACTATAGGGACTTGAATTCTTTTTTAAGATTTTATTTATTTATTTTTAGACAGAGAGGAAGGGAGGGAGAGAGGGAGAGAAATATCAATGTGAGGTTGCCTCTCACGCACCCTGTACTGGGCACCTGGCCTGCAACCCAGGCATGTGCCTTCACTGAGAATCGAATCAGTGAAACTTTGGTTCACAGGCCAGCACTCAATCCACTCAGCCACAACAGCCAGCACAGGACTTGAATTTAAAAAACAATACCATTTACACTGAGACTTCCAGTCAAGATGGCAGCATATGTAAACAGGGTTCATCTCCTCACACAACCACATCAATATTACAACTAAAATATAGAACAACCATCACTCAGAAGTGTCAGAAATTGAGTTAAATGGAAGTCTGACAATTATGGAATTAAAGAAACCACATCCATCCAGACTGGTAGGAGGGGCGCGGGCGCAGACGTGGAATGGGCCGGCCCCTCACCCAACAAGTGGTGGATAAAAATTCAAAAAGGATATCTCGGGAGCAAGGAGCCCCAGCCCCACACCAGGACCCCCAGACCAGGGTTCTTGTGCTAAGAAGATAAGTCCCCATAATTTATGGCTGCAAAAGCCAGTAAGGATTGGGTCAGTGGAAGAAACTTCTGCAGCCCCAAGCAGTTCCTCTTAAAGAACCCACACATGCACTCACCTACTAAGAGTTACACCCTCTGAGCTCCAGCACTGGGATAGCAGCTTGAAATGTACCAGAAGCACACAGCGAAGAACTGGTGTCTGGCATCAAGGCAGGAGCTGGGGCATAGCTTTCTCCCAGACAGAAAGGTGGGCAGAGGCCATTGCCCCACTTCTGAGCCCTCTCCCCACAGAGCCACAGAGCCTGCAGGTGGTGCCATATCTGAGAATCCATCAGCCTGGCTAACACTGTCAGCCCATCCCAGGAGATCCCGAGTCCTACTCAACTTACAGGGTCCATCCAGACTGTTAACAGTGGCTTTTCCACATGAATGGCTGGTCTTGGCTCATGCTTCACAACTTCCTAAACCCTCTCAAACAAGCAACACCTGGCCTCCGTGAGCCCCAGGCCCAGAACCAGCAGCAGCCAGCCTAGATTCACAGCTTGGCTTCACCTGGGAATCTCCAAGCCCAGCACAAGTAACAGCCACCTCAGATGGCTTCATAGCCCGTGAAGGGTGGCCCCGGGGCAAAACACAGGCGGGGGATTACCTTGGCCTGCACCACACAGGAAACCCCAGGGCCAGTGACCCAGAGGACAGCTACAGACCACATCAGAGCACCACTGTCCTGCCCCTGCACAGCTGATCCTCCGCGGAGGGCAGAGGTTGGTGGTCAGTGGTCACAGCCAATCCTTGCAGCTGACTGGCCTGGGTAAATCACTCCCATTGATCTGCCAACAGCAGCCAAGGCTCGACTACAAGAGAAGGGTGTACTCAGCCCGCACAAAGGGCGCACCTCGAGTACCCAGCTTGGGTGCTAGAGGAGGCTGTACTACTGGACTCCACAGGACACCTACTACCTTAGGCCACGCTACCAAGACACGGGGTCAAAGCAGCTCTACATAATACATAGAAACGAACACAGGCAGGCTGCCCAAACAAGGAGACGAAGAAACATGGCCCAAATGAAAGAACAGGTCAAAACTCCAGAAAAAGAGGTAAACGAAATAGAGACAGGCAGCCCGTCAGATGCAGAGTTCAAGACACTGGTTATAAGGGTGATCAAGGAACTTAGCCAGAACCTCGCCAGCATAGAAAAGATCCAATCAGAAACAAAGGATGCACTAATTGAAATAAAGAACGATTTATAGGGAAACAACAGGAGAGTGGATGAAGCCAAGAATCAAGTCAGTGATTTGGAACAGAAGGAAGCAAAAGACAACCAATCAGAACAACAAGAAGGAAAAGCAATCCAAGAAAACGAGGCTAGTGAAAGCAGCCTCTGGGGCAACTTCATACGTTCCAACATTTGCATCATCGGCGTGCCAGGAGGAGAGAGAAAGAGCAAGAAACTGGAAATCTATTTGAAAAAATAATGAAAGAAAACTTCGCTAAAATGGTGAAGGAAGTAGACATGCAAGTCCATGAGGCACACAGAGTCCCAAACAAGTTGAACCCAAAGAGGACCATTCCAAGACACACCATAATTAAAATGGCAAAGGTTAAGGATAAAGAGAGAACCTTAAAAGCAGCAAGAGAAGCAGCTAATTACCTACAGGGGAGTTCCCATAAGACTGTCAGCTGACTTCTCAAAAGAAACTTTGCAGGCTAACATATTCAAAGTCATGAAAGGCAGGGACCTGCATCCAAGATTGCTCTACCCTGCAAAGCTATCATTTAGAATCAAAGGGCAGATAAAGAGCTTCCCAGACAAGAAAAAACTGGAGGAGTTCATCATTACCAATCCATTATTATATGAAATGTTAAAGAGATTTAAGAAAAAGAAGATCAAAACTATGAACAATAAAATGGCAATACATACATATCTGTCGACAATTGAGTCTAAAAAATAAACTAAACAAACAAGAAGAACAGAGACAGAATTGTGGATACAGAGAGCATTTTGATGGTTACCAGATGGTTTGGGGAATGGGTGAAGATGTCAGGGGATAAAGAAGTACAAATAGGTAGTTACAGTATAGCCAAGGGGATATGAAGTACAGTCTAGGAAATGGAGTAGCTAAGGAACCTGTGCATGACCCATGGGCATGAACAACGGTGGGGGAATTGCCTGAGGGAGTGGGTGGTACTGGGTAGAGGGGGACAAAGGGAGAAAATCAGGACAACTGTAATGGCATAATCAATAAAATATAATTTAAAAAAGAAATGTAATGCTTATCATGACCCCAGGAAACATACATCAACACCCACATGCGACAGTGCTTATACTTATTGTGGCCTAAGCACTTGTATTTTTTAATTTATTCAACTTAACTTCATTGAAAAATGTTTAGTTCTGATCCATTTGGTTGTTTTCATGACCAACTAATATCTGAACAACCTTGACCTAAGTGACTTGCTCAAGGTCACCTAACTAGTATGGTGGTAGAGTCAGAATAGCCCAGTATTCTCCCACTTGCTACACTCTGGGGGACTTCTGGCCATAAGGCAAAACGATCCTAAAAGTCTTGTGTCCATTTTGATAACCAAATTTGTACTTCTACCTTTCAGCCACAATTAAGGGAATGCTAATCTCACCATTTGCAAGCATTTCAATTTGATTTGTTCAGATACCTGGCTCTTTGCGATGCAGCTGTTCAGAAGGTTCTTCCTAGAAGCTCTAAAGAGAAAGATTTAGCCCTAATGGGTGGCACACCCAGACTTGCTGGAATTCTCATCCAAATTACACCAAACGTGAACATATGGACAAAGGCACATGGCATATTAAATGATTTACTGGGGTCAAAGATCAAGTCAATGGCAGGCCTAAAGTTAGCCTGCCCCACATCCTCAGAGTCTGCTAGGCTAAGACACAAGGAAGCCTCGGCTAGGCAGGGCTGTCAGCCTCCACCTGGCCAGCCGTCAGCCAGTTAATCTACAACGGCACCTTCTTTTCCTACCAGAGGGAGCTTTGCCTTGAACTCCTGGGAGACATGCGTTTTTGGAATCTAGATTTCTTTGCTTCAGAGTCTAGTTTAGCTGGTGTTGGATGCAGAAGCCTAGAGAAAGCTGAAACTTGTTTATTTGTTCTTTTATTCCTGGATTTATAATTTGACCTAATATACTGTATGTCTGTACATGTGTTGATCTCAAAAAATGTTTGAGCTTGCCTGCTTCTCAGGCCTTGTTGGCAGGCAGCTGTTAAAGCCATCAGCAATGTTTGCTTCCAGTTACAAAAGAAAACATTCTCTATTTGGGGCTATGTTGTTGTTTTTTTTTTCTTTCCTGATTTAAAAGGGGAAATATGTTTCCCAGTAGAGATGTGGGGCTGCCCCCAACCCCTTCTAGGGCTAAGAATGACTAAGAAATCTTTTGGCACACCTGGTTCATCATCTTTCTAATATTCATATTTTTTCTCTCCCTGTGGAACTATTCTTAGGGGATTTGGTTTGAAATTATTTGAGCAACTGGGCAGGTTTCTTTCCCTTCCCTGGGGACACCAGTTTATGGTTCAACATCTCTCTCAAACTCTGGTGTGTTTTTAGCTAAAAAAAAAAAAGGGTCAGGTTGTGTCCCATTATCAGGTGCACTGACGAAATAACTGCTGATGGGCCCAAGAACACGTGAGTAATTCTGACCTCTGCCCAGAGTCTTTGAAGGAATGCATAAACCCCGACCTTGCTTTGGTTCTTTGGAGAGACCATCTGGGGAAAACTTCATTTCTCAAAATATATATGAAATTGAGAGTTCCTCTGGCTGGGAAGTAGGAAAAAACAGATGGCAAATGTGGGGTTCCCATATGCAAATATTTGTTGCAGAGAAAATGATTTAAACATAATAAGTACACTCTTGAAGGACTGACCTGTCCTTAGACGAAGAACATGGAGGGAGCTGGAGGCGAAGAAGAGGGGAGAACAGAGATGCCAGACAATACTCGGGAAACAGGACACAAGGCAGTGTGACTTGCTGGAGGCTGGAGGAGCCTTTGGAAGTGTCAGACCAAAGTTCAGCAACCTGCTGGGAGCAAGAGAGGCAGGAAGGTTTGAAAAGGAGGAATGGAAGCCTGCAGGGAAAATGTCGCTGCCAAAATGAAAGTGGCTTGGAGAAAAAGAAGACAACTTAATAAATAGTACTTCAGAGGAATCCAGGGATGGGTAGAATCACTCAAAGGACAGCTCTGACTCAAAATTGAAGGTGAGATCTGGGTCACTCCATGAAGGTCTCAATAACTCCAGGATTTCTGACTGAAGGGCGGAGTCAAGTTGAAACTGCTAATCACTAAGCTACAATGCTAGTCACCTGAATGAACTACATGACACTAATAAACAAAACTTTCAAATGATATCTTTTAAAAAATCTTAGATTCCAGTGGTTCATTCGTGGTATAGGGGAAAGCAATTGACTTGTATATTACCTTCTAACATAGACTCTCTTTCTCCATTTAATTAGATTCTTTTTATTTCTTTCACCAGTTTTCTACATATAGATCTTGTACATGTTTTGTTAGATTTATACTAAGTATTTAGAGGTTTTGGTGCTATTGAAAGTATTTGGGGTTTGTGTGTGTGTGTATGTATGTGTGTGCGCGCGCGCACTATTATAAATGGTATTGTTTTTAATTTTTATTTATTTTTAAATTTTATTCTGATTATTGCTAGAAAAATCTACTGATTTTTTCTTGTCTGGGAAGCTCTTTATCTGCCCTTTGATTCTAAATGATAGCTTTGCAGGGTAGAGCAATCTTGGATGCAGGTCCCTGCCTTTCATGACTTTGAATATGTTAGCCTGCAAAGTTTCTTTTGAGAAGTCAGCTGACAGTCTTATGGGAACTCCCCTGTAGGTAATTAGCTGCTTCTCTTGCTGCTTTTAAGGTTCTCTCTTTATCCTTAACCTTTGCCATTTTAATTATGGTGTGTCTTGGAATGGTCCTCTTTGGGTTCAACTTGTTTGGGACTCTGTGTGCCTCATGGACTTGCATGTCTACTTCCTTCACCATTTTAGCGAAGTTTTCTTTCATTATTTTTTCAAATAGATTTCCAGTTTCTTGCTCTTTCTCTCTCCTCCTGGCACGCCGATGATGCAAATGTTGGAACGTATGAAGTTGCCCCAGAGGCTGCTTTCACTAGCCTCGTTTTCTTGGATTGCTTTTCCTTCTTGTTGTTCTGATTGGTTGTCTTTTGCTTCCTTCTGTTCCAAATCACTGACTTGATTCTTGGCTTCATCCACTCTCCTGTTGTTTCCCTATAAATCGTTCTTTATTTCAATTAGTGCATCCTTTGTTTCTGATTGGATCTTTTCTATGCTGGCGAGGTTCTGGCTAAGTTCCTTGATCACCCTTATAACCAGTGTCTTGAACTCTGCATCTGACGGGCTGCCTGTCTCTATTTCGTTTACCTCTTTTTCTGGAGTTTTGACCTGTTCTTTCACTTGGGCCATGTTTCTTCGTCTCCTTGTTTGGGCAGCCTGCCTGTGTTCGTTTCTATGTATTATGTAGAGCTGCTTTGACCCCGTGTCTTGGTAGCGTGGCCTAAGGTAGTAGGTGTCCTGTGGAGTCCAGTAGTACAGCCTCCTCTAGCACCCAAGCTGGGTACTCGAGGTGCGCCCTTTGTGCGGGCTGAGTACACCCTTCTCTTGTAGTCGAGCCTTGGCTGCTGTTGGCAGATCAATGGGAGTGATTTACCCAGGCCAGTCAGCTGCAAGGATTGGCTGTGACCACTGACCACCAACCTCTGCCCTCCGCGGAGGATCAGCTGTGCAGGGGCAGGACAGTGGTGCTCTGATGTGGTCTGTAGCTGTCCTCTGGGTCACTGGCCCTGGGGTTTCCTGTGTGGTGCAGGCCAAGGTAATCCCCCGCCTGTGTTTTGCCCCGGGGCCACCCTTCACGGGCTATGAAGCCATCTGAGGTGGCTGTTACTTGTGCTGGGCTTGGAGATTCCCAGGTGAAGCCAAGCTGTGAATCTAGGCTGGCTGCTGCTGGTTCTGGGCCTGGGGCTCACGGAGGCCAGGTGTTGCTTGTTTGAGAGGGTTTAGGAAGTTGTGAAGCATGAGCCAAGACCAGCCATTCATGTGGAAAAGCGGTTTAGGTGAGCCTGTAAGTTGAGTGGGGCAGAATGTGGATCTCTGAGGTAGGTCAGTGTGTTAGCTAGGCTGATGGATTCTCAGATATGGCACCAGCTTGCCAGCTCTGTGTGAGGAAAGTTTAGAAAAGGAACAATGGCCTCTGCTCGCCTTGATGCCAGACACTTCTGTTCCTCCCTCTATGCCACTGGTGCCTTTCAAGCTGCTCCCCCAGTGCTAGAGCTCAGAAGCAGTAAGTCTGAGTAGGTGAGTCTGTGTGGGTTCTTTAAGATGAACTGCTTGGGGCTCCAGAAGTTTCTTGCACCAACTCAGTCCCCATAGGTGTTTGCAAACAGAAGTTGTAGAGACTTATCTTCCTGGCACTGGGTCTCTCGACTAGGGGGCCTGGTGTGGGGCTAAGACTCCTCACTCCCCAGATATCCCTCCTGAATTTTTATCTACCACCCATGGGTGAGGGACCAGTCCATTTCATATCTGTGCCCCTCCTACCAATTTGGATGGATGTGGTTTCTTTAATCCCTAGTTGTGAGACTTTCATTCAACTTGATTTCTGATGTTCCTGAGTGATGGTTGTTCTATATTTTAGTTGTAATTTTGATGTGGTTGTGTGAAGAGGTGATCATGTGTGCCTATGCTGCCATCTTGAAGAGAAATCTAGCAATACATCTCTTACCATAGGTAACAAGTTTCTCAACCAGCACCCTACACCATAAAGTTTTGATTTGTCCATCTATCAATCAGAAGTAATTCACTCTATAGATATAAACATAAATACACATATATATTCATATGCACATGTATATACTGAGCACTACGTTGTGTCAGACACAATAGCATGTAACATATACAGGCATAACTAGGCCCTGTCCTCATGGAGCCTCAGCTAGCAGGGAAGTCAGTCATAAAATACTTACATAATTATTGAACTACCTCTTTTTATCAGGGCTACAAGAGACTTATGAGGTTCGAAGAATGTTAACACGAGTCCCTAACATGGGCTGTGATAGCAGAGCCAGCATCCCTAAAGAAGTGGCATAGAAGGAAGCAGAAGGACCAGAAAGTGCAAGAAAACTCTGAAGGAGTAATAACGTCAGTCAAATGAGATGACAGTGGAAACACTTCATAAAATGTAGAGCATTATTCAAATGTTGTGTGTTATTATTAAAACCCATGATTATAAACATGCTTTACAGATGAGCTTAGTTTCCTTCACATGTCCATTCAGTGACTAGATGAGCACTACTCAGTGCCCGGTAATGTTCTAGGGATACAGCAGTAAATAAGACTGTACCAATGCCCTGGCAGGTCTCCCTTTCAGAGACAGAGAGAGACAATGAATGCATAAAACTGTAATTTCAGAGAATGGGAAAGTGTGGCAGAGGCATAGAGAAAAATGGAGGGAGAGGAATTTTTAGGCAGGAAGGCAGGGCTGAGGGGTGATAACCAGATCTAAATAAAATGAAATTTGCCACTTTCTGATGATGTGACTTTGGATACATCACCTAATATTTCAAGACTTGGTTTCCTGATGAGTTGAATAAGGATACCTATACCCATCTCACAGGACTTTGCTGAGAACTGAATGAGGCAAGGAATGCAAGGCCTCCAGAGCTGTGCCAGCATGAATAGGTGCTTAACAACAGCTGAATAACTGAGTGTCTGCTGATCTGTTACTCACGATACTAGGAACAATATATTGGGAAAGATGTAGAAGAATAAAAAGGAGAAAGGCCTCCTCTTTTCAGACCAGGCTGGACAAGTCCCTCAAAAGGAGTCATTACTGGTCTTCAACTCTGTGTCAGTTGGGTCCTCTGGGAGCAGACACTGTGACAGAGAAAGGGGTGCAGTTTGGGGTGTGTGTATGGGAAAAGGGGATAATGCCTGGGAAAGACAAAATTGGGAAGAAAGCAGAATTGGGAAGGAAAAGGGTCTGGAGAAAGGGCTGCTGGTTGAAGGAGTCCCACGCTGGCCAAAATGGCCAGGCCCAGGTACCCCCGATATGCTCAGTTGGTAGCAAGGGCTGCCTATGAAGCACATGGGCTTGACTCGAAAAGGCAGCCATGTGACAAGTTCTTCCTTGAAGGGAGACCTGGGTGACATCCTCAGCACGTCGGCACTGTCTCCATTAGCACCCTTCATGGTTCCAACGTCTCTGGTGCAGCTCTAGGCATCTCATGTGGACGAGACAAGATCCAGCAGAAGGAGGCAGACCCTATCTTCCTGTGCGTCTCTATTTATCAACAAGGAAACTTTTCTCAGAAGCCCCCTAGCAGGCTTACTCTCATGTCCCATTGGCCAGAATCTCCTCTCACACCCATCTGTACACCGGTCACCGGTAAGGTTAATGGGATTGCCATGATGGGTGGGCCTCAACACCTGGGGTGATGAGGTTAGGAAACTTCACTTTTATTTTTAATATGTGACTTTATATACATACACAGGGTGGGGCAAAAGTAGGTTTACAGTTGTTCATATGGAAAAATAATACAATAGTTAATAAATAATAATACAAGAATAAGCTCTGTTTTACATACTCACACTGTAAACCTGCTTTTGCCCCTCCCTGTATATGTACACACACACATATCACACATATACAGACATACATACATCAGCTATATTGAAATATAATTCCCATACCATTATTTGACTCTTTTTGAACTGAAAATTTTTGATCATTTACTTTTTAAAAATTGTTATAGAATATACATAACATAAAATTTACCATTTTAACCATTTTCAGATGTATAGTTCAATAGCATTAAGTACATTTATATTGTTGGGGTAGCATCGCTACCATGCATCCACAAAACTCTTCTCCTCTTGCAAAACTGTAATTCTGTACCTATTCATCAGTAACTCTGGGTCCTTCTTTCTTCTAGTCTATTCTATCTCTATGTATTTGTCTACTCTAAATACTTCATATAAATGCAGTCATACAGTATTTGTCCTTCTGTGTCTGGCTTATTTCACTTAGCATAATGTCCTCAAGACTCATCCTTGTTGTAGCATGTATCAGAATTTCCTTCCTTTTTAAGACTAAATAATGTTCTATTATATGCACACACACATGGCATTTTGTTTATCCACTCATCCATCAATGGACACTTGGGTTGTTCCACATTTTGGCTATTGCGAACACTGCTACTATGAACATGGGTGTAAAAATACCTCTTTGAGACACTGATTTCAATTCTTTTGGGTACATACCCAGAAGTGAAATTGCCGGATCAACTGGTGAGTGTATTTTTCATTTTTGAGGAACTGCCATACTGTTTTCCATGGTGGCTGCACCATTTATATTCCCACCAACATCGCACAAGGGTTCCAATTTCTCCACATCACACCAACACTTGTTATTTTCTTGTTTTGATGTTTTGAGTTTTTTAAAAAATATAGTAGCCATCCTAATGGTTGTGAGGTAGTACCCCATTGTGGTTTTGATTGGCTTTTTCCTAATTATTAGTGATGTCGAACATCCTTCAGGAGCATCTTACTGGCCATTTGTATATCTTCTTTGGAGAAATATCTTTTCAAGTCCTTTGCCCAGTTTTTAATTTGGTTGCAAATCCCAGTGGTGCCACTTACTGGGGTGGAGGGAAAGGTAAACAATCACACAACATCCAGGGCCTGTCAACAGGGAAAGAAGGGGCAGTGGCAGTTAAGTAAAACCAGCAGAGTTCATTACACAGTACTAGATGTCAAGGTCAGGTAGGTGTAGATGGGGCTTGCTTCAGTTTTCAAATTAAGAAGCACACATGTCAAATATTGTAATCCTAGAGGACAGCATTTCCCTGAGTGTGGATTGTGCCAAGGCCACACCAAGTCCTTTACATGCATTGTCTCATTTCATCTATTCATTCAATAAGTATTTAATGAAAACCTAATGTGACCCAGTCATTGGTGAGCTGAAAAACAAAATAAAAACAAGAAATCAGACATTGTGCCTACTCTCAAGGAGTTTACAGACTTTGATCCAAGAACCAAACAACTTACAATGATACTAAGTGCTATAAAGGATAGGTCCATGGTCCTATGAAAATTGACCTGGTCAGCCCTGGCTGGTGTGGCCCAGTGGATTGAGCACCAGCCTGCAAACCAAAGGGTGGCCATTCGATTCACAGTCAGGGCACGTGCCTGGGTTGCAGGCCAGGTCCCCAGTAGGGGGTGCTCGAGAGGCAACCTCACATTGTTGTTTCTCTCCCCCTCTTTCTCCCTGCCTTCCCATCTCTAAAAATAAATAAAATCTTTAAAAAAAAAACAAAAAACAACAACCCTTTAAGAAAATTGACCTCGTCAAGCACATCAGGGAAGACTTTTCTGAAAATGGAGAAAAGGGGGTTTGAGTTGAGATAAGAAAAGACAGGGGTAAAGAACTGGGATGCCCCAGACACATCAGCTCCGTGAGGTGAGTATAATTATTATCCCCACTGGGAGGTAAGCTCTGTGAGTATAGGGTCCTTATCTGTCTTGTTCCCCAACATATCTCTGTTGCCTAGTACAGTGCCTGACACAAAATCACTCTCAGTAAACATTTGTTAAATAAACGTGTCCTCATTCTATAGATGAGAAACTTGAATCTCAAAGAGGGTAAGTAACTTGACCAAGGTCACAGTGCCAGCAAGTGGCAGAGCTGGGTTTGATGCCAGGCAGTAAGCTCTGCAGCTTGAGCTTTTAACTTTTTAAAAGCTCTTCCTTGACCCCATCATCCCAGGCCTATAGAATAAATATTCTCTCCTTTGGCCTCCAAAATCATTTATTTCAACTTGCTCGTGAGGCCCGTAACACATTGTATCATAGTTGCTTTTCCATATGACTATCCAGCTCCAAGCCTCCTTCCCTCTGAGTAATAAATAGTAAACTGCGAGCTATTTAAGAGACTGTATCTAAATATACACAGAGTGCAGTACTCAAGAATGCAGGCTAAGAATTCAGGCAGACCTGGGGTTGAAATCTGTTTCAGCTACTTACTAGTTGCATGACCTTAGGTGCTTTACTTAACCTTTCTAAGCCTCTGTTTCTTTATCTGTAAAATGGGGATAATAATAGAACTCAAGCCTCACAAGGCTGTTGCAAGGATTAACTGACATAATGCCTGTAAAGCACTTAGGCCAGTATGGCACAAAATAAGTACACAATAAAAGTTTGTAAATCCTCTGTTCCAGAAAAAAATACAACCAATATCGACACCCACCCAGCCCCAATTGGAAGAAAAATTATGTGGTGTCTTTTTCTAGGGCTGATTGGCAGGCTTCAGCTACTGGGTTTTTCTCCATTCAAAATACACTGCGGGCAACATCACCCTGAGCCACAGTCTCTTGTGGCAGGGAGGGACCGGCCAGTAAGGGGGTGACTCAAGAGGGTCCCAGAATCACCAAGTTACTTTCCCCTCCCCAACTCCAAAGGCTTCGTGCTGCTCCTGCTTGGGTCTTGCCAATCCTCCACCTCTTCCTCTCTTTTTTCCCATCCCTCCCTCCCCACTTCAAACCCTGGGAAAAAAAATGAAGAAAAGCACACCAACCAAGAAGGCTTTTCACTTCATTGTGTTTTCCAGCTAGACCTGAACAGACGGCGATCAATTCAGCTCTCCCTCACCCCCACCTCCTCTCTTCTTCTCTCATGTCCTCTTTGTTGTTGTTGTTTCTTCCCCCCCACCCCCCCCACCCCCGTCTCAGACTGTGTCTTCAGGCTGAGGAAAAAGCAGTTACCTCCCAGCAGCATGAGGAGACAAGAAGTTTCAGTTGCCAGCCGCGAACACACATGATTGTAACAGGTCCCCATGGCCCTTGGCAATTAGAAAGGCAGAGAAGCAGGGGATCCCATTCAGATTTCCTGAGAAACACCTCAGCTTGACCACTTCTGTCCCACCCCAGTCTCAGCTGCAACGAGTCACACAGGAAACCTCAGTCTCCTCTGGCCAAGAACCTTCTGAAGTCCATCCCATCCCCAGGCAACGGATTCTCATTCCAAGTTTGAGGAAACCTGGACAGCTGGACTTGAAGTCAACGAGGATGAAGAAGAAACACGCCTTTTCCATTTTCAAAGCAGCCTAGTAGGATTTTGCTTTTTTTTTTTTTTTTCCAATAAGGTAATTCCAAATTGGCAGGACTTTCAAAGCTACAAATTTCCATGTTCCCAGCCCTCACTAAAGAAAAATTTCCCAGTCAGGTTGGCAGGTTTGGGGTGTGCAAGTGAGAAATGTCTCACAAACAGTTAAACCTGAGCTATGAATCAAATTAGTCTAAACAAGACTCTCCCCATCCCCGTGCCGTACTAGTTACCCTCCTTAATTCCTACCCCAAACATACATTCAAAAATAACTACTGTTTATCAAGCGCCCAGTAAGTACCAGGAACTGAAGTGTTTTATTTACTTATATTGACTCATTTTATCTTCACAACTATGCAACATAGGAATTTTTTATTGTTTCCTTTCAGAAGAACAGACAGGTTAAGTAATTTCTCCAGTCACGCAGTGAATAAGTGGCAGAACTAGAGTTTAAATCTCATCCCCAATACAATAACGTGTATGAATCTCAGAATCACTCTGCAGAGTTGAAAAAGCCAGACCAAAAAAAAGTATGTACTAAATGAATTCATGTATATAAAATGATAGAATATGTGCCCTGACTGGTGTGGCTCAGTTGGTTGGCATCGTACTGCAAAGCAAAATGTTGCCAGTTCAATTCCCCAGTCAGGGCACATGCCTGGGTTTCAAGTTCGGTCCCCCGGTTGGGGCACATGCAAGGGCCAACGGATCGATGTTTCTCCATCCCTTCCCATGACTCTAAAAATAAATAAAATCTGTAAAAAAAAAAAAAACAAAAAAAACAAAGAAAATGCAAACTAATCAATAGTGATAGAAAGCGAATCAGTAGTTGTCTGGGGATGGAAAGGGATGACTTACGAAGGGGCACAAGGGAATCTGGGGGTATTGAAATGTTTATAATGTTGATTGTAGTGAAGTTTCCACAGGTGTATACATATGTCAAAACTGACCAAATTGTACATTTTAAGTATATGCAAGTTAGTCTACTTGAATTATACTTAAATCAGGTTGAAAAAAATCACCCCCAAACCCCACCCCTTAAATCATTTCCACAAATGCATTTACCTTTGCTATAGCAATGTCGTAGGGCCTAGCTTGACTGATGTAGATTTTTATGCTGTTGTCTCTGGGTCCTGTTGAGGTGAGAGGACCTCTCTGTTCTCACTGGAAACTCCCATTAGGCAGGAGTGATTCTAGAAAACCTTTTGCTCACATTAGGCCCAATAGAATGTCAATGTGCTGCTAATGATGATCTAAAGCAGCTGTTCTCATATTTTTTGGTCTCAGGCCCCTTTAACACTCCTGACATATATTGGGGTCTATTTATCATATTAGAAATTAAAACTGAGAACTTTTAAAGGTAGTTAATTTATATTTTAAAATAATAAATCTAGCCCTGGCTGGTATGGCTCAGTGGATTGAGTGCCAGCCTGCAAACCAAAGGGTTGCCGGTACCATTACCAGTCAGGGCACATCCCTGGGTTGCAGGCCAGGTCCCCAGTAGGGGGCGTGCGAGAGGCAACCACACATTGATGTTTCTCTTCCTCTCTTTCTCCCTCCCTTCCCCTCTCTAAAACTAAATAAATAAAATCTTTTTAAAATAATAAATTTATTACATATGGCATAAATAACATATTTTTATTAAAAATAACTACATTCTCCCAGAAAATTAGGAAGAAGAACAGTGTCATTTTGCATTTTTGCACACCTATCTAATTTCTGGCTTCATAGATGATGTGATTCTCATTTGTTCCTTCATTCAATCTGTCACAACGAATGCAACAATATGAACACATTGAATGAAGCTTTCTGTAAAAGTTCACCACCTACTTGTGAGAGAATGAAAGTGAAAAAGGCAAATGACATCTTAGTATTATTATGAAAATAGTTTGACCTTGCAGATCCCTGAAAGGGTCTTGGGGACTCCCACCGGTTTCCAGACCACACTTTGAAAGTTGCCGAGCTAAAGTGTTCAGAACTATTTGTTTCAGTCCTTATGCTACCACTTCCATTATTTTACCTCTTCTATCCAAGACCTTGTGAAATTTTGAGAGATAGAGGAAGAAACTGGGACACAGAGATATCAAACGGAAGGTTGTCTGATAACTCTCTTTTAAAGTCATTTCTGCCCCTGTGAATCTGTGAATGGGGTATTTTTCTCTTAAAATCAAGGGATCCAAAGCCTCAGTAGGACCCAGATGCACAGGATGGGGAAACTAACGCACAAAAATAGAAACATCACAGAATTTCCTTGTGACCCCCTCGCAGAAAGAGGGGCAGCTGTCTCCTCTCAGGGCCTTACTCTGTTTACCCGTCAAAGGAAAATCCTGTGGTCCTGAAGAAATTCAGACAGATCTTATCTCTTACTGGTTCCCTAAACAGGCTAAAGTCAGCTCTACTCCACACCCCCAAACCAAGTCAAAACTTTTCCCCTTGGCATGGGGCAGCCAGTGGGGCATGAGCTTAGGAGTCAATCAACCATGGTGTGAATATTGTTTCCCCTTCTTACTTACAGGCTGTGTAATCTTGAGTAAATTGAATTTTTTTTGAACTTCAGTTTCATCTGTAAAAGAGAATTCGTATCTTTCTGAAAAAATTATTGTGCAGACTTAAGGATACAATAATATATAGAGTGGGGCAAAAATTGGCTTACAGTTGTTATATGGACAATAATGATAATTAATAAATAATAAAAGAATAAAGTCTGTTGCACATACTCACAACTGTAATCCTACTTTTGCCCCACCCTGTATGTAAGAAACCCAGCAGAGTACCTGGCACATAACAGAGGCTTATTCTTACTGACTGTTACATTTTTACAGAAAAGCAAAGGGCCAGAAGGAAATACCACACCATCCTGCGTCAGACAGACCTGGGTTTAAATCCTAACAACACTGGCTTTGGGCGAACCATTTCCTCCACCTTGTAGGATTATTGAAAGGGCTGATAGAAATAATATCTGTAAATTGTCTGGCATCTAACCCATGCCCTGCAGATGGTCACTGTTACTATTATACATTTGCAGCTGTGGCTACAGCCTCTTTGTGGTCCGGCTCTCGGGATCCCTGGAGACAGGTGAGGATGGCTGGCTCTCAGGCAGGCCCGATAGGCTAACCCAGTCCTCCCACTCGGCATTTCCATCTCCTAGATGTTCACCAACAGGGTATGTTGCACAGAGGTAATAAAATGGTAGGAGAGTTAACATCAAGGGGAACAGTTCCCCAAGCAGAAAGAGAATAGATACTGCACATAAAAACTGCCCGTAGAGGGAAGAGACTCTACACCAGCTCCGGAGTCAGACTCAGATCCCAATCCTGGCTCTACCATTCATTCACCAACTGCAAGATCTAGGACAAACTAGGCTTTGTAAGGCCAGTTACCCATCTACATTTGGGAATAATGATAGTACCAGTGTAAATGAAAATAGCACTTAGCATAGTGCACATAAAAAATACTATGGGTTGGCCCAAAACCTCATTTGTTTTTTTCTATAAGGTGGCTCCGGTAGCACTTAGTTGTCTTTAACTTCATTCGAAACAGTTTTTTTAGATTATATTGTGACAGCTGTCATATCAGCATGCATTTTTTTTTAAAAAATCAAGATTGGTGAATTTTGGGATAACCATTTTAATATTGAAGATGGAAGAAAATATGCAACATTTTTGGCATATTATGCTTTATTATTTCAAGAAAGGTAAAAACACAATTGAAATGCAAAAAAAAAAGATTTGTTCAGTGTATGGAGAAGATGCTGTGACTGACCAAATGTGTTAAAAGTGGTTTGTGAAGTTTCGTGCTGGGTATTTCTCACTGGATGATGCTCCACGGTCAAGGAGACCAGTTGAAGTTGACAATGATCAAATCAAGACGCTAATTGAGAACAATCAACATTCTACCACATAGGAGATGGCTGACATACTCAAAATATCCAAATCAATAAAGTTATTAGCGAAAATGAAAAATGTGTCTTTCGTTTTACAGAAAAAATCCATAAAGACTTTTTGACCAACCCAATAATATATTTACCTATTGTTATTACTACTTCTATTTTACAGCAGGATCCCAATGTACAATATTATATATAATACATATAAGCTCACAGTCCCACCTAGACACTAGGATCAGGGAGGGACAGCATGGCTTGAAAAGAAATTGCCTATTTTTACTTTTATGTACTTGCAAATTTTCTACAGCAAGCATTAGTGACTGGTGACTAGGACAACATGGAAACAAACAGGAGGGCAAGTGTAGAATGAGAAATTTTAAAACTCAAGCTGAGCCCAGCCCCGTAAGTACTAACCTCGAAGGACTGCACCAGGCAACTGCAGTGCACTTGTGCACCAGGGCCAATGGAACTAGGAATCATTGGCTGAGAGGGCCAGCCAATCCGAAAGCACTGAGGTGAGCAGGTATTTCCGTTGCTGGGAGAACCCTGGGCCCTGTGGAGCCATGTGATTGCCCTGATCCCCCCTCCCTCCCCACTCAGTTGGTGGGGAATCTTCCCCACAAAGTGAAAGGTTACAGGTCAGGGTACATGCCTGGGTTGCAGGTTCCTCCCAGGCAGGGGCACCTCCGAGAGGCAACCCATGGGTGTTCTCTCTCACATTGATATTTCTCTCCCTCTCTTTATCCCTCCTTTCTCCTCTATCTAAAAATAAGAAAGTAAAATCTCTATCAAAGTAAATAAAAATAAAGTGGTTCAGCCTTGGCTGGTGTGGCTCAGTGAATTGAGTGCCAGTCTGAGAACTGAAAGGTCACCGATTTAATTCCTAATCAGGGCACACACCTGGGTTGCAGGCCAGGTCCCAGTAGGGGGAGTGCAAGAGGCAACCAATCGCTGCATCTCTCATACATCGATTTTCTCTCCCTCTCTCACTCCCTTCCCCTCTCTCTAAAAATAAATAAAATCTTCAATATAAATCAATAAATAAAGTGGTTCCGGGTGCGAATGGAGCCTGCGCAGTAAGGCTCTGGATTGAGGAGGGGCTCCGAAGCGTTGGGAAAGTGGGAGGGGAAGGGGAGGACGGCAGAGCTACAGAAGGTGTGGGAGGAGAACAAAGAGAGGAAACAGAAAAAGGGCGACCTCTAGAAATGGCAAGAATGCATGTGGGGTGGGGAGGGACAAAAATGAGGGGAAGGTGTGAGGGAGAGATCACAGACCTAACAAGTGGTTCTGGGACCTGTAAGGAAGGGTCTCCTGCTCCCCAGGGTGGGCTTGTAAAGGATGAGGAGTGATTATCAAGAGCACACTGTATGCCACTTTATATACTTTTAATCCCGTGAGAGAGACTGAATCATTTGCTCATAGTTCCACAGCAATTAAGTGATGAAGCCAAATTTCAATCTCAGATACGTCTTCTAGCTCCTTGGCTGTCTCCTGTGAGGCGGGACTAAGGGCCTTCCCAGCTCGACCTTCATACATGGGATGTTCTGAGGGAACGGACAAGCAAAGAGGAAAAGTGATGGCAGTGGGGGGAGATGAGAGAAGGTGGGAGCAGCAAAGATGTGGAAAAGGAGAGAAGAGTTTGAGAACAGGAAGGAGATAAAAGGAGAAGAGACAGAGAAAGGATGGAGAGTGGGGAGGAAAGGGAAGAATTAAGGAGGAACAATAGGAAAGGAAGAATCAGAAGAGGAAAAGGGAAGGAGCTATGGCAGAACATGGGGTTAAACCAGAGGAAGGGGGAGCAGGAAATGCAGGTGGGGTCCTGGAGGAGTCAGAATTACCTGGAGCATAATCCTAGGAGCTGAGGGAACAAGGGTTGGAGTTTAGTAGGTGTTTGTGGTTTGTTTTTCCCTCGCTGTGAAAGTATGGAGCATGGGGATCATTGCCCATGGAGCTGTCAACAGACTAGTCAGCTCAGCAAGTGTCAGATGGTGGGAAGTTGGAAGTGGGGTCAGACGTCTTGTAGCCTGTACTGCGGAGGTCTCTTAGCTGAGGCTGAGTTGTCATGTTCAATTTATTGGTGCACCAAATGGGCTCAACCAGTACACTGTTCCAGAGCCATCAGCAATCTGAGCTGAAGTTTTCCCTTTGGACTGTGTTTTGGGGGGGGGGGTGTTTTATTTAAAAATGTATTTTGTTACCAAATACATTGTTTGTAATGTAATGTAATGATTTCACAAAGTCTTTATCTTCTTTATTTTTCCTCTAAAAATCTAAACAGATCATAGTTTGATCGTAAACATTGTGGACTAAAAAGGGCAGACTTTTCTTTTTCTTCCTGAGTTTTTGCTGGAACCCTGGGGTTTAAACTCTTGAGGGGAAAGTTATTGGAGGAAGAAAGCATACCAAAAAGAAAAGAGTGTTGGAATATTATTCAGCAGTAAAAAGGAGTGAAGAACTGTTACATATTACAACATGGGTGGACCTTGACCACGTTATGCTAAGCGAAAGAAGCCGGCAACAAAAGACCGTCTTTGTATGCTTCCATTCATATGAAATGTCAAGCATAAGCAAATTCATAAAGACAGGAAATAGATTAATGATTGGTTGTCCAGGGCTGGGGAAGGATGTGGGGAATGGTAGTATGGAGTTCCTTTTTGGGGTGACGAAATATTCTAAAATTGATGTGTTGATGGTACCCAACTCTGAATGTACTAAAAACCATAGATTGTACACTGTAAATGGTGGATCATGTGAGATGTGAATTATATCTGAATAAAGAGAAAGAAAGGAAGGAAGGAAGAAAGGAAGGTGGGGAAAATTATTTCATCTGACTTAGAGGGCATAGAATGGATCAGTCTGGCTGGCATTTAAGGAAGCACTTAGGAATGCAGCTGAGGCCAAATAACAAAGAGCCTAGAATTTCATGTCAAAGAGTTTGGACTTGATTTAAAGCCTGAACTGTCAAATATAGTAGCCACTAGCCATATGTGACTACTGAGCACTTAAAATGTGGGTAGCCCAAACTGAGGGGTGTTGTAGGTATGAAATACACACCAGATTTTGAAGCCTTAATGTAAACAAAAGAATATAAAATTTCAGATTGGTTTTATGTCAAAGTGATAATATTTTTGATACATTGACTTAAATACAACATATTATTAATCTTATTTTCAAAAATAACTGTTTAACATGGCTACTAGGAAATTACAAATTACATATGTAGCTCACATTATATTTCTATTGGATAACACTGGTATAGATAGAGGGAAACTATGTTCTAAAGTCATAACAGGGTTTGGCAAATGTTTTCTGTAAAGGGCCAGATGGCAAATATTTGAGGGCCACACAGTGTCTGTCACAACCACTCAACTCTGCTGTTACAGTGCAAAGCAGCATAGACAACGCAAACAAATAAGTAGCTGTGTTCCAATACAACTTCATTTATGGATGCTGAAATTTGAATCTCATAAAATTTTTACATATCATTAAGGATTGTTCTTTTTTATTTTTTTCTCTAATCATTTACAAATATTTTTAAAATTCTTACTTTTTTGTGGAACATACAAAAATAGGCAGTGAGAGGGATATGGCCAATGGGCCACAGTTTGCCCACCTCAGAGTTAGAGAAGAGTTAGAGAGTTAAGCTGGAGTCTCTGAAAATCTTTTGCAACTACCAGCACCACTGGTGCGCTCCCCACACGCAAGCACACAGTGCTTGGAAAACTCCTGCTTTGCAAGCAGCGTGGATTCACATAACATTTGATCTGGAAGGGCCAGTAGGGATCATGTACTCCTACCTTCTCATATTACATTTGAGGAAACTGAGTCTCAAAGAGGTAGACTCACATAAACAAGGTCACATTGCAGCGAAGAGGTTCCAAAGAATGGGACTAATTGCAAGGCTATCAGGCAGCAGCTGGCAAAAAAGGAAGGGTCTAAGGTCAGACTGAGTACCTAGGCCCCACTCAGGGACTCTAAATTCTAGCCCTGCCACCCATCCTTTTATCAATTCTTTTATTCATCGCTTGTATCTTGAGATGGCCTGGGTGCCAGGCCCTCTGTGAGGCTCGAGCCTCACATCAATTAATTTGTTCACTGACCTTGAGGAATTTATAGTATAGAATAAAGGTATGTTAAAACATATATCTTGGGAGAGGGACAGGAGACAGATGTCCTGGAAGGGTAAGGGAAAGGACCTGTGAGGAGATGTGGCTCAAGCAATGGTCAGAAGGACAAGTAGGAGTTAACTAAGTTCAGGAGAAAGTGGGAAGAGTGGTCTAGGAAAAAGCAACAACACATGCAAAAATCAAAAAAAAAAAAGCCTGGAAAGTGCCAGAATGTTTAGGGAACTGTAAATAGATCATGGGTGCGGAGCATTAAGCAGGAGGTGAAGGCGGGAGAGGTGAGCCTGGAGGTCAGTAGGACCTAGAACAGGAAGGTAGATCCTGGTTTGAAGTTAGGAAACTTGGTCTTGATCACATTGGGTAAGGAAGAAACTCAGAGAAGTTAAAAACTGAACTGACACAGTCAGGTGGAGTTTACGAAAAGTCACAGTGGCAGTTCACCAGGCAGAGGGCAGAACGGCTTCCATGTGGAAGAAACAGCCTGTGCAAAGGCCTGGAAGGGTGCAAGGGCCAGTACCAGCAAGTGACCTGGGGTGACTCACGCATGCGATGCATGACAAAAAGCCAGGAGAGAAAAACCTAGGGAAGAAATTGGGATAGACAGCAGAGGGGCTTCAGTTCCAGGCTGAGGAGTTTGAATGTGATTCTTCAGGTACCAGAGAGGTAGGAACCTCAGACCAGGGAGTGCGAAGGCAGAACACGGACTTAAGGTCAAGCTTTCCTAGCTCTGTCACTTATTGGTTAAGACTCCATTTCCTCAGAGGCGCAATGGAGATAATAAAGCAATGAGGATAAAGCAAAAATAACATATAAAAAGTGCGTATCACTTTTTAAGAGCCTGACACACAACAAGGACTCAAAATGTTAGCTCTAAAGCCTATATGGGCCCTGGCTGGTGTGGCTCAGTGGAGTGAGTGCCAGCCTGTGAACCAAAAGGTCGCTGGTTTGATTCCTGGTCAGGGCACGCGCCTGGGTGGAGGGTCAGGTCCCCAGTTGGGAGTGTGCGAGAGGCAACCAATAGATTTATCTCTCACACATCAAAATTTCTCTCCCTCTCTTCCCCTTCTCTCTAAAAACAAATACATAAAATCTTAAAAAAAAATAAAAGTAAAACCTATATGGGACACACTACATCAAAGGACTCTCGGGAGAAGACTCTGGGCGGGAGGTGGCAGTCCCCTGCCCTCCCGTTCTTGAAGTCTGGCTAACTTCCCATTGTTTTATGTGGAAAAATCATGCGGGACCACACCTAGTCACATTTTGGGGTAGCTCTCTTTAGTATAGCGAGAGGAACCTGTACACCTGCCTCTGGCATGCCATGAAGTTTCTTCCAAAGCAGAGCACAGGAAGCCATCGGCGCAACTGGAGAGTGCTGAGCATTCTGTCCAGGACCTGGTCCCAACGCTGATTATCTGCTCATTTCATCTTCAGTTAACATAGCCTGTACACACAGAATCGCTTGTATATCAAATGTGAGAAAGGATGCCCTGGCTGGTGTGTAGCTCAGTGGATTGAGTGCTGGCCTGCAAACCAAAGGATCATTGGTTCGATACCCAGTCAGAGCACATGCCTGGATTGCGGGCCAGGTTCTCTGGTGTGGGGTGAGTGAGAGGGAACCACACATTGATATTTCCCTCCCTCTTTTTCTCCCTCCCTTCCATTCTGTCTAAAAAAATGTGAGAAAGGAAAAATATTTTTTATGTATATGTCCATAAAGGCATAGAACAGCTCTGAGGAACCTGGTCGCTGGTCCTCTCCAGGACAGGGAACGGTGTATGTGGAGAAAGAGGTTGCAGAAGACATAGTTTGTGTTCTTTTATACCTTTCAAAGAACCATGTATATGCATTATTTATTCAAATGAATAAATTAAACTTTAAAAATATAAAGGTATTTTGCTTTTCGATAGTAAAGGTATGCCAGATCTATGGTTGGCTTAATCCCCAGCTTTGCTTCCCAGTACCATGCTCTCTAGTCCAAAGCCAGAGCAACGAAGGAGAGGGTGAAAGTCTTGGTTTCCATTTCCCGCTGCAGGGCTTAGAACCTTTCTGTGGCCCAGGCCTCCCAGCTGGGCAACGGGGAGAGTGGCACTTGCCACACTCCCCACGGGGGTAGCACTGAGAACAGGCTATCTATTGGGGAAGGATTTCAGGATCTGGGAATGAAAGAGAATATATTAACACAAAGTACTCCTGCTCTTTAACCCCACAGAGTTCTAGGGAAATCTAATATAAAGGCTTCAGATCCATTTACAGTTGCTGCACTAAAGATGAATGCTAATTAGTGACATTGACAATTGTCATTTTCTTTGTAAACCTACTTGTTGAGGGGGAGCTGCAGGAATCTGGCTATAGGATCCTCCTCTCTTTGAAGAACAAAGTCTCAGGGGTAGCTACCTGAAACAGACAGGAAACCTGCGCGCCTCAATTACAGGTCTCAGCTGAGAAGCAGGGTTTGGTGTCTACACAGTCTTTCTGGGCAGCGTTTGCCTAACTAGGTCCAGTGACTGTGGCTTATTTTTTAATGAGGTTCTCCCTTCCTCCCCTCTCCTGTGCCTTCACCCAGGGTGGGATGCAGAGAAGACAGTTAATAAATGGTGGCTGAACTAATAGCTGTCTAGCTGGCTTCAGGAATGCCATCGCTTTACAGATAGCAAACCGAGGCATGCATAAAAGCGCTGCCTTGTGTGAGTTCCATCACGCAAGGAATCACTGGCTCAGGCAGCACTCCCCGTTCAACCCCTAAAGCTTGTCTCTACTCTCTTAACAGTGAATGCTTGAGAAGCTCCTGCGTTTCTGTCTTCAAAGTCAGGAAAACAGGAGAAGCAGCTGTGCTCTAGACGATCCCTCCGCAGATCTCGGTTTCCCCACCTGTAATACAACGGTAGGAGCAGGGAGATCACTCAGGTTCGTTTGCATTCCCTCTGGTCTCTGTACACAGTCTTACATACACCAGCTACTTTGGACCTTTTCTTCCTCCAAGTTGTTGTTTCTTTTCATTCTTTGAGTTTCTCAAGAGTTTCAAGGGGGCGCTGTGAAACTGGTGACGGGCCACCAGCAGGCTCTTCCTTCCAAGGAGCTGCCTGGCTGCCCGGTCTCCCTGCTGGTAACCAAGCCCCTGTCCGCCTTTTGAGCAGCCCAGCCCTTTCTTATTGTGGCTGTCTGTTTCCATTTGCTCCTTTTATTCTCCAGGTTTTCCTTGACTCTGATGTTTCTCCCCCTGCTGCACAACAAGCCCTTCTGATCTCTGTGAAAGGCAAACCCGTGTCATTCTTCCAAATCATCATTGTATGACATGTTTTTATATCAGCCGAACAAAGGAGCTATTTGATCAGGGGGTATGGTGTGTGATTGTAAGAAATTCAGCTAGTCGGTGGCAACCATTGTTCCCCAAGCGGCTCCCTGACCCCATTCTGTTCCAGGAAAAACTCCCTGAGAGTGGCCTCTATTCATGGAGTAGCACCAGTCCCCAGCCGTGCTCCAGGAGCATGCTCAATTCCTAGCGGTGTCACCGATAGCTGCCCGCAGCCACCCTTTAACTCTTTCATCAGCATTAGGTTTCCAACCCCACAGCTGTTATCACGGCCGTGAGCTTAGGGGGTTAGAGATATAGGCATGCTCTCTGCTCTCCCTCTTATCTTGGAGAAATTCAACCTTCCTTTGAAATGGTCATTTGGAAATTACCCGTCTGCTGCTGCAGCCTGGCTAGCATGCCCTGCCCTCCTCGGCTTTCCCCTGGCCCCCGAGCGGTTGGCAGATTGTTAATCAGTCCCTTAAAGATGAGGAAATACTTCCACACTCTAACAAATATTACTTGCTTAGCCTTCCCCTTCTTCCTTCCTGTGCACACAGGACCCCTGTCTATATAAGGCCTTGGGCTGGGTATTGTACGAGAGAGAATTGTAGACAAATTGGCCCTTGGCCCTGGGAATTCAAGGCATTGGGGGAAATGAGACAAATAGACATGTATCTGCAGAAACATCTTTAACATTTTCTCATCGTGAACCCTCTGCTGCTCAAACAGTGTGAGTTTTACCCAAACTGCTTAGCATGCAAACTACCCAACTGATTGGAGTGCTCAGAACCACGCACAGCATGAGGTATGCCCAAACTATTCCACCCGAACTGCCTAGTACACGAACTACCCAGCTGATTGGAGTGCTCAAAACCTCACGCAGTGTGAGCCATATATATACCTTTTAAAAGGTCCAGCCAGCCTTAAGTGTGTGGAGCTTAGCATTACACATCTGCAGAACGGCCCAGAGGATGCTGGGATATTCTGTGAAGTGTCTTAAAACCTAATAGCTTTGGGATTTCCCTTATTATCACTGTGCTCATTTTACAGAGACTAGAAATGGAAGGACCCATTCAAGATCACGCAAAGCCAGCGGCTGAGCAAATGCTCAAATCCAGAGTCTGTGGTTCATGTCTCCCCTGGTTCATTTTTTAATTCATTAGGTTCTGCTTTTCTCCAAGAAGCTGGCAATAGATTAGACTGTTGCCAGTTCTCTGTAACTACTATCAGGGAGTCAAGGACCTCAAAGCCCATAAAAATGCCAGCTCAAGAGTCTAGTATCCTAAATGAGGCTCCTTCTCTGCCTTATCCCCCCTCACTCTTCCCGTGCCTTGAGCCAACAAAATGGTCTCTTCAGCAAGATGACATTAGCATGGCTTCTCCATCTTAGTTCCTCTTTGGCTCCAGGGGAACTCCCACAAAGCAATAGCTACACTATTAACAGCTATATGCAGAGCGACCAAGTAATTTATTGTCCAAAGTACTCATTCATGTTACAACATGGATGAATATTGAAAACATTAAGCTGAGTAAAAGAAATCTGACACAAAAGGCCACATGTTGTATGAATCCAAATGTATGAATTGTCCAGAATAGATAAATCCATAAGAACAGAAAGTAGATTAGAAGTTTCCAGGGACTGGGAGGGAGGGGCTGGGGGGAGTGGAGAGTGACCACTAATAGGTAAGGGTTTCTTTTCAGGGTGATGAAAATGTTCTGGAGTTAGATCTTGGTGATGATTGCACAACTTTGTCAATATACTAGAAACCACTGAACTGCACACTTCAAAGGGGTAAATTTTATGGTGCACGAATCATATCTCAACAACAACAACGAAAGATTGGGAAGGGTAGACACCACCTAAAAAAGACAGTTTGTCATCCCAGCCAGGACCAAGGCACACTTGAGGTATTAATAATTACCCTAGGAAAGCACAAGGTGGGGCAAAAGTGGGTTTACAGTTGTTCATATGGAAAATAATACAATCATAAATAATAGTACAAGAATAAACTCCGTGTTTTGCATACTCACAACTGTAAACCCACTTTTGCCCCACCCTGTATGTATAAACCAGGACATATGGTCACTCTAGCTACAGACAATGAACCTGAGCTCTGTGTGCCATCTGCCTCTACATCCTCTCCAAGGAGCCTAAGAATGGCCTAGAGCCTACCCAGCCAGGGACCCTGTGGCCACTGGCAGCCCCCGGGACCATGTGAATTGGTGCTCTCAGCTCCTCTTAGCTTTTCTGCTCCTAAATCTCCCAAGCCATTTGAGATTCCACTTCCTCTTGAATGTACCTCTTCTTTTGCTATGAAAAGCTTTAAAGTTTTTCTCTACTCCGTGGCGTTGGACCTCTTTCTGCTTCCCTGAGACTTACCCGTTCATCCGTTCATTCATGGATCAGGCAATTATGTAACGCCTCCTGCGCCAGGGAGGCAGTGCGGAGGCGGAGGAGCACAGCTGAAGTCGAGCTTCCCTCCCCCAGGAGTTCACTTTCTACTGAGAAGGCTGACATTTAAGTAAAAGGAAATGCAACCACTTTTTAAATTGAAGAGTGTATTGTGCCCTGACTGGTGTGGCTCAGGGGGTTGGGCCACAAACCGGATGATCACCAGTTCAATTCCCAGTCAGGGCGCATACCTGGGTTGCACACCACGTCTCAGGTTAGGGGTGTGGGAGAGGCAACTGATCGATGTTTCCCTCCATCTATTTCTCCCTCTCTTCCTCTCTCTCTACAAATAAATAAATAAACAATTTTTTTTTTAAAGAAGAGAATGTATTAGGTACAGGGAGGCCCAAAGAAGGGAAAAGTTAGCAATTCCCACTGCTGGGAGTTTCTGGATGGCCACTGCCTGACTTCCCAAAAGACAGTGGCAGGGTCTCCTTTTGGCGTCCCACAGGAAGAAGAAGGGTGCTTCCTTTGTCTTTGGTTTTCTCTCCCATTCCCCATGATTCCTGCTCCTAAATGCCTCTCAGCCCCAGCAGCCCATGGGGACACAACCTCGAACAGCTCTGGAGCCTCTTTCCTGGGGTGACCTACCCCCAACTCCAACTCCCATTCTCTGGGTATCATCTGGATCTCCCCTTCCTAAGTACATTGTGTTCTTGCCCATTTTTCTGCCCACTCACAAAGGCTTATAAGGTTAAACCCCTTGACTGAGATCACACAGCTGGTTAGTAACAAAAGCCAGGCCAGCACCCAGGTTCAGTCCTCAAAGTGAAGTCTTTCTGAGCTTCCATTGAGGGGTTTTATTTTCCTAACAAAGTGCATGTAACCTGAAGAGGGAATCCTCAGTCAGTCCTAAGTCAGTTTTCTGTTTTGTTTTCTTTTTTTTTTTTGCTTTAGCCGTGCCAGGGGTCACAAGGAATGATTAGTGACCGCCCCCCCCGGCCCCGCCAGGGGTGCGTGTCAAGGTCCCAGCACAGACCCCAAGCCGGGACTTCCGATCTCTCACAGGCGACCTGTGCAACCCCAGTCCCTGTGCCATCCGGCTCAGAGCCACAGGCCAGTGGTGCTGCTCACCAGGCAGAAGGAGCACCGGCATTTGGTTTCCCCGTAATATGGAAGGAAAAGTTTACACTGGGAGCAGTCAGAGGCAGAAAAGCTTGGAAATTAAGAGCTTGGGTTTTAAGGGCCAAGAGAGCTGAATTTAAATCCTAAACTGTGGGAGGAAGATATTCCTTCACTTTCCTGAACCTGTTTCTCCAACTGTAAAGTAGGGATAACAGCTTTACTTAGGGGATAAAAGCCTCACGAGGACAACTACCACAGAGCACTGGCGTGAGAATGAAACGAGAGGAGGCCTTTAAGGGGCTCCAGCGCTGTCCCTGGTAGATGCTAAGCACTTAACAGATGACAACTGTTATTATCATTTCTTTTCTAAAACTACCTCTAGTCTTTGAAGGGTCCAAAACTCTGGAGGCTGTCAGTCAAGCCTCCTCAGATCGTGGTGGCAGCCTCCTTATTTGCCCCATAACGGCAAGACCAAGCACTAAGGCATCCAGGTCGGACTCCATTCGGTCATTCACGAAAATTTATGAAGCGCCTACTATGTTCCAGGATGACTTGAAGAATTATAGTTATCAGTGGGTCGTTACAACTCACTGCTCTAAATGGAACGACATGCGAGGCCAGAGGGGACTGCCTGGGAGCCACCCCGCGGGGGAAGACAGGTCTCGACGGTACGCAGGAGTTCATCTAGGCAGAGGCAAATGTGAAACGGCAGCTGCATGGAAGAGCATGGAGTGTCTGGGGAATGATAGAAAGATCTGTGTCACTGGAACCTCCCAGGAAAGTGGAAGGAGAAGAGTTTGACCTTGGTGGCCAGAATGTCCCTGGCCTCCTCGGTCCAGGTGAGGAATTCGAAGCCTACCCTGTGAGCGAGGGGAAACCGTGGAGATTTTGAGCATGCGGGAGACTTGGAAAACATCTTTGGCTTTGTTTAGAAATTTTTGTTCTGGCTGCATTACAGTGGAAAGATTGCAGAATGAACCCCAACCTTTGGAAACAGGGAAAGGGGTCTTGGTTTGCCAGAAAAGGGGAGGACGTCAGGGCGCTGCTCGGCTCCTGAGAGAGAAAAGTCCGTTTTCTCTCGACTTTCTAATGTGCTTCTAGCTCATTCAAGTTTCACACAGGTCGTAAGGACTTTCAAAGACTTCAGAAAGTTGTCTTGTGAAGACTTCCTTTCTTCACAAGATAGAGCTGAGGGGAATTCCTCTCAAAGTTCTCTTGTCAGTAGCATTCAAAACACTGGTATTGATCTTGGATTGTAGTCACCTGAATTTTACCTGACTCGAGATTAATCAGCTGTATGACCTTGGTCAAGTAAGTCTCTAATCCTCAATGTTTCTTCTCTTCAACTGCGGGAAGCTTCCCTCTCCAAAATTCCCTAGCACTGTGTTGGTACCTGTCCAAGGCCACTTTTCCGTTATACTCAGTTCTGCATTGTTAGTCATTGCTGTGCTTTGCAGAGTAGAAAGACTGGACTTGGCAGATCTAGCTTCAAATCCAGGCTCAATCACTTGCCAGTTGTGTGGTTTGAAGACGTTATTTAAACCTGCAGACCTCTAATTTCTTCCTCTGTGAATACAGAGTATTGATACCTAACACATTGAGTCATTAGGAGATCCATAGAAGGAATAGTTGAAATAATGTATAAAACACAGTGCCTGAAACATAAAACCCTCATTAAAGAATATTTACGTGATTATACTACATACACATGCACACACACAAACTGTATAATCTTGGTGCCTAAGCACTTATCTTAAAATATCTATAAGTATGGACTCAGTATCAATATTGATATGGCACATATGCCTTCATTTTCTTATATATTTTTAAAGATTTTATTTATTTATTTTCAGAGAGAGGGGAAGGGAAGGAGAAACAGAGGGAGAGAAACTTTGATTGGTTGCCTCTCACACACCCCGCTCTGGGCACCTTGCCCACAACCCAGGCATGCGCCCTGACCGGAATCGAACAGGGTACCTGTTGGTTCTCGGGCCAGCGCTCAACCTACTGGGCCACACCAGCGAGAGCTGATTTTCTTATCTTTAAAGGGAATGATACTCTCTGATTCCTCTGCATTGACTAGTTGGAATAAAATTGGAAAGCACCCCCATTTGTATTTGCCTATTTAATATCCAACCATATGAAGTTTCTCTTACTAGACCGTAAACTTCTTGAAACAGGAACAAAATCATTGCCTTCCCTGTGAATAAGAAGCAAAGTGGAGCCCAGGGCATAGCGCATGGGAGTGGAATCAATCATATCTAAGCCCCACATTCCGCAAAGAGCCAGCCCCCAAGCCGGGAGGTGCACTTCCGCCCAGCCTGCCACCCATTCTCAGCTGCCACCATCTACTGACTGTGCGGGCTCAGGCATAGACATTACAAATGCTGACTTCAACTTTGTCCTTGAACATGGTATCTTTAGTTTCTAAGCCCAAGCCCCCATCACTAATGACAGCCGGAAACCAGGCCTTGAGATGGCCCAGATGTTGAGAAGTGAGCAGGAGCCTAAAGGATCTCTCTCGACCTGTGGGGCAGAGCCAGCCCTTGGTGCTGGTCCCAGAGGATAGTCATCTGGGAAGCCTGAGCTTGGGAAGCAGCAGGTGAGAGGCTAGTCAGCTGGCCACAGCCTCTGGCTAACAACACCACTTCTTCTCAGAGCCCAAAGCTGCACACGATTCGGCAGTGCTGCAAGGAGTTCCACGCCTAGACAACAGCCCCATCGGCGGGACCCAGCGCAACTACCTCACTTCACCTTCACTCCTTTCCCAGGTGGGCTCAGTCCCAAGGATCCTCCAAAAGGGAGCATTCTGCTGCATTGGGACTCGAAGCCTTCAGCGTGACACAGGGACAAATAAGTGGCTCGGCTAAGCACTGCACTTACGTGGAAGGCACGGGGGCTCAGCCACCGGAGGGCCTGGGCTGCTCTGGAGGTGGGAGCAGAAGGTTCCCTGCTGGTTCCCAGAACATCTCAAAGGCATTAGCTCTCTTAGGCACCTTCTAACCTGCATCTGAATCCGCAGAGGCAGGGAGGGAGGGGGCTGAGCTTAGGACAATCCACTCAGCCTGCTGAGGGTTTCTTCCTCAGGACTCTGGGCTGCCTAGGCAAAGCAGAAAAGGGATTCTCTAGCAACAATAATAGCATTTCCTGCGTGCTTCCTCTGTGCCCCGCACTGTTCTAAATACTTTACATGTGTTGTCTTTCTGGCGCTCCACCTCTAAGTAGGCACTATTACGAATCCCCTTTTACAAATGAGGAGACTGAGCCCCGGAGCAGTGAAATCACTTTCACAAGGTCACAAAGACCCAAGCTGGAGAAATGACCACCAGACAGCATTTCCTTTGTCTCACCCCATGGCTTGAAAGGGAAAAAAGAGTTCATTTGGAAACTCGCTAAGGTGCTTGTGCTCTAAGGCGGGATTTTGAGGCCTCCAGAGTGCAGAGCGGCAGAAGATGCTTGAGCGCTTCAGAATCCAGAAGCCCTGGGTTCAGCTCGTAGGTCAACCAGTAACTAGCTCTATCACTTGGGACAAATCACTTAACTTCTCTTAGCCTTAATTCTCCCATCAGTAAAATGGGACTAGCAGTAGTGGCCTGGCAGGGCTATCGTGAGGGCTGGGACTGACACATGCAGCACCTGGCACCTGATGGGTGCTTGATAAATGGTAACCATGGTTACTACGCTTCTCTCCTCTCCCCTGGGTTCACTGACCGCTCCAGCAGCCCACTGGAGTAAGTGGAAGCAGCTGGGAGGGGGGTGGAGGGAACAGGGGAAGGGAGGGGGCAGCTCGAGTGACTGCCGGCCGGCCCTGAGGGCCTCACAGGGGGTGTGGGCCCCAGCCACAGGTGCACCAATTATTCTCCCTTGAAAAGCCTGGGGGTGCACTTCCCCCTCGTTTTCCCACTCCGCGCAGCCCCGACCTTTGGTTCTGCAGAAGGCAGTGGCAGCTCCACAGCACCAGTCCACCGGCTGGTCGTTTGTCTTCGGGTTTCATGGCCTCCCTGAGGCTCCCAGTGCCTTGGAAGTTTTCCCTCCCTTTCCCAGCCACTTCCCAGTCAGCCTGGGAGCAGCTCGGGTTTCATTCCTGGGAGCTTTGTTCCGAATGGAAGTTTCTGGTTAAGATAATCCCTGGGTGAGAGTGGTCAGTGCAAGAAGAGACAGGAGCCTCTCTAAGAAGCTGTGGGAACAGCCCCACTTGTCCAGGTGCTCCGAGGAGGGAGCAAGCTCATCTGTCGGCCTGGCAGCACCTTCCCGGCAGGGCCGAGCAGGGCCGGGCGGGTGGCCCTGCACAGGGGGCCGGGAGCCCGTGCGGCCCTTCCCCGCTGGGGCGCCCTTGCTATCAGCTGCCCCGATGCCCATGCCCGAGAGAACCCGAGGGGCTCAGACCCTCCACCTCTCCTCCCGCCCGCCCCAGCCGAGGTGTCAGACACGTGGGGAAAAACGGGGGGGATCCCAACCCCCAAGGCCACCAAAACAAACAGTTTACAGCTGTTTTATGAAATAGGCTTCTATACAGGTCTTCCCCCCGAGATAAGTTTCTTTTGTCAAAACATTTCTTCTTAAACAAATTATCTAGTTCAAACCTTCCACCTTCTAGATAAGGAAATTAAGGCTCAGGAAAGATGAATTTCTCTGAGGATTCCACAGCCGCTCATTCTCAGCTCCTGTCTTCTCTGCCTTCGCTTTTATGACTCAGCCAAGTAAAGAGCCTGGTGCTGACGCGCTCTCTGCCCACACCATATGGTATGACAACTACAGGGTTACTAGTGTGTGAACCCCAATACCTGAGACACCCGAAGGCAGGACCCTTGCACCAGCAACTCGATACTCAGTGTGCACACAGTGAAGCCGGGACTGAGGTGAGTTGGGCTGACCCCATCGGAACCAGTCCAGGGTCCTTCCTCCCGGCTGCCTCCGAGCCAGCGCGGCCGTGAGGCCGAGCACTCCTGCGCCCTCCCCTAAGCCCCTCCTTCACACAACCACTGCTCGTCCTCTGGCTCAGCCCTTCCCACACCTCATTCCAACGGACTGTCTAACCAGAGCCATCTGCTCTAGATGGGAAGCTTTAGGGGTCAAGGGTCTATTTGACTTGCTCACCATTGCTTCCCAACACTTGCTTTAATGCCTGACATAGAGGACGTGTCCAATAAGTTTCTCACAAGTTAGTGCAGGGCCCCAGGGAAAGGGAAAGATTGGCATTGGCTGGGGGGAAAGACACGAAGCCTTGAATGCTGACTCTCGGTGTCATCTGTGCTCCTCTCTCCGTCCATTCTTTCTCAGTCCAGACAGCTCAGACTGGGCTCTCTCCCCAGCTCGTGTGGGCTGCCTTGGGGGGCTGAGAGAAGGGGAGCCAGGCCGGACCTGAGGGGCAGGGTGGTAAACACGCTGCACGCTGCACGCTGGCCGCTGGGAGTGCGCAGGAAGACCATCCCCTTGCAGGACATCGCATGTGCCCTCTCAGGGCTCCCAGGCCTGCAGGGGCTCAGCCTTTGGCGGGCACCCCTGCTTGGATGAAGCCAGGCTTCCCGTGCATGAAAGACCTCGCCCTTGATCTCACCCAGCTTCCTAGCGGCCACGGGAAAACAGCTCCCTGGAGACCCTGCCTTTCCCCTGGCAAACCTGGGCTTGCAGGGACTTAGCTTGACCGCCCGCCCTCCCCCAGAGCCCCTCCCCAGAGCCCCTCCCCGCCTTAGCCACCGGTTGGTAGGGGCTGTTGTTAAGGCCCTCAGCTAGTCACCTTGCACACTCCTGGAAACTCTCATCCTCCTGGCAGCTCTGTAAGGTGCAGGGCGTGCCCCCTTTTGCAGGTAGGTGAGCACATTGAGGCCTAGAGAGGCAAAATGACTCGCACAGTTCACACATTTAGGGAGCCAGGATTCAAGCTCAGTTCTGTCTGACCCCAAAGCCCTTCCTCCTAACCATCTTGCCAAGCAGTAGCTGACATCTGGCTGCTGCTGTAGCCCTTTCTCTGAACCCCTCCTCTGATTTTGCTGAGGCCTGAGAGGTGCCACATCAAGGTCAGGGCCGATTCCAGGGGTGTTAGGGACAGTAATAAAGATTCCCCGTCCCTTGCCTCTCTCCACCCGCACCACTGGTTGATGGAAGTGCCCCCAGCTGCAGGCTCCTCCTGGGACGGGCTCCTACCACACGACCTGCCACCAGCACTGGCCCCGCGCCTCCCTCACACACCTGTGCACCTTCCCAAGGTCCGCCAGGACAAAAATCACAATTCCAGACACCAATGTTTAGGCTCTGACCCTCCTTATTCTCAGCCCCAACCTGGGGCTTTTAGCTTTTTGGTCACAGATTCACCTTGTCTTCCCGTTTTTATTCAGAGCCCCAGCTACCAGTCATGCCTCACCAGGAAGTGCCCCTAGAAACCGTCCCTCCCTCCCTGGGTTGCTAGCACCTCTTCTTAGGAAGCCCCTCTACTCCTCTGCCCAGGTCCTCCCACCCTCCACCCCACCAGGGAGGATCGGGCCTGGCTTAATGGACGTGGCTGGAACTTGAGCCCCATTGGAGAAGTCAGCCCAAACCCTCAGAAGCCTAAGACCCAGCTTCCTACTGACCCAGCCTCTGCTATCGGAACAGAGATCAGGCAGCCCCTACATGGTGTGTTACCCACAATGAATGTTTTATAAGCCTGCTCTTCATTACTGCGGGCTGCGGGCTCCAGGAGCCGCATTGGGGGGGCGGGGGGAGCGGGGCGGTGGTACAAAACCACTCACAGCGACATTAGGCAGGGAGATGAGGCAGAAGTGTGTTAAATGGCCAGGGGGCTGTTGTGATGGGACAGGGGGATTTGTCTGCGAAGAAAGAGTTAGCAGGAGTTGGTGATGTTTGTCCAACTGAAATGACTAAATGTTGGCCGCTGGAAATAGGGAGCAGTCCAAAAAGGTGGAGGTTTTGAACCTGGGTCTGGGAGCTGTGGGCCTGTGGGCAGACAGAGGACAGCTGGAATTCGGTGTTGGTCCTGGCTACTGCCATCCTTGAAATTCACTGGCTGGTCCTCCAGGCAGTTGGCTTGGGCCCAGTGCCCTGGCTCCTCAAGGGCTTGCCATTCGGCCACTCCCAGGCACTTTCTGATCCTCTGGGCTCAAGGTAGCGGGAGGCTTCAAACCACACGGAGAACCTGCCCAGGCTTGGACTTGCCGCCTCAAAGCTGTGTCCAGTCCTGGGCCCTTGTTCTGAGCACCTCCAGCCAGGCCTCAAGCTACAGCCCATCTGATCCTTCATGGTTAGGGGCCTTATCCCCAGCGCCAAAGCTAGGGACCTCATTTGGCACAGGATTGTGCCCCTCCTCCCCCCATGCCCTTCCCTGCTCTGCCAGTACCATCCACAGCCAAGGAAGGAAGGGAAAGGAAATGCCGCTCCTCCAACCTATCCAGTGGCCCCAGGTCATTCCACTGCTCCTGAGAGAGAGGCTGGGCCGGGAGGAAACGGCCCCTGGGGATGGGCCCGACCCTTCTCATCGTCCGCCAGCCAGCAGGCAGGGGACCAGGCATGAGGGTCAGCTCTGGGGTCTGCCCAGATGAACAGTTCACTCTTGAGGGTCAGCAAGAGATCCAGGTGGAGAAGGGGGGCAACCAAATGGGCCTTATTGGCACAAACCTCCATAGTAATGTGGGACTTCGGGGTCCCCCCAGAGCTGCTGCCAGCTCCCCGTCTGTCTTGCGACCACTTACTCCTCCTCTTTCCTCTGCTCTCTTGGCTCTTAATTCCCCTTCACTCTTTCCTTTGAAATCCCCTGATTGCTATGGAAACCCAGTGGCAGGGGAGGAAGCAGAATTTTGGGAGGTTCTGAAATGTCCATCCGAACAGGCCCTACTCAGATACTTGTTTGTCTAGGTTTTGGAGACATTCTTGCAGCTTGAGGAAATGGGGGTGAGCCTGGTCAGACAACCTTGGACCTTCTTTTAGTAAAACTGTGCATGTCTAGATGGGCTCAGAGGGTAATCCGTCCCAAGACTATCCTCAAGTCTTCCTGACCTTCCAGCATTTCCTAAATGCTGGAAGCCTGCACCCAAGTCCCAGGTACATGGAGGGCCCCCAAACCACCTCCTCCACTCAACAACTTCTGAGTCTACTCACATTTCATTAGTTGGTGGCTTCAGCCAATGTTTACCGCACACCCACGACATACCAGGCACTGTTGTAGACACCAGATAACCCTCAGTGAGCGAGTCCAAGTCCCCGCTCTCTTAGGAGGGATACAGAGACCAAAAGCAAGTATATAAATAAATAACAAGATAAAATCAGATAGTGTGATAAGTATAATAAACATTTGTGACAACATAGGCCTCTAGGGGTGTTATGCTATGTGAAATAAGTTAGACAGAGGAAGACAGATATTGTATGATCTCACTTATTTCAGAACCTAAAAAAAATTAAAATAAACGAATAAATAAGGTGAAACAGACCCACCGATCTAGAGAACAAGCTGAGGGTTGACAAAGGGGAAGCGATGGGGGAGCATAGAAATCTTTTTTAAGTTTTTAATTAAATAAGAGAGTGATGAAGCCACTATCCCAGGAACAAAAAGAAAAACACTGACCAACTTTCCTCTAATGGTCTGTGCAATCGTGTGATTCATGTTGTTAATATATATATACAGTATATAAAAGGAAACGAAGAAGGGAATGACAGCAGAAGTCTACACAGTGTGCGGTCAGCCACCCGTCTAGACGAAGAGCCCTCCAAGCAGAGGGAACAAGTGCAAAGGCCTGAGGCAGATGCCAGCCTGGCTTTTTTAGCTGAAAGGCAATGCAGCCGGAGTGCAGCGGCTGCCGGGGAGAGTGGTTAAGCGGTAAGTTTATATGGGCAAATGGGACCACACAGGCCATGAAAAGGAGAATTCAGTTCTAGAAGACACAGCCCTTCAACCCCTCTAGATGTGGTGATAACACGATCAGATTTATGTTTTAAAAATTGTGGCTAGTGAGCCAGAAAGGATTGTAGGGGGATAAGAGAGGGACCAGGGAGGGCAGTTAGGGGGCTGTTGCCACGGTTCAGACAAGAGCCGAGGACGGCTTGGGGCGGGGCGATGGCAGCTGACGGTAGGAGATTGGAGGCGCGGGATGTGAGGTATGTTCTGCAGATAAAGGCAGCAGGATGAGAGGCGGCAGGAGGCTGAGAGAAGAGTCAAGGAGCCTCCCGTGTTAAGCCAACTCTGTTGTGGGCTGCCTCCTCTCGGCCCTGGGGTCGGTGGAAGTAGGAGGAAAGGAGGCAGTTAAGGGCAGTGAAACTTTTCCCTAACCCCAGGAATTGTCCTTTTTCCTACATCATCAGGACACTACATTCTCCTGGTTTCCCAACCACCTATCTCATGGGCCACACTTCCTCAACCTTCTTTCCTGGTCCCCCCTCACCCTGACCTCTGAATGCTTAGAGAACACCAAGGCGCAGGCCTGGAGCTCCTCTGTTCTCCAGCGCTGCTCACTCCCTAGGGAATCCATTCCATCTCTTGGCTTTAAAAATCGCCTGTGTGCTGAACACTCCCAAATTTCTATCTTCCCGCTAGACCTCTGCCCTGAATTCCACACTCATGCACAACTGCCTACTCAACATCTCCCCTTGAATATCAGACCTAACATGTCCATACCTAAACTCCTCCTCTTCCCCCTCAGAATCTGCCCCTCCTGGAATCTTCTTCATCTCGCTAAATGACCCCTCCATCCTTTCAGCTGCTCAGGCTGGAAACCTTGGCAACCCTTCCACGCCTTCTCTCGCAGCCCATACCCAAACCCATCAACAAACCCTGTCACTTCTACCACCAAGAAAAAAAAAAACAAAGTCCAAAATTCAATCTCTCCTGCCACCTCTAATCCACTATTATCTCTCACCTAGATTAGTACATTAGTACAAGAATTTCATAATTGGCCTCCCTTTCTGTCTATTCTCAACACAACAGCCAAAGCAAACTTGGTAAAACTTGATTCAGATCATGTCACTCTACTGATCAAAACCCCCAATGGTCTGTCTGCTGTCTCATTCAGGGTCAAAACGAAAGTCTTTTCAATGGCCCTACATGATCTGCCCTCCAGCTCCACCCCTTTTCTCTCTCTGGCCTCACCTCAGCCTCTATCATTCTCTGCACCCCTGGCCACACTTCCTACCACACACACTCTCTCTCTCTCTCTCATAACCTCCCTTCGCTGGGCTCCAGCCACGCCAGCCTCCTTCCTCTTCCCCAAATGCAGCAAGCCTTTGCACTGGCTGTTCCCTCTACCTGAAGGCTTCTCCGGGATATATGAATGCCTTCCCTCGGTCACCTGTCCGCTCCAACATTGTTTTCAGTGAGGCCTTCTTTGAGTAAAAGACGCGAAGATCATTTCTTCGCTGGCCTTGAAATGATAGCCTATTTAAAATGGCTGCTACCCTACTCCACCTTGCACATTCATTCCCTTCTCTGCATTTCTCTCCATAGTGGTTGTCAGTGTCTGCTGTGCTACACACTGTTTGCTCTGCATCCCCCACCACAACCACTGGGATATGCGGTCCACAATGACAGGACTTTGGTCTCGTATGTCCTGCTTTGTCCCCTTACCCGGAAAAGAGTCTGGCACATGGTAGGCACTCAATAAATAGTGAATGAGTGAATGGAATTAGGGAAAGACCTACAGTCCTCAAGCAGCAGCTTGGGCCTGGGTATTAAGACCTGATTTCTCGTGCTTGCTTTGGCCCTGGCTATGTGACTTCTGGACCTCATGTTGTCTGCCTGTAGACAGCGGAGACAGTGGCCCTTTGCGGCTGCAGCATTCTAGAATGACGCTTAGCCAGAGCCCACCTGCTGCCATTCGGCTGAGGGTAGAAGGCAGGGATGGACAAGACTTGGTGGAGTAAGAGGAGAGAACTCTCACTCCTTCTTCCTAGTCGAGGCTTGGATGGAGTCTTCGCTGGCCTTGAAATGAGAGGCAGGTTCCGGCTTGGACTTGGAGCCTTGGTGAGGGAGGAATGGGTGACGGGTCCAGACCTACGTGCTGAGTGGGGACAAATAGAGGCCTGGCCACCAGGACAGGGCTTCCCCTCAGGAATCTGTACCTGTGAGGGCCCGTGGGAAGTGCTGCTCTAAGAAAAGGGGGAAAAGGGGAGGCGGGAGACCAGGGCAGGTGAGAACGGACAGGGAGGACTGGAGAGGGCCTCCGCGGGGGTCCTCTGGGCCCCGCCCTGGTCTTCCACAGAGCTCTGGGGGGTCAAGCCTTCGTGCAGACCTCACGTGGACCCCAAGGTCCTCGCAGCCGGCACCCACTCCAAGACAGTGGCAGGCCTTTTGGCGAGGAAAGCAAGCCTGGCGCTCCTCCCTTTTCTGTGCCTTGCCACAGCCCCCTGCTTGTTTTCCCCAGAATAAATGGGCTGAGCATATTGGGCCGGCAATAACCCCTTGAAATCAGTTGTTATCACAGTTAACAACCAGTTTGGCTTCAGTTCAGGCTGTTAACTATCAAACCACTAAGTGCCGGTAATGATTGATTCTTGGCCAGTTGCAGCTTGAGTGGGCTGTAAAACCCCATTAGCGAGGGCTCTGTGGAGGGAGCAACCCAAAGATAAACAAGGTGGTGGGTGCTCTAGCCCGGCCTAGCCCCACTGCTTTGGCCTCTGCCCCCGTGGCACCACAGCCCGGGGTCCTGCTAGGATTCAACCCCTTCCCAAAGCCTCAGGCAGCCCCATGGACCAGCCGTTAACTGTCCTGTCCAGCTCTGCTTCCCTCCACCCCCATCCGTCATCTCCCTCCCCTCTGCAGGCAGGTCCAGCTCTGTGGACCACGGCCCACCTCTTCTCCCTCATCACCACCACGGCACAGTTCCACCCCGCCTCTCCGGAGTGCTCAGGCATCACACGCCTGGGGGCTTCAGCGGTAGCTTGGGCCTGGCCAGTCACCGGCCTTGGCCCGGTTGGCCCCACTTTGTGGCCAGGATCACAGGCAGGGAGAGCCTGACATTCCACCCCACCCCACCCCAGACTCCCTCCTATCCTGTGGCTTCCCCCAGGAATTGCTCTCAAACAAATAAAATGTGGGTAATTACTGGGCTAGGGGCTGGACAGGCGGCCCTGCAGATGAAAGCGTTTCCTGGACGGTCTCTTCATTTGCATGGCATCAGAAGCTGCTCAGAAGGTGTGACTTTTCCCACAGTGAGACCCCAGCTCCTTGCACAATAAAGCCAGGCTGCTCACCCAGAATTAATTAAAGGGGGAGGGGAGGGGATGGAGCAGAGGAGGAGGCACTAAGAGCTGGGGGAGCTGGAAGAGAGATGTCTAGAGCCCCCCTCCCCAAGTCCCCAGTGTCTATGAACCAGGAGAAACCTACTCTACCCAGAGCCCCTTGCCCTCACAGTAGACTGGAGGAGGTGACGTAGACAAACCCCAGTGTGTCCCCAGTCTCTCTCCTCCAAGGCTCCCCACTGAGCCCTGAAATTCCTGACCCACCTGGATGGCCTGCGTCTGGGACTTGCAGCTGCAACTCTGAGACCCATGCGGGTAGAAAGCCTTGGGGTGCTCCCCTCCCAAAGGAGGTGCTGAAGAACAGAGGCCCAGAGGGAAGAAGTTTCTGGATTGGCCAAGGGCACCCTCCAAGGAGGCAGCAGACGCAGCCAGCATGAGAGGCCTCAGCTATAAAGACTGGGCCAGCTCTGCCCTCAGGGGACCCGCTGCCCCTGGCTTTGGGTTCTCCACCATCCCACACCATGGCATGTTATGGTGCCAGTGTCACTGGGCCGCATCTAAACACATACCCCTCCACACACCATGGACCAGTCCTCTTGCCAGAACCATGGCCTGCTCTACCAGCCTCCGTTCTGCTCTTGGCCTGAGAGCTTCCCCTCCCATCGTACTCCCAGTTCCTCTCCGTCCGGGCCCCCTCTCTCCAAAGGCTGCGGCCTCTCCCTAAACCAGTCCTCTGGGTTCTTTCGCAGCACCCGAGCTCAGCACCTTCTGCTCATCGCTCTCTAACCAGGTCTCCCAAAGCCAACACTTGTCCCCACATCACAATTGTCAACACCAGGCTTGGAGGTCCCCCCTCTGACATACCCCCACCTTGGACCCTGGCAGCTGCCCTTTTTCATTTTCTGGAGCTTGACACTCAGAAAGAATGAGCCTCAGCATCTCCTATCTGTCTCCCACACAGACCTAGGCACACAGCAAGGCAGTTTTTAGACTCATTGAATCCATGATCGCAGCTCCGGTAGAGTGGCCATTTCTGGCTCAGAGGCAGCCTGGGGAAGTGTTAGCAATAACTCCTGTTAAAAGCTAGGGTGTCCATGACTCCCAGGACCAGCTAAGGGCCTCTTCTTGCTCCTTCCCCTAATTCTGTCCTCCTAGGAAAACCCTCCAGTGACAATGATGGGGACAGGGACAGGCATGGGTCCTTAGGCTAACGGGAGGCCATCGTCAGCGCTGGGGCCTGATCTGCTGCATCTCCCGGCTCCGCCACCAGCTGGGGCAGGGCAGGGGCAGGGAAGCTGACCCAGAAGGACTCACCCTCCAGCACACATTTTTAATACGCAAGTTAAATAAATATTTTAGTCATTTAATAGCAACTAATACACAACCTCCCCCCACTGACACCCACCCTTAGAACACCTGACCTAAGTCCCAACCCTTTCCTCCCTGCCCCCACCTCGGGGTGCAGTGGAGTTTCCAGCTGCCTGACCAGCTTGCTCTGCAGGTACTGGGGGCTCAAAAGCACCTCTGCTGGACTAGAAACAGACTCCTGCCCCCAGGGGGCCCCCCAATCCCCAGCCTTGGCCACTAACTGGCCTTCCTGAGAGTTAAGAAGACACCACAGCCAAGTGGAATACAAAAATAGAGCCTCTCTTTTGTTTAAAAAAAAAAAAAAAAACCCAACAGCAAACAATTATCAACAACTAGAACCCGGGGCTCCCCCAGCTCCTCCCCAGCCTTCAGTAGAGCAGACCTCGTCTTGCTTGAGTTTCTCTGTCTGTGCTCGCTCCCCTGAGATGGAAATCTCTGCACCGGGAGCCGCGGGAGGGGCTGGGCGGGCGCCTATCGGGGCTCCGGGGCCCAAGTCCTCTGGCTGCCGCGCAAGCTGCGCGTGAAGGGCGGGTAGTTGAGGAACTCGAAGCGCAGGCTCTGCTCCGTGGTGTGGTGGCCGCGGGGCAGCCGCTTCATGAAGTGGACCTCGCGCTGGTGCTGTCGCGTCTTGGAGCCCTTGCGGGGCCGGCCCTTGCGGGTGAAGGCCATGTACCACCCCTCGTACTTGGCGTTCTGCAGGGCCGTGTAGTTGTTCTCCAGCACAATCTCCGTGAAGACACAATCCTTGCCTTTGCCGTTGCTCTGCAGGTAGGGGGGCCAGACACAGCGTTACTGGGCTCTCTCCGGAGCACCCCCCCCATCAGAGGCAGAGGGCAGGCGGCCCCAGACAGCAGGTGGGCACCCCAGCAGATGGCAGGGTGGGCAGGAGCTGCAGCCCCACCCCCTGCCTGGGCACCCGCTCTCTAATCCCTCACAACCCGCAGCCCACCCGGCAACTTCCTGTTCTCCCGGGCAGCAGTGACACATGGCTACCTACCGAAAGGGCTGGGCCCCGACACAGAGAGGCAGCGGAGAGGGGGCCCAGACCCTGCCTGCCCTGGCCTCCTGCCCACCAGTCTGGCCTGAGCCGCTAGCACCCGTTCCCCCACCTGCCCCCCTCAGCCCCTCAGGATTCCAACTCCAGGGCCCCTGAGCAGCCACCCTCTGGGGGAGGGGAGGCCTCCGAGGAGGCGCTGAGCCCCAAGCCCCAGAAGCCCAGCAAGCGGGGAGCTCGAGGCTGGAGAGGAGCCGTGACTAATGGGGCCATTTCAGAGCTCGGCCGAGGGGCTGGGCCTGCGGCTTACTGAACATTCCAAATGCTGGTACCATGTAATTGGACATAATAGCAAAGCAATTTGGCGATTTGTTAAAAAGATATATGGAATTTACCAACCTTCCCCCCCAAGCCTCTTCCCTAGCCTTCCTTCTTCCTCCTTTGCCTTTATAGCTTTTCATCTCTCAAGCAATTTCATTCTCCCTCACCTCTCCCCCTGCCCCCCACAATCATTAAGTAACCCCATGGTGGCCCTGTGTCTCTCTGCCTACCTTGTGGCTATCTTGGAGGAGCTTGGCCAGCCCAGGCCGCTCCCCAAGCCCCAGCCCCCACCCCACCCCCTCTTCTGGGGCCTCACCTTGGCAATCAGCTTCCCCTTCTTGTTCATGCAGATGTAGAGGCCTGTCTCAGCTCCTCGGACTCGAACCCGGCTCCCAAAGGTGTCTGTCTCCACAATGAGCTTTGCTGTCCAGAACAGAGGAGGGAGGTTACTAGAAGCTCCCTCACCCCCACAGTCCCATGTCCTCACCCCAGCTGGCTCGCGGACTTGTCACATCCTACCAGCAACTGCTCCAAGGCCCAGGTACCCAAGAGGTGGGCTTCAGCCCCCTAGGTAAGGCCAAGTCCCCTTTCCGGGCCTCGGGCCCCTCACCTGGGCTTACAGAGGGGGATGGGCAAGGTCATGGTATACCAACTGGGTCCAGCAGAGGAGTCTTGGGGCTTTCAAACTGAAAATACCCTCTTTTAAAACTAGACAGTAATGACTTCTATGTCAAGGTTTCCTGACTAGAGTTCTCCTGCTACTCCAAAGACCTCTGAGGATCCTTCCAACTCAAAATATTATCTGCACATGCCTCACAGATCACTTTATACATCCGGGTACAGTGGTGACCGCCAGCCCTGAGGCGAAGCGTAAAAGCATCCTCTCCTGTTTCTGGTAGCTCGAGTTCTAACTCGCTGCCTTGGCCCCCTCTCCTTCCCCACTGCTGTTCTGCTGAGAAGTCAATAGGGAAGGGACAGTTCTCCCTAACACAGCCCCCAGCCAGCTGCTTCCCCAGAACTCAGAAACTGGCGGGAGGGTCCTGCCTCTTTCCCTGGCTTCCCAATCACTGAAGTCCCCAGTGCCAGCGTCCAGAAGTCAACAACTCAGTGGTCTTTCCAACCTCCATTGCAGCGAGGCTTCTCACCCCAGTGACCCAGCCCTTTCTGTGGGTGTAGAGGGAAAAATCAGGCATGCTCACACCTCAGTCTGGGGAGAAAACATGGAGCTGAATTCTGTGCCTTCTTCCCCCTCCTCCTTTCCCTCAGACAGCAAACTTGCCACAGAAGCCAATTCCTGTCCACTCTCTGTGTAACTCCTCCCTTTGAGGCTGTCCCCAAAAAGGCAGTGAGGGCTGACTTAGCCCTTTGGGATGGGACAGAAGGAGCTGGGTCTCCTACCCTCCCAACTGCAGCGCCCAGCCTCTCCCCTCCTTGAGAAAGCACTTCCGGGACTCCCAGAGCTGCCTCCCAGCCCACACGGACAAGGTGGCACCTTCTCTGTCTCTGAAACTACTGGGAAGATGGGCACCAAGGTCAGCAAGACAGTCCTCAATGCCCAGCCTGTGGCTGCCCACCCCCTTTACATAAGCACAGAGCTGGGACCCAGCGGCCAAGTCCTCAGTCTGGCTCCAAGTCAGCCGAGGGGAAATGCAGCTGTCACCTCTCCCCACCCACCTCCTCTTGGACCCAGCCAGTCTGCTCATCCCTCTCCCGGCCTGCCTTCCCGAGCAAAAAGCGGCTCTGGAAGGACACTGATGGGAGAAGGGCGAGAGGATCCCACTCGGAGGATTCTGGCCAAACCGGGGCAGCGAGGGATGGAGTAGGCCTCTCTGTCACCTCCTGGGGCCCATAAGAAAGCAGCTAGGAAAGCAGCTCTCTGCTGTTCTTTTCCAGACTCTTCCCGTCCTGGCTGCACACCCTAGGTCTCTGCTCTTGGGCCCTCCAGCTTCCACCCCTGCCGGGCAGGCAGGGGCCGTCCAGGAGCTGGGAAGCCTCCTGGATTTGTAACGAGAGAAGCGGGCATCAGACCTCTGATGTCTGAGGACAAGTTCTTCCATGGCCACCTTAGCCTCTTCTTCCCTCCCCAAAAGCCAAAGATGCTGGGCCAGTTGCTCTGATGGAGTAAACCCAGAAGGAGCCAGGCAGGCATTCGTTCCCATTCCTAGGAAGCTGAGAAGGGCAGCTAGCAGCCAGTTTGGAGGGACAAAGGGAAGGTAGGCTGGCCCTGCCAGCCCAGCAGGGGAGCTCGGCCACTGGGCAGGCCGCCTCCACCCCCACCCCCAAGGAGCCCCCACTCTCCCTCCTGGATGTTTCTGGGGAGCTGGGGCTGCAGTGTACAGCGGCTTCCCCGACCGGGCTTTTGGAAAGCTTAACATTTTCAAACCTATTCTTCCACCCAGTGACAGATTTATCCCAGGAAAATTATGTCTCCTTCTCCAGCTTTGAAGGGAAGTCAGCTACGTCGACGCAGAAAAAATGCAGCGAGACATACTCGATCCCCCAAACTGGCTCGAGAAGAGGAGAAAGTATTCAGGAAATGTTTAAAAAGGTGAAAGTAAGAAGAGTTTTAATCGCTCTGCCAGACGCGGGGGTCTCTCCAGAGATTCATAGAGAACAATCTTGAACCTCTTTTTTAACATTTACAGACTTGCAACTCTTTTCAAACTCCACATCTGAAAAAAAAAGGCTCGTTCTTTTTCTGTTTTATATCATTCTTCATTTTTCTTCTTAGCTCTTAAAATGCCTCACCTTTTTATTACATTTTAATAGAGTCTTCCCCTCTGCTTTCATGCTTGTTTAACTTGGTCATTATTTAAAGGTTTTTAAACTCACAATAATCGCTCTCTAAAAACAACACCAGCCGCCCAGAGGGCTTGCTTTTCTCCGGGTACATCAGGACTCTGGAAATTGGCCTTGTTTCAAGGCAGGAATATTGAATGTTTTAGAAATCAATCAGTCCTCAGCCTCTCCACCCGGCAGTAGCTCCCTGTACTCACCACCCCACCGGGAGCCGGGAGCCCGGCTCTGACCCACCGCCTGGGTTCCTGGGTAAGTGGAGCAGGCAGGGCCCCTTCCCAAGCCTAGTCCCCATGTGTAATTGACCCTTCTGATCAAAGCATTTAAAGGTTCACAGTACCCCCCCTCCAAGCTGGGAGAGTTGGGGGGACTTCTCTCCCTTCTCTTTCCCACTCTCCTTTTGTGGGCCCTGGCGACATATCCTCTTTCAAGAGCTTCCCTTAAACCTGGGCCCCCTCCCCCTGAACCCTCTGCCTCCACCTGCAGCTGGGGAGGGGTGTATGAAAGGGGGAGGTGTAGAGGGAAATTCCTGGATTCATTCATCTGCTGGGCAAGGAAGGGGCACCTGTGGGCCAAGTGCTCCCCAAGGTCCCTTCCCAAGCCCTCTTTTCTCCAGCTGACCCCCAAAACACTTTTTTGCCTTAACCCCTTGCCTTCTGAGCTGGGGAGCTTGCAGACCCCTGGCCCACACAGTTGCAGCTGGTGGGTCCAGTCACAGCAGGCCGGCCGGGGGAAGGGGGCACGTTCCACAAGCTACCCTAACCCTGCCGCAGTGCAGCTCGCCTTACCGAAGGGGTCCCCATCTTCTGCCATGGCGTTGATGCGCTTGTTGGCCAGGACCTGCACGTGCTTCCCGCTGGTGCGGCTGTAGAGCTGGTAGGTCCGGATGAGGCGGCGGCTGAGCTGATCCGTCACCAGGCTCTGCTCCCTCACATGCTGTGTAAAATTAGGTGAGGACTGAACAGTTACCTTTAGGAAATTGAAAAATACACAACACGCCATTATAATGCTACTCTGCCCAGGGGCCCCGGTGGCCCCCATTGCCCTGTACCCCACCTCCACTGCCCCAGGCAGCCGGCAGGGGCGGGGTCCCCCCAACATGCCAGCTTAGGCTACCACCCCCACCCAGGAGAGCCGGGCATATCCAGCCTAGCATGGATGAGCCGGGGGATGGGGAAGGATCTGGACCCACCTGTTGGGAAACACCCTGGGACTCGCGGCCAGCTCGGAACAGGGAAGCCAGCTCCCTGCCCAGCGCAGGCCCCCCGCCCGGGCCTTCCTAGAAGAGCAGGGCGCTTTTAAGTAGGGAGGCAGCGCTGCCTGACCCCTGACATTTATAAAGACAAATTTACGGAGCAAATGTTGAGAGCGCAGAGGGCCTAGGCACCTGATCTTTCCGCCAGACCCGCCACAAGCCTCCCCCGAGAGCCGCGGAGAGGGTCCCCGAGCCAGCCACCCGGACTTCTGACAAGAATTCTCCCTGGCCCCGACCGGCCCCCTTCCTCGGCGGCCAGGTGTGGCTGCCCGTGGAGCTCCCCCAACCTGGCTAGAACGCGTGGGAGGCAACGCTGGACCTAGAGACCTTGGGTTCTAGCCTCGGCACGCACTGGCTGTGTGACCTGGTGCTGAGCGCTACCTCTCTGTTCCTTAGCTACCGACCCGGGATAATTCGGGGCTGGCTTTCTAAGGTTCGTTCCAGCCATGCCGCGCTGGCCGCAGCGGCGGTCCTGGTGCCCCGGCCCGACTTGGCCAGCCGGCGTTCCCCGCCGGCCCCGGCCCCCGGCCCCCGGCCCCCGCCTCCGCGCAGTGCGCCTTACCTGGGCTTGGAGGCAGAGAACCAGCAAGTGCAACAGCCTGTGGGAGACAAAAGCGGGCGGGAGAGAGAGGGGCGCAGGGTGAGCGAGGGGCGCGGCGCGCGGCCGGCGGGGACGGGGCGGCGGTACTCACAGGCAGCTCAGCGCCGAGCGGGTGCTGCCCATGGCGCGCGGCCCGGGGAGCGCGGGGAGCCCCGGCGGGATCACGCCGGCCCGCGGGCACACGAGCTGAGACCGGAGGCGAGCGAGGACTGCTCGAGGGCGGGAGCCCAGCAGCGATGCCGACGCGGCTCCGCAGGTCCCGTGGAAGGTCGAGTTGGCCGCGCCGAGTCGCTCTGCGCCGCTACCGGAGCCGGTGGCCGCTGGCTACTCAGGAGCCGGAGCGGGCGGAGGGTAACGGGCCGGCAGGGTGGGTGGGTAGGTGGGAAGGGGAGGGGGAGGGATGGGGGCGGGGGGCGCCGCACCGGGCGCGAGGGGGGAGTGCGGGGCGGGCGGCCGGAGCCCGCAGCCCCGGCTAGGAGCTGGGGCCGGGACGCAGCCCCGGGCGGGGGCGGGGCGGCCGGGGCGGGGCGGCCGGCGGGTCTGGGATTGGGGGTCTGGGCCAGGGGAGGGGTCTGAGGACTCGCCCGAGAGGCGTGGGCGACCGGGGTGGGCGCCTCCCCCCACCTCCTGGGCTTGTCCCCTCGCGCGCTCTTGAGGTCTAGACACGCGGGGATGGGGGGCGTCTGGGGCACCCGCTCCATGGGGTCCCGAGACCCTCCGCAGGGATTCCCTGGACCGCGGGTGCGTCTGAGTTGGAAGGTGCCAAGGCTCCACCGTGGGGCCCGGTCCGCTCAAGCCCCTGGCTACACTGCGGGTCTCTGAGCCACCTACTGTGCACTCCTGCTGGGCCTCCCCTGGGAAGTAGCCACTGACACTGGACCGAAGGGCAGTACGTGCGTCTGCGGCGGGGAACCAAACCCCCTTCCTTCTGCTGAGTACCCCGCCTTGCCCGTCTCGCCCGTCTCTCTCAGTCTTCAAGAAGCCCTGAGAGAAATGTCTCCTTCTTACCCTCCGGCACCCATTACTACCGTCACCTCCCGCTCCTGCTCCCCCCCAACCCTCGACCCTCCCAATACAAATACACACACATGCTGGCCTGAAGCTTGGGAGGAACCACGAGCCACCTATGTGGAAGAGCCCAGAAGTCCCTGGCAAGGACCCCCAGTCCCTGCCAACCCCCAAAGCAACAGGCAGATGGGGCAAAAATAGCTACTCCTAGCTGTTTTTCCTGGGGAAGAGACTTCGATCCAGGCCACCAGCTTTTCTCTCTCAGAGTCCCATTATTTGTGCACTTAAGAGGTATTTACACACCTACTGTGTACTAGACAGGGACTGGTGCTTTGTGTCAACTGGGGCAGGGCCGGGTGAGTGCCAAAGGAGGAGGTATGGACGTGCCTAAGCCTTTCTCAGACCCTCATTGGTGGGAGGAGGGGTGCTTCTTTGGGAGCAGCTTGGGTGGGCAGAGGTGCCCTGGGATAGGTACTCTCAGAAGAGCAGGTGGAGCCGCTGACGCTCTGCCCAGCTGCTGCCTTTGACCACACCCCCCTTGCCCCACTGGCTACCCCATGGCCTTGGGGGTTGGGTGGAGGGGTTGGGTGGTCTTAGGAAGCCATTAGGCCAAAGGGAAGAGGCAGGCCCTTTTCCAACAGTAGAGCCAAGCTCTGCCTACCTCCCCTTTCTCTAGCTTCCCCCACTCCCAGCCGGAATGCTAACACTGAGCAAAATACAGATGGGAAAACAGAGTCAGAGGACTTATCTCAAAGATCTCATCACTCCTCAGAGGAGTGGACTTCCTGAGCCTACCTGTTACCCCTTCCAGGAGTCTGTTCACTCAGCTGGCTCTTGCCCAGACAAACCTCCAGGCAAGGACCATGTCTTCTAGCTCGGAACTTGCTGGTCATGGCACAGAGCTGGGCAGGGTTGTTCTGCAGTTAGCATTTGAGATGAATGAGTAATGGGGAAACTGGTTGAGCATTTAGACCTCGGCCCATGTGCGACTTCGCCAGGGAGGCTTGCCTTCACCCACTTGCCTCGGCAGATAATAATCATAAACACCACCATTTATTGAGCATTTGTATTTGCTGAAGGCTGGGCTTACACTCTCTGTTCTCAACCCCACTGGAAGATGGGCCATTGGATGGGTGGCTGAGGGCAACAGGTGAGGTGGGTTCCAGTGCCCACAACCCAGACCCGCCCTTTTCCTTTACTGTGCTCCTCTGAGTTAGAGGCCTGCGGGGCACCTGTTGAGTGTCTATCTCCCCAGCTGCCCTGCTTCAAGCAGGCGGTATACTCACCACCTTAACCTCATGCCAGTGAATAGGAAGCTCCTGAAAAAGTTTATTTGCATACATTTAAGGAATGAATGAATGGAGAGATGGAGAGCAGAGAATCTGAACAGCTTTGTCCCCATCAGGGACCGAGCTCTCTGAACGGGGACTGATGAGATCAGGGAGCAGGACCCAGGCGTTCAGCCCGTCCTCAGTGGGCTGTGCATAGCTCTGGAGTCACAGTCAGAGTCACTCTGGGCACCAGCCTTCCCTGGAATAAGGGTGGAAGCCAGAGCGCCTGGATGGGCCCACGGTCCAACCTGGCTTCTGGAGTCCCCAGAAGGTTCTGAAGGCCCTGGGCCGAACCTCGATGATCATAGCCCACCCTTCTCTCTCTCTCCCAGAGAAGATGGGGCCTAAAGGTGTGGAGGTCAGGGTTTTAGTCCTACTCTTAACCTCTACCAAAGAGCCTGCTTGTACAGGACCAGAATTCCTTTACATTTGGAGAATTTCCCCTGAACTTGATCCTGGTCAGTTTGGGGAGATTCTTTTAATCTCCCCAAAAGCCTATGTCTCTAGAGGGGGGCATATGGGGACACGCTCGCATCCAGCCCCAGGTAGTGTCTGGGCACACTCTTGAGTGACAGATGCAAAAATATTCCTTCAGGGCCCCAGCAGGCCGCTCTCTCCCTCCCTCACTCGCTTGCTCGCCTCCCAGCCAGCTTGCTTCTTCCTTTATCTTATCAAAGCCCCGTAATTACAATTGCTATTTTGTTTCTTCGAATCTGCAATCAGAGCTCCCTGGCCCTGATGAGGGAGCGCTTGTCAACCTGATCGCTGAGTGACAGCCCGGCCGCCTTCCCCCGCTGCCCCCACACTTAGCAAACACAAACACACACACACACACACACACTCTCGCCTCCTACAAACACAAACACACACTCCTCACCAACACAAACAGCTTCTCTCCGCAAACACGCCCTCGTAGAGACCCAAACACACACCTTCAGGCTCTTTCCAAGCGCATCCCTCGCCCCCGGCCCTCCTCAGGCCCCTCAAATCCACACCAGATTGCACGGCCGCCCGGGCTGCCACTCGCTCCGTGCGCCAGGTGTTCAAAGCGCCGCGGACTCTCCGCTGACCGTTCAAATGCAAATCCTGGAGACTGCGTTAAGCGCTGCGGACGCCTTCTGGGAGTCGTCCCCCTTCTCCCCACCAAAGACAGGCCTGCCTTTCCTGTAGCGGTCTGTGGACCCCGGTGTACACCTTCCTGCCTCAGCGCTCCCTGGCCGGAGTGAATCGGCAGCGCTCCCACTGTGCGCTGAGGGTGTAGAAGGGGGATCGAGGAGAGCCCCGGGGAGAGGAAGGAGGAAAAAAGAAATTCCTAGCACTACCTGAGGGGTGCCTAGTCTGGCCGGGAAACTCCTGGACGAAAGGGCAGATATGGATTGGGCCCTCATTGCAGGCAGGAGCTCGCTCAGTGCTGGCCAGGGACTCTCGGAGACCCACCAAGACAACAGTCAAGACACGCAGTGAGCTATCAGCCATGGGGGCGGGAGGGGAATATTGGGGGGGAGCCACGCGCAGGGGGTAGCTGGGTCGGCCTCCCAGTGCCCCCCAGACGACTTTCTTCCGGCACCCAGCGGGTCTCCAGCGCCTCCAACCTTGAACGTGCCGAGGACTTTGGAGGCTATGGGCGAGAGGCAGTGGGGAAGCACCCTTCCAGTGACTGATGAATGAATGAATGAATGAATGAATGAATGAATGAATGAACTGAGTCAGCCTTATTTATTCCCTGGCCTTCCGCCTAAACCCGCGCAGGGAGCTCCTGCATGCCTAAAGCCGCTGAAGAGGCGACGTGGGGCAGCGACAGAGCCACGGGCGGTCTCAACGTCGCCCACCAGAGGGCGCCAGCTTCCCCTTCCCCCTTTCTCTACCCCGTGCTGCGGGAAGGTGAATGGTCGTCCGTTTCAAGCCTGGCTGCCCCCCTCCACCCTGGTTCTTGGTGGAAGCACTTCAGGGAAGTCCTCCTGGCGATGAGAAAGGGGCCCGTGACCCTGATCACTGAAAAACAACAGCAACCAAACAAACCCCAGAGGGATCATCTTCCTTAATCCTCAACTTAAGGAAAAAGGGAGGTTAAAAACTGGACCTTTTTGCTCCTCACCACAGAGAGCAGGAAACCTCTTCTAGAGATATACTGAAGAGGGAGTGCTTTCCAAGGACATCCTCTCCAAAGGTTACCTAGCTGGCCCAATACCACCAGCCCCTTCCAGTTATCTAGGGACCCCTCCTACTTGCTCAATTCATTGTGGGAGGGAGTGGGCTGCCCCCCCCCCCCCATAGGCACTGTTCTCTGTCCATCCTCAGCATGTCTGGCCCCAGGCTATCCCAGGGGGTAACCTTTTATTTGTTTGTTTGTTTGTGGGCATTGAGACACCCCACCTCATCAACACAGCTGCTGAACTGCTGACCCCAGAGTTGGTCACATACACATACATCCCTTTCTCTTCCTGGCACAGCAGCAGCCAAGCCCAAGAACCACCTGATTCCAGGCACCGGAGACCCCAGACCAGGCAGTGTGTGTGTAGGGGGGCAGAAACCCCTTAACCCAGGAGACTGAATCCCAGGGGCTCCTCTCTGCCCCCATATGCCAGGCCACCCGGATTCTGGTTTCCCTGTCACCCAATCTGGTCAGCCCCCTCCATCTGGCCCATGGAATCAGGTTTCTAAGGCCCCACAGCAGCTCAGAGACAGCCTGCAAGACTGGAAGGAGCAAAGACTTGCCTCCTCCCTACCCAGAGCCCCCTCATGGGGCTAGAGATGCACATTCCTCTGGCTGCTTAAACCCCCTTATCTGCCCCCCTGCCCATCAGCCTGAGTGCTGACAGAGGCCCAGACCCCTTGTTTGGATGGTGATAACCTCCTGGGATGGCCCTCCCCCACCTGTAGGAGCTGGGAATGGGCTTGGTGTTGGGAGGTCCTCTTCTGGCAAGGCAGTTTGGGCCTGAGCCTGGCCTGGGGATAGCAGTATCCCACATTTCCTCACCCTCCCCCAGGTCTGGGGCTACCCTCAGTGCTGCCACAGTGCCACCTGGTGGTCCCTAGGGGAATGCCACCCCAGCAGGGAAAGAAACACACATGAATTGCAAAACACACACACACACACACACACACAAAAGAAAACAAAACAAAAAAACTCTACACTTTATTTTACCATTTATCCAAAATGTAAAAAATGTGTAAAACGTTTAATCCTGAGCTTTGGATGCTGACCTCCAACCTCAAAGACAAGTGCGGAGAGAGGATCAGGACAGTTCAGAGTTCCTCCCACTTCTGGAGAAAAGGGAACATCCAGGTATGGTATAAAGTTAGAAGAACACCAGCACCCTATGGAGAATGGGACCCCCTTTTTCCTACCACCAGCCCAAGACCTCCCACCCTACCCTCCCTTTTGAATGAAGACATTTAAAATTCTTGATACTTGTACAGCAGCATGGTGTATGGCATGCATGGCAGGCAGCTAGCTGACCTGAGGAGAGCAAGGACGGGATCAGCATCTAGGCCCTTGCCTGGTCCTCCTGCTACCCCAGCCCCTGCTGGGCACCCTCCGCTCCCACTCACCAAGAAAGGCTAGGGCTTGCCCTTCTGCTTCTTGGCCGGAAGGATGGGGCACAACTCAGCTTCCTCCTCCTCACTCCCCTCTTCTCCACTCTCTTCTTCGTCAGAAACATCATTGCTTACAGTAACTGGTGTACACACAGATAGTAAAGGAAGGGAGACAAGGTTAAAGCCAGACCCCTTTCATATCACATGTCATTTATTCATCCACTGTGGTGTTAGGATTGCAGGGCCCTGACCTCCCAGAGTATGGTCTAGATGGGAAGAACCTCAGATACTAAACTGGGTAACAAAGAGCCAAAGGATCACACATCACTGGAGCTGGAGAAGCTGAGGAAGGTCCCATAAAAGAGGCATGAGTAAGACAGAGAGGGGAGGGCACATCATGTAGAACCTGGATGGCAGCTACACAGGGATATGAGGCTGGGATGGGGAAAGAGTGTGAGTCTGGGGACACCTGATGGAGAGTCCACTGGAGGCAAGGGAGAGAACTCTCACCAATCTGGTGGCGGCCAGTGATCCGCACAGGACCAGAACCTGACTTCAGGCGGAAGGTTACAGGAGGTTGGAGCTGGAAGTCATCCAAACTGAGCTGGGAGGAAGACAGGGATGAAGGCCTGGCCCACCTCTGCTCTCCCCCACCCCGGAAGGGTACAGCCAGGGAACTCACCATGGGTTGGCAGGACAACTTGAGGTTGGCCACAGGGACTGCAATCTCCTGGTGGTCATGGTTCCGGGCCACAACTTCTACCACATTACACTCATCTTTGGCCCCCTCAGTGAGGCAGAGCTGGGAAAGGTACACAAGACCTTGGGGTCTCCCCAAGCAAGTATTGACACCACTGTGGAGGCATCTACCCTAGAACTTTCTGAGCCTCGGGGTCCCTGAATTACCTCGCGAAGGGAGCGGGCCATTGGGAGGTCGGGCAGAGGCGGTGACTCCCAGCAAAAGGGAGTTTGGGGATGGAATACAGGTAGATGCATCAGTTGCCTGCTCAAGTTTAGCTATTCACCAATACCCTTCCTTCCCTACCCCTCACCATGGTCAAAGCCAGCACGTGCTCTGCATCATCCTCTTCCTCTACCTTGAAGGTGAAAGAGCGGGTGTGGCCGGAGAGCTCACATCCTGGAAGAGATAATAGTGTGAGTGTACATGTATGTGGGGGAAGGGAGAGCGTTTCACCAAACCTCCATCACGTGCAGCCGATAGACCAGCATCTACACGCCCACGTCTTCGGAACTCAGGGGAGAACGGGGGCGCTCAGCCCCGGGCCACGCCCCGTACATCTGGGCAGGGGGTCTCGCCACCACCACTTCCGCTTCAGCTACCGCGTGCGAGCCCACCCTTCGACCTCAACCGCGGAGCGCATCCATAGGCATTCCTGTTGCCTAGGCCTTCCTCTTACCGCCCCAGGACTACCCTCATCCCCTCTTTTCTCAATACCGAAGAAAAAACTGTCCATAGTGACTGGAGCCGGGGCCCGCAGCCCCCCAACACCCCCGGCTCGGACTCGGCTCTCCTGACTTAAAAACGCTAACGCGGCGGCGGTCCCGGCGGCCATGCTGCAAGGGCTGCTCGGGAACCCCACCCCCGACACGTACGTACAAAGTAGGGAACTCCGGAAGGTTCCGGCCCCGCCTATTAAAGGGACCGCTCGCCACCGAGACACTGCGGACCGCAGGCTTTTCCGCCCAGCCTCGGCCTGGAGCGCGGGGCCTCTGCTCAGACCCGTGGATTGAGACCACAGAGGGAGCATTGTGAAAGCAGCATGACCTTGGAGTTAGTGTTCCTGTCCTTGCTCATTACAATGACCAACGCTTTGTGAGGGCGGCTCCTACCTCCATTTTCGCTAGCTCATCACATATAGTGTCTGTCTCTCCCGATCGTCAGAGGGGAACTAGATTTAAAAAAAAAAAAAAAAAAAACAAAAAAAAAACCTTTCCAATTCCCCCAATGAGGTGTTTCAGGGCAACATTTTCCCTTGCAAAAGCAAGTATTGTAAATGCGCTGATTTGCCTTTGCCCCAAGTGAGCCGCGGTGCCTGAGGTGACTCAGCCCCGGGTATCTTGTACCCAAACCGTTCTGCCGTCTCCGAGATGCTTCCTGCTCGTACGACCTTGCAGCGTACTGTCCAAATGGCCTGCCCTCCGCTGCGCGGCAGATGCTGGCTGGACGCTGGCGCTGGCCGGCGGAGGACTAACTCCCGCTCCTGGCAGACGCAAGCGTCCCAGCTTTGGTACAATACTTCCCATTGAGCCCAGAAACTAACTTCTGCCTTGGACTCCTCTGTTCCAGCCTTTGACTGAAGACCAGGCAAATCGTGTTCCTTATCCCATTTGGCAGGAGGACCTCACTCAAACAAGTTGCCCCAATTCACCCCAGAGTTATAACTGGCAAAAGGGTGGCTAGGCCAAGGACCTACTTCCTAACTTTTGATTTGCCTTGAGGAAAACCTGATGGAAGTCTTTCATTGGAGATGGGAGTGGGAAAAAGGACAACCTTCAAGAGCCTGTCCATAAACTTGGAACAGCTGTGGAGAGGAATTCCTACTTGTAGGTGACGCATGAAGGGCAAGAGGAAAGGTAGGAGGCAGAAACAAGTATGTTTACACAGTACACCACCACACACATTCGATTCAAGTTTTATTTTGCTTCTTGCATGGTCTTCAGATAGTTTTACAGTTCATTTTCTACAGAAACTGAGCTGTGATCTAAACAATCAAGGAAATGTGATTCCAACCTTAATAAATATTCATAACCATAGAAGATAGCTTAGCACTTTACAATCCTAGAGTGATGTATGTATAGGCCTGGACATCTGTTTCACAGTTAGCACCTGTGACCAGAAGACCAGCCAAAGTTATTAGAAGCCAAGAAAAAGCCACAAGCAAATGCTAAAAAAAAAATCTTGATTTCCATAGGAGGGTGACCCTGAAATCCTCCAGATAAAATGCCATAATAGTTCACTAGTATAAAAAATGTACTTAAAGAGAAAACCAAGTGACATAAAGCCATTTAGAACAGTATCTTCTAGAGATATTCCTTTCACATCTCAGCCCTTGAAAATGCAAACTTGGTTCCAGCTTTCCAACATACTATCATCCTGATATCCTATCAGTTAAAGGTTTCTACCCTGAAAATGAGGCCTCCTTCCTTCCTCCCTCCCTTCATCTCACCCATTCAGTGCACACTCATAGGCATTGGTTGAAAGTCACTAGTGGTACCACTCTAGGTACTACACTCTTTTAAGACTCTCAAAGTCCACCCTGATGGAATTCTAGGAAGGGAAATGTTTCTAGTTTCCTCTCCTTGCCCTTTCCCTCTTATCTCAAAACTAAAGAGCTGATACAAAAATGCAGGGAAGCTGATAATAAAATACTGTTACAAATCTATGGAGAAGTCAGCCAGCCATGATGAAAAAATCTGCGGAGATTACCTGCTAGCCTCATGCTCAGAACCCTTAAAAACACCAAATCTAAATCAAAATACATGAAGCTTTCAGAATCTGTGGTTAAAAGGAAAAGATAACCATTAAGTCATTGGTTAAAGTATACTCATTCTTTCTCTTTTAAAAATCTGATACAAACATGCAAGAATTAGACTCTTGATTTAATAAAACCAGTAGTAACAGGTCTTGAAATTAAAGGACACCTGATCTGAAGGCAAACGGGACCAATCACAGTCCCTGAACCCTACGTGACAGATGTCAACCTAACATTTCACATGCTGACCTGCATTGAGGTTAATTTCTAGAAGTGACTGCACTTGCAACAAGACTCCTATGAAGTTAGGCTCTTGTACCCAAAGCGGTTGTGGCCTAGCCCTAGGTGGGAGGCACTTTAAAAATTAAAAAAAAAAAAGAAGAAAAAGAAAAAGCTACCTTTCACTAACTTACATTATTCAAAGTGCCATCCTGAATCACACCATTTCATTTTCAAAGTTAAAAAAAAATTACAAAAACAGTAAACACAAAGGTAGGCAAATCACAGCTAGTTTATATACAAAAATTTACAAGTTTGTCATTTTTAGGTTTTTGCCACAAACAGGTGCACATTTATCCCTACAAAGCACAACAAACCTGAACCAATCATCACTACAGGAGGCAACTGGCCAAGGCTTTATTACAAAAAGCAGAAAAATTGTCAAAAATTGAAATTATTCAGCTTAAACTATGCCACAACCATCCCACTTGGAATTTCCACCCTGAGGCCTCCAAAACCCACTAAATCTTTCTCTTTTCTGCCATGTCCCCAAAGAATGAGACATTTCATTCAATAAGCCGAGGGTGACAAATGATTTCTGATTACTTAGGTGCGAAATGCAACCACACTGGATGCAGAAAACAGTGCTGACTACATTTATTTAAGACCCCCTCCCAATATGCCCATGTAAGAGGTCCTGACACCTAACACAAGACCCCAAAAGGAGGCCCACATGTTTCATATAGGATGTGCACTAATACTATCTTCTTCCATCCAGTGAGTAGTCTCAAAGTATGATGAGTGAATTTTACATAGTCTTCTTTGTTTCCAATCTCAATTGGCTGATCTGTTTACCACTCCAGAAGCTGAACTGCATGAAGACCCCAACCACCACCCACCAGGTGAAATTAAAGAGACTTCCGGACAGTTCATAGCGCCAAATGTCACAGGCTCCGACCAAGTATAACCACATCCTTTGGAAACCCTTCCATTTTTGCAATTTCAAAACATCCTAACTTGCTGTAAAATTCCAGAATTCTTTTATCATCTGGTCTCACTTCACAGAAAGCCCCCCGGGAGCCTAGAAATAAAACAAATAATCAAAATGTGTTAATTACTAGAATTATGGATATGAATTGTGACTAATCTTTAACAGATCTCAAACAGTATCATAACAGGAGTTTGTCTATACCAGCCCCTAAATTTCATGCCAATTTTTAAAATTTGCATTAATGTTCAATGAATAATATTAATCATTATTAAATACTGCAGTGATAACTATCTTAAATGGACACGTTAACTAGCTTGAATGTGGTTATTATTTCACAATGTATTTCAAGTAATCAAATTGTACACCACAAACACACACACACACCACCCCATTCTTAACTGTCAAATATACCTCATTAATAAAAAAATAAAAACCTTCAACCACCAGGGTGAAAAAGGTGAAGGGATTAAGTAAAAAAAAAAACAAAAAACAAACAATTTCAACCACAAGTTAAACTTCTCCAGAAAGAAAACCTTTTGGGGAAAAGGTTCTAAGAAACCTCAAAGCAAAGGATATCTCTGTTTAATGTTTTAATATGAAGTACCATTGAGGGACTCACACCTATTCCGCTGTGTGTCATAAGCCAGTATAAGTAAATGTGTTGCATATTCTAACATACTTCATATACCCACCTGGATGATTCAGTTCCAAGCACAACACTAAGAATTATGCTTCCTCCAGAGTTGTTTCAATTATCCCACAACGAGACACCACTGACTCAAATGGTACAAAAATGCAGTAAGTGCATTTCTCATGTATCCACAACCCTGTAATGAGGACTCCAAAAACTGCCCAAAGGCTAAACAGTTTTTTACATTTTTTAAAAGGCTGTTTTAAAAAAAGACTATGCAACAGAAACTGTATGTGGCCTTTAAAGCCTAGAATATTTACTATCTGGCCCTTCACAGAAAAAGTCTCCAAATGAAGTATTTTTGAAGGTTGAGTTTAGATAAACTCAAAAAAAAAAAACAAAAAAAAAAAAAACAACAACGGGTGACTGCATTCCTAAATGAAATTTCTCCCCAGAGTTCATTTAATTTTCAACTATCATTTATGAGTCTCCTGGCAAAATAAATATAACCTCATGTACTCACTTCTCATTTAACCGAGGCACAAAATAAGCATTTATATTGTAAAAAAGCAGCATTTTTCAATGATTAATACACATGGAATTCTTGCACAACTAATAATGCAGAAGTCAAATCATAAATAGTGGGGAAGGGAATGTAAATTCACTATAATTCATTTCTTTTTATCCTAAAATAGAGTCCTGTCCCCACCTAACCTAAACACCAGCAACTCCACAGACATACTCACCATTAGCCTTCAGTGAAGACAGGAGGCAGGCCATCATGCTTTTGGCTACACTTGGGTCAGTTACTTTTTTGTGAATATCCATCTTTATGAGAGAAGGGAAGTTGGCAAGGAAAGTTTCTGGCAAAACTTCCTGCTCTTCGTGGAAACTCAACATTATTTTCTAAAAATTAGAATTTTCTAAAAATTAGGATCTTTTGATTTTCAACAGCCACTCATATATCTATATCCCAACTACAGAACTCAGCAACAGAAAAGGCAAATAATATTCAATAACTCTTCCAATCATAATTATCACATGCAGAATTAGCTTATAGTTCTAGCTGAAGCGTTTTCACTTTTAAAAACTTTTCCCAAACATAATATGGTATTATCTTGGATTGAATCCTGGGACAGAAAAAGGACTTTGTCGCAAACACTGGTGAGTAAATAGTGAAATTTATAGTAACATACCAAAGTTGGTTTCTTAGACTTTGATGAATATATAGAAAATGGGTGAGGGATATACAGGAGCTCTGTATTATCTCTGTAAATTCTTTAAATTTAAAATTCTTCAAAATATATTTTTTAAGTTTGTATGGCTTTCACAAAAAATGTTAATGTACTTAATGCTACTGAACTGTATATATGTACACTTAAAAATGGTTAAGATAACTTTTATGTAATGTACATTTCACTACTTTTTCAAAAAAGGTTTGTTATTAGACACACTGGTCATTCTTTATACGTTCTTATGCTGAAAACTGTAATTGTCAGACACGAAACAGCAGCACATCAACAGCTCAACCACCGTCACACTGTAGCCAGCATCAACGTAACCCCTTAGTGAGGCCACTCCAAACCAGCCATTTATTACATAGCCATCTGGCTAGGGCAGAAGGTGAAAAATAAAAAACTACAGAGAGGACATGAATACACTGGTGTGGGGACAGGGGCAGAGAATTTCAGAAAAGGGAAAGAAGAGCAAAGTAAGAGTCCAAATATAGCTGAAAGTATTTATTGAACATGAAAATTATCCTTAAGAAAGAACTACTTTAAAAAATGCATATACTGAAGTATATACCAAAACAATCATTACCTGATCAATGTCAGGCATAGTTTTTAGAGGAAAGATTCAATGAAGTTGGAACAGATACATAACAAGAAGTGCTCCTGTCAGAAGGTAGACTCTCAGAGGAGCTCACCCCTATTGTTTAATTATAATGAGAAAAGCATTACTAAGAAAGCCAAGTTAGCCTCCTGACAACCAAGCAAAGAGATTTTAATTACCTATACTTGCCCTGAGTACCCAGAGAAAAGACCATACATCCTTAAATTTGGTGCTTCAAAACAGGGAGAAAAAAAGAAAGGTTCTCTCACAGCCTACATTGTGTTTTTACTTGATAAAGTTATTACAATGCTTCCAAATCAAAAATTGTCCTAACACTGAAGGAACAGTGGAAAGGCGCATGCTAAGAATAAGCCCTTATTCTCGTCTGTAAGAAATTTAGAAAGCACTGAGACTTTAAGATGTATCTTCTTGAAGGAAGGAAGGGAGGAAGGAAAAAGAAAACAGGAAAAATGTTATCTGCTTCCTTTTTATTTTAGTAAGTACTTAAGTAAAAATTACTATAGTATGATTCTAAACCTGTGCATTACCTCCGCCTCAGACAGTTCTTTGTCACCATTTGGCTTGGTATACTTCTCTTGCATGAAGGGAATCCAGGAAATTTTACATTTCTTAATGAAGGGGGTCACATCTACAGTGCCCAGGGCATAGCCACATATGCCATCTTCATCTTCTAGGACAAAGCAATAATCCAGGCTGAGGGAAAGCAGCCCTCCTACTAACCTGCTCAAAGAAAAGAGGCCAAAGTGAGTTTATAAATTACCGACACAAAATTCAGACCTCAGTGATGAATTCAGACCTCAAGGTCCAAAGCACTTGAACCTGTGGAAACTACACTTGGTGTACAAAGAAACTGGAAATACACACATATTAATGTTCACGTTTATTTAAAACTAAAGTGAGATTTCTAAAAAACTGTACTGCCAGTCATCACCTCCCCTCAACCTGATAAACCTGGCTTTGAAATATTTATTTCCCAAATCCAACAAATCCAAATACTTCATCACATACTTGTCTCCAATAAGGTCAGGCTGACTTTGAAAAGGTAAACCCACTCCATCGTCATACATTTCTCTGCAAATCTTGTACACGGAAGCCTGAAAATATAATCTAGTTAAGCAACACACCAAGAAAGAAGGCAACAGAATTTAACAACAATGTGACTCATAAATCAGTCTGGACTTCTAAGACAAAATGTCTGGCTTGTCATAATTATCGCCTTTGTTTTATTAAATTAACATTTACTCATTGAGTCATAATTGTAACACCAGCAGAAAGCAGAATGGTTACAGTAAACACTAAGAAGTGCTTTGCAGGGAATGGCTAGTTATAGGGAGTAAGTAGTGGATTCAAAATCCAGCAAACTGCCCTGGCTGTGTAGCTAAGTTGGTTAGAGCGATGCTCTGATACACCAAGGCTGCGGGTTCAATCCCTGGCCAGGGCACATACAAGCAGCACCCAATGAATGCACAAATAATTGGAATAACAAATAGACGTTTCTTTTTCTCCCTCCCTTCCTCTCACTCTTAACATCATTTAAAAAAAAAAAAACAAACCAGCAAACTATGAGATTCTCTCCGTTTTCTGAGACATGTTTTAAAGATGTTATTGTCTTTAAACAGGTTTGCTTTTCTCTGTAGCTGTCTATAGCACGTAGTCACTTCCCAGTGGAAAATTACAGAATACAATACATCAGAGAAAAGCAGCCAAAGACAACATATCATTTAGACAAACTGAATGTTTAGTAATTCCAACTCTGAATATGTTTCATCTGATTTTCTTTTTTAAGGGGAAGAATTAAAGAACATATCACAAGATGTTAAGAGTCTGAACTCCTTAGGCTCTTCCCTAAATATACCCCCACCCATGATCAATTTTTAGTTAACTCCATCTGAAATTCATGTTTAAGGCAGAACTGATTAACCAGAAGTCCAAAGAAAAGTAGTAATGTGCACCATAATCATATACCAGGCTGGTAGGTAGACAATTACCTCATCTTTAGGAAAATATGGTCTGATAGTATAAACTTTGGAGGTAGGAGTCAGTGGGGGTGGTTGAAAAAAGAGATCATTTGCCCCATCAATTGGCAGCAAACGCTGTGGAAGGGAAAAAAAAGGAGATGAGTTAGTGTTGGGAAAATATCTACTTCTTCACATGGGTGTGCACTGCAGATTACCAACTTAATATTAACTGGCTACTGCAGGCAGACCTAAAGAAGAGGGGTGTACTATTCTTTACTAATATAAACACCTCTTTGCTGGGGGAGGGGAATGCTTCTGAATAGAAATTACCCAGAATGAGTTACATAGTTTTAGTGGCATACTAATATGGATTTAAATTTACAGTAAAAACAAAACAAAACAAAACAAAACAATCTCCGATTTTTTTTTTTTTTTTTTTTAAAGAAAAACCAATCTCATATAGACCATCTTTCTACTAAAAGATGGCAAACAGAATGTCAGGAGGAGAGGTTTGGTCTGAAGAGGGTTATCTGTCCAGGAGACGCTTTATCCCCAAAGCAATGCGCTTCAGTTTGCTGTGCGCAGCAGAGCACCTGTTGGGGGGAGAAAAGTAGAGCACCTGAAAAGTCCATGAACAAATTGTAATACCAAAAAATGCTTCATACTCTGTTCACATTTTCATTAATAGACTGTTCTGTCAAGTATAAGTTTTATTTATAAAATAATTGTGAAAGTATCCAAAAGCCCTTTCACCATTCATTTGCATAAATAGTCATCATTTTTGCTCATGGAGTTTCCATTGGCAGACAAGCATGCGCGCATTGTGCATTGCGGGCGCAGATTAAAATGCTGTGCGACCTGCAAAGAAACAATGTGAAGTGTATACCTAGAGCCGCTGCGCTTCGCGGGCGCGGGGGGAATTGGCAGCATCTCCTTCAGAAATTACTGTGAAAGAGGAGGAAAATTTGATTTAAAATCCAGCTATGTAACTAAATTGAATTTGGGACTAGAAAGCCTTCGGCAGACCAATCCTTCCAGCCATCTGATGCGCAACATAAGGTTTCTCATAAAACAAAGAAAATGTCAATTCAGTTGTGAATTCATATTGATACCTGGAACTCTCCTGCTAGACCACCTCTAAAGGCCCAGGGTTCTTGGTCTCCAATTAAGAACTGTGCTGAAGAATGACTACGACACCCTGTTGAGATCAGATCCAAGCGGAGAACGTTACGAGAAAGGGGATTTCCTGGGGTCTCAAACGTCCAACAAACTAACAAACACTTCGTGGAATAGCTCTCTAACAATAATAATCCAGGGTTTCAGGACAAGGCTGTGATAATAATTTTTAAGAAATTCATAATGGAATTTTCAATACTGAGATTCCTTTCTCTGATTAACGAATAAATACTGTTAAGATTTCTACCCTTTTTTTAATTGTTGGAAGAAAAATTAAGTCTCAAGTTTGTCTGGATCAAGTTTATATATCCCCTGGAAACAGCTATAAAAATAAAGTTAGCTGCTTGCTCTGTAGTGAAATTATAGTAACTATAAAGTGAAATTAATGAGACAAATAATAAGACATTTTATTATCACAGCCCATGAAGGAATCAAACCTGCCTGAAGTCACATTTTATATTTTGAGGAAGGGTACAGGAAAGGGGAAAGGGGGAGAAAAGGGTTAATCTTGTCAGAAAACTAAGGTCAGCAGAATGAATAAGGGAAATTATTCACTAGTTGACAGCAACACAATGAGAATTTCTTTTTTCCCCTAACAAGGACAATCCAAATTCAGACTGGGCTAGTAACAATACTAGCCTGACAGAAACTGAACAATAAGAAGAGCCGACTGATGCTCCTAATTTGTCCAAAGCTAAAACATACTTTTCTCGAAAGTATGACAATTATCTGGCTCCTCTGACTGACCATTATAATCTTTGCAGTGCACTGAACACATGCACGGAGCAGCAGACTTTGAGGTCCAGAAGTCAGCATTAAGGTTCACCACTTAACCAACTTCATATTCACAGGCAATGAATGCAGCTAACAATAAGAGATAATTAAAGGCAAATATTTGGAGGCCAAATCAGAATCACCTGCCTAGTCTTCTGACAAGATAAGCAGCGCAATATAGTTCTTTTCCATTTGAAGACAGCATTCTACCTCCTGTTCAAGTTAACAGTCTCATCAGTACAAGGTATAGTGTGCTAGTCAGACAGTCCCAAAGCAAACCAATTTTTTTGCTGACAATTCACGCCCTTTAGAAGTTTATACCCAGGTTTGTCATTTTTTAGGGGTAGGGGTACTTTTAAAAATATAAATATATATATAATGTTAATATTTGTAAAATAAATATGAAATGGGGTCAAAATTTAGGCCATGAAGAGAACCTGCCCCATTCCATAGCTCAGTGTAAATGTACACTGCAGAAAAACAACTGTACCTCTCAAACTTTAAGATCAGCCAATTTCCCCTATTCCCCACTTTGAGACTACAACATAACTAGCACTTCCAACTATTATAATAAAAAGCTGCATGTACGAAGAGCTGTGTAAATGAAAACATGGTTAATGCCTCAGTCGCTGCGCAAACGTGACTTCAGTTCATGCCTACTGCCCTTAAATCTACCTGAGCTACCTCACAAATAGAACCTTTCAATTTAAACTAATTAATCATGACGCGCTGTGAACATCTGCCGCTGTCCATCCAATAGTAGTAGACACTTGTGCTGAGGATTCTCCCATCTGTACACAATGGGGAAGAAGATAATAGAAGTCGTTAGTAATCAAAAGTACTGCATAGCCACATTCTTTAAAGGACTGAATGCCAACTGGACTGGAGAAAGGAGGAAAACAAAGGGTTCTAATCAGTAACTCCCTGAAATTATTATAGAACCATAAAAATACTCTACTTATTGTGAGCTTTTGGTAAAGCTATGTGAATACAAAGATGATCATTTAAAACTTCTAAGATGCTCTGACCTTCAGACTGTACAACAGCTCTATACAGTCTGGGAAAGCTGCACGAGAACTGGACAGTACAGAGGTAAAGCCTGAGTGGAAACAACACAGTAACTATCTAATCAAGAATTTAGTTTTTGCCCCGGCAGGTGGCTGAGTTGGTTGGAGCATCGTACTGTACACCAAAAGGCTGTGGGTTCAATTCCCAGTCGGGGTGTGTGCGGGATGCAATCAATTGATGTTTCTCACATGAAAGTTTCTTTTTCTTTCTCTCTCCCTTCCACGCCCCCCCCCCTTAAAATCAATACACATATCCTCAGGTGAGGATTTAAAAAAGAGAATTATTTAATTTTTAATAATTCTTGAATTAAAAGCAGGGTGGAAACTTAAGATTTAAATCCCTATAAGGGCTAATTATAACCCCCTGGCCAGAAGCCCAGAAGGCAATTGCTGTCATCCAACTATGAACATAGAGGTTTTTCCTGAGCCAAAGAGCAGAGATATAGCACAGAAAATGATCTCTTGGAGCCTTTCAACAAGAGGTCAAAAATCTCTGTTCCACCTGTTGTGCTATATACACAGGAACCCGAAGTTCTACATTTTCAAATTAACAATCAAAGACTATACTCTTAGCTGCTAATTAGTTGTATCATAGGGAAATTATTATATTTTTAATATTTAAGAGCCCGAAGTGTAGAGACAGAAAGTGATAATCTCATTGCCACTGTTTCTTAGTTAACCTAAGCTCACAGCTTTTCACACATCTACTTCACAACCAAGACCACGTAACCCATCATCGTATTTGTGACTACTATGAAAACCATGACATGCCAGTTCGCCTTGCTGCCTGCTGTGTGCTGTATTTTAAGCCCATTACATATTCCTTACAGCTGGACTGATAACCTGGAAATGAAATGAGGTCCCTGGAGAAACTTGGCCATGCTGGTGCTTTTTACCAAGTTTGAACATTTCCCAGAAAAAATAAAAATAAAAAAATTCGGTTTTCAAAGACGACATACAGAAGTCCATTTAATGAACAGAGTTTTTAGGGGGCTGCAATTTCCATCCCCTGCCAAAACCAATTACTTGGTAGAGAAATAAAGAAAAAAGCCATGTAAAGTAATACCAAGTAGCACCAGAATAGCCCACCACTAAAGCTCGCATGCGCACAGGGCTGGGAGGATGGCTTCCTCTTGCCAGGCCCCTTAGGTCATTTCGGCAATTGTTCTATTAAACAGCATTAATGTTATCGAGACACAGCAAGCAGCAGAGAGCTTACCCAGTCACAATTCATAGTGTCTTGTCTCCAAATCAGATAAAAATGGTATACAGGGTTCCATCCAGGAAGCATTCAGTCATAGCAAGTTAAAGTCAGTACTTTCTAACACATTTTCAAAATATTTATGCTGAATTAGCCCAAGGGAGAAAAATCAATGTGCTCTATGCATTTACTGAGACTTGCACCTCAAGCCTGCAACATGGCTACATGTCTGAAGAAACTCTAGGCAAAGAATTTAAACAGTTGGAAATTCACAAGTTCCCTAAAGGTTTTTCTCCCTGTGGGATAATCTTGTCTTTTTTTTCTTTTAAAGGGACAATATATCTGAGAAGACATTATTCCCGGTGCACCTACCTAACCACTGTACAAAAGACTTCACCATTGACATTATACTCTTGATATCCCAAACATAGGAGTACATGTCATAAAGGATTGTCCTGTTGGCACAATTGGAAAGTCGAGTGAACATTCCCATCACTAGTCCGCACATCTCTTCAAACTTGGCTGCTCGTGACCGCCATTCTTCAATCTAGTGAGGATCAATAAAAAGACTCAAAAAATTGCAAGCTTAACAAAATCATCTAAAACATAATCATAGACTAAACTGATTATCAGGTGCCCGCAATTTATCCTAACCACTAAAGAATGACTGAGCTTAAATTCCTCAAACAATAAAACTACATGTCTGCCTGGCCCAGTAGCTCAGCTGGTTAGAGCACTGACGAATATACCAAGGTTGAGGGTTTGATCCCTGCTCTGGGCACATACAAGAATCAACCAACGAATGCATAAACAAGCGGAACAAATCGGTCTCGCTCTCCAAAAATGAATAAATTTAAAAAAATTTTGTTTTAAAGTTTGTGACTGCTCAAACAGACAAATATTCCTAAAATAATCAACTATGACTCTCTTTCATTCTGAACTATAAGGTCCAACAATGGAACTGTGCATACCAGATTTAGTAGAGTCCACATTCACTTCACAGACTATATTCTAAGATGTGGCCAATTTCCTGCCAGTTACCAAAGTATTCATTTAATACCTCCCCCGTATCACCAGGGGACCCATCCAGGCTAGAGAAGCAGGTAAATTAAGCATACTCACTTTTTCAGAGTCTTTTCCTTTGCAATTGACACTGACAACACTGCTATTTGCTCGAAGCCACTGGAACTCTCGTAACATCTGTGCTCCTTTGGGTCCATGCTCATAGGGCAGGTAGAAAAGATCAGCAAGTAACTGCAAATCCTCCAGAGTCACTTGCTCTACAGTGTACAAAGGCTTTTCATTTGGACCTGGCACAAACTGCTCCTTGTTTGTCTGTTCATCAGTCTGCATAGGGGCAATATCACTGATGCAATCTTCCTGCATAGACATCTCTGGGGATTTTGATTCAGCTATGCTCTCTTTATCAGTGTCCATTGGTTTCAATTCCTCTGACATTTTAGCTTCTACAATTTCAGTTAGTATTTGATTGTCATTCTTGCTGTCTGTTTCTTCTTGCTTTTCCACTACCATGTCCATAGGTTCCTCATCTGGCTGTTTCTTTTCTTCTTCCTTGGTCAGAGCTGTAGGCTCACTGCTCAAGGCTGCTCCCTGGCTCATAATGGGCTCCTGGTAAACTGTTGTAACTACAGTTGTCGCATTTAAAGAGGGTGCTGCAACTAAGGGACTCCCATCAACTACACTTGCTTTGGCTCCACTGTGTGCAACTTGCCTACCTACAAAAATAAATTGCCAAAAAGATAATCAATATTAGAAACAGAACAAATCACAGCTAAAGAAATATTTTCTTATATCTATAACTGGAACCTTAGTATCAGCTTCCAAATATTATGAACCCTGAGAAAAGTATAATTTCTCTAAAAACCACCAGGGAAATAGGGAAAAAAGAGAAAGAGGATAAACATCCCTAAACATTCCAATACCCATTATCACCTCTTTTGAAAATCCGTATTTAAAAACAGTTAAGTAACTATTTTAAAATAAATATTTTGCAAACAAATTAGCATTCCATCAAGATAAAAGCTATTTAAGACCAAAAGAAAGATTTTTAAAAACCTTACTTTTCTCTAGACCCCTAATCATTTTGCTTGGTGGGCCTATGACAAAGCACATCAAAAATGTTCTTTATGACTCAAACCACATGATCCCACCCCCTTAATAAAAAATCGCCAAAACTCACTACTGTACTGATGAGGTACACCAAATTCCTGTAACCATTCTGTTAAAGCTAGCTTTAGAGCCATCTGTGGGCTATAAAGTATATCAGTTTCAATATCTTCATCACTGCCTTCATTTTCTAACTTTATTTGGATTGATACAGTACTGTCTTCACTGTCAGCTGCAAAAAAAAAGAGAAAGAGCACAAAAACAGTTTTGATTACAAAAGCTTCCTGAAAGTGACGAGGGACAAATGTAAAACACTGATTGTTACAGTACAAGTAAAGCAAAGAACTGGAGCAAGAACAAGCCTGAAACATAAAAATGCAAATACTACCAAGACCCTTCACTGACCAACTTCACTTTAAATAGTCATGTAAATGTACTGCTAAATGTAAAGTCCCAATTGAAATAAAAAACACTAATTTTAGATTTACTGTAAATGTCATTCATAAATGTCCACTGAGTACCAATTATTGGGAATGCAAGGTTAAAGGCACAATGCTGTCCATAAAGAAAACATTCCCTACCCTTCAGGGGATAACTTAATGGGCAAATAATTAAAAAATAATGGGCAAAGTAATAAATGCAATGGGGAGAAAGAGTAAAATCTATTAGAAAGTCCACGTAGGAGCATAGATAATAAGCAAATAATGAAACTCTGAACCAGGATAGTGGCAGAAAAAAATTACGTCTGAACTCTGGCTTGATATTCAGAACCCTCTATTCTTAGCTATTCTTCTGATTTCCCTATTCATGGCCCAGTTTGGCTAATGTCTCCTCAACATGCTTCATGCCCTGCCTTAAAAAAGATAGAAGCTAAGAGCCATGAATATAGAAGGCATGGGGATTATATCCCTAATTTTGTGTGTTTTTATTAGGGAGAGGAAGGGTAACAATGACTGAGCTTTAAAGGGAGGCATTAATTCAATAAACAGAATTGGAAGTAGGGGTACAGAACTGAGAAAGAGAACACAGCTACACACCAAATATATGGTGACGGAATATGATTTTACTGTGGGTGGTAGGCACACAATGCAATACACAGATCATTTATCATAGAAATGTACACCTAAAAATTGTATGACCTTATTAACCAATGTTACACCAATAAATTCTAAAAAAAAAACAAACAAGCATATAACTACATACCACCAAGCATCATAATGTCCCATTTCAACACCCCCAAATGAATTAAAATTCAAATAACTTTGAATTTTCGGTATCCAGTTTTCACCTCCAGCCCACCAACCCTTTAATACCCAACAAACTTTATTAATACTTTGACCCACTTTAAGTATTCCTTCCTCTATAAAATTGTTTCTTACCATTAATTTGCTTATCAGAATTAATCACTCCCTCCTCTGTGTTCCTATAGCACTTTGTAGATAATTATCTCAGCACTTATTATATATAGTACAGTTGCCTATATGCTTTATACAACACCAGACTGTTCTTCAAAAGCAGGGACTACTTCATTCTTTGCACCCTTAGTGCCCAGGAAGATGCACTTGCCACACAATAGGTGTTTAAATGTTAATGAATAAAAACTAGTCAGCATTCTCTTAATTGAAAATAATCAAATTTTCTTATAAATAAAAATTCAGAAAGCCAATGTTTAAAAAAATGAGAAAATGTTTCATAAATGTAAGCTGAATCTAAATATGTGAAAAACCTCAGATAAGAATAGCTCACCTAAACTATCCCATTGAATAAAAATCACCGGAAAACATAAACTGAATCAGAATCTAGAGATAACATTAACACTAAAAAACTAGCCAGTCTAGTACTCAAAGGCTAAGACACATTTTAAAAACAAAAAATGCCGGAGGCCAGGCAGCTGTTAGGTAATCTGTCCAAAGCCACTCCAGCCCTTCCTCTACCATACATTTGCCTGTACGTATCTCATTCATAGGAATAAACAACACATCTTTAAAAAAATCTCTTAAACTGTGGTCAAGGGTAAAGTAGTATACTTACTCATCACTACATCTTTTCTCACTCCATTCATGTTTGATCTGTACCAGGTGGCAAGGGTGTGGATAGCAACATAGTTGGCTTCAAATTCACAATTTGGATTAGTCAGGACTCCTTTTAACCGTGGGATGAGTTCTGTGGACCTTCCTTTGTATGGGCCCAGAAACAGTCTCTTCTGATCATAATCATTAGCATGAATGTTATCCCAGATTACGGGAGCTCTCTTAATGATCTTAGAAACCTCTTCAATGGACTCTACTGGAATTTCTTTAGAAACAACTTTGGGACCTAGAAATAATGACCACCTTTAGTTAAAACACCTTCACACATGGTTCTTCAAAACATACTGCATACAATATTTCATTCTATTTTCTTTGTTATATGTATACTAACAATTTCGCTTTTTAAAATAATGTCTTTTTACTTGGTTTTATTCATTCCCCCCTCCCAATATTTCTTCAGATCTCTAGAGACACAATTAGTCTAAAGGTATAAATATTTAAGGTTTGGGCAAGCTTCCTGACACCAGTATGTTAATAAACAAATTTACAGGTAAATTTTTTTTTCCATTATAATACAGTATATCCTTAATTAGACAAATCCCAATTAACCTAAATCCTGGAAGGTTTTCTAACCTTAATTCTTAGAATAAAAGCTAATATAGCTTGTTGATTATTAGCTGTCAATCTAGCAAGACAGCTTTCATTTTATAAAAAAGAACAGGCTCCTAAGACTGGGATCAATATCCTTTAGCCCCATTCCAAATAGATCTATTATTTATCAATAAATAATGTTTAGATTCATTGGAAATCCTCAAAGATGTTTTTAATACTAAGTGAAAAAGTATACTTTGTAGAAGAGAATTTTAAATTTTACCTATGTACTTAATTATTTATTGAGGAAGGGAGACCGAGAAAAACATTTATTTTTGTTGTTCCGCTTATTTATGCATTCATTGGTTGATTCTCATATGTGCCCTGACCAAGGACTGAACCTGCAACCCTGGAGTACGGGGACAACACTCCAACCAACTGAGCTACCCAGACAGAACCAAGAAAGAAATTTTTAGTAAGAAAGTTTTCTGGTTAAGGATCAGTATTTTAAAAGTATCTAATTAACCAGATCAACTAATTTCTCTGGGTCCTAAAGTTTTACTGTATAAATCTTAAAAGACTTACCTGTCCAAAGCACCTCAATTCCAGGTAGAAGCTTTTCACCCACAGTCCTTAAATAAGGAGACTGAGACACGTTTGGGTAACAGAAAGTGCCACAATATTCTGAATGCAGGAGGAACATAAGTAAAATAGTCAGAAGTGAAATGGTCATGAGTTTTTAAATGAGGGGAAAAAATGTCTACCAATTTTAAACCCTTTCATCCAAATCACAAAAGGCCTCTGTATCATGCCCCAAAAGAAGTAAACTTAAGTGGGAAGTTCATTTAAGCATCAGTCATTTAAAAAAAAAGTCAATTCATAAAATCTGATATTCTCCCTCTAATAGTAGTACAGATCAAGCCTATAATTGCTAGAAATACAAGTTTACTAAAGAAATAATTTAAAAAATTAGCATTTTTAACATAATTCTACATTGCCTATGTGTCTTGTGTTACAATCAGAGGCCAAATAGACTGAACTGACATTGTAACAAAGATTGCAACATTATCTGGTTACTAGTTCTCAACTGCAACTAAATTATAATTTATAGTGAACTAAGTAATTCCCAGTATAATCTTACTATCATTTGAGTATGTGTGGTATCAGATCACCAAGATCAGGTCCATGGCTCAATACTCAAGACAGGCACACACACAAAATTAAGTTGTCTAAAATTTCTTAGGATTTATTTCTTATTTATGTCTTCCTAAATAAGTCAATTCTTGGGAAAATTTCTTAAAGCTGAATTTTGAGAGGAAACTAAAGAACTAAAACATTTTCGGTGGAAGAAATAAGAGAAGGAAGGAGAGGAAGGAAAAGGAAAAAAATACTAAGCTTTTCCTGCTGACTTCTGAAAAGTAAGAGCCCAGCTGGGAATGGGAGGAGCGAGAAAGGACACAGAGATGCATGGGCAGAAAAAAGGATAAGAGAAAATGAAAAGTGATTAAGTTAAAAGCTATGTAAATTCGTTTTTTTCTAATTTTCATTTTGATACTGTTCATATATAGTCGTCCCCCCTTATCTGCTGGGGTGTACGTTCCAAGACCCCCAATGGATGCCTAAAACCTCGGCTGGTACCGAACCCTGTAAATGCTGTTTGTTCCTATACATATAGACCTATGATAAAGTTTAATTTATAAATTAAGCACAGAGATTAACTAGTAGTAAAATAGAACAATTATAACAATACACTGTAACAAGTGTGAATATGGTGTCTCAAGATATCTCATTTTACTGTACTCACTTTTTCACTTTTACACCTTCTCTTTGGCACATCTGAACTGCCAGCATCACTACTCTCACACTTTGGGGCCATTTTAAGTAAAATAAGGGTTACCTGTCCAGAAGCACGGCAATACATCCACAGCCAATCCGACAACCAGATAGCTAAGTTACTAGCAAGCGGGTATCATATAATATTTTTACCATAGTTCACCACAGGTTACTGAAGCCACAGAAATCGAAACATGAATAATGGGGGATTATTGGTATTTCCAGTACTAAAAAATACATAAAATCTTTTGCCTTTTCAGTTGTCTTATATAAGGCCCTAAAATTTCTCCAGTTTAAGACCTTGAACACTATCTTCTAGAAGAATTCCTACCTTTATACACCCAAGAGAGAGAAGACAACACAATAAAGCCCATACTTAGTCTTTTGAAAGTTAATGCACAGAGTCCAGCAGAAGTAATGCCTGCTTGAGTGAGGTTGGTAAGGTAATAATAATATGGATGTAATAATTTATAGGTTTTTAAATATGTTTTTAAAGTTCTTAAAAAAGATTTATTTATTTTTAGAGAGGGGAAGAGAGGGAGAAAACGAGGGAGAGAAACATGTGTTTGCATCTTGCGTGCCCCCTACTGGGGACCTGGCCTGCAACATGCCTACACCGAGAATCGAACTGGCGACCCTTTGGTTTGCATGCCAGCACTCAATCCACAGAGCCACACCAGCTCTGAGCCACACCAGCTAGGGCAATAATTTATAGTTTCAATTTGAACATTTAACATAAACTGTCACATAGTGTGCTTGAGTGTGATAGTTATGTTACTGAATTACATGCTTACGATTTTGTAATAAAAAAGGGGCATTATTTGTGCTGAACCCTGTATTTCAAGAGTAGACAACTACAAAGCTATTATATACAATACCTGTGGGACAGAAGAGGAACGTTTCTGGTTCTCCTAGGTACTGATAAATTTCATTTGTGATGGAGACCTGGGCATGAGCAAAAGAACTGAACACCTCTTTGTCTGCTGCACACATATTATGGTCAATATCATCAAAAAGCAAGGCAAATGACCTGCACCCAAACTGAGAAACCTAGGAAAAGAAAAAAAACAAGAGGTATTACCAGCTCATCTTGAGTAAAAATACAGGATTCCAAATATCAAAGTATGTACTTAATAGTTGTATTTAAAAGTAAAGTATTTCCCTTAGTAAAATGTTCAAAGCCGAACCTACTGTTTTTACATTTCCTATGTTAAAAAGCTAGACAGTTTTGGGACCCACTTTTTTCATATGGGTTTGAATGCATTCTGCCAGTATGTTCCAACAAAGCTTCTACTGAATACTATGTGGCCTACCTACCACCTTAGCAGCTAATTATAAAAGATCAAACTGTCAGAAAAATATGAAAACATGAACAATAAGTTAACTCATGACATGAAAAACCAGGCCTGTTCTAGTCCCAAAAAATACACTGATCCTAATTAATCTCTTTGCACATAAATTTTAACTAGGCCATGAATCAGAAAGAGTACCACAGGAGAAGTTGATCAAACAGGAAAATAACTTAACAGCATATTCATGGAAATTTAACTACCTTTAATGTTTACCAGCCATTTTAATGCCGCAAATAACAAACTTTTACCTAATAAAAAATTATGTATTTATATATCAGCAAACATATGTATCTGCAAATTTACAAAAAAAGTTACGCACCTTTTAGGTTAAGTAGAATTTAGAATGCAATCTGGTTCACCAACAGCTTACCTATTTACTTAGTCTATTTTCCTTCTCATCTTGGGAAACTAATCATTTCCAGACTAAATTACACCTCTTGTTCATATAACTGAAGGAACTGATGTCTAACAGGTAAAACGCTGTTTCTATAACCTCAGTCACAAATTCAGTCAAGCACCCAATAGTACATAGAGTTTCTCAAAAATGTGGGTCTGGACACTTAGCGCAGAATCACCTAGACTCTGAGACAACTCCCCACCCCGAATCAGTGGAAGAATCTCTGGGAATGGAGACTATTAGTCAGCATTCTTTTAAGCATCATTTCTAAGGAAGTTCTTATGCAAAATATAGTTTAAGAAGCACTGGTACCTCCAGTGAACTCACTTTAGAAAATATCCCTCTATCAAAAGCATTAAAGAAAGAAATCTGTACAGAAACAAAAAAGTATGAATTAGCTCTTCTTTTAACATCAAAGTAAAAACAACTCAGAAAATCTAGTTTCAGGTACAAATTCAGGGAAAAATAATGAAAAAGTTAAGGAAGTTACCTGATCCAGTTTGCGTTTCAATGTAGAAACTTCCTTGGGATTAGAAAAGGTAATATCCAACCCAGGTGAGATAGCATAGATGAACTCTATTTCGTATTCCCGCGCAGCAGAGATGAGAGTCATCAGTTGTTCTAAAGAACAGAGTCCATGTGTTTAGAAAGCAGCATAGGAAACTAAAAGAACCTCACCTTTCAACTGAAGAAGTCACTTTCTCCAATTTATGAGTCAAGAAAGGAAGTCCCTTATTTTCACAAAATTGTCATGTTCAATGTGACAAAACAAAAACATGTTCTTAAATACCAGGGTTAAGTGATGGCCTTAACAACCCTGACCCCTCATTTTTGTAACTACAGAAAAATATTCATTACAGATTTTAGATTTTTAAACTGTGTAACAGTTTTCCTAACTAAACAGAAACACTATTCCGTAACAGGGTATAATCTTTAAATAAGTTTCAGTGGTATTTCAAAATAGTCATTTGACTGTAAATTGAGTATGGATCACATTAAAGTTCATTACGAGCATCTCCGGAAAATAATTAAGTTGAAGACACACTTAAATTATATAAAATAGTAAACAGCAGTCAACGAAGATGGGATTAAGTTTTAACTGCTTCTTCACAATTTAAGAAAACTTTTGTCTTCAGTGCCTTGGCTGGGCTCTGTAACCGAAGATCCTCTTAGCTACATGGGTATATTATTTAATTCCAAGTATAAAAATGTTTCCCCATTCACTCCAGTTCCTTCCAAAAGCACCATTTGTCTAATTCACAAGGAGGTTCTGTGATTTACTACTCACTTAGAAACTTTACATAACTAACTCAACACAAGAACATACATTACAAGGACAGTTTAAGATTGCTTTTCACTTCAGTACAGGCAAGGACTAGGGTGAGGTCTTCATTTTAAAGACAGGACCAATAATAGTAATTGACTGGTTAAGACCAAAACATACTTGAGCCTAAAGCAAAAGGATCAAAACACTGATCCTGTCTTTTATTTAAAATTCGGCATTTTTTTCATGGATTTTTCTTTCTTTCGCATTAATTAGGTCTTTAAAAACCACATAGAATATTATTTAATCCCAATTCTTTTTTTTTTTTTTTTTTGAGTCCTATAAAATTTGCACCCAAAGTGGGTGCCTTGCTTGCCTGGCACTAGGCCTCGCCCTGCTTCAGCACCTCTTTCATCCAGCGGCCCACTGTTTAGACCACTGAGAAGTTAAAAAATATAGAGTTTCTGACCACAGAACAGATGAATATACCGGTGACTCACACCATGGCTGTGTACTGTTAGTGCTACTCTTTCAATCTGGACTAGCTCATGTGGTCACCAGACAGAAGAAAAGGAAACTACCTTCAAAGTGAAAATAAAATACTTAACAAAATTCCTATACCACTCTATTAAAAAATACAGTTTTCTTCACATATTCTGAATCTATGGATTAAAAAGAAAAAGATTACCAGCTTCCTCCACTGAATACATCTCTCGCCAAAACATCCTATGTTTGTAGTCATCTTTGGGGGCATACAAGTATGTATTTAATTCCCATTTCTGAAGCCTTAAGGAGAAAAAAATTACATATGTATAAACAGGCAACATGCATAGGCTGTAAATCTCAATTCCTTCCTTTTCTTGAAGCATCTCTCTCAAAATGCTAATAATATTCTCGGACAGTAGCTTTTAACCTTTTTGTAATCCAGTGGAATTGCAAAAAATACTACAGTGAATATTTTTAGAAAGTATATTAAACAGTCTTAATGAAAAATACAACTCTAGCCCTTCCCAGGTGGCTTAGTTGGCTGCAGCGTCATCCCATACACGAAAGGGTTGCAGGTTCGATACCAGGTCCAGGCACTTGCCTGGGTTGAAGATTCCATACTTGGGGACTTATGGGAGGCAACCAGGCATCCATGTCTGTCTGTCTGTCTGTCTGTCTGCCTGCCTGCCTGCCTGCCTCTCTCTCACACACCCCCCCCCTAACGAACATATCCTCAGGTGATGATTAAAAAAGGAAAAAGCAAACAAACAAAAAAAAAACACCCCACACAACTCTGGGTGAGGTAGGTAAGGCCCAAGACCTATTCAGCTTCTCCAGGAAACTTTGAGAACCAATGGCCTAAGTGAAGAACAGGTAAAAGACCAACTTCTGCAACTAAGAAATCAACAAATTGCACCTGGCCTATTACTCATATTTCTTTAAACAATAGGATATGTTAATCATTTAAGATTCTCTATCATAAAATAAAAATTTACCTTCTAAAAAGTTCTTTTCTCTGTTCCATAACCCAAGGTCTTCCATAAAATCCTGGATACAAAAAAAAAAGAATGAAATTATTTTCAGGTTTCAAAATGTGTTAAACTGTTTGAGAAAAGCAGGTTACAAAACATATAGTACAATCCCATTCTGTAAAAAAATGTTCACAATATACTAAAATGTGAAGAGCATTTAGTAAGTAAAACATTAAAGTGCCTTTGGATGGTGAAATTATAAAAGGGGATTTTTATTCCCTTTTTACTTAAATAAATTTTCTGGTTTTTCTACCATGAACACATTACTCATATGATAAAGTTATTTAAAAACAGCTGGACGTTATCTCTCTTCACTGCCAGAAAAAGACCAAATGTAATTCAATCTAACTTTGTAAAAAATTATCTCAATCTTACAATGGGGGAAGGGGAAGCAAAGTAATCTAAAATTGCTATTAATAAAAATTACTACCTAGAAGGGTAGTTAAAAGCTGCTTTTAAAGGATGGAAGGGAGATAAGGCAGGAAAAAAAAAAATCAAGAATGCAATTAGAAAAGAATCTGATTGACCTAATTTTATGATCACATTTTTAAGTTCCTGATATAATAAAAGAGACCCAAAAAACACTTTAAACTACATTCACAACAAATTCCTCAGTGGAACCGGCCCAAACAGGAAGCTCTCAAGCCACCTCAACTATCTGAGAGCAAAGGTCTGAACAACTAAAATTCAGTAACAAGACTTGCTCCAGGGGGTGGGGGCCAAGGCCACAAAGCTGCAAACTGCAAGGCCACTGCAGGAAGCAAACCTGCAGACTGATCACCTCCGACTAGGTGTAAGCAGGTAGGTATTTGGAGCTCATTGTTGTGCTAATCAACAGCTTACAGCTCACCTAACTTTCATTTTCCACCTCTCTCAGTCTAATCACCTATAAGAGATAAGGACAAACTCTGGGGGTACCATGAAGATGGTCAAACTTGCATTTTGAATACAAAATGCTACACACACACCCCCAAAGTCTACCTACCTAAGAGACTAACCTAAAATCAAAATTTATTAAGGGTATTAAGTTCCAATCTCTAGAAAAGATGGTTACTTTGTACCATAAACAAGGAAAGTAACAGACCAAAGAAAAATTCATTATATACTAATGTATAAAACTGTAGCATTTTCAATCTTGACAATTCAATGTTACCTCTTAAAGGTTATCACCCTCTTAAAGTGATCTTGCCTTTAGGTAAATTTTATAGAAGACTATAGCTTTTCTACAACACTTAGCATTATCATTTTTATCTTAAAGGAGTAGGCATTAAACATCCCTTTAGAGTTGTTTCAATATAAAAAAGAAACACTTTTCAAGAGTTTAACATTTTAATTTGAAATGTTCCTTATTCTTTGAGAGACAGGATGGTTTCAATTCAATGGGGCCACAAAGAGGAAGCAGTGCTGTTACACCAAAGTTAAAACCACAAAGGTTTGTGAGGGGAAGAAAAACAAAAAAAGGAATCCTGTAATACCTACAGCATTTCTATCCTCATTCATTTTAGGAATGGTGCCAACTTACAAGTACAAAAAAAAAGTACTTAGCCACCAAGAAAATATAGGAGGGAATGGGACAGAATTTGTTTTGAGTGGGATGGAGGAGGGACAATACACAAGAGATAAGACAACTCTATGCTTTGAGTAGTTCTACTTCAATACCATTCTGAAAAACCAACCAACTTATTCAATCACAGAAGGCAAGTTTCCCTAGACCTGCTCTAGTCTAAGATTTCTGTATCTGCCAGCACTCTTTCCCCACCCTCCACATCAAGATCTCTGATAACAAAACAGATTCTTCTTCTAGAATCTCCAAGCACTCAAACCCAATAAATATATTAATGGATAAGTCACACAAAGCAATCCTGTTTTCACAAACTTTCACTCCAGTCAAATACTGAAGCAGTTTTCCATTCTGTCTTCCCTTAAATTCTGGAAATTAACTTTCAACTGTTTTACTCCTTATTGAAAATGATTCTATATTCCGCTACAGTTTAACTATCTAAAATACGATAACCATCACCCACCTTTCAAATGAATACTTGATGCCAGAGATTTTCACAATTTTCAGCTGGTGTGCAGCAAGAATTTTTAAAACGTGATACCTGTTTAGTCAGAAGCACCAACCTTTTTTTCCCTTAGACTGTCAAAAAATAACAGCCAACACAACAACAGCCATCCGGTGTGAATGAACCAAAGCTATACCTATTTTCTTTTGCCAGATAGGCAAAAGATATATATTTTCGGTGAGCCATAGAATTTTAGTAATTAGTCTGTACGCCATGAGATGAAAAAAGTTGAAAATCACTCCTCTACACTGGGAAAGCTGAAGCTCTCAACTAAGAGGGCAACCTTCTTTCTTTTCTTTTCCCTACATGTTTGGTTTTTAAAAAAACTTTTTATAAGATTTTATTTAGCCCTGACTGATGTAGTTCAGTGGATTGAGCGCAGGCCTGTGAACGAAAGGGTCACTGGTTCAATTCCCAGTCAGAGCATCTGCCTGGGTTGCGGGCCAGGTCCCCAGTGGGGGGCGCGCAAGAGGCAACTGCATTGATGTTTCTCCGTTCTTGCTCCCTCCCTTCCCCTGTCTAAAAATAAATGAAATAAAATCTAAAAAAAAAAATGTGAAAAGATTTTATTTATTCTAGAGAGATGAGAAGGGAGGGAGAAGGTGAGGGTGAGAAACATCTATGTGCGAGAGATACATCGATTGGTTGCCTCTCCCACGTTCCCAGGTATGTCCCCAGTCGGGGGCCTGGTGAGCAACCCAAGCATGTGTCCTCACCGGGTAAGCACTTTGGTTCGCAGGACGGGGTTCAATATACTGAACCCTATCAGCCGGGGCCCTTTTAGTTTTTTCCTATATAAAAACTATTTCTTATATACTCTTACTCCTATACACACCATCACATATAGGGTAGAATAGAGCAGACATCTAGGAAACGCTGGGTCAGCCAAAATACTTCAGAAAACGCCAATATATTCTGTACTCGAGAAAACAGTAACGATGTAACTGGTTAATGCTTTCGTAGAGTATAAGGCGGAAATACTTGTCTATCATGTTAATAAATTGTAATACAATCTTCTGGTCATTTTCCCCAACCACCAAAAGAGTCCATCATTCCTTTTAAATGGCAATGGAAGGGAGATCTCGAGAAGGGCATTTTTTAAATCTCTTCTGCAGTCACTAAATTAAAATTCTGTATCTGATATACGAGAGTCAAAACTTCCTCCCTCAGGGGGCAAAGCACAATAGGTGGTAAAGGGCAATTTTCTAGGCTGCAAATGAATCTTCAAATGGTGGGGGCGGGGTGACTGGCCAACAACAAAATCCTAAACTAAGAGGAATTAGTAAAACTATAGGCTTACCGTGCGTGCTTCCCTTCACTCCAGGAGTACAACAAGCACGTTTGTGTAGGGTTCCCCCCCTTCACCCCCGCCAAAGACTGACGACAGCATCACTATACACATTTTCCCACTTGAACACAGACCACCCTAAGGAATAACATCCCACGGTACAAATACGTATCTACAACTCAAGAGCCTAGCACTAGGCTCCTTACCAGCGCCTCCGCAGGAGAACGCCTGGCTCCAAGCCCAAGGCGGGTGGGGTCAGGCTCAATTGCCAGAGGGGAATTCGACGCCATTTAAGAACAAGAAGGGAGACTTGCACACCGCCTCGCCTCCCGCCTCATGTTAGCAAGGTCAAATCTCATATCCGAGCAAGTTAACACCCTTGAACAGCATCCTCCCAGCACCGCCGCCACCCCGCATGAGGACAGAACCTGTTAGTACTGGAGCGAGGTGGGGAGGAAGACGCTCTTGCCCAGCCCGCGCCAGAACGCTCACCTTCCACCACGCCGCACAAGAATCTCCGAGCACCTCCTCCCGCCCCGGACACTGCTGCTCCCCCAGCCCCAGTGGGGTTGTCTTCTCCGGGGGCCGGAGTTGCCGGTGGCTCCAACGATGCACCAGCGGAGGCGGCAGGGTTGGCGTTGAGCTCGTTCTCCCGCTCCTCCAGCGCCGCCTGGCTCTCCTTCTGAACCATTCTGAACCTCTGGCCACTGCCACCTCTATGGGTCCTCCTCGGCCTCCGTCCGCTGGGCCGCGGGCCCAGAGCCCTGGAGAGGGCCTCGGCTCCAAATGCTCGCCCCTCCTGCTCCTTCCCTTCCCCCGCTGCCCTTCCCCCTCCCACTCCGCAGGGACCTGAATGCCCGGATGAGAAGGGCGGCGGCACCGGAGCGAGCCCTTTGTCAGCCGCTGCCTCAGCCTAAGCTGGGGAGCCGGAAGCCTAAGCGGAGAACGAAGCTGCGCCTCCCGTTCCCTAGAGGCAGACGGCCAAAGCTTCTTTTTCGTTCTCAGTTAGCCTGTGTTGCACTCCCTATAATCTTACTCTGCCGCTGTTTTCCCTCCCTAAAACCCACGATCTCTTACACCGCTGCCTCTACCGCCAGCTTCCTGTTTATCTGCACTGCGCCTGCGCTAGAGACCGGCTCAGACCGGTCCCCTCAGCCCCACTCCCCCGCCTTCTTTTGGGCCAGCCTATTGAGTTTCATTCGGTAGGGGGAAGTAGAACAGAGGAGACGAGAAAAGCAGAAGGTGATGAAGGCAGTAGGATGTACCATTTATGCTCTCCACCCTCCAGAACGAGCCCAGCGCCCTGGAACGGACCATTACCGGACCCAAAGAAGGGGAGTATGGGAGGAGGCTGCAGCGGGTTGGGGCAATGGGGATAAGGGTGGTAGGGAGGGTGAGAAAGAGAGGCGTTTACTCTCTCTCAATGAGCAGGCGCGGAAATAAAGCCTCTAGTTCTTAAAGAACCAGGAAGGAACTGACCTATTTCTATTGAGAGTCTTCTAATAGGTTGACTCAATACGGCAACCTGACCCAGGCTGGGTTCTGTGAAGACAGCACTCCCAGGAGCTCAGCTTACCCCCGAGTCTTGAATCATTTCCGCCTACACCCAGCTCGATGCTAACCCCTTTAGAAAATTCAATCATTCGTTCCTTCCTTTCTTCAGCAGACACCTATAGAGCTGGCCTCATGCTGGGCTCTTGAGCCACTGTGAGCTCACAGTAAAGTGGTGGAAACCATCAAGTACATATCCCATAAGGTGCACTCAAGCGTTGCCGGAGTGCAGAGAAAGGACTGATTTAATCTTCTTTGGGGACGAGGCGGTGAGCATGGATGGTTTTGCTTTTGAGCTAGATGTTAAAGAATGAGTAAGAGGTATCCGGACTTGAGTAGTGAGGGAGGAGAAAGAACACTCCAGGCAAAAGGAACAGAGCACAGATATAGGGAGGGATGAAAAGGCCTGGCTTGTTTGGGAATGGGGAACGTGAAATGTGAGGGAGAAGTGAAATACCTTGGGCCTCAGCATAGACAGCATTCCCTTGGGAAAGCCTTCCCTGAACCCTGGTTGGGCTTGGATCCGCTTGCTGTATGTTCTCAGAATTCCCTGTAGCCCTGTCATGATGTACTTTGCATTTATGTCCAGCTATCTGTCTCACCTTGTGCAGTTTAAATGTGAACTGAGCATCTCGGTCTCATTCGGATTAAGATTTAGTATTGTCCATTTTACTCTTCAGTCAGCTCCTCCAGCGGTAGCCCAACTTATAGCTCCAGGGATTCTTGTAGGCCCTCTCCTTTTTAGTCCCTTGGAGCCTTGAGGTTGGGGTTAAGAACAAACATTTTCTTAGGGGACTTCCTGTGATGACGATTGGGGGTCATAAGCAGCTTCACTGGATACTGCAATGACTTGGAGAATTGGGGGCTGTCCTTCCAACTGACTGCAGTCTGTAGTCTCATGGTCTTTTCCTATTTGCTTCATTTCTCACACCTGCTAGCAATTCAGTAGCCACAATTTCATCTACTCACCACAGCCTAGACTCTGGGGCCTGTGGCCCAGGCAAGATCCATCTTCCATATCTGTACCTTTCAAACTTGAAAGGCAGTTCTTGCCTCACACTTTATCTCCATACCACATCTACAATAGGAACCAAAGTTTTAACAGGCCTATGATAAATATTTGTGGAATGAATGAAATAGGGCCGTACTCTCAGAGAGTGTACATTATAGTTGAGGAAACAGACCATAGCAAATTCAAATCGTAACTAGGAACTCAGTTTGTGATAAGTAATATGAAGTGAAGAAATTAAGTGATGTAATAAAAAATAACCACAGCCAGGAGGGGGCTACTTTAGGTGGAAGAATAAGTAATAATCCAGGTGAGTAATGACAGTGGCTTCAACTAGGGAACAGCAGTAGAGACAGAGAGAGGGGTGACCGATTAAAGGAGGGCAGAGGGAGAGGAAGGGAGAGGAAGAAAGGAAGACGCATCAATTTCGATCTAAGCAACTAGGTGGATGGTGTCATTACTTGAAATGGGAAAGACTGAGAAGGCATGAATCGAAGCTTCATTTTGAACATGTTAAGTTTATTACAGGTCCACAACCTGTCAAATAGGCCTCTGGATAAATGGGTCTTGGAGCTCAGACAATTCTGGAGATAGAAGCTTAGGAGTCCTCTGCATATAGATGATATTAAAGTTATGGGGTTGAACGTGATTTGGAGAAGAGGCTCCAGTCTGAGCTGTGGAGCCCAACATTTAGGATTCCAGTTAAGAAGGATGAGTCTGCAGAGAGGACTGAGAAAGGGCAGCCAGAAATGTAAAAGGAAAAATGGGAAGTATAAAATACTGGAAGGCAGGAAAGGAGGGTGTTTTGAGCTAGAGCAGCTGACAACATTCAGAGTCCAACCACTGGCCAGAAAAAATCAGAATACCTACCTGTTATTTTTCTGGTTCCCATTTTTGTGCCCTGGCTCTGGGGCACTTTACACTTCACTAGAAATTCTCAGCTCATTACTTCAGCTTCCCTTGAACTTGGATCTACCCTAAAATATAGAGAATATGCCCATACCTAACCTGGTTATATACACAAACTCACCATGCTCATTCATCTAATCAAATAATTATTGAGTGTCTATTATTTTCTGGGCCTCAAGGATAGGATGGTGAGAGGAAAAAAAACAAACAAAATAAAACAGCTAGTCCAGGCACTCAAGGAGCCCTCTATAGCTTATAGTGTATCAAAGAAGACAATTACTCAAATACACATATACAGTAGTTACAAACTGAGAAGTTCCATGAAGAAAAAGTATAGGGCACCACGAAAGCCTGTCAGCATCACCTTGATTAGATTATTTATGACATGGACAGCATCCATCTTACACAAATCTTTACTGAGCCACAAGGTCACTTTGAACAGAGACTTGGGGGACTGGGTCTAGTCTTCATCCTCCTATAAATGCACCTGTTTCCTCTTCTGTAGAATCGAAGGCTGAAGGGTAGACTAGATCACAGGATCTTAACTTAGGGCGAATGGAAGGGCCTAAGGGATACCAAAATATGTACAGAGCCCTGGCCAGTTGGCTCAGTTGGTTGGAGCATTATCCCATACACCAGAAGGTTGCAGGTTTGATTCCTGGTCAGGATACCTGGGTCGCAGGTTCCATCCCTAGTCAGGGCACATTAGGTAGGGGGATACAATGTATCAATGTTTCTTTTTCACATTGATGTTTCTCTCTCTAACCCATGATCATATCCTCAGGTGAGGATTTAAAAAAACAATAATAATAAATAAATAAATGGGCAAATGTGCAATTTTTTTCCTTCTGGACAGGGGGCCCATATATTTCATCCGATCCTTCAGAGGGGTTGTAACCCAATGAAACCCAAGGATCTAAAGAGCAGATAATTGTGTGATGTGAGTAGGGTCAGATGACAACATTATGGACTCTGGAAGTAAGTTTTTGTTTCTTGGACACCATACCCCTCCCTTGATCTTGTCAATGTGTACAATAATAGAAGTAATAGAATAGGTACCTCTGTATAATCTTGGAATACAGTTAGTAAATGTTGGAATTATTTTCTGTAACGTATATCTGTAAAAACAATCTCACTCAAGACATTCTTGGTTTATAGCTATAGTTGGTTACATTTTATAGTAGCAGAAAATTCTGCTTAAAGTGGAATTAAACAATATGGAAATGCATAAACTCAAATATAAAAGACATGATACTTGATGGAGCTCTACGCAGGGTCTGGTTCCACTTCTCAGTGTTCCTCTTGGTCCTTTGCGTGTGGCCATTTTATCAGGTTGGTAGGGAGATGGCCATGGAACTTCCAAGCTTAACATCTTTATTTGTCACTCTTCCTCAGGGGCAGAAGAGAGTGGACTTTTGCAGTAGGAGGTTCGAGGGCAAAATCAAATGCAACAGGAAGCATTCCTTGATTTCAGTCTTGAAACTAAGTTACATCCAAAGACATTCATTGGATGGTGAAGCTTAATTATCATATGATGGTACCCCAGAGAAAGGAGAGGAGGAAGCTACCTCTGGTGGCTGCCTCTCTAGGAGCAAAACAAAGAAAGATTCCCAGCCCATACAGGAAGTCTCTACTACCCCAGGGTCGCCTGCTCCATGGTAACCTGCCCTGGGCCCATGCCATCTGATTCTCCATCATTCTTGGCTGCAGTATAGACACAAATGTATGTCCATAGTGGAGGTTGGGATGTCTGTATAACACAATTTTCATTAGAAACTAAAGGGAATCCCCCCCCCAAAAGAAAACACTTTGAGATTAACCGATGTCTGTAAATTAGGAATTCTTTTTTTTTCCTGATACTTTTAAAAAAACATTTGTTTACTTTTAGAGAGGAGGGAAAGGAGGGAGAAAGGAACTATCAATTGGTTGCCTCTCACATGCCCCCAACTAGGAACCTGGCCTGCAACCCAGGCATGTGCCCTGACTGGGTTATTGAACCGGCAAACCTTTGGTTCGCAGGCTGGTTCTCAATCCACTGAGCCACACCATCTAGGACTGTAAATGAGAAGTTCTTGGCTCAACTTGTAATAATGTCTAGACAAAAGAAAGCTGGTTTGGAATAGTCTTTAGGACATCAGTATCCTCCCTCTTCCTTGTCTCCTCTAAGGAGGGCGAGTCACGTAGATACTTCTCTAAGGTCAGGTAGGTTTCCAACCCTTCCAGAACCCATGTCTTGGTCTTCTGCCAGGGGCTGGCCATACTATGGGAAAGAGATGAACTTTCAGATCTAAAAGGTTGCAGGTGCACAAATTAGAGGTTGTGAGGTATGTGTGGGGTAGGAGGGACAGAAAGGCAGAGACAGAAGCCTGCATAGCCATTGTGTTTTATTGGATCTGGTGTATTGTTTTATTTTACAAAATATACAGAGGAGCCAAAAATGCAAAGCAGTCAACAGTGTTCTGGTGGGAAAAGGAGCTCCCTGGGGGCCCTTCCCCTCAGACCCTGGCTAATGGAACGAGCACGTGTATTAAGGAGTGACAGCATGGCAGGGTGCTGATGATGATGTGGGACTTGGATCCTAAGGTTCCTGGCATCTCTGGGGAGACTGAGTAGAGTAAGAGGAGACCCTAGGTGGGAACTGAAGAGGCTATTTTGGGGGTTGGAATAGAGGCTGGGTAGATCAAAGATTTTAATAAATGCCCTCCTTCCCTTTTCTTCTAATGTACTCACTAGAAAGCCCTGACTCACTCCATGCTGGTAGGCTGAACCTTTGGGAGGAATCAGCCAGGACCCATGTTCCCCTGCCGCCGCCACTACCACACCAATGGGAAGGAAGGAGAGGGAAGAAAATCCAGGGAGGAGCCAGATATCAGGATCCCAGGCTTTTCTGGGATACCGAGCATGGAAAATGTGGGGAAGTTTCCAAGGAGAAAAGGTCTTCTGAAGAGTCTAGAAATTCGTATCTGTATAGCTTGGTGGCAGACGTGCAGAGCTCGCAGCGATAGCCTGGCATGCCTTAGCTCCCACTGACAACCTCTGCGCCTTTCTACTCTGCACTCCAGCTACCTCCTAGGACCTAGCACTGGATCAGGCCCAAGATTTCTCCCTTTACATTCTTGTGCCCTCCTACAGAGCTCTCAAAGGTCCTGCTCTGAAAGGCCAATCGGTGCCAAGGACAGAGCAGCCTCTATGAGAAGGGAGTCTTAGGGAAAATGTTTATGAGATCAGGGATGGGAAAAGCACCATAGCAGGAGAAATTTTGTCTAATGTTGTGGTTTCTAGAGTGGGAGTGGGAGGTGGAGAACTACTTCATTCCTATAGCAGGGGCACCCTCAGCACTGAATGTCAGGCAGGGCGGGGGTGGGAGCTGTTGGGAGTTGGGAACACCCAGCAGATACACTCTGCCCACTCCCTGGTCCCTTTGGCTCCACTAAATCCCCAGGTTCTTGGATTCCTACAGACCCTGGGCAGGGCTAGGATGAGGACAGACCTGGGGAGAGAAGGGTGAGGTCCAAGTGGACTAGGGCTAGAGCATGGTCAACTGACAACTGACCCCCTCTCCTGGGGAGCTAGATGACATTGTCAAAGAGCTGCATGGACCTCATGATGTTCTCATCCTGTGGCCATGATATGAGAGAGGCAGATTGGAGAGAGAGAGAGAGAAAGAAAAAGAGCTTGTCAGAGACAGGGAGAGAGATACTGAGTTATAAATGGGGACATTCAGAGACAGAGAGAGGCAATGAGGAAGGAGACACCCGGAGAGACCAGAGGCGGGGAATGGCAGGCGTGCCCCAGCTGCGAAGGAACAGGCTTGGGAGTGGGGCTGCGTTAGGGAGATGATGCTCTGCCCAAAGGAGCTTCTCCTGTATTACTGAATTAGACCCTGAGTCCGGACCAGGGAAACGTCGGGGCGGGGACCTGTACCTTTTGACAAGACTCAATGAATTCCTCAATGGTCACCACGCCATCCTTGTTCCTGTCCATCTTCTGCAAAAAGGTAGTCAGGAGGGATAACAGGAGGGATGGCAGGAGAGAGGCAGGTAGAATTCAGGTAAGGTCCCTACTGGGACCTCACCTTCTGCCCTTCATTCCAGGACCCTCCGGCCTACCCAGTCCCAAGTACCTGGAAGAAGCTCTCCACATGTTCCCTTGGGGCCTCCTCCCGGAGTGCAGGATACGTATACTTGCCCATCATGTCATAGATGGACTTCATGATATCAAGCATTTCCTGTTAGGCCAAAAAAGAAGAGGATCCCTCCTCAGAGCCTAGAGCCTCCAAGCCAGGAGGCCCAGGGCCTAGGGCAGCATCAGCCTTGCTGGTACTGCTTTTGTGGGTCACACTGCCTTCCTCTGGGCCTTTCACACCCCCGGGCAGCTCTTCAGTCGCCCTGCACACCTCCTTGGTGATGCAGCCGTCCTTGTTGAGGTCATACAGGTTGAAGGCCCAGTTCAGCCTGTCATCTATGGTTCCTCGAAGGATCACTGACAAACCAGCCACGAAGTCCTGGGAAGGAGGCAGGGGGAAAATGTGTCTTCAGGTACCCTTCACCCGACCTCCTCTCTGGGTTGGGCTGGTAGATGCTGGCCCTGAAGCCCCAGGCCTCCCTGGCCCATCTTCTCCAGCTCACCTCAAAACTGACTGAGCCATCATGGTTGGTGTCAAAGGCATTGAAGAGGAAAGTGGCATATGTGCTGGAATCTGTAAAGAGTGGGTTGGTAAGCTTGGCTTCCAGACAGCAGATGACTTCCAGCCTCTACGGGGCTCCCCAAACACCTCTCACTACTTGGCACCCCCAGCCCTTCCACAACCCTCTGCCCAACAAAGCCTAGAGGTCGACAGACAGCTGCTTCCTTTCAGGCCTTGTCCCCTCACCTCCTTGAGGAAAGAACTGGGAGTAAATCTGCTTGAAGTTCTCCTCATTGACAATTCCGCTGGGACATTCCTGGGCAGTGGGGAGACCAGACTGAGGACACAGACAAAACCCCCTTCCATACCCGTCCCAGCTCCATGCCCAGAGACTCCCAGAAAGGGACAAAATCTCTGTCTCCAGCGGCCTCACTATGGAGCTCTTCTAATGGGAGGCAAGACTTCTCCCCAGCTGCACAAAACAAACAAAACAAAACACCCACACACAGAACTACCTGATTGTTTATAGGTTCCGCCCCTTCTCAAACAGGCCAGAACCTCCTGCTAGAAGTTTGGTCTGGGGAGGCCAGCAGAGTGGGGAAGGAAGGGGGAGGAGAGGATTCTCCCCCCTCCCCTTCTGTCTCACCCCCCAAAGCCAGGCCGCCTTCCAAAGCAGTCCCGGATAGGCCCCGCCCCTCCCATCCCACCGCGGTCCCAGTTTGGCTTTGCTTTTTACACTTACGTTCTTGAAGCCCCGGTACAGGACCTGCAACTCTTTGCGAGTGAACTTGGTTTGCTCCTGCAGCTGCTCCAGACCCTCGGGCCGGTGACACACGGTGGACAGTTCAAACTCATCCTCCACGCTGTCTGTGGAGGTTAGCGGGGGACGAGGGAGGGGGAGAGCCGCGCCTCAGGCCCAGCCCCCACGGCCCCTCTTCACAACCACCAATCCATACATCCCCCCTGTCTGCGAGGCCAGAGGCCGGCCTGCCAGTTCCCTGGACATCCAGGCAAGGAGACAAGACTCTGGTTAACTTCAGTGTCTATCAGCAGGCCCGGCCCAAGGCAAGGCCTGGCTCCAGAGCCAGGGATCTGATCCAGCGCTGGCCCCTGGGCTCTTGGTCCCTGGTTGGAGGAAAAGGCCCCAACCCATCTTCATCCCATAAGGGGTTGGAGTAGTAAAGACGGGTTCAAGAAGGGGCGTATGAAGATCCGAGTTTCTGGGCCTTCCCTTGACCAACTCAGATCTGCCCAGTCAGTCTGCCCTGCCCAGACCCCCGCTCCCCGAGCCATGCCGGAGCCATGCCCCGCCCCGCTCAGGCCAAGCTCCATTTAGACCCCCGCCCTGCGTCCACCACCGGTAAGCCTTAGCCAAGGCCCCACCCCCGGCCCCATCTCAGTCCCCCGAGCCCCCAACATCCAGTCCCCAGGCAAATGCCCCCACCCCGTTCTCCCAAAGCACCCCCCTCGCCCTCCCCCGCCCCCACCAGGACAGTAAGTCACCTGGGTCCAGCGGGCGGGGTCTGTGGGGGCGTAGGGAGGCTGGGGCGGCTAATGCTGAAGGGAGCACACTGTCACCGAGAAAGCCAAAAACCCGGCCAACTGCAGACACACACCTTGTCCCACACACTCACTGCGAATCTCACAAATCTGTGTTACAATGCACACATTCCAGCCCCGGGCGCAAAAGCACACGTAACGAACAAGCACAGGCGTACACGAAACGAACCCCACGCACACCCGCATGCGGCACTCACGGCGGTTCTTTTTCCGAATCTACCCCCAAGTGGGATCCGGAATCAAACACAATCCGGAATCGACACTTTCAAATAACTACAAAACGGGCCTTAAATAGCTTGCAACATGAAGTATGATCCTCTGAGGTGGACAAGGCCCAACTGAGGAAACAGGCCTAGAGACAAAGGGAGGTCACTCAAATGGGAACCAGGCTGCCACTAAAAAATCCGAGTGTCCTGTCATCTGGTGGAAGGCGTGCTCCATCTGCAAGGGCACATGCATTTCCACAACCATAACATGCCCAGGGACGGGGCAGGAGGCCGGAGTCGCAGACACTAACCCAGCTGAGCCACACACAGACGCACAGACCTGCGCAGCCACCTAGACCAGCCCCCTAGACCAGCCCCCACCACAGCGGCCACAGCATTAAGCTTGGGCCTCAGCCTCGCCACCCTGGCCACGCCCAAATACACAGGTCCCGCCCATTTCGCAAACTGGTGACGCCCATAGACACTAGGGCCCCCGCACCGCAAACTGACCGTGTCCCCACACTACGCTTCCTCTGAGAACTGTAGCTACACCTGCTCACACTTGCGCCAGCCAGTGCCCACCCTTCTAGGGGTACACATTGGTTGCGTGGCCGTGCGCGCACGCGCGCGCACACACACATACACACATACACAGAGGCCCGCTCCAGTCACACGTGTCCCACACAACGGGCCCCGCCCCAGGAAGTACAGGAGCGGCACTTGCTTTCACTGACTGAGGGCAGGGCTTGGGGCCCGCAGCAAGGCAGCAGCTTGAGGAACCGCTGCTTCAGCGCTTTTTTAGTGGGCCCTGGAGGGTGGCCTGGGAAGAGAGAAGACCCCGGGAAGTCACATTAACCCCCCACTGCCCCTCCGTTCCCTATCCCTTTCCCATCATCACAAATTAACCCCGGCTGGGGGCAGGGGTTGGGGAGGAATTGAAGGGGAATGGCCAAGGTAGCTGGGACTGGGTTAGAGGAGCCCAGTGGGTTTCAGAGGCGTGGAAAACCCTCGGAGGCAGCTGGGGCACCTTGCATAATGGGACCCAGCTGAAGAGTGTGAGGCAGCTAGGGGCAGGCGGCACTGGCTTCAGCGTCTGCTGACCCAGTGCCCTCGCCTCCAGTGTTAGGCTGGACCTCTGACGGTGATGTCCAACCCAGGACTGCCTGGGCAGGAACGCCTCTCTCACACACGCATATACAGACAGATGTGCATCGTGACACAGAATGATAAATCACAGAGTGATGGATGCCTTTCTGGGTATAGTGACAGCTTGATATCCAGTAACTCACACCCAGTGGCCTAATTAAGCAGGCTTCAACACATGTGCGCGCATGTACATGAACACACACACACACACACACACACACACACTCTGACCTAAAACTCTTTAATACAAACATATAATTGTGACCTAGGAAAAACATGACACATACATGAGGACCTATACAGGCCACCTTGCACACACAGCATGATCAAATCGCACAAAAACACACAATGACCCTGGGGACATCATTACATAATGTGTTAATGACACACTAGGATCTTATAATATTATGACACATATCAAGGTCACCATAACAAATACCCATTATCATACTGTGACCTATGTACCCATGGCACCCAGATACCTAAGACGGCAGCTCATCCACAGAACCCCCATCTGTTCTGAGTACGCCCACCTTTCTTTTCTACAACTCCTCATTCCAAGGTACCAATACCTTCCTGCCAGTGGAAGGGGATTCCTCCTCAGCTAACTCGCCCACCCTAAGAGTGTCCCTCCCCAGTCCTTTCCAGTGTAGCCTACTCTTTGAAGGTGAAATGATATCAAACTTTAAGGCAATAATGGACCTTAAGGTGAGCATTTTAGTGTCACGTGGGGCCATCCAGAGCCCACTGATCACACTTCCTCTCCTTTCCCCTTATTTACACACATGTCCTACAGCTCTAAGTGCATCCTAGGGAGACCGTCCACATTCATGTGTGTCTGTCTCCCAGCTACACCCACCTCCAGGCTCTAGGGCCAGAGTGTACACAGACTGAGGTTGGTCTCAGTCCATTTCTGGAAGGGCCCAACTTTCTTTGGTTGTAGGTTACTCAGGCATCCCAGCTCCCACACGGGCCCCACCCTCCCCATTCAGTCTCCACCCTCAGGATAAGGTCCCATTCCCAGGAGGTAACTGCTAGAAGTCAGGGCCTTCTCCGCGCCTCCAATGTGTCCCCTCTCCTTCCTCCGCAGCAGGAGCTATGGAGAGGTAGGAAGGAGGCAGTGGGCTGGGGAGGGGATCGATGGCGGCCTGGCCCCTGGCCCAGGGCTCCATTAGCCTGGACTTTGGTTTCCCAAAGCTGAAACTATATTGCACTTGGGGCCTCTGGTGCTACGCAGAGTTGCCACCAGACTAGGGGGCAGCTCTCCCCTTCTTCCAACCTTCTCTTCGCACATCCTCCTTATCTGCTCCCAAGGCTCAATCTCCTCTAGGCTCCTCTAAAAATAGAAAGAGAAGGGGACTGCCTTCTGCCTACAGGATGCTGGGTTCCCTGGATGACCCCTCTTCCCACCAAATAGTCTAAAGAGGATGGTGAGTTACAGCTCAGCTGATTTCATCCGGTCAAGCTCAGATGAGCCCTGGCTGGTGTGGCTCAGTGAGTTGAGTGCCAGCCTGTGAACCGAAAGGTTTCCAGTTTGATTCCCAGTCAGGGCACATGCCAGAGTTGTGGGCCAGGTCCCCAGTTGGGGGGCAACCCATCAATGTTTCTCTTCTTCCTTTTCTCCCTACCTCTATCTCTTTAAAAAAAAAAAAGAAAGAAAGAAAGAAAAGAAAAAAAAAAGATTGGAGGACACTTAGTTCATCTAGGGCCAATTCCTGTTCCCTACCTCATCCCAATAAATGCAGCAGAGGATGGAGGGTGAGATAGGAGTTTTCAACTCTTACTCAACACCAGAGCAATTCATGGACCCTTGTCTTGTCCCTAGCTCCTTTCATACCTTTTTAGTTCTCCCCACCGCCCCCCATCATGGCTCTTGCCTGTTTACCTGTCCCTGGTGAAACTGGGGAACAGCCATGCTTTGGAGCTGCACAGTTCTTGGTGTACAGAGGAGGGGGAGGCCAAAACTCCCGGGGGGAGGCAGGATATACTCCCCTCTCTACCTCCAATGTCGCTCTCCCTATTTGACTTTGGGGTGCGGCGGAGAATTGACTTCCCACTCCTAGTGTCTAGGCCCTGGACACCATTTTGCCCTTTGGTCCTGAAAGAAGCTGGGTGCCTGGGAAGCAGGGTCCCTGATCTGACCCACCCCTTCCCCTCCTGCCAGAGCTGATCTATAAATGCCCCCTTCACAGTGTTCCCACTCCTGTCCCTCCAGAACCCACTCCCATCCTAAGTCTTGGGTGTAGAGCTAGTATACGCTCAGGGAACTTGGGGAACAGCCATGTACACAATCTGATACCCAAAGGGGTTCAGCCGCACACACTTTCCCCTCAGGCACAGTCACATCTGCCACCTGACAAAGCCACATATCCTGCCACTCTGACACATTAAATCACATTCCTGTCACATACACAGGCTCACACTGTCACACACTTTGTCCTTTCTCATCACACACATGAAGACACAATCACACCCCCTGTATCTCTCACACACTGAGTCCATACATACTCTGTAACCTACACGTGCCAGGATGGAGGTATGGAGAGTCACACACATCTTCAGAGCCATTGTGGGTCCCTGACCCCAAAAGGGACTCCCTAGAAGTCTAGTGTTATCTCAGGATCCCCAGAACCTCCTCCCTCTACTCCAAATACCCCTGCCTACCTCCAGGCCTCTCCTCATGTCCCCCAGTCTCCCCTCATGTCCACACCCCAGTCCTCCCACGCGGCACCCCTCACCACTTCCCCAAACAGCCTGTCCCCTGGCCCTCTCTCTCTGCTTCCCTCAGACTCCCATTCCCCCGGACTCCCTCCTCACCTCCCCCAGATGCTCCACCCCAGAGGCCCCTCTTTACCTCTCCCAGGTGTCCCGGTCCCAGGCACCCCCCTCACCCCGGGAGATGCCCCATCCCATCACCAATCCGCTCATGCCTGCTCCCAGTCACAAATCAGAGCAGCCCCTCCCCAGTGCTGCTGTCCAGACCTGCCCAGAAACCTGGGTTACCTTCCAAGGAGACAGGCTCAAAGAGGCCAAACTGCTCCAGGACCTTGACAAACAGAGCGAGGACCACAAGCACTGCGACCATCTCCAGCCCCTCCAGGTTCATGGTGGGCCTGGGGCATGGCCCCCATCGGCTGAGACTCAGGCAGGCCTGCCTGGCCCTCAGCTCCCCAGCGGGAGTAGGACCGCCTGCAGCCTCCCTCCCCTTCTCCCGCCCCAGGCCTCCTCTCTCTCCCCACTTCCCTCACCCCCCCCCCCCACTGTCTCCCAGCCACAACCTCCCAGCCACAGCCTCTTCCTCTTCATAGGCCACCTCAGCCTCAGGCCTGGCATCTTCTTGGGAGCTCTTGGTGTGAAGGATTTGGGCCAGAACAGGACAGGCCAGAGGAGGGAGGCAGTGACCTGCCTCTGTCCCTGAGGACCGCTTCCCCCAGACACCCCGTGGCTACTCTGCGCCCAGGGGAGGAGGCAGAGGGAGGAGCTGTGCTTGGGGCGAAGGCAGGGAAGGACAGTGTGTGTGAGAGAAGCGATGAGCTGCATGTATACAAGTAAGGGATGGGTGTATGGGTCAGAATATCTTATGGGTGTCTGGGTGTTTTCCTGTGCATATATTTCTGTGTTTGTCTGTAAGGAGAATATGTGTCTATGTGTCTGCACATGATCGTGCACCTATTACGCATGTGTTTTGTGTTTAGGGGTATGTGACCTGGGTGTCTGTGGTGTGTGTGAGAATGTGCTGTAATTTTTCTGAGTGTGATGGGGTGTGAGGTGTCTGTGTTTTAGGAGGATTGTGGGATGTGGGCCTGAAGACTGGTGGGTGATATGGATGTGTCCTATAATTAGGTGTACGGGTCTATGCTGGTTGTGTAATTGTATCTGCATGGAACTGGATGAGAATATAATAGAGGAGAAGGCAGTGACCTCTCCCGGTCGGGAGGACACTATCAACATCGATCGTGGTTGCCATAGAGACTGTGAAGGAGGGGGAAGCACACTCTTCCCACAGGCCACAGGCAGGGAAACTGAGGCCCAAGGAGGGAGAATTAGATCCAATAACCTGGGCAGGAAAAAGGCTACTTAGCCTATTGTGGCTCTCTGGGGAGGAGACTTATTTTGGCTGCCTCTGTGAACGAGGGACTCAAGTACCTTGGGAGGGGAGGGGGGACTGTGATCTGCCCTTCTGCCCGGCTGGGGCCTCACCCAGGAGCTGCCAGAGCCCTGCCCGCTCCTAGGGAACCATTACTGAGCAGAGGGAGAGGCCCAGGGTGGAAGGGAAATCTGAACCCTCCAAGGGCGCCACCCCCTACTTCCACCTCCTGGAACATTCCTGGAACCCCTCCTCCATCAGCTCCTTCCTGGTAAGTGGTGGTGGCAGCGAGTGTTGGGGTGGGGAGAGGCCCGCAGAGCCAGTGAGCCAGAAGACTAGAGCTGCTGGGTTACTGCACAGCTGACTAACGCTGACTGACCGCTCACTGTGTGCTGGATAGAGTACTCTGTGCCTGCAGGCATTGCTGTGTTCAATTTTCACAATAGACCCGTGAATGGTACTGTTATCCCCACAATACAGGTGGTGAAACTAAGGGAAAAGGAGGCTACATCAGGAAGTATCAGAGCCTCAATTTTAAACCAGTCTGACTGTGCGACTGCTGCGCTCTAAACCGCCTCACTACCCTGGCTTCCTTCGAAGGCAGCTTGCCCATCCAGGAGGCTCCGTTTAGGGGGATGGATCCCAGAGGAAGCCCTCCTTTCTGGTCCAGTTCTGGGATGTGTGTGTCTGAGCCCCTGTTGCAGGATCAGAGTTGGGTGGCCACTGCTTCATTTGAGATTCACTAATTTGTAGTTCTGCAGGCTGCCACTGCGGTTCAGGCGTCCATTTCACACCGCATCTTACCCCTTTACTTTCTCCCACCCAACAGCCCTGGAAGGTGTTCAAAGGGAGACTGGGAAGGAGGGCAGCCTCAGGCAGCCTTGATCCTCGGCTTTGCCTCCTCCCCTCCCCAAGAAGTCATCAACTCAGGGACTGCTTTTGGATTCTCCCACTTCAGGGATTATACATTTACAAGTAAAACCAGCAAACTTGTTCCTATCAGGGTCCAAATTCCACATCTGGCATTTAATACCCTTCCCCTTCCCCTCATCAGCAAGTCCCTTTTTTTTTCCCCAGCCAATTTGGCCTCCTCACTGTCCACTATCTCTGTGCCTTTGCTCCTGCTAGTCCGTCTGCCCAGAATGCTCTCCCTTCTGCTTTCCTTAGATACTACAGCTTTTGCCTACCCTTTGGAGGCATCTTAAATTCCCTTTCCTTCAGAGCCTCCAGCCATCAGCAGGCTCTAGGCACCTGGATTTTTACTGAAATCAATGTTGGGCTGTCAAAACTCAGCACCTAATTCTGTAATATTATTAATGGGAACAATAATAGGAGGCAGCTTAACATGCTAGGTAATAGCATGGGTCAGCCCCGTCAGATTCCCTGGGTTCAAATCCAGCCCTGGATTTGCTAGCCCTGGCTGGTGTGGCTCAGTGGATTGAGTGCCAGCTTGCAAACCAAAAGGTCACTGGTTGGATTCCCAGTCAGGGCACATGCCTGGGTTGCAGGCCAGGTCCCTGGTAGGGGACACATGAGATGCAACCACACATTGATGTTTCTCTCCCTCTCTTTCTCCCTCCCTTTCCTTCTCTCTAAAAATAAATAAATAAAATCTTCAAAAAAAAAAACACAACAAAAAAACCCCCAAATCCCAGCTTTGCTTCTTAATTTTAAGTTTCAATTAAATGGGCAAGTTCTTTTTTTTTAAGGGTTTTTAAAAAAGATTTTATTTTATTTTTTTTAGAGAAAGGAAGGGATGGAGAGAGGGAAACATCAATGTGTGGTTGCATTTCATGTGCCCCCTACTGGAGACTTGCCTTACACTGGGAATCAAACCACCAACCCTTTGATTCACAGGCTGACACTCAATCCACTGAGCCACACCAACTAGGGCTAAATGGGCAAGTTCTTAACCTCTGTGTGCCTCAGTTTTTCATCTCATATGGTTGCTGGGAGGAGTAAATTAATTAATACATAGAAAGCTGATAGAATGACTCCTGGCACAGAATAAATGCTAAAGTGTTTGTGACTGAAAGAACAAAGCCAGTTCCATTTGCTATTGTGTCACCATTTGCCTAGCAGGCCTATGACCTTGTTAAACATGACTGCCATTTTACTCTTCTGAGCTTGTCCCCAGGACTGGAAATTACTGGAAGCAAGAACAGAACTAAGCGGCTCCCTACAGTCACAGGCAGAAGATAACATCGGTACAAACTGCAGCCTTATTTTGCAACCCCCAACAGCTCAGGGCCACACAAGAGCAACCCCCGACCCTTTTTAATCCAATCATAATCCAATAAAAGCTCAAAGACCCCAGCCCTCAAGGCCGGTGCATCTCTCCACACCATACCCCTCTCCTTTTTTGGAGAATAAATAAAAACTTTATTCTTTACACTTTCTTCTCTTTGTGAATTCTTTCACAGCTCGCATCACTGACAACCTTAACAGTGACCATTATTAACAACATGCCACATCCCCAGTACATTTCCGAAGGACTTAACAATTCACAAAACATTTCCACAAACATTGTCCCCTCAGTGGCTTCTGATGATAACCCCATGAGGTAGGCGGAGTGATTAGTGTTGGGCCCATTTTACTGATGAAGTAAACAAGGACCGGAGAGATAAGGGACTTGCTCAAAATTAAATGATGTAGATTTGAACCCAGATATTTCTGGATCAAGCCTGCTTCCTCAACTAGATTCCAAGTTCCTAGAGGGCAAAGATGTTAAAATATTGGATGTATACGAACTGAATGCCAGGCTCCGAGCTGGTGCCTGTGGAACCAAGGTGAACCAAACAGGGCTTTGAGTCATCTCTCCCTGATCTCGCCTCTCAGAGAGAGGCAGCCCACTGAGAGGACTACAAGCCATATATTCATTCAAAAAATCTCTGTTGCATGCCTACCACTTTGAGGCAAAAGACAGTCAGGAAAGAGGAAACTCTGGAGGTGCCCCAAAGCTAACATAAAGGACATCGATACAGGACAGAGACCCTGTTCTAAGACCGGTTGTTTCCACTTTCTGGAAAAGCACTGAATCGTGGTGAATCATGAATGCACCTGCGCAGAAGATGCTACATGATCCCTGCTCCATTATAATAGTATTATAATAAGTATTGTGGAACCATTCCCTGGTGGCCAATCAAGGAAAATCATGGGAGATCACAGGTGCAGTAGCTTTAAAGTAATATAACTACTTGTACATGCGCAATAACCCCCAGCCAAAAACCAGCCAGGAAATATCCGCCCTGTAAGAATAGAAGCCCTCCAGCCCCTGAGGTCAATCTCTGCTCCAAGTTGGCCTGCTCCCATGGTCTGTGGAGTGCACTATTGCTTAATAAATCTGCTCCCTCTCTTTCTGCTATAAACTCTCTGTGTGTTCGGTTCAATTCTTTGTCTGCCATCACCAAGAACCTGGTTACGTGTGTCCACCTGTGACAACTTGGTAACTTGGTAGGAACTGTTTGTACTAGGCAAGGCATAAAATGAGCTACAGTAAAAATTTCCTAAGTGGAAGACCCCACAAAACTTGGAGAGGGTATTTTCTGAGTTGACTCGCAAAGGATGGCTAAAATGTCAACAGGCCACTTTAACAACGGGATCAACATTTATTGAGCATACTTTGTGTCTTGGATACTTTACGCATATTACCTCATAATAAACCTGATAGGTAGGGTCTATTATTCCTGTGTTTGTAGCTGATATGGCCAGAGTGAGTAGTAATATACCTATTGTGCTGATAAAGAAATGGAGGCTCAGAGAAGTGATTTTCCCAAGACAGCACAGATGATAATGGATGGATCAAAACTTGAACCAGAACCTATGATCTGCCAGCTCCCTCAGTCTGTCCCACACAATGCATGTGGGTGCATCAAGAAGTGTGGCTCAGGGGATTGAGCACTGACCTACAAACCAAAGGTCACCAGTTCGATTCCTGGTCAGGGCACATGCCTGGGTTGCAGGCCCCAGTTGGGGGCATGCAAGAGGCAACTGACTGATGTTTCTCATGCACATCGATGTTTCTCTCCCTCTCTTCCTCTCTTCCTTCTCCTCTCTCTGAATATAAATAAATAAAATTTTTTAAACAAAAGGAAAAGAAAAATCCTGGGGGTGACTGTAGCTTAGTCACCACGGGAGCTAAGACCAAAAGGGTCAGATTCCATGGAGCCTTGAATGACAAGCTCTTCCACTGAAAGAGGCGGCACAGCAGCATCTCCCTGATCTCAGATGCTGATACACACATGGACAGATTGACAACCTTGCAGCCAGTTGCCCTGTCCCTGAACCTCCACTTCTCTCTCTCACTCCCACCCTTAACCTTCAAAGACTTGACCCAGCCTCATAGGGACTCAAGACCCTAAATCAACCAGGCCTCTAGTGGGAGGGTCTGTCAGAAGTAAAAGAACAAATTGTTTTTCAGGTTCTCCCTTCTCCCCACTCAGCGCCCTCTCAAGTGTCAGGGCCCTGTGAGAAACGTGCCCAGATTTGTCCTCCCCAAGCATTCCTGTGCCACTTAGCTCTTTACCCATAGGAGTGAAGTCTTACTGGAAACACATCAGGCAGAGTGAGGGCTCAAGGGAAAACTTTCTTGAAGCAATAGATGGGCCCTCCCTGGGTCTCCCAAATCTCACCAGAGATATGCCTATCATTTGATCATTCAAACCTTATGGGGGGACCCACCCTATGTAACTGTCCCACTTTTCTGTCTATCCTTGTTCCCCCAGTGAAGATCCCAGCCAGTGAAGGCCCCAAAGCCCTTCTCTCGGTCCCTCAGCCCTACTGTACCCCAGCCAGGAAAGAAGACACAGCAGCCCCAAGCTGTATCAGGTGATTAATGAACTCCCTAGGCCTTTGGGCTATTTTGGGGCCTGGAAGTCATGCCTGCTATGATTGAGAGTTGGCCCCGCCTGGCTCTGGCCATCTGTCACTGGAGACAGGTCCAAGCAGTGGGCTTGGGGGACTCATGCTCTCCCAAGCGACTTCTAAGTATGGCTCTGTCTCAGCCCCATCTCCCCTCCTTTTGGGAGATACTCCAGGGGCTCAAGTGGAATGGATACCATGGAGAGAGCCAGAGAACTACAGATCCCAGAATGCCAGGGGGCTAGGTTGTTTTGGTCTCCCCAGGCCGGTGGGGAGGGGTGCTGGGTTCTGTGGGCACTGCGCAGGCAGCCCTAAGGAAACCCAAGGTGGAGGTGTGCACAGATCTCAGCAGTGCCATGATATGATACCCAAAATCCCCATATCATAAATTCCACAAATCCCACAGTGAAGTACAACCTTGTGAAGGCTATACAACTAACTTAGTGTGACTCAGGGACCCCCATCCCAGCTCTAAAGCATTAAACTCTAGGGACATGCAGTTTCACTGCCACGGAATCCCAGGGATATGCAAACCTAGGGACACACAGCCCCAGCATTCACAACCCCAGTGATGCATGCACGCCCCCCTTAGGACAGACTCCTAGAGATAGACAAACAGCGACATATACTCCTTATGCCACGCAAGTCTGTCCATCTCATCATGCATGAGCTCATGAGCTGGGTTCATGTTGGTCCAGTCCTACCTCAGATTTTTTCCTCTGGACACTCACCCCAGTCATCTCAAGACCCCATTAAACTAAACAATTCAGTAAAGGGCTGTGCCTTTCCCCTGCTCTTATCCCTTTGAGGGGCTTTACCTCTTACATGCACTTACTTGAGGCCCCCCCTCTGCCATCAATGAGGAGCCCTGCACCCTCCTCCACCATTCCGGGGGACCATGATGCCCCCTCTCCTTTCCTCCTTGATGACCCCCTAACTCCACCTTCTCTGTAAAGAACCCTATCCCTAGCTCCACTTCTGTCAGGGGTCTTGCCCTTTAAACCCTTTTCATTGAGGGATCCTGTTTCCTCAATCTGTGAGGGCCCCTTTCCCTCCCCATCTTTGTAAGGCTCCTATCCCACTTCGCTCATTTTTTGAGGGGTCCATCCCCTTCCTCCCTTCCTCATACCTGGCGACAACGACCCAGTCACCAGCTGGTAGAGAGATCGCGCTGCCTGCCCCAATGGGCTCCGGCACCTGCGGGGGCAACGGTTCATGGTTCCGCTGAGAGCACAGTGACCAAGCTCCACCCCCAAGTCCCCGGGTGGTCTGGTCTCCGCCCGAGTGGGCCCTTCGTGGGCGGTGCCGGAGGGCGGGACCTGCGTGCGGGACCAGGACCTCAGACAGCAGAGCCTTGTTCGGCTCCAGGTCTTCTCCGGGCCGCACGAGGGGAACTCGCCCTGGCCCCAGCATCTAAAGCACCGGACCCCAAAGTTCCCAGTCTGCACCTGAGGTGGAGGCGGGAAACGGGGACGGGAAGGGGAGACGGGCGCGGCGCAGACTCTCCTTCTAGCCTTCTTTGGGAGTATTTTCCGGGTTTCTGGTGGGGAAGGGAGGCACCCACAGGTTTTGAGAAAAGGAGTGGGGGTGGGGGAGAATGAACCTTATCTTCTATTGCCCTTCTTCAAAGCCCCTCCTTCTCTGCTGTCACACCCCTCCTCTTCCCATTTTGGCAGAGATGAGAAGGGGTAAGAGGACATAGTTGTCATGGCAACTCCCCACACTTCCATACTTCCAGGACAAATAGGAGAGAGGGCAGAAGGGAGGAGGAGGAACTGACCAGTGTATTGGGGTGGCAAAGAAGGACGGTAAGGATGAGACCCTACTGGTCTGTCTCCTGGCTCCCAATCCCTTTCTCAGAGCTGTTCCTTTTTTGCGTCCCTTTGTCCCAGCGGGTTTGCAGACTCTCCCATTATATGCTGACTGCCAGCCAAGTGCATTGGAAGCCCTCCCTTCTCAGTCCCGTCCTACCGCCTTTCCTGGATTCATTCCCACCTGGCTTTATCCAAAGGAAACCTCTTCAAGGACCCACTAGTGCCTGCACACTGCTGGGGAAGCCTACAGAAGGGACATAGTTCCACTCGGACTGGGAGCCCATATTTTTGGCTGAAAAATCTTCCATCTATGAAGCGACAGTCACATCCAAACTCCATGCAAATCTTGCCCCTTGATTTGGTGACATCCCTCTTCCAATTCAGCGCCGCAAGCTGATTATGACCACACGGGGGCGCCCCAGCCCGGGGAAAGATATTTATGGCCAGAACGACACGTCTCCCACTCCATCTCAGACTCCGACTCCGACTCCAGAGATCCCAGGCCCAGGGACCCGAGCTCAGGCCTTGGCCAGCCTGGTCCCAATTCTCTCCCCATCTTCTCCAGTCTTCTCATTGCTTCCAGCTAGGAAAGGACCGCCGCTGATCATTGACTTTTCCCACCCTGCCGCACTGCCAAGCGGCCCTGCCAGGCTGGTAAGACCAGAGGGGTTAGACGCGGGGCAGGGTGGCAGGTTGGCACTTGGACTTTCCCCTCCCCTAAAAGTCTTCTCCGTCTGCACAGGGAAGATAATTTGGGAACTCGGGTGGCCCCCTCGCACCTCCTCCCAGAGCGCTCTTCAGCACCGCGGACAACGACTCCCTTTCCGGCTCCCGATCAGACGTCTCCAGGCACACAGCGCTTTAATTCAGGGGCGTCCCAACCCCGTTTGTCTCCTGCTATAAGATAACCTTCCTTCGAAATGAGAGCTCCTGGTCGTCCTATTTCTTCTTTCCAAGTCGTGTGTAGAGTTATGACATGAAGCATGATTCTTGCCACTTGCCAACATTTGACATTTCTATTTCCCCTGGGAGGTAGGCAGGCAGGAAGTAGTATTCCCCATTTTTACACAGAAAAGTGAAGCCCAGGGAGAGCAAAAGTAATACATAGCTAGTACTCACACTTCCATTCCTGCACCTTCTAATACAAGTGCTTCCCCACCTTCACCCAATCAATCTCTGATTCAAACGGCCAAGTGGAGAGGGGATGATTCTATTAAAAGGAAGAATCAATTAAAGTGGGAAGCAAACACTGACTAATATGGTACTAATGAGGGCCCTGGGGCCCTTCCTACTCTCAAGGATCCAGAGACGGTGAGAAGAGTTCAAAGCAGAGCTAGACAGCTGGACTTTTGGATTCTATCTAGGACACATCTGGGGCCTGCCTGAGTGGACGGGCTTCCCTTCCTGGGAGTCTTCGCATAGGGACTAGGACCTCCACAGGGTCAGTGAGTCAGGGAGACACTTTCTAGAGGCATTGCATTCTAGTCATACACCCATCCCCAAGTCTTAGCCTCGCTCCCCTCAGGACAGACAAAGATCTTGGCCTCCTTCCATCTCCCCAGCTTGGTTCAGACACAGGGGAGAGTCTACCTTCTCCCATTCTCTGTTGGAGTTCTCGGGCAGGCTGCACAATAAAAGACAGAAACACACATACATGGAAATGTACACAAGGTGTCACCCATACAAACACACGGATCTGCCTGCCAAACCCAGCAATGTGCACAGGCAGAGATGTGCTGGCCTCACATACCTCCCCAATGTGGGAGAGAGCATATCTGGGCAGCAAAGTGGTTTGCGGGGGGACATTTCCAAGGGGAGGCCACAGGGTACCTTCCAAGTCTAGAGCTTCTATCTCCGGGTCTGGAGAAGAGGCAAGAGGGTGTGTTTTCCTTCAGGTTTGGGTGAAGTTCTGGTACAGTTGCTGGGTGCTGAAGGAGCTTCTGCTGTAAGAATGATCTCTGGGTACTTTATCGGGGGAGGGGCCTGACTCAGTGTTAACCACAGCTCCTGGATAGGGGCCAGGTGCTGCTCCTAGGAGTCAGGCTGGGCAGCTGGACCTTAGAGTCTCTGCTCAGGTCCACCTGGGCTATTTGTGGAAAACATGGGGTCAGCAGTGGTGTGTACTAGAGATCGCCTTCTGCACCAGGAAGCCAGAGAGACAGCTAGGGTAAGACACATCACTGACACTCGCAGAGCCCCACTGAAGACACCACCACATGAAAGTACACAATCAGCATCAAACACCAATATAGCTGGCATAGTCTCACAATCACAAAACACAACACAACCCACTCGAACAAATACTTGCCCCAGGAAGTTCACAAAGTCTTACAAAGAGACATACCACCATAGAGTGAAGCCCTGACACATTCTGGTTGTCACATACCACTTCATACCGGAGCACATACTCAAAGCACAGAATCGCACATAGAACAGAAACATATGGTCAAACAACTTCATTAGTACAATCAGGGTACTATACAACCTCACTCAAATACGTGACGAGATCATACGATTGCACAGCCACATACAATCACACTCACCCTGGCTGTCACTAAGCCTAGGGCACATGGCAACCAGCTGTGGGAGGCGCACACACAGATACACACAGACACACACAAAGAATGACAGGCGCTCACTCACGTAACACCTCCCACCATAACCCTTCCTGCCTTGTGTCACAAGGGCCCACACCTGCTGCCTCTTCCCACCTGCCCACCTGCTCTCCCCAACCCGTCATCCCACCGTGGGGCCCAAGGCTTTAAACCCCAGTGTCCTGGGGCCCAGAACAGCCAGAGGGTGTCTGAGAATGGGGCAGAGTGCGGGTAAGGGCTTGGCAGGGGTAAGAGGCGTAAGGGTCTGGGGGGATGGAATCTACCCTCCCTCCCGCGACCCTCGATCCACCGACTCACCGGTGAGCTGGTCATAGGATCCGTCCAGGTCTCGGGAATCGGACAAACTCTCCTTGCGACCCTGGCCCCGCATGGCCCCTGGCGACCCCCTCCCGTCCGGCCTGGGCCGTGGGAGGGGGCGCCGGGTGGCCGGGATAGGGCGCTCACACGGCGCCCCCTGGCGGCGTAGCACACGGCCGGGGCTGGGGGCCAGGAGAGTCCTGACTGGGGTTGAGAGTCTGAGGACCGGGAGAGGTTTAGGACCCACCCGGGGGTCCTGGGACGGGAGCGGGAGGGAGGCTCGGGCAGTAGGTGAGCGACGAACCCGAGGCTGAGCGGAGCTGAGCGCAGAGCCGGTGCCGAGCCGCCTCTCTCCTCCCGCCCCCTCCCCGCGGCTGTCATCGCTGCCACCCCCCTTTGGCGCTGCCGGGATTGGCTCCCCCTACCCCCGCCCCCTCCTCTTTGCAGCTCGGGGGAGGCACCGGTGAAAGGGTGAGCTGGGAAGTGCGGGGAGGGAGACAGGCTCTCCAGCAACACTCCCCCCTAAACCTGAAGCCTTGGGTCTTGGGGGTGGAGGAGAGAGCAGGGCCAAAAAGGCCCCCCTGTGAGGAAACCCCGCCCCAACCCTCAGGCCCTCTTTCCCCCACCGCCAGCATTGGTCAGGGTAAGTCTCCGTCTGAGTCTCCGGTTAGTCAGTCTCTGTGTGGCCCCTTATTTTTCTGTTATCCTCCTCTCCTGTGCGGGTCTCTGTGCTCCCCCCCTCCCCAATTCCTCCCCCTGCCAGTGCCCACGCTGCTTGAAGGGGCCGGGGACGCAGGGGAAGGGTCGGCCTGGCCTCTCACGGAGGCTTACCTCAGGCCAGTGGACTGTAATTTTCTCTTCTCTCAGAAATACCCCAACCCTCACGCACCCAAGGACCCTGTTTCTGGGCTCCGTTCGTCCTCAGGGTGCCTTCTTTCCTGATCTAATGACGCCCCCCCCCGCCCCCGCCCCCCGTTGGCCAACTAGAGGGAAAGGAAAAGAAAGTCAAACAGATCAGTTTCTCAAGACTTTCTTGCTCTTTGTTTCTTTCAATTTTCCTGGTCTTCTCTCTTCTATCACGGGCTCTGACCTAGATTCCTTCCGTTTTCCCTAAGATCTGTGTGTGTGGGGCCGGGGGCGGGAGGGCGGTGGTAGCTGAGGGTTTGGGGATCTAGGTGAGGATCCACAGTGGGGAGTAAATGCTCTGTTAGGAGCCCGGTTCCACTAAATTAGCTGCTTTCCTGAAGTCCGAGGCTAGCCTAGTGCTGGGCTACTGAATGGCTGGACCTGCTTGTCTGACATTGCCCAGGATGCTGCCTGGGCTCCTAGCCCAAGACCCCCAGCGCCCCAATGAGGATAGAGGGGAGGGCAGTGTCTGGTGCGTATGGATGGTGTGGTGGCAATGTCCCAGGTATTCCTGCCTGCCCAATGGCTCCTTTGAAGGCATGACCTGTTGAGACTGAGAGCTTCAGCTAAAGGGACACAGCCATTTAATTTCTTCAATTAAACTTAATTTCCAAGGACTTGATTCAATTAACCGATCCAGAATTATGGTGGGAGGGGGGGCATGAGAAGGGGACAAGCAGCCAAAGGAAGGACTGCCTTTGGGAGCAATGTCCTGCTCCTGGCTCTCCCTTGGCTCTGGAGGGTCCTGCACAGACCTGGCACAGGCACTGGGGAATGGACAGAGCATGGGCAGCTTCTTTCGGGGTTCCATCTTAGGAGAGGATGGGACTCCTGTTTAGAGACCTTAGAATAAGATGGGCCAGAGATGGGTGGGCCTTTACAGTGGAATCCTTTGTTTATTACCTCATGCCCTTGACCTGCCCTTGTTCACATCGTAGGAAAGACTGGCAGGATTCCATAAGCAGCCAGATGGGCTGGCTGTCCTCCTCAATACCAAGTTTGGAGATAAGGGAACTTGTCTTCTCCCTCCTTCCACCCAGAAGGCAAGGGAGGCTACACCTCTGAACCAAATTTGCTCCCTCTGTGGCCAGGAGAGTCTGTAAGGACAGGTGGGGCCACCAAGCCAGATGGGACCAGCACCTGGAAGATTTCTTTAACTTTGAGAAGTGAGTTCTAGGTAAGAGATTAAGAAGAAGGAAAAAAAAGACACTAAAAATACTGTCCCATACAAATCCATTTTTAATAATTTCAGCTTGCCACCAGTTTCCAGCTCCAGTTCCTCTAGGGTTTATCACTGTGGAAAACACTAAATGTCCCAGGTTGAGCTGTCCATCCAGTGACCAGAGGTGACCCAGCTGATGATCATCTCTTAAGAATCTACTTCTGTCCACGGCAGCATGTTGATGGACTCCCTGGTACCAGTGCATGTCTGCTCAATGTTGGAGCCAGAACCCTGATTCCAGAGGAGGGCTAGTATCCCTCCGCTGAAGCTCAAGTGGACAAGCAACCAGGGAGGTCCCTGACTTGCTCTCACTGCTGGACTCCTGCACTTACTCCAAACTCTTCCTCCGTGCCATCCTGAGGCTTTAGAAAGTGTTTCAGAAGGGAAGGATCTCAGAGCAGCAGCTACTTAGGCAGCAGCTATAGGGCAGGGAAAGCCTACAGTAGTCCCATGAAGGGCATCCAGAGGAGGAATCCCAGGCCAACTTTTCAAATGTCAGGAGACTTGCCCATGGCTCCACCCAGAAAACAGGTAGACAGAATGGCCTCTCCGTGATGCTCACCTGGCCCCTTGCAATGGAGGGTACTCTGCCCCAGGCAGGGTCTCTCCCTCCCAGGCACCAAACCACAGCAGGAACAGATTCCTCCCCAGAGGAAATTCTCAGGCAGGCTGGATGTAAACAACAGCCGGGTGAGGGGGTGGAACTCTGGAGGGGAGCTTAGCAGAGGCAGGAGAGGCTCCCGGGGAGGAGGTGGCTTAGGAGGTGGCTTGGGAGGTGGGGAAGCTGCTGGAAAGGGAACCAGCAAAGTAGGCACCTGAGGGCTCCAGAAAACCTGTCAATGTTTATTTCACACACATGTACCCCCTAAAGGCAGTTTAAACCAGATTGAAAGGGAAAAGCTGAAGCTGTGACCCTACAGTGCTGATGAGTCAATGGGCTGGAAGGTAGCGGAAGGCTAACAGGTACTCCTGGTACCCAGAATCAAATCCAGAAAGTGGTGGCCGGACAGCAGGGCACTCGGTGGATTCTAATCTTCAGTCTCCCAGAGAAGTCAGCTCTGGATTTAGGAAATAGAAAAAAAGGTACTCCATTCCTACCCTACCCTAAGCCTGAGCTAAGAGTCCTAATGACTGGACGGAGTGCCAGCAGGAGCAGGGGAGACAGATTTCAAGTCCAGCTCAGCCCCAGGCCAAAAGAAGCAGAATTAGTTCCATCTAGATCTGAGAGTTGTCAGTTTTCAGAAGCCTAGGAGAGCCACTGATCCTCAAGGTGTTGGCATCACCCGAAGGCTTGTCCCAACAGCGCCTGAAAATTGGTCAGTAGCCACAACTTGTAATCTCAAATGGAAATGTGAGGGGATGTCCAGGGAGCCCACCCTGGACATCCCTACATTCTTGAAGGCTTCTCTCTGTGCCCACCCATCCCTCCCCAATTATCCCTGGCTTGCCCCTCCTGGCACCTGCTGTCCAAGCTCCACTGAAGTGCAGCCTTCACTGAGAGAACTTGGTGTCTGTGTTGTTCTCCAACCTTGGGGACAGCCTCCTCTCCCCTTACGCCCCCTCCAGCCCCGAAGTCTCATGGATAAGGGCAGTCAGTGGCTGCTCAGGTCGGCATGGCCTCAGGAGATAGTGGAGAACTCCTTGAGTAGGACTTCCTGGCTGAGTGTGTGGAAGGCCAGGTTTCTTCGCACATTGGTGCTAATGGATCGAACCTGGGAAGGGGTGGAGGATGGGAGGAAGACACAGGCAGAGAGAAAAGAGGAGAGAGTCATTACAAATAGTAGCGGGCAGTGCCTGAGACACAAGGCCATGATTCAGCACTAGAAGTTTCTCTCAGGAAATGAACCCTTAACAGCTCTCATCTCTGCTGGCAAATGAGCAAACAGTTCGGTTGGGTGACAGTGGGAAGAAAAGAAGAAGGGCTGAAGACAGAAACTTTCCAGTATGGAGAAGAAGACCTGAGCACCTGAAGAGGTAGAAGCAAGCAGACAGGGAAGGACGCCAGGGCAGCCCTTGGTGCTGGCCTTAGCCACCATGTACAAAGATGACTGGTCTGCTCAGTGGTCTAAAGGAGAAGGAGAAACTGACACTAGTGGATGCCAGCTCTGGAGCTACCTCCCTTTGGATGTGTGTCTAGTCTCCTTACCCTCCCTTTGTATTTATCTACTTTTTGGGGGTTGGAAAGAATATTTAGAGGTGCAGACCTTGTCTGGATTAGATGGCAGGAGTATGATCCAAGGAGGCCAATGACCAGGATCAGATTGCATGGCTAGTGTGTCCCAGGCCTGGGGCAAGATCCAGGCTTCTTAATTCCTAGCCCAGCACTCTTTCCATACCACAAATATGCCTCCTCTTTAGAGGAAAGTCTGGGGTGGACCCTGCTGTGTCCTTCCTGCTCACCTCACATGCTTTCTACCCACGGACCCAGAACCTTGCAGAAAATGGTGCCTGGGTCAACGGGAAAAGGTCTGTGGAAAAGGGGTCAAAGGGCCAAGTTCCCTAATCCGAGTGCATTTTAAAAGGAATACAGCAGACTCTGGAAGGAGATTCGTTCACGAGAAGTAGATGTGAATGTTGTATGAGAGAAAAGAGGGTGGGAAGGAAAAAAGAATGTGTGTCTATGACAGGCCCCAGAGTCCAGGGAGCTTTCCCCAGTTTCTGCTCTGCTATGGTAAACTTAATGAGGTCAGCAGGCTGGAGGCAGGGGAAAGGGCAGCACGGTGAATAGCAAGCAGCTCACGCTCGTAAGCTCCAAACCCAACCAGACCCTCTTTGTTCCCCTGTGCGAGAGATACAGATATAAGGAGAAGCCAGTAAGGTGGCAGCTAGTGTCAAAAAGCCTTGAGACAGAGTTCCTCTAACCCTCTCCCCCACAACTCTCTTCATCTCCCAATAACTTACTCTTTGTTAAGTCCTGGCCCTCAGTAATTACCCCACATCACCTTAAAGAATTGCTAACAACCCCATACAAATACTCTGCCATCTCCTCACACTAACGGCTTCCCTTTTCCAAACTAACTCACCCTGGAGTATGTCTCCCTCATGCTTGGTTAGTCCAAAATCCCAGCAATGTCATGTCAGGGTCAGAGTTGGGCTGTGTTTAGTACAACAGAGACGAGCTGAAATCCAGCACTTCATCTTGGACTTGGCACAGAGTAGTAAAGGCTGGGCTGGCGCAATTTCTGCCCCAGCGGTGGGAGGTCTGAGGACATGGGAAGTAGGTAAGGAGGCCTGTGTGTCCTGGTGGCCTCAACCCCCAGCTAGGATGTTTGTGTGCAACCAGGCAGGCGAAATGGCAGGACTACAGGGAGGCTGAGCTTTTCCTGAGAGTAGCTCTGAGCACAGTGCCGGAGAAGGGCCGTCAACAAGGAGAGTCCAGTTATGTGAAGAGAGGCTGACTGGGAGGTGGAGTAGGAGGTAGAGCAAATGCTCACTGGCACCAGGTGGCCAAGGGTGGGGGCTGCAGGGAGCTGAGCGATTGGAAAGTGGGAGTGGGGATAGAGAGCAAAGACTGGAGAACTAGATTGGGGGGCGGGCACTAAGACCAGGAGCCAGCTAGGAATTTAGGAAGTGATTGCATAAGGGGGAGAAGAATCAATTATTCTCTGTTAGTTTCTCTGAGGACAGGATACAGAGTAAGGAACCAGAGCTGCCACTGGGAACACACATCAAACCCCAGGCCCAGCTGGAACCATGCAAGGACTGTCTGCATGGCGGCAGAAGAGACGGGGGCAATGCTGCCTCAGCTTCTCACTCTTCTTAGCCTGGCACCAGCACCCTGGGGAGTATCTTCTCTCACTGCCTGGTGCTGGGCTGCTGTGGGAGAGAAGCTGCACACGCAGTCCTAGCATGCTCCTCAAGTCTTATTTCATCAGCCTTTGGCAAACTGCAGTTGCTCCCTAGATGCCTACCGGCACAGCAGAACCCAGAGGCTGGGAAAGGGCCCTCAAAACATACAGAGACAGAGGGGGGGCAGACTCACCAGCTCTTTGAAGAAGGCAGCTTCCTTGTGCTGCTCTGAATAGCGCTCATACTGGTCCAGCCCATCCTGCAGCTTCAGTGTGAGTGTGTCATAGTTGGCTCGCACTACCTCCAGCACCTGGGCAAGTCAAAGGCCAGGCAGGGCTTACTTAGTCCAGGCAAACTCTAGGTCACTTGGCCCCATGCATGCCCCTCCTGCTGCCCTACTGCACTGAATTTAGCCTGGGGCAATCCCCCCAAGAGACCTTGCTCACTACTTACCAATTTTTCCTCCCCCTAAAAAAACCCTGGCCACAGGGAGCAATTCCTGAGGATTCTGGGATTACTTTCTAATGTCTTCCAGTCTCCATTTTTCCTGACTAGTCCAGCCTGGCCACCAAGGCTGCTTACTCTGGGTATGGTAAAAGAGCATGAGAAGAGCTCACAGAATGCTGAGTGTCTAAGCTCACCAACGTCCCCACATCATTAATGTGTTGTTCTCAGCTTTCTCTGGCCAGGTTGTCACAGTTGCTTAGTAAGATTTTGCCAATGTCTCCTTCCTTTCACCTTTCTGGGATCCACATTTCTTTGGTCCTGGGATGTTCCTCAGCACCATCTGCCACTTGTTTTCATCTTTCAATGTAAACTCAGTCTTCCTATCCACTCCCTGGTTCGAGCTTTTGGGTATCCCAGCCTTGGGATATAGGGGACACTTTATAGACTAAACTAGAGATAACGTCATCTTTTTTTTTTTTTAAGATTTTATTTATTTATTTTTAGAGAGAGAGGAAGGGAGGGAGAAAGCAAGGGAGAGAAATATCGATGTATGGTTGCCTCTTGAGCGCCCCCCACTGAGGACCTTGCTTGCAACCCAGGCATGTGCTCTGACTGGGAATCGATCCAGCAACCTTTTGGTTCTCAGCAACCCTTTCATTCTCAGGCCAGCACTCAATCCATGGAGCCACACCAGCCAGGGTGATAACGTCATCTTTTGTTCTGCTGAGGGGTTCTCTCTCCCACCATGCCTCTCTCTGACTTTATGTGATGGGAACTCAGACTTCTACTGACTCCCGGAACCTTGGATCTCTGTTTCCAAAAGGAAGGAACTATCATAGCTGGTTTGAGGTGACTTTAGTTTATAAGACCATGAATTAAAGGCAAGGACAATTAGGAAGAGAGGCACTACATGAAGTTAGAAGAAATGAGCTGGGCAGAACGGAGAGAGCAGGAGAGGGAATGACTTTGGCTGTGGTACTCTGGCGGATAGCTATTCTGCAACTTGATCTGACCTGGGAGGGAAATCTGTGATGTGATGGAGAGCTCCCAGCTCAGTAGGGAGTTGAGGAGAATGAGTAAGGAGGGAGGCTTAGCTCTAACAGCAGATGGTAGTGAAGGGACAAGCCAGAGTCAGGGCTGGTCAGAGGGATGAGGATGAACTCCTGTGGGGCGCAAAGGTGCCGCTGGGCTGTTCCCACCAATTCCGTCTGGTGTCAGGGCAGACTTCACTTGGTAGCAAACACTTCGGCCTGCCAAGAATTCTTGAGGAGAGAGTATGGATAGAGAACACAGGGAAGGCTGTGTCCTGAGTTTGGGGGGAAAAGACAACTAGAGCAAAGGTACTGGCACAGGCTCTGGGCTCATTACCTCCAGAAACCGAGCTCCTCAAAGTGGCTTTGCCTGCTTATATATCCAAAGACCACAGTATGGTCTGGCCTCTTTGCTTGTAATTCCATTTGAAAGCTCTGTCAGCAGGAGGACCAGTACCCAGCAATGGCAGTCACCCACAAAGTCATCTGGTCCTCTCATGCACCTGGCTGTGCTCATGGCTGGAATAGCTACAGCCAAGGTCTTGGCTCAGAAGCAGATGGCTCAAGCCCAAAAACGGCAAAATTCCTCCAAGATGGAATCAGCCCTCACATACCAGGCAGATTAGAATACTACACGCTTTCTCAAACTCTGAACAATGGGCAGTCTCAGCAATATCTATGACCCAGCAACTTGGGCTCAGCCTTCCCTGAGGGGTGGCAGGTACCAAGAGACAGATACTATGCTAAAGTCAATTTCTGAGAAGATGGTGCAGCATATCAAGAGATGCTATATCCTGAGAGCTTCAGGCCTCAGGCAAGGCTGCCTTGATCACCTGGGCTTTCTCTTCTTGGCAGCACAGAGTGGAAAGTCTAAGATCTCATTCAGAACAGGCATTTTTTTCCTTTCTCGGTAAAGTTGGCTTTTGCCAGAACAGCTTAGTTCAGTTTCTTGCAGGGAGGTGAAAGCAAAGAAGGGCTCTGAGCTATCAGCTCTTTGGAAGAAAACCAGAGGCCTTGCTGGACTGAGCGTCTGATCTCAGCTCTACTCTGTCCAGACCTCACATCGTTTCGCCCTCTCTTACCCAGGGGAAAGTTGCCCTTTAGTCCACCCAGCCTCTGCCACCTCCTGCCCTCATCACTTCTCTTCAATTCCTAAAAGAAGACATTCCAAGCTCAGGCATGGGCTCTAGCCCATGTGGGACTTTGGAGCACTAGAGGTGCTAGTTTGGGACTTTGCTTTCTGTAGCTTCAGACTTTAGGAACATGTCCCATTTGGGCCTCACACTCAACACTGGCCTGGGGCGTGGCAAGAGCAGCACTTAGTCAGAGGGCAACCTCCCAGAGCCCTTGTGCCTAACTGCCTTAGGTTTTACCATAATTGTCAACCTCAGTCTCTGGCCTCCTGATACCCGCTAGTATGAGATTCCTCCCTAATCCATCAGGTGACAGTCTATCTTTCAAGTACAAGCCTACTTTCTTTCATCAGCTGTTGGGCTTATGGGATTCCTAGAAACATGCCCACCACCTCAGCTCAACGTAGCTCCAAAGTCAGTAAATCATGTATAAGCCACATGCTCTCTAAAGACTCCATACTGGCCCTCTGCCCCCACGACCCTCAACAGACAGGAACCTTGTAAGGGGCCTGATAGAATAGAACTGGGAGTCCCGCTCTTACTATGGGATCTCAGATAATTCACCTAACCTCTCTGCGCCTTAGCCTTCCTCTCTATAAAATAGAACTTAAATTCATCTTCCTAAAATGACATGGGAATAAAAGTTTTGAGTTCCCGAAAGTAACATGCAGTTGTTGGGAACACTATCATCCCAATGGCTAAACTGCTCTTGGGACTCAAGAGTAACTGTCTTCACAGCCCATTTCAAACTATGTCAAAGATCCTATGTGCATGAATGATTGTTCATTGAAAAGAAATGTCTTCTGGACTTAACTGGAAGACACAAATGGCCTCAGTTTAGGGAAGAACTAACTGGTGGGAGAGGAAAACCTAAATCCCTCCCCGGAGGTCTCCTGAGGGGAAGGGCCTGACTTAGGCCTTGAGGTCAGAGAGACCCGAATTTGGTTCGTCAACCACTAACTAGCTATGTAAACCATACACATCACTTAATCTCTTTGAGTCTCAGTTTTCTTATCTGTAAAATGGGGATAACACTATCTACCTCATAAGGCTGATATGAGGATGAAATGAGAAGATTGTCCAATGTCTGGCACATAATGAAGTCAATAAATAGTTACTAATTTTATGATGAAAGCTTCATTCTGGTGAAAATATGCATTTAGTAGTTCTGCTTATCCCCAGATAGTTTTAACCATAAGCCTGGAGCTAGGGCCTTGCACATCTTCATTTAGGCTATGGCAGATTCTGGTGAGGAGAAAACCTCAATCAATAGGAAAGCAGGCTTCCCACAATGACCCCACTGTCCTGAGTAAATTGGCAATGTATTAGCCAGAAGTCAAAGAATACCCATTACCCACTGCCAACCTTACTAATCTGGGTAGTGCAAAGAGATACAGGTTATATTAAAGAAAAACTGAGCAGAGGTACCCACAGAGGCAGTCTTGGATCATACAGGTTCTGAGGCTCTTGACCACATAAGGATCAGAAAGGACAGAGATACCAGTGTACAAAGTTAGTTCAAAATTGCTGATGAGGTTTCAGACACACGTCCTTCCCCTAGCGCATACAACAGACATTCCCCACAGACTGTTCAATGGCCTGTGCCCCATTTTTTTTTAAAACAGAGGCTTCAAAATGGGAAATAACTTCTACCCTGAAGTTAGCAGCAAAGGAGAATAGTCAAGTTGAGGAAGTTCCTAGCAATGGCTGTCCCATGCTGATGTCAGAGGGCTTTACTTTGTGCTGAAAAGATTGCTTAGTCTCTAATCTCTGTTGGACTGAACTTCCAGCAGAATGAGAATTAGGGGACAACTAAGTAAAAAGATGTGACCTGGCAGCAAGCTCCTGGTCATTACCTGCATCTCAGTTTGAACACACCTTAACAAGGGCACTTCAGAATGGATCAAACCTGATTTTTAAGAAATCAAAACTATGGACTGTGTATTTGGGGAGTAAAGTGACATTCTTTTCCATCCTTTCAACCTTTTGCTCATCCTTTCTGTGGGATTTATTTTCAGCATCAGGGCTGAGCACGAACAATCTGCCCTTGAGGTGATTGGTCCCGATGGAGCCCAAACTGTCAGCGCCAGGGTCACAGGCCTGTCGGAGGGAACTGCCCCCGCTACAGCTGTTGTCTCAGCGGCCCTGCTCACTGATGGGGAACTTTGCCCTCAGAATTAGCTGACACAGTAATGTAAAGTAGAGGAGGTGGTAGGCAAAATGGAAGAGACCTTGACTTTCTTCATTTTTCCTGTCTTAAAAGGTGTGACACAGTTTCAGCCTGGCTGCCCATTCGCTGATTTGCAGCTGACTCCAAACCAACTTCGTGTTACTGGCTCAACCCTATTATGTGCTTACATCTGTGGGTATGTGCTTCGTGGTGGTTTATCTTGATTCCTCATTTTGCTTGTTAGCTCCCTAAAGGCAGAACTTGGCTCTGAGGGCGTTCGTAATCTGTCAGAGTGCTGAGAGCTGCTGGGTGTACTGTAATGGCCTAACTCTAATCTTACTGTGTGACCTTGATGAGAGATTCCTTTCCTTTTTGGTTGGGCCTGAGAGTTACTAAATTAGTCCACAAGCGTGTTGGATGTTTACTGTTTCTTAGGACTCTGTTAGGCCTTATGGAAAATCTATAATGTAACACTGGGTCTCTTTCTTCAGAGCGCAGAGAATTAAGCTGTGGCACAATTTCAGTGAGGAAATCAATAGTAGCAGCATGTTTGTTTCTCCAGAAGGGGGCCTGCCATTCTACCTGTCTCCCCCTTGCATCATACAGGTTCTGAGGCTCTTGGCCATGTAAGGATCAGAAAGGACAGAGATACCAGTGCATGAAGTGTATAGGTCTAATGTATAGACCTTAACATGGTGTGTTCTTTGCTACACGGTAAATCCTTCATTGCTAAACCTGTAGAGGACATAGCTCCTCCAGAAAGTCAAGGAAGAGAGTATCTATTTATTTATGACAGGGGTTGGAATTTCAGGTCCTAAACAGCAGCTATTCATGGAGACATATTACAATGAAGGGGATAATAATAACACATAAGGTTATAAAACACTTTATGTGTGTCAAGCAATGTGCTTGGCACTTTATATGCATTACCTTACTGAATCCTCACTACCAGCCCTATATGATAAACATTACTATCATCCCCATTTTACAGATGAGTAAACTGATGCTCACACAGCTCCACCCTGCTAGAAAGTGGGTGGTAGAGCTACGGTATGAGTCCAGGCAGCCTGACTCCAGAGCCATGGCCCTAACTATGTTACCTTGAAAATTACTAGCTGTTGGCTGAAACTCTTTTTCAGGGTCCAGGCACAACTAAGACCCAGTAGTGATGCAGCAAGTGATGCTTTTACTTGGAGGACATCTTTCCAGTGCTTCCTGTTTAGCTTTAACTAGTCCAGAAGAATAAATATGGTTTATGGAGGAAGAAGAATTAGCTTTTTGCTTCTCTGTCACCAGAACTCTCCTTCCAAGCTGTCCAATACCTGATCACCCCTTCACTTAGTTGTAACAAGGCCACTGAGAGCCTGTCACTTAGACTGGTGAAATTACAAGGTTAGGGATAAACATTTATTGCTTCTGGGAGAAAAGAGGGCTGCTTCTCATGGGAAAACCCATAACCAGTTCTGTCGACCTGAATTTGGGGAATTCTGGTTTGGGATAACTAGAAGACAGTGGGAAACTAGATTAGGCCCCTTCCTAGAAAATGAAAGATCAGAGCTCTGATTTCTCTTCAGTCTCTTGCTAAAATTTATAGAGTATTTCAGCCCTAATGACCTGAGTAGGTCATTCTCATTTTTAGGGGCAAACTTATCTTCCTTTGAGTTTGAGAAAGTTTACTAGGTAGTAGACGGAAAAAGATTCCAGTCTTCCTTGCTGAGAAAAGGTATATTTGATTTCTATTGTTCCTTCATGGACAATGAGAGGGAGACCTTGGTCTGCACTTTCCATAAAAACTGCCTGCAGCTGCTTTGATCTTCTTCTTTCTGGCAGTCCCATTTGCCATTGACTCCTCCTGAAAAGCCATTTTGTGCTCAGCACTCTCTTTCTCTCTCTTTTTCTTTCTCTTTCTTTTTCTTTCTTTCCTTCTTTCCTCCCTCCCTCCCTTCCTTCCTTCCTTTCTTTCTTTCTTCCTTCCTTCTTTCTTTTCTTCTTTCTTTCACTTATTAAAGGTACTGTATCATCAATGAGGTGGTAATCACACTTAAGCCTAGAGACACCAGGGTTTTTTATTTTATTTTACATTTTTAGAGAGAAGGGAGGGGAGGGAGAAAGAGAGGGAAAGAAACATTGATGTGAGTAACATTGATCAATTGCCTCTTGTGTGTTCCCTGACCAGGGACTGAACCTACAAACAACCTAGGCATGTGCCCTGACTGGGAATTGAACTGATGACTCTTCGCTTTGTGGGACAACACCGAACCAACTGAGCCATACTGGTCAGGGGAGCACTATTTCTTTTAGAAATAGGATATTATGCTAGAACAATGAACAGTTCAGAGGAGTGGCATGGAGAGCAAACCTGTTATTCAGAACTTCTTGGTTCTATGGGCATAAGGGTAGATTTGTCCTAAATCTGGAATCATTGTGAGGGATGAACTTCATTTCCCAACTTTTTATGGATAAAATCTTTCATTATTTTCTCCATCACCAGCCTGCAGAATAGGCAGTACCGGCTCAGTTCCCTCTAACTGCTGGGAGTGAGAGGCAAAGACAATGTCTAGACTTAATGCTTTGTGATGTTCTTGCCATGGCTTCAGAGCTTGATCTCTCAAGCTCTCCCTTCTTGCTTTGTGGAAGAAGTTGGGCCAAAAATCATAATCTCTAACTAGTGAAGAAATATATGAAGCAGATCACATGGCCAGAGGCCAGTGGGAGAAATAGATGGATACTATCGTGAGAAAGCTTCCATCTTCTTTCTTCCTTTTAACTACTATATCTGTTTCCAGTCATCCAGAGATTAATTTGTACCATGATTAAAGATCTGGCTGAGTTAGAGTAGACCAGCATGGAAGTGGGAACAGAGCAGTTACAGTCTCTTTTGGAGAATGGAAAGTTGGCCCTGAGGTATGAGCATTTATTGTAGAAGGGATTCAGTGAATCCTTTTAACACCCATCCAAGCCTAGAGATTGCATGATAGCTGTGGCCAAAGAAGCCCATAACTAAAGAACTATTAGGTTCCTCACAGAACTATTATTTCTATAGTTTTATCCCTATGGTAACACTCTGCTAAAAAGAGGTATGGTTGCCTTTCATGTTACTATCTTCAAATATCAGTGATAACTCCATACCCTCCTGGTCACCATTTTACCTACCTGATTTATCTTACTTGAATACATCAAATACTTTCTCTTTCCATTTTTCCTTGTCTCCATCTCAATAGCCTTCATTCATTTGGCACCTTCTATATGTTAGATACTGTCATATATTTTTATTTTATATATCATCCTTAATCTTCACAATATTGTTATAAAATATGATGATGATGACTATTTTACAGATAAAGAAACTAAAGCTCAGACAGGTCAAGGTCATATAACTTAAATGATGATGCCAAAATTTGAACCCCGGTTTCTGATCCCAATGCAAATGTCTTGTTACATTCCATGTTTATTTCCTATTCTATAAGAAGTCTCAGTAAGTTCCTCTATTGGTATCTTGTGATCTTATCCTCATTTGGCAGCCGGGAAGAGCGGCCATACCTGTTGCCTGGCTGGGAGTGGGCTGGTGGTAGCCTTAAATACTCTCCCCAGATAGGTTTACTGTAGATGTCAAATCAAACTGATAAGAAGGTAATGAACAAAGGGTTGCTGTCAGGTTGTATACTTTTACTTAGCTGTCCCCTAATTCTCATTCTGCTGACATTTAGTCCAACAGAGATTTGAGACTAAGTAATTTTTCAGGCACAAGACAGAGCCCTCTGACATCAGGGTGGGACAGCCATTGCCAGGAAGTTTTCCAAATTGAAAACCAAGGAAAGAAGATAATGGATTTTTCATGCAAAAAATAACAATGTACTGTGAAACTTTCAAGAAACCTTGAGGAAAACTGTATGACAACACTAGTACAAAGGACAGGAGGTGGGCAAATGGAAATAAACTATCACAAGGTTATTACACGTTACATGAAGTCATATAACATTATTTTAAAGGTATACTGTGATCAGTTTAAAGGTGCATATTGTAAGCCCTAGAGCAAACACTAAAAAAATAAAAATAAAAAAATAAAAAAATAATTTAGGAGGTGTAGCTAAAAGTCAACAGTGATCGTAAAATGAAGTACTAAAGAATAGTTAATCCAAAAGAAGGCAGGAAAAAAAAACGAATGAAGAACAGATGGGAGAAATAGGAAAAAAAAAAGCAAGATGGCAGATTTTAACTCAGCCATACTGATAAGTTAAATGTAACACTCTAATTAATAGGCAGAGATTGTTAAACAGGCTATTAAATCACAACACAACTATAGGCTGTCAAAAAGAAATCTATGTAAAATATAAAGACAGATATGTTGAAAATAAAGAGATAAAAATATGTTACATAAACACTAATTGAAAGAAAGTAGATTTTACTCTGTTAATATCTGACAAAGGAAACTCCAAAACAAGGAATATTATCAGGAATAAAAAATGAAATTTTATAATGATAAAGGGGTCAGTTTATTAATAACACAATTCTATATGTATGTACACCTAATAACATTTAAAATCCTGAATGAATCAAAAGTGACAAAACTGAAAGAAATAGAAAAGTCTATTAGAGTTGTAGGTTTCAATACTTCTCTCAGTAACTGATAGAACAAGTAGGCAGAAAATCAGTATATACAGAAGATTTAAACAATGTTACCAACCAACTTGATCTAAAGGCACATATATAGAAAATCCTACTCAACAACAGCAGAATATATATTCTTTTAAAATATACATAAATCATTCAACAAGAAGGCTATGCTGGACCATAACACAAGTCTCAATAAATTTAAAAAAACTGAAATCACATGGAGTGTATTTTTAAACTACCAGGGAATTAAATAAGAAATTAGTAACAGAAATTTATCTGGAAAATCCTCAAATAATGAAAACAAAACAACACTTCTAAGTAAAATAAATGAGAAAATATTTTTGAACTGAATTAAAATGAAAACAGAGCATACCAAAATTTGTAGGATGTTGTTAACATGGAAATTTTATAGCTCTAAATTTTTATATTAGAAAATAAGAATTAAAATCAATGAACTAAGTTTCCATCTAAAAAAGTGAGAAAAAGAGCAAATTAAAACAAAGCAGGGGAAATAATAAAGATAATTATATAAATAAAATAGAAAATGGAAAAACAAAAGATCAATGAAACTAAAAGCTGATTCTTTGAAAAGATTAATAAAATTGATAAACCTCCAGCCAGACTGATTAGAAACAAAACAGAAAACACACACATTACCTATATCATGAATGATATAGGTAAGGATGAACGATATAGGTAAGGATATTATATATCATGATCCTATAGGCACTTAAAGGAAAAAGAGAGTATTATGCACAATTTATTCCAATAAATTCAACAAGCTCTGAAAATGAATAAACTTTCTCAAAGATACAAACTACAGTTTAAGGCTTAAGAACAACTAGAAAAACTGGAAGCCCTAGCCACAGCAATCAGACAAGAGGAAATAAAAGACATCCAAATTGGAAAGGAAGGAGTAAAAACTGTCATTATTTGCAGATGACATGATATTGTATATAAAGAACCCTAAAGATTCCACCAGAAACTACTAGAATTGATAAATTCAGTAAAGTAGCAAGATACAAAATAAATATTCGGAAATTGGTTGCATTCTTGTATACCAGTAATGAACTCTCAGAGAGGGAAACTAAGAAAACAATCCCATTTAACATTAAATTAAAAAAATACTTAGGAATAAATTAACCAAGGAGGTAAAAGACCTGTACTCTGAAAATTATGATACTGAAGAAAGAAACTGAAGGTAATACAAATAAATGGAAGCATATGCCATGCTTATGGATAGGAAGAACAAGCATCATTAGAATGTCCATACTACCCAAAGCAATCTATAGCTTCAAAACAATTCCTATTAAATACCAATGGTATATTTCACAGAACTAGAATAATAAAAAAATTTATATAAAACCACAAAAGACCCCAAATAGCCCTAGCAATCTTGAGAAAGAAAAACAAAGTTGGAGGTATCACACTACCTGATATCAAACTATACAAGGCTATACGGTAATCAAAACATGGATGGACCTAAAGGGTATTATGCTAAGTGAAATAAGTTAGTCAAGAGAAAGATAAATACCATATGATTTCACTTATATGGGGAATCCAAAGAACAAAATAAACAAACAAAACTGAAATGGCCTCATAAATACAGAGAACAGACTGATGGTAGCCACAGGGGAGAGGGATTGGGGGACTGGGTAAAAAAGGTTGAAGAGATTAATAAGTACAAATTGATAGCCACAAAACAGTCACAGGGAGGTCAAGTACAGCACAGGGAATATAGTCAATAATACTGTAATAACTATGTATGGTGTCAGGTGGATGCTAGAAACATTGGGAGGAACATTTTGTACAGTATATGATTGTCTAACCATTATGCTGTACACCTGAAACTAATACAAAATAATATTGAATGCAAACTGTAATTAAATAAAATTTAAAAATAAAATGATTGATTAAAAAAAAAACAAGTAGAAGACTTGACTATACCTAAATCTATTGAGGAAATTAAATCAATAATTAAAATACTGCACACAGAAGTATAGTAATGTATGCAATTTATTGTGAAATGCATAAAAAAGTAATGGATTGATTAAGATCCATCTTTTGGATCAGATTATGTGATAAAGTATAGTAAAATGTACATGACAGAATCTAGGTGCTGGTTATATTGCTATTCACATATAATTTTTTCAACTTTATGTTTGAAATTTCTCAAATTAAGTGTTGGGTAAAAAATTCTTCTCATAAAGGTCCAGATTCCTTCACTGCTGAATTCTATTAATCATTAAAGCAAGAATTAATGCCAATCCTTCACAAACTTTTTTTTTTAATGAAGAAAGGAATAACCCACAATCATTTTATATGGCAGAATTACTCTACTACGCAAACCAGACAAAGACCTCACAAGAAAACTAAACTATTAACTAACATCCTCCATAAACGGTGACACAAAAATAATTGACAAAATATTAGAAACTCAAATTCTGTACTACATTAACTACTGTATCATAATCAAGAGGGGTTTATCCCAGGAATGTATCGCTGGATTAATATTTAAAATTCAGTCACTGCAGTAACAAAATAAAAGCAAAAATCCATATGATCATCTCAATATATGCAGAAAAAGCACTGACATAATTAAACATCCATTTATAATAAAAACTCAGCAAACTTGGAAGAGAAGGGAAGTTCTTCAACCTAATAAAGGGAATCTATGCAAATTTACAGCTAACACATTATTTAATGATGAGAGACCAAATGTTTTCTCCTGAAGACCTGGCAAGATGTTTACCAGTTCAGTATTGTACTGGAGGTGTTAGTCAGTGCAATAAGAAAAGAAAAGGGAATCAAATGCTTACAGCCCTGGCCGGTGTGCCTCAGGTGGTACTCTGCCACCTAGATTGTGGGTTCAGTCCTCTGTTGGGGTGCATACGAGAGGCAACTGATCACTGTTTCTCTCCCTCTCTCTCTCTCCCTCCTTCCCCTCTTTCTAAAACCAATAAGCATGTTTGCAGGTGAGGATTAAAAAAAAATTAAAGGCAGATTTAAAAACCACAGATTTGAAAGAAAGCAGTAAAACTGAATTTATTTGTATACAATATATGATTGTGAGCAGAAAGAATTCTAGAGACTCCAAAAATAGAATAAATGAATTTATTAAAGTTGCAGGGGAAAAAGGTCAATTTAAAAGTAATGGTATTTCTCTATGCTAATGAAAAACAACTGGAAATCAAAATTTAAAAATAACATTTATAGTCCTGGCTGGTGTGGCTCAGTGGATTGAGCGCTAGCCTGCAAGTGGAAAGGTTGCCGGTTTGATTCCCAGTCAGGGCATGTGCCTGGGTTGTGGCCCAGGTCCCCAATTTGGGGTGTGTGAGAGGTAACAGGTCGTTGTTCTCTCGCACATCAATGTTTCTCTCCCACTTTTTCTCCCTCCCTTCCCCTTTCTCTAAAAATAAATTTTAAAAAAATCTAAAAAAAAATCCTGTTTATGTAACACAAAAATTAAATATTCAGGGATGAAACAAAATAGGTGAAAGACAATATGTTAACAAAAACTATAAAACATTAATGATATCTGACTTCAAATTATACTACAGAGCAACAATTATCAAATCAGCATGGTATAGGCAGAAAAACAGACACAAAGACCAATGGAACAGAATTGAGAGCCCAGAAATAAAACCACATGTATATGTGCAAATAATTTTTGACAAGGGAGCCAAAAACATTCAATGGAGAAAAGGAAGCCTCTTCAATAAATGGTGCTGGGAAAAATTGGAAAACCACATGACTGAAAAAAGAATGAAATTACAGTTTGCATGTACAAAAATTAATTCAAAATGGATCAAAGACCTAAAAGAGAGAACTGAAATGATCAAGTACATAGAAGAAAACATAGGTACTAAATTTACAGACCTTGGTCTTAGAGAAGATATTATGAACTTGACCCCAAAGGCAAGCAAAGTAAAGGCAAAAATAAATGAATGGGACTATATCAAACTAAAAAGCTTCTGCACAGCAAAAGAAACCACCAACAAAACAAAGAGGCAACCAACTAACTGGAAGAAGATATTTGCAAACAACAGCTCTGACAAGGAGTTCTTATCTAAACTACTGGGTTGGCCAAAAGTTTGTTTAGCTTTCTTCTGTACAGTGTCCTAGTAGTGCTTACTTGTCTTTAACTTCATTCGAAACAATTTATTAGATTGTACTGTGACAGCTGTCATATCAGCATGGATTAAAAAAACTTATCAAAATTGGTGAATTTTTGTGCAGGCATTTTTAATATTGAAGATGGAAGAAGATATACAACATTATTGGTGTATTATGCTTTATTATTCCAAGAAAGGTAAAAATGCAACTGAAACACAAAAAAAGATTTGTGCAGCGTATTTGAGAAGGTGCTGTGACTGATTGAACATGTGAAAAGTGGTTTGTGAAGTTTCTTGGTACTATTGGCATTTTGGCCAAATAATTCTTTGCTGTGGGGCTGTCTTATGCATTGGAAGATGTTTAGCAGCGCCCCTGGCTTCTACCCATTAGAACAGCAATCCTCAAACCTTTTTGGCACCAGGGGCTGCTTTTGTCAAAGACAATTTTTCCACAAATCATCCAGGTTTTGGGATGATTCAAGTGCATTACATTTATTGTGCACTTTATTTCTATTATTATTACATTGTAATATATAATGAGATAATTATACAACTCACCTTATACTAGGGTTAGCATGTGGGCTTACCAAAAGTGTGACTAAGACAAGTGTGCAGTGAGGGAAAGAGGCACGGACAGAAGTGGTAAATAAAATAATGGGTGGGCCATGCGCAGACTAGAATAAGTGTTGGATTCTGACTTAAGGCCTGCCCCCAGATGCAGCTGTACAACTGAAGTATATCAACTCACTTGCCACTATAAAGCCTGATATCAGATGCAGCTTAATTGTCACTTGCCACTCATTGATAGAGTTTTGATATGAGTCTGCAAGCAATTCATTTATTACGGTCTCTGCAGTCAAACCTCTCTAATGATAATCTGTATTTGCAGCCACTCCACAGCACTATCGTTACCATCTCAGCTCCACCTCAGATCGTCAGGCATTAGATTCTCATAAGGAGTGTACAACCTAGGTCCCTTGCACATGCAGTTCACAGTAGGGTTTGCGCTCCTATTAGAATCTAATGCTGCTGCTGATCTGACAGGAGGTGGAGCTCAGGCAGTAATGCAAACGACAGGGAGTGGCTGTAAGTACAGATGAAGCTTTGCTGGCTTGCCCACTGCTCACCTCCTGCAGTGTGGCCAGGTTCCTAACAGGCCACAGTTACTAATCCGTGGTCCAGGGGTTGGGGATGTCTGCACTAGAAGCCAATAGCGGGAGATGGCCGACATACTCAAAATATCCAAATCAATAAAGTTATTGGTGAAAATGAAAAATGTGCCTTACATTTTATGGAAAAAACTAAATCGACTTTTTGGCCAAACCAACATATCAAGTCCTGTTTCCTTTTTGCTCAAATCCCTCTACCTTCTAACCTTGCCACCTCTTAGCTGTCATCCTGCTCTCTATGAGTCTGCTGATTTTCATTTCCCTAGTAGCTACTGAAATTGGCATCTTTTCATATATTTCTTCTCCATTTGTATGTCTCCTTGGGAGAAGCGTGTGATCAGGTCCTCTGTCCATTTTTTAACTGGATTGTTTGTTTGGTGTTGAGTGGTATGAGTCTTTCATGCTGGGGCCAAATATAAGGTGACGGAAAATGTTTTGACTTTGGGTTATGGGCACACAATGCAATACACAGATCAGGTATGACAGAAATGTACACTTGAAACCTATATAATCTTTTTAACCAATGTCTCCCCAATACATTTAATTTAAAAAAATAAAAATCAAAGTATAAAAAACATTAATGAGAAAAATCAAAAATCTAAATAGATTATGATTATCAGTTTGAAACAATATTAATGATTATGAATTTGAAACAATATTATTAGTGTCAATTCTCCCCCAAGTTGACCTGTAAGGTTAATGTAATTCCAATAAAATCTTACCAGTCTTTTTTTTTTTTTTGAGGTAGTGGTGGCAGTGGTGGTTACATAAATATATTTTATTATATGTTAATTATACCTCAATAAAGTTAAATAAAAAAATAAGTCCAGTAAATCATCACTAGTCAAAAAAAAAAAAAAAAAAAGCATGGCATGACAGTAAGCTTATGTCTTTTTTTGGTCTTACTATTCCATTTTTGGTTGGGGCAAGAAGTACTGAGACTGACATGTCACTCACTCTAAGCTAGCAGTTCTTAGTATTTCAACAATGCCAAGGATTCCCTTCACTGTACTCCTCCACTACCTTCCTCCACCACTGGCATTCTTCCCTGACAAATTAAATGGACTCTGGGAAGCAGTCAACAGTGTTTAGAATAATTTTGATCTGGGCACAAGAGATTTTTTCTTAAGTAGGTGCCTTTACCTGCAGTTTCTGACAAACTCAATCATTTGCCAAGCCTAGGGACTTACACATACATCATGGACATCCAATGAAGATTCTACTTTTGCCTTTTTTATGAAACTGAGGCAGGGATGAAAGATATGAGATGTTCATGACTCTTCATGTGGAAACTCTCTCCAAAGAAGGGTCATTAGCCAACCTTTGATGGGTTTAAAATGAGGCAGTATTTCACCCAAATACAAGAACAGGAAGGAAGGTTTATTTGTCCTCGTTAGGCTTGTAAAAGGGTCACCTACTGCAAGCATACCAAATACATCGCTGAGTGAGGCCTACAGGAAGCACACAGGCAAGTGTGAAAGCCATGAACCTGATTCTTATACTGTGAAGTCCTCAAGGATGGGCTGGTATGATTTTTGTATTTTTATAGCCCCTGGCTTGGCACACAACAGATATTCCTGTATTTTAGCACAGAAAAGAAACAATAAAATCCGGGAAATTGGAAGTTGGACACTCATTATTCCTTGTCTTACTGCACTAACCAAGGACACCCAGAAGCAGAGGATTCTTAGATCAAAGCAGGTTCTGAGAAATTCTCTGGGAGGCAAGAATTGGTTCTTTTTCAGAACATTTTAGCTCGAAGTGGCAAAAAAAAAAAAAAAAAGAAAGAAAAGAAAAAGAAAGAAAAAAGAAAAAAAAAGGAAAGAAAGAAAGAAAAAAAGGAAAGAAAAAAAAAACCCCCAAGGCAATAGCACAGGAATTAGCAACCTGATAACAAAATCACAGACCTCATTGAGTGAGCATCCCTCTCTCCACTAGGTGCGAACAGTAACTTTCTGTCCAGGATAACTGCATATCTCTCCAGGCACAATTATTCAATATAATTGTTTAGAAACAAGGATCTAAAAGAGGGACATGAATCTTTTAGGCTAAAAAAAGATAATACTTTTAAAAAGGTAACTGCTTCCTCTATACAGCCACCCTGTATATAACATGCAGAAAATATTTTTCTTTTCTATTTTCATCTAATATACTTCAGGACTGAATACAACAATTTCAGAAGCAATTTAAAAGTTGGCTAGTTCTCCCAGTCCAGCCTTGTCTTTCAAGCCTGTTACCAAAGGGCTCTCCACTGTCCTAAGATTTATTGATCTGACAGACTGGCTCTGCCCTTCAGCAAGGTGGAGCAGATAATGAACCTCACAGTGGGTGATTAGTGAGAGGCCATCAGTTGGTTAAAGGAGTGGTGACAGTGACTTTCTTTAATTTCCCTGGGCAGTTGCCCCACCTCTCTGACTTTATTTGGTTAAAGCCCTAGATACCCCTTGTGAAGCTTTACTTTGCACTAATTACAGATCCAACATGCCCAGAACCTTAACCTCACAGGCAAGGAATGAAATCACACTAAGAGGCAGTCAAGGTAGTGGGGTTGGGGGGGAACATGATACACTAATATCACACCAGGCCTGCTCCTTCTCAATGGTTTATGGCAGGGGCTTGGGCGCGGAGCACTCTGCCCAGCTCAAACTGAGGTGCAGCTGTCTGTTCTTCCCATTTGGGCTTCTTTCCTTGGAAGCATATCACATCTCAGGGAGGGAAACAGAAAACATGGTCTGTGCACCTTTTTTCACTGCCAGTTCGACAAGGGGTCTCTGCCTCCCCACCAAGCCACACTAATATCCCTCCCTAAAGACAGAGTTCTTTAACAGAAGTCCTATTTGTGGGCTACCCAGTTTCCCTTCTAGCTAGCTGGGATTTTTAAGATTGCAACTTTCTTTGAGCAAGATCACTGCGAAAGGTCAAAGTGCTGTTACGGTAGTTAGCAAAAACATTTCCAATTAACACAACTTATGATAGAGCTAACAAGTTCACATAGCAACACTTCTGGCCTCTGATGTTACCACAGTGGCAAACCATGTTTTTCTGAGCATATCTTACAGTTATAAGCTACCTGCCCAAATCGAGGTTTTGGTGGAAATAAAACAGAAGTTCCCAAAGATCTATTTGGAAGGAAGGAGGTGGCTAAAAATCAAACTGAAGAAGGAAGTCCTATCTGCACATTCTCATTTAAAACTGAATAAGGATCTCTCTTCAGTTAAACCAGGAAAGCAAGGGCTTGCTGTCTCCTGGAAACTTTTGAAAAGCTGACAACTACTGGAATTCCTACAAGCTGCAACGCTATTCCTCCTATGCACTGCCAATGATGCTCACTGGCAATGAAGCCTGACTGAGGAAGACCAAAAGTTTATGTGATGGACATTTCAAAATTTGTACTTAGTTGGAGAAAATGCTGACAGTGGCAGAGAAGAATAATCAGCTGAACTCTACACCAGTGACCTCAGCATTCATCTAGCTTGGCTCTGTGACATTAATTTTAAGCATCTTTATTTTGCCTTTTAAAAACAAAATGGAACTACTACTTTAAAAACAATTAAAATTCAGCCCTGGCCAGGTGGCTCAATCGGTTGGAGCGCCATCCTGAGCACCAGAAGGTTGCAGGTTCAATTCCCAGTCAGGGCACATTCCTAGTTTGCAGGTTCAATCCCTGGTTGGGGTGTGGGCAGGAGGCAAGCAATTGATGTTTCTCTCTCACATCAGTGTTTTTTTCCTTTCTCTTTCTCTCTCTCTCTAAAATCAGTAAAGCATATCCTTGGGTGAGAATTTAAGAAAAATATGCATAGCTCTGATTGGTGCAGCTCAGTTGGCTTGGCATCATCCCACAAACCAAAAGGTTTCTAGTTCGATTCCCAGTCAGGGAACATACCTGGGTTGCAGGTTTGGTTTCCAGTTGGGGTGCATATGGAAGCCAGCCAATTGATGTTTCTCTCTCACATCAATGTTTCTCTCCTTCTCCTTCCCCCTCCCTTCCCCTCTCTTTAAATTAAAGAAATAAAGAAATGGGCAAAGGACCTGAATAGACATACAAGTGGCAACAGATGTATGAAAAGATGAACTCAACACCACTAATCATCAGAGAAATGCAAATTAAAGCCACAATAAGATACCACCTCACACCTGTCAGTATGGCTATCATCAATAAATCAACCAATAACAAGGGTTGCAAGGATGTGGATAAAGGGGAACGCTTTTGCACTGTTGGTAGGAATGCATATTGGCGCAGCCACCATAGAAAGCAATATGGAGTTACCTCAAAAAATTAAAAATGGAACTGCCTTGTCACCTAGCTATTCCACTTCTGGGAATATATCCAAAGAAACCTGAGACACTAATTTGAAAGAATACATGCATCCTTATGTTCACTGCAGTGTTATTTAGAATAGCCAAGAGTTGGAAGCAACCCAGGGGCCCATCAGTAGATGAGTGGGAAGAAAGCTGTGGTACATTTCCACAATGGAATACTACTCAGCCATAAAAAAAGAAGGCAATCTTACCTTTTTTGACAGCATGGATCGACCTGGAGAGTTATTATGCTAAATTAAATAAGCCAGTGAGAGAAAGACAAGTACTTTACGCTTTCACTTATATGTGGAATCTAATGAAGAAGGTAAACTAACAAACTAAAAACAGACTCACAGATACACAGAACAGACTGACAGCTTGGGGGCTGGGTAGAAAAAATTATGCAAAGAAAAAAAACTCATAGAGACAACAGTATGGTGATTACAAGAGGAAAAGGGGGGTGGGGGAGATAGAAGTGGGTAAAGGGAGGATAAATGGTGATGGAAGGACACTTGGCTTGGGGTGGTGAACACACAATACAATATACAGATGATGTATTACAGAATTATACACCTGAAACCTACATAGTTTTATTAACCAGTGGCACCTCTATAAATTCAATTAAAAAATAAAAATAAAAGAATCAAAATGACATCAGAGTTGGACGAATAATAGAGTAATGCATTCAAAGTGTGGTGAGAGTAAGTTTTTAATTAAATCTAAAATTTCATATTCATTTGAATACTTTATTATATGGGAAAGATAGACATTTTTTCAAATATTTAGACAAAAATAAAAACCTACCAATTATGCATTCTTTGTTGGAAAAATTTATATTAGGTCAGGTATACTCCAATAAAAAATAAAAATACCTGACTGTGTGGCTCAGTGGATTGAGTGCTGGTCTGCGAACCAAAGGGTCACCAGTTTGATTCCCAGCCAAGCTACATGCCTGGGCTGCCGGCCAGGTCCTCAGCTAGGGGTGCACAAGAGGTAACCAGACATTGATGTTTCTCTCCCTCCTTCTCCCTCCCTCCCCCACCTCTAAAAAATAAATAAAATCTTTTTTAAAAAGTAAAAATATATCCAAGAAATTAGAAAAAAAAAGAATCCAAGAAACAATGGAACTAACTAGGGGTGAGTCAGGTTTGGATGGGAAACTAGAATCCCCTAGAGTAGGAGTATCCCAAATTAAAGTGGGAACTGGAGGGTGTGTAAATAAAAGTATTAAATTTTCTAAAATTTTATTTATTAACTTTTAGACAGAGAGAGGGGAGGGGGCAACGGGAGGAGGAGAGATATTTGTTGTTCCACTTATTTATGCATTCACTGGTTGATTCTTGTATGTGCCCTTATCAGATATCAAACCCACAACCTTGGCATATGGGGACAATGCTCTAACCATCTGAGCTACCCGGCCAAAGCCACAAGTATTAAATTATTCGCTGTTATAAAAACAACCACTAGAAACACGTGAAACAGTGATATTACTAATTACAAGTGGGGGAATGAGGAGAGAAGCTAGAGCCAGTGTGAGTCCTACAGTCTTCATATTTTACAATGGAGTATACATAGATGTTAGGTGATAACTCAGTACTTTCTGCTGTTTGATTTTGATTTTCCTAGAATATATAGTTGTCTTTAAAAAAACTATTAAAATTCAGTGTGCAACCTTTTAGATTTTGACTCATATAAACATATTTACCTATTTAAATAAATAAAAACTTTAAAAAGATCACCATTGCCATTGGTATGTGGAAAAGTTTTACTTCTCATTAGTGACCCCCCTGACACGCTGGAGTAAAGAGACTCTTCCCTTACTTACAAAGTTATCACACTGTGCCAAGAGCCTCTACTTAGTCATTTCTGCCTAACTGGCAGGCACACTCTCCAGGCCTCGCTCAGCTGAATGGGCCCTTCCCAAACCAGGGCCTCCCCAGGAATGAGCCCTGTTATCTTCACTCTCTGTGCTTCTCCATCTACCTTCCTATCCCTGCTTAGCCTCTTCCTTCAGGATAACTGATAAGCTCAGGTTATCAAACATGCCTCAGCCTCATGAAATGGAAAAAGCTCATTTCAGACAAACCTAGGTTCACATTATGGCTTTATCATTAACAGCTGTGTAACGCTGGACAAACCCTTAGTCTCTTTAGTATCCTTATCTATAAAATGAGGATAATGGCACCTACCTCAAATAGTTGATGTTGATGTAAGAATTAAGTCAATAAGCTAAGTAAAAGTGCCTAGCTTGATAACTACTTGTTTCTTTCATCTATTTGTGTCCTTTTGAAATTCAAGATACTTTCTTCCCTATTTCTGGTAGTGCAGCTCACCTCCTGATCCAAGTAAGAGAGTGGCCAACCCAAGCAGCACATAATCAGCTCTTAGGGGTACCCTCTCAAGGTGCCCAATATAACATAAAGTTGATTTTTGAGGTTAAGTGGCTTATAGGTAAACGAGGATCCCCCTGGTTCCGACTCTATGTCTTTCCTGCTTTAGTGAATCTAGTGAACAAACAACTCAAATCAAATATTTTTTCTGTCAAACAGGTCAACTGCCAGAATCTAAACAAAAGTCAACCAGGAAGGCAGGGTCAGACAGCCAACCCTTGTGTCAAATGCCCGCACTCATAAGAGTTCCCACAGCAACTATCACTCAGGGTTACAGAGAACGCAGTGTAAAACCATAGGCTGTTGTCAAAAAATACAATGCCAAGTACAGGAAACTGAGTTATGGCTGGCTACCGAGGGAGCCTGAAATCTCAGCTCTCCAGCGTATGTCTCTGCCAGGGCTGTCTTGCATGGCAGTTAGGGCCCTGTTCTCAGAGCAGAAAACACCACAGGGGCTATCAGGTGGGCTTCTCAGAGGCCTCAGTTGCTTGGGGGAGAATTCTATATAGGTGGCTGCCGTGGGGAAAGTAAACCACACTCACCTCCTGCTCAGAAAGCCCTAACTCACAGCTTTACAGCCCCCTTCTTGCAGCCTTCCCCAACCACCAGTGGTGTGCTGGAGCTGGCTCATGTGCACTTGGCCTGTGAGAGCTGAGTGTTAATTTTCAAGCACTATGAGAGCCACTTTGTTTCACATTGGTAGCCATGTTGGGGGCATTTACACACAACTACGAATTGGCCCCCTTCCCACCATTCACCCCCTGTATCAGTTGTTAAACATTTACAGGCATTGAAGGGCCCACAATTCTAAAGCTGAAGTATCAGGCTCCATTTTTCATAAGCCTTGAAGCTCTTAGGATATTTCTCCAAGGTCTTTTTAGGCTTTTTCCTAGATGGTCCCCAGCAATGGGTGCCACTCAGGGCCCCTAACAACATTTGCCCCACAAACTAGGACTCTCCTCTTATTCATATCCCACCTCTCTGGAAAGATAAAGCTAGGTTTCATTAGGATTTGTAAACATTGCAGTTATTTGTAGTGGCTCTTACACCTTAGGATCAGGAGAAAATCAAAATTGTTAAGAAAGACTAACAATTGGACAATGACAGATGGAATACTTAGCTTCCAATGCAAACTTTACTCATTCAGACATGAAGCATTTTTTATTTGTTTTCTAATTTACTTTATAACCAAGGCCCCAAATGAATGATACTGTTTTGTTATAATATTTTTGAAGATACCTCTTGTAACATACAACATTATGTAGGCCTCCTTTGAATCCAAAATCCAAAGCTCTAGTGAGACTTACAGAAATAATGGGAGATGAAACTTCATAAAATTCCTAATGTAGAAAATTTAGGAACCTGGGTATAATATCCTATGGTCCTTGATACATGGGGGTGCCAGCCGGCCACCTTCTGATCATTCTGGAAAATTCCTAAGTGTGTATGTAGAGAATTTTTTAGCAGGACACTTGGTTGACGGGAACACCAGCTTTACAACAGATTTGCTCACTCTTAGAAACAGAAAGTAGATCAGTTGTTGCCAAAGGCAGAGTTGCGGGGAAGGGGGTTGTTCAACCGATAGAGTAGTTTTGTGAGATGAAAAAATTCTAGACATAAACTTCACAACAATGTGCATATATTAACACTATTATACTGTACACTTAAAAAATAGTTAAGATGATTATTAACTAGTTTGTACTTTTGTAATAATTACAAATATTATTTAAAAATGACAGGTTTGCCCATTAGGTCTTACAACACACCTAGCATTGAGGCTGGCTCATTCTAGGCCCTTGGTAAATGCTTGAGAATTGAACCAAAGGCAGTATAATTATGACAGAGATGAGAGTCCGTGCACTAGGGATTATGGAAGCTGTGATAATTTAAGTGACTGAATTGTATTTCTAAGTCATCTAGCCTCTGGGTACCCTGTGATCTGAGGACAAGACTTACAGAAACTCTGAGACTCTTCTCCATTCTTTCTGTCCTTTTCTGGTCCTGACTTTCAAGTACATTTTATAATCTAGGCTGCTCCATTTATCCAATACCTATCCCTTCTCTTTCAAGGTCCAACTCAAGTGTTCTCTGCTCTTTCCTGACCACCACAACCTACAGAGCTCTTTTCTAACAGGAACTCACACATCTCACTGCTAGGACTACTGCTTGGCTACTGAAAATAAATTGCCTTAAGCTATGTCTTGCACTTATTCCATCCTTTGAGAACAAAGGCCCTTTATCACACTTCCCTATCCCTTAAATGACTAGCACAATCTGAAGCACACAGCAGGTACTAAAAGCTAAAGTACTGATCCCGAATGAAGGCTGAAGAAAGCAGGAGTGGGCCATTCATTTACTTGCTTCCCAATGGGATATTTCAAAGGAACAAAACTGGTGATGACTGTGACTTTATTAAGCTTAAGGAATCAGGTGCTCAGAGAAGGTTTTGACTTATATCCTAAATTACCACTATGTACTATAGATATTTAGGGCTCTAGAGAATCTTCTGCAAAATTCTGCTATGAAGCCCTCTCTTGCCTGTAAGAAAATTAGAGCTGACATAAATCAATGTCATAGCATTTGTAAACCAAAACAAATAGTGAATAGCCTAAAAGGAGCTCAAGATCCTCAATGGACATTTTCAAAGATCTACAGGCTTTAGGGGCAAGGAAAGTGTGAGATATTATTCAAGGCAGCTTGCAGTGTCAAAGACTGGTTGAGAATTTTTAAAAAGACTGACCCTCATCAACTAAAAAAAAAAGGCATATATACAATTTTACACACAATTTCAGAGTGGATAATAATTCTCTAAAGCCTATTCTTGGACCTTAAGTTAAGAAACTGTGAGCTAATATTTCCATAAGATGTCATGACAGACCTCTTGAGTATGGACCCATTTCTAGCCAATAATAATAAAGCATTTTTCCTAATTTGAAAAGTAAGAATAAGGGAGGGGGAGGCATATATAAGAGTTTAGGGTAGGCCAGGATAAGGAGGGGCTCTTTTATTTCACAGTTCTATGAAGGGAGCATTTCATCATCAAGGCAAGGTGTGCTCAAAGCATCTAAGCCAAAGACTTAGCCTGGGGTCAAGGGTTTCTCTTAAATACTTTCTATCTACATTTATTTAGTACAGACAAAAGGGTCACTGGGACTTATCTGCAAAACATAGGTTGTGTGACTCAGATATCCTCCTAGGAAAATAAAAATCAGGGTGCGGCGGCGGGGGAAGCATATCAAATGATCCTCCAGTTAGGGACAGGTGCTTACCAACAAGCCATACTGGGGAGAAAAAGTAGCTAAATCTCAGCTAAGGGTGGGTAAGGGGCCTAAAGGGCAATTTTTACAAGATGTGTTAGGGACAAGTAAACCCAGCAGAGAATAAACTGGGAGTCATTTCACAGTACTTGGAAAAACAAGCTGTATCTTTTCCATAATCTTTATTCATAAAGATATGTAAAATACAAAAAGAGATCAAATACTCTTACCAAAAAACATATACAAATATTAATCAAAATGGATCAAAGACCTAAATATAAGCTAAAACTTAAGACAAAAACATAGGAGAAAAGCTTCCTGACATTGCATTTGGCAATGATTTCTTAGATGTGACACCAAAAGGACAGGCAACAAAAGAATAAATAGACAAGTAGGACTTCATAAAATTAAAAAGTTCTGTGCATGAAGGGACATTGTCAACACAGTAAAAAGGCAACTCATGGAATGGAAGAAAATATTTGCAAATCACATAGCTAAAGAGGAATAATATCTAGAATATATAAAGAACTCCTAAAACTCAATAACAAAAAACCCAAACAACTCAATTTAAAAATTGGCAAAGGGCTTGAATAAACATTTCTCCAAAGAAGATAGACAAATGGCTAATAAGCACATGAAGAGACATTGAACCTCAATAATAATTAGGGAAATACAAATCAAAACCACAATGAGATACCACTTTACATCCATTAGGATGGCTACATCAAAAAAACATAAAGCAAGTGTTGGCAAGAATGTAGAAACACTCAGATATAAAAATGGTACAACCACTGTGGAAAACAGTATGGTGGTTTCTCAAAAACTTAAACACAGAATTACTATTTGATCCAGCACTTCATTTCTGAATATATATACAAAAGAACTGAAAGCAGGGACTCAAACAGCTATTTCTACACCGATGTTCATAGCAACGTTCTTCACAATAGCCAAAAGGTGAGAACAACCTAAATGTCCACTGATGGATGAATAAAAAAAATGTCCTATATACAAAGACAGTCTCTTCAATAAATGGAGTTGGGAAAACTGAACTGGTACATGTGATAAAATGAACTAGACCACTTGCCTATACCACACACAAGAATAAACTAAAAATGGATAAAAGTCTTTAATTAAGTCAAGAAAACATAAAAATCCTAGAAGAAAACATAGGCAAAAATCTCACATATCTCACATAGCAATATTTCTGTAGATATATCTCCTAGGGCAAGGAAAACAAAGGAGAAAAGAAACAAATGGGATTGCAGCAAATTAAAAAGCTTCTTCACAGCTAAAGAAACCATCAGCAAGATGAAAAGGAAAGCTACTGTATGGGACACATATTTGCCAATGAAGCATCTGATAGAGTTTAATCTCCAAAATATACAAAAAAACTAATACAACTCAACACCAGGAAGACAAACAATCCAATTAAAAAATGTGTAAAGGACCTGAATACACACTTCTCCAAAGAAGACATACAGATGGCCCATAGACATATGAAAAAATGCTCAACATCACTAATCATCAGAGAAATGCAAATTAAAATCACAATAAGATATCACCTCACACCTGCCAGGATGGCTACCATCAATAAGTCAATGTACAACAAGTTTTGGAGAGGATGTAGAGAAAAGGGAACCCTAGTGCACTGCTGGTGGGAAGGCAAACTGGTGCAACTGATGTGAAAAACAATATGGACTATCCTGAAAAAATTAAAAAAGGAACTCCCCTTTGACCCAGCAATTCCACTTCTGGGAATATATCCTAAGAATCCTGAAACACCAATACAAAAAAATATACGCATCCCTATATTCCTAGCAGTGTTATTTACAATAACAAATATCTGGAAACAGCCTAAGTGCCCATCAGTAGAGGAGTAAATTAAAAGAAACTGTGGTATATTACACAATGGAGTACTATGCAGCAATAAAAAAGAAAAGTCTATCCTTTTGTGACAGCATGGGTGGACCTGGAGAATATTATGCTAAGTGAAATAAGCCAGTCAGTGAAAGACAAATACTACATGATCTCACTTATATGTGGAATCTAAAAAACACGATAAACTAATGAACAAAATAGAAACAGAGGTATAGATACAATGCACACGTTGACAGCTGATGGTGGGCAGGAAGTGGGGACTGGATGAAAGATGGTGAAGGGATTAGCCAAAGAACATTTATGCATGATTCCTGGACACAGACAATGCTATGTGGATTGACTGAGGAAGGGGTGGGGGGGTGCTGGGTGGAGGTGGGCAAAGGGAGAAAAAGTAGGGACCACTGTAACAGCATAAACAATAAAAATGTGCTATAATAAACAATGTAATATTATTCAGTCTTGAAGAGGAATGAAATTCTGGTAGACGCTTCAACATGGTTGAACCTTGAAGACATTACACTAAGTGAAATAAACCAGATACAAAAAGGCAAATTTTTCATGATTCCACTTATATGGGCCACCTAGAAGAGTCAACTACATAGAGATGTACAACAGTGGTTCCTAGGGGGTGGGCGCCAGGAGGAGAAAATTGGTAGTTATTGTTTAATAGGTATAGGATTTCATTTTAAGAAGATGAAAAAGTTCTGGAGATGGATAGTGGTGATGGTTACACAAAATCCAAATGTACTTAATACCATTGAACTGCACACTAAAAATGGTTACAATGATAAATTTACATATATTTTATCACACATAAAAAAGGAGTCCAAATGAACAAGCTTCACAATCAACCTCAGATAAATATGACACCTGTGTATATGATATAAAAGTGCATGGAGCCCTGGCTGGTGTGGCTCAGTGGGCTGGGCATCACCCACAAACCGAAGGTTGCAAGTTTGATTCCCAGTCAGGACATATGCCTGGGTTGCAGGCCAGGTCCCTGGTTGGGGGTGTGTGAGAGGCAACCGATTGATATTTCTCTCACACATTGAAGCTTCTCTCTCTTTCTCCCTTCCCCTTTCTCTAAAAATATATAAAATATATTTAAAAATGCATGCAGTTTATTACAATAGAAAGTGAAGAACCATTCAGTCACACTAAGAGTATTAACTGATTAAAAAGCTTTGCCCTCTGTGAAGTCAATGAGAAGTAACAGAAAAATGTCATATATCTTCTCAACAACTGAAAAAACAAACCAAAAAAACCCCCAAACAACCCGTGTGAGAGAATGGACTTTGTTTAATAAGCAATAATGGATTTACAAGTAGCACCTTGAAATGCCTCAAACAGAGATGGAATGTGTCTAGGGGTTGTCAGAACTCAAAAACTCAACAAATCTCTTGCTAGAAAAAATGGCAGGCTCGGCAGGCAGATCTACCAAAAGAACTGTCTCTTGTCACTACTTACTAGGTGCTATAAATTCCAGTTAATGCCTAGTCATGGTATTTAGGTTTTATTTTAGGAGTCCGTTAGAATCTACTTGGGATTCAATTTCTAATTTTTTCTTTCTACTTAGTTTGCCGCTAACAACTGCAGGGTCCTACTGCATCTCAAAGACAGCTCTTTGGGAAGCTGTGAATACACTTAACATTAAGTGATATTAGCATTAATGTTCATAGTGAAGGGAGAGAAGTGCTCCAACACATGTTGAAGATTAACAAGGCAGTCAAATACTTCTAATCTGATAGTGCTGAGAATAAAATCAAGTGTACCCTAGGCTGTCATGCAGCGCCCTTCAAAGTCAGCAACAACTATTTTGAGAGCAGTTTTGCAAAGGGTCCCAGAATAGTATCACCCTTCCCCCACTCCCCAAGAGAAAAGGAGTGTTAAAAGAAGTAATGAATATACAAAAACTCCACGAGAACAAGGACTACACTTAAAGTTACTTACCACTGATCCCCAATACGCAGCACCATACTTTATATACAGAAGGCCTGTAATTATTTATTGACTAAATAAATCTTTGAAAGCTGTTATCCCTTCCCCATTCTCAAACAGAACTATCTACTATCCCCCTCTGTAGAAACTGCCTCATCTCTGGCTTGAGGACTCTTTTTGAGAGGCACTTTCATCACTTCATTTAACTTTGAAAGAGGTGGAGGAGGGTGAGGACATGTGCTTGCTAATCATCCTCTTCCAGATTGCCTCATGCTCCAGAATGAATTTTTATTATTGGTCTGTGGCTGTACTGCTGTAAAAAGATTTCAGCCTGACCTTCTCAAGCTGCTGGGGGATGAATACTGCACGTGGCTGACAGGGAAAATGTGTCTTTTTTTTTTTTTTAAATAAAGCTTTTATTTAGACTAACCAGAGCTCACTGTGGATGGAAATTCACCTTTTTTTCTCACTGAACAACACAGAAGATGCTTAATCCTTTTGTATAAAAATGGTATAGTAAAATCGATCTGAATTGGTCCATCAGGAAAAAAGTAGCATCTCAAAGCACCTCACAGAGAGCAGTGGTATCAAAGAACAGGACTCATAACTGCTCCATAGGCAGAATAGAAAAAAAGAAAATGAAGCCATTTATAAAGGCAGTTTAAATAAGTGGATGGATTCTCACAGGTGGCCTCACAAAAGAGGACAAATATGTCAAAAGAACAACTGATAGACCAACAGAATCCTATCCATCTGGCTGAGGAAAGAGCTCCTGGTGGGAATACTGAGGAGCTTGTCTGTTAGGAAAAAGACTTGCTTGGTGCCTCACTGGGAGAGCTGAATAGCTTTTAGGAAGACTGGAACACATGGTTGCATCATAGCTGGCTGGCCCTGCTGGCAAGAGACTCATAGAAGGGCTATGCTGATGCACTGGCAAAAAAAAGCAGGGAAGAGCACATGTGGGATTTTAAAAATTAGCTTGGAGTCTATATACCTGGACTCTTACCTCAAGAATACCCTGGCCCTCCAACTTAAGGATAAAGTGGGAATGGCCCTGGCTGGGTGGCTCAAATGGTTGGAGTGTCATTCCATACACCAAAACGTTGCAGGTTCAATCCTGGTCAGGGCACATATGTAGGTTGTGGGTTTGATCCCTGGTTGGGGTGCATACAGGAGGCAACTGACTGATGTTTTTCTCTGACATTGATATTTCTCTTTCTCTCTCCCTCCCCTCCAACCCTTCCTCTCTCCCTCTAAAAAAAAAAAAAAAAAAAAAAGGAAAATCAATAAACATATCCTTGGGTGAGTATTAAAAAAAAAAAAAAAAGAATAAAGTAGAAAGAAAGGGAGATTGTGTAAACAGGATGCCTCATTTTGTGCATTTAAAAATAAGACTCAAGAGTCTCATTCTGAAACATCAAGTTCAAGCCCATGCCATGAGCTAAAGTCCCACCTCTAGTTTTATATAATACAGAGCTGAGCGCAGGCACTTTGGGAGATGGGGAAATCAGGCCAGATCCAAGAAAAACAAACACACACACACTACTATCTGCATCTCCCACTCAGTCCATAGCAAAGAAAAACCTGCTCAGAAATAATTTCTCCAGGCAAACAGAACTCAATTACTAAAGAAAATATGCCCCAATGAGGGCTCGTGCTTTAACAAGTTGAACAGCATCAAATTAAGCTGAACTCCAAGTTTTTCTAATTGGCAGTTTCATCGATTTCTAAGTTTTCATTTCTTACTTTCAAAAATCAAAATGACTCTGCCTAAAATTAAAAAACAGATATGCTTTATCACCCACTCTAAAATAAGAATTCTCCAAATATTCACCTACATATCTTCTATATAATTAAACAAACCTCTCATATGGCACAAAAGTGGAAGCCATTACTATTTAAAGTACTATCAACAGATCCCTTACTAATTCCTCTTAACAGCCTGGCTTTTGCTACTCCCGCTAGAAGCTCCGTCCCAGAATCCCTCTGCTATCAGACAGAGGGCAACTACTTGATCCCAGCCACCAAGTCGGGTCACTCTGGGGAAAGGAGTGACTTACCTGTTCCTCCGACAGTTGGGATATGTGATTCACAGCAGCATAGGACTCAATTTTGGGGTTAAAGTGGTTGATGATGGCTCTGAAACAAAGAATTAACATTAAGATAGCACCAGATGTAAGAAAAGGATAAATGAGTTAAAAACAAGTATTGCGTACTCTCTGATTTAGAGTATGAGAGCATGGGAGTAATTGTCAGACGGTAGCTGTCCTTCTACTGAACGTGGTATCACATGGGGGTGAACTGATAACTCTGAAGTGGGAGAAGTTTAATAATTTATTAGAGACAATAGAATTAAGCATCTCTGCTTTGCAAATGAACTAGAGAAAACCTCACAACCAAACAAAAAACAAAACCAAGCCTCCTTCAAGACGAGAAACAGGACCCAGTAGGCTGTCCACTAGGGGGCCCCTGGTGCGTCAGTCGGAATGAAAGGAGTTCGCTCTGCTCTGATGAGGGAGAACGGGGCACTCAGAAAGCGGAACCTACATGCACACTACATACAGTCTCTGAAGCAGCTGAGTTTTATCAAAGCCTAAAATCAGTCTTCATGTGTTAGGTAATATTTCAAATCAAAATTTTATTTCCAGCCAATGAAACTGAAATCTGAGTGTCATTTTCAAACACTCCCTTTTCCTTCATTCCCTCACAATCAAGGTCACCAAGTGTTACCAAACCAACTAGTTACAAATCTCTAAAATCTGAAGTAAATACATTTCTCTGAAATCAATGTCTTGGAATAGGTCCTTGTCATTTCTTGTCTGGTATAGCAGAAAAAAACACAGGTTTCAGATCAGAGTTTAGTATGAGTCCATATTGATAAAAAAAGAAATGACTAAATGGGAGAAGAAACAAATTTCTCCAACAGAACAATTTCAAATAATATATGTAGATACTCTCCTCTTCAGGAGGTGGGGTTTAGTTCCCATTCCCACTGAGGGTAGCTTAGATTAGTAACTTATTTCCAAAGAACAGAGTAGCAAAAGGGCAAACCAGTAACTTTACAGTTAAAAACCTTGAAGAACACCACCTTAACCAAACGAGGACAGTGATGCCACCAGTGATGGCATGTCCTGTAGCTGTCCAATAACCCCTCCTATGATCTGATGAGAAGGGCACCTCACTTCTGCTGTGTGCTTCCACAAACCCACAACCCTGAATCGTATCCCGGAGGAGAAAGAGGACGTTAATGAATAAACTGGTGAAATAAAACATAAAATATGGAGTTTAGTTAATAGTCATGTATCGATGCCAGTTTCCTTTGGTTCACAGGCCGGTGCTAACCCACTGAGCCACACCAGTCAGGGCTCAATGCCAGTTTCTTAGTGTTGAGGAATGTACCATGGAGATGTAAAAACAGGATAATTAGGTTGAGGGACATATTTTGCAATTTTTTCTGTAATTCTAAAATTATTCCAAGATAAAAAGTTTATTAAAATGTGTGTGTGATAGCACAATAAAAATCAATGTTTTACTCTAACTTACTGATTGTAAAGAATTACAGAGGCTTTAATATAATACAGGTAATAAAAGTATAAACCAGAAACTTCACAAAAACATGAATTGGAATCCTATTTTGACCACTTATTACTCTGAATGATTTTGGGGAAGCTATATGTCTCATCAGAGGGGGAAAAAAATGGGAATAATAATACTTCTCTTAGCACTTAGCACAGTACCTAGGAATAGTACATTGTAGGCGTACAATAAATGTTTGTTTAAAGAATGACTAAATCTTAGAGGATTCTTGCAACATTTATATAATAAAGCAACGTCAAACACCTAGCATAATTTCTGGCACACAGCTGGTGCTCAATAAATATTCAATGAATGAATAAATTAAATACGACAGAAACAGGTCAGGAGCCCCACCTATGCTTTATGCTGCAGAGCATATATGCTAATATTGTTTGGCGGTGGGTATGACAGATTTGCCACTCTGGGAATTTATATCTGGTTTTTCTTGGGGTGGAGGGGGATATATATTTGGAATGAAGATAAAATCATCCTCCAACCTTCTCTATGACATTCTCGTCTCAGAGCTTCGGATCTCAGCAGAGATCAAGGTCTTCAACCACATAAGCTGAGGGACTTTTAGAAACCTGAGAAATGTGGAACAGTCTAAATCCAGTTAGTAATCTCTAACTCAGTACCCACAAAGGGCATAGAGCATATGTCTCTGCTTTACTTTTCTTCCTGGAGATGCCAGGTTCAGGGCATTAGGCCTAGGAGGTAAGAAAAATAGCCTGACACTGGCTGTTCTCCCTTCAGGCTCTTTAGCAAGGCATTTGAGAGAGGGCTTGGGAGCTTCATACTGTTGAAATAGAAACATATCCTAAGATAGCAAAGAGATGACAAAACACTGAAACGAGGTTAAGTCAACCCACACTGAGTGACACATGCCTCTGCAATGACTAAAATACTTAGTTTCTCCTTCCCCAGGAAGTTTGGAGACTACTAGGGCTCACCTAAGTTATGATTTCATGCTGCCCCTAGACTGGGACTTATGTCTGACTAGTTTTCAGTGGAAGAAAGATGATGTACCAGATTTATGAATGAGGTAAGAGTCTCTCTCTCTCTCTTTTTTTTTTAGCTTTCCTTCCCACAGATGTCACCTCCAAAAGGATTTACTACCATCTCTCCTGAACATTGGGGGCAGAAGTGGCAAGGGGTGGGGGAAGCTTCTCCTGAAAGATTCTAACAGTAGCTCCGATTGTAAAGACTTACAGAACCATTTAATCTAATACAGGTAAAAAAATTTTAAACCAGAAACTCCTCTCATTTTTACTGATCAAAACCTGACAGAGAGCAACTGTCCAGTGCTGAAGTCTAAAATTGAGTGTTCTAGCAAGGAAGAAATAGCAATTTTTTTTAATATGAAAAGATGAATGAGCAGAATATGAGTTTAAGTCCCTCCTACCCATTTTATCCAAACCCTGCCCCTACAAAAAGGGTAAGTTCAGAGAAGGTGAGTATTAGAAGCAGGACCAAAGTTCCTTGTTTCTGAGTAGCCTGGTACAAGATAAACTTCAGAAAAGGTAGCTGAAGAGACCAGAAAGGAGCCTCACATGAGCAGAGGGCTAGGGTAGGCTATATCAGGGCACCCCCATTAAATTCCTATTGAATTGTTATGAATACTGTATTTTGCGACGTATCATGCACGCCTACATTTTTGGCTCAAATTTTGAGGAAAAATAATCTTTTGTTTTAATTTTATAATTCAATTATTTATTTGTTTATATTTACTTGGCTTCTTTTGGATTATAAAGGAATTTTAGCATTTATTTTTTAACATATTATGGTACAAGGAATTTTATGTAACAAATAATTACAAAACATAAGGACAGATACAAGGTATTTCAGGTACTACCCATGTATAATGCACATCCTTATTTTTCCCTCAAAAATTTGGGCAAATATGTGCACATTATACATGATGAAATTCGTTATTTGTTCCTCAGCCCCCAATTCATATGTTGAAGCCATAATCTCCAGTGAGATTGTATTTGCAGAGAGGGCCTTTACTGAAGTAATTAAGATTAAATGAGGTCATAAGGGCTGGGCACTGATCCAACATAATTAGTGTCCTTATAAGAAGAGATAACAGAGAGATTACTTGATCCCTCTGTCTACGATGTAAAGACACAGCCAAAAGGTGGCTGGCTGTCTGTAAGTTAGGAAGATTCCTCACCAGAAACTGACCCTGCTGAACTTTGATCTAAGATTTCTAGCCTCCAGAAGTGTAAAAAACTGTATTTGTTTTTGAAGCTGCCTAGCCTATCGTATTTTCTTATGGCAGCTGAGAAAACTAATACATGGATGTTCTGCTCTCCACAGGGACCCCGGCATCGAGGTAACACAGACCACAGGCCACAGTCATTCTTTATTTAGCAAAGTAGTAAAATGGATAAAGTTAGCTTCTCATTACACAGGTGGCCTTCTCTTTTTGTACCCTTTACCTTGCTGATTATTGTTTCCTTCTTTTCTAGAAGAGGATCATTCTGAGTTTCCTATCTTACAAAGTACCAACCACAAATGCCACAAATGTAGCAACATGGGTTACCAGCTTTCAGACAGATTGGACTTGGCCTTTTAGCCTTTACTAAAGTGAGGAACACAGACTTTAGTAAAGAAAGATTTTGCAGTTTTTTCATGGCCAGTGCCATAAAGAAGACCGTGCGCGCGCGCGCGCTCTCTCTCTCTCTCTCTCTCTCTCTCAACAGAGACAATGTTCAGAAAGGATAGCAGCGTAGCCAATACCATACATGGCAAAGAAAGAGTGCCCCAGCAGGTACTCTATACCCATTAGCAGTCAATCCTCATTCCTCCTCTAACCCTCCTCTCAGCCCCAAGCAACCACTAGTCTACTTTCTCTATATGTAATAATTTATTGGGTTGGCTAAAAAGTCCGTTTAGTTTTTTCCATAAGACACATTTTTCATTTTCACCAATAACTTTATTGATTAGGATATTTTGTATATGTTGGCTACTCTGCTATTGGCTTCTAGTGGGCAGAGACCAGGGATGCTGTTTAACATCTTCCAGTGCATAAGACAGCCCAACAGCAAACAATTACTTGGCCAAAATGTCAATAGTACTAAGAAACTTCGCAAATCACTTTTCACACATTTAATCAGTCACAGAACCTTCTCCATATGCTGCCCAAATATTTTTTTGCATTTCAGTTGCATTTTTACCTTTCTTTAAATAATAAAGCATAACACGCCAAATATGTTGCATATCTTCTTCCATCTTCAATAGTAAAATGGCTGCACAAAAATTTACCAATTTTGACAAGTTTTTTTTTTAATGCATGCTGATATGACAGCTGTCACAATAACTAAACGGTTTCAAATGAAGTTAAAGATAACTAAGCACTGCTAGAGCCATCATACGGAAAAAACTAGTTTCTGGCCAACCCAGTACCTATTTTGGACCTGTCCTATAAATGAAATCATACAATAATATGTGGCTTCTTTCTCTTAATATTCTTAAGGTTCATCCATGTTATAACATTTATCAGCACTTTATTCCTTTTTAGGACTAAATAATATTCTAGTATAGCTATACCACATTTTGTTTATCCTTTCTTCAGTTTATATATCCTTCAGTTATCCATTTATGGACATGTGGGTTGTTTCTACTTTTTGGCTATTATGGATAATGCGCCTATGGATATTTGTGTACAAGTTTTTTGGTAAACAATATTTTCATTCTTTTGGCTATAGACCTAGGAGTAGAATTTCTGAGTCTTATGATGATTCTTTAGGTTCACAGGCCAGCACTCAATCCACTGACCCACACCAGCCAGGGCTTGGTGATTCTTTGTATTAACATTTGAGAACAGCCAAATCATTTTCCAAAGTAGCCATACCATTTTACAATCCCACCAGCAATGTATGAGAATTCTAATTTCTCCGTGTCCTTGCCAACACTTGTTACTGTCTTTTTGATTATTGCTATCCGAGTGGGTGTGAAGTGGTATCACATTGGGGTTCTTTATCAGATATATGATATGCAAATATTGTCTTCCATTCTGTGGGTTTCCTTTTCACTTTCTTGATGGTACCGTTTGCATCACAAAATTTTTCTAACTTGGCCTACTTTTTTTCTTTGTCACTTTGTGCTTTTGGTATCTTATCCAAGAATCATTGCCTATTCCAGGGTTGTGACTATAAAATAAAACAATGATTGTACATGTTAAATGGGTGAATTATAATATGAATAAAGTTTTTAAAAAAAAGATTAATATTAAGGTCTCTGCCTCCAGCAGTTCTTGAGAAAGCTGCCTTCCCCAGAAACGAATTCCACTAGAATTCGCAGATCCCAGGGTGTTTCACTTACCAAGGTAACTTTCCTAGAGCTTGCATTGGTTAGCAATGCTGGTGGCAGCGGGAAAAGCAGCTCATAACAGATAAGAGTTTGAGGAGCTGCTGGAAAAGCCTCTGTGGTGCAGTGCCACAGAGATGGCAGAGATATGAGACAGACTGGTAGCAGAAGCCATGTGTACAGGGAGGACCAGCCCTGCCTGGAGAGAAGAACAGTTCAACTTCTGGTCATACCCATCATATCATTAGATTAAAAGGTCTGCATTTGGCAAATGATGTCAACTTTTGGCTGTTGAACAAAGAACTCCTTGGAATCAAACATTGGGGGTAGACTGGTGGAGGAGAAGGAAGGTTTCCATATTTTTAACACCCTTGACCATTTCTTTTAAAAAGAAATGGCTGGAACTGCCCACATTATTCAGAGAAAGCCATCCATCCAGGACTATGAAGACAGTTTAAAGAAATAAGGTCCAAGGAAAGGGAAAGAAGTGTGGAGGTAGCACTTGGTGGAAAAAGGGAATATAATTTCTAACCAATCTTCTAGCTTTCCTCAAATTGGAACATTTTCCTCAAACTGAAACTAAATGTTCCATGAAAGCATGGATCAAATTTATTTTGCTCACCAATATATTTCCAGGCCTTTAGCAAAATGCCTGGCACACTGAGCGATTCGATTTTAAAAACCAAATGAATAAATAATAAATGAAATCCTAAGGTTTCTCACTACAAGCAAGGAGGTCTGTGATCTCCAGCTAGTCTCCAAAAATGTGAAAGTAACAGTAAAAATGTTTTATCCCCACCCTACGTGAAAAGATAGCTCAGACATGAACAGCTGTCCTCCAAAGAAGGAACTAAAGTTATCACCAAAGACAGTAGTAAAACTTTCTCATCTTCTTAAGTCATATCAGGAGGTCAGAGAAAAGCTTTCTGGGATTTCCTATTAAAGTAAACTAGTATCGTCTAAAAAATAAGCCTAAGTTTTTATTTGTTTATTTGGGGGTGGAATGTGGGAGAGCAATAGGGAAGTGTGCTATACTCTGGTACTTGGTCTCCTAGAGCTACTGAATTAGCCCATAGTAGAAAGGAAAAAGGAAAAGACAAAGTCACAGTCAAGGGAAATTATGAAAGCTAGCCACAGTGAGGGATGGCCCTGCACCCAAAGCTCCTTTAAGGGCATGTATCTGGGCCACCCTCCAAGCAACTGTCAATTCCTGACTGCTAAAGGCAGGAGTCACTTATACAAACTGAAGCAAAATGAAGTGGACAGATGGAATGGCAAGGATGAACTGGGGATTTCTTGGTCCATTTTTAACTTATTTTTCTCTGACTCATGATTCTGCAAAGAACTTTTCTTTTCCCTAGTGCTGGGTGGATAATGGCTGAGACACAGAGTTAATGCCCATCTTACCCAAGAAGTGCATGGAAATGTTACCTTAACAGTGTAGGCAATGTAGCTTAAGAGAAAATGTGGATTCTTCTTCATATCCAATATGAATCTAAAGCAAGCCCTCCAAAGATGTAATTTCTCACAATACCAGCCATCTCACACAGATGGGGTGGGAGGCATCTAAGGTCTTTTATGAAACGGTAATAGTTTCACCTAGGAACCCGGACCATGGTGATTGTTTCTTGAGTGAGCTATCTGACGGAAGTAAGCTGTCTCTGAAAGCTGCTATGTAAATCTTTCATGCAGGCCCTGGCTGGGTAGCTCAGTTGGTTAGAGCACGGTCCCAATGTGTTAAGGTTGCAGATTCGATTCCCACCAGGGCACATAACAAGACTTAACCAAAGAATCCATAAGTAAATGAACAACAAATTGATGTTTCTCTCCCCCCAATACTTCCTCTCTAAAATTAATAAACTTTAAAAGATATTTAAAGATAAACAAGCAAAAGCTGTTTACAGAAAAAGTTTCTGTAGCTCTTATTCCAAAGGAGGAAACATAACTGGTATACTTAACATGGTGCATACTGGAAAGATTCCTAAAAGTTTCATCCTAAAATTATTCCTATAAGACTACTAGATTTACATTAAAGAGAGTATAGGTTAACATCCGAAGTCTGATAAAAATAAATCTGGATCTCAAGCCTCAAACTCATAAGAGCTATAGTCCTGTATTTTTAAATACTAAACATGTTCAACTAGATGTCATGCCTTTGTTTACATGGTTTTCCTCATATAGAGCACTTTTTTTTTCACCACTAAAAAGCCTATGTCTTATTTTTCCTTGACGACCCAGTTAAAATACCATTGCTTCCCTGAACAACATGGTATACATAATGTAAAAAGCAAGGCTTTAGAGACAGTAAACCTGAGTTAAAATCTTGATTACTGCACTTTTAGGCTGTGTGTTCATGAGCAAGAGATCAACCTGAGTACTAGTTTCTTCATCTGTTCGGATTTCCATTCCAAAGCGTTCCTCTGTGTTTTCCTATATTTATACCATCTAAGGTGACCTAAAGGGGACCTTCCCCTTCCTCCCCACAAGCAGCTTTCCTTTTCCTAGACCCAAAAGAGCAGTCCAGTGTCTCAGATATCTGGGATTAAAGACAAGAAAGCCATCACATTTATAATTGCTTCTACCTGGGAAACCTTCAAATATACATGTAAAAGACTGACTTTCAAGAAGGGATGAAGGCAGGACTAAGTGATATGTGGCAGTGTTTGAAATGGTTCATCTGAGGTTCAGTTATTTAATTTCAAACTAACATTTCTTTTCATCTTCAGAATTGCCTCACATACTTCCATTTCATGCAGTAATAAGTTTCCTTCGTCATGGAGTCTACGCATCTTCAGCCCATCCAATTCAACAACAACAAAAAAAGCAATTTCCCTTGATGCCTGTTAACAGCAGTGCATTACAAGCCTCAGAGACTCTGCTAATTAACATTAAACAAAATAAAACCTCAAATAAGAATTACCTTCTAACCTTTTCACTTTGAAACTATCTAGTCAAAACTTCAGTGACTGACCTGTTAGGGTTATTCCTCTAACTTATCCCCTATGTACCAGGTCTTAACCCTTTTATGCCAATTACTCCCTTCCTTATACTGCTGTTCCTGTGGCCATGATTATCTTTAGGAACAGAGACACAAAAATAGAGCCCTACTATAGAAGCCATTTGACAACCATCAGGAAGAATGAGCTACTGGCCAGTATATCCAGTTGCTTGCTTTACCCAATGATTTAACTATGTAAATTGGCCCAGTTACTAAAGAGAACTTGATTTATTTGTGAACACAGAAATACTGCTTGAAAGGAGTAAAACAGAGAATGGATATCACTGATTGCACCATAGTAATCCTCCAATTTTTAACCTGGGGAATGATGTGAGTCAGCATTTCTCTCAATTTCTAGGAGAGAAACACGCCGCACCAGGTAAATTATTCACCTTACTGGATGACATTTTCATCCAGGCTCTGCATTGGACAAATATGAACACTCAGAATTCTTTAACTGAAGGGAAACAGGAAAGAGTTAATGTATGTGGAATCTACATGCACACAGCCTGAGGGGTAGTCACCTCATTTTCCGAAGCTGTGTGCATGACTATGCATTTTGGCAGTTTGAGCTTTCTACTTTGATGCATGACTTTGTCCAATGTAGGTTTCCACCTCATCACCTGCTGGAAATTGGGCAATTGGTTATAGCTACTTTGCTTGAAAAATGAGCTAATTTCTAGTTACTGTGGCCCCAAACCGTAGATTTAAGCCAAGAAAGATGCCATGAGCTTTACACTTTGGCTAAATTATCTCCTCTAGCACTGCCAAAGAGAAGAATGGAATTCCTTCCTGTTTTAGATACCAACCTGATATTTTTTCACAGTTTATACAATCACAATGAATGTAAATGGAGAAGAATGAACCATAAGAGTTGAAGGAACCACAAAAGTCAAATGGACTACCTACCTTTCCATAAAAGACATCACTTAATCTATTCCCCTTAGAAATGTCCACTTTTTATTAAAACTTTCTCTAAATAAATGAACAGAGACTCCAAAAGTTTCCTAGGAATAAAAAACCTACAAGATTAGCCTATATCCATGTTCAGATCCCATTACTCTACGCTTCAGCTCCCCCTACCCTGTCTCTAGTGGCAGGCCAGGAGTTGGTGGCAGAGCTCCCGGGAGTGCAGAAGGCAAACCTCTGACAGCCTGTGCAATTAGTTTGGCCCTGGATTTCCTATCTCTAGAAGCAAGGCCTCTCTAAACTCTCAGAAGTTTCTAGTGAATACAAAAGAACAAAATGGGCCGTGTGAATATGTCTATTAATAGATTTCCTGCCCCACTTCAGGATACAAAAAAAAAATCCTAGCACATACTTGGGAGGACTTCTCAGGCAGTAGAGATAAACTCAAAACCCCAAGAAGTGATCTAATTTTAATTAATGGTGAACATTTCAAAAGCTTTTTAAAAACTGGCGTGAGCCAAAAACCTGAAATATGTTAACTAAATCTCATTCCCATGAGCCCAATTAATCAATTTATTATAAGACATTTAACTTTGAGTAAGAGGACAAAAAAAATCAGCAACTGGTTAACTTAGGCTTCTTTTCCTTTCACTTCAAAATTAGAGGGGAATTATTTTAGTGGATCATATGCTGGGCTGGAGAGAGAGGGAAATTTTCTGTGGATCCCATACAAGTTAGAGAAAAAAGGTAAACAGATCCCAAACTAATTAGAAGAGCTGTGCATACACCTCAGCGGTGGCGAGGGAGGACTGGGGATCTCATGTGGACAGAGGAAAAAGGCTGTCAATATTCTGAGTGGTACAGTGTGGGCCATATGGACACCATACTAGACTGGAGTAGTCCTGATGTTCATGCACAGGAGAGAGGGGATGGTAGACATATGGATCACATACCAGTTTTCAAGTCCTCCAAGTAAAGAATGAAATTAAAAGACATGGAAAGAGGTTTATACTCCATCCCAGGGGTACCTTTTGGAACTCCTCAGGAAAAGCAATCAGTGAGTCTGCCAAAGTAATTAAGCAAGCAAACATTTACCATAAAGCCCACATCAGTTAAGTGAACAGAGATGAATCTTATTACAGTGCACTGTCAGCTCTGAGCCTGCAGTCCTAAGCACTGAGAGGTGGCGTTACTCGGCCCTGCCTGCTTACTCATCCTCTGTGACAGAGACCTTCACCCTTCGTGTCAGCTCTAAAAAAGCAGGATGCTTTCACCTGCTCCGGCAGTGACTGATGTTGTCTTCAGAGAGGCCCTAGCACCAGTGGCTTCCTATAAGAAGCCTGAGTATAAATAGTAGTGGGGGAAGAGATGTGGCTGGCTAGAGAAAGGATCCTGGAGAGGTAGAGGTACGACAAAAAGCAAGGAAACTGGGTAACAGTTCAATTAGTAAAGTAAGGAAACTGGGATAGGTTAGTATAACAAGAAGTAAATGAAGAATAGATAAGCTGCTCAAAGTATTGAATCATTCTGCTTAGGTGAAGTGGATAGTTATCTTTCTCAGTGATTAGGGAAAAGCTTAAAACTTCATTGCAATATACTTTCTCCACAGGGGGAAAAATACTACTGAGGCATGTTGTTTTTCCAATGTTAATGGCAACCTCAATATCAGCTTATTAATAAGTTAGCTCCAAAGCTAAAGGGTCAGATTTTCTTAACAACCCAATCAGTATCTATTATTGAATAAAATGCACTGTTTGCTAGTGAAACGGGTATTTATCAATTATCCTAAGATTTACAGCTGGCACCTTGCACAACTTTTGGCTCTATTTCTTTCTGAAAATAATCATGAGACAAAATGAAAGCCTCAACCTGGCCCTGGCTGGTGTGGCTCAGTGGACTGTGTGCTGGCCTGCGAACCAAAAGGTTGCTGGTTCAATTCCCTGTCAGGGCACATGCCTGGGTTGTAGGCCAGGTTCCCAGTAGGGGGTGCGTGAGACGCACCCACACATTGATGTTTCTCTCCCTTCTCCCTTCCTTCCTCTCTCATTAATAATAAATAAATAAAATCTTAAAAAAACAAAATGAAAGCCCCAAATTGATGAAATGGCAGCCTACCAAGTCAGAATCCTTAAAAGAGGAAGACAGTAGGAATGCCTGTGGAGACAAATTAAACAATCATATATCATTTTAAAAACTCATCAGAGGCCATGTGTCTATCACTTGTAGGAATAGATAAGAGTAGACAGGAAAGTAGGTAAGGCCCCTATGTTCAGAAACCAATAAATCTCTAACTCAGAGAGAGAAGATCTTAAAGACATTGCTGGGAGACAGACATGATCAGCCAATTAAAGAAATGACATGGAATGGGCTTGTGACTGAAATTGATGGAGGTCTCATAGCACATGCATGTGCAGGGGCACTCATACATTTGAGCTTCTCTCTAGGCCTAGAACAAGAGCAAAGAACTGTGGCAGAAAATAATTTACCACCACAATTTCGACCACAGTATTTTGTTTGCAACAGGGCCTGCAGTTTCCTTACTTTCAAAGGCAGTGGGAGGTGGAAGAAGGTGGGGAAACTAGATGACTACTATTCAGAACCAAGCAGTGCTGCCCAGGAGAGGCCTTAATGGGAGGATAAATTTGGGGCCTGATTCTTTGACAGCACCTCCAGTGATAGCTAGTAAAGCAGGGGGTGAGAGCCAGCTCCAAACATTCATCATAATAGTGCAACAAGATGGAAGTCTTTGGGGGAAAGTCTATGAAATTCTGGAGTAAAAAAAAAATGAAAAGCCTATGTGTGGGGTAAGGTGGTTGGCTCTGCCAGAGGATCTCTATGGGAGGCCTGGGTATAATTGTTTTATGTTCATGAAGAAGTTATTAGCTTAAAAAACAAACAAACAAAAAAAAGTTATTAGCTGTTTTCTCTCCAATATACCAGGAATAGTGGTAAGTTTTTCCCTTCCTGAAAAGGTGACACTGCCAAAAGGAGAAATTTAGTCTTAAAGTGATTACAGAACTTTATCCTATATGCACTATTTTAGAAAGACAGAACTTCTGTATCTTCTCCTCCCTTATTCTGCAAATTGATTGATTTCTCATGTAATGAAGGAATACCCTGTCCCTAGATGAGAGTTTTATGGTTTCTGATGCTAAGGGTTTGCTAGTATAGCCACTGACTCTTGATAGTTCAGTTTGTTTGACAAACATCTGAATACCTACTATGTGCAGGTACTATGCTATGAAATGGGGGAAGCAAACGAAATTTGATCTGAAATAGCAAGGAATATATAGATCAGTAGAAAAGACAATACTATAGACAGATAATTTTATTACGATGTGCTAAGTGCTGGACAAAGAACAGACAAGTGGTATCATGGAAGCACAAAGGGGGCGCAGTATTTTGTCCAAGCTGGGGGCTTAGGAAAGGCATCCTAAAGGATATGGTGCTTGAATAAAGTCTTGAAATATGAGTTAATTTAATTAGGTCATGAAAGGTGAGTATACTCTGGCACATATTCTTATAGGGATGGAGACTAATAACCAATTTTTACTAAATCAGACTACAGAAAGCTTACTAGTTAAATTAGGTTCATCCACTCAAAAACCAACCCGCCAAATTTTTCCAGTAAACCAATGAGAAAAGTTATAGTTTCCTTTCCCACTGTCTTGTTTTAATACTTTTCCAGCTAGGGAGTAGCAGGGTACCTCTGTGAAAGCCACAGACTGCTGAGGTCCTATTTGTTCAGTACTGACTCAAAGATGCTCATGGATATAGGCTATGGCAGGTTCTGTACCTCCTCTCACCTAAAATTAAATGTAAACATAAAGCAGTTATCTAAGCTGAAGGCAGGCCTCTAGTCTCATATGGGAATGAATGGATCTCAGCTGTGCTGTGCCCGCCCTCTGCAGTGTGTCAGTATCCAGCTGGCGATGCAGCTGCTTCACTTAAAGCCATACTGAAGCCTCTAGTCTCTGATCTCCACCAAACCACACTGAACAGAATAAATGGCTCTGCTTTGCAGCTGCCTGTTAATTATAACAGTTTCCTTGGTTCTCTTTTGGCTTCTAAGATAATAATGTACATTTGGGAAGGCCGTCAGTAAGAAATACATGAGAGGAACTTTAACCTCATAAACAGCCTGAAAAAAGACCTCACTGCCAAAAGCAGTAAGGCATATATATAAACATCTAAACAATAGCATGTGAAATAGCATCAGAACACACATTCCTTCAGCAGGGCCTCTAGCTTACAGAAATGACAGCAACCCATCACTCAGCCAATGAGAGGTTTTTTTTAAGGCATCCTTATAAAATCATCTTTAAAGTTCAGTAGATCTGCAAGATAAAAATAGCATTAATTACCTTGACTTGTTACTTTAAAAAGGAGGAAAAACAATGCATAATATTATCAATAATTCACTTAAAAGTGGCTTTAGTTGTCTCAAAGCCCCATTTCAGATAATGAAAACCTTTTGGCTGTCCTCTTGTTGCCTTAGAAGGAATTAGAAGTCAGTAAATTCTATTGTGTCAGGATAAACAATTCAGCTCATTGAGTAAGGGGGCTCTTTTGATTATTCCAAAGCATACTTCCTGGCTATACTAAATTAATTCAGGAGCTGCCAAGACTGTATTTCCTGTTGTCTATTAAGATCTGAAACAGTCTTTTATAATGGGGCTCCACAGACACATTAGAGAGCACAATCAGAAGGGGAACCCTACAAGCACTTAGGCATCTCAATATCTACCTCCTTAGCTTAAGCCCTCAGATCAGTTAATGATTCTGGAAGACAGTGGTTGTGATTTAGGTTAAGGCCTTGGAAGATGACACCATTCATTCCAGCCATCCACTCCTTCTTTTATTGTACTATATTACACTGTGCTAGGGCCTTAATAATAGAAGTAAAAAAATAACAACAACATGGTTGCTCTCCTTAGGAGCTCACCATCTAGTGATGGACAGACAAATAAATGAGCATACCACAATGTGACAAGTGCTTTAGGAGAGAAATGTATGAAGTTCTGTGGTAATACAGGTGGGGATCATTCTGCTTCAAAGAATCCAGAAAGCTTTCAAGGAAGGTGACATCTGAGCAAGATTTTGAAGCAAAAACGGAATTTTGCTAGGTAAAAAGAGGAAGGAGAAGACATTCTAGGTAAAATATGTGCAGAGGTATGACATTTGAGACTCTGTGGCCAACTCTAATTTAGCTAGATCTTAACGCAGGTGGGAGAGTGATAGTAAATAAAGCTAGTTATGAAGGTAGGCTGAGGTAAAGGTGTCATTTGAAGTTTGGACACTCGTTTGGGGAACTGGATATTTGGGTCTCTGAAAAGGGCCAATGGGTGGGCTATAACTCTGCTTGTGCTTCTCACGATTTGTCCTGTTTTCATCTTTCCAGCATGAGCTCTGGAAGCCTAGCTGGGGGCAGTGCCCGTTCACAGAGATTCACTGCTAACCTTGGACTGAAAGTCTGAGGTTACTCCTGTTGGAGGAGTGTTGCTGAGGTGGCTGGGATGCCTAGGCAATGGTTCCTGCCACTTCAGGTTGTGACAAGAAGAGCCATGGTCCCTTCTCTCTGGCGGCTATGGGTTTTGCTGACACAAAGGATGCCCTTTATCTGATGTTGGCCAGATCCTAAGAACTTACATCTTTCTCCCATTAGCCAGTGTAAGCAGCTGTCAACTTATTAGAGAAAAAAAAAAATGTCTAAATATGTAGGGGCTCTGAAATAATCAATTAGCTTTCACTTCTTTATTTTGTCTTAAACAAGTATTTGGTTTTATCAAAAAGATTCCTATAAAATATATTAAAGCAAATAAAGTAGAAAAAAAAGAAGTTTGGACAATTACCCTATCCCTATCAATGATGGGGAATCACACAAGATTTAAAACCTGGTGATTTTCTGAATGAAATATTTCAGACATAGAAAAAGATTTAGAAAAGATTATATTGAATGTTTGTATACTTAATATCTAACTTAAGAAAGCATGACAAGTACCTTTTAAGCCCTCCACATATCTCTTTTTGATTGCATATGTCCCTTTCTTCCCAGAAGCAGATATTCTCTTGATTTTGGTATTTATCATTCCTGTATACAGCTTTATTCTTTTTACTAAATAATGTATTATTATTTTTATGTTTTTAAACTTTTTGTGCATATTATCTTACATTCTGCAACTTACTTTTTATTCAATATTATATTTGTGAGATTTTTCTTGATTTTTGTAATCCAACTTCAGTGTTGTATAATATTCCATTGTATAAAAATAAAAATATACCAAAGTCCATTATGTTGACTGCAGGTGGTTTCCCATTTTCTTGGTATTAAAGACAATATTGAATAAATGTTCTTATTTATATATCCTTGTATTCATGTGGGAAAGTGTCTCAAGGAAATATACCTATGGATTAAATTACTGTGTCATAAGGCTTGGGCAACTTGGACTTTACTAGATATTGCCTAATAGCCCACAAAATGATGGTACCAACATATACTCTTCACCAGCAATATAAAGATCTGGGCTTCCGAAACTCAACTCCAGTGACTGAATAAACTGAATAGAGGCTGCTGTAAGGGAAAGACTGAAGGTAGAGAGCAGTTAGGAGGCTCTTGTAATATGAGACTTTATGAGGCCTTGAACTAAAATGAGGGTTGTACTAAAGGAGAAGAATTTACTTGAGAAATATTTAGGAGTTAAAGCTGAAAGAACCTACCAACTGGGTGAAGAAAAGAGAAGGCTCAAAAGCAACTCTGAGATTTCTACTTTTACTTTATGCAACTGAACAGATGATGACATAGGAGGAGATGGTTTTTAAATTGTGGGGTGAGGGCAATAGGCATATTCTTTGGAATGTTAGTTTGAGGTACCTGTGGGACCTCTAGGTAGGGGATGAAGTTCAAGAGGCAAGCCATGCTGGTAGTAAAAAGCTGTGATGCTTGTTAACCTAGGGAGTGACAAAGAATCAGACATGCAGGCTCAAAACAGTTGAGAAAAAAAAATAAAGAGAATAGCACTTCCTTTTGGTTAACACTAGTGTCTCTATTTCAGGAAAAAAAGTCAGTTATATGCCCCATAATACAAGGGAGGTACCCTCCTCCCTTAAACTAACTCTCTATATGACTTTCCACCTGTCAAGACTGAAACCTTCAGCCTAAGATGGGACGAACAGTGATGAAAGAAGACCGCTTCATAACACTAGACCTCAAAGAGCTACCAAGCTGTGCTTTAAATGTTATTATCAAAGGGGAGATGACCTGACATCCCGTTTGACAAAGGAAATAAGACCTCGCTCCTTTGAGTGTTGTCTACTCAGGTACACTTAAGCAATTCTGTAATTTGCTGTGCTTTGAACTCCTTGTTAATCCAGATGTATGGAAAGGTGCCTTTTAAGCAAGAAGGAAGTATTTACTGAAAAGTTATGATGAATACTTCTTCATTCTCTGCCTAATTTGAACAAAGTGTGAATAGAAGCTCAGGAAGTAGGGTAACAGTTGTGATCCAGCAGTCTCATCCTAATGGAATACAGGAACAGTTGGGACTCTACTGTACCACCCAAGTCAAGCCTGTTTTCCAGCAGTAACTGACCTTGGAAAACCCAGGCGTAAAAACCCAGAGTTATATTCTAATAAAACAATGTGTTGGTCTCTCCATTTTTAGAAAGAAAGTAGAGATATTAGAAACCAGGCTAAATTGCCATACTTCAAACCCCAAGGCAAGTTAAGGAGTCAGCTGTCTTTGTTCCCTGTCCTACAGTGTAGGATGGTAATGTTAGTCAATCCATCATGTTTAATCTTCCAGACCTATAGACACTGTTCTAATAGACACTTAGCCACATGTGACTGCTGAGCACTTGACATGTGGTTAGTGCAACTAAGGAACTAAATTTTTATTTTAATCAGTTTAAACCAAAAAACTAAAGGAGTATAAAATATGATTCCACTAAATACAACTGTGTTTTGGAAGCTACCATTTCACTTCAAGCACTGTTTTGTATCAAATATTACTGCTGTATTACAGTGCACGTCATGAATGTGTGTTATTTCCAGTGCTACACATCACCAGTCTATTTGATTTCAATGAATTGATTCAGTTCAAATAACTTTCTATATACAGATGTAATGTATTTAATACTTCATGCAGACAGTATGAGTTACAGCAGGGTTTCTTAACCTCAGCACTATTGACCTTTTGGGCTAGATAATTTGTTGTGAGAGGCTGTCCTGGGCACTGCAGAATGTGTAGCAGCACTCCTTGGGTTTACCTACTAGATGCCAGTAGCACTCCTCAACTCATCCCCAAGTTCTGATCATGGAAACATGCCAAATATACCCTGGCGGGAGAAACTGCTGAGTTACAGTAATACCTACATAAATTCAAATTGGTATTTAGAGTAAAATAATTATTTTTAAATTATGTTTCTAGTTTTAAAAAGTAAATGTGAACAGATTTTTAAGTTTAAAATAAAGGCATACTACTGATGAAGAATTGAGTAGAGATGCAAATGATAATACTACGTTGAAGCAGTAAAGAAAAAATGAGACTGAAAGAAGGTATGCTGCTAGTTTCATGATAAATGGCAGCTGCAGTTTGCTTTAGCAAGGCAAAATGAAAAAGCTGTTTGTTGTGTAAAAAACTTTTCAGGATAATAAAGTATACACTATTAAGAAATGTAAGAAAATATAAACTAAGTAAGTTTCTTCCTAACATTAAAACATTAAAAACAAATTGACAAAATAGGCTATCGAAAATCAGAATTATACATCCAACAGAAAAAATGTTACTCATTTTTAACAGGATCTGAGCTTGTTTCTTTGGCTATCACACCATATTTTACATTGAAATACAGTAAAATAAATTGTTATTTCAATTATGGACATTTTGTCAGAAAATTATAAGGAAAAAACTAAAAAACCACTTTATAAAAAGTGAAAGATCTTCAATTAAACCATCAAACAATTGCTTGTAAAATATAAGACATTTCTAATGATATAAAAGATCAATTGATTCAAAATGTTTTAAATGATAAGTACTTTGCTTTAGATTTAGAAGATACTGCTGAGTTAATACTTTGGGTACATTTTGTCTCTAACAACTCCCAAATATACAAAGAAATTTGTCAACTTATAGTCTAAAAGCCTGAATTTGTGGCATGAATATTATAAAATCTTCTACGTCTGTCAATGAAGAATTTGACTAGATATTTTGTAAAATTCCATCACATGGATGGTGCTCCAACTATGATAAATCACCTCCAGGTTTAATGGATTTAAAACATTTAAAACAAGACTGAAGTTTCCCTTCTGCTTCATTCTCCTGCATGGTACATATTACAAATATTTGTGCAATATTCTGAAGCAGTCTCTCTAAGTGTCATAGATACAGTTGCTAAAGTAATTTAGTCTATACCTGCAAAAGCTGTGAACATTGCCCCGACTTATGTGGCACATGCCTGGGTTGCGACCAGGCTCCTGGTTGCAGGCGTGGAAGGGGCAACCCATTGGTGTCTCTTGCACATGGATGTTTTGCTCCCTCTCTCTCTCTTCTCCTCTCTCTAAAAATATATAAAATCTACTCATCAACATGGACAACAGTGTGGTAACTGCAGGGGGGAGGGAGTATAAGGGGGTTAAATGCTAATGGAAAAAATTTATTTATTTTTTTTCTTTTCTTTTATTTTTTATTTTTTTTTCTCTATGTGGGATGGTTGGTCTTGAGCCTGCAGGGAGCAAGCTGGCCCCAGACTTCTCCAAGTCCACATTTCTTTGCCTCCAATTCTTACGTGTCCAAAGACAGGGAATCAAAGACACGCCTTTGTAGGAGGATGCTAATGGAAAAAATTTAAAGAAAGAAAAAGAAAATCTTAAAAAATAAAAAAAATAACTTTTTACTAATGAGTTAAATTTGAAGCTCTAAGAAAAGGATTATTTTGTGGCCTATCTGACCAGGTATTTACGTTAAAATTAAAATTTTTTATAATAATAATAATTAACATTTTTCTAATGTGAATCAATACATACATTTTAATAAATTTGAAAATTTTATTCAAGATAAATTTGAAAAATGCTTTGTTGATGTTGATAAACTTAGATTTGCCCTAACAATTTATGCCATACCCCTTTCAATTTGGTGTTAACACAAGAGTTATTAAATGTCCTTAAACTGGACAGATGTTGCTTTGAAGTAAAAGGAATTCTAAAAAAGAACCACTTTTATCAATGTGGATCCTAATGTTAAAGGGATATTATTTTTAGGTACCCAATTCAGTTACTGGAAAACTTTTAAGTATGTTTGGAACAACTTGGGTATATAATTATTTTTTTCAACTGCAAATTTTCTGAGATCAAATGAAAATAAATCCCTAATATTCTGATAATTTTTTAAAAAAATAGATGTTGAATTCTGCATCTCCCAAATGACTGGTAAACAAAACCCCAAAACAAAGCATACTTCCCCATGTACACATTATCTCTGGAAAAATTTACAAAAAAGTAGCATGGGGAAGGGGATTTTTTAAAAGATTTTCTTTATTTTATTTTTAGAGAGAGAGGAAGGGAGAGAAACATTGATGTGCTAGAGAGATATCAATCAGTTGCCTCTCTTACACCCCAAACTGGGGACCTGGCCTGCAACCCAAGCATGTGCCCTGACTGGGAATTGAACCCATGATCCTTTGGTTCTCAGGCTGGCACCCAATCCACTGAGCCACACCAACCAGGGCAGAAAGGGAATTCTTGCTCTAGCAGAAAGTTCTTGCTTAAAAGATCATACAAAACGAAGAACATCAGCCTTAACTAAAGTCAAGGCCCTAAGACTGTACTGGGCAAATGTCCTCAACAAACATGTTTGTTTTAGTGTTTAAAGTAGACTCCTCCTTCCTAAAGTGACTTCTGTGACAATACAGGAGAGAGGGAACATTTCAGAAACTCTCCAGCAGCAAATTATGAGTGGTCATCTCCTGGAGCTTTTCAAAGGAACTATAATAGGAACATGTCTATCCTGGTCACATTCTACCTCAGGTACAACAAGATGCACCATGGCCTTCAGATGTCCTTCCGGTCTTAACTGCATTGGCACTCTACCCTATGAAGTCTTGCTGTGTTGTACTCTCAATGTAGGTCGGGAGCTAAGGGCACAGGGTTGGTACACGAGAAATACATAAGTAATTACTGGCTAATTAAGAGTTAGCTAAGATGGACCTGCATTTCCCAGCTGGATTAAATGCTATGTGTCTACTATGTATAGTCAGTAAATTTCACTTAAAATCCCTTCTAGGTGGAAGGGGCATAAAAATACAGGATTAAGATATGACACACTGCTGACATAAGCCCTTAACACATAATGTTTCATTATCACCTATTTATCCAGTCAAAATTTTTAAATGTCATCTTGTAATTACTCTCCCTACTGAACGTGTCATTTTTTTTAACAAGGTTAATTATAGCTTTTTAATTACTACTTGTTAGACCCTGCAAGTATTAGTGATCATGTTAAGTCAGAAAAAGAAAATCGTAAAGATCCAAGATGGCGGAGGGGTAAGTGGAAGCTACACTGACCTCTTCCCAGGACCAAACTGGAATTACAGCTAAATTGTAGAGAAATCATCCTGAATAACCAACTGAACACTAGCTGGAGAGAAGCCTTATAACCAAGGATAGACAGAAGAAACCACTTCACCACAGCATGCTGGTAGGGAGTGTGGTAGACGTACAAGAGAACTGGCTGAGCTCCCATGGGCAGCAGCTGAAGTTACAGAGGACTATTTCAGTGGCTGGGGGGTTCCCCTGGGAAGTAAGGGGTCTGAACCCCTAGTTGGGTTCCCCTGCCTACAGTACCAGAGCCAGAAAGGAACCCAGATAACATTAAGCTTTGAAAAGCAGGTTTTATGTCTGCCAGGGAGAGAAGGCTGGAGACACAGAGAGCCTCTTTAAAGGGCCAATGCACAAAATTTGGTCAGTATCCACTTACCCTATGGTCCAGCAGAGGGAGGGCAGTGGACTAGAGACTATTGAGGATAGTCTGAGGTTGGTGGCTCTAGGAACAGAACTGAAGAAACAGCTGCCTGGATCCCTGTGCTGAGTCATTCCCCATACTGCAGAAGCCATCTTTTTCAGGCAGAGCAGTCCCCTCCAGGTGGCATCAGCCTGAGGGGAAGCAATAGCCCTACCCACAGGAATCACTCTGCCCCACCCTGTGGTGCTTAAGTCTGGCTAATTATAGCGAGAAGCTACATCATTGATTAGTTTAACAACTAAGGGGGAAAATGCAAAGAAGTAGCCAAAATGGGAAAACAAAGAAAAAGACCCCAAGAGAATTCTCCAGAAGAAGAACTAGATGAAATGGAGGCAAACAATTTATCAGATAATGAGTTTAGAGTAATGATTATAAAGATACTCAAAAGCATGAAAAAAGACAGAGAAACCATAAAAGGGGGCCAGTCAGAAATAAAGAATGCAATATCTGAAATAATACACTGGAAAGAATAAACAGCAGATTAGATGAAGCAGAGGTTTGAATCAGTGATTTGGAAGACAAGGCAGAAAAAACAACCAGGCAGAGCAGCAAAAATAATAAAGAATTTTTAAAAATGAAGAGAATATAAGAAACGTTTTGGACAACATGAAGCATAGCAAAATCCACACCATGGGACTACCAGAAGGAGAAGAGAGCAAGCAAGGGATTGAAAACCCATTTGAAGGAATAATGACTGAAAACTTCCCTAATCTGATGATGAAAAAGACACACAAGTTCAGGAAGCTCAGGGAATCCTAAACAAGTTGGACCCAAAGAGGCCTGCACTGAGACACATCATAATTAGAATGACAAGGCTCAAAGACAAGGAGAGAATGCTAAAAGCCACAAGAGAAAAAGCAGGTAATTACATAAAAGGGAGCGCAAATTAGATTGTCATCAGATTACTTAATAGAAAGATTTCAGGCCAGGAGGGAGTAGCATGAAATATTCAAGGTGATGAAAAGCAAGGATCTACAGCCAAGGCTACTTTACCCAGCAAGGCTATCATTCAAAATCAAAGGAGAAATAAGGGGTTTCCCAGACAAGGAAAGAGCCAAAGGAGTTTGTTAACATCAAACCAGTACTGCAAAAAATGTTAAAAGGCTTGCTTGAAGAAGAAAAAGAGAAAGAAAAGAAGCAGAGGAAAATAGTTTAATAATAAAATGGCACTAAATACATATCTATCAATAATCACCTTAAATGTAAATGGCCTAAATGCTACAACCAAAAGACAAAGGGTAGCTGAATGGATAAGAAAACAAGACCCATATACACATGCTGCCTCCAAGAGACCCACCTCAGGTTGAAAGATACACATAGACTAAAAGTAAAGGGATAGAGAAAGACATTTCACATGAAGGGGAATAAAAGCTGAGATAGCAGTACTTACATCTGATAGAATAGGATTTAAAACCAAGGCTATATTAAGAGACAAAGAAAGACACTACATAATGATAAAGGGAATGATCCAACAAGAAGATATAACCCTAGTAAAAGTTTACACACACAACATAGGAGCACTGAGTATGTGAAGGAAATCTTGATGGACACAAAGGGAGAGATCAATAGAAATACAGTCATAGTTGGATTTTAACACACCCCTGATTCAATGGATAGATCATCCAGACAGAAAATCAACAAGGAGACAACAGCCTTAAACAACACACTAGATCAAATGGATTTAATTGATATCTTCAGAGCATTTCACTCCAAAGCAGGAGAATATACATATTTTTCAAGTGCACATGAAACATTTTCTAAGATAGACCACATATTAGGACACAAAACAAGTCTCAATAAATTTCAGAAGACTGAAACCATATCGGGCATGTTCGTTGACCACAATGCTATGAAACTAGAAATAAATCACAAGAACAACACTGAAATGCATGCAAAGACAGGGAAACTAAATCACATGTTATTAAACAATGAAATGGGTCAACAATGAGATCAATGAAGAAATAAAAAGATACCTTCAAACAAATGAAACTGAGTATACAACAATCCACAATCTCTAGGACACTGGAAAAGCAATCCTAAGAGGGAAATTCACAGCGATACAGGCCTATCTCAAAAAAGAAAAAAAAAGCTCAAATAAGCAGTCTAACTTCATACTTACTACTAACTTCATACTTGAAAAAGAACAAAGCCCAAGGTGAGCAGAAGGAGGGAAATAATAAAGATCAGAGCAGAAAGAAACAAAATGGAGTCTACAAAAATGATACAAAAGATAAATGAATCCAAAGCTGGTTCTTTGAAAAGATAAACAAGATTGACAAGACTTTAACCAAAATTCATCAAGGAAAAAAAAGAGAAAGAACCCAAATAAATAAAATCAGAAATGAAAGAGGAGAAATAACAACTTGACACCAAAGGAATACAAAGCATTGTAAGAAAATATTATGAACTATATGCCAAAACTGGACAACCTGGATGAAATAGATAAATTCCTAGAAACATATGCTCTTCCAAAACTAAATCAGGAAGAATGAGAGAATCTGAATAGACAGATTGCCTGTAGTGAAACTGAAGCAGTAATCAAAAAACTACCAAAAAAACAAAAGCTTTGGACTGTATGGCACCACAGGTGAATTTTACCAAACATTCCGAGAAGTAACACCTCTCCTTCTCAAACTGTTTCATACAATTCAAGACGACAGAAGACTCACAAACTCATTTTATGAGATGAGCATTATCCTAATTCCAAAACCAGATACACTACAAAGAAAAAAATTTATAGGCCAATATCTCTGATGAACATAGACACTAAAATTTTTAACAAAATATAAGCAAACCAAATATAGCAAAGCATCAAAGATCATACACCACAATCAAGTGGGATTTAGTCCAGCAATGCAAGGTTGGAACAACATTTGCAAGTGAATAAATGTGATACACCAGATGTATCGCACTTATTGTTTGCTTCCTGAAAACATACAAAATGAATGATAAAAACCACATGATCATATGAATAGATGCAGAAAAAGCATTTGATAAAATTCAACATCCATTTACAATAAAAACTCAATAAAGTGGGACTAGAGGGAACATACCTAAACATAATAAAGGATATACATGACAAACTCACTATTAGCATCATACTCAATAGGCAAAAACTACAAGCGTTCCCCCTAAGATCGGGAACAAGACAGGGATGTCTGCTTTCACTTCTCTTATTCAACACAGTACTGGAAGTCCTAGCCTCAGCAATCAGACAAGCAGAAGAAATAAAAGGCATTCAAATTGGAAAGGAAGAAGTAAAACTGTCATTATTTGCAGATGACATGATACTGTACATAGAGAACCCCAAAGATTCCACCAAGAAACTATTAGAGCTGATAAATAAATTCAACAAAGTAGCAGGACACAAAATGAATATCCAGAAATCAGTTGCATTTTTATATGCCAATAACGAACTAGCAGAAAGGGAAATAAAGAAAACAATCCAATTCACAATTGCTACAAAAAGAATAAAATACCTAGGAATAAGTTTAACCAACAATGTAAAAGACCTGTATTTGGAAAATTTTAAGACACTGAAGAAAGAAATCAAGGAAGACACAAATAAGTGGAAGCACATACCTTGTTCATGGGTAGGAAGAATTAACATCATTAAAATGTCCATACTACCCAAAGCAATCTATAGATTTAATGCAATTCCTATCAAGAGTCCAGTGACTTATTTCACAGAACTAGAACAAATATTTCAAAAATTTATATGGATTCACAGAAGGTCCCACATAGCAACAGTGATCCTGAGAAAGATAAACAAAGTTGGAGAAATCACGCTACCTAATATCAAACTATACTAAAAGGTCACAGTAATCAAAACAGTATGATGCTGATATAAAAACAGAGACTTAGATCAATGGAACAGAATAGAGAGCCCAGAAATAAACCCACACCTTTATAGTCAATTGCTATTCAACAGAGGAAGCAAACACATACAGTGGGCTACAGATAGTTTATTCAATAAATGGTTTTGGGAAAATTAGACAGATATATGCAGAAAAAAGAAATTAGGCCACCTTCTTTCACCACACACAAGAATAAATTCAAAATGGATCAAAGACTTAAATGTTAGATCTGAAACCATAAAAATTGTAGAAGAAATCATAGCAAAATCTTGGACATTGCTTGTAGCAATATTTTATCAGATATCGCTCCCCAGGCAAGGGAAACAAAATAATAAATAAACAAATGAGACTACATCAAACTAAAAAGTTTTTGCACAGCAAAGGAAACCGTGAGCAAAATAAAAAAACAACCCACAGAATGGGAGAACATATTCACTGATATTCCTGATAGAGGGTTAATATCCAAAATTTATAAAGAACTTACAAAACTCAACACCAAAAAACCCCTAAAACAACCCAATTAAAAAATGTGCACAGGACCTGAATAGACACTTCTGGAAAGACATCATACAGATGGGCATATGAGAAAATGCCCAACGTCACTAGTCACCAGAGAAATGCAAATAAAACCACAATAGATATCATCTCACACCGGTCAAAATAGCTATCATCAATAAATCAGCAAACAACAAGTCCTGAAGAGGATGTAAAGAAAGGGGAACCCTTCTGCACTGTTGGTGGAAATGCAGACTGTGCAGCCAATCTGGAAAGAAGTATGGAGAGACCTCAAAAAATTAAAAATGGATCTGCCTCTTGACCCAGTAATCCCAATTCTGGGACTATATCCAAAGGAACCTAAAACACTAATTCAAAAGAACATAAGTAACGCTACGTTCACTGCAGCATTATTTACAATCACCAGGATATGGAAGCAGTCCAAGTGTCCATCAGTACATGAGTGGATAAAACAACTACGGGACATTTACACAATGGAATACTACTTAGCCATAAAATAGAAGAAAATTTTACTCTTCGTGACAGTATAGACAGACCTGGAGAACATTATGCTAAGTGAAATAAGCCAGTCAGAGAAAGATAAATACCATATGATTTCACTCATACGTGGAATCTAATGAACAAACTGAACTAACAATGAAAATGGGGACAGGCACATAGATGGAGAGCAGGAAGACAGCTAGTGGAGTGGGGGAGGTGAAGGGGTGGTGAGATTGAGCAAAAAGGGAAAAGGACTCATGGACATGGATAACAATGTGATGATTGCTGGGGAGAGGGGTGTTTAAGGGGACTAAATGGTAATGGAAAAACGAATACAATAGAGATTAAATTTTAAAAAAGAGAGAGAGAACTATAAGCCAGTTGATGCAGATGGCTATTTGAGAAAGTCCCATTTCTGATTAATTTAACTCAACCCTGAACAAAATGATGAGTGTCACTCTAACAGCAGACTTCATCTAGTATGTTTGCATTATTTATCACACTAGAAGGAGAAGGGAGAGATTTTTGTAAATAGGCATACAAATCAATATGAGGTTTTAACAGATGGAAACTTGGTTGGGAGCCACAGCAGCCCCTTCAGGTCCCGTGCTGAAAATCATTCAGCTGAAAACACTGAATGGACCCAGAGATATTTGCTTGGCAAGTCACTTGGAGAATCAGCATCTTGCTAAATGTAATCTGCCCAGTCTTGGTCAGAATAATAGTCACGCATCTGCTCAGGGTAGTCAGGAGTTAGCACACTAAGCCACACCAACAGAGCTATACTGTATATTATTGCTGCAAGGAGTGCAATCCACCAGCACATAATTTGCCCCACTGAGATATTTTTAGAGATATTGAATAGATATTGAATGGTTTGGCATTCAGGGAGATGCTTCTAGTTGAACAAAAGAAGCAAGCACTATACACACAATTTAAATCATTGGAGACAAGGGGGAGAGGGGCAAAGAGGCTCAACAGCTATCAGCATTGGTTTAGCACTTGTGGTTCACCTATCCCTGAGTCCCTGACATTGTGCAAACCTGCCTTAGATACCCATAGTGACCAAACTTTTTGTTCCAGTCCAAATGCAGAAAGGTATAGAAGATGTCTCTGAAGTTAGCTCTGGAACACAATTATCCCTAACACTCTTTTGTGTCTTATTACAATTCAACATTGGGAGGGCCCAGACAGAAGAAACAAACACATCTTTAAAACAAAAACAATCCACAGAACCTCAAAAAATTGGATTCAAGCCTAAAATTGGGGAACTGATCCTCTTGTCTATGTTCAATGGCTATCAACAAGGCCTAAGAGCTACTTACCTGTGATTTCCTTCTTAAAATGACCCTCTCACCTATATACAGGTTTATATAACACTGACACCGAAGGAAAACCACCAGCACCCACCCTCCCATTTCTGCTTCCACTCGAAAACAAAAAACAAAAAACAAAACCCTTGGAATTTGCAAGCAATATGAGAAAAGCTAAATCCTCCAACTCTAGCTCCTGTTACTCAAAATGTGGTCACATATAAAGCAGAGCAGTGATGGTCAAAAGTTGAATTTCCTGTCCTTCCCTATGAAGACCTATTTTCTCCTCCTACTTTTTAAATTAAGGTAAAATTCACATACAGGAAAATTTACCATTTTTGGTGTATAGTCTACAAGTTTTGAAAAATGCATACAGTCATATAATCAACACCACAATCAGGATACAGAATAGTTCTGTTATTCATAAAGTTCCCCTGTGCCCCTCCTTTCAACTCTAGCCCCTGGCTGATCTGAATTCTGTCACTACAATTTTGCCACTTCCAGAATGTCATATACATAGAATCATACACTACGTAGCCTGCCTGGTCTCTTTCATACTGCATAAGGCAATTGAATTCATCCATGTTGTTGCATATATCAGTAGTTTGCTCCATTTTATTGCTAAGTAGTATTTCATTATATTGGGTGTACCAGGGTTTGCTTATTCATTTCTCCATTGAGGGTCATCTGGTTGTTTCCAGTTTTGACAGAATGTACAGATAAAGCTGCTGTAAACATTTGTTCAACCCAAGTTTTCATTTCACTTGGGTAAGTACCTAGGAATAGACTGTTGGAAGATCTACATTTTAGAGTATGTGCCTGGTTCTACCTGTGCTATTCCTATACAATAGTTATATACTTTCCCAATGGAATAGCTGTGATACTATTTCTGTGATGCTTCTCTCCCTGGTCCATCTATATCATTTCTGTGCCCTCCTGGGTATAAGGAACATCTTCAAATCATTATCACTTATGAACTTCATTAACACTCTGTTTACTTTCAGCCCTAAATCATTAATAAAAATGTTAAATATGCCCAATTTCCTCAGTACCCTGCAGCATCCTAGAAAACACTCATTCCCAACCCACACACACACACTATCATTTAGTTTATACTTGATTTACAGCACACATTGTATCAGTAGTTTCTCCTCTATATTCTTAACCAATTTTCAATCAAGCCAAGAATTTTCAGTATATCACCTTTAATAACCACAGGAAAACCAAACAGAGCTTTCCTCAATTCATTTGCAATTAGTATACTTGCTGCATACACAGATACAGACAAGGACCAACAGAGAATAAACTCAGAAAATTTGAGGTGTTACTCTCTAACATAAGCCTAAAAGCAACATAGGGCTTTGTCCTCCTAGAACAGTGTCCCATTCTAAAAACAGCCTTTGAAATAAATGCTGTATTAATTAAACTAGAGAAGAGAAAAAAAATTCCAGCATAATTAACATACAAAGCAACACTATGGCCTAATTAATCACCATGAAGAGCAATCGAATAAAATACTATGCATTTTTATGGAGCAATTTAATCTGGCAAGTAATTAATCACAGAAACACTAAGCAAAACAAATGGATTTCCCTTTAAGGAAGTCACATTTATCATCTGTAATGTATCCCAAACTCTAATTTGTTATCCCGACTAAAAATTGTCCAGGAGACAATGAATTGTCAGCCTTAGTAGAACACTGATTTCTGGCGAAAAAAGAACATTGAGCTTTTCAAATCAAATTACAATCCCTGAACAACCAAAGAGCTATAAGGAGTAAGGGGCAGAGGTACATGGCAATAAGCATGGAGGTCTTAACCTCAAGAGTTTTAAATCTGGGTCAATTTAGTCAAGTCCATAGATAATTACTAAATGACTCATGAAAAATAAACACAGCATTAGGAGTGACAACTATAGGTGATAGATATTATCAAAACCCCAAAGGGAGGACCCTCCATAACTACAACAGAGGTAAACAGCTTTTGATCTCCAGAAGAAGCAAGAGGGGACACATTGCAATATAGTGAAATTTAACTCAAGAAAATGTATCTCCTTTACTCCTTTTCTCTTTTCTTCATCTTTAAACAATGACCCACTATCCCTGAGCCCCATTAGCTTTACCACTGTGAAGAATGTCAATGGGCTGATTTTCTAAATATATTTTATTGATTATGCTATTACAGTTGTCCCAATTTTTCCTCCTTTGCCCGCTATACCCAGCATCCTACATTCCCTCTGGTGATACCCTCCCGCCCCTACTCAGTTCATGTTCCTGGGTCATGCATGTAAGTTCTTTGGCTTCTCCATTTCCTATACTGCTCTTAATATCCCCCTGCCTATTCTGTACCAACCAATTTGTACTTCTTAATCCTAGCACCCTTTCCCTCATTCTCCTCCTTTCCCCTCCCAACTAGATAACCCTCCGAATGATCTCCATATCTATGATTCTGTTTCTGTTCTGCTTGTTTGCTCAGTTTGTGTTTTAGATTCAATTTCTGACAGTTGTGAATTTACTGCCGTTTTAATGTTCATAGTTTTGATCTTCTTCTCTTTCTTAAATAAGTCCCTTGAATATTTTATCTAATAATGGCTTGGTGATGATGCACTCCTTTAGCTTTACCTTGTCTGGGAAGCACTTTATCTGCCTTTCCATTCTAAATGATATTTATGCTGGATAGAGTAATCTACGTTGTAAGTTCTTACTTTTTCATCACTTTGAATATTTCCTGCTAGTCCTTTCTAGCCTGCAAAGTTTCTTTTGAGAAATCAGCTGACACTCTGATGGAATTCCTTTGTAGGTACTATCTGCTTTTCTCTGGCTGCTTTTAAGATTCTCTCTTTATCTTTAACCTTTGGCATTTTAATTGTGGTGCGTCTTGCTGTGGCCCTCTGTATCCATGTTGTTTGGGACTCTCTGTGCTTTCTGGACTTGTATGCCTATTTCCCTCACCAAATTAGGGAAGTTTTGGAATTTCAATGTTTTTCAAATAAGTTTTCAATTTCTTGCTCTTTCTCTTCTCCTTCTGGCACTCCTATGATTAGAATGTTGGTACTTTTGAAGTTGTCCCAGAGGCTCCTTACCTTATCCTTGTTGGGGTTTTCTTGGGGATTCTTTTTTCTTCCTGCTGTTCTGATTGAATTTTTTTCTTCCTTCTGTTCCAAATCATTGATTTGACTCTTGTCTTCATCCATTCTGTTGTTTCCCTGTAAATTTTTCTTTATTTCGCTTAGTGTAAACTTTATTTCTGCCATTAAACTACCAATGAGTTCCTTGAGCATCCTAACAACCAGTGTTTTGAACTCTGCATCTGATAAACTGCCTATCTCCAATTTGTTTAGTTCTTTTTCTGGAGTTTTGTTCTATACCAAATACAAACTGGTAGTCACAAAATAGTCATAGGGATGTAAAATACAGCATAGGGAATTAGTCAATAATATTGTAATAACTATGTATGATTCCACGTGGGTACTGAAGATACTGCAGAGAATACTTTGTAAAGTATATGATTATCTAACTACTATGTTGCACACCTGAAACTAATACAAAATAATATTGAATGTAAACTGTAATTGAAAAATAAAATTAAAGAAAAAGAGAAGTGCCTAATTCCATGGAAAACAAGGGTTATGAGGGAAGTTTTGGGGATGATGAAAATATTCTATGTCTTAATCTGGGTGACAATTAAATAGTTACAATGTTGTTCAATTACATACCTAAGATATTGCACATTTTACCAAATATAATAGTTCAATTAAAAAGAAACAATCCTAGCTGGTGTGGCTCATCGGATTGAGCACTGGCCTGTGAACCAAAGGGTTGCTAGACTGATTCCCAGTGTAGGGCACATGCTTAGGTTGCAGGCCAGGTCCCCAGCAGGGGGCGCATGAGATGCAACCATACATTCATGTTTCTCTCCCCCACTCTCCCCCTTCCCTTCTCTACAATAAACAAACAAACAAACAAATAAATAAATATCTTTAAAAAAACAAATATAGGGTTTTAGTGCATTGGTAACATTCTATTTCTTCAGGTGAGTGGTTCACAGGTTCATTTAAGGATCAAGCTTTATTATGAATAAATATTAATATTTAGCACTCTTTAGAATTTATCAAATAGTTCATATTTTTTAAATAGGAAATTAGTTCAGATTAAATGGCCAAAAGGAACAGACTTTTTTAATTTTAATTTTTAAAAAGATTTTATTTCTTTATTTTAGAGGGGAAGAGAAGGAGCAAGAGGGAGAGAAACAACAATATGTAGTTGCCTCCCATGTACCCCCTTCTGGGGATCTGGCCCACAACCTAGGCATGTGCCCTGACTGGGAATCGAACCAGGTGACCCCTTGGTTCAGTACTCAATCCACTGAGCCACACCAGCCAGGGCTAATCCATCCTATCTAAATCCTATCTGGTAAATTATCCCATAAGAAAGGTAAGGTACAGACAAAATCATGTCCTGTCTCTTTTACCCAGAATGAATTCCAACTACAGATGGCTTTTCCTCCTGCCTTTTCAGAGTTGTCACCAAGATGAATGCAGAAGAGAGACCAATGAGAACCAACCGTCTCTGGAGCTTCCTTGAGATTGAGAATTTTCATCATATGAAAACAGTGTCAAATGAGAGACAGATTAATGTTCTTTGGTGTACAGGGTAGTGAAAATGCATCAGCACACCCTGTGTTTGACATCCCACTCAAATGTTATTGGTTTTAAAATAAATTATATAGAAACCCATCAGAACAAAAAAAATCTCATTAAACCTCTTACAACAGGAGCTCACTTTGCTAAAGCATGCACAATATCTGGGCTCCAGGGAGAAATGTAAAATCAAGGTAGAATTAATCAAAACCTACATAAAAAAGAACAGCAAAAGACGTTTTAAGAAGAAAATCTTTCCTCAGTGTTAGAAATTCCTGAAGTCTGATCACTGAGTGCATAATTTTGCTTATTATTATCTTCCACTATGTAACACTATATTTATAATTAGGCTGATACCACAGAAAAATGACAGTAAAATGCAGACACAATTCATTTAACAATTAATCTACTGGAGCTAAAAATTCTTACCATGTCATTAATTGCCTGCTTAAAACGCTGCCTCAGTTTTAGTTCTAGATTATCACACACCTTCTTTAAAAACCCAGGGGAAATGTGATGCACAAGGCAAGGCTTGTTTAGGGGAGAAATAGCAGGCAGCAGTGAGCTTCATGTTTTTCCCTCCCAATGGACCCCAACTTAGAAAAGCCTTCAGTATGCCCACCAAGCTTACTGCTGATTAAAAGAGAAAACAGTAAAGAGCATCTTCTGTCTCGGTAAAGCTCACCCATCCACCCATACCCCAAACTGCCTTTTTATTGTTCTTTAACTGTCAGTTCTCTCTAATTTATTAATATAAGAACTAATGCTTGCTGTGATCTTTTTTCTTTTCTTTCTTCTTCTTTTTAAAAATATTTCAATTGGTAAACCCCTCTGCAGGGGTTTTCGGAGAGTAGGAGGATAGAGAAAGATTTGAACCACTCTATGAAGGTTGTCGTCTCTGATTTCTCTATAAAAAGATTTTATTTTTCTAGTCCAGCCCTGGCTGATGATTCTCCACCCACAGTTTTTTCTTCGCAAATTTATTCTTTACAAAGAGCTTTGCAGTTGATTCTTTGGGAATTTTTTTCAGTTTTCAAGTCCATTTTATATAATAGCAGCAAGCCAAAACCCAGAAAGGGGACAGATTACCTCCAAATCATCCACCAAATAAGTAGCAGAGTCAGGATTAGATCAAAGCATCTAGACAAAAATTTAGAAGCATATTTATCAAAAATGCTGATGATACAAAGCTGCAAAGGAAAACCAATACATAAAATGACATAATCAAGTCTCAAAAAATATCCTAATAAACTAGAATGATGGGTTTCAATGAACAAGATACATTTAATAAGGATACAGAGTTTCATTTAGAGTAGTTTAAAGAAGAAAAATTAACTGGAGATGTTCAGGAGATTCAAAACAGTAATAGTAGGTATTTCTGAATGGTGAAAATTTTTTATCCTCACCCGAGGACATGCCCATTGATTTTAGAGAGAGGGGAAGGGAAGCAGAGAGAGAAGGAGAAAAACATCAATGGGAGAGAAACACTGATTGGTTGCCTCTTGTATGAACATACACTGGGACCGAATCCACAACTCAGGCACATGGCCTGAATAGGAATCGATCCTATGACCTCCTTCTTTACAGGACGATGCTCTAACCACTTGAGACACATGGGCCAAAGCTGAATAGTGAAATTTTAGATGACCTTACTTTACTTTATCTTTGTACTTTTCTGCATTGTTTAAAATTTCTATGATAAGCAAGTAGCATTAAAACAAAACAAACTAGCACAAAGTAAAACATCAATGCTAACTAAATAATAACAGGATGGGAAAGAGTTAGGTGGAGAGCAGGTCACTCTAAGCAGATTTCAAAATTTTAGTAGGGCCTAAGCTTGTTATAAAGCAACAATGCAAGGGCTCGAGAGCCTATTTAAAGAAATAATGGGGACCAAAAACTTCCCTAACGTGGTGAAGGAAAAAGACACACAAGTCTAGGATGCAGAGAGTTCCCAGCAGGATGTACCCAAAGAGGCCCACTCCAAAACACATAAATAAAATGGCAAAAGATAAAGGTAAAGAGAGAACCTTAAAAGCCACAAGAGGAAGACAGTTACCTACAAGAGCATCAATAATTCTGTCAGCTGATTTTTCAACAGAAACATTTCAGGCTGGAAGGGACTTGCATGAATATTCAAAGTGGTTAAAAGCAGGGACTTATAACCAAGACTGCTTCGCCTAGCAAGGTTATAATTTGAATTGGAGGACAAATAAACAGCTTCCCAGACAAGAAATAGCTAAAAAATGTGTTTTACCACTAAACTAATATTACTAGAAATGTTAAAGGTCCTGCAAGAAGGCAAAGGAGGCAGATGAGGAGGAGAAGGAAGAAAAAGAGGAAGAGGAAGAAGATGATGACAGTGACAACAGAGGAACACAGTTAAACGATGACTGACAAAACAGGAACATAGTTTTCTCTCTCACATTGCTATTTTTCTCCCTCTCTTTCTCCCTCGATTCCCCTCTCTCTAAAAATAAATAAATCTCTGGTTGGTGCGGCTCATTGGATTGAGGATTGAGTGCCGGCCTGTGAACCAAAGGGTCACCAGTTCGAATCCCAGCCAGGGCATATGCCTGGGTTGCCGGCCAGGTCCCGAGTAGGGGGCACATGAGTGGCAAACACACACTGATGTTTCTCTCCCTCTCTTTCTCCCTCCATTCCCCCTCTCTCTAAAAATAAATAAATAAATCTTTAATTAAAAAAAAAAAAAAACTCCTAACAAACAAAAGTCCTAGACCAGATGGTTTCACAGATGAATTTTACCAAATATTCAAAGAACTAACACCTAACCTTCTCAAACTATTCCAAAACTTTCAAGAAGAGGGAAGACTCCCAAGTTCATTTTACACAACCAGCATTACCCTAATTCCAAAACCAGATAAAGACTAAAAAGAAAGAAATTTATAGGCTAATATCCCTAATGAGCATAGGTGCTAAAATCCTCAACAAAATACTAGCTAACCAGATCCAGCAATACATTTAAAAGATCACATACCATGAATAAGTGGGAATTATTCCAGTGGTGCAAGGATGGTACAAAATCTGAAAATCAATAAACATAATACACTACATAAACAAAATGAAGAACAAAAACCACATGATCACACTACAGATGCAGAAAAACATTTGATAAAATCCATCAATGGTAAAACCTCTCAGCAAAGTGGGAATAAAAGGAAAATACATCAACATAATGAAAGCCAGGTATGACAAACACACCGCCATTATTATACTCAATGGGCAAAAACTATAAGCATTTCCCTTATGACTGGGAACAAAACAGGATGTCTGCTTTCATCACTCTTATTTAACATAGTTCTAGAAGTACTAGACACAGCAATCAGAGAAGAAGAAATAAAAGGTCTTCAAATTAGAAAAGAGGAAGTAAAACTGTCACTGTTTGCAGATGACATTATACTGTATATAGAGAACCCTAAAGAATCCACAAAAAAACTACTAGAACTGATAAATGAATTCAGTAGTGGCATGACACAAAGTCCAGAAATCAATTGCATTTTTATATATCAATTATGAACTATCAGAAAGGAAAACTAAGAAAACAATCCCATTCATAATTGTTTACCTAAGAATACCTAAGAATAATTTAAACAAGGATGTAAAAGATGTGCTCACAAAATTATAAGACACTGAAGAAAGAAATTGAGGAATATACAAATAACTGGGAGCATATACCATGTTCATGGATAGGAAGAATTAACATCATTAAAATGTCCATACTACCCAAAGCAACCTACAGATTCAATGCAACTCCTATAAAGACACCAATAGCACATTTCACAGAACTAGGAAAAAATACTCCAAAAATTTATATGGAACCAAAAAAGGCCTGGAATAGCCACGGCAATATTGAGAAAGAAAAACAAAATGGGAAGAATCATGCTACCTGACATCAAACTATACTACATGGCCATAGAAATCAAAACAGCATTGTACTGGGCTCTAGCCAGTTGGCTCAGTTGGCTGATGCGTTGTCCCATGCACCCAAAGGTTGCAGGTTCCATCCATAGTTGGGGTGCATGCAGGAGGCAACTAACTGATGTTTCTCTCTCACATCTATGTTTCTTTCTCTCCCTTTCTCTCTCTAAAAATCAATAAAAACATATCCTTGGGGGAGGATTTTTTTTTTAAAGCATAAAAAAACTGTGGCTTACAAATAGACATATAGATCAATGGAATCGAACTGAGCTCAGAAATAAACCCACACCTTTATAGTCAACTAATATATTGACAAGGGAGGCAAAAACATACAATGGGGTAAAGATAGTCTATTCAATTAATGGTTTTGGGAAAGTTGGACAAATACATGCAAAAAAAGTAAAACTAGACCACCTTCTAATGCCATACACAGTAATAAACTCAAAATGGATTAAAGACTTAAATGTTAAACCTGGCTGGTATGGCTCAATGTATTGAGTGCCAGCCTGCAAACCAAAATGTCTCTGGTTTGATTCCCAGTCAGGACACATGCCTGTGTTGCAGGCTGGGTCCCCAGTTTGGGGAGTGTGAGAGGCAACTAATCAATGTATCTTTCACACATTGATGCTTTTCTCCTTCTCTGTCTTTCTCCTTTCCCCTCTCTAAAAGTAAATAACTAATTTTTTTTTTTTTAAAAAGGACTTAAATGTTATACTCAAAGCCATAAAAATCCAAGAAGAAAACACAGGCAGTAAAATCTCAGGCATTTCTTGTAGCAACATTTTTTCTGATATATCACCTCGGGTAAGGGAAACAAAGGAAAAAATAAACAAATGGACCTATATCAAATTAAAAAGTCTTTGCACAGCAAAGGAAACCATCAAAATAAGGAAAAGTGAACAGGAGAACAAATTCGCTGATATATCTGATAATGGTTTAATATCCAAAATTTATAAGGAACTTATAAAACTCAATACCAAAGGAACAAAAGTCCAATTGAAACATGGGCAAAGGACCTGAATTAGACATTTCTCCAAAGAGGACATAGAGGTAGCCAACAGACATATGAAAAAATGCCCAATGTCACTAATCACCAGAGAAACGCAATTTAAAACTACAACGATATGACCTCACACATATGAGAATGGCTATCATCAATAAATCAACAAACAACAAGTGCTGTTGAGGATGTGGAGCAAAGGGAACCCTTGTGCACCATTGGTGGGAATGCAAACTGGTGCAGCTACTGTGGAAAACAGTATGGAGTTACTCAAAAACTTAAAAATGGAACTGCCATATGACCCAGTGATTCCACTTCTGGGAATTTATCTGAAGAAACCCGGAAGACTAATTAAAAAGAATACACACCCCCCTATGTTTATTGCAGCATTATTTACAATAGCCTAGTTCTAGATTTAGCCCAAGTGTCCATCAGTAGATAAATGCATAAAACAGCTATGGTAAATTTACACAATGAAATACTACTCAGTCATAAAAATGAAGGAAATCTTACCCTTTGTGACAACATGGCTGGACCCAGAGAGAATTATTCTAAGTGAAATAAGCCAGTCAGAGAAAGACAAATACCACATGATTTCACTAATATATGAAATCTAATGAACAAAATGAACTAACAAATAAAATAGAGACGGGCTCACAGATGGAGAGCAGGCAGCTGGGGTTGGGGGGGAACGGCTGGGTTGGGAGGGTAGCGGGATTGAGCAGAAAAATCTCAAAAGAAAAAGAAAAACCTCATGGACATGAACAACAGTGTGGTGATTGCCAGGAGGAGGGGAATAAGGGGAAGTGGAGGGAGGTGGAAGAGGATATGGGTGGGATAAATGGTGATGGAAGGAGTGGTGAACACAATACAGTGTACAGATGGTGTGTTGTGGAATTGTGTACTTGAAACCTGTACAGTTTTGTTAACCAGTGTCACTCCAATAAATTCAATAAAAAAATTCAGGCTGCAAATAAAACGTGTCCATATCCTGGGTATTAAGAGTCTCCCTATAATTTAAGCTACTCAAACTATATTTGGATCCAGTACTAGATGTCACTAAATCCAGTAAATATTTACTGAACGTTAATTTGGTACAATTCATACCTTAACACCATACTTAAGGAGTGAAACTGTGAAGGTAAAATATGTCTAAAAACAATCAAAATAGCCAGAGATTTAGAAACTATGTCATATGAAGAACAATTGAGGGAAGAAAGGATGGTTTGCCTATCCAAGGGCAATCGTATACATGCTGGACCTTTGAAGAAGTTCATATGTATACGAGGAAAATTTTGGTGTTGCATCCGAAGGCAGAAATAGAATCAAAAGATTCAGGTTATGAAAAGGAAGATTCTAACATTAGGAAGAGATTCTCTTCACTTAAAAAACTGAATGGAATATAGCCTGAAGTATTAAGCACTATTTTACTAGATGTACAAGTAGAGGCTAATATTACTTAAAAGCTTTGGGAAGGAGACCAGGGTAGATGGTCTCTTAGGTTCTTTCAGCTTTTAAGGTACTGTAATCCAGGCACTGCTAATCTGTAAGATCAAAGTCCAATTTAAAAAAAAAAAAAGAGGAGATATGGTACCTTAGCCATTCTGGTATAAATCTGAGAATTTAGAGTGATTAAGCTTCTATAGAACCAAGAACACCTCCCTTTTTGTTCACAAAAATCCAAGTAAACCTCAAGTTTCATCTGTTGAAAAGATGCCTATTGCTGACAGAATAATACAATATATTACTACCCAATAGTAATGGCTTTTTGATCCCATTAGCAGGAAAACAGTCTACTTGTTCAATATGGTTAGAATACCTAAGTTATGTGATCAGAGTTCTGGCCCGACTTTTGGGAAAGAAATAGAGAGAGAAAACAAGGGATATGATGAAGAACGTCCCATAATTTAAAAAGGCGACTTTATAAAGTACCCTGGATAGGAGATGAAAAATGGAAAAGAATTAAAGACCTTAACTAGCCTGTTGACCCCATTTGTAGGTAGGTTTTCTGTAAGTTACAATTAGAAACCATCAGTTTGTTAACTAAGCCAGGATTACATATCTGCATTTCCTAGCAAGAGTTCCATTAAAAAAAAAAAAAAAAATCAATGTTTTCTCAGGTGAGAGCAAAACTTTTTTTCTTACCTTGGGATCAATAATTAGAGAGCAGTACAACTCTTAAAGGATTAGGGATAGCTGTACCAGCAAAAGCAGGCCGTCTCCATAGAGTCAAAGGATAAGAAGAGCCGGCTGGGAAACAGCAAAGACCCAGGAGTGATAGGCTCTGGACCGCTGTAGACTCTGGCCGTTTCCCACCATCATAGCCCTATTATATAATGAGTCAATTGGAAATATCTTTCTTCCTGACCTTCTAAAACAGAGCAGCAATTCTATGTCTCCTTGACTGCCTCTTGGTTCACAACTCCTAGCATTCAGAAATAGGTGTAAAGATAAGGATGCAGTGACAGGATCAATAAAGAAATGCTCCTAAAACCACAGGTTTCTAAAGAAAGAATCTCAAATCTGTCTCAAACAAAAACACCATACTTCCTCTTATTCATTCTCTTTCTCTCTCCCCCGCAAGGTTTTTGATGCTTCCCTAGATAAACTGGAAATAAGATATGGTAGTTCCTGCTGATTAAAGATCAGCAGAATAAAGGCCATACATTAGATGATTCATCTCGGATACCTGTATAAAAGTTAATGCTAAGGTGAAAACCAAAAGTTAATTTACCACACCATAAAATTATAGGTAGGAGATCCAATTAATTACTAATGGGACAAATGAAAACCAGAGACCAGCATTGCTGTGGAAACACATACTTACAGAAACAAAGAATGTTGTGAGACTGTGGACCTACAGAGAGAGGGAAGAATTTGGTCTGCTGCCACATGGGGCCATTCTTTCACATATGTGGAACCAAGGGCTGGAATATTCTGGAGGAAAATGCCAACCATACATTTCTCCTTCAGTGCTCTCAAAAATTTCATTTGCAACTGTCTGCTCAGAACAAAAACCCTTCCAACTTACTTCAAGGCCCAGGGACTCTTAATTACCTGTAGTGGCCAGGAAACAGCTACTCCATTATCACGGGCTTAGTCACAAAAGCAGTCCCTCCAAGCCACCTCAAAAGGCTCAAGTTGGTAGTACTACTTAGTGTAATCATTAAGAAAGAGAAAAATACCAGTGCAATTAACAAGCAAAAAGATTGATTGTTGGTCAAAACAACACTCAAAGTAAGGTCACCAGATACATTTACGACCTCTCCCAACTAATTCCCAATTACTAGGTTCCTCAAGTTGGCCAGTCACATCCATATAAAACACTAGCTTTTACAAAGGCTGAAGGCCCACACTTAGGAGGCCTCAAATGACACTCTCAGCGCATGCACCGGGAACCCATGAAGGAGATCCTATTTTACAGTCTTGCTTCGGGACAGTGGGCTGGGCTCACTCACTGCTGATTCCTTTTCTCCTAGAAGTTATTCTCCAGAAATAGTCCTTTAACTGAGCTAGTAAAAACAGGCCTCAATCAGCAACCTCTACCCTGCTAGAAGAAAATGAAATGCAAAAGACAAGGCACAGAACAAGAATATCTTCCACAAACCAACGCTGACTCCAGACATAAAAGAACACACCTAACAACTCCTTCATCCACTCCACATCAAAGTACCATGTCCTTCTCTCAAAATTATATACCTCCAAAACAACTGCTCACCCATTTCTTCTGTTACTTTTGTACCTGTTCTCTTTCTCTGTTATAAAACTCAACATGTAGGCATCAAGAGCCATGAGCTCTGATTGCTCAGATTTTGAGTTCCGGGAAAGAAATAGCTGTGCAATATTAGCTCACTGAAGAATAGAGCAGGATCCAGAATAATATGTTTAATACCTACATGTGAGAAGACCTCTCACAAAGAAGATACATGTATTTAAACTCTAAATACAGACTTTTCCCCTGCTATCATCTAGTCCTAGCTCCGGATATGATGGACAAAATTAAGATCTTATTTCTAATTCATCCTCACTTTCTCAGAAAATATATGAAATTCTCCTCTTTAGTGTGTTTTGTTTGTTTTACAGTTTTACCTGTGGCTTCTGTTCATTTGTTTTGTTTTTTCTTTTTATTTTTTTTCCTAGAAAAAAAGAACAAAACCAGGGGACTTTATATGACAGTGTCAGGATAGTAGGAGAAAGAGAAAGGCCAGAGGTATAGAAAGCTAATAAAAAAGTGGGTTCCAAATCACATGGAATAGCCCACAGGGTCATGTCTGGGGTCTCATGATATGACTGGTCATTTTGGCATGGGTGTCTGAAGCCTGGCCTCCTAATCTGCCCCTCAGACACCCAACATCAGTGAGAACTAGCCATACCCTGGATATGTGCCACAGACACACTCAGACTTGACAGAAAGACAAGATAATGCAGCTCATTGGCTTTGTGCACAATTATTACACAGTAGTCTTTCTTGCCTAATAGAAGAGTCTGGAAGTGTGAGCATCACAGTGAACTCCAGGCAGCCACTCATTCATGTGCAGAAAGGGTCTTCACGACCCACACAGGCATTTGTCCAGACATCCCCAGACAGTCTGGACAAAGGATGAGGCACATGATAGTTCCTTCCTAGCCACAGTTCAATAGTGGTGTCTATTCTCCAGTCTTGCTCTGTTGCCTATAGAAGGAGGTTGGGGTCCATCTGCTTTTCAGCTCAGCAATTGACACTGATTCCAAAGAAGCTTGGCTATCTGGATCCACACTGAAGGTCTCTAGAGTTTCTCCCACTTTTATGCCAATCTCGGGGTAGAAAATTCAGCCAGACCCAGAACCGTGTATGGCAAAGAGAAAAGCCAGACTGATGGTTGGGCAAGAAAGAGCCAGTAAGTAGCATACCGCAAGACCAGCGTACATTCAAGAAGGGGAGGAGGCATGCAGCAAGCTGTTGCCCCAAGTCACAGTTTAGGCGAGGCACTAAGCCTGAAGGACACAGCCAGGTCTGCCAGTCTGACACCTGACACAATGGGGCCTACTGGTTGTGGTTCCTCTGTGGAGAGTGGTGGGTTTCCTGCATGGAGGCCAGGTTACATCTCAGTGCCACATTCCTGAGGAGCACCATGCTGACTGGCTGGCCAGCCCATAGTCCTCAGCCCCTCTGCCTATCAGGCTCTGGGTTCTGTAGGAAGGCCACTAGGAGGGAGGGAGCAAGGGAAGAAGAATGCATTCTGCTGGGACAGATTCAGGGAGGAATTACTATGAGCTGGAAGGAGCTGTGGCCCAAAACACTGTGGAGCCCAAAAGAATGGGATAAATATCAGAAAAAAAGACAACAGCCTTGTAGCTAGTTTAAAAACATTATTGTTGCTGGTGTTTTGTTTTGTTTTTCCTTTTAAAACCATTCAATTTTAAAAGGTGAAGGGCCTAGGGAGATTCAGACCCTTTCATTTCTCTCTGATCCTTTCTGGGCACCAGGAGGCCTCAGGCCCATACCTGGTGCTGTCCTTGCCTGTGCTCCAGCCACCCACCAGGGCAGGGCAGGGCCAAGAGAAGACTGGCTCTGCTTCCCAACAGCAATTCCTTCACTATGTCACTCAGAACCAGGGGATGGGAAGTCCAAAGACTAAAGTGCAGAGAATTCCAAAGTGTGGGAGGCCTGGCCCTGGGCACTCTGGGAAGGAATGGGGGCAGGGTCAGCCCACAGCTGCAGCTGTTGGGACAAAGGCGCACCAACATGAATAAAGCCTGCAAGGCACAGTTCTTTCCCTTGGGCTCTGTGAAACTTTTGTCTGGGACTGCCCACTGTCAATAGCTTCCCAATGAAAGTTCTGGTCTGAAAGATACAGCCCATGGAGGCAAAAAACTTGTTATGAGTATCCCTGTTGGTAATGACCAGTGACCTCAGGGATAAGAAAGTGACAAGAGGGGGAAAGTGCATGATATAAAGTCTGTGAACGCCAGGTTTCAAAAGCAGGGATACATGAACTCAAAAGGAAGAGTCTCACCTGGAAAAGGTTTGGTGAAGACGGTCAGGATCCAACCAGGGAGGCCTGCAGGGGGAAGGCGCTCGTCTGGGTGCGGGAGGAGCTGCGGAGTGGGAGCAGGGAGGAAGAAAGCCCAGGCTGGCATCAGGGTGTGTAGACCAGGGGTGGCAGAAATGGGGTGATGACCTCATATTTGGAGGAGTAGGGCCCCGTCTCCCCCATCTCAGAAAACAGCTACAGTGCCTGCTCTTCCGCCTCCGCTGGTGTGGTGGTGCAAGAGGCTGACTGCTGTGGCCAGGATTGAGGCTCTGCCAGCTCCTGCCACTAGAGAGAAACTAAGCCAAATGTGGCATACATCTGGGGATCAGGGTACTTCTTCCATTGCTGCTGCTGGGCCGGGATGAGTTCGGAAGCCCTGTAGGAAAAGCCGATGGCAGCAGCACATTGCAGGAATGTGAGGATGTGAGTAAAGGCAGAGTGACAGGTGATCTTCAGGACTAGATGCTTGGGCCCAAAGACATCCTGAAGGAATGTAGAGAGACTATACAGGATGCCCAGAAAGCAGAAGGTGGCAATGTCCCACAGGAGCGGCATGGTTTGGAAATTTATGAAGAAATCTTTCAGCAGGTCTGGGTGCATATAACCTAGTACATTGGAGACCCCTGGCTCCTGGTGGGAACAGGTGCCACTGTGGATGTGCAGCCAGGCAGGCTCAGCAAGGGCTGTGCACAACGCTCTGATGGACAAGGAGCTGGGCCAGCCCACCAGGGCAGCTGCACCTCCAGCAGAAGCCAGGCAGGGCAGGGCAGGGCACGGCACGGCCAGGTGGTGGGGGTGGGGTATAACTACCCGTGTTGCTCAGCAGTTGCTGATGCTCACCACTCAGTAGGCACCAAAGATTGCCAGTGTTATCCCCAATCAGGGCACATCCCTAGGTTTCAGGTTCAGTCACAGGTCGAGGCCCATATAGGAGGCAACCATTTAATGTTTCTCACATTGATGTTTCTCTCTCTCTATCTCCTTCCATCTCTCCCTCCTTCTCTCCCTTCCCCCTCCCTACAATCAATAAATATATCCTCTCCCCATCCAAACTATTTTCCCACCAGTGATGCCAAAACAGTCTGACTGCCTAAGTTCCATTATTGCCTCTGCTGTCAGCTTACACATAATATCACTTTGTATCTCTGGTCCCTTCTATGCCCAGGAGTGGGGTCAAGGGAAATGAACAAGGGTAGATATGAAAAGGACTTGCCTATCTAGAATGAAACCCCATGCACATCATCAGAACTGAGGCTGGTAAAATCCCCAGGCTTGCACATTCAGGACAATTTTTTAAAAGATAATAATAATGAACATTTACATAGCACTATGTGCCAGGCACTATTCTAAGTTTTTCATATTGCCATTCAATCTTCTCAACGATGACACATGTTCCATTACTATCCTCACTTTACAGATGTGGAAATTCAAGCAAAGAATAGTTAAGTAACTTGTCCAAATTAAGTGATAGAGCGTAGACTCAAACTCAAACAACCTAACTTTAAAGTCCCTGCTCTTAAGCACAATGTTATGCTATCTCTTAAACAAGAGGAGGAATAAGCAAACCAAAAAGACAGTAAGAAATGGGGGTATGCAGAATAAGTGTGGAGTCTCCATTTCTAGGCCTTATCGGTTAAGTTCCAAATTCAGTATGATTCAAATTAAGAAATCAGATATGTGATTATCTCAAAAAAGCAAAGTGGCTACTGGGAAAACTGGAGATCCATATGTAAAAAAAAAAAAAAAAAAAGAAAGAAAGAAAGAAAAGAAGACAGAGCTGCTCCAAGCAGGAGTCAGACACAGGCATTAGACTCCTGAAAGGCTCAAACAAACAACCCAAGGCCCTATAGGGTCAACAACTGACATCATCAGAGGCAAGCCCAGAAAGAAAAGTAAAGGACAAAAATACTTAACAGACTCTCACAAAAATGGGAAGAAAAAGAAGTTCCCCCCAAATGAGTGGAAAAGGGGACTCCCCACAGAGAGAGCTAAATGAAATAGAGGCAAGGGAACTCTCAGATATGGAATTTAAAACAATGGTTCTAAGGAAGCTCAATGAGCTCAGCCAGCTCAAAAATAACTATGAGAAACTGCAGAGAAACTATCAGGATCTTACAGCAAACTATATCAGCCTGGAAAAGGACATAGAAACTATCAAGAAGACACATGAGGATATGAAGAATACCATTTCTGAATTGAAGAACACAGTAGAAGGAATCCAAAGCAGGCTGGATGAAGCTGAGGATCGAATCAGTGAGATGGAGGACAAGGTAGAAAAAAGCTCCCAGAAAGAACAAGAAATGGAAAAACGGCTCAAAAAGAATGAAGAAGCATTTAGGGAAATGCAGGACAACCTGAAACGTAATAATATCCGTATAATAGGGATACCAGAAGGAGAAGAAGAGGAGCAAGGAATAGAGAACCTCCTCGAAAAAGTAATGATGGAAAATTTCCCTAATTTGAGGAGAGAAAGGCTCTCATGGATCCAGGAGGCACAGAGGACCCCACTCAAGAGGGACCCAAGGAGGTCCACTCCAAGACACATCATCATTAAAATGGCAAATGTCAAAGACAAAGAGAGAATCCTCAAGGCAGCAAGGGAGAAGGAGAAAGTAACATACAAGGGGGCCCCGATACGCCTAGGAGCTGACTTCTCAACAGAAACACTACAAGCCAGAAGGGAATGGCAACAAATATTCCAAGCCATGAAAAGCAAGGGCCTACAGCCAAGGCTGCTCTACCCAGCTAGGCTCTCCATTAAAATAGAAGGAGAAATACGGAGTTTCCCAGACAAAAGAAAGCTAAAAGAATACATCTCTACCAAACCAGCACTCCAAGATATGCTAAGGGGACTGGTTTAAGCAGATGAAGGAAAAGAATGAGACAGAGAGGAACACAAGTACAAAGAGAAAAGATGAGTAAGTTTCTATCAGTAATATCTCTCAATGTGAATGGATTAAATGCCCCAATCAAAAGACACAGGGTAGCTGAATGGATAAGAAAACATGACCCACACATATGCTGCCTACAAGAGACCCACCTCAGAGCAAAAGACCTACACAGATTGAAAGTAAAGGGATGGAAAATAATATTCCAAGCAAATGGACATGAAAAAAAGGCTGGCGTTGCCATACTTGTATCAGACAAAGTAGATTTCAAAGCAAAGGCCATAAAGAGAGACCCAGAGGGGCACTTTATCATACTTAAAGGAAGAATCTATCAAGAAGACATCAACATTGTAAACTTATATGCTCCCAATATAGGAGCCCCCAAGTTTATAAGGAAATTGTTGGATGACTTCAAAAAAGATATAGATAGCAACATACTGATAGTAGGGGATTTCAACACCCCACTGTCCAAAATGGACAGATCTTCCAAACAAAACATTAATAAACATATCGTGGCGCTGAATGACACACTGAATCAAAGAGACTTAACTGACATATATAGAATCTTACATCCCAAAGAAGTAAAATACACATTCTTTTCAAATGCTCATGGCAGTTTTTCAAAGATAGACCACATGATAGGACACAAAGCAAGCCTCAGTAAATTCAGGAAAATTGAAATAATACCAAACTTTTTCTCAGACCACAAGGCCTTGAAACTCGAAATCAAACTCAAAGAGAAACTTCAAAAACTTGGAAACTCATGGAGACTGAACAGTACACTATTAAACAATGAATGGGTCAATAATGAGATAAGAGAAGAAATCAAAAAATTTCTGGAAACAAATGAAAATGAACAGACAACTGTCCAAAACCTATGGGACACAGCAAAGGCGGTCCTGAGAGGGAAGTTCATAGCAATACAGGCTTACCTTAAAAAGATAGAAACATTTCAAATAAAAGACCTAACACTACAACTTGAAGAACTGGAGAAACAACAACAAATAAATCCCAGAGCAAGTAGAAGGAAGGAAATAGTCAAGATTAGAGCAGAACTGAATGACATAGAGACAAAAAGAACAATTCAGAGGATCAACCAATCCAGAAGCTGGTTCTTTGAAAAGATTCATAAAGTGGACAAACCTTTAAGCAGACTCATCAAGAAAAAAGGGAGAGGACCCAAATTAATAATATCAGAAATGAAAGAGGAGAAATAACAACTGATACCACAGAAATACAAATAATTATCAGAAACTATTATGAACAATTATATGCCAAGAAATTTGAAAATCTTGATGAAATGGACAAATTTTTAGAAAAGTATAATCTTCCAACACTGAAGGAGGAAGAAACAGAAAGCTTGAACAGACCGATAACAGCTGGGGAAACTGAAGCAGTCATCAAGAAACTCCCAGCACACAGAAGCCCAGGGCCAGACGGTTTCCCAGGAGAATTTTACAAAACATTTAAGGAAGAGCTAACCCCTGTCCTTCTCAGACTATTCCAAAAAATCCAAGAGGAGGGAAGACTGCCAGACTCCTTCTATGAGGCCAGCATCACCCTGATCCCAAAACCAGATAAAGACCCTACAAAGAAAGAAAACTACAGGCCAATTTCGCTGATGAACATGGATGCTAAAATCCTCAACAAAATATTGGCAAACCGCATCCAGCAATACATTCAAAAGATTATCCATCACGATCAAGTAGGATTCATCCCAGGGATGCAGGGATGGTTCAATATACGCAAATCAGTAAACGTGATACACCACATAAATCAAAGAAAAGACAAAAACCACATGATCATCTCGATAGATGCAGAAAAAGCATTTGACAAGGTACAGCACCCATTTATGATCAAAACACTCAGCAAAATGGGAATAAATGGGGCATTCCTCAACGTAATAAAGGCCATATATGAAAAACCTACAGCCAATATCATACTCAACGGGCAAAAACTGAAAGCTTTCCCACTAAGATCGGGAACACGACAAGGATGTCCGCTCTCACCGCTTCTTTTCAACATCGTATTGGAAGTCCTAGCCACAGCGGTCAGACAAGAGAAAGAGAGAAAAGGCATCCAAATAGGAAAGGAGGAAGTAAAACTATCATTGTTTGCAGATGACATGATAGTGTACATAGAGAACCCTGTAGACTCTACCAAAAACTCCTCAACCTAATAAGTGAATTTGGCAAAACAGCAGGATACAAAGTCAACATTCAGAAATCAAAGGCGTTTCTGTACACCAGCAATGCAATAGAAGAAGAAGAAATCAGGAAAAATATACCATTCGATATAGCACGAAAAAAGATAAAGTACCTAGGGATAAATTTAACCAAAGACACAAAAGACCTGTATGCAGGAAACTATGCAACATTGAAAAAAGAAATTAAGGAAGACACAAATAAATGGAAGCATATACCGTGCGCATGGATTGGAAGAATTAATATCCTTAAAATGTCCATACTACCAAAAGCAATTTATAGATTCAACGCAATCCCTATTAAGATACCAATGACGTATTTCACAGAAATAGAACAGACATTTCAAAAATTTATATGGAACCATAAACGACCTCGAATAGCCGCAGCAATTTTGAGAAAGAAACACAAAGTAGGAGGAATCACAATACCGGACATCAAACTCTACTACAAAGCCACTATACTCAAAACAATCTGGTACTGGCACAAGAACAGACCCATAGACCAGTGGAACAGAATAGAAAGCCCAGAAATAAGCCCAGGTCTCTATGGACATCTAATATTCGACAAAGGGGGCAAAAGCATAAAATGGGGCAATAACAGCCTCTTCAACAAATGGTGTTGGGAGACCTGGACGGCTACATGCAAAAAATTGAAATTGGATCATCAGCTGACACCATACACAAAAATAAACTCAAGATGGATAAAAGACTTAACTATAAGTCGCAACACCATCAAAGTCCTAGAGGAGAACATTGGCAGGAAACTCTCAGATATCCCACGCAGCAATTTTTTCACTGATATGTCTCCTAAAGCAAGGGACATAAAGGAAAGAATAAACAAGTGGGACCTCATCAAAATAAGAAGCTTCTGCACGGCTAAAGAAAACATCAGCAAAATGAAAAGGGAGCCAACCATTTGGGAAAATATATTTGCTAATGATACATCAGATAGAGGTTTGATCTCCAAGATATACAAAGAACTCACTCGACTTTACTCCAAGAAGACAAACGATCCAATCAAAAAATGGGCAAAGGACCTGGGCAGATGCTTTTCTAAGGAGGAGATACAGAGGGCCCAGAGGCATTTGAAAGGATGCTCTGCATCACTAGCCATCAGAGAAATGCAGATCAAAACCACCATGAGGTATCACCTCACACCGGTCAGAATGGCCATCATAAACAGATCCACAAACAACAGGTGCTGGCGAGGCTGTGGAGAAAAGGGAACTCTAGTCCACTGTTGGTGGGAATGCAGACTGGTGCAGCCACTATGGAAAGCAGTGTGGAATTTCCTCAGAAAGCTGAAAATGGAACTGCCTTTTGATCCAGCGATTCCCCTGCTGGGACTACACCCTGAGAACACCAAAACGCCAATACAAAAGAACCTATGCACCCCAATGTTCATAGCAGCACAATTTACAATAGCCAAGTGTTGGAAGCAACCTAAATGCCCATCAGTAGATGACTGGATCAAAAAATTATGGTACATATACACAATGGAATACTACGCAGCAGAAAGAAAAAAGAAGTACTAAACTTTGCGACAGCATGGATGGAACTGGAGAGCATCATGCTAAGCGAAATAAGCCAGGGGGCGAAAGACAAATACCATATGATCTCACCTATAAGCGGAACCTAACCAACAATGCAAAGAAGCAAGGAAAATATGACCAGCAACACTGAAAGGAAAAGAAATCAACAGAGACAAGAGGGAAGGGGGGGGGGGGGCAGGGAAAGGGAAGGGAAGGGGAAAGTCAAGGAACATATAGCAAGGACTCATGGACAAAACCAAAGGGGAAGAGCTGAGGGAGGGAAGGTGGGAGGGGGCAAGGGAAAGAGGTGGGGGGAAGGCAGAGACAAATGTATTTAAAAAGTAAATAAATTAATTAAAAAAATAAAATAAAATAAAAAAATAAAATGTAAACCTGAAAAATAAAATAAAATAAAATAAAATAAAATAAATTAAAAAAAAAAAAGAAAGAAAGAAAGAAAAGAAAAATGAAGTTGAACCTTACCCTTATACTATAATACGAAACTTTACTGACCTAAACTTAAGAGCTAAAACTATAAAACTCTTAGAAGGAAACACAGAAGGAAAGCTTTATGATGTTGATTGGCAATGGTTTCTTGGATCTGACACCAAAAGCACAGGCAATAAAAGAAAAAAATAGATAAGCTGGCCTTCAGCAAAGTTTAAAACTTTTGTGTATCACAGGATGCCATAAACAGAATGAAAAGGCAACCCATGGAAAGGGAGAAGATCTTTGCAAATCATATATCCAATAGGAGACCAATCCAGAATATTTAAAGAATTCCTAAAATACAACAACAAAACCCCAAACAACCCAATTTAAAAATGAGCAATGGACTTGAATGGACATTTCTCCAAAGATAATAGACAAATGGCCAATAAGCACATGAAAAGATACTCAACACCACTAGTCATTATGAAAATGCAAATCAAAACCACAATAAGGTATCATTTCACACCAACTAATTAGGATGGCTATTATCAAAACAACAGAATATAAAATGTTGCTGAGGCTATGGAGAAATTGGAAGCCGTGTGAATCACTGGTGGAAATGTAAAACAGTGCAGCTGCTGTGGAAAAGGTATGGTGAATCCTCAAAAATTTAAAAATAGAATTACCATATGATTCAGCAATTCCACTTACAGGTATATATCCAAAAGAAGTGAAAGCAGGTTCTCACATACTCATGTGCCTGAGCAGCATTATTCACAATGGCCAAAGATAGAAGCAATGCAAGTGTCTATCAATGGATAAATGGATAAACATAATGTGGTCTATACAAACAATGAAATATTATTCAGTCTTAAAAAGGAATGAAATTCCAACACATGCTGAAACATGGAGGAACCTTGCATATATTATGCTAAGTAAAATAAGCCAGTCACAAAAGGACAAATACTGTATCATTTCTCTCACATGCAATTCCTAGAGTAGTCAAATTCATAAACAAAGAAAGTAGAATGGTGATTACCAGGGGCTAGGGGAAAGAGGGAATGAGGAGTTATTGCTTAATGAGTGCAGTACAGAGTTTTAGTGGAGGAATGAAAAAAGTTCTGGAGATGGCTGGTGGCGATAGTTGCACAACTATGTGAATGTACTTAATGCCACAGAACTATATACTTAAAAATGGTTAAAATGGTAAATTTTGTTATGTATATTTTCCCACAATTAAAAAAAAATCAAAGTGGAAAAAACCTTCAATGGAATTTCAGGTTGAGGTAAGTAGGTTTCATATGTTAAAGTTACGCTCACCTAAAATCACAGTAGACCCAATTAAAAATCTTAATATTTTATTACAAATATCTGAATCTCCTAAACCAAGACTTCTTTACCACACTGTAGTTCACCAAACCCAGCTATGACCTAATCCAAAACCTCACTTTGTAGTATAAACCAAGTTAAGGCAAAATAGAGATTAGCCACATGAGATTCAGTGTTTGGTTTTTCATTTCTAGCTGAAGTCTTATGAGACTGGGGAACAGCAAATACTAGAATAATATGTAATGCTCCTAGTCATTGGGGAAATGATATTATAGCTGCCTTATTTCAGTGCCTTTGTTTTAATCTGCATAATGCTTTTCATTCTCTGTAACCAGAGATCAGTGGATCTGATTAACAGAAGAAAGGTCTTTACTGACAAATCCTAACCTAGGGGATAATCTGAGCCTGTCTGTCACTTTACAATAGACAACTGGACTAGAAGATTGTGTTCATACACTTCTTGCTACTCTAGTGTTATCAGCCCAAATGCCTCTGCTCCTACCATTAATCGCTGTAGTCCGTGTTTACCTTTCACTAGACTATGTTTACCTTTCACTAGACTAAGTTTCATCCTTCAGCTGAAGTGCCCCGAATCAAACTGTTCCTCTTCTCAACTCATCAGTATCTATTCTGATACGAGAACTGTGACTAATTTTGTAGCCTGAACAGGTACATGGGCAAGGGGATTTGGGGGAACTTTGTGTAATGGAGACCTCACATTTCCTTCCCAACCCTAACTCAATGGCCATCAACAGTGAGTATACTCTCTTTGATTACTGCCTGAAGATTTTTATTCTGTAACATTCAGAACTCTATGAATAACCTGCTCCAAAGGGTGTTAAGCTCCATGAACCCCCTTCCTTTAATCTAGAGGCTGCTGAGAGCTATTCTTGTTCTTTCGCCTACCCAGCAAAGTACACATTTAAGACTTTCCTCCTCCTCCTCCACCTCCTTTTTTGGAGGGGGTATTTATTTTTTCAGGGTAAAGGAAAACAGTTTCATAAGCACATAAGCAGGAACTGAGGGGGGGTGGGGAGGAAGGTGGATCACCTTAGCATTGGGAACAAAAAGACCATGGAGCAAGCAGGGGGGCAAGAGGCAAACTCACCAGGTGAACAATTAAGAGACTGACAAAGAAATGCACTAAAGTCTCATTCCAAACCCCACGCTTGTCACTAACCATAGCAATATTTTAAAAGTCTTTCTTGAAGAAAAACTAAAACTTTAGCTTAACCCACTCCAAATAAACAAAGAAATTAATATATAAAACATAGAGTTCAGGTTTTATCCAACTTCAGAAAATTATAGATCAGGGAAAAAACCCTATTTGCAGTGATTCAGCCACTACTACTTATGTGAGCAACCAGAGAATAGGATTGTGAACTTGACGCTAATAAAATGTTCATTAAGTGAAAAGCATTAAGATGTTAACTCGAAAAGATTCATTAAGGGCTTCAAATTACTTACCACAAAAGTTGTATGATTAGATGAGGGTCAAAATTTAGTCTAACATTTTTCTTTTTCTCTTTTGACTAATTAGGCAACAGTCAGCAGACCTCTACAGGACCTCAGTGGAGGAACTTGCTAAGCGGTGGCAGAAAATACTTAGTATAGAAGTCTCCAAGCAAAACTTCCCAAATGTTTTCTCTTTGCATCCCTGCACATGGCCCCTCACAGTACTCTTCCTCTGTGGACCAGGAGATCTGTGAAGGCAGCTGTGGTACAATTACACCGAGTGGAATTTTAAAGGAGGGGCTATAATATTTTATTTTTCTTGTGGCAAAGCAACAAGACAACCCTCCTATGGGGAGGAACAAACATAGAGCCCTGTATGTTAATGACATCAGGTGTCCCAATAAAAATAGCAGTTTCTAGGCAGCTGCATTTTAAGAATATCTCTGAAGGATCACACAGGAAGAGAAAGCCAAATTGTTTAAATACAAATAACTTTGACAATTAAAGAACTAGCATGACTAATCCAGGAAAGACAAGTGAAAAGCAAACAGTCTGACACTCGAGCAAATTTAAGACTCCAAACATGTGGAAGTACTTTTTTATTTTCACCATCACAATCTAAACCCCAAACAGAAAGGTCTGCAGCTTTTCTGCTGCCTTTCACCTGCTGGCGATACACTATGTTAGGCTTGGCATTAGACGTACTGCATTCCAGAAGATCCCAAAGATATAACGTAGCCATCATCAACTGGCAAATCAGTCTCACAGGCCCTCCCAGCTGTTAGGTGTCTGAAAGTTTCACATACAATCCAATCCCTTCCCATGGCTATCAAAGAACATACTACAGGAGAGGTGGCTAAGAGTTTGTTTGCTCTGCCTTAGAAATTCATTCCAGGTGTGGGATCAGCACAAATACCTTTACAAACAACAGAAGTAAATGTCACATACCATCACAATTTCACTGCTAAGCCTTTATATACTCTTGATAATCAAGTTGGTGGCTACTATTTAAATATCTAACAGTATCCCTGGAAGACCCACAGGTCCAATTTTCTGACAGTCTCCTGTTATCTAAATCATCCAAATTTAATAGTGTCATGGATATACAACACAAGCTCTCAGAAAAAAGGAAAGGAGCATAAAAAGGCAGCACTCATTACCGTCGGAATAGGACTTCTCGCTCAGTGGAATACAGACTTCTCACACATGCCACTTTTTTTGCCCTCAGCTGAGAAAATACTAACGCTGAGAAAAGAAGACTCCCTAGACCACCATTATACACAGCATCAAAGTCAAGCAGAGAAAAGCAAAATATCTCTTCAGGCTAAAAGTAACATCTTAACTTTTATAGAAGGGACAAATGAAGACATACTTAGGAAACCTTCTAAGGAAGGCTCAAAATGCTAAACCTGAAAAAAGGTACAGCAATTCCTCGAAAAAAAATTAAACACAGAACTACCATATGATCCCACCAATTCTACTTCTGGGTATATGTCCGAAAGAAGCAAAGCAGGGACGAAACAGATGCCTGCATACCCATGCACAAATAACCAAAATCACAATAACCAAAATGTGGAAGCAACTCACTTGGGGTTTCATCAATGGATGAATGGATAAATAAAATGTGGCATATACAGGCCATGGAATATTATTCAGCCTAAAAAGGAAGGAAATTCTGACACATGCTACAATAGGAATGAAACTGAAAGACAGTAGGCTAAGTGAAATGACCAGTATTTTATAGTTTACTAAGTAATTTCGTATACATTACATCATGTAGTTCTCACTACCACTTTCCTATGAAACAGTTGATATCATCGTGACCTCCATCTTACAGGTAGTGGAAAGAGGTCCAGAGAAGTTAAATTACTGCAAGGTCACATATTAAGAGACCAAAAAAAAAAAAAAAAAAAATCCAGTTTCTTTAACTCAAATTTCCATACTCCTTTCAATACATCATGCTGCATTTTCTGATTATCTCCATGGAAGCCTTTGATGCAATTCTATAGAAGGAGGCATTACAATATAGAAGAGCGAGCCCTAGACTTGGGAGTTAGAAGACCTCTGATTAATTCTCAGCTTTGCCACATGACAATTGTGAGACTCAGTTTCCTCACTGGTAAAGTGTATTTTTAAAAAATTTATAATACAGTCTACTTATAGAATTTGAGGACTGAAGAAGACAGTATATGAAAGAGCAGCACAAAGTTTAGAACTTAAGTAAAAATAAATGTCAGAAAGAAAGGAAGTTAACTTTTACAGCCTTAGCATCACCAATATTTTCCCCTGATCTGGCCTTAGTGTGATAAATGACATTCAAATACATCTTTCCAGGAACCTCTTGAAAAAAATGACTCCATCTTTGATACATACTTTGGGTCTAATTCATTAGCAACAGTAAAGATGATGTAATAATTCTGCAGCAAATTCATCAAAAAAGTTTGAGGAATGAAAATCGGGTACAAGCCTAACAGAGACTAGCACAGAGAAGGAAGAGGTCATGGTTATGGTCATCTGCTCAAAACTCAGCCCAGTCCTTTCTGGGCTATTCAGAAAAAGGACAGGCCAAAATCTTAAATCAGCTGTTTGACGGCCCTTGAAAGGAATAAGGACAGCTGCCAAGCCAGAAGCCACTGAAAGGAAAAGCAACAAAGTAGGAGATAAAGCAAGCATAAAGGAATGTGATCAAGGAACTAGGTCCCAGATGAAAAGGAGCTGCCTGGAAAGCCTAAGTAAATACATGAATAAATAAACACAACATAAATTATACCCATATGCACTTCATACTCTAACCTGGAATCTGGTGTTTCTTTCAAATACCCACATTTGTCATACTGCCCTTGGGTCACAGAGGGATATTTGGAATAAGGCAGTTTGTAATTTCCAATTCTTACAGAAAATCATTTATCATAAGGCCTGACTACAATATTTGGTTTATTTGCTAGGTGCAGATATGCATTTATTTGTGAGATTTGTAAAACTGTGCTTGCTATAAAACGTCTCTGGGGTCAGGTAAGGCAGATCCACCTTCAGTGCGATCTTGTTAGCACATCTCACCACCATGCTCCCTCACCCTAGCCCTCCCAACGGACATTTCACACGGTGTTTTCATTCTTAGATGTGCCAAACACAATAGTAAATCACTACAGGGACAGAAAGTATTTTAAAAAGGAAAAAAAAAAGAAAGATACGGAAACACACTGACTCCCAGCTCTGTTATACATTAGAATCTATACCAAGTTGTAAATGTACTTTACTATTACTGGGAATGTTTGGCAAGGCTTACATCTGGAGCTAAATCAAGTTTCTCCATCTGTTGAGTTTGCCTCATCTACTCAAGGTTAATTTTTCAATTGTTTGCAAGAACAATTTAATAACTGTTGAGAAAATGGAAAATGATAGGCACAAAGGGAGCAAGGAATGTACGAAAAGTCAGATTTAGGTTTCCTAATACTGAAAGCACATTCTCTCCATTTACAAGCAGCTCACTCCTGTGAGTGTGCGAATTTCCTTAAGACCCTAAACCAACTCCATGTATGACTCAGTTTCATCCAATACCTACAATACTCCGTAATTGCCTTGCTGTTTCATAAGGAACCAAAAATGACAGCCCCACGAGCTCCATTTGCCTCTGTTTACCACAAATAGAAATAGCCATGTGAAGCAAAACGTCAAAGTTCCAGATTCCCATGAGTCATTCTTTGAACTGAGAATGGCAGAGAAAAGCTTTCAGATGGCCTATACACAGAATATACTTTGGCAGTAAAGATGCCTGAAAAGGCCTTGCAATCCTCTCTGAGTAAGGAAATTCACAGAACAGCACTGTGAGCTATTTCAATATGACAAAACGAAAGCCTCATGTACTCCGGCTTTTCTTGATCAAGTACGACAATTTCTTTCACTCCTACAGACATCAGGGCTTAAAATAGTAGTGGTGTTCAACACACTCTACTTAGAAGAGTACAATAAACCTCAGGATGAGCCAATGAACTCTGAAAGAAAGAAAAATCTCATTCCTTACCTGATATTAACCAATGCGTGGGTCACCTTGCTAGCAGCTTCTTTCCACTGGCCTGCATTGGTAGAGAGCCTCAGGACTGCACAGAAAGAAAGAACAAAGATCTGTCAGACTTCTGCTATAAAACAAATATGAAGAATAAAGACACATCTCAGAATAATGCTATCAAAATAACCAAGCAGAGCCCGTACTAATCTTCTGTTTAAAATGTCCTCATCCTAGAGCAGCAATTTTAAACCTGTGTGCTGCAAGAATTTTTAAAACATGCAACACCTGACTGTATAGTCTGGGGCCCTGACCTCTTTTCTCTTAGATTGTCAAATCAAAAAAATGACAACAGCCAACACAACAATAGCCATCTGGTATGAATGAATCAAAATTAAACCTCTATTTTTTGACAGAATTTGAGTAATTAGTTTGTGTGTGCCATGAGATGAAAAAGGTTGAAAATCGCTGTCCTAGAGGAAAATATAAGGATTCATTTTCAATTATTTTCACTGGGAATTTTCTTTACTTTCTATCAAACTATTCCTCCTCCTCTACGTTGGGTTCCCCACCTTTCACTCCCCACTAAAGGGTTTCTGTATTTAGTTTTTGTAATCATTTATAATCTATACTGGGGTGGTGATATGAAGTTAACCTGGCTTCCACATTTATCATTTCCCTAATGACCAGGGCTGATTTAGTGGAGTTGCACGGATGAGTTGACTGTCTCCATACATATCTTTCTCCTAAAGGTATAAGCTGGGTCAAACAGGACAAGTAAGCTTGCCAGATAGAAGGTGGTTATGTTTTAATCAAGGAGTAACCTGTTTTAGCTCCCTTGACTTAACTGTGTGACCTGTAACATGAATCAACAGGGATATTCTTCCCTTCTCTGACAAAATTCTCTTTTCCACACTTACCCACAGGAGGAGAGATAGAAATATAGAACATTCTCTTTCAGCTGTGAGCTTTAGGACATAGGTACATTATAGTATCTATGCCATTTCAAGATTTATTTATTTTTAGAGAAAGGGGAAGGGAGAGCAAAAGAGAGGGAAAGAAGCATCAATGTGCAAAATAAATATCAATCAGTTGCCTCTCACACATGTCCCAACCAGGCCTGCAACCCAGGCATATGCCCTGACCGGGAATCAAACCCACAGCTTTTTGGTGTTACAGGACAATGCTCCAACAAACTGAGCCACCCAGCCAGGGATAGCAAAAATATCTTTAAAAAATAAAGGTGAGGTTCCACTTCGAGCATGGCAGAGTAAGCCCTCTACAGCCTCTTTCTCTTGCTGATAACAGCTAGAAATCCTGTATAAAATATAAAACGTAACTAACCTGAGAGCTGTAAAAATTAAATAAAAGCAGACATATTATAGAGGGGAGTCAAAACTTGGAGAAACACCCACAAAGGTGGGTTCCCTGGTTTTCTTTGTACCTATTTTCTCTTGCAGGTTTGCCTCTGACAGTCACAGGTATACATGATGGAGGAGGAGGGTGGGTGCCTAAAACTTCAATAGGAACCTCATCTTTCTATAGGCAGAAACCAGGGAAGGGGGCTTCTGCTGGTCAGAGAACATAGAGGGAATCCTGGACAGACCAGGAGAAAGTGTTCCCCTAACACTGCATATAAAAACTGTGCAATTCTCAGGCTCACCCTTGAGCTGAGCAAACATGGAACATATAAAAAGTAGCAAAGAAAAGCTTTAAGAAATAAACCAGAATCTGAAGCAATGCACTTCTCTGACTAACCCTTAAATGGTGCATGTGCCGGCCAGATCGAAAACAGCATAGAAAAGCCTTGAAAACTGAGCTGACATTGGAACTGCTACCCACAGAAGGTAAGACAGACTTGCAGCCTAAATCTAATTGGGTTGACTGCTTACTAATAAAACTCTCCCCCCCGACACATATATGTATATGTATATATATACACATACACACACATATGTATTATGTATATATACATACACACACGCTAATAAAATATAGAGAGAGAACCCTGAGTCTATACAACATAATATCAAATTATCCAGGATGTAATTCAAAATTACTCAACTTATAAAGAACCAGGACATACAAAGAACCAGAATACATGATAAAACAAGAAAATGTAACAAATTCTCTCAAGAACAGATAAACAGATGCCAGAGATGACAGAGATGTTAAAATTATGACTTTTAAAAGCAACTATTATGACTATGCTCCATGGAAAAAGGTAAACACATTTAAATGAACAGAAAGATAAAATTTCTCAGCAGAGAAATTGAAACTAGAAAAAGAACCAATTAAAACATTTAGATGTAAAATATATATTATATAAAATTAAAAATTCACCAGATGGCCTTAAAAGCAGAATGGATTGACACAGGAGACCTAAAGATAGAACAACAGAAATTATTAAATATGAAGAACAAAAAGAAAAGGGGGAGGAGAAACAGGGACCTTTGGGACAATATCAAAAAGTCTAACATTTGTGTTATTGTAGTCTGAGAAGAGGAGGAAGACACTGGGGCAGAAAAGAATCTGCAAAACAGAATGGCTGAAAACTTCCAAATTTGGAGAGATTCAAGCTCAGCAAACACCAAACAGGACAAACTCAAAGAAAAAAATTATGCCTAGACATATCAAATCAAGCTGCTGAAAGCCAAAATAAGGAAAAGAAGCTGAAGAAAAACAACATATTATAAACAAGAGAACAATGATTTAAATGACCACAGATTTATTTTCAGAAACCATGGAGGCCAGAAAAAGGGGAATAACATCTTTAAAGCACTTAAGAACTATCAACTTGTCTGGCTGGTGTGGCTCAGTTGGTTGGAGCATTGTCCCATAGATCAAAAGGTCATGGGTTCACTTATAGGTCAGGGCACATACCCAAGTTACAGGTTCAATCCCCAGTTGGGGCACATACAAGAAGAAAACCAACCTCTCTCTCTCTCTCTCTCTCTCCCCCCCTCCCTCTCCCCTCCTTTCCCCTCCTTTCCCCTTTCCCCCCCAAAAAAGCAATAAAAAAATGTCCTCAGTTGAGGATAATCCAGCAAAAATATCCCTCAGGAATGAAGGAAAACAGAGAGAACTTGTCACCAGGAGGCCTGCTTTAAAAGAAATGCTAAAGAAAATTCTTAAGACTGAGAGAAATGATACCAGAAAGAAATTTGGTTCTTTGGAAATAAAAAAAGCAACAGGAATGGAAAATACCTAGGTAAATATAAAATATGTATTTTTCCCTCTGAAGTTCTTTAGAATATGGATCACTGTCACAAGAAAATATTATAGCATTATCTGGTGGGGCTTTCAATGCATGTAAATGTAATACATATTACAACTATGATATAACAGTAAGGTTGGGGGCTGGTGATTAAATAAGCCTATACAATAGCAAAGCTTTTACATTTTGTTTAACTGGCACAACACTGTCTCTAAGTAGACTTGGAAAGGTATATAAAATGTAATCCTAGAGCAATTGCCAAAAATATACAAAGAAATATAACCAAAACCAACTGATGAATTAAAATGGAATATTAAAAATATTCAAATTATCCAAAGCAGAAAAGGAGGTACAGAGGAACAAAAAAAAAAGAGAGAAAACAGAAGTAAAAGACAAAGTATATTAGGTATTATATCAAATGCATATTGTTTAAACACCAAATAAGAGACAGAGGTTGTCAAACTGGATAACAAACAAGACCTAATTGTATGCTCTGTACAAAACAGCCACTTTAAATATAAAGATATAAATGATTTAAAAGTAAAAGGGTAGAAAAAGATAGACATGCAGACACTAACAAAAGAAAATCATGGTGGCTATATTAATATCAGACAAAACAGACTTCAGAACAAGGAATATTACTAGGGACAAAGAGGGACATTACACAATGATAACCTGGTTAATTCACCACCAACAGAACTACAAAATGCACGAACCAAAAAGTGAAAGAACTAAAAGAAGAAATAGACAAACCTACAGTTAGAGTTTCAATAGTCCTCTCTGTCCCTTTAGAACAAGTAGAAAAATCTGGGAAAACAGAGAACATTATCAAACAACTTGACCAGACTGAAACTTACAAAACACTCTACTCAAAGATCAGAATACAACTGCATAAGGAACATTTACCAGGATGTACCACATTCTGGCCCACAAAACAAGTCTGAATAAATTTCAAAGCACTAAAATCACACAAAGAATATTGCGGAACCAAAACAGAATTAAACTAGAAATTATTAGCAGAAAGATATCTATAAAAATCCCTAAATATCTGGAAATTAAAAAACATAATTCTTAATAACTCAAAGATCACAGAAAAAATCACAAGGGAAATCAGAAAATATGTTGAACCTTCTGCACAGCTAAAGAAAACATCAGCAAAATGAAAAGGGAACCAACTGTATGGGACAATATATTTGCCAATGATACCTCAGACAAAGGTTTGCTCTCCAAAATATATAAAGAACTCACACAACTCGACTCCAGGAAGACAAACAATTTAATTAAAAAAATGGACAAAGGACCTGAAGAGACATTTCTCCAAGGAAGACATACACAAGGCTCAGAGACATATGAAAAGATCACTAGCCATCAGAGAAATGCAAATTACAACCACAATGAGATACCACTTCACATGGGTCAGAATGGCCATCATAAACAAATCAAGTGCTGGCAAAGTTGTGGAGAAAAGGGAACCCAAATACATTGTTGGTGGGAGTGCAGACTGGTGCAGCCACTGTGGAAAACAGTTTGGAATTTCCTCAAAAAACTAAAAATGGAACTGCCTTTTGACCCAGCAATTCCTCTGCTGAGATTATACCCTAAGAATCCTGAAACATCAATATGAAAGAACCTATGCACCCCAATGTTCATAGCAGCACAATTTACAATAGCCAAGTGCTGGAAGCAGCATAAGTGCCCATCAGCAAATGAGTGGATCAAAAAACTGTGGTACATTTACACAATGGAATACTACACAGCAGAAAGAGAGAAGATGCTCCTACCCTTCATGACAGCATGGATGGAACTAGAGAGTATTATGCTAAGTGAAATAAGCCAGGCCGTGAAAGGCAAATACCATATGATCTCACCTATAAGTGAAACCTAATCAACAAAATAAACAAGTGAGTAAAATACAACCAGAGACATGGAAGTAAAGAACAAACTGACAGTAACCAGAGGGGAGGGAGGAGGGGAATAAAGGGGGAAAGAAAGGTAAGGGTAAAGGAACATGTATAAAGGACCCATGGACAAGGACAAGGTGGGAGCAGGATTTTATGCGTTGGGGGGAGGTCAAGGCAGGGGAGAGCAATGGGGGGGAAATGGGACAACTGTAATTGAACAACAATAAAAAAAATTTAAAAAGAAAATATGTTGAACCTGAATAACAATGAAAACATAACAAGTAAGTTTGTGAGATGCAGCTGAAATAGTACTCAGAGAGAAATTTACAGCACTAAATATTTATATTAGAATAAAACTTTAATCTTAAGAAAGATAGCAAAAGGAGAGCAAATTAAACTCAAAGCAAGTAATATAGAAAGAGCAGAAATCAATGAAATAAAAACAGAAAAACAGAAGGAAAAAAAATAAAACCAAAAGCCAGTTCTTTGAAAAATATAAGCTTCATACACATGTAGCCAGACTGACCAAGAAAAAAAGAGAAGATACAAATTACCAACATTAGGAAAGAAAGGAAATCAGTAGAGGTACTATAAGTGAGTATCACAAACAATCATATGTCCATAAAGCCCACAACTTAATGAAATAAAACAAATTCCTTGAAAGACAAAAAGTTCTACAAGTCACTCCAAAGGAATACATAGCTTAAAAAGTCCTACATCTATTAAAGAAATTGAATCCATAGTTAAAAATCATCTAAGAAAGTAAATTCCAGGCACAGCTGGCTTCACTGACAAGTTCTACTGAATATTTAAGGGAGAACTAACATCACTTCTAAATAAATCCTTCCAGAAAACAGAAGATGAGAGAACGCTCTTCAACTTATTTTATAAGGTAATATTATCTGACACTAAAGCCAGGAAAGAAAATGACATTATAAGAAAATAAAATTATAGACTTGGTCAGTTTAGCTCAGTTGGTTGGAGCCTCGTCCCCTAAACCTAAAGGCTGCGGGTTCAATTCCCAGTCAGGGCACACCTAGGTTGCAGGTTCGATCACTGATTGATGTTTCTTTCTCTCTCTCTCTCTGCCCTCTCACCCCCCTTCCCCTCATTTGGAAATATTCATGAGGGATACTGCACTTCATTTAGTACAAATTTCACTTTCCTATTTGTCAGGTTAACACTTTAATTCCCTTGGCAGATTTGAGCATTCCCAGATATTCTCTTACCTTGTTGCTATAGATAGAAGGGCTTATCTCATTTGACTGTGTATATGGCCCAGTTAAGCAGGTATGACAGGCTTCTATAAAATATCTCCCCCATTCCAACTCTCTTTCCTCATTGAAAGGCATCTTCACCCAACTACTAATGGGTGCTAAGCCTGGAATGTATATGTCTGTGATAGCTTTACACACATACACATATGGCAAAACTTATCAGAAATTATATACTACTTTAAATGAGTGCAGTTCATTATATACCAATTATACCTCAATAAAGATAATAAGCTGGGGATTTTAACAGACAGCTTTACTAAGTGAATTTCTGTTTCTGTGCAATCTACAGAAATCTCTCCTAACCTTTCAAACTCCAGGTAGGCTTGACTAGACTCTTTACTCAAACTCTCAGGGATACATGACCTCCTTCAGAAATATGTAGTATACTCACTAATTTAAGAGTAAATGTCAGTGAGCCAATCACCAAAAGGTTTGCAAAATTTTTATCTCAATGCCTACTTCCTCTTGTAACTTATGCTAAAAATACATAGGTACATTAAAACTCCTTAAAATCCTGTACCTTCTCAAATCACACAATGTTCTTCCTTTGGGATCCAAGCTCTTCTATTTGCTGCTGTCAAATCCCACCCACTCTTTGACTCCCATCTAACTGCATTCACTAAATCCACAAGCCTCCCTATTCTCTCTCTCTCCTCTCACAAACATCAAGAAAAGCCTCCAGGGCTGCTAACCAGCTTTCTACTGAGACGAATTATGAGTTCCTGAAGGCAAAAAAGTCCACATATTCCTCCTATTGACTGAGAAAAGAAGACTATAATATTTCTATGCCAAGAAAGGGCACCAAGCAACTACAGAATCTTTTGTAGTATTTTCCTCTTATATGCCAAAAATCACAGCTGATGCAGAGAGAGGAGTAAAAGGAAAAGGGGGAGAGGAGTAAAAAGAAAAAACAGCTTACCCATGGAGTAGAGGTTGTCAAAGCTCTGGTGCATGCGGATAATCTCATAGTAGAGTTCATCATAGCTGCTGGGGGTGGGCAGGAATGTGTCGCCATATGTGATAAACATATTAAATAGGTTCACAATCTAAAAAAGAAGTAAAAGTCCATATACAGGCATCACACTATGAAGACTGGAAGGGTATTATTAGTCATATACTGTAGCCAGCTCTTGCTTCCAAGAGCTGATTGTTAAATTTTTAGGAATTTTGTGACCTGGTTGTTAAACAAAGTCATTATTAAAAAATAATTTATATAAACTTATCATTCAATAAATTATAATAAAATGAAGGTAATAAATACTAAAAACTCATCATTTCCTATTTACTTTCTATCTTTTAGTATTAACTGTACTCTTTAATTTAAACCTCTTCGATCTTGTGTGTTAGGAATACCCTATAATGGTGTGTTACTGCTCATCTTTTACCAACTCTGCATTCAGTGATGTCATGTTAATAGCTTGGAACTGGCCATGGTGGGTATAGTTTTACCATGGAAATCAGCAAAAGATATAAATCAAGACATTTTCCCCCCAAATGTTGAACATTTATGAACACACTGGGATATCCTGAGAAAACAGTAAAATGGCACAATGCCCTCCTACTGCCCCCAATAACCAGTCAGATAAGCATGCATCTGCATGTCCCTCAGAAATCAAATACAGACATGATGGAACCACTCATCTGGTTAGGACACCTCTAGAGACTTTGCTATGTACCAGCATAGGTACTGTAGCAGCGTAGTGGTCTCTCAACTGGGACCAAGTCTCTCTACTCATACACAGAGTATGGACCTACACCTGCCTCTGCCAGACAATATACTCTCATAGAAGAGAAGGAGTCCCAGGTGTGCTAAAGACATAGGTGAGAGTGGGGAGCAACAATACAGAGATTCTGATCCAAAAGGAAAATAAAGGCCTGGTTCTGCCTATGGCTTAGTCCCCAGAACCCAGCTCCTGATTCAAAATAGCTCATCTCTGCTTTACAGTATATTTTAAGAAAAAGAAATATTTTTTGGTTACTCACCATAAGGGCTAATGTAAAAATGTTGTGTTTGGCCAAAAGTACAGTCTCATTTGACATAAGGAACTTCAGCAAATTTATCAAGGCTTAAGAAGGAAAAAAAAAAAAAAAGACATTAACAAGCTAGCCAAAGCATAATCAATAAAGTTAAATGAAAGCAATAAAAATCAACTAGCTCTACAGAAATCCAAATAGGACTAGAATGAGTGAGTCACAGCTACTAATTAAGCACTTTTTAAAAGCAGGTAAGGTGGGTATATTTGAAGACAGTACTGACCTTCCCAAGCACATGTCTGCTTACCTGCCCATAGAAGGTTTCTAAAAATCTTCTTCTTGCCACTTCTTAAATAGCAATTAAGCTCAGCAATTTGACGATAAACCACATCTTAAGTGCTCTAAATTTACTCCCGCATGGTGATTATCCCATCAAATTTACTCAATTTACAGGTCAAAATGAGGGTCTCCCAATCACCCTAGGCTGCTGGAATCTCATGTCACCAAGTTGCAACTACATTATCTATTTCAAACATCATTACTAAGAAGGACATTTTTCAATTCTAACTGGTTACCAGATGTGCCAGCTATATTGTAGAACTTACACGTGGACTTCATCTTGGGATGGGAAGAGAGCTCATGAAGGAAAAAAAAAAGGCCTTAACTGTACTACCTATTCAAAGAAAAGTGCAGCTGTGCTCTATCCTTTCTGAACCATGACAACATTTACCAAAAAGGTCCTCTTTCTGCCTCATAATCCTTAATGAGTACAGCGAATGCCAAAACCCAAGCAATCTCAGTAAAGAGACTGCCAAGTGCCTAGGTTAGCAGCTTTCAAGACATTTTGCAAATAAATATTGAGTTAAAGAAATCATCAATTGCCTTATACTCTTTCACCAAGGACTGTAAAATGAATTCTGCTTCTGTGCCCATGATGACTACTGGTCCTGTCTCAGCACGCCTATTTGATGGGAAGCTATAAAGAAGGGGTTCAGCCCTGGCCAGCGTGGTTCAGTTGGTTGGAGCATCATCCCGTAGACCAAATGGTTGTGGGTTCGATTCCCAGTCAGGGCACATACCTTAAAAGCAGGTAAGGTGGGTATATTTGAAGAAAGTACTGACCTTCCCAAGTACATGTCTGCTTATCTGCCCATAGAAGGTTTCTAAAAATAGAAGGTTGTATGTTTGATTGCGGGTTGGGGCACATACAGCCAGTCGATGTTTCTCTCTAACATTGATGTTTCTGTTTCTCTCTCTCTCTTCTCTCTCCTCACCCCCTTCCTCTCTTTCTAAAAAGCAGGGGAAAAAATGTCCTCAGGTAAGGATTTAGAAAAAATTTTTTAAATGGAGAAGTTCGGCAGCTGCAAGCAATTTGTGGTCCTCACGACTTCTCTCCCTCAACGCTCCTCACTTCCACAGACACAAAAAAAGGCTTGACCTCTCCTTTTCTAAGACCATATATGCTTCTTTGCCAGCAAAGAAGTCAATTCCCCCATGCTGTCTGAGCTTTGTGTGAAGTTTACTACTCTTAGAGAAGAGACATGGGCTTTGATATGAAACAGCAGGGAATAATGAGTAGGAGTAAGATTCTCTGAACACTTGCTGCCAGTCGCACAATGCCCCTCACTCCAATCCTCTAAAAGCACAGGTACAGTGAAGAAGCAGCAGGCAAGGTAAAGTACAAGAGCCTGTCTACATTCTGTTTCTAAAGGCTGAACCTTCCCCTCAAATAGCAAAAGGGCCGTGCTAGGGATGAAAGGAAGGAGACATCCTCACTTATGAACTCTTCACCCCTGTCACATCTCAAATCCTTTGAGGTTTCATAATGGAAAGGCACATGATAGGCAGCTGGCCCTTTTGATATGGTCTGTTAACAATTGATCTGCTGGACTAGACCAAAAAGAAAGCTCCATGGGAGGGTATGCTGGATCACACAGCCTGCTTAGCTCCTACCAGGAGCTCAGAGAATGAAGGAGACGAGCTTCATATAAAAAGGGCCAACAGAGCCAAAACCTCTCTCATTAATGAAGATCACTTTGCTGAGTTATTTAAGGGCTGTTCACTTCACCCCCAACCCGGGAGCTCAGACAAGCCCTGTTAATGGACAGATCACCTGACAATCACACTCTATCAACTCACAGGAGAGAAGAGGAAAGGATAGGTAGCACATGTAGCACTCTCCAAAACAATGGCTAGAGAGAGACAAAGCAGCATTTGCACAAATCCAGCACACAGAGCACAAAGATGCAATCTCAGCAGAGGAGAGGTTATGTGGTAATTAAGGGACACCAAACTAGAGAAAAAGAAGCAGAAATAATGATTTATTGCCCCTCTGTTGGACTACAGTTAGTCTTGATCTCTGGAATTCAGAGTCAGGGATGACAAAGTGATAAATATTAGGGGAGGAAGAGAGCAATTCTGGCACAATACAAGAGGTGACCTGTGTCCCAAATGCAAGAGACATCAGCAGCGCTGAACAGTAGTGAGAAGGAGAGTCTGCCACTACAGTACTTGAAAGTCAGTGCCAGGGGAAACCTGCACTCTGTCCTTGATAATTTAGGTCAGACCTCTCCTTCTCCCCACCAAAAAAAAAAAAAAAAAAAAAAAGTCAAGGTTTTATCACCTGAAAGTAGCCATTCTCTAGCAGGGGTATCCAACCTTTTGGTGTCTCTGGGCCACATTGGAAGAAGAAGAGTTGTCTTGGGCCATTGTGATTTTGTGATTACATGACATTGTGACACATAATCACACACAAAAAATAATCTCATAGTGTTTCAAGTAAATTTGCAATTTTGTGTGGGGCTGTACTCGTATATAGCCCAAACCGCATACAGCCCACGGACTGTGGTTTGGACACCCCTGTGAGGGAATTTACTGGACAGCTAAAATGAACAAAGCAACCTTAAAATTGGCTCCCACAAGCATCTGACATCAGGGACCATATTCCTCCTCACCAACAGAATATGCCCCAAATATCCCATGAAATAGTGCTTATTTTCCTTCATCATCTCCCTGACTTTGCACTCATTCTATCAACTGTTCAGTGTTCTATGCAATAATACACACACGTTGCCTTCTATCCTCTGACCTGATGTGATGAAGCTGATTATAGATTTCTTAGAGCTAGAAAGGACCTTAAAGGCCACTGAATACAATGCCCTTATATTTGGATTAGAAAACACCCAACTAGCCAGGAACTAAATTGGGACTAGAACCTGGTCTGCTGTTTAGTGTTTTATTCTACCATTCCCTTAAGGTAAGATTAAACAAATAAAGGTGCCAGATGGAGTTCAATGTTAAAGGAAAGGAAGCTTGCCAATAAACGGTATGCTTAGACTTGCGGACTCTACTGCTACCAGTGCTTCTCTGGACTCTGGTTTATGACTTTCTCTATCTACTGGCTGCTCCAGGTTATTTTCATGTAATATTTGGCTCCCTTTTTCTCTGAGTCCTCAGCTACTTAGAGTACAGGTGTTTAATACCTTGTTACTACCTCTTTCTATGACTCACTCTCAACACCTAAAGACTCCCAGCTTTTCTCAGGGAAATCACCTCAACACGCCCTCTATAGCTACTCTCAGCTCTCTCTCTTTTATATTTCACCTCTCTCCATTTTTTTTCTGCTTCCTCTTCTAGTGTATTAAAAAAACAAACAAAACAGGGGTTAAAACTTTCAGTCCTCAAGATGGAGGCATAGGTAAATATGCTTCACTTCCTCACACAACCAAAAGAAGGATAACAACCAATTTAAAAACAAAAAACAACTAGAACTCCCAGAAAATCAAACTGTATGGAAGTCTGACAACCAAGGAGTTAAAGAAGAAACACTCATCTAGACCAGTAGGAGGGGTGGAGATGGGCAGCCATGCAGACAGGACACTTGGCAAGGTGGTGGCTGGAGGACCTGACAGTCCCACATTTGTGTGTGGATAAACCGGGAGGAACAACAGGGGACTGAGACAAACTGTGCAACCCTGGGTTCCAGCGTGGGAAACTAAAGCCTCAAAACCTCTGGCTATGAAAATCTGTGGGGGTTGTGGCAACAGAAGAAACTGCCAGTCTCACAGGAGAGTCCGCTGGAGGGGCCAGTGGAGGGTCCTAGAACATACACAAGCCCACCCACCTGGGTATCAGCACCAGAAGGGTGCAATTCACTTGTGGGTAGCAGGGGAAGTGACTGAAAGCAGAGTAAGAACTGAGCAAGTGGCATTGTTCCCTCTCTGACTCCTCCCCCATATACAGCACCACAACGTAGAAATGGGTTGCCCCACCCTGGCCAATAGATAAGTTTCTGCCCCTTACAGCGTAACAGGTATGCTGAGATGAAGAAATATGGTCCAAATGAAAGAACAGACCAAAACTCCAGAAAAAGAACTAAGTGATGTGGAGATAGCCAACCTATCAGATGCACAGTTCAAAACACTGGTAATCTGGGTACTCACAGAAATGGTTGAGTATGGTCACAAAATGGAGGGAAAAGTGAAGGCTGCATGAAGTGAAATACAGAAAAATATACAGGGAACCAACAGTGAAGGGAAGGAAACCAGGACTCAAATCAATGACTTGGAACAGAAGGAAAAACAAACATTCAACGAGAGGAGAATAAAAAAAACAAGGGTTCAAAAAAAATGTGGAGAGGCTTAGGAACCTCTGGGACAACTTTAAACGTTCCAACATCCAAATCATAGAGGTGCCAGAAGAGGAAGAGCAATAAATTGAAAGCTTCTTTGAAAAAATAATGAAGGAAAACATCCCCTATCTGGTGAAAGAAATAGACTTTCAGGAGATCCAGGAAGCTCACAGAGTCCCAAAGAAATTGGACCCAAGGAGGAACACACCAAGGCACATCATAATTACATTACCCAAGATTACAGATAAGGAGAGAATCTTAAAAGCAGCAAGAGAAAAGGAGACAGTTACCTCCAAAGGAGTTCCCATAAAGCTACCAACTGATTTCTCAAAAGAAACCTTGTAGGCAAGAAGGGGCTGGAAGGAAGTACTCAAAGTCATGAAAGGCAAGGACCTACACCCAAGATTACTCTACCCAGCAAAGCTATCATTTAGAATGGAAGGGCAGATAAAGTGCTTCCCAGACCAGGCAAAGTTAAGGAGTTCATCCTCAGCAAGCCATTATTACATGAAATGTTAAAGGGATTTATCTAAAAAAAAAAGAAGATCAAAACTGTGAACAATAAAATAATGACAAAATCACAACTATCAACAACTGAACCTAAAAAGAAACAAAAGCATAAGCAAATAACTAGAACAGGAATAGTATCACAGAAATAGAAATGACATGGAGGAGTATCAGTGGGAAGGGAGACGGGGAAAAATGGGGGAAAAGGTACAGAGAATAAGAAACATAATTGTTAGGTACCAAATAGACAGAGGTAGGTTAAAAATAGTATAGGAAATGGAGAAGCCAAAGACTTAAATGTACAACCCATGAACATGAACTAAGGGTGAAAGGAATGCTGGAGGGAAGGTAGGTCCAGGGCAGAGGGGGATAAAGGAGAGGAAAGAATGGAACAACCATAATAGCATAATCAATAAAATGTACTTTAAAATTTTTTTAAGAAATCAAAAAAATATAAAAAACAAAAACCAAAAATTTTCAGCCCCCTCTGCCTCCCAGGAAGGGAAGAAGGCCCAGAGATTGAGTTCAATTGCCAATGGTAAATGATTTCATCAATCATACCGATTAGCCTCCATTAAAAAAAAAATAAAATAAAAAAAGGAGTTCAGAATGCTTCTGGGTTGGTGAACACACCCACATACAAGGAGGGTAGTGCGCCCCAACTCCTTGGACACCAAAGTTCCTGAGATCTTAGCAGTTCTTGACCCTGCCTTATGTACCTCTTTATCTGGCTGTTCCTCTGTATCCTTTATAATAGTCCTTATAATAAACTGGTAAACATAAAAAAAGAACAGCATATAACTGTCAACTAGAACTTCTTATTTTCCTCACTCAGGGTTACTGCCTTCAAAATTATATGCTGCACATGGAATGTGACTGGATCTGGACTTTAGAGAGGGCCAAGATACCCCTTTCTCTATGCAAAATCTGAACTGAAACAAAAAAAATGGGTATAAACAATTAATAGCCAGGCTCATTCACAGTTATTATGTTATAGAGACCTACATAGGGTTTAACTGCAGGCCAGAAAAGAGAAATAGCCTCATGTCAGGGGCAGGTTCAAAGAGAGTAGAGAACTGACACTAAGGATCTCAGTGCCAACACACAAGTAGAACAGAGCTCATGCTGGCTGACTCCTGGTTCACCACTCTCCACACAGACATTTTTAGAAAACTGCCCTTGATCCACTTGTCTACTTTGTGCCATCTGGGCACATTACCAACCATAGTGTTCCAAAGACAGTCATAGAAGTAGCAGTACATAGAGGAAAGAGTTAAGATAACTATAATAGATAGGGAGTTGGTTGTATAAACATAGTATTGTTAATGAGTCATATGCCTCTAAGAGTTTGGTATTAAGTACAATACATGCAGTCACTATAAAGAGAAGGGAGCAAGATGCACTTTTTTTCTTTTTAATTTAAGCTCTTGATTTATTGTTTCCAATTTTTAAATAATAATTTTAAAAAGGAAGCAGGGGGAAAGAGGCTAACACAAACTCTTCCTCACCGGAGACTTGACCCCGTAGTCTGTGATATTTCCAAAGAAGAACAGGCTATGATACAGAAACTCAATACTACTGTGTAAACAGTTGTCCATCAGGTGGGCTATGGCTGCTCATCTATGCACACCAGAATGGCACAGCTTATTACGGAGAGTATCTTTTTGGATGAGGACTAGCTTGGTGAACGTGACTTTCTAAGCATTAGTAGATAATTCTCATTGTCCCTCATCCTCCACAGCCCTAGGAGCAGGCTGTCCCAAAACACCAATGCCAGACAGACATATCATATAGAGGAATGCATCATATCTTCCTGCTGAGTGACAACAATGACAAGTTAATACTTGTGCCAGAAGCTCACTAAGTATTGCAAACCTTTTCCTCTTTTCTATGGCCCTCTACCTGATATCTTAAGAAGAGACACTTAACTACAGAAATCACCTCCCGCAAATTGCATTCATCTCTTTTCAAAGGGAGAAACACAATGGTCATAAATAGCAGGTGAGGTAACATTTATTAGGTGCCTGCTAGATGTTTGGCATTATGTAAAGCACTTAAAGTACATTATTCTCACTGAGTCCTCTTAACTATCCAATGAAGTAGGTATTAATGGTCCAAATTTACAGGTGACCAACTTGAAATTCACAAAGGTTATATAAGTTACTCAAAGCCACATAGCCAATTGGAGCTAATCTGACAGATTCAGTTTGGGAATATGAAAAATTCTGGAAATAGAAGGTGGAGATGGTTGCACACTACTGGGAGTTATTTAATGCTACTGAACTGTACACTTAAAAATTTTATATTAAAAAAAAGAGAGAGCAATTGTTTTTCTTTCCACAGACACTCCCCTGATCCCCACAAACATTCCATCCCAACTTTCTATAATCTCAGTAAAACTGATTATCGGCTGAAATTTGCATCATGGTACATAGTACTAAGTACAGGGCCAAAAATACAAAGGTGTCTCCTCTTCCACGGAGCAAGGAGAGGTGCCAAGTATACTCAATCATCAGAGAGCCATGAATTCTTCAACAGGAATGCAAATTCAAAATGAACCCTGAGCTGCCTTCAAGCCAACCTTATGGCAGTCTTCAGAATAATAAGCAAAGTTCACAAAGCCACCAATGCACTGAAGCATCAACAATATTCTAGGAAATCCTTGGGGATCTGGGTTTGACTTCTAATTTTGCTATCTCTACTAAATGAGGCTCCAGATATCTGGCTCCAAATACTCTTTAACCTGAGCGAAAAATAAAAAAGTTATGTCAGTGCAGTATTTGAGGTATTATATTACACATTCAATAGGTTTAAGTTATAGGGCAGTGGGTGCTCCATACACACAGTTTCTTCATTGGAAGGTCTTTTCCACCAGGTACTTTGAAAACTTAGTTGCTGGGCTCTTTTCCAAAAACTACAAATTGACTGCAACTGCTGCCTCTTTTGTACTAGAGACAACTTAGCTTTGGACCAAACTCCTTTTCTTGGGGAGTCTTGTGCATAAAGTATAGCAGCAGGGTACAACAGTTCTGACTTTAGTGTATGCAGATGCAGGTAAAATAAAGGATAGTGTACAGGTTCTGGGAAGCTGAGCCAGAACAGGTACCTTGACGGTTCCGGGAGTCCAAAGTAAATTCCCAGAGACAGAGACAACCAATCTATTTTTCAAATGAGAGGAGTTCCATAACATCACCTAAGAATCCTGCCACCTTACACAGGTCCCCCTAACCCCACAAGGAACCTTGTTTGCTTTTGTTTGCTGAAGTGTTCCCAGCATTCATGTACTCCCACACCATGAGGACTTCCCCGGATTATTTTCCTATCCTGTTCTGAATTCAAGGGGTGAGAGAGAAGGCTGCAGCAAATTGTATTGCCTTGTAGGAGACTAGAATGAATAATGAGTGTGGGAACTTATCCAGGACTAAAACCTGTCCCCCATATTGAGGTAAACCAGGTGCACAGAGGAACAAGCCAACCACGGAAATTCACAATTAAGAGGTACCTCAGACGCCTGCCTCAGAGAAGCAAAGGGGAGGTTTAATTACAAACTCAAGTGAATGACATTTAAATAAGATTAAAAACAGGAAGGAGACAGAGAACCTCCAGCAGAGCACAAATAAATGTCTCAGAAGAATCAGGCCAGAGAGAGCTGTCTGTTTGAACAGCTTTTACATACTATGAAGAGAAAGAGATACAAAGCAAAGACAATACTCTGCCAGGTCCTATTTTGCGGCCTGGCATGGAGCTAGGATGAGATGCCACAGATCCCAAATTAAAACCAGCTCATTCGGGAAAATGGATAAATAATTTCATAGTGACTGATAGGAGAGAAATATTAACATCTCACTTGCTTAGGAGAAAGGTAGAGGAACCCAAAGGGCAGACTAGAAATAGCACTAGTGTGACAAGCCAATGCCTCCAAAACCCCAGAGGCATAAAAACTCTAGTCAATTCTAGCATCTCTGGATAAAATCGCCAATTACTCAGGGACATTGCCAGCAATCAGTAGGCTGACTGTCAGTCAGCAAAGTGGTGCAGAAAAGACTTAGACGCCAGCACCTACCAGAAGAATAATTTAAAAATACACTAGGTGGCTTCTCAGAATACAGGCATCTGTCTGGCTGCAAACCCAAGCACCTCACTGAAACAAGAGGCTGACAAATCAAACAAGAAAATGAAATGGCTTTGTTTGCAAGCTACGAACCTTTTCAGGTGAAGACTGCACAAAAGTCAGTGCATGCAGTGGAAGGATTCTGAGAGGACGGCAAAGTAGGAAGTGCTAGGACTCTCTTTCCCCACCTAGACAATAATTTCATTGGCAGAATCTGTCTGATTAGCTATTTTGGAACTCTGGACTCTGATGAAGATTTGCAGCTTCTGGAAGACTTGGATGGTATATGTTGGTTAATTTTGGTCCATTTCAGCATTTAGCCCAGTACAGTTACCCATCCCCTACCCTCAGCTATGCGGAAAAGCTTGTGTACTCATTCCTGGAGAACCTTGCACACAGCTTGTGGAAGCTAGGATGGGCAAAAATGACCCCGTCCTCCTAACACTGGGGATATGTGCTCGGATGGCTAATTGCTGCTTCTGATCCTAGGGGTGCATAGAGGTGGGCAGCCATTGTTATTGTACTTCCCCATTGTTACCAGCCTTTCACCTTCTAGATAAAAGACTTACAGGAGACTTAAAGGGCCAGTACCCCTTTTTCCCCCACCTTCGTTTTTCACTTTCCCCCATTAGAAAAACAGAAATTAAAGACTAGGACATTCAAAAACAACTGCACATACAGGGAAAGTTAGAAAGTGATGGTGCATGCCCAAGAAAAGGCTCAGAAAATACCTAAGACATTAAGTTTACAGCTCAAGCTAATCCTCAGCACAAACAGCCTATAAAAAACAAAAAGAGTAACAAGTCCTGACTGGTATGGCTCAGTTGGTTGAGCATCATTCCACAAAGCAAAAGGCTACCATTTCAATTCCTGGTCAGGGTGCATACAAGAGGCAACAGATTGATGTTTCTCTCACATCGATGTTTCTCTCCCTCTCTTTCTCACTTCTTTCTCCCTCTCGAATAATAAATAAATAAAATCTGTTTAAAAAAAATAAAAAGAAAAACAGTAAAAAAACCCAGCAAACTCTGGGGAAGGAGCAGAATCTGATTTTTTGAAACTTGAGGACATTATGTTAAGTGAAATAAGTCTCACAAAAAAGACAAATACTGTATGGTTCCATTTATATGGTGTACTTAGAAAGTAGATTCTGGTGGTTGCCAGGGGCTGAGGGAAGGAAGGAATGGAGAGTTCTTGTTTAATGGGTACAAAATTTTAGTTTTACAAGATGAAAAGAGTTATGAGAAAAGATGGTGAATGGCCGCATAACAATGTGAGTATGTTTAATACCACTGAATTGTATACTTAAAAAAATGGCTAAAGTAGTAAATTTTGTTATGTGTATTTTACCACAATAAAAAAAGAAAAAAGATCAGTACATCAATAGGCTGATCTGCCTAAAGGCTTCACACACCTCTAGATGAATTGGAAAAATAAAAACAAAAAACCTTTTTCTTTAAATCGAAGTTAGGTTCTGTCCTACCATTTTCCTTGTTGTTGAAGTATAGCTGCTAAAAGGGAAAATACGGTTCTCAACTATCTCCAATTCCCCATTTACCTGGAACACTGCAATCCTCACAGTAACTACCCACCCTCTTCTTTATCATGAAAATAAGTTTTTATGTGGAAGTTCCCAGGTGGAACTTAGACTCTGGGCAGTGCAGGATCCCATATACCTCACTCCTGTGTAGCTGCCTCTAACTAAGCATGCTCAGAGGCCACTGACTTCTTCTAGGGTCCTATACCACCTGCTTATTTTTTCCAACATTGCCCTACTGAGAGATAGCCAAAGTCACTCTTTAAAAAATAAGGCCAATGAGGTATATTTTGAGGCCATATATCTGATGTAGATCCAAAGTCTTTACTTTCTGCCAAAATGAATGAAAACCAGTAATAGACCTGCCCTACTCACTCAGATCCAGAGAATGAAGATAGCAATGAAACTAAATGATACGTCCCTTTAGAACTAAGACCAGCATAGCAACAAAAGCATAGCTACTCCTTGTTCTGTCTCTCTAAGTTGATAGAATGCTAATGGGCCTCTGGATAGGAAATAGCTTCATATGCAGAGAAAAGAACAGAGATTGCTCACTCTTAGGGGTTTTTAGGTGGGAATCTTTTTCTCCCTCTAACAGGCTAAACCTGTTAGAAATTCTTATCTTTTGCTTCTGCCAAGTTTCTGAGGAGATGAGAAAAAGATTCAAAATAGTGTAAATTTTGGATTTAGGCAAATGTGGTGAATTGAAGGGGGAAAAAAAACAGTTTCCTGGCATTCTTCTCCAGTCCTAGGCTTTCTATACTGCTGTACAGGATCTTTTATAACAAAATTATAGAAACAGAGAAATATACCTTCTAATGCCCTATATTAGAACACTTTAACTTTGAGAAGAACTGATTATTCACAGAAGACAAAAGCCTCCATCTCTTTGCACATGCAAGCTAGAGCAGTCTTAATTAGGTACATCAAGCCTGGCATACATCTTGTAACATATTTCCCTAAATCAGAGAAAACTGGGGCGAAAGAGGAAGAACAATTTAAAAAGCAATTTTAAAAACAAAACAGGAATAGCAGCTGCCGAAATTCCTCTTCCCATCTACTCTAGCTGTTTACTGCTATGTTCTTTCCCACCCTCTTCAAAACTAAAAGAAGCAGTAATGTAGAGTTATATAAGATGTCACTATTGGAGAAAGCTGGATGAAGGACACAAAAATTCTCTACTATTTTCGCAACTTCCCAAGAGTCTATAATTATATTGATATAAAGATTAAGAAAGAAACTAAACTAAAAGAAGCAAATGATTAAAAGTTCAAAGAATAGTTCCCCAAAATCAGGAGCGGCTACCAAACAGTCAAAGCTACACCTATATAGGAACTGCCAGATAAATCTATGGCCTTCTTTTTCTTGAAAATTTTCAGTCCCATATAACAACACCTACATTATAATAAGTTTCCAATGAAAAGCTCTCGACTTCCAGTCTCAAAGTACACATGAACCATGAAGTCACAGGCTTCTGCCAATGATGAGAGAACTAGCTGGATCTAAAAAGCTGTGACTCTCTCTGGGTTTTCCATTTTCCCAGTGGGTATCTGAAAGGTCAGGCAATGTACAATTTCTCTCGTTTTCACAAAGCTGTGAATGCTTCGGATGCTCTTTAGCACAGTGGAGCTGAACAGATTGTTTTGGGGCTTTAGGGGCCTTTCTTCCTGCAGGGAGGCAAATGTTGCCTAGTGATCTGCGTCTGAGCAAAGGAGTCAGGAACTCTAAGTTCTAATCATGACTCTGTTTAGTGTCTGGTTCCATGATCCTTAGCAAGTCGCTTATCCTTCTATGCCTCCACTCCCTTCTCCCACAAATGATGACAAAAATAATGACTTATCATCCAGGGGTGTACCAGAGTGAAAGGGTTAAAAAGACTGTAATCTATAAATAAATGTCAAATATAAAATGCCAGTATAAATTTGCCTTTATATTGACCCATGTTTTTAGACTGTGGAAAGCTACATTATTTAAATGCAGGCCGCCTCCGCAGTGACCCTTCTGCCTCAAGTGGAAGTAAAATAAGTTGACTCCATGAAGCTCTGTTCAAGAATTTCCCTCTCCAACAACTACATGCTTCTCTCTAAACATTCTACTCATTCTTTGGTTAATGACTTAGAAACCATCAGTTACCATTTTTACTTGGTTAAAAGCAATTCATGTATCTCTAGGTAAGGCAGAAAGAGACAAAAAGAGAAATTACCCATCACTTCCTTTCATGTCAATAACTCAAATTAAAAAGTGACAAAGTCACACTCGCCAGGTAGTTCAGTTGGTTAGAGTGGCATCCCAATACGCCAAGATTGTGGGTTTGATCCCCGGTCAGGGCACATACAAGAATCAACCAGTGAATGCGTAAATAAGTAGAACAACAAATTAATGTTTCTGTCTCTCCTCCTCTCTCTCCCCCTCCCTCCCTCCTTCCCTTCCTCTTTCTCTCTAATACCAGTAAATTTTTTTTAAAAAAAGGTGATGAAGTTAGTTCAACAGAAACAACAGCAAACATTCTACTGCGTTCTACTATTATTGTTGACGTTGTTGAGGCTCAAACACAACATTGTGCTGCTTTAAGAGAATGCTGATTCATCACTAATGGAAATTCTACATATCCATTTATTTACTCTTTCAAATGTCTTCTGAGCCCCGATCATAAGCCAAGTGATGTACTGGGGATGAAACAATAATAAAAACACAAACCCTGTCCTCCAGGAACTTTTTAAGAAGATAGATAGATAGATAGATAGATAGATAGATAGATATAAACAAAACATAGTACAGCCATATACAAACATAGCAAAATGATGTGATATGCTAAAACAGAAGCTGATGTGCTATAGGAAGATACAGGAAATAAAGCATAGTGACCAAGAGAGGAGATTGCTAAGCTAAAGTTCCCAGAAGGAATGCAGTTTGATCAGTAAATACAGGAAAAAATACTTAACAAGATACTAAATTTTTTCACAGATGTTCTGTGAAAAGAGAATTAACTGTGAATCCATGGAACCTAAAATTAAGATAGAAATTCTTAACATGGAATCATGAAGGGGCTCTCGGGGGGTCCACGAACTTCCTGAAATTACCTCTGAAATTACAGTATGAATGTACAAATAGACATTTTTCTGAACACAAAAATTGTATCTTTCATTACATTCTCAAAGGTAAAAAACTGTTTCACTAGGATCTTATACTAAAACCCACTTTTCTATCTGTATGAGAGCAGAGTTTTAAGAACTAACTTTTCACTGTACTCAACACAGGAGATCTGGGTAGCCTATAGGTCAGAGAAGAGCTACTGAACTTTCCCTAACTTAGTGAAAAAAAAGCAATTGCTGAAAAGAGGGCACCGAGAGTCCTTTCCATATTCTAGTTGAAGTTAGCTTAAATATATTTCCCCACATACTCAGATACCATGGTGACAGGCATCATATAAATAGACAGTGGCAGCAGGGAGTAGGTCAAGACTTATATAAAACCAACATATCAGGCAGAATTAAATCCCTAACCAACACAGCTGGATTCTCCTTGTCCATTAGAAAAAGCCTGTGAATTCCATATAAGAATTTACATAGGGTCCTGGCTGGTGTAGAGCATTGTCCCACAGCCAAAGAGTTGCAGGTTCAATTCCCAGTCAAGGTGCATGCTTGGGTTGGAGGTTCGATCCCTGGCCTGGGCGAGTGTGATCCCTGGTCTGGGAGCGAATAGGAGACAGCCAATCAATGCTTCTCTCTTGCATTGATGTTTCTTTCTCTCCCTCCCTCCCTCTCTAAAGACAATGAAAAGATGTCCTCAAGTGAAGATTTTAAAAAAAAAAAAAAAAAAAAGGAATTTATATAGGGACCTTTCCCCCAAAACAAAAAGGTACCATAATCAACAGCATAGAAATACAAGTAAAAATCACCAATCGAAGTACAGTGATACTAAACACTCACACTCCCAATGACAAAAGGCATTTGGACCCGAGCCAACTGCTTCACAGACACCCAAGGACTTCTGTGTGTCCAATCTAACAACACATATGCCTTGCCAATCTCATTTATAAATAAAATTCAATTAAAGTTTGTAGCACATGTATGGCAAACATCTATATACATAAGCATATTTGCCATTAAAAGTCTTCACACACCTCCCTCAAATCCCTAAGTCTAGAAGGCAAAGAAAGAGTGAAAACATGGGCATACCATCATAAGAGAGGTGGCACTAGCCAACGAGTGGGTGGATCCACCAGAGCCACATTTATATTCACTGATTGCAATATTATGCATTATTATGGGCTCTGATACATCACATGTAGTATAATATTTTGCAGCTTTCCTTAACACCTGCTGCTCTACATCTCACTGTATACTCCGTGTACGAACACAGGGAACCAGGGTTCCAGAAGGACTTATCCAGTCTCTATAAGAAAAGGAGCGAACCTCACTTGGCAGAGAGCTCTAGTACAAAAGCCTATGCCTTAAAAGCAGGCAGTCACCCAGGGTCTCACTAATGACACTCATATATACCTCCTCTCAACCTACCAAGGGTCTTACAATGCCGATCGATCAGTCCTAAGACAGCTCGTAATTACTGTAGAAACAGAGGTGACATCACACAAACTACTCAACAACATAAAGTCAACTGACCAACATAGAATGGTCTCCTGCCCCATAATTTCCTAGCCATAATGGGGAAATGTTAAGAGCCAGAAAAGAAATAAAGACATTTTTAAATTTCTTTAAAAGATAACTGCCTCTTTAAACAAAACGATGGCAATGCATGGTGGGGTTTCTAACCTATGCAAAAGTAAAATGTATGACAACAATAGCACAAAGGACAGGATACAAGGTAGAGGCAGGAGGGCAATGAGAAGCCCAGGGCCCCAGGGAGACAGCCAGAGTGAACAGCAGAAGGCAATATAGAAAGGCAATGGAATAGGGCAATGAGGAAGAGGACAACAGATGATGAGGATGGGAAAAGAGCCAGAGAAATCCCAGAAGCCAGGGAAGGGAGAGCTAGGATGGAAGAGAAAGAAAATAGAATTAAAAAAAATAAAACCAGAAAAGAATCAAAAGCAAGCAGAAACAACTATTACCACCAACTCTTCAGTACTACAATGTATAACTTCATCCCAGCTACATACATGAACCATTTGTACTCCTAAATTCTATAACTGTACCAACATCCACAGATTTGCATCATTTTCATGTTTCTCTCTAATCCTAAATTTTCAGAGGCCTAACAATCACATAATTAACTATCCAAAGGCAACCACAGCAATCCTTTATATTAAAAAGAATTGTTCTACTCTGACTGATCTGGCTCTCACTTGGTTGGAGTGTCATTCCATAACTGAAAGGCTGCCCATTTCATTCCCAGTCAGGGCACATACCTAGGCTGCTGTTTCGATCCCCAGTTAGAGTGCATGCAGGAAGCAACCAGTCGATGTTTCTCTCTCCCTCTTTCCCTCCCTTCCTCTCTCCTCTTCCTCTCTTCCCCTCTTCCCCTCTCTCAAATGAGAATAAAATAAAAATAAAAACCTTCAAAAGAAAAACAATTATTCCTACCAAAGAAATTCTATTAACTTCAGTCATTTCTATCTTTTGATCTGTCTTTAGCTCTTCTGACATTTCCTCATTCTGAAACTCTCACACAATGTCTTTTATAAAATACAAAAATGCCACTATTGTCACTTAGTGTTATTTTCCTATTCCTGCTTCACCATCTAGGCAGTAACTGCAAAGATCTTGCCAATCCATTAATTAAAGATCTCTACTTTCCATTATGGAGGACTAAATTTAGAAAGCCAAATTGGGTTGGGAGGAAACTACATGTCACAACAAGTGAGAAAAATTCCATGGAAGGGGGCGGGGTTACTGGCCCTTTTCTTAAAAAGCCTCTGACACCCTCCTCTGCTGAGAACACAGAGAAGCTCTCCCACGGGTGGGGCAACCATTCATCACTATAATTATCTGGAGAAGACTTTATTGTACCATCAGGTCAAGAAAGCCACAGGACCTATCAGCAAGTGAATGCCTCAGGGAACATGTCTCTCCTCTGCTTTCCTTTAAGCTCCAATTTAATTGCACCAGAGAAAGGGGTAGCAAGCCAGCATTAATTGTACCCTTAGAGAAGAGTCACTTCCCGCCTGCAGGGATGGCAGTGACTTTACTGGGCTACCAAAAGGATACAAAGAGAAAAGTAAACACTGTAATTTGCTGTTTTTGTCTCTGGCACAGGGGGAGTGGTACAATTGACACTGTCTGTAAACAGTAATAATGCCAGATGTAACACAAAGAACAGGATTCCCCCATCTCTCCGCCCCCTCTACACCCCCTCTCCCTGTGACATTCCTCCTGAGATTACTCATCTTGAAGAAACACACAGAAGCCTCCCGATAGTCCATATGCTGCCACCAAATGGAACCGAGGAAGAATCCAAGTTTGTACTGACTCCTCTCTCTTACTCATAAGAAGATACATTGGAACTCAAGAAATAGTCAATTGTTTCTAACAGCTGACCAAAAAATGGAGAAGAGGGAATAAGAGATAAACTATGGAATAGATATGTGACATGCCCAGGTCTGGATTAGACAAGGCTAAAATGACAAAATAAATAAATAAATAAATGAAAATAGAAGCATCCTAAACGAACTAAAAAGTTAAAAAATTTTTTTTCATTTTATGCCCAGGCCTAAGGACTCATAAAAGATAAAGGAAAACAGGATGAATTAAAAAGAGAAAGTTACCTGACCAGAGTTCCCGCCAGGTGTAATGCAGGCGTACTCTACACTTCTTCTGGTAGCAAAGTAGCTTATGTACTACCTGAATGCAGCGTCTGTAACAAAGAAAAGGAAAAACTGGGGTAAGCCTAAAAATATGGTACAACTCACCAAAGATGCCCTTTCTTTAATGAGGCAGCTTTGCTAAGGCAACTAAAGATGCTGGATATGAATCTGTACATATATAAAAGAACTTCTACTGGCAGCCTTAAAGTGGCTACATATCTCCCCCAACATACACATACATACATATACTGCTTGCACTAATTCCCCTTTTCAGGAGGAAAAAGGGGCTTTGACCACATATATATTCAATGGTCAATTAGGCACTACTGATACCATTCCCTTGAGTATCTTTCCTTGGAAGAAGAATGGACCAGAATTAGATTACTGCATTCAAATTTGTAAACACAGGCCAAAATCACATTAAAGATCCTAAGTCTTTAGATCTATTTAAACATTTTTAATTTAAATTAAAATTTAAATATATTTATATTTAATTGATTTGTAGTTAAATTTTAATTACATTAAAAGTTAAATTAAAAATTCAGTTCTTCAGTTGCACTAACCACATATCAAATAGCCATATATGGCTAGTGGCTACTATATTTGACAGCATAAATATAGAACTTTTCTATCGTCACAAAAAACTCTATTGGACAGTGCTGTTCTAGATCACAGGAATATTCAACAGTATTCACATCCCAACAACACATGTGGTGATTGTAGAGTTGGGGGGAGAGGTAGAAGAGGGTATGGGGGAATAAATGGTAGTGGAAACAAAATACAACAAAAATATATAAATTTTTAAAAAAGAATTATCTCCCCAAAATTTGTACTTAAAAAAAATAAAGATCAGAGCAGAAATAAATGACATAGACACTAAAAAAATAAAATACAAAAGATCAATAAAATCAAGAGCTGGTTCTTTAAAAAGATAAACAAGATTGACTAACCTTTAATCAGATTCATCAAGAAAAAAAGAGAGAGGGCACAAATAAATAAAATCAGAAATGAAAGAGAAGTGACAACTGACTCCACAGAAATGCCAGGGATTGCAAGAAAATACTACATGCCAACAAATTAGACAACCTGGGCAAAATAGATACATTCCTAGAAACATACAATCTTCCAAAACTGAATCAGAAAGAATTAAAAAACCTGAATAGACCAATTACAACTAACAAAATTGAAGCACTAATCAAAAAATTCCCAGCAAACAAGAGTCCTGGACCAGACAGCTTCACAGGCAAATTTCACCAAACATGCAAAGAAAAACTAACACCTATCCTTCTCAAACTATTCCAAAAATTTCAAGAGGGGGAAAGACTCCCAAGTTCGTTCTACACAACCAGTATTATCCTAATTCCAAAACCAGATAAAGACACCACAAAGAAAGAAATTTATAGGCCAATATCCCTAATGAACACAGATGCCAAAATCCTCAACAAAATATTAGCAAGCCAGATCCACCAATACATTAAAAAAATCATATACCTTGGTCAAATGGTATTTATTCCAGGAATGCAAGGTTGGTACAATATTTACAAGTCAATAAATGTGATATATCTCATAAACAAAATGAAAGATAAAAATCACATGATCATATCAATAGATACAAAAAAACATTTGCTAAAATCTAGCACCCATTTATCTTTAAAAAAAAAAAAGAAACTCTCAGCAAAGTGGGACTAGACGGATCATACCTCAACATACTTAAGTCATATACGACAAACCTACAGCCAATATGACAATCAATCAGCAAACTAAAAGTGTTTCCCTTAAGATCAGGAACAAGAGAGGAATATCCACCTTCACCACTCAACATAGTACTAGAAGTACTAGCCATGGCAATCAGACAAGAAGAAATAAAAGGCAACCAAATTGGAAAGGAGAAATTAAAAATGTCATTATTTACAGGTAACATGACATTGTACATAGAAAACCCTAAAGATTCCACTGAAAACAGTTAATTTTGATGTCAACAGTACTTGTCTTTTTGGGGTTGTACAATGACAGGTGAATTCTGTCCTTTCTCTTTTTCTATTTCCTCCAAATTTTCTACAATTATATTTTACTTCTACAGCTAAAAATCCACCATTTAAAACAAATTCATTTATAAATATGTTAACATCCTCTAGAAAAGGACACTAAGGAACTTTTTAGAGAATAGAAATGTTTTCTATTTTTATCTGGGATCATTGTTTACAAGGATACATGCATGTGTCAAAAGTTTTCAGACTTTTTCCACTGCAATTCTGTCTATAATTCCTTGGCAATGGGGGTCTAGAAACACAATGGGCAAATCATGAGAGAATAATATGGAGAGAACTAGTATGTTAATCTGTGAACCAAGAATATAAATTCTCAAGGATTAACTCATTTTAGGAAATGACAGAGTAAATATCCCTCTACTTTTGTTAAAGGGGGAGGGAGTCAATGCATAAAACAAAAACTTTGGCTATGGTGAGGAAACAGAGAAAATAGAGCCCCTCATACATTGCTGGTGGAAATGTAAAATGGTACCACCACTTTGGAAAACAGTTTAGAAGTTCCTCAAAATGTTAAACATAGTGTACTATATGACCCACCAATTTCACTACTAGGTACATACACCAGAAAAACAAAACATACATCTACACTAAAACCTGTTTGTGAATGTCCATAGGATCATTATTCATAATAACCAAAGGTATAAACAACCTGATATCTATCGACTGAAGAATAAAAAAAGTATGTCATTTAGTTATACAATGGAATACAAATTAACCATAAAAAAGAATGAAGTACTAATACATGCTACGACATGGATGAAACTTGAAAACATTATGCTAAGTAAAAGACAGTCAGCCCTGGCTAGTGTGGCTCAATGGACTGAGCACGAGCCTGCGGACCAAAGGCTCATCAGTTCGATCCCCAGTCAGGGCACATGTCTGGGTTGTGGGCCAGGCCCCCGGGGCGGGGGGGAGACATGTGACAGGCAACCACACATTGATGTTTCTCTCCCTCTCTTTCTCCCTCCCTTCCCCTCTCTCTAAAAATAAGTAAATAAAATCTTAAAAAAAAGACAGTCAAAGAAGGTCATGTATTATATAATCTCATTTACATAAAGTGTCCAAAATAGGCAAATATATACAGAAAGCAATTGGGAAGGAAGGGGCGGGCAGTGGAAACAGAGGTCCAAAGCTTGGACTATACCCCACTGAAGCTCCAGCCTCATCACACAAATCAAAAATTAAGAAGAAACATCAGATCTATCTTTTCATTGCATTTCATTTTATTCAACAAATATTGACTGCATATCAACTAAACATCCAGCACTTCAAGCTCCTGGAAAGTAGACCCAAATAACCTGCTGATTTCAGGCAAATGAAAGAGACTCTTCCTTTTGAAACTGTTCTGACATAAAAGAAGGAGGTTGGCAAAACAAATACAGGAGATAAAATAAGCAAGGCAAAAGGGCATAGGAAAAAAGCGGCTCCTTTCTACTTAATATGCCTAATTGCAACTCAAGTATATGGCAGCTTCAAGTAAAGAATACTTCTAGAGGCAGGACTGAAACTTTCACAGGATCCATAGCTTTAATCTGAGACGAAAGGTATCCTGAGATCCTACTAACTTGAGCAGATACCATATCAATCTGTAAGATATCAATCTGACAGTTCACAAAATCAAGCAAAAACGGGGTGAGCTAATTTCTTGGGCCTCTTAGCAGAGGTGAAAAGAAGAAGGCAAGCCCTGGCCCAGTAGCTCTGTGGGTTAGAGCATTGTCCTGATATGCCCAGGTTGTAGGTTGGATCCCCAGTCAGGGCACATACAAGAGGCAACCAAGAAATACATAAATAAGCAAAACAACAAATCAATGTTTCTCTCTCCCCTGCTTCCTCTTTCTCTCTAGAAACAATTAAAAGAAGGAGGAGGAGAAGGAGCAAGAGAAAGAGGAAAGGAGGCAAAACAGAAAATAAACAACTTTAAAAAACCGCTACAAACCTTGCTGTGGAGTGAGAGCCAAAGACACTAGCTAGAGAAATCAAAGTGCCTGATGACATATCAAAGACACAAATGAAGTAAATTAAATTTGCAAGTTAAAATCCTGAAAGTTGTAAAAAATATGCCCAATAATGGGCCTTCTCTGCAACCTTACTTGCCTATTCTCCTTGTCCCTTATTTATATCTCTCTGTTCTTCCCATGTCCTGTACCTCTAAGTAGGAGCCTTTAGGATAGAATTTTATGAGAGAAATATGTAACAGACCTTTCTCAAAAGACTTCAGTATCTTCAAGAGTGATATTAAAAATACTTTGCACACCATACAGAAATATAAATGAATATATAAATCAATATATACATAAAAATTTTTTAAATTCCTTTATTCTCTAAACTGTATCAAAACTAATTACCACTACTAAGACAGGGAGTCAAAGAAGCTCTACCTAATACACAGAAACAAACACAGGGAGGCTGCCAAACTGAGGAGACATAGAAGCAAGGCCTAAATTAAAGGACAGAACAAAACCCCACAAAAAGCACTAAACGAAATGGAGATAAGCAACATAGCAGATGTGGAGTTCAAAACGCTGGTTATTAGGCTCAAAGAAACCACTGAGTACTGCAACAACATAAAAAAGACACAGGCAGAAATGAAGGCTACATTGAGTGAAATAAAGAAAAATCCACAGGGAACCAACATTGGAGGGGATGAAGCCAAGATTCAAATCAACAATTTAGAACATAAGGAAGAAATAAGAACTCAACCAGAGCAGCAAGAAGGAAAAGGAATTAAAAAAAAAGAGAGAGGATAGTATAATGAACACCTGGGACATCTCCAAATATACTAGCATCTGAATCATAGGAATGCCAGAAACGGAAGAGGAGGAGCAAAAAATTGAAAACTTATTTGAAAAAAATAATTAAAGAAAACTTCCTTAGTATGGCGAAGGAAAGAGACAAACAGGGCCAGGAAGCAGAGAGAATCCCAAACAAGTTGGACCCAAAGAGAACACACATAATTAAAATGCTAAACGTTAAAGATAAAAAGAGAATCTTAAAAGCAGCAAGAGAAAAAGCAGAGAGTTACCTACAAAGGAACCCCCATAAGACGGTCAGCTGATTTCTCAAAAGACTTTAAAGGCTAGAAGAGACTGGCAAGAAGTACTCAAAGTGAAGAAAAGTAAGGACCTGCAACCTAGATTATTCTATCCAGCAAAGCTATCATTTAGAGTGGAAGGGCAGATAAAGTGCTTCCCAGACAAGGTAAAGCTAGAGGAGTGCATCATCACCAACCCATTATTAGATAAAATATTCAAGGGACTTATTTAAGAAAGAGAAGATCAAAACTATGAACGTTAAAACGGCAGTAAATTCACAACTGTCAACAATTGAGTCTAAAACACTAACTGAGCAAACAATCACAACAGAAACAGCATCATAGATATGGAGATCATTTGGAGGGTTACCAGTTGGGAGGGGGAAAGGGGGAAAGGGGAAAAGGGGGCAAAGGTGCAGAGATTAAGAAGTACAAATTGGTAGGTACAAAATAGGCAGGAGCATGTTAAGAACAGTATAGGAAATGGAGTAGCCAAAGAACTTATATGCATGACCTATGGACATGACCTAAAGGAGGGGACTGCTGGAGGGAATGGGGGTACTGGGCAGAGGGGAGCAAAGGGAGAAAGATTGGGTGTAATAGCATAATCAGTAAAATATTTATTTTTTTAAAAAAACTACTTATCAAGAGACATAAATTATAGTATAAATCATCCTAACAGTTTCCAAATCATTTGTTCATTTTTAGAAATTATGGTATAATCTCCTGTTTGATGTGGTTGTCACTAGCTACAGGATGCCATGATTTACCTTAGGAATATACAAACTCTCCTGTCAATTTCCCCATTAAATCAACAGTCACTAGGTCCCTGGTGCTCAAAGCTTTGTTACAGCCAGCAAGCATAGCTGGATGCTGCCCATGTAGGACCACCCATGCATAGTACATTCCAGTATGCCAGCATTTCTTATATGGCTTGGATCTAGACAGCCTGCCTGCTTGTCTGTCCTCCCTCTCTCCCTCCCTCCCTTCTTTCCTTCCTTCCATTCTTCTTTCCTTATAAGCACCTTTCCCCATTATTAATTTACCTACATCATTTACACACAGATGTGAAATTATTTCATTTCTGACCCAGATTCTGGCTTGAGTATCAAGTGTTTCTATACTCCATATTTCTTCCTATTTCACCATGAGGATTATAAACTTACCTGAAATGGCAGAAATTCATTTTGCTTTCAACTTCTCATCTGCTGTATGCTGCTGAAAAGCAGTGCATAATGAGAAATAGACCAACAACCTGGCCTAATGCCCAGCAGGGAGCAGATAAGTTCACCTGAAAAGGACTTGATGCTCCAAATTCCAAAGAGTGGAAAGAGGATTGGGGGAGGAGGGGAGGAAGATCTAGAAATATACCCATGGGTAGGAATGAAGAAAGTGAATTCAGCCTGAGGGTGGGACCTTTTGCCCAGCCTCTGTCAGCTTGATGCCTCATTATCTTCTCCATGTTCCCTAACCTCAGGACATTAGATTGGGGAGGAGACGGAAAAAGCAACTGAGAGAGCAAGGCAATACAGAACATATTAGGAACTAGGTGGAAAAGGGAATTCAAGTATTTAGTGTAGACCAGGTTCACTGACTGGGACATTAAGGTTCAGGTGGACAGGTACATACCTGTAACTCTATGTACTGAACACACAATCTTATCATGTCATCCCCATCTTCAACTGTTACTCATCATCCACTTAATCTCAAGTAATGTTTTTACTATTCTCCTATCCTTCCTCCATGCACCCTACACTGTAGTCATCCTGAATTACCTTCTATTCTCCAAACATGCCAAACTTCCAAGCCCTTGAACACATTGGTGTGTCTCTCTCCCACTTCCCCACGCAGAAAACTCCAACTATTTCTTTATAACTCAGGTCAAATGCAACAATCTTCTGATATCTTCTCTGATGCCCCAGTCAACATTAGTCACCCTCTGTCACTTATCATAGTAGTGGTTAAGAGTACTTAAGAGTGGTTAAGTGGTCAGAGAGACTTAAGTTTGAATCTTGGTGATGCAACTTATTATGTGTCCAACTGTGGTAGCCAGCCTGCAAAATGGTCCCCAGGGGTCCCCACCCTCCTGACATTCACATCTTGTTTAGTTTCTTCCCACACTGTATCAAGGTTGGTCTGTGTGCCCAACAGAAATGCTATGTCATTTGAGATTAGTTTATAAAAGATTCTATGACTTTCATCCTAGGCTCTGGCTCTTTATCTTTCTCTCTCTCTCTCTCTTGGATTACTTGCTTTGGGGGAAGCCAGCTGCCATGTCAAAGCAACCCTGTGGAGAGGCCCAAGTAGCAAGGGGCTGAGTTTGTCAACAACCATGTTAAGTGATCTCAGAAACACATTCTCTAGCCTTAGTAGGTGCCTGCAGCCCCAGCTAATGCTCTGATTGCAGCCTTGTGAGAAACCCCATGCCTAAATTATCCAGCTAAGCTGCTCCTAGATTCCTGAACCACAGAAACTGAAAAAACACATGTTTGTTTTAAATCACTAGGTTTTGAGGTAGTTTGTTATATAGCAATAGCTAACTAATACACCTGGGAAGGGATGGCAACAGCCTGGGATTTATGGGCTCAAGAATATTTGGGCTCAAGTCTAGGCAATGGTGCTTACTAATAGAATAAACCAGAGCAAAGCACTTCCAGAGCCTGAGTTTCCTTACATGGAAAATGAGAAAACTGAGTCTATAATAATACTACAAAGTAAATAGCATATCCTAAATCTAGAACATAATAAGATAATCAAGCTAGAAATAAAGTCTCTAGCAAAACAAGTCGGATGCCTAAGGTACCGAAGTTCAGAGATCCCATCTAAAATAAGCAGAAAACTTCTAAGTGTTGTAAAAGCAGCTTTTCAGTGTCTTTGAATTGAAATAAAGGATCAGGCTAATTCTAAACACCAAAAAGATATTTTAAAATGCAAACTACAGTTTACTTCCAAAATGTAAACTTTGTATCATTATTTAACACCTAGGACACAATGACTATATAGTTTGCAAGTGGTCTAAAAAGTTAGAGGTCTACTCTATTCCGAGAAAAATTCCTTATATTCCCTAGATCCTTTATGGCATTAGAATGAGGTACACAGAGCCTCCTTCCTATGCACCAAACTGCTCTCTTGCTCAAAAAAATGGAGGTACCAATTCTGTAGTCAGACTCAATTCAGATGCTTTTTAAGGAATAACTGTAATACACAATACATATTTGGGATCACTCTAATGTGGCACAGCTGTTCTTGAATATTAAAGATAAGAAGAAAGCAGAAAACAGCAAAGGAGAGAGTAAGCCTTAAGGCTTAAACTTTACTAAAATATGATTTTCAATTGCCTCTAGTTGTATTGGTTGTTAAGAATTGTGAGAGACAATCAGATCTCATTAGGAGGAAGGAATCTCCTCCTAATGTATATAGCCAGGCTACTATATACATAACCCGCCTATTTAGCAGAGACTAGACAATGTAAGCTAAGAACGGACAAGAGGCTCTAACTCTCTGGCCTTTCCCTACCTTCTAATTACTGCTGATGGTTTTGATGCCAAAGCCCAGGGATGCCTAAGAAATCTGCTAGTATTCCATATATTTGGATTAAAATGGCCACCCATGACCCCATGATCTTCAGAGCATCAGCCCTGCTCCTCATGCGATGCGCCTACAAGTGATAATGAAGATACATGCAGAATCCAAATTGTGCTTTATTATATTGTACTTTTTCTCCCTTCTGGAAAGATGTATAATAAATCTAGGCCATAAAATGCTCCCTGACACTTCTCCACATACAAATCTGTTTTTCCTGAAGTAAAGTATACATAAAAATTTTGCTATAAATTTCCTATCACTCAACTCTATAAAATAGATTTGCACACATTAAATGAACCATGGTACTTACACATAGAGATCCATAGGAAACTCCTTCATCATGTGCGTTACAATAAATTCTACCATCAGGTCTGAATGGGGAAAAGAGAAAAATTAAATCAATCAAAATGAAATTCATTCCTTGTCTGTGAGTTAGAAGCAACTGTCTGGATATACCTTGCACTTGTGCTGAGTGTCATTCACTAAGCACATTTTTATTCACAAGTGCTTAACCTTATTTTATCTAAGGCACTTTTGCAACACTTTTTACCACCTGCCGCTTGTAAAGTAACAAGAAAATTAGCTCACTCTCCTACTTCCGGAAGTATACCTTGACCTGCCAATAAATCCAGATACAAGGGAGATTTCAGTGTATGGATATTTCTACCATGGTACTAATACAAAATGCCAGAGGGAAATCATATTCCGAGAACAGAGCTATGAGGCAAGCAGAGAAGAAATTATGGATCACATCCATGTAACCAGAAACTCAGCTCTAAAGCTATGTCTATCTCATCTCACTATCATGCTCAGTTTGACAGGTATTGACTAAAATGGTCTGTGGGGCTTTGAGTCATTAGAAGTTTATTAAATAGTCTTAATCACTGGTTCTAAAATCAAGAATGTTGGAACTAGGGCTGAATATCCAAATGAAATGGAATTAAGAGTTCAGATCATTCCCCTGAGGAAAATGCAGCATTCTGACAAAATTACCTAAGACACAGCCCCCTACCTGTTAGCTCTGTCAGCCTCATCTCAGCTTAATTTACTCAGAGGAAGTTTTGCATGTCTTGAACCTTGAACTTCGAAGCCTCCTGGCCAGCTGACACATCGATATGAACCAAGAAAGGGAGGGGAGAATCTAAAATCTTGATCAGGAGTAAAATATTTGACAAATGTAAATCATGTATCAAGCTTAGATTTAGCCTTTTGTCTCCTTAGAGAGATCTTTTCCTTTGAACAAGAGCACCCTTTAGTTGAGCATTCACCAAATTTAACAAAAAACAAGATTTCTTAGGCCAGGAAAGAAATATAACTACCAAACACTTCTCTGAGGAAGAAGTATATCAGCCAGAATCTAAACCTCATCTTAATGATGAAAACCTGTGACTGACTCAGAACAATGCCAATTATGATGACACTCACCCAGTACTGCACATACTAAAGGACGGCAGGGAAGGTTCTTGTCTGCTGCCTTCTTCCTGTGTCTCATAGGCTTCAAATAAAAAAAGAAATAAAATTAATAGGCCCCTGAACTGGTATCCAATGGCTCATCATCATGGTTTTCATGCACATAAAATCACTACTATAGCCACGGCCGGTGTGGCTCAGTGGACTGAACACAAATCTGCAAACTGAAAAGTCGCAGGCTGGATTCTCCTTCGTCAGGGCACATGCCTGGGTTGCGGGCCAGGTCCCCCGGTTGGGGCATGCGAGGGGCAACTATTAGATGTTTCTCTCCCTCTCTTTCTCCCTCTCTTCCCCTCTCTCTAAAAATAAGTAAATAAAATCTTCTTTAAAAAAATCAGTACTATAGAGATGTCACCTTTTCTAGTGGTGGGGGTAGGGTGGGGTGAAGCAGGAAGGACTGGTAAATGTCTCTCAGTTATCAATGCAAACTTGTGATAAAAACACAATTCACAGCAAGACAATAGCCCCAAAGGGTACTGGAGTATACTATACAATGGGAAAGCTGCTGTTTTTACTTCAATTTTATCTATACAAGTGCCATTATAATAAAAGAGGTATAATGGTATTTTTATTTCATAAAATAATAATTAAGGAAAAAAGACAATGTGACTGTGTAGAGGCAGCAAAAGTGATAGCTGCAAAAAACAAAAGTAAGTTGCAGGTGTAAATCTCTACAAGGGAATTTGAACATATCTCCAAATTTTAGAAAATTTCTTGATCCTTCCTGTTCTATTTCCCCTCCCCACACCATGAATAAACAAAGTAATATCTAGTCTTAACTAATCAAAGATTATACTACATTTTGAAAACAAAAGGCTTAGGCCTTGTTGAAATCTATGTTACTGATACATCCTAAAATTACTACCATGAATATCTGGTTGTGGATCTTTCCATCCTCTCTTGAGTAAGAAACTCCATGACACATAAAAAAAAATCCCCAAAACAGGCATGGGTCTAATGAACAGCAGTCACAAGAGCCCTTTAACACAACATTCCACCCACATTTGTTCTAAGAGGGATCAATTTCATCCTCCCCAATTCTGCCAACACACAAAAAATTTCCTCTAAGAAAAAAACAAGAAACAAGAGTCATACCTACCATTTTATGTAAGTTTACTCGAAAATTCATATTGTCATCATGCAAAAATGCATTGGCATACTGATCCTAATAAAAATAACAATATAGGGGAAAAGTAAAGAATGAGAGCTATGCTTTAGAAATTCAGTTTATAATCTATCACACCTCCTACAAATCTTTGGACTTCAAGAACTACTTTTGAGGATTAGTTGGAATGCTAATGAGGTGAGCATAGAGCCCTATGTCAAACCCTACTTATGAGGGAGGACCCAGAAAAACCAGAATTATCTTCTAGAGGAAAGGCCCCTTGTACTAAAGGCTTTCCCCACTAAATGAGTGTTCTATGAACCCATCTGTATCAGTGTACCAACTGGTGTTGTTGTAAGACGCTGTGTTCAGCTTCAGTGAATTTTTTTTTTGAAGACTCAACACGTTTTCCCATTTCATGATGGGTGACTTATTAGCACAAGAGAAAAATGGCATGACCCCTGGGCCCCACCCTCCCTATTCACTTAATCCCCTCTTCCCCTCCCCAAAGTGACTTCGTTTGGTTTCCCCACAAGAAAAAGGTCCTCAAAGGGAAACATTTTGCCAATGTGGAAGAGGTGAAACAAAAAATAACAGAAGCACTAAAAGGCATCAAAATTAAGTTAAAAAACTGTTTTAGGCAGTGGAAAATGTCTGGATAGGCACATTGCATCAAATGGAGTGTAGTTTAAAGGTGACTGAAGTTTAAACATGTAGGAATAAATGCACAATTTTTAATAAATAAGTTTTGTGTTTTGGGGGTTCCTCCCTTGTAAGCCATGAGACTTTACTTTGGACTATTTCTCAGTGTCCCTAACTAGTCAAACATCTCGAAGCAAATTACAAACAATAAAAATTAAGGCCCAGGTGGCCCAGGTGGCTCAGTTGGTTGGAATGTTGTCCCATATACCAAAAGATTGCAGGTTCAATTCCCAGCCAGGGCACATACCTAGGTTGCACATTTGATCCCCTGGCTGGGCACATACAGAAGACAACCAATCAATGTTTTCTCTCACATCGATCTCTATCTCTCTCTCCCCCCAACCCCAACTACCTCCTTTCCCTCTCTCGCTCCTTTCCTCTTTCTCTAAAATCAATAAACATATCCTTGGGTGAAGGTTTAACAAAAGAAAGAAGTGAAAGCACAGGGACTTGAGGAAAATGCTGAGAGGAACTTATTTTCCTATTCTCTTCCCAAGGAGCCTGCTCTGTTTGTTAACAGCTTAAAGGTTTTCATGGGGGCTGCAGGATACAAGTGCAGGCTCCACATGAGGATCTGCAATTGAGAAGAAAGGTCTGCAGTCCACAGGGAATGGGCTTGGCATAGCTGGAGAAAAAGCACCACAGGCAGCATGGCAGTATGCAAGACCTCGTCTGTCTCTGGCTTCCCTGAAGACTGATGGGAAATCAAAAATCTCTCACCATGAATCAGTAATAAACATCCCTTGGCCCTTCCCCAGCACCTTAGCTAAAGATCTGATATGCCTACAGACACCAATTATTAAGAACCATTACAATTTGTGAAAAACAACTCCTTTAAAGATTTTCTTAGAAAGATTTTTGAAAAGCAATGACACCAGGCCCACTGCTAATCAGCAGCTCTTCTATAACCAGCTATCTTTACCTGGTGAGAAGCAGGTCATCTTTTCACAGAACACATAAAAAGGGAAAGACTGAGAGAGATCTCTGTCTACCCCTCATGGACTACCTTTACTGTTTTAATGATGGGGAAGGTTGAAGCTACAAATTTAGCTCTAAATTGACTCAAGTTCTGCCACATCTGTGTTGTTGCCACGAAGATTCAGGGTGAGTTCAGGCCTAATTAATACAAGCAAAAGTAGCACTTTACAAAGCCAAAGCATCTCTTTAAATCCTCAGGTTCTTATTCAACAAGCTGCACTCAGCCCAACTTCACTCACTTTCCAAGGGCCCTTCTTTGGCTTTTCTCTCCATCTCCCCCTACAGGAAACCTGAGCTCCTTTTTTCGTTTTGGGAAACGGAAAAGATCCAACATGAGCATCTTCAAAGGGGCAGAATTATTTTTTTTTAACTTTTTAAAGAAATTTTTATTGTTCAAATACATTTGTCTTCATTTTCCCACCACCACTTTCCCCTGCCCCACCCACTCCTACCTCCCACCCTCAATCATTTCCCACTTTGGCTTTGTCCATGGGTCCTTTATACATGGTCCTTGATTTGACCCTTCCCCTTCTTTTCCCTGTTACCCTCCTCCCTCCTTCCCTCTAGTTACTGTTGGTTTGTTTTTCCTTTCATTGTTGCTGGTTATATTTTTCTTGCTTGTTTTGTTGATTAGGTTCCACTTATAGGTGAGATCATATGGTATTTGTCTTTCACCCCCTGGCTTATTTCGCTTAGCATAATGCTCTCCAGTTCCATCCACCCTGTCTTGAAGGGTAGTAGCTCTTTCTTTCTGCAGCGTAGTATTCCGTTGTGTAAATGATCCACAGTTTTTTGATCCACTCATTTACTAATGGGCACTTACATCGCTTCCAGCACTTGTAAATCGTGCTGCAATGAACATCAGGGTGCATAGGTTCCTTTGAATTGGTGTTTTGGGATTCTTAGGATATAATCCCAGCAGTGGAATTGTTGGTCAAAAGGCAGTTCCATTTTTAGCTTTTTGAGAAAATTCCAAACTGTTTTCCACATATTTTTTCTAAAGAGGGTTAAGTCTGTTGTTTTAAACTAGTAAGAGCTACAATCTTCTAGTTCTCAATTATAGCAGTTATCATATAATTCAATATTAATTCATACAGTAAATACTAATTGAGCCTCTACTATGTGTCAGACACTGAGAATAGACTGGTGAAGGAGACAAAATACCTATCATTAGAGCTTACATTCTAGTGGGAGAAGAGAGGGCACATTTTCTCTCCCAAGCTTTAGGACCCTAATGTCAGGAGCTGGGCAAGAAGGGCAGAAAAAGATAGCACTTGAAAGAAATTAGCTAATACCAGAAGATTGTTGAAACCTACCTCTGCAATACACGTAAGGATAATCAGACAGAGTTTGCCACTGTGAAGCCGGTGCTCATCTGTAAAATAAAAATAAAACCCTTTTCCATAAATCATCCAGACCACATTTCTATAGAGGATAATGATGTGTATCATCAAAAAGAAAATTCGCACTTTCTTTCCCCACTCACACTTTCTTTCCCCACATAATTCATAAATGAAATTCAAGGTTCACTAGAGTTAATTCTTGCTTTTTTTCTAGGCAAAACAATTCCCCCAAGAGATTTTTTTCCTAAACATTCTGATTGACAGCTAACCACCTTCCTGGGAGCCATCTAATTACTGTAATGGTTCTATTGTCATGGCCCAAATCAGAGCCATGCCCTTTGCTTCCATGTCAGCCCTTTGCTTCTCAATAGTCAGGTCCATTCCCTTTCCAACCCCTCCCCATCCACCAGGTATAAGCACTATTATCTATCCTCACCTAACCCTTCATAGCAAATTGGTAGTGGAATCAAAAAGAAACTAACTGGAGACCAGGGTCTGGCTCATGCTTCTCCTTATACTGTGTACACTGTTTACAAACATGAAAGCTAGGAATTCTTGACCATTTTTCTTCCTGCTAAAATCATCCAATCTATCGTACTTACTTAGTACCTACTATGTAGCAGGCACTAGAGATATAGCACTGAACAACAGAAAGGACCCTGGTCTCCCAAAACTCACATTCTAGTTAATAAAGAAGAAGGAAACAACCTCAACAGTACGGCTCTAAGCCCACATTCATGACCAAGAAAGAGCTACACCATACTCTCCAATTACCAGAATCATCAAAGCTTATTTACTTTCAAGGATCTCTGTGAGTGAAGGAGTGAAATGGAGGTAAGAAGAGGGTCATACCAGCTCATCCAAAATAGACAAATGGCTTATGATGTTTCAAATTAGCTCTGTCAGGGTCCAGACCTAAGTTCATTCTGGAGAGAAGATCTATTAACAGATTACAGTACCATGAAAGTGAGCTAACAGTATTCACCCTAACATTAACCTGCTACTTCCTCAAAGATGGAATCTATTAACTGAAACCTGACAATTAGAAATCATAATGGGGGTCATAGTGCAGAAATACATTCTCCTCTACTTACAGATAGGCAGGGAAAAAAGAGTAATTATGACAATCCGTACCTGACACTCCCCAGAGCTGACACCAGAGCCCCTAGGCATTCAGAGAAGTGCCACTGCCCTTGCAAATCATGACACTCTTCTACTTGTACCTTGGCCACAGAGCTCCTCTGGCATTATTCTCCCTTCCCCCAAAATCTGATAAGCAATTCCCATAGGAAATACTGTAACTACTTTGCCACTTAAAAAAAAAAAAAAAAAGTTTCTGAATGCAAACATAAAGTATATTGCATTATAAACATTTTTTAATTTAGAAAAGGACAACAAAAACCAAGTTTAATCATACCACCCAGATGTCATGTCTGTTAAGACTGATGAATCAACTTGAAATCTATATATAGATAAACATGTATTTTTAAATATTTTTGCCTAATGTCTATTTTCAAGGTGAAGCAGACTCTCCTTTAAGCTGACAACGCTAAGTCAGAAGAATCTCAGGAAAAAAAAACAAAGACTTTGAAAATAGAGCCAAATCAAGGGAGAGATAAACACTAAATTATGGAGAATTGAGGAGAAAAGGAGTGACTGGGGAGGGGGAACACAGGTTGCTTCAACAGCATTAATAATTGCTAAGCTGGGTGGTAGGTTCACATATGTTCATTTTATTATTATACATTATAACTTATGCTATTTATTATACTTATAAACTTTATAACAATATTCATATATATTAAAAGTATACATTTTTAAAGTATATTTTATAGGTGTCAAATGACAAAGAAAATAGGGATAATATCCGGGGGTGTGGGAAGACAGGGAGAGCAGAGCCAAGAAAAAATGGCTTCTAGGCTCCTCAAAAAGAGATCTCTTTAGCCAGGGCATGCAGAAGGTCATGAGCTTAAGAGGCAGGAAGAAAGCCAGTCCAACAAGGCTACACTGGAGCCATTTTTGAAATTAATGCTTCCTCATACCTAACCTTACCCCTTGCCATATTTAGGCTGCCTGTTGGCAAAGACCTAATCCAGCCTATGTTTAGAGAGAGCCTGAGGCAACCCATACTGCAATTATTCTGACCTCAATTTTGCCTTCCATTTTATGGATGGCAAAGTGACCAGAACAAAGAGGTTTAAATAATCATTAAGGCTCAAAATGAGTTCCCGGGGCCTCAGTTCACTATATTATATCAAGTAAAGCTAAAAGGTCATTTTCAGGGTCACAACTACAGTCCCTCTTTGCTGCAATATGTCGAGAGAAAGGAAAAGGTTGCCCCTTTGCATAAAGGAGAAGCAATGGCCTCAGGAAACACTGATACACAAGAGTCTAGTTCTCCTTACCTGCCTGACTTCATTTGCCAAGCCTCAGAGATTCACCATCTCTGCAGCTCCCAATGGACTGCTCTATGTTAGGAGTTTGTGGAACGGACTACTAGTATGTATCTCATCCCTGTATGTAACCATCTCTCTTGAAAGAGCACACTCAAGTGTTATAACAGAAGAAAACAATCTAAGTTTGTAAGATGGAAATCTCCAAGAGCTAATACAGTATGTCTGAGTATAACAGGATTTAGATTCTGAACACCCAGGGTCCTTTTAACTCTGGCAATTTATTTCCCACATTTATCTTTTAGTTCTCTCTCTCTGTCTGCCAATGTTTCCTTCTCACTTCAAAAGCCCCCAAACCCTGGTCTTACTCTCTTATACTGCCTTTCAGCTCCATTCTGGAATTCCTGAAAACCATCATACCAGAAAACTGCCCAGCCTGCTTGGCAAATCAGAGCCTTCTAAAGTATACTTTATACCTAAATGAATCTTAAACTACCTGACAAAGCATTAGTCTCTCCTCATGAAAGTAAAGTGACAAAAGTAATACTGTTTTAGCAATTTTACTTCAACGTTGGTTTTTTTGTTATCTAGGAATCTGAAGCTTATCCATGGACCATAACTTAAGAACCCAAACTTCAACTACTGAGCAGACAAAACAGCTGGCTTCTAAAATAGTATTTAAAGATTCTTACGAGAAAGGCTTATAAAGAAAGAATATACACCAAATTGTTAAGAATGATTAACTCTAAAGAGCTTAATTCCAAAGGAATTTCACTTTGTTAGTTAACCATTACTAGAATGTTTTAATTTTTAACAAATACTATTCCAATTACTTTTTTAATCAGGGAAAAAAATCCTTGTAAATGGGAGAAGCCCACTGGATTAACCAGTAGGTACTAAATAAAATGCTATTAAAACGTTACATGTGGTTAAGAAAAACCATCAATTATGAAAACATTTTTGGGATAACTGGGCAAAACTAAATATGGATTGAATATTACATGATATTAGAGAATTGTTGTTGATTTTCTTAGATACAATAATGAATATCTTGGAAAATATCTTTAATTTTGAGATACAAGCCATCTTATTTTAAAATGATTCAGCCAAAAAAAATAACACACAAAGAAATTTAGAGACAAACCAAATCTGGCAAAATGCTAATGGTATATGAATGATCACTGTGTGATCCTTTTGATTTCTGTCTATTGGAATTTTTTTCACTTTAAAAAAATTGGACAAAAAATGCTACATAAAAGGTTTATTTCCAGAGAATCTTAAAACTGCAATATTTTCCACTTATATGAGGGTACCTAGAGTAGTCAAATTCATAAAGACAAAAAGTAGAGTGATGGTTGCCAGGGGCTGGGGAAAGGAGAGAATATGGATAATGGGGAGTTAGTGTTTAATGGGAACAGAATTTCAGTTTCGCAAAATGAAAAGAGTTCAGAAGACAGGAAGACGGTGGTGATGGCTGCACAACAATGTACATGTATTTAATGCCACTGAATGGTAGTCTTAAAATGAAAAAAAAAATGGTAAATTTTATGTATTTTCACCACAATAAAAAATAATAGAAATAAATAAAAATTATGAACACATATATCCAGTATTAAAAAAAGACAAAACTGAGATATATACTGCATAGAATTTGCTGAGTTTCTCCCCCTCCCTTCACACTCCCAGCCCAAAGATTCTACCACCCTACCATTAATTAAAAGACCACAGAAAAATCATAAACAGGAAGAACAGGAACCCAGACAGAATAAACCCAAACTTTCCCATCACCTATTTTTCTCCCACTTTCCACTCTGCGCTTCTGAGATGGGTACTGACACCTCTATTTTAAGTGGTAAGGAACAGAGTCCCTCTGAATCTCACCTCTTCCTACTGTACTCTGTACAACAGTCCTCCACTTCTCACCACAAGCTGGTTCTTTCAGTTCTTGTCCTCAAAAGGGAATTCCCTGAAGTATGCTAACCCCCTACTTCCCACACAAAAGAGTTTGCATCTACTTACCAAAATCTGCTAAGAAGACTTGCTGGTTTTTGCAGAGACCTTTTTTTTCTGTTCTATTTTGGAGCACTCTCCCTCCAGCTCCAGGTTTTTCCAACACCACCTAACTACCACGTGGCAGTGAGAAATCACTGTTTCCCAGTGATCAGGACCATCTCCCTGCACAGGAGGCCCCAATGGTTCATCTTGTGGGAGCTTCAAAGTCTTAATGCTGCTCGATGATTCTAGCTAAGCAGCTGCCTGCCACCCCTCCTGTCTGCCTCCTGAGCCCCCAAAGTAGCATGCCTTACCTTTGGTGTCCTGCATGACAATTGAGCTATACTTTAAGAAGGTTATCAGCAGATTACTGGTTTGTACGTCTGCATCCAGTGGGAGTTCCACAGAACTTATAACTACAATAGAACGATGAAATGCAGTTAGCCTATACTTTTTAACACTTATATCTGCATAACCAATTTGCCAGCAGACAAGAAAATCACTAAGCTTTTTCCACAACACAGGAAGGACCAAGTGCTTAATATAAAACCCTTCTCTAGTCTTCCTAGGCCCCTAGAGCCCTTCCTACTTCGAAGATTAAGCCTAATGCCCATCTATCATATCTTGGAGGGCCAGTCTCCAGGAACAGTGCTTTTCTCCCAACATCCTAAAATGGTGGGGGTTTTTTTACCATTAGAGTTTATATTCAACATTATTTTGTACTAGTTTCGGGTATACAGTATAGTGGTTAGACAATTATATACTCTACAAAGTGTTCCCCCAATATTTCTAGTACTAAAATGGGTATTTTGATTCCACATCTAGCTCCAAGTAACCCAAAATGGTTCAGAGTCCTTCTTAAGGGCATTTTGATTTGTACCTAAGGGGAAGATCTGTATTGAATATAAATGAGTTTTGCTTTGATGAGTCTCCTGCTTAAAATAAATGACAATTCACTCCTAATAAGGGAAAATCTTGTTCAATTTGAGAATAAGCCTTTAGGCTGGAAATACCCAAGATGGAATGAGAAAAAGTTAAGGCAGAACTACATTCACATTGTACTCCTTAATCCCTTCCCCCCAGTGAAAGGGAGCCTAAAAAGAAATACAAAACTGAATATAGGAGGACATTATTGTTTGGGACAGTCTGAGAAATGAGTTTTATACACCTAGCTGCTTGCTATTTGTTTCTAAGAGAAACTACCCTGCCACTGCTCCCACTCTCTGAGCCACAGTCCCAATGAATAGTGAGGGACTAGACCAGGGCTGATCCACACAGACCAATCATATGTAGATTCCTCAAGTTTCTAGGACTTTAAATTAGACCCAGACAGCCCTGGCCAGTGTGGTTCAGTTGGTTGCACATCGTCTGGCAAAGTGAAAACTTGCTAGTTCAATTCCTGGTCAGGGTACATGCCCAGGTTCCAGGTTTGGTCCTGGTCCCACATCGGAGCATAAGTGAAAGTCAGCTCATCAATGTTTCTCTCTCACATCAATGTTTCTCTCCCTCCTTCTCTCTCCCTTCCCCTCACTCTAAAAAATAAATAAATAAAGACTTCGAAAAAATAAATTAGATCCAGACATTTTGTTAACTGTTTTTATACTAAGACATAATATATAAGCAAAAGGAGGCTCATAATGGTCCAGACAAGCTAGAGAATCTAGCTTGCTGCTGTATTTCCACCCATGAAGACTCAACTAAGTTTGGGATATTATTCATAATACGTATTCACACCATAATGGATCCCTCTGGAGTTATTATGATATATACAGAGAACATTTATTAACAATGGGAAACATTTGCATATTATGAATCCATAATACACAGCAAGCACAGCAAAAAGCCTCATGAGAAGAAATTAGCATCCCAACCCTTGGCTATTTTCCCACAGTTCAGCCCCCCAAGAATTAATAAAAGACAAATATATTTTTATGTTGAAATACTAAAAGGTCTTAATTCACATTATGGGTAAATGACCTGAGATTGTCATTTCAAACTATAACAGCCTATTTTGAAACTCAGAACCATAATCATTCCTTTGTCAAATACAGTAAGGCATCTAACTAGTAGCTGGGACTTTTTTTTTCCCCACTCACATACAGCAATAACTGGAAAACTGTCTTATATAATACACAGAAATGTAGAAGTATATGTATTTTTAGTTTACCAGAAAGTCCTCTCATTCCAAGGCTGAGTTGTCAAATGTCAAGTGTTAGCTGAGAACAAAAGTTAGAGCTAAACTGTTGGCTTTTAAAAACAGTGGCTCCCTGGCCGGGTAGCTCAGTTGGCTAGAGCATTATCCCAATACACCAAGGTTGTGGGTTCGATCTGGTGAGGGCACATAGAAGAATCAACCAATGAATGCATAAATAAGTGGAACAACAAATCAATGTTTCCTTCTCTGTCTCTCTCTCCCTCTTTCCTTTCCTCTCTCTCTAAAATTCAATAACATCCCTGGCTGGTGTGGCTCAGTAGAATGAGCGCTGGCCTGCAAACTGAAAGGTCACCAGTTTGATTCCCAGTCAGGGCACATGCCTGGATTGCAGGTCAGGTCCCCAGTTGGGCATATGTAAGAGGCAACTGATTGATGTTTCTCTCCTTCTCTTTTTCCCTCTTCTCCCCTCTCTAAAAGTAAGTAAACAAAATCTTTTTTTAAAAAATCAATAATAAAAAAAACCTTTAAAATAATGGCTCCAGTGATATATCTTTAAATATACTGGGCTACTGAGCACCACTATAATTAAAAACCACAACCTGAAAACAAGGTTATAATATTTAGGAGCCCTATAGAAAGGAAATGAGTTAGGAAAGAGGAAAAAACCAAAATAGAAGAGAGAGAATAAAACCCCTCACAAAATAAAATCTCCTTCCTAGGGTAGTTATTCCTTGATCTTTGGCTTCATAATTCTTCCCAGCTGCCTTTGTCAAAGGAGACAGTTATTTGAAAGTGGGCTGACTCCATCTTCCCACTAGAAAAAAATAAAAGCTCACTAGTTGTAGGTAAGTTAGCAGAAATCCTGCCATTGCATAATCAAGTGTGTGGGTGGAAGTGTTCACAATGAACAGTTTGAAAGGCAGTTTTCTGAAGCATCCAAAGCCCAACATCACATGGAACTCAGATATATAAGTACATATATATACACGGCTTTGGATATCCATGGTAACCAGGCAGGCTTCGTCCTTAAAGTGAAAGAACAGTATTTCCATTGGATTACTCAGTGACCTGGATAAGCACAGACAAGAAGGCAATCCTCACTACTTGCTCCTTCTCATTAAAATATTTTGGAATTTGGCTTTCAATTTTAAGCAGATCCAATTTGCCACCATAGACTTGAGTATCAATGGCACCTCCCTATTATGCTTCTATACCAATACTGCTTGTAGTACTTTGAAATGCTACTACTGCCAAAAGTCCAGTATGAAAATTTAAAGGAGAGAAAGCAGATCAAAGAAGGTCATTTCATATGCAGACAGTAGGGAGGCACAAAAAAAAGAATCAAAGTTAAATTTCCTGTATTACTTTACCCAAAATGAGGTCAACATTTGAGACAAAACATCAAGCATTAACAAAGATTATGTTTTGGTTAAGGTATTCCATCAAACACACTCAGCCTACTGTAGAACCAACTCAGGTGACACAAAGTTTATTGGGCAAAATTCATAATTTCTTTTCTGTTACCTTCTTCTTAAAAAAGTCATAAGATTTACAAAGTGGAAAATTTTTCTGTTATTTTTTTAGGAGAAGAAGTCTTAAATACCCACCAAACTCCCAATTATAATACACTCAAAGCTTGACATTTCCTAAGTGGGAGTGGCTAGCAGACACATAACAGTAAGCTAATACCAGGTTCACACTCTCATTCATTTATTCAACAAATATTTACTAAGCAATGACCATGCCAGGCACTGCGCTGGGCAGATAGCAGTGAAACAGACATGGTTCCCTGCCCTGATTTATGTCTTGGTTCTTAGTTGCAATTCTCACTAACCTTAGGCAAACCACTTAATTTTTTGGCCTCAAATCCCTCATTTGTCAAATGGTAGTATCAGATAACATTACTATTTTACATTTATGTCAGTGAGATATTCATAAAATACCTCATCTGAGCCTCACAAGTAGCCTGAGAGTTTGGCAGGGCAGGCAGGCATCACTGGCCTCTGAGATCCCTTTAAGATCTAGTACTTCATGATTCAACCATTCCCTGAGGAGCATACACTGGAGTCATGTAGCTTCTTACATAGAGAAAAGTACTTAACTATCTTTTTTTTTTTTAATGATATTTATAGCTAGGTTTGTGGGATTTTTTTTTTTTAAGATTTTATTTATTTTTAGAGAAGGGAAGGGAGGGAGAAAGAGACGGAAAGAACCGTCAGTGTGTAGTTGCATCTCACGCACTCCCTACTGGGGACCTGGCCTGAACCCAGACATGTGCCCTACACTGGGAATCAAACCAGTGACCCTTTGGTTTGCAAGCCAGTGCTCAATCCACTGAGCCACACCAGCTAGGGCAGTACTTAACTATCTTTTCCAAAGTTTTCTTTGGAAATTAAGGAGTCCTGAAGGACAGTACTTTTCAGACGATTTCTTAAGTGAAAGACTAGACAACTGTGTTCTTTGTTAAACACAGCTATGCTCACCTTGAAAGATTCAAGACCATATTAATCAAGAAAACAAAAGAGGTTGTAAGCTCACCATCAGAAGAGGGTGGTGTGGTACCAAGTGGTGTGACTGGGGTTGTTGGAGCAGGACTGACAGGAGTCGTCACCAAACCCATCTCTGGATGACTCTGAAAAAGAACACAAATGGGTGAGAAGAGAAAATCCCGACCCAAGTATCTTCTGATTAATACGTTTTCTGATATCCCTGGCCTCAGAGACAGAAAGCTCACTGAGGAGGGACTACTTCTACATTTAGTTCCCATGACTACCCTATTACTGTTGATGCTTGCTAAACACTAAGAAGCCCTGTGGGCTAGTTCTTTCTAAGCAACTAAGTTCTCATTATATAAGTTTTTCTGCAGAACTATACAAATAAAAACTGGACAAAACAAATACACAGGGTTATTCTACAAACAAAGGGAGAGGCATTTGCTCTCCTATCTGAACCTGGGAAAAAAATACTCTCATCAGATCAACCTAAAATACACCTACAGACTATTCTGATGACCACTTAGTTGATAATAAATGCAGGTGAGCCAAGGGGATAGTAGGTACTATAAAAAGAGCTATGAAAATGGCAGCCTTCCTTTTCCACAACAAACTAAAGTGTGTGAAATAGGGAGAAAAAGACCCCCACTGGGGACCAAAACATATGGTTTCTCTGTCCCTGACCATCCTTAGCCATCCCTGCCACATCAGCTCTTGGAAATTAAACTGAATGGAAGCTACTCCCTTCTCTTCCCAAACAGCTTTACCAGCGTTTTACCTTTCCTTAAAATCAGTTATAGAATTCAGAAAGCAGACAACTGAGAATAGTAAAAACAGTAAATAAAGTCTCTTATGTTATCATAAGGGTCATGAAAAATTATGTGTCCTTCTAGGCAGATCCCAAACCAGCACACAGCTTTTTAAGCATGACTTTTTTTGTTGTTGTTAAACTCAATCAGTGGATCCCATACACATTTGCCCTTTGAGAAAAGAAACATAAGCAAACCTCCCTTTAAAAGAAACCTACATATATATTTTAAGCAGTCTGGCTTTAAAATGAAAACACTTTATCAATTTTTTAAGGCAGCTTTCATGGACAGCACTTGAGTTCTCAGCCTATTTTAGTCCCATCTGTTCCAACAACTGAGGCTACCCCTTAGGCAAATGACCCAGCACTCAGTATTCTATGACTTTGTGCTGTTATTTGCAGACCAGTTTTTTTTCTGTTAACTGCTAACCTTAAGCTGAAAGGATATTTCTCACTTTTCGTCTCTGGAAATTTGTGAGAGACTAAGATAAGTAACTCAGCCTATTTTATCTCCAGTCATAATTCCAGTGGTCTAGAAAGCAGAAAGCCTGATATAAAAATCCATCTGGACAGATAATACCAAGGGATTGCCAATGAGCCAAATAACATAATCTCTATTCATCTGGGTTAACAGTAAACTGGTCAAAACCATTAACTTTGCGTGTGATCTGACCCACTCCGCACCAGGTGGAAACAGACGTACTTGGGGACAGCTTGAAGCACAGGCATCTGAGGCAACTCTCTGTTACCACTACTCACCAAAGCAAAGCAGGGCTCAAACAGGCAAAGCCAGAGGTTTTTCAATGGCCATGATTTGTATGAAATTCAGGAAGAAAAAGAATTGGAGTTTTTAATAAAACCAACCTGAGCTAACACTGTGATGAAGTTGCGATTTAAATGAACAGCTTCATAAAGTGCCAGAAGGATGGCCTCATTGGTTCTAAAGAAAAAGAGAACAAATTGAAGAGGTTCTTATAGTGAAGGAGTTAGAACAATATAAACATCAAGATAAGATTTCATCCCAGCTCCTCATTATCAGTTCTTCTGAGTTTCTAATGCTTCCTTTATTTCCTTTCCTGACATGTGTAAAGTGTATATAAGCAAAGAGGAAAGAGTAAAGGGCCTTAACTTTAATTCCTTAGTTCTTATCTACTTCATTCACTATTTTCACTCTCACTTTTTCAACCCAATCCAGCTATGTGTTAACTGGCTCAGATACCCAGCCCTCTTTCTTTTCATTCCAGAGATCACTGGGCACAGTTTCTCAGCTTCCTGGGGCTCAATACACAGAACCAAAGTAGAGGTTTCTAAAACTCAAGAAACATTTGATATATTACCAAAAAAAGTTTGAATCTGTAAGAGATTAACAAGAGGATATGAGTTTCACACTCCCATATCCAGTCAGTGAGTCCACACTAAAGTTCAAGTAGCTGCCGAAGAATGTCAGGCACTTACTGTACTGATATTTTCTCATGAGCATCTGCTATGAACATGCTGCCCACCTGTGGAAGAAAGGGGGAATTGCACACTTACAGCAGGAAAATGTAAGAGGAGCTCTGCTAAAGAAGTCTTTTAACCAGTGAAAAAACAAGCTACTTGCCACCCAAGGAAAATTGGAACTCTTGCTCACCAGTTATACACACATGCATATCAGCCCACTTTGAAGATCTTAAAAGAATCATAAGTAATAAATGAAATAATGATAACTCCACTAAATTGTCTTTTCTTAAAGGAACTTAAAAACAATCCTAGTACTTTTGTCCAGCTCTCCTTTTTGATGGATAAATTTAGTAAACCACTGACAGCAAGTAAAGTTAACCTAGACATTCTCATCACTGCATCTTTCCTGGAAGTTGCTTTGTTAAAGTCAAAAACTAATTCATGAAGAACATCACAGAAAGTAGGCTGACTTCATCATTCCCCCCATAGACATATGCGGGGGGAATACTTGAGTTTCAGACCAGAACTGCCTATGTGAGGTCCATTGCCCATCTTTCAGATCACAATACCTTTAGTCTGTGTCCTCGGCAGGCCAGCCGAATAAGTAAATGGAGTAGGCTCCCTCTCATATGTGATATCAGAGGCACTGAAAAGGATGCCCTTCCCTCTAAAAATATCTTTCCATCTGTTTATTGATGTCCAAAACTATACAGCTGGAGTTTCCTTAGGCAAAGATCCCTGAGAGCAATATAATTATATCTAAAGCATTTAACCAAACACCAATACAGCATGTTCATACTGCTCTGACCTCTGAGAGACCTTAGTAATTGATGCTTCATAGTTAAAGTGCATCAAGTCTTTCCTGAGAGTAGGCTCTAAGAAAGAAGGGGGAAAGGGCATAGTCATTGAAGGGGAGGGGCAATTGCCTTTTGGAGGGTTAAAGGGATGACCGTTTCTTGCACTGAACTCAAAATTGTCTTGCCCTAGGCTAATTATTTGAATACCAAAGCCCAAAAAGACTTTCTGTATCTCCCTACATTCTAAGACCTGTTAGATTAGTCACAGATTATCTGGCCCAAAATGCCTAGGATGCCAAGGTTGAGAAATCTTGCTCAGCAGTCTTGCAAGGTTGACCAATGAGTTTTGTAGACCATGGACCTCTCAGCCCATTAAGCCTTTAGACGAGTGGCTCAGATCCACTGCACCAAATCCTCAACTCCAGGACCAGCTATGAGGAAACAAGTGGCCACAGCAGGGTTAGAGTAAGATCTAAACCCTCCTTTTCTCTGTACTATAGGGTTTACCCTCAAACAAAGCCAACTCTATAGAAAGCAGAAGCCTGGCTTAATACGTACTTTTATTGTAGCCTTTAAAAATTAAATTACCATATTTTGCTGTGTGTAATGCGCTCCCATGTATTATGCACACCTACGTTTTTAGCCCAAACTTTCAAAAAAAAAAAAAAAAACTTTGATTTTAATTTTTAATTTCAATTTTTTATTTGTTTATATTTAGAAACAGAATCAATTACTGTATTCTAGGGTATTGTTTTGCATACAGATATTGTTATTGCTTTCTAGAGTTACACTTTTAATGTATAAGCATAAATAAAAGAATTAAAAACATTTACATAGCTATGGAATTAATACTACTCATGTATAATGTGAGTCCTTATTTTTCCCTGAAAAATGTGGGCACAAAAGTGTACATTATACACAGCAAAATATGGTAATTAATTTGAGGAAAAAATCTGTCCCAGAGAAATCCTTCCCCCTACGTCATTTTGGTTTGGAAGTCACTGAAAGAAACACAGTTCTCAAAATAATCTGCTCTGAGTAGCCCTCTCTCTCTCCCCTAATCATGCCATCATCTCAAACATCTGAACTTCTGAGTCCAGGTTTGTCTACCTCTATAGATCTTACATTTCTGAGCAGGAGAGAAAAAACAAGTAGGACTTACCATATTTGTTAAAGCAGAGAAAAAACCACTTTGGTGTTCTTCTTCCTTGTCTTTATACTGCCTAAACAAAAATAACTAAATTCAACTTTAGTATTATTTATCAAGTATGTCTTTGTCCTTAGCATTCTAGGTAATCAGGACAGGGCACTCGCAGAATTCACTGACTCCAGAAAACAAAAGCACTGTGACAGTATAGCCACTGCAGTCTTTCTAAGAGGCACGCATCCTGCTCTTGAGGTAGTAGGTACCAAAATGTCTGGCTACTTTGGGAGACTTAGAAAGCAAGCTGCAAAAGTGTGAAACTGCTCTAACATATGGGTGATCCAGTTATTTTTCAAACAAATTATTGAAAAGTGTGGCAGTGAAATTACTTCAAGGCTGTTAACAGCGAAAAGCTTTGTTTTTGAAGGAAGAGGATGGAAATCAGTGAGCTAACTATTTGTGGAGATGGAACAGATATGAAAATCCATCACCCAATTGTGTGTGAGGAAAATATGGAATAAGGTCCTGCCTGGCCCTTGCCAGGATTGGGGAAACTTCTGGTTTCCATTCACTGAGTATCAGATCCTTTCCCATGCACAGCAAGAGGAAAAGCCAGCATCAGTGAAGAGAGCTCCCAGAAGAGACAGGGACTCCGGGAAACTACCGTTGATTCCTGATAACAAAGAAGAATCTGGCAAACTAAAATTAATTCAATATTTTCTCCTTTTATTTATTTTTTAGGTGTACAAAAAGTCAAGGCTTTGCAAACTTTTTTACATAGAAAGTGACATTTGTGTGATACACTGGGCCAAATGGAAGAGCCTGCTTGTGGCTAAAATACTAAAATGCTCTGCGATAAAATACTAAATGTTGCAAAGAATGTACCTAATTGTTTAAAGAAAAGATGGACACTAACCTGGTGGCTTCTCCCCTGGTGTTGGAAACAAGCTCTGCTAAAGCCATTCAGCCAAGTTAGGGTAAGTGCATCTGCCAGCAGCTGTGCCTCTGAATACCCTTCTAGGACAGGTAAGGGAAGTTCACCCAAGAACTCTAACAAACCTCTTTCCTACTCAACCAACCCAAATGAAAATTAGACCCTTCCCTTCTAGAAAGGTGGACTTACCTGTTGTACTCAGATAAAGCCTGAGCAATCACAAGCCCCATTCCCTAGAAAGGAAAAAGATAGCAGAGGTGAAATAAGGGCCTGGTGGCAATACTATAATTAGGGCAGGGACACTAATTACATCCCCATGGTCCAAGCCCATGAAGTTCTACCTGAGTTGGCCAATAAGGACAGAAATTCCGGGAGGCATTGCCAAAGCATCAAAAGGAACTTCTTTGGAGAGATTTCTCTGATTTACTTATCTTTCTTATCCTTACTTTACAGAGTAACAGGGGGTGAAACAGGCTAGCCCAGATCACTGACAATTTCATTGGGATCATTTTCACCTCAAAAGAGAAGACTGAGTTAGAAGCTTCAAACAAAAAAAACCTCTCATATATATGTCCCTAAAACAACCACAATAAAAGTGACAATGAGTCCCATGCTAAACGAAGGTACATATGGACAAGCCACTCTCTGTCAGGCCACAGGAAGCAAGGAGTGTAATGAGAGGCATCCAAAAATGTTAAAGTGACTTTCCCTCTAGAATCAGCTAAGTACAACACAAAGATCAACTAAGGCCACACGATGAATCATGTGCATTTCTATTCATAAGGGAAATTAGAAGAATGAAGAGGGCAAGATGGAAAGAGAATAAAGCCAGACACCTGGTCATTGTCCTCTTCCCTATATTCAGAGATCAGATGTTATTTCCAAGACTTTCAAGGACACATTGTAGCATGTTTCAGCTTTACCAAGCCAGGCTATAAATGCCATCTGACTAGTTCTGTGGGAAGGAATCTTCCATCATTTAGTCACCTAAGCCCTTTTCTTAAAATTTTAGCTTTACTGAGGTATAACTGACATATAAAATTGTAAGCTATTTAAAGTATACAGCATGATGATTTGATATACCATCTAAACCTTCTTATTCTGGGAAATGTAATTTATTGACTCTGTAGGAGAAAAAACCTCAGCACGCTATAACATGAAATATAACCAACCATTTCATTATGGTCAGCAAGCAAATGTCCCCTCAAACCTTCCTTCCATGATAAGAATATAGACTACAATAAGATAATTGCAGTAATGCTCTAAAAAGATACACCAATTCCCTCTTTATAGCCAGATAAAATTAATATAATAGCTCTGTGCTCTCTAAATAGCCACTGTAAGTCCACTGAATTCAAGTAATTAAAAAAATACACAAAGATCCAGATACTCACATTGAGCGTGGCCTCATCATCCACAATAGACAGCTTCACAATATAAGGATTCACAGACTGTTAAAGAGGAGAGGAGACTCAAGGTGAGTGTGGCTTACTTAAGAACCCATGAACTATTTAACACAGTGTTAACAAAAAGGCATGTTAGCAGGCCCTTTCTCTGTAGTGATGCTCCTACTACTCAGACCCAACCCATCTTGCCAGCGGACTCCTCTCATTTCCAGTAAATCTCCGTGTGCATGCACATTCACCATGCACACATATGCACACATACACACACACAAATGTTGTTCTATCTGCGTTTTCCTCTAGGCTGAAGCAGCTCAGGCCTATGTCTGCCACTTCTCCCATCTTTCCCTCTTAATTGTTTCTAAAAAGTAAATGAACACTCCACAAAACTCACTTTGTCCTATCCTGCCAATAATTTACTAAGTCCACAGGGACAACGGTCTTTCAGGGGACATAAAAGCTTCTCTGCCATAAGGCACAAATTTGTAAGTTGCTAACTTACATTCTCATCCCAAAGGCTCCCTAACCATTCCACAAACGATATGCAAAGACTGATTCACCCACCCATAAAACAAAGCCACCTGGGGGGTGGAAAGTGGCAGCTGCTTAACAGCCAGAGAGGCCATTTATGGATTGGATACCCAAATAACACTGCAGGAGAACTGAAAAAAAAGGATGTAATTACCCAAACTACAATCTGGTCAGGACACTGGGATTTAATGACTGTCCCATCACTTATAGCATTGGAAGATTTCCCGAGTTTTTCCAGACCCAATCTTGGCTGGGCAGCATATGGAAATGAACATATATTTAAACTCATTAAGCAGTTGGGCCATCTCCTACTGGAGAGATGAGAACCAATGACCTGCTCACCTTAAAAACATCCCACCCATGGGATGTGAGGAAAGACCTCATGTAGATCAGGCACGAATTCTAACCCAAGGCAAGCAAGGAAAAATAGTTCTCAGATTGGCAGTTTTTACAGCAACCAAGAAAACTCATTATAGAGAAACTTGGAAACCCAACTACAAGACTAACCCCCCACATAGACCTTATTTAATCAAGTTTCTGAGGGTATCTCTTGAACATGAATTGGGAATGGAGAGACAGCTTTGCTTTCTTAACAGCTCAAATGTTTATAAGGTTTTCTACAACACAACTCAAGGAGTAAAACCCACTCAATTTGTTACTTGATCTAACAAAAGAAAGCTCTCAACACTTCTTCCCATAACCAATAGTCAAATCCTGCTGGTGTTACAAACTTCAGGTAAGATCCAATACAAGTGGATGCTTAAAAAAGAAAATCAGCAATAGGCTGACCTATAGATGTCACCATGAATAGAACAGCACTAGAAGGAAAAGGCCAGTTTCTTGGCATAATTTTTGAAAGTCCCAGCCACTTACCTTCCCAAAAGTACACTGTTTTAGGTAATGATAAGGATCACCTAATTACCAAGCACAGTCTGTGATTTAATAGCAGTTGGGGGAAAGGTAAGGTAGCTAAAAGCAAGGGTTTGAGTTCTAGCTCCTCTAGTTAATTGTGACAAGTTAGGCACACTAAACCTAAGCTCAATCTCCTCTTCTGTAAAATGAGGATATTTTCTTCCTTGGGGTTGCTTTGAGGCTTAAACGAAGATATGTAAAATCCTTAGCATAGTATTTGGCATACGGTAAAGGCTCAATGGTTGGTAACTATATTTTTTACTCCTTGGATATTTTTATCACATTCAAAGGAAGCTCTTTGGGGAAGAAGAAAAGAGAGAAAGAAAGGAACAACTTGCAACTGGACATAATAAACAATTTTGTAATTTCTGGAAAATGTCGTGTTCAACGGGCAGCAGTTGGGGAGTGAGTCATTCATCTCAGGGGACATGGCCAATCTAGAAGGCCAGGATATTAACGCTGTGAAAATTTCTATTCTCCAGGCACTGATTCTCCTTAGCACTATGTACCTGTTGTGCTGGTCACGTTTTTAAACTAGAGGCAATCTACTTTTCAGCCACAAAACAGAATTACAAACTCAGTGAGCCCTCATGGGGTCACTCTAATAGGGTCCTGCCTTTATTTGATCTAAATCATTCCGTACTTACCATTTTTCATTGCACTTCCTTAGGCTTTTTTTTTTTCTTTTTCTGCCTCCTCTATCTCTTTAGATAAAATGTTTAAAATGGAATGTATTATTTGAGGTAAGGAAGAATTATTTTTTACCTTTACTCTATGGCATCTTTTCTATCACTCCCATTCCTTAAGTCCAACAGATTATTTGCCTTCTCTGTGTTTAGCTGGGCACCCAGCCTCTCTGATGCCCTCTGCACCTTTCTGGAAAGGTTATGACCTACTGAATTGATCATGGGATGGATTGTGGTATAGCTAGAATGCTGTTCTCCACAGCACACACCCTCTCATACTAGCTTGCATAAAATTTCACCAGCTTTTGGTTTTGCTATGTTCATCTGGAATTCCTCATGTTCCTGTCAAAAAAAAAAAACCTTCCTCCTCCATGGTCACCAGGCTTCCTTAATGGTTTCTGGTGAGTGACTTATATCAAAAGCTGCGAAGCCCAGATAAATTATGCCCACCAGCTTGACCTCGCCTAGTATATTAATTCTTCTGGGGCTTCTGACAGACTACAGATGCATACCTCACTCCAGAAATATGATTTTCTCCAGTTCCTTGGCCATGTCCAATTTTTCAGGCTGACATTTCAGAGAGCCCTACTGGGCTAAGCCAGGTTTCAGTTCACATTTAGAGAAGCCAAACCACTGCCTCAAAGTGGCCTGCATCCAGCAGAATGTTCTGAAAATATTCAGTACTGATGATGGTGTTTTCCTATCACATATAACTCAATTTTCTTTAACTCTCTTCAGCATTTTTCCTCAGCTATTTTTTCTTGCTGTTGTAATAAGGCCCAGAGGCTATTACACATGTCAGAGATCAAAATGGCTAGCAAGCCAATCCCTCTAGAACACCAGAAAAACAGGTGTTGGTGATAAATTACATATTTATTAGTCTCTGTAAACACCATTCATCAGTTCCTCCTAGACAATGAGAGCCATCAGCTCCTGAGATTTATAACACATTACTGTCGTTCCACATATTCTAGTTCCTCCTCAAGTATTTCTTTCTTATGGCCTCCCCTTCTTCCATATCCTTCCATATAAGAATGAGCTCCAGATTTTGTTACTTATCACTTTTGACGTAACTAGGAAGCATATCTAACATCACTAAGTAAAGATCCAAAAGTTCAGAAATGACAATTATCCCTCCAGCTGGCCCACTTCTCATAGCACTGCTACTTATTGAGTGAAGAAAGTCAGGTTGCCTCAAAGCAGCTCCTGACTTCTGGGCTTAGTAAAGTACCACTAGCTCCTTGTTGCTCTGAAGCTATCTCCAATAAGGCCCCTGGTCTTCCTTAAGTGGCCCCCTTCCGTTTCTGTGTATTCTGCCTTCTGAAGGAAATCAAGCAAACACACCAATCGAAGCAGAATTCTCTCTGAGTTCTGCTCTTCATCACAAAAACCTATAAATCTGTCCCCAATAAATTCAGGGGCAAAAAGAACTCCAGAATTAACATGAACAGGGCCATCTTCAATTTCCATTAAAATCAGAAAGAGTTCCCAGACCAACAATGATACTTATGTAAGTGGATTGCATTAAGGAAATCCAACATATAGAAGTCCAACCTTTCAAACCATATGCATTAGGTGAGTGGTTCCCAAACCTAGCAAATCATCGTATTCAACAGAGGATCTTTAAAAACATACACACACAAATTCCCAGGCCCACCCCAAAAGATTCTGAGTCAGTGTGTTGAGAACAAACCCCGAAATTTCTTCTTTTTAAAAAGTCCCGAGGTGATTTAAATAATAAGTTGGGTTTAGGAACCACTATATTAAAGGATATTTACTCACTTTATTAGAAGTTGTACTACAGGATTCCTTTAAACAGCTATATCATCTTCCCCATGCATTTAATATAGGATTTTTAGAATTTGGTTTATCAAAATAAATCCATATACCATTTACCAAGAGCATGTCTTCTACATTAAGCAAAGGCCCCTACAAGTAGCCATATGTCAGAAGATTATAGAAAGATAACAACTATCAATTAAGGGGCCCACATACCTCGTATTTTCTGTAGTTCACCAGCAAAGCCAAGAGGACTACAGCGTCATACCCATGCTCCCTACGACTTAGGGGGTGGGAGAGTATCTGTAATAAGAACCAGAAATGTGTGAGAGTGCTAACTCCTAGTTCCTAGGAATATAGTTAAGGAGGTGGTTTACTCAAAACAGAAAGAGCTAACAAGGGAAATGACCAACCTGTAAAATTGCTTCAAATATGCTGTTGATCATTACATACTCCAGGATAGTGTTCTGGCTGATGTTATCTGTCACCTGAATGCAATAAAAGACTTTTTAAAGTCTACACTGAGAAACTCTGATATCACATATATATCTCCTCCCCTAGAATCTAAGAGAAACAAAAATGTTAAAACATTCTACTAGATACTTACCAGACCTTTCATAATCTCCCCTAAAGTTACCAGAGCTAAACAGACGATAGACGAAAACAGACAGTAGACGGGTAGGAAATTAGCAAATTAAAACTCCCTTAATTTTTGAACTTCTCATTGTTTCTCTCATACCCTCACACAAGCATTTGCTTAAGTTTCTTGGGTTTCAGTCCTCAAACGCACAGGAAGAAGTTTATGATCCAGAAGTCTTCGAGTGGTGGCAGGGAAAGGGAACGACCTCAAGCAAAGGAACGATACCTCGCCCTCCTCCTAAAAGGTACAGGGCAGCTTCATGCTATAAAATCTATCATGAACAAATAAAAACATTCAGAATCACAAAAACTGTTTCCAAATAAGATCTGATGAGAAGGGAAACTCTGATAATCCAGAAGACAGTAGTTCTCCAGGAGGAGCACCTCTAAAGTAACAAATATCATATATCGTGTATATTAAAATGCTAGCATTTGCTCCAAAGAGCAACTTCTAGGAAACAAAAGCCCATGCAACTAACTTCCTCCTACACACTGAAACACAACAGAGTGATGTAATGCCCCAGTAGACAATTTATTGTTCTCTTTTTCTTTCTAGCTTTGCGTTCAAGTATTCAAATAAGCTTGCCCCTGCTGTCAATTAACATCCCTGACAAAGAAACATAGATGAGTTACTTACAGTCACTAAACAAAGGAGAAGTTTAAGACATAAACTCTTCAGGCTTTCAGAACCTTCTGCACAAAGCAATGAATCCAAACTCTCCATCAAATTCTGAGAAAGAGAACAGTTAAAAGTAAAAACATATCAAATAAAATCTGCACTATGTCTTTGTCCAATTCTGGGTTATGTTACACAGGGTAATGTCAATAGCACACAATGAAGCAAGCACATCATTCCCTGAGGCCCAGGCCTTACAAAATTAGACAAAGAAAAGGAAGACTTCTAAGTCTAGCTATTTTGGGGAAAATGCTTTAGAACAACTGCACAGAACAAGAGAATTCACTATTCTACCAAATGAATGTTTGTAGCCTGTCATCCTCATCTAAACCTTTAGATTAGAATGAAAGAAATTTTAAAAGATCAATAATAAATTGTAAAAGGTCAATACTTATTATTAACATGGTTAAATTAAGTAAATAAGTATATACTTATTATTTAGCATGGTTAAATATATAAACTAAAAACAATAAGCTAATAAACTTCAATTTAAAAATTTTAAATAATAATTAAGTTCAAGGTTAATAACAGTTCAATAACTAAGTACGTTTCATTTTTAATTAAAAAAAAATATCATTTGAGGGAGGCACACTGAACAAACAACAGCGAGAGAGTATGACCACTGGCTCTCACCTGCCATATGCACTATGCAACAAAGCTAGCTTGTGTCCATCCTGGTCAGTCCTACTGGCCAATGTGGTTGGAGTTTATCACTTGCGCTAACAACCAGCTGTTAGACCCAACGTAATCAAAAGATAAAACCTTTAGATATTACAATAGAAGTAAGAAGAAAAGAAATATTTTACACCAAATAAAGGAAGAAAATGAATGGAGAGTAAGGTTTTAGCAGGCTAAAAGGTCAAGTGAAGGTTCAAAATAAGATACTTCAGTTCAAGAAATATGTAGTGAGGGTCTATCACATGCTAAATATTGTGCTTTCAAAAATACAAACAAAAATAAGACAGGGACTCTTGCTCTCAAGTTGTTTTTAGTATAATGGGAGAGAAAAATAAGAAAAAGTTTTGATATAATGGTTACTATGACAGAAATACCCATGGAGGAAAGGAATTAGCTCAGATGTCGCCTATTCTAGTACTCCTAAAGGGTGTGTTGTATTTTGAAAAATCAGTAGAAATTAAAACTTGAGAAGAAAAAAAATTCTAGACAAGTTTAGCATGATCAAAGACACATGAGGAATGAAACAGCTCTGGTACAAAGTTGAGATACAAGCAGTTTGTTATTAAGAAAGTACTGTATAATGAGCAAGGCACAGTGGTGAGAGATGAGACTAGAGAAATAACTACAGAGCAGTTCATGAAAGTTTTATAAGGCTAACTAGGGAGTTTGGTCTTTATCCTGTTAGTGATAGGAAACTAATGATGGGTTTTAAGCAGGAGAGATTTGAGTGTAAGACACAAAACCTCTGATGTCAGTGTGGATGACAGATTTAAAGATGCTAAGCCTGGAGGAAGGGAGACAAATGAGGACTAATCCATCAGTTTTCTGAAAATAGTTGCTATGTCTTATTTGCCTCTATCCCCAGTGCCTGGCACACAGGAGCCTAACAAAGGTTTGTCAAAAGAATGAATGAAGACATCACTGTAATAGTTCAAGTGATAGATAATGGGGACAGTGGCAACAGGGGAAAAAAGAAAAGGTGTGAGAAATATAAGCTGAGGTAAAATTAGCTGAAGTTGGTGATCGTTTGGATATGAAAAATGAGAGAGAAGAAAAAGAGTCAAGGATGACTCCCAGATTTTTGGCATTAGGGACTGAAAAGACAGGTGCCCCTATTCTAACAGGGACTGAATGAGAAAGAATAGATGTTGAGAAAACAATGAGTTCCATTTTGAACATTTCAATCAAGAGATATTTAGGGATCTTACTCTCTCTCTCTTTTTTTTTTATAGTTTGGATATAAGTCCTTTACCAGATATCAGATTTGCAGTGTTAAGTTTTGTTTTTTGGTTTGTTTTTTTAAAGATTTTACTTATTTATTTTTTAGAGGGGGGGGAAGACGAAGAGAAACAATCGATGTGAGAGAAAAATATCCATCAGTTGCATCTCGCATGCCTCCAACTGGGAACCTGGTTCACAACCCAGGCATGTGCCCTGACCTGGAATCAAACTGGTGACCTTTCAGTTCGCAAGCTGATACTCAATCCGCTGAGCCACACCAACCAGGGCTGAACACTTTCTGAGGGCAAGTTCCAATCCTCAGTCCATTGACCGAGAATCGAACCAATGACCTTTCACTTTGCAGGATGACACTCAACACACTGAGCCATGCTAGTCAGGGCTGTGAAATACTTTTGTTCTTTTACCACCAATTTAGGGAACTGTTTGAAAGAATCCTCCTCAGGCCTCAGCCAGCAGGCAGAAGCCACTCATCCTCCTCTGATAACAGCCTGTGAATGTTCAGATTTACTTTTCAGCTAAAGACACAATGAATGACATGGTGGATGTCACAAGAAAGGTGGAACTAGTGACCTTTCTGTTTGCAGGATGATGCCCAACCCACTGACCCACACCAGTCAGGGCTAAAGTCAGAGACGTAATCAGAAGCACATCAGTAGTTAGAATGATGAGAATGAAGGAGAAATACGGGCTTTTTTTCCATGATATATACATGAAATACATAGGCTTGAATTTAAAAAATGAGTCCAGGTATTAAATATTTGTGTATTCATAATTGTCTGCTCATAACTTTTTAAAATAACCCAATCACTAAAGTATTCTTTGACACACAGATTTTTTTAATATTTTATTTTTTTAAGTTTTTTTTAAAGGTTTTATTTATTTACTTTTAGACAGAGAGGAAGGGAAGGAAAAAGAGAGGGAGAGAAACATCAATGTGTGGTTGCATCTCATGCACCCCATACTGGGGACCTGACCCACAACCAAGGCATGTGCCCTGACTGGGAATCGAACCAGCAACCCTTTGGTTCGCAGGCTGGCGCTCAATCCACTAAGCCACACCAGCCAGGGAACATTTTATTTATTTTTAGGGGGGGGAGGGGAAAGAGACACAGTGGGAGAGAAATATCGTTGTGGCTGTCTCTCACACATCGACAATTGGGGACCTGGCCTGCAACCCACGCATATGCCCTGACTGGGAATCAAAATGACCATCCAGTTTGTAGGCCAATGCTCAATCCACTGAGCCACATGAGCCAGGGGAGATTTTTTATTTTAAGTTCAGTGAGTGACAGACTACTTCCTCAAAGTTCATACTATGAACAACATTCATTCAAGACAGTGTCAAACACTGCAAATCTGCCCTGGCTAGTGTGGCTTAGTGGGTTCAGTGTCATCCCACAAAGCAAAACATTATAGCTGGATTCGCAGTCGGGGCACATGCCTAGATTGTGGGCCAGGTCCCCAGTTGGGGTGGGGAGCCAGCTGATTGATGCTTCTCTCGCACATCGGTGTTTCCCTCTCTTTTTTTCTCCCTCCCTTACCCTCTCTCTAAAAAATAAAATCTTTTAAAAAACAAACCAAAAAAAAACCTAAACACTGCAAATCTTGTATCTGGTAAAGGACTTATATCCAAACTATATAAAGAACTCTTACAACTCAACAACAACCAAAAAAAGGAAAATAACTCAATCTAGAAATAGGCAAAGGGTTTAAATAGCCTTTTCTCCAAAAAAAAAAAAAAAAAAAAAAAAAGAAAAAATATATACACACACAAAAGACAAAAACCATTGTTGATGATATAGGAAAATTGGAACCCTCATACACTGCAGTGAAACTGTAAAATGAAACATCAACTTTGGAAAAGAGTGTGGCACTTCTTCAAGGTCTTAAACATAGGGGTACCATATGACCCAGCAATTCTATTCCTACATATATACCAAAGAGAATTGAAAACACATGTCCACACAAAAACTTACACATGAATGTTCATAGCAGCATTATTCATTATAATCAAAATGTTGAAATAGCCCAAATGTACATCAACTGATGAATGAATAAATAAAATGTGGTACACTCATACAATGGAATACAAAGCAGCCATTAAAGGGAATGAAGTACTGCTTACATGCTACAACACAGATGAACCCTGAAAACAAGCTAAATAAAAGAAGCTAGAAACAAAGCACCACATATGATTCTATTTATATGAAATGTCCAGACTACGTAAATCCATAGAGACACATCTGATTGACAGTTGCCGAGGCCAGAGAGAAAGGGGAATGAGGAAGGACAGCTAATGGGTACACATTTCCTTTCAGGGGTAATGTTTTGAAATTAAAAGTGGTGATGGTTATACAACTTCAAGAACATATTGAAAAAACACTAAATTATACACTTTAAAAGGGGGAATTACATATGTGAATTATACATCAACAAAGCTGTTAATTTTAAAAAGTGTCAAAAAATAGAAATAAAAATTCAGATAGTCATTGTGTTAAATAAGAAAGCTTAAAGTTTAGAAGTTACCCTTGTATATTAATTTGTTATATTTTATTTAAGTTCATAAATGTTTTTAAGACTGTATGATCATATGCTATAAGTCATAAAATAAGCTCCTCAGTCTTTATCCTGAAGAGAAAGGATGCCTCAACTCAAATTTGCATTTCAAATTTTTCTTTATTCAGATAAACCAAATCTGTAAGATAAAAACATCCAAATTCAAGGCCAAATTCAATCATCTATATCTTTTTTGAGTCCAAATCTTCTAGTACATCTAACTGTCTGCAGATGGTACCCATGAACAGCTGTCAGAAGCAGCCACACGCAGGCACAGCTGCAGCTTATGCCTCACCTTCATGCACAGCTCTGCCTTGTCAAAGCCCATCAGCATGTTGATAATGTCAAACCCAGACGTAGACTTATTCTTTTGATGTACTCCTCGAATGAGTGCACACAAGGTCTGCAGAGATGAGAGAAAGAATTCTTTCTAGAGGAAGTCTCAAAACGAAGGGCACTGGATCTGTAGCCTCACATTTCAACCTCAGAACCTCCCCTTGCACAGCTGACATTCAAGTGCTGTAATACTTGAGCTCTAAAAGTCAGTCTGAGTCTTAAAATGTGCAAGATCCAGAAATCAAAAGGGGAACAGCAACTAAAACTGTTGTCATCCTCTTTTTCTGTTGTTTTTTGGCCATGCTCTTTTCTAAAATTGCACTGCAAAGACTGGAAGGTGATATTCAAAAACAGAAAATAGTTCTTGAGTTTGTGTCATAGGATTGATGAAACTCTATTTAAAATTAATTCTAGTACTTACATTATAGTTTATCATTTTTAGTAATTATATTTAATAACTACAAAATATTTAAGTTCCTTTATGATAACAACCAAGTGCTTCAAATCCTAAATTCATTATACTTCACTACTTACTAGTTGTGCTTGGACAAATTAGTTAACTTTTCAGTGTCTCAGTTTTCTCATCTATAAAATGGGAATGATAATAATAGCACCCATCTCACTGGGATGTTGTAAGGACTATGTGAATTAATACCATAAAGCACTTAGAATAGTCCCTGGAATTTTGTTAAAGTTTACCCCAATAATGGTATCTGGAACTTTGTTAAAGTTTAATAACTATCAGCTATTACAATAATGCACTATATTTTTATTGGTTACCAAGGACCTTAATGTCAATCTATTTCCACTGAACTAAAATGTTTACAATTCATGCACCCACAGTTAGCCACTACAATTACAGGAAGTACAATTTTCAACTTTCATTTCAACTATCAGTGAGCCCCTACAACTGTGATGCTCAAAATGTGAAATTTACTACACCAAAGGTTAATAAAACCACAGGATTAACACAGTCCTTCTTTCTGGGGCATCAGCTCAAGAGGTAATTTCTACATTCTACAGATGAGAAAACTAGGGCTCACAAAGTGATCTTACTAGTAAGTTAGAAACTTAAACCCTATCAACCAAAACTCCCAATAAAATCCTTCATGCTGTTTATCACTGCCCTAAGTCTGTCAATCACTGACGTAGCTACTCAGCTCTCGATTGGCTATCCTTGGAGCTATTAATCAATAAACTTTAGAAATTCTGCTCATCATTCATTCAATAAAGATTTACTTCTAGAAAAATTTTTTTTAAAAAAGAAATAAATTTTTTAAAAAATTTACTTCAAAAGTCTATTTGTCAGAAACTGTTCTACACACTAGGAACAACTAGGAATAAAACTGTCAAAGTCTTTGCCCTCAGAGGCCTACAATGTGTCCCCATGAGCTCAATGGTTGGCACATAACAGTCAACCAAGAAATAACTGTCCAATGAATATTCTTCATGATCATGCCACTTACCATTAACAATAATGATTCTTAATGTTTTCAGAGTTACACACCCTTTTGAGAATCTGATGAAAGCCCTCTCTCCAGAAAGATTACACATGTGCACATAAAATATTACATATAATTTCAGGGAACCAAGAACCCTCTGAAACCTCAGGTTATGAACTCCTGAAATAGTGAGAAAATTTTGTATTAAGAATCTCCTCTGATATTTCCTGTGAACTAAGCAATCTTGCCTCAATTTCCTGTCTATCTCTTCCTTACCTCAAGTAATAATAAGAATTCTGTCAAACAATCTGCCTTGGCACTAGATCAAATAATACAAACAGCCAAGATTACTACTATAAGAGTCGATTTGTTTAACCAGGAAGATGACTAAACAAACATGGCATAGATGTTTGATTACTTAAAGAAGTCAAAAAAAAAGAGAGACAAAAATCTCACACCTAAGGGCAATTCTAGGTTCCTCAGATCCAAATAGATGTGTTGTAATTCCTTTCTCCTATCAAACAAGGCTTCCCAATTTCCCAGTCCTGTACCTGCAATGCATTGACAACTCGAATTGGATGTTCCTCTCCCAGAGCCTGAATGCAGTGTTGAAATAAGCAATTAATGTTGTCCTTGATCTTCATTAACTCCTCACCATCAAGAGATTCCAGCTTGCCTTCTAGGTACTCTAAATTCACCTACCAAGGAAACAATAACAGCCTGAGTTCATTTTTAGTATAGCACCTAGAACACATGAGAAGGAAATCTCAGTTATCGGGAAAATCCACAGATGCCACCAAATCTTACCTTCATGAGGAAAAGCTCCTCCCAAAATCGAGGGCTGCACTTACTAGGGTCCTCTGTCTGAAATCAGAAGATAGGCAGGTTCAACATCCCCAGCTCAACACTAAATCATTAAGAAGGTTGATTATGTATAGTGAAAGGGTCACTATACATAATCAACCTTTCAAAATTAACTTTTAGCTTGGTTATTTTAAACTACAGTAATGGGGAACAACAGTTTTTTGGGATTTTTCCCCCAAATGGAAGACATTTTACATATATATATATGCAAACATTATAATGGCTCAAAGAATCTCCCTCAAATCTTCCTCTTCTAGCAAGAAATGAACCTAATCATCTGAATAAGTCAATCAAGTTATGGTAAGTCCCCACTCCATTTGTATGGTGCTCAATTTTCAAAACCCATTCACATACATAAAATACAATGACCCAGTGAGCCAAGTATGGTAGATATAACCATTATCCTCTTTTGAGGAAAAGAGAGTCCATGAAGTTAAGTGTCTTATACAACAAATGCAGAAGCCAGGCCCAAATAATCTTAGTGATTCTGCCATGGTTTTTATCACATCCTGTGTTGACTGCTTCTACTTGCCCTCACATACGTATTTAGTCCTCTGTATAGTTTTTAATATGCTCTTCCTTTAGTTAAATTGGTCCAAAAAGTTAGCAAAATTATTCTGCTAAAATTGAAAATTTCTTAGCAATAATTTTCAAACAGAAATTCTAGAAAGCCAAAGGCTTCTGGTTAATGAGTAAAATAAGAAAAAGGTAACCTCCCACCCCCACTTTACAGCAAAGCTAATGACAAAAATCAGCTGGTCAATTGCCTGCTATAACCTTAAGGTCACCTTTTAAAATTACTACCAAGAACGAATGTCTTCATTAGTTAAGAACTCCTGTTCTGATAAAAAAATATTATACTAGGAATGTCTTCTGGATTTTTAATAGAGGATGACGTAGAGAAGCAACATTTCTGGACTTCTCATAAGGTCCTCATTTAGTCTCTTTCTCTCAAGTCCTACTTCCCAGGAGAAGTCACACTTTGACCCTCACACTTCCGTATTATCATTCTGTTGTCTATTTATGAAACTCAGAGGCCAGATGGGAAGGGGGTGTGGGGGAATGGGTGAAGAGGTAAGGGGATTAAGAAGCACAAAAAGGTAGTTACAGAATAGCCCTGGGGATGTAAAGCACAGTACAGGAAATGGAGTAGCCAAAGAAATTACAGGCATGTGGACATGAACAACGGTGCAGGGATTGCCTAAGGTGGGGGTGGGTGACAGGCAGAGGGGTGCTAAGGGAGAAAAATTGAGACAACTGTAATAGCATAATCAATAAAATGTAATTTAAAAAATAAATTTAAAAAAAAAACGAAACTCGGGGAGCTAATGAAGCTGGCACTTCCCATCCTCAAAGCTCACTCGAGCAGGAATCGTATGTGTACCAAGCTAACTTAACATCGAAAAGAGCCCTAATAGGATCCTATTACCTGGTCATTTTCTCTGTATAACCAGCTATACTGACCTGGGCAGTTCTGTATTAATTTCCTGCATGTCAAACTCTGTCTCTAAGGCTTTGCCAAGAGTTAGATGTTTAACTTGACTGAATTATTTATCCTGGGCCATGTGTCAAAGTTGAACAAGTAAGGGCTCTGGAGTCAGACCCTAGGTTTCAAATCATCTTCTACCTGTGAGTTCCAGTTTTCTCATTTATAACATGATCTTTTACATGGCACATGTAAAAAACATAGCTCTCTTGCACCATTCTTATCAGAATTAAAGCTAATGTATTTAGTGATACATTTAGAGTAATGCCACACACATAGAAATTCAATGAACAGTAACTCTTTTTATAAGTATTATTTTGTATTACATGTATTACTTATGACCAGGAGGCAAGTAAGTACCCCTGCAAGGCATCTAATTACTCTAACTTCTCCTGAAGGGTGTATTTTATAGCTCAGGCTTGGACTATGATCAATTAGCAGTTATGAAGACCCAAACAAATCCAACTGCTAATATTCCTCAGTTCACTCATATAGAGAATGAGCTAGTCTAACTAAGCAACTGTTCTGTCCACTAACAGCTTGAGAAGCAATGTAACAGCATCTTTTCAAAATATCTGAAGCTTAGAATTCTAGATCCAAAAGGAACTTCAAGAGACATCTAGGATAGAAGGGTCCTTAAGTCAGATCATAAGGAAGACAAGTCTTAAAGATATTCAGAAAGGAAGTTTCACCATTCAATTGTTTTATCCAACTCATGGCAACAATCTATATTAATTAACACGAAATCGTAAGTTCTACTATGCGAGAGTTCATTTTCACCCTTGTTCTCACTCTTTCACCCTCTGAAGAGCAAGAAGGTAGCAGGCAGAAGTGAGGTTGCCTTTTATTTTGGAATAAGAAACTAAGGAGTCAAGCGATGCAGAATATCAGGGCTTCAGGTCTTACCATGAAGATCTCATCATACATCAGCACCACTTTTTCCTTCAGTGGTTTTTTGGAGGCTGAAGATTTTCGGAGCAAGCCCCCCCGTTTCTCTACCTGTGCCATGGTTAGAGAATCTGTGAAAAGAAAGCCACAGTAAGTGCTGGAAATGCCCTCCAAGATCCTGGAGACTCTATTGAAATACCTCTCATGGGAAATTTTTTAGGAAGAAGAAATTGTACACAACCACGCTACAGATCTTGTGCATCTGTCCAACACTCTCTCTCCTGCCCATGTCAAGGTAATATCAAGGTTTAAACCATTACTTGGCCTACAGCACAACACATTTTACACCCTTAAAGCATGCCAGTGGCCCTGGCTGGTGTGGCTCAGTTGGTTGGAATATCATCCCGTAAACCAAAATGTCGCAGGTTCGATTCTCTGTCAGGGCACATGCCTAGGTTGTGGGTTTGGACCCCAGTCAAGGTGCATATAAGAGGGAACTGATTGATGTCTCTCTCTCTCACAGGGATGTTTCTCTCCTTCTCTCTCTCTCTCTCCATTCCCCTCTCTCTAAAATCAATAAGCATGTCCTCAGGTGAGGATTAAAAAAAAAGAAAAAAAAAAAGAACATGCCAGTGGACAAGACTTAAAGCAGATCCAAAATCAAGCAGGAAAGTGTAACGAGCTCCATCTGTAATAGGTCTGGCCATATATTTGAGGTTGATGGAAGGAAAGCTGCAAAGCACACACTGCCCCAGACTAATGGTGAAGTTAAATTTCAAGTATTGATCAAGCCTAGGACCATTAAGACAGGAAGTGTGCTGCGGACTGATGGGCTCCATCGATTTCCCCAAAGTGAGTAGGTTCTCGTCATGGCAAAGTACTTGGCCTTCACTGCCTCATAAATCACAATGCACTTTACTGTCTTCAGGAATTCCTCTGGAAAGAGACCCAAGGCAGAAAACAGCAGTTAAAAGCCAAAAATTAAACTCAGTTTCAAAATAACCAAATATGACAATATATTCCTTTTAAATTTAATTATATGTATATGTGTGCATATGTATATACATATATATGTAATGCTACTGCAAATCAAACCTCTATGTATTTTTCAATTCTATATAAAAGCAATTACATGAAACATGCCCAAACTTTCCCATCTTTCTTCAAGGAACTCTCAATTTTTAAGTGAGAACTTCAAATCCCACAGGTCTCCACTATGGATTTACACACATTTCCTTACTTCTCAGATTCTTCCTACATGAAGAGACCAAATTCCTGTCTATCTATTAAATTCTAGGCTCTACTTGTGAAACTTAATCTCGAACAATGGCAAATGGCGGGGGGGTGGGGGCTAGCAAGCAGCCTGATTTTTCCTTCCAGATGAACCCAAAGCAGCAGAACAAAATTAATTTTGTTCATTGACTTTTGGAAAATATGTACTATCTTTCAAATAAAAATAAAAATTTTGTGTAAGGAACAGATGCATCAACTAGCATAAAAGATTTTATCTCAGACATTGTCTTTCTCTAACACATACAGCCAAAAAAGAGATTCACCTTTGAACACAAAAAAGCACAGAGCACAGAAAATTTCCTCAATTAGACATTAGGCATCTTTACTAAAGGGAATACATCTTATCCTTTTCCTATAAGCCCATTGCTCATGATAAACGCACAGTGTGTGCTCATCACTGACTGATTCTGAAAGGGGAAGGATACCTGAAAAGCAGTAGATCTGACTTAAAATTTTAGTAAGAGCAATCTTTATTGAGGCCTCACTAAGCCCACAAATTCCATTATGGTTCAGAGAAAACTGAAGGGAAAAATAACAACAACAACAAAGAGAAGATTCTGTGGACAATTTATGCTATATTGATAATGGCTTTGCCTTAAAGCATGAAATACAGCCTCTGTTCAAAACATTCCTGTGTCTTTTAAATAGATTGTCAAGAGGAAGATGTCCTTATACAGGAGAAAACAAATTGGAAATCAAGAGGATCCTGTTAAACTAAATCAAAAGCAATGCAAATCTAAGATTAGTGGGTCCAGATCTTTCATGTACTCAGCATCAACTGGTTGATGAGCAGAAATAGCAGGAACAAGTTCCTGAATGTGAAAAGCACATGTTTACAAACATCTCCCTCTAAGGATTTATAATTGGTTACAGCTAATCAATGTCTACCCCAAATCTAATAAACTCACTTACTCTATTTCAGAATCAATACTTTCTAATAAGCAAAAGGGAATAGGAGAGGAGGGAAAAACAATTCCGATCCAAAGTACCAAATTTCCCAAGAAATTAAATTCTTTCCATCACTCTCCTTCCATTTGGAGCAGGGGGGAAATTCACCCATGGGCCTCAACTCATTACTCTCTGTCATCATCATGGGCAACTGGAATTTACCACCCACACTGTCTAAACCAACAACATAAACTCTTCTCCTCCAGCACTTCTATCCATGAAACACAGCAAAGAAGGGTATGTCTAGGTTGGTGGACTAAGAGAAATGGAGAAATCTTACAGAAGTTTTGTTTTTTGTGGTTTTTATTATTTTTTTTTTTTTTGGCGGGGGTGGGGGGAGTCTCAGAAATTAAGCCCGTGCTCCTATATTTCAAAGTAAAATATCTGACTGGTAGAGCAGTAAATTGCGGCACATTAGTGATGTGAGTGTAATCTGTTTACATCCTCTCAGTGCTTTTTTCCTCTTCTTCAACCCTCCCGTGTTGTAGAGAGAATCAGCGTCAACTGAGAAACAGCAAGGCGGAAGGAAGCAACCAACCAGCAGAACCGAGACTAGAACACAGGTTTCCCAACCAACTAGATGGCTAAGTCTTTACTTCTCGGTTTCCTTAAAACAAGGGGATTGGACAAGACATATCATCTAATGATTTTCTCAACATCAATAAAATCCCATAAACACAGAAGGAACACCTATATATTACAAAGCACTAGTTTAGGCACCACAGAGTTACAAAGAGGAAGCCCCAGACCTGATCCTCTGGGAGCTCACTATCTGTTGGCAGAGACAGACACATAGTAACGCATAGCACAAGGCAAATCATGAGAAATAGAGAAGTAAAGACAGGAAAAGGACAAAGAAAATGCTATGGGACCACAAGGAAGGGAAAGAAGCATTCTATGACTATGACCTCAGTTGATTCTGGCTTTTAAATCCCTGTGGTGAAGAAGCAAATACAGCAAAGCCACAGTAATCCCACAGAAATGCCATCTTAGGCTTAATACAGTTCCTCAGAAATATGACATCCTAGGCAAAGCATAAAAGAGAATCAGGCGGCCTTTCAATACTAACTTCATTTACCACCAAATTTAAGATGGCTTCAAATCCCCCCAACTCAATAGGAAATCAATGAGGTCTTTTGTTCCTAAATCTCAGGGACTGCTGGTCCCATGATCTGCAGCACAACTTCTCTCTGAAGGATTCAAGTCATACAACTTCTTAAGAACGATATCTGAAAACAATCCAGGCATATACTTCTTAAATGCACATCTTTTCACATCCCTACAGGATGAAAAAGCCAAATATCAAGATTATAAAACCTAAAGCTAATACTTCAAATATCTAATAGGTAAGGAATGTTAGTTTCATTTAGCTGGTTATTCAGTTATTTAATCGTCTTCATGAGTATAATACATGCCAACTCTAGTATCAAAAATTAATTTAATAGAAATTCCCTATAATTTCAAGAGTTGCCATGGTTAGTCTATCAAAAGTCTTGGATTTTAGTCCCCATTCTTATACTCATTCTATATCCTTAAGTTTCCTTTCCCTCCTTGGGCATCAATTCACCAAAAATGTAAAAATAAGCCATGGCAAGAATCTGCAGAAAAGCAAATCTTTGTATATGGTTGACAGGAGTATAAATTGGTACAGTCACTACAGATAACAGTATGGAGGTTCTTCAAAATATTAAAAATAGAACTACCATAAGATCCAGTAATCCCACTTCTGGGTATATATCTGAAGGATGTAAAATCACTGTCTAGAAGAGACACATGAGCCCTAGCTGGTGTGCCTCAGTGATTGAGCACCAGCCTGCAAATCAAAGGGTCGCCAGTTCGATTCCGGGTCAGGGGACGTGCCTGGGTCACAGACCAGATCCCCAGTCGGGGGCATGTAAGAGGCAACCACACAACGATGTTTCTCTCTTTTTCTCCCTCCCTTCCCCTCTAAAAATAAATAAATAAAATCTTTAAAAAAAAAAGGAGACATCTGCACCCCCATGTTTACTGAAGCATTACCCACAAGAGTCAAGATATAGAAACAACCTAAGTGTCTATCAATGGAAGAATGGATAAAGAAAATGTAGTATATATACAATGGAGTATTTTTCAGCCATAAAAAAGGAAGTCCTGCCATTTGTAACAACATGGATGAGTCTTGAGGTCATTATGCTAACTGAAATAAGTCAGACAGAGAAAGACAAAAACTGTATGATCTCGCTTATATGTGGACTCTAAAAAAGGTGAACTCATAGAAACAGAATAGATTGGAAGTAGACTAGTGGTTGCCAGGGAGTGGGGAAAATGGAGAGATCCTGGGCAAAGGGCCTAAAAATTCCAATTATAAGATAAATAACTCCTGAAGATCTAATGTACAGCATGATGACTATAATGAACAATATTATATTGTATACTTGAAAGTTGCTAAGAGAGTGGATCTTAAATGTTTTCACCACAAAAAAAAAAAAAAAAGGTAACTCTGTGAGGCTTTAACTAACCGTATGGCAGCAATCATTTCATATATATGTCAGATCATCAAATTGGACACACTGAAGTTATACAATGTGGCATATCAATTACATCTCAATAAACTTGAAGGAAAAACACATGGAACAGCCATCTCCTATAGGCTTCCAAATTTAATGACCTAAGGTAACAATCACACTTTCTTCACTGTTGAGGGAGACTCTAAAACACTACTGTAGGCAGATGCTGAGGTAATCATCCTAAAACATTTCAACCAGTAAGTAAGAAAAGGAGAGGAGAAGGAATGATGGGAAAAAAAGAAAGGGGAAATAAGAGAAAGTGAATAAAAATAAATGTGCACATCATCTAGAAAGAAAAAGAACATATGCACAAATCAGGTATTCCTCAACAAATATTTACTGTCGAGCAATAAGGATACAGCAGCGAACAAGATAGTAAGATTTCTGCTCCCATAGTTTTCATTGTAGTAGAATGAGAAAGACAACAAACAAGTTGATACAGGGATAAGTAACTTATAGAGAAATTATCTAAGGAGACTATGTTAATAGGGAGGTTAAAGTAGCTTCCGTGACCTGGCTGGTGCGGCTCAGTGGATTGAGTGCTGGCATGCGAACCAAAGGGTCACCAGTTCAGTTCCCAGCCAGGGCACATGCCTGGATTGCGGGCCAGGTGCCCAGTTGGGGGCGCTCGAGAGGCAACCACACATTGATGTTTCTCTCCTCTTTCTCCCTCCCTTCCCCTTTCTCTAAAAATAAATAAATAAAATCTTAAAAAAAAAAAAAAAAGCAGCCTCTGTGAGAAGTGAAATATGGACTGAGATCAGAATAATAAGAAAGAAACAGCCATGTGAAAATCTTGGGAAAATTATTCCAAGTAGCAGGAATGACAAGTGCAAAGGCTCCAGGAATTTAAAAGACTTGGCATGTTTGAGAAACAGAAATGCCAGAGTGGCTAGGGACTAGAGTACTTAACAGTCCGTTTTTGAAATGTTTCTGTCATGTTTATTTAAGTGGGTGGTTTAGTATTTGTGTGAGTTTTTTAATATATAAAGAAAATCCAAATGTCCATCAGAAGTAGAATGGGAAAATTATAACATAGTCACACAACAGAATACTACATAGATATTTTTTAAAATTATTGAAACAATATTGATTAAGTTTCACAGATCTTGAATGGAACACATCTGAAAGAAAAGAGTACCAACTAATGATGATTTATATGAAGTTCAAAAAAGGCAAGGTTAATCTATAGCGACTGAGGTTAGAATACTGGTTTACCCTCAGTAAGAAGATGAGTGGGGAGGAGCACAAGGAAGCCTTCTGAGGTGCCCAAAATGTACTCTATCTTGATCTGAGTGGAGGTCACACAATTGTGTACATGTGTAAAATAACCAAGTTGTATACTGCATATTGTATAAGCTATTCTCCAATCTTAAAAAAAATGTGAATTCACATATATATAAAAATAGCACCCATACAGAACACTAGAACAGCAGCTAGTAGAGGCCTCAACTGAAACACTCAGGACACCAATTTAAAACAACCAAAGAGTTATCACTTATTTAGAACTTACCTAGCCTTGTTGTAACCACTTTTATATACATTAATTCATTGTATCCTCACAACAAACCTTTGATTGAGAACTTTACAATAAGAAAACTAAAGCATGAAGTTGCTTTTAAAAGAAAAACAAAAGACTTGCCAGTTTAAGTGAGAGTAGGACCTCAAACCTAGACAGTCTGATGTTAGAATCCCTGTTCTTAATCGCTATGCTATAGTGTCTCTCAAAAGGCAGAGGAATGAGCAAAAGTAGAGTAACATACACATAAACAAAGCTGACGCTCCGCAGGGAAACTATGAGGAGACAATAGCTGAGTGAGGAGAAAGATTATATACTCATCGACCTTATAAACAGACTTTGTAGTGTCTAGATACTTTGAGTTTCATCATTCTAATTTGCCAGTGGGTAGCGATGCCATGAAGGAAAGTAAAAGATCATTTTTACTCATGCATGCATATATACATGTAAACATCAATAACAGTAAAGTGAAAAAGAGAGATAGACAACTGAATGGAATGGCAGGAAACTTGGGGAAAAAATGCAGAAGAATCTGAGTGTCTGGTCAAGTTGATAGATGTACCCAACAAGTTAACTCAAAGAAAAAAGAAAGGCTGAAAAATATACACTAATTTTTTTTTAAAGATTTTTATTATTGATTTATTTTTAGAGAGAGGGGAAGGGAGAGAAACATCGATCGGTTTCCTCTTGAACGCCCCAACTGGGGACCTGGCCCACAACCCAGGCATGTGCCCTGACCGGGAATCAAACCAGCGACCTTTGATTCAAAGGCTGGCACTCAATCCACTGAGCCATACCAGTCAGGGCTATACTGACCTTCACTACAGAATTTAATTGCTATTATTTTAATTAAGCTTAGTCAGTGCTGCAAGGATAATTCTGCACCAAAACTTGAAAATGAATGGAAAAATATAATAAATCAAGACAGAAAGATGAAATAGAGAGCAAGTCAAGTATATCAGTACAGCCTTCAGCTTAGGCGAATATGCTTAACCACTATAGAGCTATGATATCCTGTTCCAGAATCTCCTTGGGTACCTCCTGAAAATATAGATTCCTAAGTCCCTTTCCCCACTATTGAAACAGACTTTTTCAGTTAAGGACTAGGGGTCTACATCTTTTTTAAAACACCCTAGATTAGTGGTTCTTAACAGGGGCAATTTTGCCTTCCAGGGGACATCAATGCCTGGAGACATTTATGGTTGTCACAACTAGGTGGAGAGAAACTACTAACATCTACTGGGTAGAGGCTAGGGATGTTGCTAAACATACTACAATGCACAGGACAGTCTCCCCAACAAAGAATTATCCAACCCAACATGTCAACAGTGCCAAGGTTGAAAAAGCCTGCCCCAAGTAATTCTGATGCTCTCTTAAGTTTGAGAAGCACCCTCATCAAAGCCTTAAACCAGGTTTTGAAAGGAAAAAAGCATCTGAGCAGAGATAATTTTGAGAGAATGCATGAAACTTCCTCCATCTCTAGAAAAGGAACTGAAGTAATCCTCACCCACCCCCTCATTTCATTCTCTCCATATTAATTCACCAACCACATCCCCTTCCTTTAGAATCTTGGCCCCAGTGTGCCCATCTGTGAAATATTACTACAGAACACACTGACTACAGTAATCCACATTTCTAGTAAATAAGATGAAAATCGCATCTGCCCAGGAGTTGTGGCTGAATCAAATACCACCCCTGTCTAACCATGTGCCTTTCACCCAATACGCAAGAGAAGCAGTATGTTTATAAAGCCAGAAATAGTCTCCTATCCTGACTTTTCATAAAAGTTCCCTAGTTCCTCTAGATGCAAGGTTTTGTTGTTTTTAATCTTTAGTCACGTGTTATTTGTTCCTTAAATTTCGCGCAATGTACACCACACTCCCTGGAGGTAATGCTAGCAGTATAAGCATTTAAGAGAATGCAGGGTATTCTTCCAAACCTCAGCCCTTCATTTCTCAATATGACTCTTCATCTCTGAAGGTCCCAAGGACTTAGTTCATTTGCTGGTCTACATAATCTAGATTGACGTTCTAAATTTAGCCTTGTCTGAATCTGTATTTAATTCACTTTCCAGACATAGGCGTAGGCACTGTATTGTGTTGCTACCATTCCATATGGTTCCTTGCCACAGCTTCTTTCATAGCATGGGACACCAGTTCCCTCAACTCTATCCTACTGGCTGGCTCTAAAACAAGCAGATAACTCCTTTCCATTTGAATGGATTTTTAGTGCTAGTCACTCCAAGTCTTTTATTCTTGAAGCCACCTGTCTGAATTCCCTTCCTTATGAAGAGCTCCAGGACAGGCCACCATTCCTTTATTCTACCACTTTTCTTTTTTGAATTTCTGGGGATGGTATTTATCACTTATTCCTCCAAATCTTTCAAAGTACAGCCTCTCCCTCAGAGTGACATATAATAAATAACATGACTGAGTACCACCATATATGCAGCACTGTTCTAAGTGCTTTAAATATACTGTATTTAATCCTTACAATAACCAGATAAAATAGGTACTATTACTGTCATTTTACAAGAAGATTTTACTTTGCCCAAGGTAACACAACCAGTAAGGGGTAAAGCCACTACTCTTTCTCTCTGATAGCCCTTCTCCCTATCAGAATATCCTATTAGTGCAAAAACTCAGGTATTGACTAGAACATTCAAACTCCAAATTTAATTAAAGTTCTATGGAAACTCCAAACTGATACCCATAATAACAATATTCCCACTTTATCCAAGAAACGTCATTCAACTCAGGACACTGTGTGACAAGCATCATCCATACTTTCTAGATAACTAGGACAGAACCAGCCTAATCAGTAAGTACATGAGCCGCTATGGGGTAGCATCAATACCTTGGATGTGCTCCGGACAATGCTCACTTCAGAGTTAAGTGGTTAGCCTATACTTCAAAGTGGAAGTAATTCAGGGATTCTCCCAAGACTGAGCAGCAAGTGTCAAAACGTGGAATTTCCCAGTCCCTACTCTAGGTATCAGCCACTGTCTATACCTACTAAAGGTGAACTAGCTTCACAGAATTCAATCCAGTCTCATCAGAATTGACCGAGTCTGCCTACTTTCACAAACTAATAATACAGATGAAGAGGTTTAAATAAACATGACTATGTTAAGTTCCCTTTTCAAATTATTTTACACAAGAAGGAATGCACTTGCACCTTCAGAAAGAGGAATCAACTTAAATTTGACAGGATTTCAGAAAATTCTGATTGAAAATCACATTCTTCTGACATCTCCCAGAATGAAAATTCGTTTTAAGATCCTCTTTTCAATGAGCAGCAGCCTCTTGTAAATTAATACTGCCTATCTCCTGCTCAAGCCCTGAATTTCCTCAAGCAGCATAACGTCACTCATATGTTCTTCATTTCCTTTCCTACTGAACCATACAAGGCTCATGAATACCACCTAAGTATAAAACAAAATTATAAACGAGACTCCCATAATCTTCTTAAAGAAAGCCCAGCCCTGACTGGTGTGGCTCAGTGGACTGAGTGCTGGTCTTGGAACCAAAAGATCACTGGTTCAGTTCTAAGTAAGGGCATATGCCCAGGATATGGGCCAGGTCCCCAGGTGAAGGTGTGTGAGAGGCAACTGATCGATGTATCTCTCACACACAGATGTTTCTCTCCCTCTCCTTCTCCCTCCCTTCCCCTCTCTCTAAAAATAAATAAACAAAAATCCTTTTTTAAAAAAAGCCCAAAAAAGTAATTGCAATCTTGCAAAGTAAATTGATTTCCTGCTAACTTAAAAACTAACAATTATTAATACCTTATAATAACAGGCATAACGTAAGACAAAAAGGGGACCTAAAATTACTACATTATGGTCCCTGCCTTGAGAAGCTCACTATTAAATGGAAGAAGTATATATTCTGATATCCTTTGGGAGGGGGAGGAGTATTCTTTTTAAAAATTTTTCATTGTATTTTTTTCCATTACCATTTATTCGCCTTATACCCCCTCCCTCCAGCAATCACCACACTGTTGTCCATGTCCATGAGTCCTTTTTCCTTTTTGCTCTCTGATATTTCTTTGTAAATAAAAATAAACATCTTTCCTCAGGATATTTTTTTCATATATGCCCTCACTTACTCAGTGCTATTGCCAATGTATTAAGCTCACCAATCCTCTTTATTCCCAGCTGCCTAACATCTCCATGTGCACATCCCACACAACTTGATCTCAGCACACCAGGCTCTCTCTCTTATACCTCTTTCCATAGCCAGCCTCAACTCTTAAAAAATCTGCTCTACTTTTTCCTGGCCAGTGGAATTCCCATTCACCCAATCTCACAAAACTTTATCTCACTCTCTCTCTCCAGTCACTAAGACCTGTTGCATCTATCTCTAAATGATTTCTAAAACCCATTCCCCTCTTCTTCATTCCTACTGCCACACTTTATTCAGACTCTCAATCAATTGCAACGACTCTAATTAGACTCACTGCCTCATTTCTCATTACTTTTAATTTTCACTCTGTCACTCCCTAACATAAAAAGCACCTCCTGCTCTGGCCAGGTAGCTCAATTAGTTAGAGGGTCATCCCAAAAGGCCAAGGTTGCAAATTCAACCCCCAACCAGGACACATACAAGAGTGTGTGAATGGGTGAAACAACGACTCGATGTTTCTCTGTCTCTCTCCCCATTCCTCTCTCCCTTTCTGATTAAATCAATAAATAGGGAGGGGGATAACAATGAAAAGAAGGGGAAGGGACTAGTCAAAGAACATGTATTTAAAAAAAAAAGAACAAGTATGAATGACCCATGAACAGGGACAACAGTGTGGGGACTGCCGGGGCGGAGGAGGGTAAAGGGGGAAAAATTGGGACAACTGTAATAGAGTAACATTTTTTTAAGTAAAATCAATAAATAAAAAAATCAGAAAAAAAGCACCTCCTGACAACTTCCCCACCACACATCCTGATTGGGACACATTTCTGATACTTCAACGTCATGTTATTTTTCTCCCTCACATTTTCACCATTTCTATGCACATACTGTTTTCTCCAACTGGAATGCCATTCCTATTTGTGCAAGTTCCTACTCATCCTTCATCACCCAACTCAAGTATCTCTGCCTTGTGAAGGTTTCTCTGACTCTCCAAGGCAATGGCAGTAATCCCTTTATACTGTACAAATTCCTCTATAAGGATACGTACTACACAGCATTACCATTTTCATATGAATATCTTTTGACTTCCTTGAGGAAAGATACTCATATTTCCAACCCCAGTGCCAGGTACATAGCAAGTGCTCAATAAATGCATACTGAATTTCTCCCTTATACCTCATTTCATCTTCATATACCCTGAATCAATTTATTTGGCTATTTTCCCCAAATAATAATAATTCTTAAACTTGATTTTATGTGAACTTTCAAGTTTCTTTTTTTTTTTTTTTAAAGAAACAAAAGCCAAGTTTATTTGTTCGTTTGTTTCTTGCATTTGAAGCACTCCCCGATGACATCCTTTGCCCGAGACTCTGCCACAGTCCTTAACCACCACATAACTGCAACCAACCACTTTACGGGGTTTTCCCTCTGTCATCTTACAGAGGTCTGCTCATTCCCCTATTTCCTGTTGTCGTCAACCTTAATTAGGTTGATTTGGCGTTCAGCTTCCATCAACCTGACAGACAAAGGCTCATCACAGTTGGAAGCAAGCACACAAAGGTGGGCTGGGCGCTTGTCTAAGGCTTTGGCAGCTTCCATTCCGAGCCCTAGGCCATCGTGGATGAGGACAGTCTTCAGCACCTCCTGTAAAGCAGTATTGACGTCCCTTACATCGCCAACAGCAAGGCCTTCCCCGGCCACAGCCTGGGCGGTGGGTTACGGGTGGAATTGAATCCTCGGACCGCACCCAAGCCTCTGCCTCCAAGCAACTCGGCAGGATAACTCCGCGGCAGCAGGGAAAGAGTGAAATTTCAAGTTTTATAACAACTTTGAGTTTTTAAGGTTTTTAAAATAATTATTACACAAATGTTGAACAAGTGAATGAATTATAATGCTTAAACTTCCACGAAAAACACCTGAAAGGCTTCCCTATTCACTAAAAGAATGGTAATTCTGCCTTCACAGTCCTAACCAGGAGGATCCACCTTTCTCTAGACTGATTATCTGAAAGGCCTTTACAAAGGAAGTACTGTGCACACAAATCCCGCAGAGGGCACACCCAAATAATTCCAACTAACTTGTGCTAAAGGCAGGTACGCAGATCATATTTGCCCTGGTTTACAAAGGCACTGAGAACTCCAAATAGCAAAGAAACAGTTCTCACTCAGCTCAAAACTTTTTCTGTAGAGGAATAACTGGGGAGGAGGGTCTGATGAACAAGAAACATTTATTCGGGCCTGACCCCAAATAGCCATTTCCCCCATTCCGCGAGGCAGCACTCCACAGCTTCTGAGAGCTCTCCTTCTCGAGGGGACTATTTCATTCCCCACACTTGATGGGAACAGGTTCCTTTCCCAGGTTCGCACCACGTAACCCAGAGGAAACACGGTTGCTTCATTGATTCTGTGGGAAGCACGGGCTGAAGCCCGTCGGTCACAGACTAAAAAGAGGGAGAGGATGGAGCCTTTCCGGGACGCCTGAAGACTTGGGGCACACCGGTCTTTCCCTAGCCTCTCTCAGGGGTCCTGCCCCAAGCCCTCACCCTACGGCCAGGCTGGGCTGAGGGCCACCCGGGGACCGGAACAATCTGGGAGCCGAGACAGCTTAAGGAGTCAGGGTTGGCCCCGTGTTGAGGTCAAGGGTCAGCTCCTCCGCTGCCAGGAGGGCCCAAAAGGACCCAGTAGGGACGTGACTGGCACCGGATGTTCCGAGGGCCTCGCCGCTAGACTAGCCAACCTCTTCTCGCTCCGCTCCGCCGCCCCGGGCCCAGCCTCCCCGCCTCACGCAGCCTCAGCCCGCCTCAGCGGCTGTCCTCCCTCCCTCTCCCCCGCCTCTCGTCGCCCCCGTCGTCCCCAAAGCGAGCTCAGGCCCCGCCCCCAGAGCCGCCTCTCAACCAAGGCCTAGTACGGCAGGACCCGCAGGGGTTGGCCAGGTTCCGACACCGGCGCGGGCGCGCCGCTTACCGAGCCCCGCGTTCTTCCTCTACCACCCGCGCCGCTCCTGGGCGCGTTAGCTCCCGACGCCACCGACGCCGCCGCTGCTCGGGGTTTACGGCTCCACTCCCGACCTCCCCTGGCCCTTCCCTAGGCCCACGGTGCCCCGCTGGGTCCTAAAACCCGCCGCTTGATAGGTTCGTCCACGCCCTGAGGCTGGCTCAGACCACGACTCCCAGCAACCAACACAAAGACAGCAACTCCCGAAATGCACCGCGAAAAAAGAAATTAGACATCTATTAAGGATCTACTGAATGCAAGTTGCAATAGCAATGCTTTTAAATATGGCAGACTTTGAAAGCGGCAATTCCACTTCTAGGAATAAATGTATCTTCTAGAAACACTGGCTAAGTTTGGAAAGATATATATTCCAAGCTGTTTATGACAACTTTGTAAGGTGAAAGATTGAAAACAAACTCATTCGTTTAATGAGTTTAGCGAGTTAGTGTGTTTCTACTCTGTGCCAAGAACCGAATAAGGCTGTGTTAACTTGGCAAATAACCTGAGTTTGTTTTCTCATGCAAAATGGAAGACTGAAAAAGATATGCTGAGCAGTGACTTCAGTGACTTTATGGAACTCGAACAGAGATAAATATTTTGGAGCCATTGGCTTAAGTGGTAATGGCTCAAGCCATTAGAAAGGAGTGAATGCCCTAGGAAGAAGGTTAAAAGAAAAATATGGTCAAGATAGAATTTAAGCACATTTAAAGGCTGGTGGAGGAAAATGAACCAATAGCAAACAAAATTCTGAAGATAGTATTGTTTAGAAAAGAGGAAGGTAGAGGTAAAAGGTGCCGTGGAAACCACAGGAGGGATTTTCAGGTCAGCAGTGGTTTGAGGAATGAATGGAAGAAGAAACAGTGGAGGCAGCAAATGCTAGAGGATCTCTGCAAGAAATGTGACTGAAAGAAAAGGGAGAGGGAGCAGTGAGAAGATGAGGATGAAAGAGTGACTTCTAAGCCAGGACAGATGGGAGTGTTTCCATGCTGAGAGCAAGAGGACAGAATGAAGCTGATGAATTAGAAATGGATGCAGGCTCTCCATTGTGGAACTTGTGGAGAAAAAAAGGGAACTTGTGGAGAAAGAAAGGGAGAAGCAAGCCTCACGAAAAGGGACTGGACTTGGAGGAAGAATACCACATCACCTGAGAAGGCAGTCAGAGATGGAAAGGACCCCTAAATATCAACTTGTATGTATTGCTGGAGAAATTACACACAGACCCAGTGCTTCTAAAATATGTTTTAATTTTGTTTTCTAGCAAGCTATTAGTTTGGGTGATGAATTGTTGATAAAGTGGTTTGGTGCACTGACTCCGGACTCACATTGCCTGTGGTTGAAAGCCTACCCTGCCTCTACTGCTGTGTGATCTTGGTCAATTTATTAACATCTCTCTGTGCTTTATTTTCCTTATCTGTAAAAGGGGCTTGTCATATGGAAGTATGAGCTATTATAATTATTTTCCACTAAATTGTCACTTCCGTGAGGTTGAGGGTTATTTTGTTTAGGGCTGTCTACTCAAAGTAGGTGCTTAGTTGGTTGGATCATCCTCCTGTACCCAGAAAGGTTGGGGGTTCGATTCCCAGTCAGGGCAAATGCCAGGGTTGCAAATTCAATCTCGGGTTGGGGAACCTATGTGGGGCAGCCAAAGTTTCTCTTTCTCTTTCCCCTTCTCCTTCCTCTCCCTACTCCCTCCCCTTCCTCTTTCTCTCTCTCTCTTAAAAGGCAATAAAAAAATGTCCTCCAGTGAGGATAAAAAAAAATCATGAATAAATCAGTGAATAAGTTGGGGTGAAAAAGCGAGTTTTCGAGGGGAGGGCAGTCTTTGAGGAAGGACTCTCAGCGGGACCGGAATCCCCAATTCTTAAGTAAGACTGGCCACTCCGAGGCTTCCAGGGCCCTGGGACAGCATGCCCACATCCCTGCAAAGAGAGCGTCCCTGCGGATAGCGAGATCTGAGGCGATGAGACCTGCGCGCTCGGTAACTCTTCCCCTGCCAGGCTCCCGTGGCTCCTCCCCTGTCGAGCCATGTCGCGCAGGCGGGGCACCAACCCGGCAAGCCCTGAGCTGGAGGGGCGGGGCGGGGCGGGGCGGAGCCGACTCGCTGGCCGGGCCCACCTCCTCGACCCCAGACGGAAGTCACAGCTCCACTCTCGACCTCCTTTGGCAACCCCGAACCTAGAGCCGGGCCTCGCCCCGCAGGGCAGCCGGTCCTGCGCGTGCTCCGGGGAGGGCGGCAGGCACCATGAAGCGTGTGGCGACTCTGCGCCTGCTCTCCGACCTGAGCAACTTCAGCGGCGCGGCCCGGCTTCGGGAGTTTCTGGCTGCGGACCCAGCCGTCCGAGTCCGCTGCAGCCCGGACGGCCGCCACCTGCTGCTGCTGCGACCCCCGGGGACGTCAGCCCCGCAGCTGCTGGTCGCAGTTCGTGGACCCGGAGAGGAGCTGGAGCGCTCCTGGCCGGCGGACCACCCCTCACCTCTAGACGCCTTCTTCCTGCCATGGCCCGTGCGACCCGCGCTAATCTTGGTGTGGGAAAGTGGCCTGGCGGAGGTGTGGGGCACGGGCGTGGGGCCTGGCTGGCGAATACTTCAGAGTACCAAGCTGTGTCTGGGCGGTGCATCCCGCGTGGTGGCAGTGGCGGCGCTTCGAGGCCGCTTGGTGTGGTGTGAGGAACGACACGGTGATGCTAAGGGCCAGCTACAGCCGCCCTCAGCTGCCTTCAACCACTGCTTGTGCGTCAGAACCCTGGAGCCCAGCGGGGAGACCGGCACCAATCTGGGCCGCACACACATTCTTCTACACCATTGCCCCCCTTTCAGGCTACTGGCCTCTCGCAAGGACCTCTTCCTGGTGCCCACTGCCACCACCTGGCCTGGCGTGGACCACATTCTGCTCATCTGGAGCCCAGGAAAGGGTAAGTTGATGGTGGCTGCCCCAAGTCTTCGCCTCTCCTACGGTAAGAGCCTGAATCCTGGACGAGGGGACACATGGGACTTCCGGACCCTGCTCCGACGCCTTCCTGGGCTTCTATCCCCCAGGCAGCCATTGACTGTACATACCTGGGCCCCAACTCCCCAGGGTCTACTATTGCTTGACTTCAGGGGCACTGTGAGCCTGGTTCAGTCCCACGGTGGTACCCGGACTGTGGGCACGCTTCAGGAAGCACCTGTAGGCCTGGCAGGGTCTGCAGCGCTGGGAACGTTCCATGGTACTCTAGCCTGTGTGCTGGGCTCCACATTGGAACTGTTGGACATGGGCAGTGGGCAGCTGCTGGAGAGGAAGGTCCTCAGTACAGACCGAGTACATTTGCTTGAACCCCCAGCCCCTGGCACAGAAAATGAGGAGAAGATGGAGACCCGAGGGGGTCTTCGTTTGCTTTCAACCTTGGGATTGTTTCAAGTAGTATGGGAAGCCCCACAGGGCCTCCAGCTGCCTTCAGCTGGAGACCTGGTGTTTGAGGAAGCCTGTGAGTACTACCAACGGCGGAGCCTACGGGGTGCCCAGCTCACCCCAGAGGAACTGAGACACAACAGCATATTCCGGGCACCTCAGGCCCTGGCTTCCATCCTTCAGGGCCATGTGTCCCCATCTACACTGTTGACCACACTGAGGGCCGAGCTCCGGGATTACCGGGGCTTAGAGCAACTCAAAGCCCAGCTCGTGGCTGGGGATGATGAGGAGGCTGGCTGGACTGAGCTGGCAGAGCAGGAAGTGGCACGCCTGCTGAGGACCGAGTTGATGGGAGACCAGCTGGCCCAGCTGAACACCATTTTCCAAGCCCTTCCTACAGCAGCCTGGGGTGCCATCCTTAGGGCCCTGCAGCTCCAACCAGATGGGAATGGCAGGTTGAGGTCCCAAGCTCCTCCTGATGTGTGGAAAAAGGTACTAGGTGGTACAGCAGTTGGAAAGGAACTCCCCAATGGGGTGCTCCCCCTCTTTGAACTTCTATGCCAGTGCCTCTGCCAGCTGGAACCACGATGGTTGCCACCCTTTGTGGAGTTGGCACAGCAGCAGGGCGGGCCTGGCTGGGGTGCAGGGGGCCCAGGGCTCCCCCTGTATCGCCGAGCCCTGGCAGTACTAGGTGAGGAGGGGACCAGACCTGAGGCACTGGAGCTAGAGCTGCTTTTGGGCAGTGGGCGGCCCAAAGCTGTGCTCCAAGCTGTGGGGCAGCTGGTGCAAAAGGAACAGTGGGAACGGGCTCTAGAGGCTGGCCTGGCCCTCGGCCCCTCCAGCCCCCTTCTTCGAAGTGAGATCTTCAAACTGCTATTGGCCGAATTTGCCAGGCACCGCCGGCTTGATGCTCATCTCCCCCTCCTGTGCCGCCTGTGCCCGCCAGAACTAGCTCCAGCTGAGCTCCTCCTTCTACTGCGGACACACCTCCCAGATGAGTCGAAGCCCCCTACCCCATTCCCTGAGCCTGGAGCAGAGCCCCCTCTCACTGTGGGCTTGGTCAGAGCTCTGCTAGAGCAGGCCGGGGCTCAAGGACGGTCCTCAGGCCCAGTTTTAAGCCTATATGAAGACATCCTCTGGGACGCAGGCACTCCACCTCCCACCCCACCTCGAGGACCTATGACTACCCTACAGGCATCAGACCACACAGGGCCAGAGGCTTGGACACCATCTGGACAGGGCCTCTGTGTGACTGACACAGGCTGAAAATCATTTCTGTGATCAGGGAAGGATGCCTAGGAGTTCGAGAGGGCCATGGTGGGGTCCGTGTGTGCAATATTCTCCTCTCTTCTGAAGCAATGTTAAAATATATATGTATGTTAAATATTGTGATATAATAAATATGTTTGGTCTTTATCCTCAGGTTTTGTCCTGGTACAGGGCTCTCCTAAAACCCTTGGACTTTCCTGAGTGATAGGAATGTCTTTTGTTATTCATAATGAACCCCTTTGGAGATCTGCCTGCCTCAATACAAATGAGGATGTGGCCCCCAGCCTTTAGATGGGGCTGGTTACCAGAAAGACCAAGTGATGAGAGGGCCGGAACTTTCAGCCCCATCCACAACCTCCTGGGAAGAGAAATTGAACTCTATAAAAACTAAAGGAAATTTGATGAGCTGCTAGATCGGTGAACGCATCAAGGTGCTAGGAGGGTGGATGATATCCAAAGAAGGCATAGGAGCTGCAGGCCCACAATCCCCTACCCCGTACCTCATCCTATACATCTCTTCCATCTGCTTTTCCTGAGTTGTATTCTTTGCAATAAACCTGTAAACATAAGTAAAGTATTTCCCAGAGTTCTGTGAGTCTTTCTAGCAAATTATCAAACCAATTTATAGCATAGAAATTCCCAGTTTATAGCCAATCAGAAGTACCAGTGACTTGCAGCTGGCATTTTAAATTCTGTATCATTGTTTTCTTTTTAAAAAAAAAGTGTAATATATATTTTATTGATTATGCTATTATAGTTGTCCCATTTTTCTCTCCCCTTTATTCCCCTCCACCCTGCACTGCCCCTCCCCCCAGCATCCCTCCCCTTTCATGTCCATAGGTTGTATATGTAAGTTCTTTGGCTTCTCCATTTCCTATACTATTATTACCCTCCCCCTGCCTATTTTGTGCAACTATTTATGCTGCTTATTCCCTGCACCTTTTACCCCATTCTCCCCTCCCCCTCCCCTCTGATCTCCATTTCTATGATTCTGTTCCTCTTCTAGTTGTTTTGCTTAGTTTGTTTTTGTTTTTGTTTAGGTTCAGCTGTTGATAGCCTTGAGTTTGTTGTCATTTTATTCTTCATAGTTTTTTATCTTGTCTTTCTTAAATAAGTCCCTTTAACATTTCATGTAATAAGGGAGTGGTGATGATGAACTCCTTTAACTTTACCTTATCTGGGAAGCCCTTTACCTGCCCTTCCATTCTAAATGATAGCTTTGCAGGATAGAGGAATCTTGGATGTAGGTCCTTGCTTTTCAGGACTTTGAATACTTCTTTCCAGCCCCTTCTTGCCTGCAAGGTTTCTTTTGAGGAATCGGCTGATAGTCTTAAGGGAACCCCTTTGGAGGAAACTGTATCCTTTTCTCTTGCTGCTTTTAAGATTCTCTCCTTATCTGTAATCTTGGGTAATGTAATTATGATGTGCCTTGGTGTGTTCCTCTTTGGGTCCAACTTCTTTAGGACTCTGAGCATCCTGGACTTCCTGGAAGTCTTATTTCCTTGGCCAGATTGGGGAAGTTCTCCTTTATTATTTTTTCAAAGAAGCTTTCAATTTCTTGCTCTTCCTCTTCTCCTGCTGGCACCCCTATGATTTGGAGGTTGGAATGTCTAAAGTTGTCCCAGAGGTTCCTAAGCCTCTCATTGTTTTTTGAGCTCTCGTTTCTTCATTCTGTTCTGGTGGAATGTTTATCTCTTCCTTCTGCTCCCAATCGTTGATTTGAGTCCTGGTTTCCTTCCCTTTACTGTTAGTTCCCTATATATTTTTCTTTATTTCACTTTGCATAGACCTTGCTTTTTCCTCCATTTTGTGACCATATTCAACCAATTCAGTTAGCATCCTGATTACCAGTGTTTTGAACTGTGCATTTGATAGATTGGCTATGTGTTAATCGGTTAGTTCTATTTTTGGAGCTTTGATCTGTTCTTTCATTTGGGCCATATTTCTTTGTCTAAGCGGGCCTTTTATGTTCGAAGGAGTGGAGTCTTAGGTATTCACCAGGGCGGGGCAACCCAGTTCGCTGAGTTGTGATGCTGTATGTGGGGGAGGGTCCAGAAGGGAGCAATGATGCTTGTTTGGCTGGGCCGTTTTTCAGTCACTTCCCCCATTACCCACAAGCAAATTGGGCCCGTCTGGTGCTGATTCCCCTTCTGGTGGGTTTGGGTACATTCTAGGATCCTGTGGGTCCCTCCAACGAACTCTCTTGTGAGGCTCAGAGTTTCTCCTGTCACCACAACCCCCACAGGTTATTACCCCTAGAAGCAGTGAGGCTTCCTTTTCCCACACTGGAACCCTGGATTGCATGGTCTGCTCCCCAGCTGTTCCTCCGGTTTATCCACACGCAAATGTGGGACCCCCACCCCCACCCCTCCGTCTGCCAGCCACCACCTCGCCTGCCTGGTCCTCCAGCCCCACCTTGCCACGTGTCCTCTCCGCCCTGGCTGCCTGTCTCCGCCCCTCTTACCCGTCTGGATGAATGTTTCTTCTTTAACTCCTTGTTTGTCGGGCTTCCATACTGTTCCATTTTCTGGCAGTTCTGGTTATTTTTTATTTTTAAATTTGTTTTCCTTTTGGTTGTGCGAGGAGGCGAAGTGTATCTACCTACACCTCTATCTTAGCTGGAAGTCCCAGACTGTATCATTTTATTTTTATTTATTTTTTATGTGACTGGCATTTGAAAGGGGGTGGTCTTTTGGAACCAAGCCCTTAACCTGTGGGGTATGAACCAGCTCCAGGTACTTAGTGTCAGAATTGAACTGACTTACAGGACAACCATTGGTGTCCACAGAGAATTGGTGTTGGTGTTGGTATTGGTGTGGGTGTTGGAAAACACTCCAGAAATATATGCACAGTGTGTGTGTTTTTGAACAGCTAAGGGTCATAGGATTGTGGGTTATAAAGGTTGAATCTAAATCTGTTGGTTAAAGTGGCCATTTCCAATCATGAAAATAATTAACACTTAGGGGCATTTAATGTGCCAGGCACTCTACTGGTCTTTAATAATTCCTCATTTAATGCTTCTAATGACCCCATCAGGGAAGTACTAATATTATCCCCATTTTACAGGTGAGGAAATAGTTTTAGAAATAGGAAATAAGGTTTAGAAAGATTACTCGACCAAGGTCAGTCAACAAGGAAGTAGCCATTCTAAGATTTGAACCCCTTCACTGTACAGCCCAGTAGCTGCTATCTGCTTGCGCTTGAAAGCACGTCTCATTCCTGGCTCAATGCTAGTTTCTGTAGCTTGTTGTGAGCAGGGGGGTCTGCATAGCTGCATCCTTTCCTCAAGACTCTTCTGTTCCCATGTAGGAACTGTGATAGGTCCTGGGCCCATGCCTGTCCCCCCAGGATTCCTGGAGCCCCTGGTTGAGGGAAGATTTGCCACAGGAAAGCTACCTGCAGAGCCCTTAGAGCCCTCTGGCTTAGTAATGAGAATCACTGGCACAGGGCTGCTTGAAGGATCCCACATCTCTGTTGACTCCCTGAGTCAAGACACAAGACACAAGAGCATCTCTGACACAGATTTCTTTCCATTTATCTGGATTTAGTAGAACTACCTCTAAAGAAGCCTTGGCCCCATGCCCACTTCTACCCAAGTGACCCCTCAGCTGGTTCTGGGCTCAGGGTAGGACCCTGGATACTGCTACTTAGCATCATCCTGGGCCCCCAGCTATCCCTTGTCCAAGACTTGGGACAATGGTAAGGGATGCCGCTCAGCTTTGTCCTCAGCTGGTACCTACAGCTTGGATTCTGCTCAGCCTCATCCTGGGTTTCAAGTGGTCCTTTAGTTTCATATGGGACTAAAGACAGTTCTTCAGCCTCTTGGCAAAGTGTGGCAACCTCCCAGGCTTGTCGAGGCCTGTTGTTACTCCTCAGCCTCATGGAGGCCCTCAGGTGGCAAACCTGAATGGCCAAGTCCTGAGATGGCTCCTGGGGCTCACTGAAGTCTAAGGACAATACCATGGCTTCATCCAGGATTTGGATGGCTCTTATCCTGGCCCTAAAGCCAGGTTATCTACCAACAGCAGGAGTCATCCTACTAGCCCTTAAGCTACTTCTCCTCCCAGAGGCCCAGAACCAGAGACAAGTCATCCCTCAGCCTCCTCCTCAGCCCCATCCTGGTTTGGGAGGGGTCTTCTTCCTTTTCTTGAGGCTGGGCCCAATATGGCTCCTCAATGGGAACCTGGGGATAGACAAAAGCACAAATTCTGCTTCCCGTGCATGATCCTGCTGAACTGTGGTGGTTTCTTCACCTGAGACTTAGCTCTGGAGCTCCTGACTACAGAGGAGGACTTGTGCTCAGAGGAGGACTTGTATTCGGTCGGCCCCTGAGGTCATAGGCAAAAGAAGGGGGCCAGGTTATTCCTTGGAGTTGTATGGCTCAAAGAAGTTCCCCAGGACCACCCACTAGTAGAGCCTCCAGGTGGGGAATGACCCAGCCTAGCAGCTGTCAGGGGTGCAGGTGGGCTCACTTGGGAACTTTCACCTGTTCTTGTCCTTGCTCATACCCCATCTCTAATGGGAGGGGCAGGGGTTTGGAGAGTGACCCCAAACTATGTCTAAGGACCTTGGAGAACAGCTCAGGCATGCAGATATCATGGGGCTGGGTCCTGGTGGAGTGTGCAAGAGGGCATTATAGATATGGTCCAGTGTGGTCTTCCACTGGACTCCAAATAAGAGCAGAGATCCCAAGTCTGAGGTCTTGAGGTTTTTTTATTTTAGAGCCAGGAGATAGAGAGGATCTCCAAACAGGATGTTGAGGCCTGTGGAAATGGGAGGTCTAGGAGCTGAGGTGCTTGGTCTTGGGTGCCTGGGTAAAGGGGAACTTTCTGGGGCTGAAGGTTTCGAGTCCCAGATTCCAGGTCCAGCATCCCTGGGCAGGAGGTCCCTGGGTAGATCATAGGCCAATGAGTTCCACAGGTATGTCTTACCTTTAGAGCTCCGTGAAGTTCATTTGGCAGTAGCCTATGGGAAGCTTGAAGGTGAAGCTAAAACTAGGCAAGACCAAAATGCAGTCTGGCAAAATTGAGGAAACAAAGCCTAAGACTTCTATACCTGCCTGTAGAGCCATAGGGCCCACCCATATTCCCAGCCACAGCTCTATCCTTCCATTCCTTTACCAAGGAATCTACTGTTTGAACACAGACTACAGTTTTCATGCTGCCCAACGACTAGACTACAGGACTACAGCAACCAAACTGCAAAGGCAAGAGATCAGAGCCTCACCCCTCCCTCTACATGTAGCCCATAGGAAATTGGACCCGGTGGCCAAGGTGGACCAGTGTCCAAACCACTCCTGCTTTCCTCCCATGTCCTGACCCAGCCCTAGGCCTGGCCCTGGCCACCTGTCATTGAGATCGTTACAGTGGGCTCCTAGTTGGTATCCTTGTCTTCTCTAATCTAACCTTGCTTATACAGAGTATTATAATGAGCAAATCTGATCAAATTCAGCATCTACATCAATATTCAGGGTAAAGGCCCAATTCTCAACAAACACATCTCTTCCTTCATGAATAGACCTGCCTCTCTTTCTAGTCTTCCCTCCAGTCAACCTTCCTTCTCCCACCCTCTGAAAAATATATTACACTTTGAACTACTTTGCGGTTCCCTGAACTCACTGGGTTTCTCATCCCCGTGCCTTATGCTTGGCGTGCTTTCCACTCTTTTCTCTGCCCGGCCTAAATCCTTTAAGATGCATTTGAATGCCACCTCCTCTCCTAAGGCTTTGCAATTCTTTCACAGTTCTTGGTACATACCTCTAAAAAAACATTTATCAAATCATGTTGTGATTGCCTACTTATTTGTTTGTCTCCCTGATTAGTAAACAAATTCCCTGAGGGCAAAGACTATGGTTATTTGCACTTTTGCATCACAGTACCAGTGCCATAGTAGGTTTAATTATTATTGCAGATGCAGGAACTGACTGGTCCCTGTGGCCTGGAGTGAGAAAGAATAGGCTCTGGGTTTTTATGGAGTCTCTGGCTTTTGTCCCTTCTTCTCTTAGGTCAGACTCACTCTTTGGTTGATCCAGAATTTGATAGAAGTAGGTCAGTGGGAACTGAAGGAAGAACCAACCCACCTGGGGCAATGGTGGGGGTGAGGAAGCTCCTGAGGCTGGGCCATCTTGGGAGCTCGGGTGAAGGCGGAAGGAATGGACATAACTGCTAATACCCAGGGTCCCCTGATCCCCAAACCAGGAGAGAAAGACTGGTAAAGCCTGGGTCAGTGATGTTCTAGGGGAGGGATGGGTAGAAGGGGCTAGTGGGAGCTGTGGGGTGAAGTCAAAGGACTGAGGATTGGAGCTTGTCCTTAGGAAGTATTCAGCCCTGGCTGGTGTGGCTCAGTGGATTGAGCACCAGCCTGCTCACCGGAAGGTCACCAGTTTGAGTCCAGGACAGGGCACATGCCTGGGTTGAGGCCAGGTCCCCAGCTGGGGGCATTAAGCAACCAATCGATGTTTCTCCCCGTCTCTTTCTCCCTCCCTTCCCCTCTCTCTAAAAATAAATTAATTTAAGTCTTAAGAAAAAATAAAAGGAAGTGTTCAGATGCAACAGAATTTGGTTCACACTGACTTGGGTGGTCAGAAAGAGAGGGTGCTTTAGAGAGCAAGGAAGGGGCATATTTAGACACCACCCCGCCCCCCTCACCCCCCCATTCCCGAGGCAGTTCTGTAGGGAGCCAACCACCGCTGAAATGCCTCGCACCCTTACTGCCCTGGAGAGAAGGGAAGAAATATTCTTGAAGTGGCTCCCCCAAGTCCCCACTTAGTCTCTTCCTAGACACAGGCTCCCCCTAGTGGTGTCTCTTGTCATTGTCAGCTCCACCCACTTCTCTCAAACCTGCACACACTTGACCATTTCTTGACTAAGGAAAGAGGAAGCCTCTGAAGGTGACAAATTAAGGTTCTGTGAGGACAAAAGAGAAAAGGGAGGGGGATGGGGAGGAGGAGGAGGACAAGGGAAGCCTCAGGGAGCAAAATCATAGGGAGAGGAAGGAATCCTGGACTTGTACTAGGACAGTATCACACAGAAGTAAGGGGACCTGATATGCCTGGGAAAGCACAGTGAGATCATATTTTATATGAATTTGGAATATAGGAATAAGATGTTGGGCCTTATTCAAAACCAGTAAAATCTCACTTTATGGACAAAATTAAATGGAGATGAATGTCTCTCAATTTTTTTTTCAAGAATCGCAATTTCAAGGCTAATGGGCTGTGTGAATTGTGAATGATGCTTACATTATTACTGCATGGGTCTCCATTTCTGCTAGTAAAAAAGTTCAGGTGAGGATGGAGGCTAAATCAGGCTGAGGCCTGAGCTGAAAAACCAGAATCACTCACCAGTTGCGGGCAGAAGTCTTGGAGTGGTTTCTCCTCTAATTCACAGAGGAAAGGCCCGAGCCTGGCTCTGAAATCTCTGTCCAGAAGCAAGACAGGACAAGAGCAAGAACATATGTGAGGTGAGACAGAGGTCAAGAGATGAGTAAAAGGATGGAGTTGGACCAGGAGAAGAGAGAGGAGACAAAAAGATGATAATGGAGAGAGGAGTCTGGGAGAGGCAGGGAAATTCACTCAATATGGGAGCAGAGGAAGCTCTCAGATGCAAATGCTGGGCTGCGGATGGAGTGGCAGAGGGAAGGTCCGTCCCTTGGGGCCTCTCACCACAATTATGGCCAAAGTGTAGAGACAGTGGAACAGCTGGTCTAGATCTGTTCTCCCGGAGGTTTCCATTATCTGGGAAATAAAGGAAAAGGAAAGGAGCTGTGAGGAGCTGGGGAAGGGAGAGTAAGGGCTGGCCTTCACCAACACCGAGGGTGGTTCACTTCATCCTGGGCCTCCCATAGCTAGAAGGTCTGGAGATGCAGACTGCCCAGGTCTTTGATACGTCTCAGGTCCTCAAGTTTGGCGACCCTTCAGATTCCAAGGTGATACGTGTCTTCTCAGAGTCTCTATTATTTTTGTTTTGCGCTGGGGAACAGTGGGGAAAGATGGGCGTTGCCCCCGCGCCAACAGCCCCAGGCAGGCTGTCAGCCTGGAGCCTCAGAATCAGGGGTGGGTTTTCTCAGTGGAGGTGGACAGACCCTTGATGCTCGGTGTCGGAAGGCTACAGCGGGGTGCTGGTAATCACAGTGAGGGAAGGGAAGGGAAGGCTGAGGGGAGGTAAAGGAGCAGAGGGGACCCAGAGATAGCCAGGTCAGTCTCCTGGGCCACTGCAAGGAGAACACTGACTGGATATTACTGAGATCATTGTCCAGAAGGGAAATCAAGTGACTGTTCATCACTGACTAGATTGGCTCATTGTTCTCATATTCGCTTTGGGGATATGGCAGGTCAGTGTAGGAAGGGGATTTATTTGGAGCCTAGAAGGGAAAGGAAGGACACATCAGTGGCCCACTTCTTTCCTCCACCATACTGCTCAGGCCTTAGTGAACGCCCCAGCGTGTAGCTCTCCCCTGTGAATGCTGGGGAAGGGAGAACATCATAAAATGGCCTTTCCTGGGTATAAGAGAAGGGCTGCTTTGGGACAGGAGATGGAACTAGCTCCCAAGAAGGAGAGTCAGAAAGGCAATGTGGGTAAGACTGATTGGATTTCTTAAACCTTTGTGATAGTTTCTCCTTGTAGAATGTGCACCTTCCCAGGTTGCCCCAAAAGATCTCTCTACTAAGACCTTGAAGGGGCATGTTTTCCATTTTAATGATAAGTTTAACTGGAGCTGGGAGTGAGCCCTTGACTCCATGCTTGTCACTTTTTTAGCCTTGTCCTTCATCGGCCCTTAACTCAAAGAGGACCAAGAAGAAAACCTGTGGTCAATCCACTTACCCATGTAAATACTGGTGGGGTTTTTTGTTTGTTTGTTTGTTTGTTTAATATTTATTTACTTACTTACTTGATTATTTATTTATTTTCCTCACCAGAAGACAAGCTTATTGATTTTAGAGAGAAGGGAAAAAAGGGGGAGAAAGGGAGAGAAACATTGATGTGAGAGAGAAATATCGACCGGTTGCCTCTCGTACAAGCTCCAATGGGACAGAACCTGCAATCCAGGTGTGTGCCCTGACTGGGAATTGACCAGGGGGATCAGTTTATAGGATGACATACCACCCAACTGAGTCATAAAGGCCAGGGCTTTTTTTTTTTTTAAGCAGAACTCCAAGGGGTCATGTAGGTGAGGACAGCTGAGAAGCCATCAAAAAAACAAAAACAAAAACAAAGAGGGGACCAGTCCTCAGTCAATCCCAAGTCTGCCCTGCCCCTTCCAACTTTGTCCCCCAACTTCAATTTCCCATCACAACTCTGTCAAGCCCTGGTCATCCCTTTCCATTGCCCACATTTCCCACATCCGTTCTCAAAGTAATGGATTCTGAGCTTGTGTATATTGATGGTCAAGTCCAATGAGTCTACCAGTACCCTGAAATCCTTAAAAGTTGGATTCAGCAAATTTTCTGTATTATAAATTCTGTTGACATCCCAATACCTCCCGCTGGGTAGTTGCATCCAGGGTAGGGGATGGAAATGGGATGGTAGTGTAAGAATAAGATCTGGAGCTGAGGGGGTACTCCACCCCATAGCTGCCACAATGTCTGTGCCTTCTCGTTCACTGTTTCTGGGATATTATAGAGACACTGTGGGTGCCCTCATGGAACCCAAGTTTCCCTAACTCCAAATCTATGTGACTGATTCTAGAAAAGACAGGATTAGGTGTCGACCCTACTAGACCTCTTCAGAATGAGATCCTTCAGCCTTTGTGGCTCTCGTAAAAATCTTTCCCCAAGGGAGCTGTTTCTGCATGAAACTGAGGAAATACAGAGCTGAGACTAACTAATTGGGAGGTGCCCAGGTGTAGCTACATTGGTGATAAGGGGGAACATGAATGGTTGCCCTAGCTAGCGTCTTCAGACCAAGGCTAAAAGGAGAGGAGAAACAGCCTCTCGTTATGGCAGCTGCTGGCTGTCCTTTCATTGTGGACCAGGGCTGGCCGAAGTTTCCCAGGCTTTTGAAATTTTCAAATCTTCACTTGGTAACATTGGGTCTCTTTCCCCATAATAATCGACTGTAAAATATTTGAAAGAAAAAGCTACCATGTAATTGTCTTTAGGGAGATCTTAACGGGAGAGCTGATGCCCCACTCAGCATCCTGTCTAGAGGCATGAGAGCCCTAGGGATTGAATGGGTAGACTGCAAGCAGACTGTGGCCCCTGCAGCTTGTAGGAAGGAAGAAGTGGGAGTCTGGAGGATTACCAGTAGCAAGGCCTATATGGCTCCCAGTTCAAGAAGAGAATCCCCAGAGTGAAAAAGAAAAAACGCCAGCTGAATGGCTAGGCCCTTGCAAGAAATGAGAAAACAGGGCTCAGAGGCCCAGCTTGGGTTAGCAAAAGGACCTTTCTGGGGATTTAACCCTGATGGCTTCTCAGCATATTAAGGCACCTCCTATCCTTGGGAACAGTCCCATTTCATTGGTGATCATATAGGAGTTCATTTTCAAAAAAGTGACAATGATATCAGCTCATCGATACCTGGGAGCTGGAGGAAGAAAGTGGGGTGAGCAAAGACTGGGATCATATGCCTTACTTACCTCACTTGCCTCATGGAGGCAGAAATTCCCCTTCCCTTCCCCTCCACATCCTGACATGAACTAGACAAAATGTCCTCACATTGTTTTATAGAGAATGGTGGTCTGGATTCTCCCAATATTGACCCTTCTCTGCCACCAACATTTGTGTGTCTGCTTCAGTTTAAAGGCTCTTGGGGACCAGGCTGGGAATCAAGGTCTTCCCCATCATAAAGGAGCTTCTTAAAGCAGGAACAGATTTACTCTCTCAAGCTCAGGGACTCTCCCAGGGAGGGCTTCGGTCTCCTCAATAAATTGGACACTACAGTGGGTTGAATTGTGGTGCTAAAAGATATGTCTATCCAGAACCTCAGAATGTGACCTTATTTGGAATAAGTGTCCTTGCAGATATAATTAAGGTAAAGATCTCAAAAGGAGATCATTCTGGACTACAGTGGGCCCTAAATCCGAGAACGAGTATCCTTCTAAGACAGAAAAAGAGAAAACACAGAGACACAGAAGGAGAAAGCCATGTGAAGACATAAGCAGAGTTTGAAGAGATGGGGCTACAAGCCAAGGAATGCCAAGGACTGCTGCCAGCCACCAGAAGCTAGGAAAGAGGCATCGGATGGTGTCTCCCTCAGAGCTTCCAAAACATTCCAACGCTGCAGACACTTTGACTTTGAACTTCTGGCCTCCAGAACTGTTTGTTTTAAGTCACTTGTTTGTTACAAGTTCATGGTAATTTATTATAGCAATACTAGAAAACTAATATACCTCCCAAGAATGAGGTCAGGTTTCCCTAAATGTGGGGTGTATATCTTGGGTTGAGGCTAAGGTCAGTTTCTCTAACTCTGTTATACATGGGAGGAATCTGAGGCTTAGAGGTTAAATGACGGAGCAAAGTACAGCAGAATTATATCATACAAGGGGTTCTAAAATCAGTGCATAGGTCAAAAATTGAATTTAGTCAAAACAAGAAAATTCTTTATATCACCCATAAAGTAAAGTAGAGACGACCTCTCTCTCTTTAAATTTTTATTTATTGATTTTAGAGAAAAAGGAAGGGAGAGAGGAAGCATCAATTCATTTTTCCGCTTACTTGTGCATTCATTGGTTTATTCTTGTATGTGCCCTGACTGGGAATTGAACCCATAACCTTGACATATCAGGACAATGCTCTAACAACGTTCCCTGGCTAGGGCCTAGACAGCTTCTCAATAGGTCCATCTGAGCCAGTTTGGAATCTATTGCTGTTGTAATTGATGAGCACCAGATTTGGAAGTTGGTTTGCTTTTAGGGTCCATGTTGTGTGAAATATACTTGAATCATTGAACTTACACTTAGTGTAGCTAAGGATCCATCTCTCTTCTCACCCTGCCAGTTGTTTAAAATCACTCTTGGCTGATTGTACATAGCTGTACTGGCCCTAAGTTAAATGTGCCGTTGATGTGGCTCCATTGTGGTGGAAGCAAGATTTAAACCTAATAACCATGCTGCCCTCCTAAGCATTTGTTCTTCCAGCTTGGACGTCCTGACTGTTATCAGTGTGGGCCTGCGTTTTCCTGAGCCTGCTTTGGGTCACCCACCCACAGCCACTCCCTAAACCTATCCCTCTCTCACTCTAAATCAACTCAGACAAGGATGCTTAGCCTGAGCTTTTGATGCTGTGATACTGTGATTTACAATAAGAAATGTATACAGGACTTGGCAACAGGAGGCTTAGAGTTGTTTGCATGGAAAACAACATGCAAATTATGATTATTACGAACAATAGCTTTACTAACTCAAAAGAATGGCACAGAGCACTCAGGTACAATCTCGTTAAGTGGTCAAATTATTGGCCTTCATTATTTACACATTCTTGTAGTCTACTTGCTACACACTCAAGCACACTTTGGCACAAAGTTCTTTCTTGTCATCAGTTTCTTGACATGCTTCTCTTATGCAGTGAATCATATCATCCACAGTACGTCGTTTTCATGAAAAGACTTTATCTTTGCAACACCCCCAAAAAAGTCTTTTGGAGTGAGGTCTGGTGATCGTGGTGGCCGTGCCACTGGCCCTTGTCAACCTACCCACCTGTTGGGTAATTGTTTGTCAGGAAATTCACACGCTGTTACAGTACAGTGTGGAGGAGCTCTGTCTTGTTGAGAGAAGAAATCATTATCATGTCATCTCTGTAATTGTGGTAAAACAGTGTCCCTCAGCATGGTAAGATGCAGGTCGTGTGTAACAGTAGTATGGAAAAAATAGGTCCACGCACCCCTTAACATGAAAGACCCATCTAAACTGTAATTCCCTAGCTGATTCATCTGTCCATCTATAGTTACATGGGGATTTTCTCTTGAATAGTAGACACAGTTGTGCCGACTTACAGCACCTGAAAGTTTTAAATGAGCTTCGTCAGACCATGTAATTTTATCAATGATGCCACTGTCTTGTCTGGCTTCATTCAGAGCCACTTCACAAAATTGTAAACAGTAATGCAAATCATCTTCTAATAATCCGTGAAGCAATCTTGGCCGATACATTTTCAAACCTAAACGTCGCAGTGGATGGCTCAAAGATCTATGGGAAATGCCTAACTCAATATAAGCTCTTTGTTTTGATTTTTAGAGGCTCTTCATAAATGCCTGAATCACTAATATTTCATATTCCTGGGTGGTAATAATGACTTATCAATCACTTTTTGGAGCATTACAGATGGACTCAGTTTCATCAAATTTATCATGCATTCTGTAAGTTGTCTGTCTACTTGGCAAAGGTGTGTCGAATTCTTCAGCCCATTTCTATCGAAGCTTTTAGGCATTATCTGTCTTCCAATATTGTTTAAGAATCCACTTTTGTTGGTCATTGGTTAAATTACCAGCCATTATTACCTAAAATATAAATCATAAGTAAGGATACAAAATAGTAAACAATAATAATGAGACAAATAATATAATACTTTATAAATAAATAGTGCAAGAATAAACTTTGTGTTTTACGTACTCATAACTTTTGCCCACCCTGGTAGTTGGTCTTTGTCCCCACTTCCGACACAGAGCTTCAAAAACCCTTGGAGTTTCCTAAATGATAAGGGCAATAAAAGTGACTTGAGATTCATAACAAACCCTTTTCAACCTCACCGGAGTTTATTTTAATGAAGTCACTTTTGGAAAGCACCTGAAGTTGGGGGTTGGTTGCTAGGGAACCAACCTTGTGATTAGAGAGTTGGAACTTTCATTCCTACAACCCTGACCTCCAACGGCCAATGATTTAACCAACTGTACCTATGTAATGAAGCCCCCATAAAACCCCAAAAGGCTGGTGTTTGGAGTGCTTCCAGGTTGGTGAACCAGAACAGATTCATGTGCTAGGAGGGTGGCAAACCCCAAACTCCTCAGGGGACCCTTCCAGACTTCACCCTACATATCTCGTCATTTGGCTGTTCTTTCATATTTTAAAAAAAAAAAAAAAAATTGAACTGAGTAAATTTAAAGACCTAATTGACTTTATTCAATGATTCATGAATGGAGCAACAACCATCCAGTACAGTAAGGGCTCTGAGGAGCTCTGTAAAATGAAGGCTTTTATAGGCAGAAAGGGTGGGACAAGGAATTCATAAACAAAAGGAATGTTTCAGGCAAGGTCACCTTCCTTTGGGGGAAGGGGGATTGTCTATCATGCAGATTACCTCATTGTCTTGATAGGTGATTACAGATTGGCTAGTTAAAAGTAACATTCCTAGGAGAGATTGAAACTGATATTAAGTGTGTGTGGGGCTTAGCACAGGTGACTCCATTTTGAGCCTGTTGTTTCTTTGTAACAGTATCCTTTAATGTTCTTTGTAACAGACTGGTAATCTAGTGGGTAAACAGGTTTCCTAAATTTTGTGAGCCACTCTAGCAAATCAAAGCGAGGAGAGGGTCATGGGAATGTTCCATTTATATGTGATTGTTGTCTGCAGTGGGGGTCACTCTTGTAGGATGACACCCTTAACCTGTGGCATCCAATACTGTTTTCCAGGTAGACATTGTTAGAATTGAGTTGAATTGGGGGACACCCAGCTGGTATCGAAGAGTTGCTTGGTAGTGTTGAAAAAAATACAGCAGACATGGAGGACAATCCACATCTTGTTCGCCAGCACTGCACTACCCTTCCCACTGCAGTCTGTTTCCACCTCACCCCAGCAAGTTGGATTAGATTTTCCTGATGGGCTTCCATCCATCGATAGTGTTTATATCCATGTCCTGCGAGGTAGAGGGAGCAGGGTCAAGATACCAAGCAGGAGTAAGAGAAAGTTTGAGGGAAGGGGGTTTCCTGCCCAGAAATGATCCCTAGGGAAAAGAGACAGAGAAATGAGATTGGGTGGGCTGGAGTCAATCCTCTGTGACTGTGATGCCTGGAATCTGACACTCCTGTGGGTGTGACCCAGGCTCTTGGGGAGATTGGGACTCTGGAGTGGGGGTGGGATCTGAATCTGGCCCAGAGGGAAATTCCCAAGGTGGAGGGAGAATAAGTCCATTCTGTGCCTGGAGGATGAACTTAAGGGAGGAGAGAAGGTTGTACTTGCTATTTCTGAGAGAGTAGCTGCTGTAGGAAATGGTCTTATATAGCTGCTTATTGCTTATGAAATTTTAGATGTTCCAGCTCCTGGGGAGACAAGACAAGGGAGAGAAAGGGGAAGGAACTCAAGTCCAGGTCAGAATGGGGAGAGAGGTCAAGAAAGTCAGGAAAGGAGCCCTGGCTGGTGTGGCTCAGTAGATTGAATGCCAGTCTGGAAACTGGCGGGGCGGCGGGGGGGGGGGGGGGGTATGGGGGGTCGGCAGTTTGATTCCCAGTCAGGGCGCATGCTGGGATGCGGGCTGGACCCCTGGTGGGCAGTGCACGAGAGGCAACCACACATTGATGTTTCTCTCCCTCTCTTTCTTACTCCCTCCCCCTCTCTCTAGAAAGAATGAAAGAAATTCAAGGGAGGAGAATGGGGTAGAAGACAGGTGGAGGTGTGGAAATTAGGAAGGGATGGATGGATGTGGGGGGTCAGGAGTGAGAGAGGGAAATGAAGAGGTGTCAGGGGCAGATGAGAGGAGCCAGGACACAGACAAGGGTTGGGTTTGGGGTGTTCTGGGGCACGGGGCCCAGATAGCCAAAATGGGAGCAAGTTGCATAAGATGGGGAGGGGTCACAGGTTAGGATGGGATCTTCCTGAGGAGACTACAGATGGTTCCCAGGCTGAGGGACCAGCTTTCAGATTTGCGGGGGAGGGGCACTGGGTAAGCAAAGGTGAACGAACATACAGGAGGAGCAGGGTCATGGCCAGGAGGAAGCAGGCCGGCAGGTGCTGGGGCCTGGACTGATGCAACTAAGCCTCTGCAGAACTCACACAGGCAGCTGTATGGGCTAAGGCCAGAGAGGAAGAGCACTAGGCCAAAGACAAGGCAAACACCAGGCACCATTACATAGCCAGCCTCGTATTTCAAGACCAAGACCTGGGCGTGGGGCAGAAAGATATGTGGTCTTACGCTTCAGCCAGACATCCGGTTAGCTACTAACACATCCTACCTTCTGCGTGTGCAGGACAGGGAGGGGCAGTGACAGAGGTGGCCTGTGGAGGCCAGACCAGCAAGAGAGCTCCCTTATCTTCTTGCAGCTGTCCAGCTGGCTGTCCTTATTTTTTATGCTCTCAGCAAGTTTGGGTCTAGGTGGGGCAGGATACAGAGTGGTAAGGCAGAATGGACCCAATTCAGCACCTACTGAGCAAAGGGGGACAGTATTCTGCGCCCCCTCCTTGCATCATCCAGAAAGCATCCTGATACACTGACATGGGACAGGAGGGCTCTGATGAGGTGCTCCAGAGCCCCTCCACTTTACCGCCAGGTTGGCCTACTTGTTTTGTCATTTCCGAGTTCCTAACTCTTTATTCCTCCACACATCCTCCTACGCTTCAGGGTCCCATCCATTCCCATTCCTGTGGACTTCGGAGCATTCGACCTCCTGGCTATGAGCTGGCTGGCAACTGGAAGCAGAGGGACTATTTCTGAACTTACTAAACTCTGTTATCGATTCATCCTCCTAACAATCCTTTAAGACAGGGGCTTTTATTATCCCCATTTTAGAGATAAGGAAACAAGCTCAAAGAGGTTAAATAACTTGTTCAGGGTTACCCACCTAAAAAAGGTTGCGCCAGGATTCAAAACAGGGGCGTCTGTAGTAAGAGGCCATGTTCCGAACCATTGTGCTGTGATTACTCCAGGGATCCCCATGCGAGTTCACAGCACCAGCGCCTTCTCAGTTTTCTCACATCTCAACATTGCCTTCCATCCTTCCCACCCACTGCTCCTCAGGTTCAGTAAACTGCCCAATTATATCTATACTCCCTCTTTCCCTAGACCCACCCCAAAGGCTGTCATTCAGGTCTTTGCTACTCTCCACCAGGATCCTGTCTCATTTTTATGCTTAGTATTTGTTGTTATAAAGGTAGCATAAGTACATTAAAGGAAATTTGAAAAATGGCAAAGAAAAATCCACCTAGCATTCAAGCATCTTACTACCACCATTGTACTTTCTTCCCATGTATTTTTTCCTATGAAAAGATTTCTTTACATAATTGTAGTCACTTTGCATTATAATTTATCATACTTTTTCAGCTAACATTTATCATAAGTGTTTTTCCACATTCTTTTCATCTCTTGGTAAACATCATTTTGATGACTGTGTAGCATTCCATTGTTAGGATGTCCCATAGTTAACCAAGCCATTCTCCTAACCATCACTTTCTGGAGTTTCCAAATTTTCTATAGTGTAGGTAACCCTGTATTTCCTAGAAATGGAAATAGTAGGTCAATTAGTGTGCACATTAACACAAGTTGCTTTTCTAAGAGACTACTTCAAGTGTATGAGATTCTAATTTCTTCACATTCTTCCCAGAACTGGGTAAGATCATTGAAAACCTTTGTCTCTTGGTGGGTAGGGGAGGTAGAAGAAGAGGTATGGTGAGGATAAATGGTGATGGAAGAAGACTTGACTTGAGGTGGTGAACATACAATATAATATACAGATGATGTATTATAGAACTGTACACCTGAAACCTACGTAATTTTATTAACTGTCACCCCAATAAATGCAATAAAAAAGAAAAAAAAGAAAATATTTTCCTCTTTACTATGATTTTGTTTACATACTTCAAAAACAGGCAAAACTAGACCTGGCTGGTGTGGTTCAGTTGGTTGGAGCATCCTCCCATACATCAAAAGGTTGCAAGTTTAGTTCTGGTCAGGGCACATACTTAGGTTACAGGTTCGATCCCCAGTCAGGGGTGTGTACAGTAAACAACCAATTGATGTTTCTCTCTTACATGGATGTTTCTCTCTCTCTCTTTCAAATATATATATATATATGTATATATATGTGTGTGTGTATATATATATACATATATATATATATAAAATTTATTTTCTTTTTAAACAGGCAAAACTAGCCTTGGCCAGATAGCTCAGTTAGATAGAGCATCATCCTGATATGCCAAGGTTGTGGGTTTGATCCCTGGTTAGGGCACATGTGAAAACCATCCAATGAATACATAAGTAAGTGGAATGACAAATTGATGTTTCTCTCTTGAGACTTTCTCTAAAATCAATAAATAAAAATGTTTAAAAAACAGGCAAAGCTAATATGGTGTTAAAAATCAGGACAGTAGTTACCACTGGAGGGAAGAAAATTACGGGGAAGGGTTGTGAAGAAGATTTCTGAGGTGCTGACAATGTTCTACTTCTTGATCTCAGCACTGGTTACAGAGTACATTCAGTTTTAGAAAATTTGTTACACTGTACATTTATTATATGTGTACTTTTCTGTATGTTATACTTCAATACAAAGTTTACCAAAAACATTAAAAGCACAAGCAACAAAAGAAAAACTAGATAATCTGGACTTTGTCAAAGTTTAAAACTTTCATGCTCCAAAAGGTACACTCAAAAAAGTGAAAAGACAACCCACAGAGTGAAAAAGTATTTGCAAATCACATATCTGGTAAAAGACTTGTATCTACAATATATAAATAACTCTTAAAACCCAATATAAACACAACTCAATTTAAAAATGGACACAGGGCCATGGCTGGGTAGCTCAGTTGGTTAGAATGTTGTCCCAATACACCAGGGTTGCAAGTTCAATCCTTGGTCAGAGCACATACAAGAAGCAACCAATGAATGCATAAATAAATGGAACAACAAACCGATGTTTCTCTCCCTCTCTCTCTCAAAAGGATCAATTAAAGATTTATTTTTATTTTTTAAAGAATTTATTTATTTATTTTTAGAGAGAGGGGAAAGGAGGGAGAGAGAGAGAAATAAAATGTGTGGTTGCCTTCCATGCGCCCCCTACTGGGGACCTGGCTTGCAACCCAGGCATGTGCCCTACCTGGAAATCAAACTGGTGACCCTTTGCTTCACAGTCCAGGGCTCAATCCACTGAGCCACACCAGCCAGGGCTTAAAAAATTTTTTTAATGGCCAAAAGATCTTAACAGACATTTCTCCAAAGATATACAAATGGCTAATAAGTACATGAAAAGATGTTCAACATTATTAGTCATCAGGGAAATGCAAATCAAAACCATAATGAGATAGCACTTCCTATACTCCAGGATAGCTATAATAAAAAAGGCAGACAATAACAAATGTTGGGGAGGATACGGAGAAATTGGAGCCTTCATACATTTCTGACAGGAATGCAAAATTGTGCAGCCACTTTGGAAAACAGTCTGGCTCAAAATGTTAAACATAAAATTATTATATGACCCAGCAATTCTACTCTTAGTATATACCAATGAGAAATCAAAATATGTGTCTACACAAATATGTGTACATGAATGTTTATAGCAGCATTATTCATAGCAGCCAAACAGTAGAAACAACCCAAATGTCCATCAGCTGATAAATATATAAATAAAATGTAGTTTATCTATACAATGGAATATTTGGCAATAAAAAGAAATGAAATACTGGTATATGCTACAACATGGACAAATCTTGAAAACATTCTGCTAAGTGATAGAAGCTCGTCATAAAAGACCACATATATATGATTCCATTTGTATAACATGTCCAAAATAAGCAAATGTTTAAACATAAAGTAGATTACTCATTGCCTGGAGGTGGGATAGTGGGGGAAATTGTTGAGTGACTAGTAATGGGTATGGATTTTCTTTTTGGAGTGATGAAAATATTTTAAAATAGGTTGTGGTGCCCTGACCAGGTGACTCAGTTGCATTTGGTTGAAGTGTTGTCACTGTACACCAAAAGGTTGCATGTTTGATCCCGGGGCACATACCTAGGTTGTGAGCTCGATCCCCACCTGGGGCATTGGTCCTGTCACATACAGGGATGCAGCTGATCAGTGTTTCTCTCTCACATCAATGTTTCTCCCGCTGTCTCCCTTCTTCTTTCTCAAAAATCAATGAAAACATATCCTTGGGTAGATGATTAAAAAAAAAGATTTGTGGTGATGGTTGAACAACACTATGAATATACTAAAAGCCACTGAATTTTACACTTTAAATGGGTAAATTGTATGGTACATGAATTATATCTCAATAGAGCTGTTATATATTTTTATTTTACTAGGGAAAATATCTTTGTTAACTTAATGAACCAAAAAACAGCTATGTTATTTTAATACACAATCATTTGCTTACTATGTTTTTATGTTATTCTTAGTACTTCCTCCTCTGAAATTGTCCTTTACCCATTTGTCTTGAGGAGCCTCTTTTTTTAAATCTATTTTGCATGAATTGATTATACAAAAAGATTGTAACTCATCGTACGTGCTATGAATATATCTCCCAGTGTGCCTGCCTTTCTTTTTCTTTTTTTTTTTCTTTTTTTGTGGCAGGGTTGAAATTGAGGGTTGTTGTTTTTTTTTAGATTTTATTTATCTTTAGAGAGAGAGGAAGGGAAAGAAAAAGAGAGGGACAGAAACATCAATGTTTGAGAGAAACATCCACCGGCCACCTCTCGCACATGCCCCACCTGGGCACTGAACCCACAACCCAGGCACGTACCCAGACTGGTGACCCTTGGCCTTGCAGTATCATGCCCAGCCCACTGAGCCACACCAATCAGGGCTGTTTTTTATTTATACACACACTTGCCGAAGTTGTAAATTTAGTCTGTATGTAGTCAAATTGATCATCCTTTTATTGAGGTGAAATTCACACTTTTCTTTCTCATTTCTTCTATGGTATTTACACTTTCAAGTTTGTCCTCCCCACACATATTCCTAGAAGGCTGATGAATATTATTCTATGTTATTTTCTTCTAACTATATTTGCTTACATTCACTTCATGGCCTCCTAAATGGTCCCTCTTCTCTAGACCTATACACCATGCCAAACTAATCTTATTTAAAAACAGATCTAATTAAGTCACTTCTCTGCTCAAAAACTGTTGGTGGCTTCCCATTCCCTGTAAAATTAAGTTTAAACTTAATGTGTCATTCAAAACCCTCTATCATTTAGGAAGACTGTGGAAGGCAGTTTTACTGATTCCTTCATGCAGTAATGTACGCACCATTCTTTCCCTTGACACCTCAAGTTCCCACAGCTTCACTTGCTTAATTTTCTTCTCCCTGGACCCTCCTGCTTCAGTATCTTCCCTAAAGCTATCCTTCTACTTAAAAGTGTCTGTAGGTCCTTGCCAAAATTATTTGCTACAGGCCCGCCTCCCTTGAACAAGCACAGTCAATTTCACTTTCAGCAAGAAGCCTTCCTGGATCTTTTTCGGTCAAAACAAATTTCTCTTCTGTAAGTCTATCGCACTTTGCCCATTTTAATCCTATTCCTTGATGTGTGCTTTTTATTCAAATTGTGGTGGGGTCTGATTTCCCTGGCTCTGGGAGTTTCTGGAAGTCAGGGACAAGGTCTTAATCGTGACCTGCCTTAGACCCTTCAGTGACAGCCCATTATGTCTGGATATAATTCAAAATTCTTGCTGATTCCATGACTTAGAGCAAGTTGCTTGCCTCACTGGCCCTTAGATTCCCTGTTTCTAGCCTAAAGGGCCAATGTTCTGTTAATGAGAGACAATAACAGTACCTACATCAGAGTTGTGGTCAGCTTTTAATGAGATCATTGATACAAAGGATTTCCTCACAAAACCTGGTGTAGAATGAACATTAACTGTTATCTTTTTTGTCATCACCATCATCGTCGTCATCTTTGACACTACAGCATTGTCTCATCTGGCCTCAGCCGCTCTCCTGTCATTGCCCCTTGCTCATCAGGCTCAGAATCTACTGGTGTTCTGTCCTTTTAACCCGCCAAGCACTCCCCAGCATTAGGATCTGTTTCTTCTACCTGCTCCACTTGGCTAAGTACTCCTCATCCTTTAAGTCTCAGCAGATACACCTGAGAGACCTTCCTTAACACACCAGTTTAAATTAGGTCTCCCTATTATATGTTTATGCTGCACTGTTCAGTTTTATATCACAAAGTGTAATTACATATGTATGTGATCATTTGTTCAATGTTTCCCCACCCAACTGTATGCACCATGTTGTCTTGTTCACCGGTCTGTCTCCAGCTCCTGGCTTAGTGTAGATGCTCACTAAGTGTAACTTGAGTTTGACTGGCTGAATGAATGAATGATAAACAGAGTAGTTTATATAGCAGGTACTCAATAAGTGTTTGAACTTTAATTCATGTTAACCCTAGACAGACTCTCTGACTGGGCTTCAGAGAGGGAAACCTGAGTTTGCAGAGATTACACCTAAACATATAATCAAGGAAAACTCTGCAATGTAAGATAGGAAACAGGAATAAAAACATCATATAAGTGCTCTTCATGAGAGCAAAAACCTTGCCCAGTGACAAGAGAATGAAGAAGAACATGGTTTAGTCACACAATGAAACATTACACAGCCCTCAAAATGAATGAATTGCAACAATATGTAACAATATGAATCTCAGTAACATAATATTAAGTAAAAATAATAAACCATAAAAAATTACTAACAATATTCCTTTATAAGGTAAAAAATAACTACTGTTTTAAAATAAAGAGTTTAGGAATACATATAACTAAAATAAATATATTAAAAGAAGAAAAGAAACTAGGAACAAAAACAAATAAAAACAAAAAAAGAATGACAGATACTTTGGGAGAGGATGAAAAGCAGATGGACCACAGTCAGATTTCAGTTATTACCTAAGTAAGAACTAAATAACTACTAAGTAATAACTACCTTCATGTTGATGAGTTCTTATGACAGTATAGCAGTAAATAAACGTGTCCTGTGCATGGAGCACTTAAAAGAGTGTCATGACCCTGGCTGGGCTGGATAGCTCAGTTGGTTAGAGCATCACCTAGATAGGCCGAGATTTCAGGTTTGATTTCTAGTCAGAGCACATAGGAGAAGCAACAAATGAATGCACAACTAAGTGAAACAACAAACTGATATTTCTCTCTTGCTCCTCCCACCTTCCTTTCTCTCTAAAATCAATTAAAAAAAAAAAATCTCCAATAGCCCTGGCAGGTGTGGCTCAGTGGATTGAGCACTGGCCTGTGAACCAAAGGCTCACCGGTTCAATTCCCAGTCAGGGCACATGCCTGGGTTGAGGGCCAGGTCCCTGGTGGGGGGCACGCAAGAGGCAATCATACATTGATGTTTTTCTCCATTTCTTTCTCCCTCCTTTCCTCTCTGTATAAAAATAGGTAAAAATTTTTTTAGAACCTCCAATAATTTAAAAAAAAAAATAAGGTGTGTCATGAACCAAGGTTATGATTAATTTAATTGTGTACCTGACATGCAGGGGTGTTCAACCTACGGCCCACGGGCCACACGTGGCCCCAGATGCCTATGAATGCAGCCCAACACAAAATTGTAAATTTAGTTAAAACCTTTTTTTCACTCATCAGTTTTGTTTTGTTTTTTACTGTTTGTGTATTTAATGTGTGGCCCAAGACAGCTCTTCTTTTACTGTGGCCCAGAGATGCCCAACTGTTGGACACACCAGAGTAAAGTGAGAGAAATTATGCCTACCTCCCGCAGACAGCCTTACTTGTTTGGGGGTTAGCCTTCTCTGGGACTTTTCTCCAGGGACAGTCTGCATGCAGATTCTCCTCCTAGAGAGGTGAGCTGGTGGCAGAGGTGAGGTAGCAGGGAAGGGAGTAATCCAGGGTTTAGGTGGAAAAACAGCTCTTTCCCAAGGCTGCAGTTGGAACCTGTAGGTGTGGGCCGGCTTCCATTTCTATTTATCTTCCTCCACTCCCCAGGTTAAGAACTGCAGGGTGTGTAGTCTCCCACCCATTTCCTGTTCTGCTTCATTGAAGACCTCAGCATGGGGGTGGGGAGAAGTATCACTGGTGGGTGCTGAGAGAATGGAGCTGTGGCCACATGGTAGACGGTTACTGTGAGCATTCTGGGTACTGGAAGCTGTGCCCAGCAGGGGCCAAAAGCAGCATCTTTGAAATTCAGCTTGGAAGTAAAGGGCCGCTGACTCAAAATTTCTTTTCATGCGTTCCGTTTCAGCCTGGCCCAGAACATGCCTGAGCCACCCTCAGCACCACCTGCCCCTCATCTCTCTGCCTTCCCCCTTATTTATCCCGGCTGTCGCTCCTAGTCCTGTACCTTCACCTTTACTCTACCGATCCCCAAAATAAGGCCCTACTTTGTAATTTTTAAAAAAAGGGAGGGGATGTGGGGAGACCTGGGAGGGTAGTTTAGAACTTTTCTTTTCACTTTAGAGGATAAGACTTGAGATCAGATTGAAGTGGGCTGTGCCGGCTGGGCTGGAGTCTTACCTTTGGGAAAAGGGGTTGATGGGCAGGCTGGAGTGGGCTAAGGGTAGTAAGTATAAGAGGGGTTGGAGGTTGTGCTGGACTAGACTAGCAGTCCTAAAAAAGGGAGCTGGCGGTCAGGCTGGATTGGGCTGGGACAGGAAACATGGAGAACGAGGAACTGAACCCAGGCTGAATTGGGAGTCTGGGGGTTTAGGAGACTGCAGTGGATCCTGGCTGGGCTAAAATAAATTTTTCAGTATTATGCTGGGACCTGGGGTAGGGCCCTCACCTGCGCCTGGGGACAGAGAGCATCACGTCCTTGAAGGGCCTCCCTTTCCCTTACCCTAGCAAGGCCTCCTGACCAGGGGCCTTCCTCAGGGTAAGCAGGGAGCAAGCAGGGAGGAGCCAGATCTAGGGGCTCCAGAGGAAGTCACTGGCCACTCTGTTTCCTGAGTTCAAAAAGTGTGTCCCCGTCTCTGTGACACACTCCCTTTCCCCACGCAGGGCATAGTCCAAGCCTGGCAGTTCACCTTTCTTTGACCCCCGCTTCCTCTGAAACACCCCCACCCCGAAACACACATACATGTGCTGTGAACCTTCAAATGCCCAAAACCAGTCACACAACTGCGGCCCCGGCAGCCCCCAAGCCCCACCCCATCGTACTGCTAAGCCACACATTCAACAACACATCCTCATTTCTGTTTTTGTAGCCTCCCACTCATACCCAGCAATCACGCCTGCTCTGCCTTGTTCAGAACCGTATCCCTAACACCTAAAGTTGGGCCTGACACTTGCAGAGCTCAAAGATTATTAGCTGAGGGAATCCTCCAGGACACATACCATAAACTGCACATACTATCACACATATATATTCACACGTGTATGTTCTATTACATACACATATCTAAGCTTTCTCCCAGCTCAGCATTCACATACATACATACACTGGCACACACTCAGGCAAAAATGCCAGATGTATACCTAGTACCGGACCGACACACTCCAAGTAGGTGTTAGCTAGCACTCCCAGGGGGAGTTGGTGGTAGCAGCTGACTGGCAAATGTCCTTCAGTCAGGTCAGGCCTGCAGAGGAGTGGTGTGTTTGTGTGTGTGCAAACGCAGGCCTTGGGGTCCTGAGGCGCTGGGGTAATGAGAAGGAGCTGGACTGGCAGCAGGGCAGGGCCAAGGTCACTGCTGAATGGAGAGGGGGCAGGGTGGGCCATGAAGTGCTGTCCTCTGGTTTCTTCTGCCAGCTGGGAGGTGAGGGAAGAGGCGCAGGTCCAAGAGGCCTTACTTCAGATCCAGAGAGACCTTAGTGGGGAAATAGTCTGAGGCCTCAGGTTCCCCTGCCTGGGATGAAAATGAGGGAGACTGGGTAGGGGGCTTTGTAGGTGCTAAGACCCCAGCCCCAACGCACAGTAGGGTGCCCCTGTCTTGCCAATCTTCTTTAATGGTGGGGGAGGAGAGGACTGGGGGAGGCTGGAGTTAATTACCTGGAGAGGAGTCTAAAAAGTATCCTATTTCTCTTTCCACCTTTCTATGGAGCTTCAGGCTGCCCCCCAGCAACAGCACTTAGGCACCCTCCTCTCTTCCTCAGCACCCTCACCCAAAGTCAGCAAGGAGATAAACAGCCCCGCTACTCTCTGGCTTCCCCACCCAGGGAGCTGGGCTGGCTGGCCTCCCGACTAGGGGCAAGGATCTCACTGACTGAGCCTTCCAGGCACTCTAACCACCAAAGCTCCTTCAGAGGGCCGTCCTAGCCAAGGCCGCCATTGTGTGCTCCCAAGCAGCCCCCAGCAGCCTAATCCAGGAGACGCTATCCCAGGGGCCGTCTCAGGAGGGGCACCTGTCTGCCAACCCCATGACAGGAGTGAGGAACAGTGAGGGGTGGGGGTAGTGTGGGAAGTCAACTTCTGCGGGAGAAGTGGCCATGCTTGGACACCTGAGGGGCAACACGAGAAGAATAAGGGGAAGCGTGAGATGGGAGTGAAGGGGAATCCAGAAGTCCAATTCATACCTCCTCCCCAATGACTGGGCTTAGGACTGCAGGAAGGAGGGGAAAAGACAGTCTTGGGCCGAGTCATTATTGGGCATCAATGACCAACCAAGACACGCGCAAACTGAAAAGTCTCTTTATTGATCGGTACCATACATGACTCAAATGGAGAAAAAAAAAAAGGCATTACAGTCGGGGTGGGCCATCCATCTTCCCCACCCCTTCCCTCAGCTCCTGACACGACACCCTTCCAGCAGTGGCAACTAGAGGGAAGGAAACAGAGTGTAGAGAGCCCCAGAATCCAGAAAGACTGGGAAGATAGGTGGTACTACCGCTTCTGGAACTCGCCACAGGAAAAGGCAACAAAGCCAGAGCTGCGCCCAGACTCACAGGATCCTGCTCTTGGCCTCACCCTGGGCCCAGAGCCTCCACATGTCCAACTGAAATACAGCCGAGGATTCTGGCTGCTTTCCCCGTCCTTCTATGAGAACAAGGACTAGAGGGGATGCTGGGAGATGAATACCCTCTACTTCAGCTGGGGAACAGAGGCCTATTGCTTCCTGCTTCAAGGTGGGACATCCTCAGTGGCTCCTTCCCCTCTGTGGAGGACAGGGGAGGACTAGATACGTAACTTGAGGGACTGGAGGAAGAAGAGTACTGGAGAGAGTGGATGATCCTCCCCTATCCCATGCCTACCCAACTGAGACAAAACAAAAAAACACTGTTGACAAACAAGGCTGCTCCTTCCCGCCATACTCCCTAAGAAAGGGAGCCTCCCCCTCCCCCATCCAAGACAGCTGCTTTAGTGGAGGACTTGTAAAGAATATACACATGGTGGGAAGGAGTGGGGCAGCGCTGGGACCGAGGGAGTTACAAGCACTAGGAGGGCAGGCCAGAGTCCTGGAGGATGGGGAAACAGAGACAACAGCTGGGAGCTGTTACAAATCAATGGCCCCCGACCCCATGGCATACCTTCCCCAACTCCAGTCATCCCAGAGGAAAAGGGAAGAGAGATGGCGAAGTGTCTCCTTGGTCTGAAGCTCTCAAACTATATAAAATGGTAACGTATAACCCCCCCTACCCTACCCATATGCTCACCTCCACCTGGGCCCTAAACCCCTCCATCTGCCAGGCATAGGGAGGTAGCTGGACTTTTAATTAGGGGAAGAGGGGGGGACATGAGTGATTTTTTTTAACTTACATTTTTAATAATATTATTTTTTTAAAAACTTGGAGCTGGGACAGGTGGTGGAAGAGAGGAAGAGCCCAGAGCTTTACCCCTCTACTACCAGCCACCTGGGGGGAGGGGCTGGGGGAGGGGCACTCAACCAAGCCCCATAACTTTAAGTCCCTAAGGGCTGTGGGGATAGACAACCCCAGGCTTGAAGGGGGTAGAGTCAGGAGGATGGGGAACCCAGAACCTGGGGTGAGGATGGAGGCAAATGCTCTGGGGGGTGGTCAGGACATTTCTCAGAGGCCCAGGGTCCACGTAGACATCCACATGAGTACCTCCTTCCCCCAAAAGGCTCTGCAGAGGCCAGGCCCAGCCCAGAGCCACTGCGGGGCAATCTTGGCACCTGCCCCCAGCGAGTCCAGTTCCTCCCTGAAGTAGGTAGATGGAGGCTGCCCATTTTAGATGCTCAGTCTCTTCATTCTGTCTTCTACTCCCTGGGGCTTCAAGGGGTGGGGCAGGCAGGCAGAGCGCTGGGTGGCCCTGGTGAAGCCTTTACTGGGAGGCCTGTGATGTGGGGTTCTCCGATTTGCTTTCTTGGCTGGATGGAGGCTTGCTGTTCCAGGGGCTGTTGGCGCCCAGGGCAGGGGAGTTGTTAAAGCTGTCCTCGTCGTCAATGCCGTTGGCTGCGTCAAACTGGGTATTCTCCAGCCGGGTGATGAGCCTCTCGTCCTCGTCCCCGAACTCCCCGCCCATCAGGGTGGGCTCCCCCACCACCATCACATCCTGAGAGTGGCGGAGGTCCCCAAACATAATCGGGGCAGGGGCTCGCCCAGCCCAGGGCAGCAGAAACCCCCAGAGACCCAATACCCACCCAGAAAACTCAACACCCCCACCCCCTTCTCCTACCCCAATTTAAAACATCAACTCCTCTGACACCCTCAGCCCTTGGAATCCTTCCCACTGAAGGACTGCAGAACGTCACGCTCTTTAATGCACATCCACTAGATTCTGGGAAAAGTCAATCTACTCCCTTAGCTCCCTAGTCCATCTCCCCACAATTTTAGGAGGCTCCTAAACTTCTGTCCATATGTAAGAGAAGGAGCAGATCAAAAACACCAATGGGGCAAGTGTGTGCATGTGCATGTTCAGGTAGTCTAGATTCACACACAATGAGGCTGCATGTCCCTCTATAAGTGAGTGTCTATGAGTCTGATGGTCTGTGTGCTCCCAAGCTGTCTGTCCTGAACGTCCGTTTGTTCTCATGGCTGACTCTGTCCCTTTATATCTATATTGCTATGTCTGAGTCTGTGTGATCAGAACCACACATGTGACTAACAAGGACTCTCATCAGTGATAGGAGTCAGCCATCATGGCAGAGTACACTGGGAAAACTGTCTCTGCTTCTATGCCTGCTGGTGAGCTCACACTGGGACAAGGTCAAGGGTCAGGGGTCAGCAGTGGGGGAGCCCAGAAGAGAGAAGAAAGCCGAGATGCTTACAGGTACCTGGCTGGAGAGGGCGAAGGTGCTGGCTGGGCTTTTCTTCTTGCTGTTGCTGTTGTTGGTGTTGCCGCCCCCAGAGCTCATGGTGCTGCCCCCTGACATCTTCCGTTTCCGCCGTTTGCTGGGCTGCTGCCGGGCGGGCTCCGCTGTGCCAGGGAAAGGAGACTCAGGTGGGGCAGGGTCCTGAGCCCCTGGTTCCCCATTCTGGCTCCTAAGGAGCCTGAGGCTACCCTGATCCCAATCTTGGGAGACCCAAGAGCAAGGAAGGGGCTTCACGAGGAGATAGAGACAACAGCCTGCGGGGATGGCATCAGATCCCGATAAGAGCAGGTCCAGGTGCAAGGCACTCACCGGGGGGTGCTACCATACGCTGCCACTTCTGGAAAAGGCAGGTCTTGAGGCAGTCACGAGGGCTGAGGCTGTAGGTCTTGTGGCGGGACATGAGCTCCTGCATGGGCTCGAGTATCACACACAGCTGTGGGGAGACCAGGATGGAGCTTGTCAGGGGAGAGACACGGAGCTCAGTCAAATGGGCGCGGGCAGAGGCTGAGTGTCAGACTCACTCGGAGGTAGTTGAGAGTGGAATTGGACAGCCCACACCGTGTGATATTTTTGGAGAGCTGATCCAACATCTGGGGGTCCTGGGCCTAAAGGGAGAGAAAGACAAGAATGCTAGCACCCGGGTCACATCTGCTCACCTGCCCTATCATCTGAGACTGTGACACTCCTGAAAGAGAAGGGGGATTATTAAATCCATTTTTCAGGTGGAGACACTCTAACCCTCTAAGGTCACTGTCAGGACACGAGAGACCTTATTCTGCCCTTCCCACCATCTGCCCTCCCCCTCTCGCCTTGGTTTCTGCCCACACTCACATGCATGGCAAGAATGCTGCGGGGAATGAGCTCCCGGTGCTGCCGGATGCTGAAGTGCCATGTCTTTATCCGCATCATGTCGTCAAACATGAACTCCAGGTACAACCGTCCCTCCACACATACCTGGAGACAAGGTTGTCACAGCTCTGCCCCTCCCCCATACATGAAAGTATACCTGTCCCTCATTTGCTCACAACTCCCCCGCCACATAGACTTCTGCCACCTGCACCTAACTCTGGATGTATAACTGACATGGACTATCTCCTCACATAACTGTTATACCCTGGACCCTCACAATTACCCACATACAAAGTAGAAATGCTTAACCAATTTTTGTCCTCTCCCATGCAGCTGGTGATACACTCATCTCCTATAAGCTTCCTATGAGGGCGCGCGCTTACTCACTGGTGTATATACTCTGTGGACCAGAATACAGTTATGTACAAGTTCTGTAAATGCCTGCTGAATGCTGTCGCATGCCTACCCTCCCTTCTTATCTGGCCACGCCCCACTATGCCTTCCTGGGGAACAGCTAAGTACATTTTGGGAAGGAGGAAGGGAATCAAACTCAGGAGCTTCAGCATTCAACATCCATCTGGGTTGCTGACCTGGGTGAACATGGGTTTGCCGTGCTGGGTCACCATGCTGCCCTGGTCACAGTCGAGGGACACAAAGTTGCTGTGGAATGCCTCCTTGGGGTGCTTAAGCACATAGTACAGCTCTGTAGCACCCCCCTCAAAGATGCTGCGGAAGTAGCGTGGGATCAGGGTCCGGCCAATGGCTGTAGAGAAGGGACAAATTCTTCAGAATAGTAGGACCTCAAAAGGGGTCAGGCAGACGCCACCCCTGCCAAAACAGATACCCTGAGACAAATACCCACTCCCAGACCTTGGAAGGACACAGGAGGTATACACTCCCATAGCAGAATTGGCAGAACCCCCAGAGGCCACTCACTATATCTCTTTGGTCCATCCTCCAGGCAGAAAGTGATGGTTAACATGGCATCATCTTCAAAGAACTCAGTTGTGAAAGCATCCCACCAGAGATTGTCACACTCCTAGGAGCACAGGGAGAGGTGTCTTTGTGTATCAGAAGACATCCCACAGGGGTGCCCAGGAGGCCCTCTCCCTCCTCTTTCCTCTGGATACCTCTGTCCAGTTTTGAAGCCGTTTGTTAAGCTCGAATATTCTGTAGTCAGTTTGGTTGCCATATGGTGTGTGCCTCCTGGGGTAAGTAAAGAAGGGAGATTAGTAAGAGCAGAGCCTCCCCCAAACCCCCCACCTCTGCCTTCACCCATGTAATGGAAAGTACCCCCCACCCCCCTGGACTCCACTTACCCAATCCCCGGCTCCAGGTATGTAGGCGGGTACATGGGAGTTGGGCTGTGTAAGGGAAGAGGCTATGAGAATGGGGGTGGAAGACAGGAATTATTGGGGGATGTCACTCCCTCCCCGTTTTAGGTAGGATCCCATCTGGAAAAAGGATGAGAAGTGAACAAAACTCACCCCACATCCCGATCTAGCATGGTGCCGGGATGGAAGGGGGGGAAGGCGTTGCCGTTCGGGGGCTCCTTCGGCGAGTACAGCTTGAATGACTTTGAGGAACAACCTAGAAGGGAAAGGAAGAAAGGGGGACCTGAGTCCCTCTTGGGAGCTCTCCTGAAGTTAGCTAGACTGGGTGAACAGGGACTGGTCTGGAGCCGCCAGAGAGAACTAGGGGAGGGGAACTACCCTAAGGAGCACCTACCTTTGCTTTTAAATCTGGCTCCAACCTTGTTTTATTAAGAAACCGTAAGTACCCAGCCCCAATACCCAAGACCTTGTTTCTTCATGTGGCTGAGGCCTGGATGACAGAATTAAAGCTGGGAAGAAATGCCAATACCATGGAATAACTAAATAACCAAACATTAGAATCCGATTTTAATAAACCCCCTTTTCAACTACATTTTTTTTTTTTTTTAAGATTTGACTTACTTATTTTTAGAAAGAAGGAGAAAGAGAGAAACCTTGATTGGTTGCCTCCCACATGTGCCCACCCCCTAACCGGGGACCTGGCCCTGCAACCCAGATATGTGCCCTGACTGGGAATGGAACCAGTGACCTTTCCAGTCTGCAGAACAACACCCAACTCCCTGAGCCACACCAGTCAGGGCTCAAGTACATTATTTCGTTCAATCATCACGACCGTGGTGTGAGGTAGCAGGGTCAACTGTAACATTCCAACTTTACAGATAAGACAACTGAAAGCTTAAGGGGACTTGCCAAGATCATAGGGCTAGGACTTGAGCCCAGATCTTCCGATTCCCATACCCTGAGGAATTTCTATCCTTCTTTTGACCTCTGGAGATCAAGCTGTGGGAGAAAGAAGGGGTTTGGCCAACTCCCTGCCCCTCCTCCATACCCAGGGTCTCAGGAGGGCAGGGGATGGAGAGATAAAGGGGGGTGGGTGCCTGTTGGGTGCAGCCCACCAGATAACCAGTTGGACCTTCTGATCCCCCCACCAACGGCCACTCCCTTATCAGTCCAGCCCCCTCTCCCACACCCACCACTAGTCCAGTTGTCTCCAGACCAGAAACCAAAAGCCCCAACCCATTCTGTCTTCTAAGACTTACAGTGCAGGAGGGAGGTAGAGAGGCCTCCACCAGATCTCACTCTACTTGCAAAAGGAAAAGAAGGGGTCTGGGAAGGAGGCTAGGTTTCAGAGGGGCTCAGTCTAGGAGGCAAGTGGTAACTAGACAGGGGTCTCTACTTGTATATGTGCACGTACACGTGTCCCCTCTCTTCTCACCTAGAAGCATGCAATTCCTGATGCTTCTGACTGGAAGAATTACCTGACTGGAAGAAATGTTGTATTCATAGTTGGGTATGAGCCAAGTACCCATGCAATGCTGTTTTCCCCCACTCTCCAAGATGAGGAAACTGAGGAACCATTCCAAAGATCCTGACCCCAGTTATAGGTGCTTCCTCGTGCCCCCAAACTTGATTGCATTTGGAAGGGTAGCTGTATTGGCTGTGTCCCCAATTTAGACACAAAGTCTACTTTCTTCCTCAGGGGGAAGAGACAAAGGAAGACCCTGTGCCAATGTGTGTCATTTAATTCTCTCCCCAGGGAACTTTCCTCACAATATGGGCAAAAGGAGGGTCCCAGAGAGGCCTACACTACACAGTCCCTGAAGGTGCCAAGAGTCAGAGCTTGTGTGTACCTGCACATGCGTGTGCCTCATCCTGCTTAGCAGGCTTCTACCCTCAGCTCGCCCCAACACGCCTGCCAAGGGCTGGAACCCAGCAGCCCCAGGCGGGATCAGTGTGCCCAAAACAGGCCCTCGCCCATGCACGAGCTCTCGCAGGCCACATCCATATGCTCCCAGCACAGCACACACAGCCTTCGCATGCCTGTCTGGACTGAATGAGGAGCCTGTGTCCTCAGGACAGAGACAGTCCCACCCAGCCCCAAGTCTCCCCACTGCACAGGCAAGTAGCCCAAGGCCACGTAGGAAGCCACACAGTTCCTGGGGCTCACCAGAGGCCAGGCCTGGGCAATGAACCCAAGCACCTAGATGATCAGACCTGGGCCTTCCCCCAAAAGCATCACTGCCCTTGCCCCTCAGTTTGAGGGCCACTTGAAGAAATGTGTCAGCTCAAGACCCTAAAAAGAAGGGAGGCAGGATACCTGGGTTCCTCTCTAATTCTGAAAGAAGTTTCAGAGATTCAATTTCTCTCGCTAGTGAACTGAAAGGCATTGTCTGGGCCTGAGGAACAGTTCTGAGGGGCCAAACTCCAAAGCTCTATGGCCTTTATTTATACCTCTCGTGAATGGACACAAAAAAACCCCCAACATCTCTCCAGAGGCATAGCAACTCCCAGTAGCCCCAGAACAAGGGCTTGGGAGTGAGAAGAGAAGGGGAGGGAACATCACCCAGACCATCTGTCCCTGTTGCTGCCTGTCCTCAGCAGCAGGGGTAGAGGGAGAAAAGTGGGGGCTGGGGTGAAAGGGATGTGTCATCCTGTCTTAGAGTCAGTCAGAGCCCCCCTCCCACCTCTAGCAATCTGGGAACCCTGAGGAAGGAGAGGAGAGGAAGAGCCCAGAACTAGTAAAGTTTTCCCAGGATGGAAGCTGCATCCTAGGGCTGAGGGGGGCACCTCCAGCTGGGCATTTCCATGGTAACCAGCCTGTCTCCCTTTTGGGGCTGACCAGAGGTCAGCAGGCCTGGGAGCCCCGGCCTCTCTAAGCTGGGGCACCTCTCGCCCAGCCAGCATACCAGGCCAGGGCCGGACCCAGGACCTTCTACCCACCCTCTACAGGCTTGCAGGGTGCCCAGACTTACCTGGGAGAACTGGGGGGGCCAGGAGAGGTGCGGGAGCGACTGGAAGCCCACCAGGGCCCTGGCAGGGGTGAGGACTGAGGGGGGGCCAACTTCAGCCGCTCATGTCCCGAGTGGGACGGGCAGGCCTGGCTGGGAGCTCCACTCCGTGGACCGCACAAAGACTTGTACGCACAGCCTTGGCCTGCCCCGCGGCGGCCACAGCCCCGGGGGAAAGTTACAATGGCCACTGGGCCGGGGGCCGGGGGCCAGGGGGCCGGCCTGGGGGGCGGGGGGCCGCGGGGAGTCTGGAGCCTTCTTTGTTTGCAAGGTTTCCCTCAACAATGGCTGCTCCGCTCTTTCCTCTCTCCTCCTCCTCCTCCTCGGCTCTACCCGCCGCCGCCTCGCGCTGCCTCTACCTCCAAGCAGCCCGCCCGCCCTCCCCAGGCCACCAGGCCCCTCTGCCCGGGCAGCAGACCAGGCAGGGCCCGGCACTCACACTCACTCACAATCGTACACGCACAGACACACGCAGCGCCCACCAGCTCCCAGCCTTTTCTCCCTTTCTTTCCTTCCCTCCCCGCTCGCTCACGGAGCCTCTCAGAATGAGGCCCCAGGGCGGGCAGAGGGTGGAGCTGGCCCCACCGGCCCCGCCCCCTCCCAGCCAGGGAAGAGGAAGAGGGAGAGAGGGAGGGCGCGGGAGCGAGAGAGGCAGGCAGGCAGGCAGGCAGGCAGGCAGGCAAGGAGGGCTGCTGAGAAAAACAAAAGAGAGACAGAGACTGGGAGAGACTGGGATGGAGAGATGGAAACAAAACAGACGGGGCCTGGAGAGAGCTGGATGGAGGGGAGGCCTGCGGGAGCCAGAAACTGAAATGCTCGCTCCTGAGCCCCAGGTGTGGTGCTCAGGAGTGAGCCGGGGAGCCAAAGCCACAGGCACGCATGGAGGAGCGTGCTCTCCTCTCTGGATACTCCCAGTATCTTCAAACCACCTCCCAAACATGCCCCAAATCTCTCTTGCCACCCTGGGCTTCAGCCCCGGGTGAAATCCCAGAGTAGCTAGCTGGGGGGGAGACTCCAGGGGGTTATTTTTGACAGATACACTCTTGACTTCAGCCTGTAAACAACTGACTGGAGGGAGGGGAACACTCCAGCTCCTGGGCCCCCAACCCAGCTAAGGTCCCAGCCCTGACTTAGATCTGCCTTAGCAGGAAGCGCCTTCCCCCACCAAGGCCACCGCTGCCGCTGCCACCACCGGAGACACGTGGGTGCAAGGGGAAAGAGGCGCTGTCAGAGCTAGGGAAGGCAAACTTGAACGACCAAAAGATCCCCAGAGGGGGGCTAGTCTGCTGTTGAATCCTCCCCACCCACCCAGGATAAAAGGTATGTAGTTACTGGGGTAGGACCTCTTTTCCAATACAAAGGGGGATTCCCAAGACGGGGGGGTGTTTCTAAAACTTGGGTAGTGGTCTAGGCCCTGCTCCCTGGACAGAGAAGGAAAAAGAAACTCTCTCCTCTCTTCTCTTCTCTTCTCTCTCAGCATACAACCTCCTACTTCATTCCAGGTTGAGTCGTTTCCTACACCCTACCCATCCCCCCTATATTCACTCATGATCCCATGACAGGCTTTCTAATGACATATACACCAGTTGACTGCACAGTAATAATATTACACCTGGCTCTGTGAATATCTTCCACATGTAAGTAACACATCTCACTTTCACATAAATCAGTACCTGATACATACTTCAACAAGTGATATACCTCAAACTCTAAATACACCCCAAACCAAGATGCACACACATACACAATCTATGTCAGACCCTGACTTCCATACACACTGGGACTAGTGACATGCATGCCCCCAACCCCAACATATACCTCAAAAGTGCATTATATACCTCCTGAACCTATGACAGACTGTTACATACACATCCTGACCATTTGTTACCCAGGGGCTAAGCCCACAAACTACTATTCTCCCTGAAACCTGCACACCGTTCTCCATCACTGCCTGGCCATGATACACCCAGGCTTTCACAAACATCAAAATCTCTGACATTCGGCCAGACCCTGCAACATACTGATTTACACCAGGACATGAGACATTCTCACTGACCCAAATTTATAGCCCAACTCTAAGAGAGACACCACACACACACTCCCCACAGACAATTCCAATCATTTGTTTGGTGTCTTTAAACTTTCCAAAGTGCGTTCATAGGCAGAATCTCAAGAGATCCCTACAGCACATAGGGCCAAATATGAGACTAAATAGAACAGATTATAATGAGACCGAAGGTCCTGAAGCCCTGGATTTCTAACCCAACTCATCCAAGCCCAGCCCTGGGGCATCGCAGTGATTCCTGCTCTCTTCCCCCTCCCAGATATAGCCACTCCAGTCCCAGAAATAACTGTCTGCATGGGAAAAGGTAGAGGTGTGTGCTCTGGCTCCTGTCCCCCAATTCAGAGCTCAGACCCCCCACCCAGTCTGTCTCCTCAAATTTTGGGGAGGAGACCTTAAATACCAAGATGACGGATGCACCAAGACTCTGGCATATCATTCAAAATGGGCCCCCTCCTACTTCCTTCTCTAGCAAGCCTGCCCTGCTCTATGTTCTGACTTAATTCCCCCACTTGCACAGGGGCAGAAGAGGTCCGGCTAAAGAGACCCAGTGTGAATTAGAAAGCCCTAATATTTGGGGTGGCGATGAGAAGGCGACATCAAAGAATGACAAAGGTGATAAGGGAACAGTAGAGGGAGAGCGCCCCTCCTGGAGGTGAGGACTTTGAAGGGCAGTAGCCTTCAGAATAAGGTACCAGCACTGCCCCCTGCCTGGGCCCCTGGGGCTCCCTGACCCAGGCCTCCAGTGTGCCTGCCCCCCTTCCTTTGTCTGTGCCCGGCCTCCCGTTGGCCTGGCGCTCTGCCATCCTCTTCTCCTGGCTCCCAGCCGCCACCACTGCTGCCTCCTCCCCTCCCCCTACTCCTCCCTGCCTTAACCCTTCTGAGCCACATGCTGCCCCAGACAGGCCCTGGCCCCCTCAGCAACCTGCCCTACCCTGGGTGATGTCCCTTAGCAGAGGTTCTATCTGTTCCTGACCAAAGCCCCAGAAGCTATTCCCCACCCCAGGAGCACTATGGGAGCTGGGTGTGTGTGTATGTGTGTATCTTGTAGTGTTCCTTCTGTGTGTGCATGTGTGTGGGTCTGTGTGTGCTCTGGCTTCCCTCAGTCACATGTGTGGGGCATGTGCTGTCTCTGCTGGGCTGGGGGAGGAGGAGGAGCTGGGAGACAGCAGAGCACAAAGGAGAGACTCAGACAGGCAGGCAGGCAGCAGGCGGGCGGCCTGCCAGGGCGCCTGGGCGCCCACCCTAGGGCTGCTCCACTTGGAGGGTGGGGGTCTTTGGACCTGGACTGTATATGCTGTGACGATGCCCATGTATTCAACCATGTTCTCCCACCCACCTATGCAAGCCTGGTCCTCTCTCTTACCCCAACTCCCACCATTCCCCTCCCCCAGACCACTCTTAAGCCCCTCTGCATGTTGTTCTCCTTTAAGCCTAACCTCCATCCAACCTCTGTGGCATCAATCCATAAGACTTCTTCACATTGGGTAAAAAGATTCCCCACTCTTAGCCATCTTTTGCCCCCTCTCCCCCAACTAGGCCACTAGACACACAAACAGAACATGCCTTTTGGGGCACTGACTGAAGATGTCCCTCCACACACACACACACACACACACACCCCCTGTGCATAAGTCCTCTTCCTGTCCCCACGCTGCTCCCAGAAAGGCTGAGGAGGAAACTTTCTCTCTTCTCTGCTAGACCTAGGCACACTGCCTCAACCTTAGGGCCAACCTCTCATCTACCTCCAGCCTGACAACCCCTCTACACACCTCCTACCCACTGTTAGTAGGAACTAAGATTCAAAAGGTAAGACTTGGGCCCTTAGCTTGTTCAGACCCTTAGTTTCTGCTATGCTCATGTGTGGCAGTGAAGGATCAAGGCCATGGGGTGGACTCAGAATATATGGATGGATCCAAACAAGGTACCCAGCATGGGGCAGTTCTTTGAAGAAAATACACACACAAATATGCACACTAAGCTGGTATAAGGAGGAATGATGGGGCCAGGCAGGATTCCAGCTTAGTAAACTCTTTCCTGTCCTCTCCCCCACCCTCTACAGCAGGAGCCAGGGGTTCCCACACTCAGATATTCCAGGATTCTCAGGCTCTGCTAGACCTCCCTCTGGGCCCAGAGCCCCTTAAATATCAGCCTCAGCAAGCACTTTTAAGTGTGTGCCCAGACCAGCTTGGCCTGGATCACATGATTTTCAAGGAAGCTTCCTCACTGGCAGCCTCCCTTGAGGATTGGGGGGTGAGGGACACTGGTGGGGTATGGGCCTCCCAGAAAGCAGGGAATCTAAAGGAGCGAAGGACCCAAACCAGGCTAGATTCAGGAACACCTGACTTTCAGAAGAAAAGAAGAAAGCTAACTCCAGCCTGGGACAGGAGAGAGGCCTGCAAATAATTCAAGAACCTGGGTAGCTCAGTTGGTTAGAGCATCAACCTGATACACCAAGGCTGCAGGTTCGATCCCCAGTCAGGGCACATAAAAAAAATCAACCAATGAATGCATAAATACTTGAAACAATAAATCTATGTTTCTCTCTTGCTCCCCCTCCCTTCCTTCCTCTGCCCCCTTCTCTCTCTCTCTCAAAGTAAATTTTTTTTTTTTTTTTAATGTAAGAACCCAGGGTCCTGGAGAGTCCTGGGGATGTGGATAGACAGTGTTGCGAGGCCCTCTGAAAAGTACCTCTCCAATCACGTGGCCTCTCTTTCCTCCTGGCAGAGCAGGACAGCCTTTCCCTCCCCAGGAAAGAACTCAGATCCAGGCTGTCACTGGCAAGAGCTCTGGGGGAGGGAGGAATCTGAGCCTAAGTTCTTCTCAAGTTCTCACTTTGGGGTCAAGCATTGCTCCCCTCGACTCTCAAAAATCACTCTAGTCCCTAGCTTGCCTGGGGCTGCCACATTCCCTCTCCCACGAGGGCGGCAATGCCAGACCCCAGGGCCCAATTATCTGTGCCCTCCCGGAGTATCTCCTGTCCCTCAAGAGAGCCAACCTACCCTGGCAACAGGCAGGAAAATTTGGAGGGGGGAAGATGGGCCCCAATTAATCCCTCCCCCAAAACACGGTCCTCAAAAACAGCCTGGAGGGGGGTGTCACAGGATCTGTAAGAGGGAATAGGCAGCGGGGAGGGGGGGGGCAACCCAAACCAGCCAATCACAACTCTATGATGACCTGGGGGGGGGTCAAAAGTCTAGACTCACTTCTGATTGGCTAACACCCTGGAATTCTGGGAATTTCAGCCCCCCAAACCCCTCCCCAAGTAGCCTCTCCACCCCCCACAAAAAAAAAACCCTACACACAAGCTACCCCCAGCACCCCCTCCCCGCGCCTCCAGGCTGCTGCGCATTTACACAGTTAGGGAAACCCTCCCCCCGACTGAGGTCCCGCATACCCCTCACAGCCCCCTACCTCCGCCATGCCATCGACGCCCCACACACAAGTTCTCGCCAAACAAGGGGTGAGGGTTCCTCGGAGAGGGTAAGGGAGGGAGGGGCCGGGCGGCCGTGAGCCCCACTCACCAGGACAGGCACAGCCCACTGACATCTTCACATCGCCCGCCGCTGGGGGCCCAGCCGAGTCACGGTGCCCGCCCCGCGCGGGGACAAGCCGGGCATGAGCCGCCGCCGCCGCCTGCGGCCCCTGCTGCCCTCGCCGCCGGCCCGGCCAGGCCCGGCCTCTGCCCTGTGCGGGCGGGCCCTAGCTGCAGCGACGAGCCTGTCAGGCGCGGAGCAGACAGGAAGGAAGCCAGGCAGGAAGGCGAGCTGCCTCTGCGTGTGTGCGCGCGGGTGTGCGTCCCCCGAGTGTGTGTCTGTGTGTGCGCGTGTGCGTGTCTGTGAGCTCCCGCTGCCAACGCCGCGGCCGCCGCTCGCTCCCGTCTCCCTCTCCTCCCTCCTGCTATCGTAGGCGCCCGCTCTCCGGCCTTAGCGGGGCTGGGCCGGGCTTTATTAATATGCTAATTGCATGCTAGTGGGAGGGGAGAGCGGTGTCAAAGTGACCCGGACGGGCGCGCAGCGAGCGACGACGTGCGTGCGCCGCGCGGCGGGCGGGCGGCTAGGGGCCGGGAGCGTTCAAGGAACGGCAAGCATGTGACGCAGCTTTTAAAAAAGGAGACGAAGGCAGAGACCCTAGAGAAGGAGGGCGAGGGGGAGGGATAGGAGACGAAGCCTTGCACTCTGTGGCGGTCCTCCCGGCGCCGCGGAGTTGGAAGCCGTAGACGAGCCGGAGCGGGAGCCGGGACTGGGGGAGGCGGAGCCTGGGCGGGCTGTGAGGTGTAGCTCTTTCTCCACCCCAGCCGCGAACTGGGAGGGAAAAGGGACTGCTGCCCACCCCCACCCATGCTCCCTGTTGAGACCGCAGTCTTACTCTGGACCCTTGTTATGCGCACCCCCATCTCAACCTGGGTGGGGAAAGGACCACTATCCTAATTCCTGTAGCAGCCCTTCAACTCATCTCTGTAAATTAGCCACCCCTCCCTTGCCTGTTAAACCAGTTGGGACTAGAGCTAAAAGGGTTAAGTGGGGTTCCCGCCCTCCCCCGCCTAAAGGCCGGAGGTCTGCAGTTTGCTGGGGGGAGGGGGGCAGCGGAATGACCGCTTCGTTGGACTGGGGAGGTGGGAATCAGCAGGCTGTCCTTCCCCCCCTGGCAGGCTCTGACTCATCAGTCAAGACACTCTCCTCTCTTCCCTTCCCCCCTTCTCCATCCAGTCTCGGCCTCCCCCACCCCGCCCCCTGCCTCCCGCCCCTCTCCTGGAAACCGCTCTCGTCTGAAGGCCTGGAGACGGGGAGAACTGGAAGCAGACCCCTCCAAGTGTCCCCTACCCGTAGGGCCTTTGGCCACGGCGGGAGTGGGCTGTGTGGAAAGATGATCTGGATGGTCAATGTAAGGAACACTCCTTCCCCAGGGAGGAGCCTCCCAACCTTCAGGCACTCTTCAAGGACTCCCCAACCCAGCCATAGGAGGGGGGGCTCCTCCTCCGTCCCTTCCCAAAAGCCCAGCCTTGGCCGCCTCATAAACAGGAAATATCTATTAGCAGGGGAAGAGGGGGCGCCGTCTGGAAAAGAGAGTTGGCCCCCCTCCCTTCTGGGGGGTCCCCAGCTGCTAGCTCTTCTTAAGCTTCAGGGTGGGCTTCAGGAGTAGCCCCCAGTGGAGACCTGAGCTGGTGTCCCCCTCCCTAGGGCATGTGGCTCAAACTGGGTAGGGGATCCTGCTCCCCTTTGTTACTTAGGATGGGATTGATTGTGAAGGTTTCCTCCTGCTCAGAGTCTGCACAGTTGGCTTGACTGGCTGGGGGAGGGTTACTGATGTGGAGGCTTAAGTGTTTATAAGATCCCTTCTGTCCACCTTAGCTTTTGCTGAGGAAGCATGAAATGATGGGAGGATTAGGATCTGAGGATTGAGATGAGGGCCTTCCTAGGGATGGGAACCCTCTCCCATTTGTTTAGGAGAGTATGGGGGAAGGGAGCTGTGAGCACAGCCACATACTCCAGCATTCCCATCTGCGTTGTGGATTCCCCACTCCCTATCCCCACCTTCATGAGATGGAGTGAGGGAGGAAGGAGCAGTGACTGAAGTCATCCACCCTTACACAGGTATCCTTGACAGCATCCCCTGCCTGTGACTGCCTCCTCCCCACATTCCCCCAGAGAATGGTCAGCACTAGAGGGAGTAAAGAGAACCTAAAGCAACAGAACCCTGACCTGGACTTTTGGATATCTGGGGTTGAATTCCAGCTTTGCTCCCTCACCAGCAAATGACCTGGGACTACTGACTTCTCCACGCTAAGCTTTATCATCTAGCTTTATCCTCTGTAATTGGTGAGAATCAAACTAGGGAATGTATGCCCAGTCACCCAACCCAGGGCCAGCCCTGTAGTCAGTATTCAATATACATTAGCCTCTTTCTGCTTTCTTTGAAATTAATCTGTTATTTCAAGAGTGTTGGGAGTGGGCTGGATTGACTGGACCATTAGAGATAGAGTGGAGGAGACAGGTTACCTCCCCTCACCACTTTCACTCCGCTCTTCATGAATTTGCCTTCCCTGAATCCTGTGACCACTTTATCCCTAAGGCCACTCATTCCAAACAACTAGCTTGGCCAGATTCCATAGTAATCAATTACCTGGGTGGAAAAAGGGATTTACAACCTACCCTATGCAGGGGACTTTGCCTCCTCTGAATCTGAGATTCCCTTCTATGTTAACACCTGTAGAAGGTGGAAGGCAAGGAAAAAAAAGCAGCTTTTGTTGAGGATACACTTATGTGCCAGGCACTGTGCTAGGTGTTTGACACCCTGAGATCTCATTTACTGTTCCTGATGACCTTTGCAAGAAGGTGTTATTAACTCCATTGAATAAGCAAGAAAACTGAGATTTAGAGAAGAGAGGTTAATATGACTTGTCTGTGAAACATTTTTCCCCCCAAAGATTTTATGTAATTTTTGAGAGAGGTGAAAGGAGAAAGAAAGAAAGGGAAAGAAACACATGTGTGATTACCTCCTGCGTGCCCTCCACTGGGAGCTGGCCTACAACCCAGGTATGGGCCCTGGCTAGGAACTAAACCAGGGAATTGAACCAGTGACTCTGGTTTCCAGGCCAGCACTCATTCCCCTGAGCCACACTAGCTGGGGCTAGAGGCCAGTCTTTGCCTACAATCTAGTTAATGCCTCATTTAAACTTCAGTTCCAGCTTCATGTCCTCTAGGAAGATACCCCTCTCACCCTGACTCTAGCTAATCTAGTGGTGCTTTGCCTTTAGCAAAACATCTCACACACAATATTTGAGATCTTGCTTCCTGGCAATTGTCCTTTAATTTGGCTCAAATAAGCTCATAAAAATTCTCTTAAAAATCTTAAAAAAAAAAAAAAAAAAAAAAAAAGCCCTGGCCCAGTGTTCAGTTGGTCAAAGTGTTCACTCTATATGCCAAGGTTGCAGGTTCGATCCCTGGTCAGGGCAGAGGAATCAACCAGTGAAGGCATAAATAAGTGTGGAGCAACAAATCAATGTTTCTCTCTCTTCTTTCCTCTCTCTCTCTCAAAATAAAAATTAAAAAAATCTCAATGCTGTTGAATAAGTGATTAAGATAAGTGGTTTCAGCTCCTTGAAGAACCAGGCTTCAAGGAGGTTAAGTAACTCACCCAAGGTCCTACAACTAAGCACTTTTCCCTGCCTTACTTCTAGTATGGACCAGATCTTGGGAAAGAGAGAACAACATCTTTGAAGCAGCTCTGGAAACTGTGGTGCAGGCAACAATAGGAAGAGAAATCATGGATGCCTGGCCGATAAACCCAGGGTGTGGTAGGGAGGTGGTGAGCCTATGTAGAGAGTCTATAATTTAATTACCATGTCCTGGAGGATGGACGGCTTAACTAGATTTTTTTAAAAATTTTAATTGATTTTTTAGAGAGAGAGGAAGGTGGGGGGGGGGCACACACACACACACACACACACATTTATCTGTTGTTCCACTTATTGATGCATTCATTGGCTGATTCTTGTATATGCCCTGACCGGGGATCAACCTGCAACCTTGACCTATCACGCTGATGCTCTAACCAACTGAACTACCCAGCCAGGATGGCTTGGCTGATTTGGATGGATGGATATGAGGACCCAGTTTTGGGAGGTTTTCTGAGTTGAAATCACATTACATAAATTAACCACCTTAAAGTGAATCACTCAGTGGCTGGCATTCCAGTATTTTTAAACATCATTTATTAGTACAAGGTGGACTCTAGACAGGATGAAGCAAAATGGAAGGTATTTGAGAAGAAGTGAGGTGAGAAAATGGGAAGAGGAGCCTCACAGAGAGAGAGACAGCAGAATCAACTGACTAGGCTCTAGCTCCAAGAGAGGTAAGCTTCCTGCTTCTTCCAGCCCCTAGAACTTGTCCCATCCAACTCCCTCTCTTGACCTTAGCCTTGGGCCTTCTCCATTTTCTCCCACGTCCTACGTTTCTTTTACCCTTGAAACTCCCTCAATGCCAATTCTTATTGGCATTGATCTTTCAAGGATGAATATTCTTTTTCCATCATGATGGTAGATGATAGATATCTTAGTGATGACTGTGTCCCTAGCCCCTAACAGTACTTAGAACCTAGTATGTGTCCTACTGTATTTGTCAAATGATAATAATATGATAGGATTTATCTTCCCCTACCTCAACACATGGCTCCTTTCCCTCTTGTCCATTGGCCATTGTCATCATCACCATCACCATTTACCATCACCATTTCTTCATTTCTCTGCCCAAAGAGTTTCTCAAAGTGTACAAGAAACTCCCAGGAAACCTGTTAAATATGTAGAAGGCCCCACCGTCAGATAGAGAAATCTAATCTCTGAAGAGGGAAAGGGATCTAGGAATCTGAAATTTAAAGAAATTGCTCAGGGTCCCTGGCCAAGGTGGTTCGGTTGGTTAGAACTTGTCCCAATACTCCAAGGTTGCCAGGTTTGATTCTCAGTCAGGGCACATACAAGAATCAGCCAATGAATGCATAAATAACTGGAACGACAGATTGATGTTTCTCTCTCCCACCCCCTCTCTAAAAATCAATCAATAAAAATTTTTTTAAAAAAGTTCCTTTTGCCCTGACTTGTATAGCTCAGTGGGTTGGACATTGTCCTGCAGACTGAAAGGTTACCGGTTTGATTCTGGGTCAGGACATATGCCTGGGTTGCAGGCCATGTCCCTGGTTGGGGGCGTAGGCAGAGGAAAGGGATTGATGTTTCTCCCACATGGATATTTCTCTCTCTTCTTCCCTTCTCCTCTCTCTAAAAATAAATAAATAAAATCTTTTTTTTTTTTAAAGTTCCAGGTGATTTTCATGCATAAAGATATTTTGGAATAGTTCTTTCTTCTATGAAGATCCCCACCCTTCAGGGCATTCCCACGAAGTGGGCAAAACCTATTAGTGTCTCCTCCCATAAACAACTGCTTAGTATAGTGAAGGATACACCATGTAGGAACCTAGTAACCAAGGAAAACAATACTGTGTGCCCCTGGACAAATGACCTAACCCTTCCTTTTCTTTTTGATTGATTGATTTTAGAAAGAGAGGAAGGGGAAGGGAGAAACATTGATCTGTTGTTCCACTTATTTATTCATTCATTGGCTGATTCTTGTTGCCCTCTGACCCTGGACTGAACTGCAACCTTGGGGTATGGGGACCAGCCAGGGCAACTTGATCCTATCTTAGTCCCAATTTCTTCTTCAGAATAATGGGAATAAAGATCCCTGCTTTTCTAATTCCTCCAGGGATATTGCAAGGATTCCATGATATGTGACAACAAGCTGAGGACTGTAAACCATTCTTCAAATGTGGGTTGTTTGAGCCTAAAAATAAAACACTAAAAGGGACATTGCTTTAGGGTTGAAGCTACCTGGTAGAATAACTGCAATTCAGGTGTACTAATTATCTATTGCTGGGAAACAATTCACTGTCTCATTTAGCATTCTAAAACAATAAAATTTTATTATCTCAGTTTCTGAGAGTGAGGAATTCAGGAGTGATTGGGATGGTGGTTCTGGCTCGGGTCTTCCACAAGGTTAGTCAAGCTGTAGTCAAGCTGTTGTCCAGGTCTACAGTCATCTTAAGGTATGACTGGGGCTGAAGACCCTGCTTCCAAGTTACCTCTCATGGTTGTTGGTAGCTTCCAAGTTACCTCTCATCGTCAGTTCTTTAATGGCTGTTGAGCAGAGACCTCAAATTTTTTTTTTAGGATTTTATTAATTTGCTTTTAGAAAGAGGGGAAGGGAGGAAGAAAGAGAGGGAGAGAAACATCGATGTGCCAGAGACACATCAGTTGGTTGCCTTTAACATACCCCCAGCTGGGGACACAGGCATATGGCCTGACCAAGAATCTAACCACAACCCTTCAGTTCACAGGCCAATGCTCAATCCACTGACAGAGGCATCAATTTTTTTTCACATGGGACTCTCCGTTGGGCTGCTCACACATGGCACATTGCTTTCAGTAGAGCAGTAGTGTAAGATATGAGAGAGAGAAAGAGCGGTGAGGAGCGAGAGAAAGAGCATGAGACAAGCACCGAGGCTGAAAGACTGTCTTTTTATAACCTAATCTTTGAAGTGCTGTATCATCACTTCTGCCTTTTATTACCGTTCACACAGATTAGCCCTGGTATGTAATATGGGAGGATGGACATAAGAGCGTGAATAACAAGAGGCAGATATTATTGGGGGACATCTTGGGAATTTCCAGCTACACCAGGACTGGTTCTCAGTGTTGCAGTTCTGGAGATTCAGTGAATCATAATTCATCAGGTTCAGGAGGTTGACTCACACAAACTGAACACACATGAAACATTATCTTGATACTACCCTCCCTCCCACTTTTCTTTTCTTTGTTTTTGATATATTATATTGATTACAGTTGTCCCATTTTTTTCTCCCCTTTATTCCCCTCCACCCTGCACCCCCTCCCATCAGCATTCTCCCAATCCTTAGTTCATGTCCAAGGGCCATACATATAAGTTCTTTGGCTTCTCCATTTCCTAGACTATTCTTAACCTCCCCCTGTCTATTTTGCACCTACTATTTACTCTTCTTATTCCCTGTACCTTTTCCCCCATTCTTCTGTCCCCCTCCCCACTGATAATCCTCCATGCGATCTCTATTTCTGTGATTCTGTTTCTGTTCTAGTTGTTTGCTTAGTTTGTCTTTGTTTTTTAGGTTCAATTGTTGAGAGTTGTGAATTTGTTGTTATTATACTGTTCATAGTTGTTTTTTTAAAAGATTTTATTTATTTTTAGAGAGAGGGAAAGAGAGGGAGAAAGAGAGGGAGAGAAAGACTGATGTGCGAGCTGTACACTGATATGCTGCCTCCTGCACACCCCCTACTGGGGACCTGGCCCACGACCCAGGCATGTGCCCTGGCTGGGAATTGAACTGGTGACCTTTTAGTTCACAGGCCAGAACTCAATCCACTGAGCCACGCCAGCCAGGGCAATACTGTTCATAGTTTTGATCTTCTTTTTCTTGTATAATTTCCTTTAACATTTCCTATAATGAGGGCTTGGTGATGATGAACTCCTTTAACTTTACCTTATCTGGGAAGCCCTTTACCTGCCCTTCCATTCTAAATGATAGCTTTGCTGGGTAATCTTGGGTATAGGTCCTTGCCTTTCATGACTTTGAATACTTCTTTCCAGCTCCTTCTTGCCTACAAGGTTTCTTTTGAGAACTCTGCTGATAGTCTTATGGGAACTCCTTTGTAGGTAACTGTCTCCTTTTCTCTTGCTGCCTTTAAGATTCTCTCCTTATCTTTAATCTTGGGTAATGTAATTTTGATGTGCCTTGGTGTGTTCCTCCTTGGGTCCAACTTCTGGGACTCTCTGAGCTTCCTGGACTTCCTGGAAGTCTATTTCCTTGGCCAGATTGGGGAAGTTCTCCTTTATTATTTTCTCAAAGAAGTGTTCAATTTCTTGTTCTTTCTCTTCTCCTTCTGGCACCCCTATGATTCAGATGTTGGAATGTTTAAAGTTGTTCCTAATCCTCTTCTATTTTTCTGAATTCTTGTTTCTTCATTCTGTTCCAGTTGAATGTTTATTTTTTCCTTCTGTTTGAAATCGTTGATTTGAGTCCCAGTTTCCTTCCCTTCATTGTTGATTCCCTGTATATTTTTCTTTATTTCACTTTGCATATCCTTTACTTTTTCCTCCATTTTGTGACCATACTCAACTCTTTCTGTGAGAACCCAGATTACCAGTGTTTTGAACTGTGCATCTGATAGGTTGGCTATCTCCATATCGCTTAGTTTTTTTCCTGGAGTTTTGATCTGTTCTTTCATTTGGGCCATATTTATTTGTTTCAGTGCACCTGTTACTTTGGAAGGGGTGAAATCTTAGGTATTCGCCAGGGCCAGGCAACCCAGGTCGGTGTGTTGTGGCACCGTATGTGCGGGAGGGGTCAGAGAAGGAACAATGCCCCTTGCTCGGATCTCAGCTGGCTTTTCAGTCACTTCCCTCACTACCCACAAGCAAATTGGGCCCTTCTGGTGCTGATTGCCAAGTGGGTGGATTTATGTATGTTCTAGGACCCAGTGGGTTCTCTCCAACGAACTCTCCTGTGAGGCTGGAAGTTTCTCCTGCCAACCTGACCACCACAGGTTTTTACAGCAAGAGGTTTTGAGGCTTTAGTTTCCTGCACTGGAACCCTGGGTTGCAGGGTCTGTCTTGCTCCCTAGTTGTTCCTCCCAGTTTATCCACACTGGAATGTGGGACCGACAGCCGATGCCTCACTTGCCTGCCTGGTCCACTGCTTTGCGGCTTGTCCTCTCCACCACAGCTGCCTGCCTCTGCCCCTCCTACAGGTCTGGATGAATGTTTCTTCTTTAACTCCTTGGTTGTCGAACTTCCATACAGTTCAAATTTCTGGCAGTTCTGGAAAATTCCTTGTTGTCCTCGTTTTGGTTGTGTGAAGAAGCAAAGAATGTCTACTTACACCTCCATCTTGGCTGGAAGCCTCTCCTTCCCTCTTTTCTGGAACTCTTTAGTTAAACTGGTTTTCCTTTTGAACACAACAGATGTGTTCCTACTTCATTGTCTGTTCTTAACACAGAATGTCCTTTTTAATTTTTTTAGATTTTATTTATTTACTTTTTAGAGAGAGGAGAAGGGAGAGAAACATCGACATGCCCCAGTTGGGGACCTGGCCTGCAGCCCAGGCATGTAACCTGACCAGGAATCCAACTGGTGACCTTTAGGTTCACAGGCCAGAGCTCAATCACTAAGCTACACAAGCTAGGGCCAGAATGTCCTTTGAATGGTAGGTCTTCCTTGTGGTTTAGATCTGACTTCAAATATCTCTCCCTCAGAGATCTTACCTGATCACACCATATGAAACTGTTCCCTCTTGCTCTGGCCGGTGTGGCTCAGTTGGTTGGGCGTCGTCCCACAAACCAAAAGGTTGGAGGTTCAATTCCCAGTCAGAGTACATGCCTAGGCTGCAGTTTTGGTCCCCTGTCATGGCGGGAGATGTTTATCCTCCCCTTTTTCTCCTTCCCTTTCGAAAGAAAGAAAGAAAGAACGAACGGAGGGAGGGAGGGAGGGAGGGAGGGAGGAAGGAAGGAAGGAAGGAAGGAAGGAAGGAAGGAAGGAAGGAAGGAAAGAAAAGTTCCTTTTTACCTTTCACACTTTCCATCCCATTTATTTTCTGATAGTACTTAATAAAGCTCCCGGAAATTATTTTGTCTCTGTTTATTTGGAGATTGTCTCTCAACTAGAATGTGAGCTTCATTAGGAAGGGTTTTTTATTTTTGTTTTTTGGTCTGATTTGCTATTGCTGTATTACCAGTGCCTAACAAGCATGACACATAGTAGGCACTCAATAAATAAACCAGAATGCTGATTAGTTCATTCATACTAACAAATACAGATTATGTGAACTTGGAATTTTGTCTCACTTGATCAACATCTCTCCATAGAAAATGATACGGGAAGTCAGTTTTTATAATCAGATGAGTCTGGTGAGCATGGAGTCGGGCAAGGACATGTGATTGGAAGTTCCAATATTTGGTGGCCTATGTCTCTGAGGTTTTCCTTCATGGCTCTTAGGAATGCATCTGCCAAGGAGAGTAGTAGCCACGACACCACTTCTCTCTCTGTGGCACTGAAGACTGAGAGATATGCCCCAGCCTGTGTGGCTCAGTTTGTTGGGAGTCATCCTGAAAACCAAAGGTCACGGTTCAATTCCTGGTCAGGGCACATGCCTCTGTTGTGGGTTTGGTCCCCAGTTGGGGTATGTTTCTCTCTCACATAGATGATTCTCTCCCTCTCTTTCTCTCTCCCTCCCTGTCTCTCCGGGGGGGAAAAAGAAAGATATATTCCTATCTTTTTTTGTAGGTTCCATGCAGACACCATATTTAGGTGAATACATTGTTTTGTCAGATGCTGAACAAAGCAAAAATGCCACAACTTTCTCCCTTCTTTTAACAACCTTCCCAAAGCCTAATCACCGTAATAATGATCATAATTCATGCCCAAATCACCAACATTTAGGGGTCATCGCTTAGATTATGTTTCTTCCACAGATGAAGAATTGTGTTGTTATGTATCTATTCTTACTAATTTCTCATAGGCAAATTATTTCTAAGTTTATTGGAAATAAACTTTGTTGTTGCCCTCATAAGACTATTTTATACAGAAAATTGTGAACAGATTCAGTTCCTGAATTTGTGGATTTTTTTAAAAATTAAAATTGATTTTATAGAGAGAGGGAGAAAAACATTGATTTATGGTTCCACTCATTTATGCATTCATTGGTTTTTCCTTCTTTTTTCTGCTGATTTATTGTTTTATGTGCCCTGACCAGGGATCAAACCCACAATCAGCATATCTGTTGATGTTCTAAACATTGAGTACGTGGCCAGGGCTGAATTTGTGGCTATTAAATCCTATTTGGGAAGATAAATCTAATTTACCTGAAAGATTATGAAACTAACTAAAAGGCAGTTGTATTAGTGTGCCCCGGCTGCCATACCAGAATACCACAAAGTGGCTTAAACAGCAGAAATTTCTTTTCTCACAGTTCTGGAGGGTAGAAATCCAAGATTAAGGTGCTGGCAGGCTTGGTCTCTAGTGAGACCTCTTTCCCTGTCTCGCAGGTGTCACTTCCTCTTTTGACATCAGATCTATTGGATTTAGCCTCCAGTTTTATGATGTCATTTAATTTTACCTTCTTAAATGCTCTTTCTCCAAATACAGTCATATTGGGAGTAGATCCTTTCAACATAGGAATTTTGCCAGGGGAGGGGGTGGGCGTGGGCACAATTCAATCTATAACAGAGGTCCTCTCCTTTCATGAAATTTTTTTGGGAGCCCTAGCTAGTGTGGCTCACTGGATCAAGCAATGGCCTGTGAACCAAAGGGTCATTGGTTCGGTTCCCAGACAGGGCACATGCCTGGGTTGCAGGCCAGGACCCCAGTGGAGAGTGCATGAGAGGCAACTACACACTGATGTTTCTCTCCCTCCCTTGCTCTCTAAAAATAAATAAATAAAATCTTTAAAAAAAAAGAAATTTTTGTGGGAATATATATTATATAGAAATAATATCTATTTATAAATATTTATATAAATATATACATAGTAAATATTTATATAAATAAAATGATATGATTTTATACAATTATATTATATCATTTTATTTATATATAAAAATTAAAAATATTTTATTTATTTGTTTTTAGAGAGAGGGGAAGGGAAGGAGAAAGAGAGGGAGAGATACATCAACATGTGATTGCCTCTTGTGTACACCCTACTGGGGACCTGGCCCATAACTAAGGCATGTGTCTGGGAATTGAACCGGTGACCCTGTGGTTTGCAGCTGGCACTCAATCCACTGAGCCACACTAGCCAGGGCTATATATATATTTTTTAATTTTTAATTTTTTTATGTTCTGTTTATGCTGTTACAGTTCCAATTATTTCGCCCCCTTCCGCCCAGCCCACCCCCGTACATTTTTATGTGACTTTAAGAAGGAAGAGGGGAAGAGAGAGAGAAACATCCATTGATAATTCCATTTATTTATGCATTCATTGACTGATTCTTTGAATGTGCCCTGTCGGGGTATTGAACCTGCAACTTTGGCTTATTGGGATGACACTCTGAAGGAGTACCCAGTGGAGACTGTGGCAATGTATTCAAGACAACCTTCCTGAAGGACAATTTGGCATTATCCACCAAAATTTCAAATGCATACATCTTTAACTCAGCAATCTCATTTCAAGGCAACTATTCCATAGAGTATACAAAAGTGCAAATATACATGTACACACGTACAAGAATGTTCACTGTAACGTAATTTGTAAGAGTGAAAAATGGAAATAAATGTAACTTATAAATAATGCTATATCCATGTCATTATATAATGGAAGTGGTACTAAGATCTTAGTAAATACTTGGGTAATGAATGAACTAACAGTGTTACATGAAAAAAAAAGGAAGTTGTAGAACCATACATATGGAATGGTCCTTTTCTTTTTTTAATTTATTTATTTTTTAGAGAGGGTAAGGGAGGGAGAAAGAGAGGAAGAGAAACATCAACCCATTGCCTCTCGCACCCCCAAATGGGGACCTGGCCCGAAACTGAGGGATGTGCCCTGAATGAGAATCAAACCTGCGACCTTTCTGTTCAACCTTTCAGTTTGCAGGTCAGTGCTCAATCCACTAAACAGGGAGTCCCCCACTCCCGGGGCCTCGGACCCGTACCTGTCTGTGGCCTGTTACGAACGCGGCTGCGAGGGAAGCCCTCTCGGGCTCCGCCTTCTGTCTAGCCCTCCCCGCACCCCCGAATTGGTCCACAGCCGGAGGTGAGCGGTGGCGTGCAAGTACAGTTCGCCTGAGCTCCGCCTCCTGACTGCCCCCACTACCCCAGCCTGAGCTCCGCCTCCTTTTATCCCCCTCCTCTACCCCCAACACCATTTCTGGAAAACCCAGTCCCTGGTGCCAAAAAGGTCGTGAACCGCTACACTAAACCACACCACCCAGGCCACAGAATGGTTCTACTTTGAACAACCAAAAAGCTAAACAATGTGCAACCCTATAGATTTTTACATTTATAGAAAAATTGTGGATGAGTATATACTGAAGGTGACAAGGATTAAATCTGGGGAGAACTAGAATTTGCAGGCCAAATGTATTTTTTACTTTATATAGTTTTGTACTCTTTGAAATAATTTTTAAACTTTTGTAATAAAAAACTTTTTTAAAAAATACGACAATATGTAGTAGCTTCTAAATGGCAAGTGAATGAATAGTAGAGATAATGATGGACTGTAGAAATACAGAGAGGGATAACAATTGGCTGGCATGATAAAAAAAAGGCTTTCCTGGATAAAATACGGTATGAAAGATGTTTCGAGGTTCAAGTACTCCAAGCAGAAAAGCCAAGGCAGAACGCCTGTTGCCTTCGGAGGGCAGCAAGGTGATCGGTTTCCATTATCGCAGGACATTTGGTAATGAGACGCCAGCCTGGGTTTGTGAGCGTCCGGGATAGACGCTGAGGATGCAGTGTTTTAAGATTAAGCTTGCAGTAGTGCCGCAGTATGAAATTAGGTAAGGGTTAGAACCTGAAGTGCGCGTGCCCACTAGGGGGTGCTGTTTTAAAACAGAGGCACACTTGGATTTTAGTGAAAAGAATGTACAGTATAGCAGGCACAGCATCAGACAAAAGAGGGTGTTCCGACAGTTGGACAAATTAGGAAAATAAAAAGATGCGTAAATGTTAACTCTCTTCTTATTACCTCTCGCTCCCCAAGTGGGTACCCCACACAGAAAAACTAAAACAGTACAATACGTGTGCCTATAACGTGTACCAGTCGGGCTCCATTAAAGCGACTACTATTCCCAGGATCCCTCGCGAGGCCCTCTTTCCGGGTGCAAGTGTGTGTGTGGGAAAAGCGGGTCTTGCCGCACGACCTTCTGGAATTCGTAGTCTTGCAGTCTCTTCTGGGAGTTGTAGTTCTCTTCTCATAACCGGCTGGGCGAGGCAGGCGACTTGGAGGCGGTGCCGGCTATCAGAGCTGCGCTGGGTGTTCAGGGGCCAAGATGGCGGCGCGCCGGGGACGGAGAGACCGAGTCGCGCCGCCTCCGAGTGGGGGCCCTGGCCCCGACCCTGGCGGTGGAGTCCGCGGCAGCAGGAGGGGGAGTCGGAGCCAAGCGCCGTATGGGACTGTGGGCACTGTGAGCGGCGGGGAGCAGGTGAGAGGCTGGCTGGCGGCCCGCGGCTGGCAGCAAAGCGGCGTGTGCCGGGCGGTGACACGTGGACGCCACAGGGAAGGGAGGAAGCGCTCCAGGGTCTACGCCGGGTGGCTGTGGGAGACAGGTTGGGCCGAGTGGGTTGGGCCCTTTGCTGGTGGGACGCAGGCAGAGGCAAGGTCCCTATGGCCATCCCTGTGGAACGGCGAAGGGGCACAGCCTGGTGTTGGAAACGTGGCCCGTGATTGGGGGGTTCGGGATTCGGACTTGGAGCCCAGAGCTAAGACCTCCTTCTAAGGATGCAGAGTGGGGGTTGCCCCTATCCCCGCGCCGCAGTGCCTTTTCAGAGCCACGTGGTGTGGGGGAAGCGATTTTCTCTGGAGAACTTGTATGCTTACCCTCCCCCTCCAGAGGGCCCCGGCACGCACGTGGATTTGGTTCAGGGTTGGGGGGGCCGCGGGTCCACGTTGGGGCGGGGAGGGGATGTCCACGTGGCTCCCGCCTCAGGCTGCCCGGCATCTCGTATCGGCGCTGGAGCCGCACTGCCGGGAACTGGGTGTGTCTCAGCGGGTCCCGCCATCTCCGGCGGGGCTGGGGGCCGCTGGCCGGGAAGGAAGGTAGGGGCTGCTAGAGTCAACTTTGCCGGGAGCCTTGGGTTTTGTTTTGTTTTGTTTTGTTTTGTTTTGTTTTTACATATGTTTTGGTCCGCGGCGCCTCTAAGACAGTGGATGGTGAAGGACTTTCCAGATGTGTGGGGAGCCTTTTTCCCTGCGGATGGCGGGGTGTGCTGGGATGGATAGAGGGCTGAGGTTGAAGGGCTGTGGAGTAAGCTTGTGGCAGCTTCTGCCTGACTAGCTTGGGCTAGGTTGTGAGTCACGGGCACTGGCGTTTTGATTGCCTGCAATCTTGCCTGGTTCTTGATTCACGGGGAATGGAGAGTGTCAGAGTACATGGGGCAAGCTTAAGGAAGGGAGAGAATTCTCTCAACTTCTCTCACTTTTTCTTTCAGCATCTCTTTTGAGAAGGCAGCAAAGCCTTGCTTCTGTGAACTGATACACCTTGGGGTGGTCATTGTGTGAGGTTGTCTGGAATTTTTGCTGGGGATGGGAAAAGTTGGAGGCAATTTGAGAACAACTCTAGGTGGTCATCCTATCAAGCTTTCTCATTGGATGGGGGAATTCTTTCTGTTAGAATCTTTTTTTCTTGGCCTTCAGTTCTCCATACTTCAAAAGTTATGTTCTTGCTTTTCAGCAGAGGGCTTCTTAAAATTTCCCACCCAGAGTGGAGGTTAGCAGGACTTGATTTGGATTCTTAATTAAGCCAAGTCCTTGAAAGCTTTTTTGTTGTTGTTCTACAGGTGGGCCTTGGGCTGCAGGCTGCCAGGTAATGTCACTTCCAGTAGACCAATCCAGGCCCTTGCCCAGGGGAGAATGGCTTCTGGGTCCATAACTTGGGAGCTGCCACCCCCTCTTCCTTCCTTTTCTCAGAGGTCACATCTTGTGGGACTGGTGCTGCCTATCCTTTATGGGAGAGGCAGGAAGAATTCTTGATCTAGTGTAATGCAAGTTGGGTGGTCATTTGGGGTTGGAGAGGGTCTCATGGGGAGATTGTCCTGTTCCACCCCCCTCCCCAGGAACCATTTGTAGAAGCTAGTCAACCAGCTATTTATTTATTGAGATAGCATTATGGGTGGACACAGGGAATACTGTGGTAAACGATTCATTGTCCCTGTCCTATAGGATTTTATTTTATCTTCACCCAAGGATATTTTTTCATTGCTTTTTTAGTGAAAGAGGAAGGGGGGCGGGGAGAAAGACATGTGCACGCACACACACAAACCCCCCTCCCCCCCCCAATTGGTTACCTTGTATTGCCCGGACAGGGGATTGAATCAACAACCCCGGCAAGTGCTCCAACCAGGAATTGAACTCACGACCTTTTGGTGTACTGGAGGACACTCCAACCAACTGAGCCACACCAGCCAGGGTAGATCTTATGTTTTTATCAGGCTAGACAGACTGCGTGGAAAGTACATATTTGAGGTTATATAATGAGCATTAGTAATCTATTTTGCAGGTTCTGGGACAGGACATTTTAAGCTGAGACTCAAAGGCTGTGTGTAGGTGGGGGACATGTTCATCAGAGGGAATAGTATATGAAGGTCTTGAGGTGGGAGAGAACATGACTTATTGGAGAAACAGAGACTTATATGGCTGGCGTGTAGAGAGACCGGCAGCGTGGTGAGAGAGGGCACATGGGAGCAGAAGAGTCTGTTGGGGAAGACCAAGACTCCTATAAGGAGTTTAAACCTAATGCTTAAAAGTTTGTAGTTGGTTTTGAACCATGCAGGGACAAGACTGGATGTGTGCTTACATTTAGCCTGGGCTTAGCCCCTAGATGATCTTGGTACTCGGGGAGCTCTCCTATTTGGGGATTGAATGATGGGTGAGGTCAGGTGAAGAGGGGTTATCTCCAACTGGGGCTCTAGTATTTGTCTGTTGGAGGTGGCGATGAGTGGTTTGTAGAGCTGGTCATTGACTTGAGGTTCTGGGCCAGGTAAGTGGCAGGGCAAGTTGGGATGCAGCCTTCTTGCTCACTTAGGAGTGTTTGCTGAGCCAGGTGCTATTCAGCTGCTGGTTGTAATTATAGGATTGTGAAGGTCTGGGAGGAGCTAGTGCCTAAAACCTGCCACCTTTCACTTCTTCTCTGGGCCTGGCCTCCTAAAGAGTTCCTATCTAGCCTTTCCTCGCCCCGACTATCCTCAGCTTGGTAAGACGGTGGCTATGGGGTGTAGTTACACCTGTTGCTTCCCCCGCCCCCTGCCCTTGGAAGAGGTGCAGAGTTTCCCTTTGCTGCAGAAGGGGAAGGGGGCTGACTTATCCATGTTTATTTCTATTCTCCGGCTTTTGCATCTTATGTTTCCTATAGTGAAGATACCCATGGCTCTGGCCTCTGGCTTCTGGTGTTGCCGGCCCCATTCCAGCCACTTCTGGCCCTGCCCACGCCCACATGCTTGACAGGCCTGGACGGGTGGCTCCCTGCCTAACAAGGCTGAAGACATTGCTGGTTCTCAGGGAAGTGGTGGGGTGGGGCTTTTCCATTTACAGAATCAAGCTTTCTCATCTTTTGCTCTCACCAGGTAGGGGTAGGAAAGAGACTTTTTTCCCTTTGGACTACCGTTGAGTGGTTGGGTGGCACAATGTAGGACCTTCAAAATAAAAGTGTAAAGTAAGTAGCCTGGCCAGCATGGCTCAGTTGGTTGGAGTGTCATCCTGTACACCAAAAAGGTTGGGGGTTTGATTCCCAGTCAGGGCACATACCTAGGTTGCAGGTTCAGTCACTGATCGGGCATGTATTAGAGGCAACCAGTCAATGTTTCTCTCTCCCATCAGTCTTTCTCTTTCTCTCCCCCTTCCTCTCTCTCTAAAATCAATAAATATTTTTTAAAAACTTTTAAAAAGAGTGAAGTAAGTGTGAATATCCACTGTGTATAAGATACTGTGCTAGACATCATGGATGACCAGGAAGTGTATGGACAGTTTAAACCCTTCTAAGAGCCAAGAAGAATATAAAAGCTAATAGGATATGAAGGGTTGTTTTATTTGCCCCCAAAGAACTTGGAATCTTGGTTTAATAATGTTGCAAGAAATGTCATGAGCTGGGACAGGGACAGGATGTAATTGCCAGAAAAGTGTGTAGTACAGAAATATGTGTAAATTCAGAGAGAGCATCTTGAGTTGGGGCCCCCTGAGGAGTCTTCTTGAAGGTAGGATTGGATCTAAGCAGGCAAGGGAAGTCTAAGAGGGATTTGAGGGAGGTAAGGTAGTGGTAGCTGAAATTGCCTGCTTGCTAATCTCTTCTCTTTCAGTGTGCCCTTCAGACTGTCTGCCTTCACACTTTCGGGAGACATCTCTTCTGAACAATCTTGATGTTTTGAATCCCCAGTTTAATAATCTCTTGTGGCTCCATCTGTTTCTGGATGTAGTCCAAATATTTCTTTTGCGCAGAAGGTCCTTGAACACTGACATCTTGGTTGGCAAGCCTTTGGTTCATGAGTTTTACTTCTGTCTGCCCAGCAAGTCTGGAGATTTGGCTGTGATGGGGCTCCTGCTGAGTCTGGGGCCATTGGTGGAGGGCTGGCCACATAGTTCACAGAGCATGTCAGTTAGCTGCCCCAGAGGGCCCGTATCCTGCAGCCTTCACAATGCTCTTCTGCCCTTCCCCCCTTTGCCCCAGGTGCTGCTGCATGAAGAGGTGGATGATTCTGGCTTTGTCAGTCTGTCTCGGCTGGGCCCCTGTCTGAAGGACAAGGACCTGGAGATGGAGGAGCTGATGCTGCAGGATGAGACACTTTTGGGGACCATGCAGAGCTACATGGATGCCTCCCTCATCTCTCTCATTGAGGATTTTGGGAGTCTTGGAGAGGTGAGCTAGAGCTGGGCTTGGAAGTCTTCACACAGAAGCTTTGCATGGGAGGTTATGACTCAGTGGCTCTCATCTCTCAGACCCTTTGGCTTCTGAATACCCAGCCTGAGTCACTGAAGGGTATTTTTTGCCTCTAAGTGAGAGTTGGCCTGTAGGCTGTCAAGAGTATATCTCATCTAAGGAAGACCTAGCAGGCTTGAACTGTAATCTAAGACCTTTTCTCCTGTCTGGACACCTGACTTACATGTCCACAGGGTTCTGATCCCTGTTTTGAGCCCAGTTCCAGCCTAGTCAAGGGTTGTCTCCTGAGCATCCCATTTTTTAAGTTGAGGATGGAAGGAGTTTTTAAAACATAAGTTTAAGACTCAACCTGGACAGATTTCTGTTAATATTAGAGAGGTGATGGATGATAGTAAGTGAGATTGGAATTCATGCCCCCGGTCCTCAAGTTTGTCCCTGGCAAACTGAGCTAAACTGGGAGACTGATTCTGTTGGCATCTAGCTCTTGGTAGCTCGGTAGGTCTTTTGGGATGTTGGTGTGGGAACTTCCTATTGTCTTTCTGGAGCAGAGCAGGTTATCGCTGGAGGACCAGAATGAAGTGTCACTGCTCACAGCTCTGACGGAGATCTTGGACAATGCAGATTCCGAGAACCTGTCTCCATTTGACAGCATTCCTGACTCCGAGCTGCTTGTGTCACCTCGGGAGGGCTCCTCTGTGAGTGTGAGACCAGGAGAAGGGGTTGTATGGTCGGTGCAAAGGTTAAAACCACGTCTGTGGACCTACTCACATAGTTCTGAAGCACAGACTCATTTGGTCTTTTTCTTCCTCTTAGCTGCACAAGCTGCTAACCCTCTCTCGGACACCCTCAGAACGTGACCTCATCACCCCAGTTGACCCGCTGGGGCCCAACACAGGCAGTAGTAGAGTGAGTGCGGTAAGCCTGACCTAGGGAGCCTCAGAGAATCCCAGGGGGGAGGAGTATGTGGGGACAGCTCTGGAAAAATATATTCCTGGAGAAAATGCATTCTGTGATTTCTCTCTTGTAGGTTGAGATGTCTCTCACAGATTCCCCTTGGGACTTCTCCCCACCCTCCTTCTTAGAGACCTCCTCCCCCAAACTTCCTAGCTGGAGACCTCCAAGATCCAGACCCCGCAGGAGCCAGTCTCCTTCTCCCCAGCAGCGTAGTGATGGGGAAGAAGAGGAGGAGGTGGCCAGCTTCAGTGGCCAGATGCTTGCCGGGGAGCATGACAACTCCATGAGCAGCATCCCAGATTTTCCCATGCACCTCGCCTGCCCCGAGGAGGAAGATAAAACAGTAGCAGCGGAGATGGCAGTGCAGGCATCTGGTGACAAGAGCATCTCTTCCCTGAGTGAGCTGGTGCGGGCCATGCACCCATACTGCCTGCCCAACTTCACCCACCTGACATCACTAGAGAATGAACTCCAGGAGCAGACAGATGATTTGACATTGCCTGAGGATTGCGTGGTGCTGGAGATTGTGGGCCAGGCAGCCACAGCTGGCAATGACCTGGAGATCCCAGTTGTGCTGCATCAGATCCCTGCTGGACCCCAGCCTGTTCTCCTGGATGACCAGCTAGAGGCCAGTCCAGCCTTGCAGCTGCTTTTGCCTACACTAGAGGCAGAGACAGAGGCTGCTGTGTCCAAGGAAGCCCTTTGTTCTCAGAAAGAGGGGTTGTCACTGGACTCAGAGGAAAAGTTGGAGTCACCCTTGTTGGAGCCCAGGGAGATCATGGAACCAATGGAACCCAAGGGGCCTAAGAACCCACCAGCCAATGTAGCGCTGAGTTCCCAGAAAGCTCGAAAGGGCAGGAGGAAGAAGAGCAAGGAACAGCCAGCAGCCTGTATGGAAGGCTTTGCCAGGAGGCTGAGGTCATCCTCTTGTGGGCAACTTACTGCGGCTACAGAGGTGATCTCTCAGGCAGGCAATTTGCCTCAGGAGGAACTTCAAAGAGAGGTTGGGCCTCCCCGTGGTAGAGGGAAGCCTCGGGCTTGGGCTCGGGCCTGGGCAGCTTCCTTGGAGAAGCCTTGCTCTGGGAACTTGGAGAGTAGTACTGGACAAGCTAGTCCTGTTAAAGAAGGTCCTCTAGACCTCTGCCCCAACCTGGGTGACACCATCAAAGCCAACCCTGTTCCAGCCCATCTCTCCTTTGTTGACTCTGCTTGTGCCGATCGCATGCCACTTGATTCTGTTGAAGCTGATCCCACTACAGTTAACCCTGTTCTAGCTGACCCTGTACCTGTTGACCCTGCATTGGTTGACCTTGCTTCAGCCAACTCAGAGCTGGTTGACATTCCCCCAGGTGGCCCGGTGTTGACTGAGCCAGTCCTGGCTGGTTTGGTAGCAACTGACCCTGCAGTGGTTGCAGCATCTGTCTCAGATGACCTGCCACCCGTTGATTCTGTCTCAACCAACCTAGCACCAGTTGACTCTGTTCCTGATGACCCGGCTCCAGTTAACCCTGTGCTAGTTAAGTCTAGGCCAACTGATCCCCGACGTGGTGCAGTGTCATCAGCCCAGCGGAGTCCAGCCCCCCAGCTGCTTCTGGAGTCAGAGTCCTTGGACTCCCCAAAGGCCATCCCTGAAGTCAGAGAGGTTGTGGATCCTTTGAAGGTTGAAGGTGGCACCAGTGCCACAACCCAGGAAACTAGACCTCGGCCTCTTAGCCTATCTGAGTACCGGCGACGAAGGCAGCAGCGCCAGGCAGAGGCAGAAGAAAGGAGTTCCCAGCCCCCATCTGGGAAGTGGCCCAGCCTCCCAGAGACCCCCACAGGGCTGGCAGACATCCCCTGTCTTGTCATCCCACCAGCCCCAGCCAAAAAGACAGCTCTGCAGAAAAGCCCTGAGGCTTGCTTAGTGCCTGTGGGTCCCAGCCCTGCTTCTTCTAGTCCTGAGCCACCTGCAAGCAAATCTTCGGCCTCAACTCCCACTGAGCAGGTGCCATCCCAAGAGATGCCACTGCCAGCAAGACTTCCACCTCCTGCTGTGCAGTCCATGCCCCCCACAATGTCCACTGCTCTGCCTTTTCCACCAGGTGGGGTGGGCGTGACCCCCATGCTGCCCCTTCCCGCAAGTGGGCAAGTGGTCCCCAGTCTGCCCCCACCATCCTTTCAGCCTCCTAGTCTTCCAGTGTCTGTGGGGCCAGTGCCATCTGATTCTTATACTCACTATGCCCCCATGTTACCTTGGCCTTGTTATCCCCCAGTGTCTCCGGGCTATCCTTGTCTGCCCCCCCCACCAACAGTGCCCCTAGTGTCTGGTACTCCTGGCGCCTATGCTGTTCCCCCCACTTGCAATGTGCCTTGGGTACCCCCTCCTGCCCCAGTCCCACCTTACAGCTCTAGCTGTACTTATGGGCCCTTGGGATGGGGTGCAGGGCTGCAACATCCTCCATTCTGGCCTACTGTGCCCCCACCACCTTTGCCTCTAGCCTCTGTTGGGAGAGCTGTTCCCCAATCCAAAGTGGAGCCCATTGTCACCCCAGCTGGTCCTCCAGAAAGTGTACTTCCTGTGCCTATGGCTCCTCCTCTCAGCCTTGGGTCAGCTGGCCAGGGAGCTCCACAGATAGAGTCCACCAAAGTGGAGGTCAAGCCAGCACCTCTATCTCCCCATCTGAAACAAAAGGTGTCCTCCCCAGTGCAAAACTCACAGAATAAGTCTTCACCATGCCTGTCTCCTGAGAGCGTGACTATTGAGGAGACTGCATCAGACATGCTAAAGCTTGAGACCCAGGAGACACTGTCCAGGGAGAAGACCCCCTCTCCTGCTGCCAAGGCTGTTCCCACACCCACACCCAGGCAGAACACTGTCACCAAGTTGCCTGCTGTCCACCCAGCTCGTCTAAGGAAACTGTCCTTCCTGCCAACGCCACGTACCCAGGGTCCTGAGGATGTGGTTCAGGCTTTCATCAGTGAGATTGGTGAGTGCCACACAGTTCAGTTAGTGTGGAGAAGAGCATGGCAGTTGGGTGGGGAATGTCCTCCATAGATCAGAATAAGGCACCTGGATGGACTGGCCTTTGGATTTCTCTGGAGGGTTCTTGAGAGGTGGAGCTCTGGGTTTGTTTAATTCTTTCCTGCTTTGCATTGCTGTCTTGATTTACATAGTACAGTGAGCTGGGTGGGGGGCGGGGCATAAAGGGAGAAGTGAGGTGATTGGGGACTTCCTGGGACCTGTGTACTCAGTTGATAGGAGTTGGTTTCCAGTCCTGTGTTGTGTGATTCTGCAGGAATTGAGGCATCGGACCTGTCCAGTCTGCTGGAGCAGTTTGAGAAATCAGAAGGTGAGGGAACCTGGGTAGCTTTGCTTCAATCTCTTTTGTTGATATTTCCTTTTGGCCCAGTTTATAATCACTTTCACTGGTGGAGGGACAGTCTTAGCTACTAGAGCAGTTTAAGCCGGGGAGAGGGTGCAGCTGGCACTTAATACAAAGAATAAACCAATGAGGAAGTCTGTGTGGGTTGGATTGTTTGGGGACATTTTTCTAGAGGGAAGTAGCTATCAAGCTAGGCTTTGAAAGATAGGATTTCATAGAATGCATGGTGAGTAAAGGTAGAGGTATAGTAATGATTAAATATGGTGTATTTAGAAGGCAATGGATAGCTTAGCTTTTTCAGTGCAAGGCATGGTTCTCAGTGCAATGGAGGACACTGTATCCTGTCTCAAGGAGCTTATGGTCTAATTGGGGAGAGAAATAAGCAGAAATGACTCCTGAATTAGAATGGACATCTATAATTCAGACAAAATATAAGTGTAGAATAAGAATAGGCTGTAAGACTTAAAAAATTAGGCCGGTCATACAGACCCTTGAGTTAGGCTTAGAAGTTTGGACTCTCTCTCGGAGTTACTGGGGAATGTGGATGTTTCTGAGCAGAGAAAAGACATTAAAAATAGTACCTGGGTCTGGAAGAGAAGGGATCTTTCTGGGGAGAGCCCAGTGGAATATGTAGGCAAAGTGGGTTTTCCTCCTTTGGGTCTCAAAGCCAGCCCTCCTACACCTCCTCAAATTGGAACATCTAGTTGGGCTTTTAACCAGTATGGTTTCTTTGCAGCCAAAAAGGAGTGTCCTCCCCCGGCTCCTGCTGACAGCTTGGCTGTAGGAAACTCAGGGTAAGTATGAGGACATGTGAGCGAGAGTTACCCTACAGCTGTTGGTCAGCAGCCAGCTGGCGTTCCAGGACCATCCACTGGATGCTTCTGTTGCAGGAATGTTTCATCAGCTCCAGAGTCTTTCCCTGTTTCCCCATCCCCATGCTCAGCCCATCACTACTGGGCATTGTATTGGGTGGAGCGGTAGGAGGATGTGTACCAGCATTTGGCTCATTCCACTCTGGGGTTCCAGATGTCCTGGGAGTACCTTTTGTCTTCTGGAAAGTCAAAAATCCCTTCTGGGATTTTTCTTTCATTTAAGGAAATGTTTTTTAAAATCTACTTACTTTTAGAGAGAGGGGAAGGAAGGGAGAAAGGGAGAGAAACATCAGTGCAAGAGAGAGACATCAATTAGTTGCGTCTCATGTGCCCCCAACTGGGGACCTGGCCTGCAACCCAGGCACGTGCCCTGACTGGGAATCAAACTGGCAACCCTTCAATTTGGAGGCCAGCGCTCAATCCACCAAGCCACAGCAGCCAGGGCTCATTGAACAAATTTTAAACTTGCTCAACACTGGTGATAGTTTAAGATAAGTGAGGGAAGATGTTCATGGCTATTGTTTTCCTGACTCCGTGGAGGACACAGACACCCTGGACCTCCTTATTCCCCAGTCTCCCAGTACTGAGAGGCCTTTTTTCATTTTTCTTGTTCATTGTAGCCCCTCCTGTTCTGCCAAGCACATTCCTCTCCACATTGATTTTTTAGGTTGGTTTGAGCTGGTCAGGTAAGGCCCCTGGCTTGAAGGAGGCCTGCCTCCTGGCATTGGGCAGAGCTGAGCTGAGCTAAGTCCCAGCCTACAGTTTAGTCACCAAGACCCCTTTTGTGCTGGAGAAGAGTGAGTGATAGGGTCAGGTTATGCATCCCATTCTTCTCTGCACACACCCGTTTCCTGTTGCTTTGTGAGTAAAGCAGATGTACAAGATGTCAAGGAGGCAATGAACCAGGCTTTCCCTTTTCCCCCCTGCCAGCAGCGTTGACCCTCCCCAGGAGAAGCGGCCCCTAGACCGGTTACAAGCCCCAGAATTGGCCAACGTGGCAGGTGGGTTCAGGGTGGGGAACTCTGCCTTTGATTAGCTTATACAGCAAATGTTTGTAGAACCTGTTCTGTACCAAGTGTGGGTAGGTGTTGGGGATACAGAGATCTGGTCCTCATCCTTGAGGTTCTCACAGTCCAGGGGTAAGTGTGCAAAATGAGTATGTTGGGTATCAGAGGTTGTATGTTGTTGAAGCCTGCATGGGTTATAGTGGAGTCTGAAGGGGGACAGCCAGGGAAGGGTTGTATGGAAGGTAAATCCCAAAGCAGGCTTGAGAGAATCACTGATACCCGTCAGGTAGGTTTAGGGAACAGAGCATTCTAGGTAGATGGAGCATCTTGGATGAACTGAAGAAATAAAATTAGCCTGGTATGTTTCAGGGAGTTGCAAGTAGTTTAGTTTGGCTATATACGTGTAGTGGCTGATGAGGGTTGGGGGGCAGAGCTAAAGGAAGACACAGAGCTGGAGTGGTAAGTAGGAAGTCAGGTTATGGAAACTTTGTAATGGTAAACTATTCGGACTTTATCCTGTGCATTGAAGAAGCAATTGAGAAAGCTTTACCAAATTGGTTTTTGGGTGCTCCTCCAGCAGGAATGTAGAAGACAAGTGGACAGGGACGAAACCCAAGGAAGGGGATCATCAGAACATGATTATGAGTCCAGGCAAGATGCAGCCAGAAGTCAGACAGTGCTGCAGTAGGGTAGAGGGGTCTAGGGATGGAGAGGTAGATCAGGCTGTACCTGGTCACTAGTTAGGTTTGAGCAGTGAATGGTTGAGGGGTTCAGGAAGACCCTGGCTGGCTGGGTTTCTATTGCTTGTCCCCAACATGGGGAACTTGCGGGGAGAAGTAGTGGCAACAGTTGGCGAGGTTGGGCTCTGGACAGTCAGTGTATTTTGTGAGATGAGGTGGGGTTCTCTGGAGCCTATATACACAGTGTTTGGAAGTGTAGAATCGGATCTCATCCTGCTATCTCCATCCTCCCTTCCCCTCACAGGGCTCACCCCTCCAGCTACCCCTCCCCACCAGTTATGGAAGCCCTTGGCTGCTGTTTCCCTGCTGGCCAAAGTCAAATCTCCTAAGTCCACCGCCCAGGAGGGAACCCTGAAGCCTGAAGGAGTTACAGAGGCCAAACATCCAGCTGCAGCCAGCCTCCAAGAAGGGGTCCATGGCCCTAGTCCAGTCCATGTGGGCTCTGGGGATCATGACTATTGTGTCCGGAGCAGGACCCCCCCAAAAAAGACGCCTGCCCTAGTCTTTCCAGAGGCAGGCTCCCGATGGAACGTCAAACGCCATCAGGATATCACCATCAAACCTGTTTTGTCCCTGGGCCCAGCTGCCCCCCAGCCCCCAGGCCCAGCTGCCTCCCAGGACCCACTTGATCACAGGACTAGCAACAAGCAGGCAGATCCCCCAGCCCCTTGCCTTGCTCCACCTGCCTTGCTGTCCCCTGAGGCGTCACCCTGCCGGAATGACATGAACACTAGGACTCCCCCTGAGCCCTCAGTCAAGCAGCGGTCAATGCGTTGTTATCGAAAAGCCTGCAGGTCAGCCAGCCCCCCAGGCCGGGGCTGGCAGGGCCATCGTGGCCGCAGCAGTTCTGTCAGCTCTGGGTCCAACCGGACCAGTGAAGCATCTTCCTCTTCATCCTCATCGTCGTCTTCATCCCGATCCCGGTCCAGGTCCCTCTCCCCCCCACACAAGAGGTGGCGAAGGTGAGCTCTGATGATCTATTAGGTCTTCTCCATTTAGGAAGTTCATGTACTCTCCTCTGGTTTATTTTGAAAGTTTTTTTTATACATTGAGTTTGATACTTTTAGGCCCTTAAGACTCCTATTTCCGTATTTGGCTTTTGTCTTCTCCCGCTTCCCTGGATTATTGAAGGAGGCAAGCTGTGAGAAAATAGCTTCTGTCCTCTGTTGGAAGTTTGGGGTATCCCTGTTGTCTCTGCTTCCTTGAGACCTACCTTGGGGAGGCCATTAGGGTTTGATCTTGACTATGTTGATTTTTTGGAACACTGTTATCAGTCCTCATTTCTGGTATTTTCTTGGTGGGATTGTGGGTTGTTAATGGCAGACAGTCCTTTTAATCTCTTGAGAAAAGAGTCTGGGCGGTTCCTTTGGGTGTCCCTGTGGCCTCATTTATTTCTTGGCAGTACTTTTTTTTTCAGTAACAGACCCAAATCTTTCCCATTTAGATAAGGAGGCCATTATGTCTTGAGTTCATTTATTTTTCTTTCTGATTTGTTAAATATTATCAGGTTTTCATTGCATAATTGAAAATAAATATGACTTACACCAAAACACTAAAACATTCCAGTACACCTAAAGTTTGTGAAGGCTTCAGTTTGGTCATCTGTGAGAAGTTTTTGCAGACCTCTTCAGCTCTCCTTTGCCTTTGGTTCTGAGCCTCCAAACCAGGAGGCAGGGCTGCAGCCAAGGTGAAGTGAGTGGAGTGCACCTGCGCCATTTTCAGCATTCCTACATGCCCCTTTATTTTCCAGGTCCAGTTGCAGTTCTGGACGTTCCCGAAGATGCTCTTCCTCTTCCTCATCTTCCTCATCCTCATCATCTAGTTCCCGAAGCCGGTCCCGGTCCCCATCCCCCCGTCGGAGAAGTGACAGGAGGCGGCGGTGAGCATGTGTTCAGGGAGTCAGTGCATCTGGGGTGCAGGTGCCTCAAGAGTTCTGAGACTTCAGCTAATGTCTTGGGGGGCTGATGACACCTTCTTCTTTTGTCAGGTACAGCTCTTATCGTTCACATGATCATTACCAAAGGCAGAGAGTGCTGCAGAAGGAGCGTGCAATAGTGAGTAGAGGAACAGGTCATGGGAGGAGGGAGCCCGCCCGAGCCATATGCTAATATTGCTGTACATAGCTCTGGCCCTGGCTCATGGTGATGTGAATTTTCCTTGACCCCACATAGGAAGAGAGAAGAGTGGTCTTCATTGGGAAGATACCTGGCCGCATGACTCGGTCAGAGCTAAAACAGAGGTTCTCTGTTTTCGGAGAGATTGAGGAGTGCACCATCCACTTCCGTGTCCAAGGGTAAGCTTGGGCTGTAAGGTCAGGGTGTCTTTTCTGTCCCATTCACGTACCTTGATGCTGCTTTGTCTTTCCTCCTTGCTTTGGTGTGCTGGTTAGTGTAGGACAATTTCAGTTTTTCACTCAGAGTGTTGACTCTTTCGGGAATGAGAAGAATCACCCCAATCCCTCTCTGTACCCTGGGGGGCTGTTTCTTCTCCATGGCATGTGCCCAAATAGCCTCTGCCTCACCCTCCCCATCAGTGACAACTATGGCTTCGTCACTTATCGCTATGCTGAGGAGGCATTTGCCGCCATCGAGAGTGGCCACAAGCTGAGGCAGGCAGATGAGCAGCCCTTTGATCTCTGCTTTGGGGGCCGAAGGCAGTTCTGCAAGAGAAGCTATTCCGATCTTGGTGAGTGGAGGGAGACCCAGAGGCTTTGGTGTACTTGATTTTCCCAGAAGGGTTCCTAGCCTTTTGTGAGTGGGCTAGGCAGACTTGTCTTCATCTGACACACAAAGAACCTAAGGGGTGGGATGACTTAAAATCATTATTTGGATGGGAGGTGGCTGGCCATCTGAGGACCCTTTGGTTGGCAAGTATGGTCAGAGACCTTGATGTTTGTCTCTCTCTACCTTTATAGACTCCAACCGGGAAGACTTTGACCCTGCTCCTGTAAAGAGCAAATTTGATTCTCTTGACTTTGACACATTGTTGAAACAGGCCCAGAAGAACCTCAGGAGGTAACCCTGGGCCCTTCTCCCCCCTCCCCCTTCTTTGGAGGTGTCCAACCATCTCCACCCCCCTCCCCCACTCTAGGGGAGAGAGCTGCTAGTGAGGAGATGACTGTTTTATAAAGAAATGAAAAAAGTGAAATAAAAATCGTTAAATCAGAATTTTTTAAAGGGTATTTTTTTTTTATAACAGGCATTGAAACAAATTAACTTGCATTCCTATATGAGATGGATGAGGCTGAGGGGTTCCCCCAGTGTTTGGATGACCTAAGTCACTATGCAGACTAATAAATATGAACTAGAGAGAACTCCAAGTGCTGTTGTGCTTCTTTATTTCTATGGTGTTAATGCCAGACATACTCAATTTTTCTCTCAACACAATCAGCGTCATGTTTACCTCCACTGAGTTCCTAGGACTCCTCTTTGGTCAGGTACGAAATCCTATCAGGCTCAAAACTTGGCTTGTCAAGTGTGGTGTTAGTGGAATCAGCCATCTAGGGCAGTGTTTCTCAAACTTTAAAAGTGCATTTGAATCACTTGGAGATTTTTTTTTTTTAAAGAATTTCATTTATTTATTTTCAGAGGGGAAGGGAGGGAGGGAAAGAAACATCAATGTGTGATTGCTTCTCATACTGGGGACCTGGCCCACAACCCAGGCATGTGCCCTGCCTGGAATCGAACCAGCAACCCTTTGATTCTCAGGCTGGCTCTCAATTCACTGAGCCTCATCAACCAGGGCACTTGGAGATCTTTTTAAAAAGCAGATTTTGACTTCTGGGATGGGGCCTGAGATTCTAACAAGGGGATGCTTATGTTACTTGTTTTGGGAGGTGTTTTTTTGTTTTTTGTTGTTTTTTTTTAAGACTTTACTTACTATTTTTTAGAGAGAGGGGAAAGGGAGAGAAACACTGATATGTGAAGGAAACTGATCTGTTGTTGCTGGCAGAGCCTCCAAATGGGAACCTGGTCTGTAACCCAGGCATGTGCCCTGGCCAGGAATCATAACCGGCAACCTTTTGGTCACAGGCCAGTGCTCAGTCCACTGAGCCACACCAGCCAGGGCTGGAAGGTCCTTTAATATCAAGGACCTAGGGAAAGCTCACACTTGTTCCAAATAAAGTTTTTTTAAACTGAGACTTGGGTGTATGTGTGCCATTTTAGCTTAGCAGCAGTGGCTCGGATGTTTAAAGAATGCACACATATGGATAGACCTCTGGGGCAGAGGAAGATCTAGGGAGTTTTATCTAGGAGAGGGCAATGCCTAAAGGCAAGGAAGTGTGTCCCCTGAAAAAGTGCATCCCTACCCTTCCTGAGAGGCAGTAATGGGAAGTAGTCAAGGGTAGTGTGGATCGAAGGTCTGCCGCTAATGTGAATTTAAAAAATGATAGAATTTGAAGCTGACCTGGCAGGCATGAATATTTGAGTATTCATAACAAAGGGGGAGGGAATATTTTAGGACTTCCATAGAGTTCATCGTATGAACTATGACCCAGGAAGTATAAGTGTTACTTTTAAGGGCTACGGTTTACCTTCGTGGAGCTGACTTCTGACTGAATAAGTTGGGGAAAGGTTTCATGGGCAAGACATGATTGTGGAAGGGGCAATTTTGGGAATCAACTCCCCATTCCTACCATGGATGATCTGAAGGATCTTGAGCCTTGAAGAGAGTCCAGAGGCTAGGGTGCTACCTGAAAAAGGATCGCTGTGGGTGAGGGAGGCAGTGAGGATGAAGGGTGGGAATCCAATGGCAGCGCCGTTAGGGGCGTCTGGAGATCTTGTTACTAAGCCTAGAGACTCCAAGGGCAGCTCGATCTCGTCGGTCCACTCATTTCTCTGAAATGCAAATCCCACCTAGAGCGCGGGAAACCGCGGCTGGGAGGAAACGTGCCTGCCATGAAGGGGGCGGGGGGAAGCTCAGGGCGCCGGAAGTCCGGTGTTTTCCCGCCACGTCGAGGGCGTGACCCCTGACGTCAGACTTCATCTTCACAAAGTGAATGGCGGCGGGCTCCGCCCTCACAAGATGGCGACACTCGTGGGAACGGAAATCTTAGACTTCGCCGAGACTCCACCTCCTAGGTGGGGGCGGGGCGGACCTGCAGAGTGCGCCCGCCTCTTCCTCTGTTCACCCGCCTCTTCCGCTTGCGCCCGGGCGGCGCGAGAGCGTCACGCGGGTCCGCCCTCACCTCTCGAGGTTCCAGAGTTCTTGAGTTGTGTGCGTCGGCAACGGTAGTGACGCGTATTGCTCGGAGGATGGCCGACGCCGGCTTGCGCCGCGTGGTTCCCAGTGATCTGTATCCTCTTGTGCTCGGCTTTCTGCGCGATAACCAGCTATCGGAGGTGGCCAATAAGTTCGCCAAGGCAACTGGCGCTGTGAGTCCTAGACTTGGGGCACGGGCCGGGGTGGGCTCAGCACAGGGCTCCGGGCCCAGGCGTGCTTGTTTCCAGGCAGAGAGGTCCGTGGGGTCCCCTCGCAGGGTGTCCGCGGGGCCTTTGCGCCGAGTTCTCGGTGGTGACCGGAGAAAGCTTGGAGTCCACGAGGGCTAGATAGTGCTGATTGAGTCTTGTTGCTTTTTTGCTGGTGAGCAGCGCAGTGGTGGCAGCGTGGCACCCGCGTGGCCCAGATCACGTGGCCGGTGGAGTGCGTTGAAGAGGGAGCACCCAGCCCCATCGGAGGCATTGGAAGCTCCTGGTTCCTTCTTTTGGCTTTACGTTGGCTGGTGCAAAGCGTGACTTGACCTTTTAGGCTCAAAAATAAATAAAATTGCTTTAGAAGGGTGGGATTGTCGGTAGTAAAGAAGAAAGTAAACGAGAGTAGAGGCAGCGTTCTGCTTTTAGTTATACTGAAGCAACATTGAGCATCAGAGTCCTATGCAGTCATAGCAGTAAACTTGGATCTTTGACTTGTAGAATCAGATACGTGTAGTTTCGGGACCAGTCTCTGCCATTCATTTAAAGATGTATGAGCAGGGCGGCTTGTTTAAACTGAGTCTGTTTCTATTTCTATGGATATCATCATCCACTTTATGGGGTTTTTGTGAGTTTCAGTAATATAATATGTACCATGTGCCAGTCCCAGTGCCTGGCGGTCAGAAAACATCAATGAGTGAAAGCTGTTTTTACTTATAAAATGAAGATGACTAAGAATGTGAAAGGTTTGGAATCTACATCTCAAGAAAAGCAGACATGATTGCATGAGCAAACACCTTGAGAGACTGTAGAGGGTCTTTGGCAGTCCTGGTCTTTGACTAAGAAGGTAAGACTTTTAGTGGCAGGATCAAGCTGCACAAGGAGAGAATCAGATCAGTCTCAAAGGACTTCCTTGAGCTGAGGCAGCCTGCCATGTGATCAAATATAACTGCTTTCATATTGGAACTTTTGGAATGGACTGTTAGGGAGGCTGCAAAGAGTTTTTCTGCAATGGGCTGGATGGAACTGGGCATTTTAGAATCGGGACTTTTTTTTTTTAATGTGACAAAAACTAATCTTTGTAGAGGGCTTAGTAAGGGCTAGATGATTTCTCCAGATGCTAAATCCTTTATATGCCTTGTCTCTTATCCTCTCAACAACTTAAGATGTATAGTATTATTTCCATTTTACACAGAAGAAAAGTCTCAGAAAAATTAAGTAATCTGCTCATGGTCACCAGTAATAAGTGGCAGAGGTGAATTTCACATCTGTACTCATTTAACTCTGAGCTTATAATCTTTTTCTTTTTTAAAAGATTTTATTTATTTTTGGAGAGAAGGGAAGGGAGGGAGAAAGAAGAGAGAAATATCAATGTGTGGCTGCCTCTTGCACAACCTCTGTAGGGGATCTGGCCCACAACCCAGGCATGTGTACTGACTGAGAATCAAACCAGCGACCCCTAATTTTGCAGGCTGGCACTCAATCCACTGGATCACACCAGCCAGGGCTGAGCCTGTACTCTGTGTGTGCTCTAATGCCTTGCCATTTTTATTGCACCAATTAATAATATCTATAAGTGTAATTAGTAGCTACATGAAATTCTATACTGTATATATGACGTAGCTTTTTACCAATCTTCTCTTGGAGGCTGATTTCCAATGATTTGATGTTATAAACCGCATTACAACAAACTCTTGTATAAATATTTGTGCCTGTGTTTCATGAGTAAGGATATATTTCTAGATTATACATTGCTAGAGTAAAAGGAACATGCATTTAAAAAGACTTAATAAAATTGAAAGGTGGGGGAATAGATGGTGTCAAAAAATGTAGGGATAGCCCAAGTTTTTGATACCAGATATAGGGAAATACCTAAGTAGAATATGTTTCTCCTAATTTGTGCAAATAGAAGTCATATGAAACTAACATTTATATGAACTATGATAGGTATAAAATAGGTCACTTTTAAAAAATTTTTTCATTTATTGATTTTGAGAGAGAGAGAGAAACATCGATTTATTGTGCCACTTATTTATGCATTCATTGGTTGATTTCTTGTATGTGGTTGATTTCTTGTATGTGCTCTGACCAGGGATCGAACCTGCAACTCTTGCATATCAGAACGATGATCTAACCAACTGAGCTACAGAGCCAAGGCTAAAAGCAGATTCTATTTAATAAGACAATAACACAAAATCTGATCTCCCCCGGAATAACCAGGATAAAATTTTCTTACCCAGCTCTTTATTTTTTCTCCTATAGACCCAGCAGGATGCCAATGCCTCTTCCCTCCTGGACATCTATAGTTTCTGGCTCAAGTAAGTCTTCCCTGTACCACTCTGGCTATTTTCTCCCCCAAAGTGGGCTGGGCTGTTTCTTGGTTTGGAAAGGTCCTGATCACCTAGAAGTTAGCCTGACCTACCTCAACAGGTCCACGAAGGCTCCAAAACGGAAGTTACAAGCAAATGGGCCAGTGACTAAGAAGGCTAAGAAGACGACTTCATCCAGTGACAGCAGTGAAGACAGCAGTGAGGAGGAAAAAGCCCAAGGGCCTCCAGCCAAGAAAGCTGGTAAGGTAGAGCAGGGAGTTGGGTTTAGCAGTTCCAGGAAAAGGATCTGTAGTTTGCCTACGCTGCATAGCCGATTCTTAGTGGTACCTGTGTTCTTGTTCAGCTGTACCTGCCAAGCGTGCCAGTCTGCCTCCACATCCTGGTAAGGATGCAGCCAAAGCACCAGAGAGTAGCAGCAGTGAAGAATCCAGTGATGAGGAGGAGGAAGAGGACAACAAGAAAAAGCCTGTCCAGGTTTGCAACTTGGAAAGGAAAAGGGTTGCTTAAGGAATCAGGAAGAAGAAACCTAAAATCTTAGCTTCTACCTTGTGACCTAGTGGTGGTGTGCTGGTGATTATGGGGCAGAAAATCTGGGTACTTTTCAGAGAGGTGATACAAGTATGAGGTCTGAAAAGTATATGTGTGGTTGAAGTTAGACTCTGAATCTAGAGGAAGTCAGCCCATCTGTTTCCCAGGAGGTATTGGGTTTCTCTGGGACACTGTCTAGGACTCCAAAAGTAAGAAAGTATGTTTTATAGACAGTGTTGGGAGACAGGGAATGGCAGGGACAGGGCCAATAGATGATGTGGCTGAACTTTTTGTTTTATTTTTAAGAGTTTGTTCTTTGCATATGCTGTCCTGTTTAGCTTTCCCTTTCCTCTACTGCTTTGCTAGCCCATAAAAAATAAGGGGAAGCTAGGAAACATTTTACCTTAGGATGCCACTGGTTACCCAGAAACCCTTGCTGAGTCTCCTCATTGTGTGTTTTCTCACAGAAGGGAGTTAAGCCCCAAGCCAAGGCAGTCAAAGCTCCTCCTAAGAAGGCTGAGAGCTCTGATTCTGATTCTGACTCAAGCTCAGAAGATGAGGCACCAAAGAACCAGAAGCCAAAGACAACACCCGTGGCAGCTAAAGCTCAGGCTAAAGCTCCAGTGAAACCAGGTAGTTTCTTTTTCCAAAAGGCCAGGCTGGGGACCAGCTGGCTCTGGGGATGGGTGTTTAAATTGCTCATTTAGCAGAAAGGTGAAATGGTACTGGTTGTTGAACTGGAGATAGTGATTAGGTGTTTTTGTTTGTTTGTTTGTTTTAATAAAGACTTTATTTTTAGGGATGGAGGGATGGAGAGAGAGAAAAAACATCAATGTGTGGTTCCCTCTTGCGTGCCCCTTAATGGGGACCTGGCCTGCTATCCAGGCATGTGCCCTGACTGGGAATTGAACTGGCAACCTTTTGGTTCACAGGGTGGCACTCAATCCACTGAGCCACACCAGACAGGGCTGATTAGTGTTATATTTTTTAAAAGAAGCTATTAGTGAGTAGAAGATTTTATAATTAGGGGCTAGTAATTAGGGAAACAGTTTGCAATGAGGGAAGATGTGTTTTAAAAAATGGCGTCAGTTTATTATTCTTTAGTTGCATTTCATAGACGTTTGATGTCCCTACAAATCCCACTTTACTGTAACCACTTAACATCTCTATTCTTTGTGTTTTTCACTACCATTTTTTTTCATCCTGCACCTTCATTCCATAGTACAAGTGAGAAGTTTTATTTTCTCCTGTAATTTTTCTGTGATGAGGGTTAAGTTATGATTTATAGGAGCTTCTCTAGAAGCTGGAGTGAAAGATTTCAAGAACATATTTAAATTATTCACATCATATCATTTTAAAAGACAGAATAGTTTTAATTCCTGAAATTGGGCAGGAAAGACATCCTTTGATACAGTAAATCACAGCCATCTCCTTCATGCCTGCTTTAAAGGCCAGGGAATTGATAGACTCCAAAATTCTGTGCTAACAGGATGGAAGTTTTTATGTTCCTTTAATTTCTCAATACTTCTTACGCTATTTCTTTTTTCTTAGGCACACCCGTTCGAGCAGCTCCTAAAGTAGCTAATGGCAAAGCCGCTAGCAGTAGCAGCAGCAGCAGTAGCAGCAGCAGCAGCAGCGATGAAGACTCAGAGAAAGAGAAGGCAGCAGCTGTCTCTAAGAAGGTCTGGGTCATAACTACCAGGGAAGAGGGGACTGGGGGTGAAGGGCGCAGTCTCCATTTCCTGGCAGGATTGGTTGGGTCAACATATGCCTGTGGTAACTGATTGTCTTGTATGATGCAGACTGTACCTAAAAGGCAAGCAGTGGCCAAGGCCCCAGTGAAAGCAGCTGCCACCCCTGCCCAAAAGAGTTCCAGCAGTGAGGACTCCTCCAGTGAGGAGGAGGAAGAGGAGGAACAGAAAAAGCCCATGAAGAAAAAGCCAGGTGACTGGACATGGGGAGTGAAGCCACGTGACTGTTACCAGGGCCCGTGTGCAGAAGGACCTCGGTAGCCACCACGTGTAGTCTTCATAGAATTGCTTGATGTGAAGGCTAGTTTCTCTCAGAAATAACCTTGACTTGAAAACAACACATCAGCACCCCTGCTAATTCTAACCCACACTCCAGGGAAGGGGTGAAGTTCCATTTCTAGAAAGGAGAGGTATTAAAGAACTTGTGTACATATTTTCAAACCACCATATTCTCCCTTTTAAACAGGTCCGTATAGTTCAGTTCCCCCGCCTTCTGCTCCCCCACCCAAGAAGTCCCTAGGAAGCCAGGCTCCCAAGAAAGCTGCAGAGAAGAAACAGCCTGAGGAGAGCAGCGATGACAGCAGTGACGAGTCTGGTGAGTCTGTCTGAGGAGCCTTTGAGGAGGAAGAAGACAGAAATGCTCTGTCCCTCTTCTCACTGAAGCAAGACGGCTAAAGCTCTGTGGACCGTGTATCTTTCTTTTTATTGCTCCTGGTTGGGTTGGGGCTCTGGGCCCAGCCTAATGTATAGGTCTCTCCAGATTCAAGCTCTGAAGAAGAAAAGAAGCCGCCAGCTAAGGCAGTCATCTCCAAAGCGGCTACTAAACCAGCTCCAGCAAAGAAGGCGGCAGAGAGTTCTTCAGACAGCTCAGGTAAGGCATATGGAGGCCCTCGGGGCAGTGGGAGCTCCAGGGACTCTCCTCAGTTTAATTTGAGAAGCTATTCCTTCTATCCTTTTCCTGCCTAGACTCTGACAGTTCTGAGGAGGAAGCTCCTGCCAAGCCAGGTAGTACCACCAAGAATCCCTCAAGTAAGCCAGCTGCCACTCCCAAGCAGCCTGCAGCAAAACCAGCCGCAACTCTCAAGCAGCCTGCAGGCGGTGGCCAGAAGCCTCTGATCAGAAAGGCTGATAGCAGCTCCAGTGAGGAGGAGAGCAGTTCTAGTGAGGAGGAGGAGGAGAAGACGAAGAAGACGGCGGCCGCCGCCAAGTCCAAGGTGATGGCGAAAGCAGCTCTATCTTTGCCTGCCAAACAAGCCTCTCAGGGTGGTGGGGAGAGCAGCTCTGATTCAGACAGCTCCAGCAGTGAAGAGGAGGAGGAGGAGGAAAAGAAGATGTCTAAAGCCGCAGTTACAAAGAAGCCACAGAAGACAGCGGGAGCTGTAGCCCCTTCCAAGCCAGCCTCTACAAAGACAGTAAAGGCTGAGAGCAGCAGTAGTTCTTCTTCTGATGACTCCAGTGAGGAGGAGGAGGAGGAGGTGCCCAAGGGCAAGGGTACTCCTAGACCACCAGCCCCCAAAACCAGCAGCTCTCTCCAGAATGGAAAAGCAGAGAGGGACAGCAACAAGGAGGAAGAAGATAAGACAAAGGCAGCAGTGGCCATTTCGAAGCCAGGTCTGTATCCAAAGAAGCGAGCCCCTGGGTTTCACCCCTCCAGAATCAGGGTGGGATATATACTCTTGGCGGGTGGGGTAAGGAGAGGAGGCGAAATGACTAGGTTTGGGTTGCAGGCCCTCGGTGTGGCAACCTGGGCAGAGGAAGAGGAAACTGGTACCGAGTCTGGCTTTTTGTTTCATAGGTTCAGGAAAGAAACGAAAACAGAATGAGGCTGCCATAGAAGCAGAGACTCCGCCAGCCAAAAAGATAAAACCTCAGACCCCCAACACTTTTCCAAAAAGGAAGAAAGTAAGTGGCATTATTTTCCTCTCAGGAGCTGGCCTTTATTTTTTATTTTTTTAAAAAAGATTTTATTTATTTTTTAGAGATAGAGGAAAGGAGGGAGAAAGAGAGGGAGGGAGACATTGATGCACAAGAGAAACATTGATCTGTTGCCTCTCACACCCCCCAAACCGGGGACCTGGCCTGCAACCCAGGCACATGCTCTGACTGGGAATCAAACTGTCAATCTTGGTTCATAGTCTGGTGCTCAGTCCACTGAGCCACACCAGCCAGGGCATGAGCTAGCCTTTATTTTTCAAATATTTTTAAAGGTTTTATTTCTTTTTAGAGAGATGAGAAGGGATGGAGAAAGAAAAGAGAAAAATGGATGTGTGAGAGATGCACTGACTGGTTGCTTTTCACATGCCCCCAACCAGGGACCTGGCCTGCAACGCAGGCATGTGCCCTGACTGGGAATTAAACCAGTGACCCATTGGTTCTCAGGCTGGCACTCGATACACTGAGCCACACCAGCCAGGGCTATTTATAAGGTTTGTTTCTTTTAACAGGAAATATAATTTTAATACATATACATGGGGAATTCACATGGGCATGAAAATACCTAAGACTGTGAGGCAACATTGGGCATATAAGACATATTTGGACAAAAGAGTAGGGAATGGGGTATTGGATTTCAGAAGTGAGAATGGGGTGCTAGCCTTTAAAGAGTAGAGGGAAGAACCTGGGATCATCTTGACAGCTCTCCGCCTGGCCTGGCGCACATGCTCATGTGTGTATCACAGGAGGGCTTCTCTGTTACCTGACCACTCCATCTTTAATTTCGTACTTCATTCTTCCCCAGGCAGAAAAAAGGGCATCGTCCCCATTCCGAAGGGTCAGAGAGGAAGAAATCGAGGTGGATGCTCGAGTGGCAGACAACTCCTTTGATGCCAAGGTGAGGAGAGATGGAGTGCCCCCTTTTCTAAAATTTCTTTTTCTAAAGGGGGGGAGAGGGAGAAGGAAAAGGAGAGAAACATTGATTGGTTGGCTCTTGTACGTGCTCCTGCCCAGGGACTTAACCTGCAACCTGGGCAGGTACCCTGACCAGGAATCAAACTGGTGACTTCAGTTTGTGGAAAGACACCTTACCAACTGAGCCATACCAGTCAGGGCGAGTTCCCCACTCTTCAGTGGGGTGGTGGGGGAAGAGAGGGCAATTTTGCTTCAGATTGGTAGGAAGCTCCCTGGGTTCAGGTCTTGAGTAGGGAGAAGAGCATAGTAGGGCCCTGATGTCCTTCTCGGTGTTAAGTACCTCTCTCTACTCACCAGCAAGGTGCAGCTGGAGACTGGGGGGAGCGAGCCAATCAGGTCCTGAAGTTCACCAAAGGCAAATCCTTCCGACATGAGAAGACCAAGAAGAAGCGGGGCAGCTACAGAGGAGGCTCTATCTCTGTCCAGGTTAATTCAGTGAAGTTTGACAGCGAGTGACCTGGGGCCATCCTGGTGAAGCAGGGTGATGATCCGAGACTACTGACTTTCCCTGATGGGCCTGGGAGCTCTCGGCTCTGTTAGGGAGGTGACGAGGACAGGAGTCTACAACAGGTCTGAGGACTGCATCGGAACATCCTCTCTAGTCCTTTTCTATGTTCGTAGTTTTCGTACAGATTTGTTTTTGAGTGTTCAGTAGCAAGGACAAGGTAAGGGGTGTTTTGTTTTTTTAAGAAAAATTTCTTTTAGTTGTCATCCCCTTCTCACTGTTCTCTGGAAGTTCTCATACTGGGAAATTTGTATATTTTATATTAAATTGTTTCCTATTGATTTTTTGTGATTTTCAGAGGTGTGTTCCCACAGATAAAAGCTGTTGCCCAAGACATAGTAAAGGTCACGTGTATGAACTTGTATGATTAGAGAAGTCTGCCTACATGAGTGCAAATGTCCACATTTCACCCCTCCTTCCCATCAGCCCTGGTGAGGGCCACTTAACAATGGTTAATGTATGTGTGTTAAGCATGTGCTGTGAAGTTTTCAGCCAGCGTGACTTTGCTACTTTGGGGGATAAAATTCACTGTGTTGTTAACAGGCAAAATTATGGTGTAATGTGAATGTTGTGGAATCAGTCTGAATATTTTGTTTTCTGTTATTTTATTATTATTACATGATGAAATTTGCAGTACATGTTTTCTAATTTGAAAGCATAAACTTTCCTATTGTTCAAAGGCTTGTTTTGGTGACTTGACCCTTAACAGTGTTGGGTATTAAATTGAGGACTGCGTTGTCTGATTTTTTCTTTTTAACATTTCGGAGGAAAAAAACAACATTAATTGAATCACTTGGTATGTCTGTCTTGGTAGCAGTGGTAACACAAACTTAGTTTCATTAACTTCTACGTGCTTGGGAATCACTGATTAAAAAAGTAAAAGAAGGAAAACTAATAACCTCAATCCTCAGTAGGAATTAGGTTACATTACTCAGATGAATTTATAGTTCACCTATGTATGTCCTAAAACTTGAGTGGTGGGTTTGGGAGAGCATCCTAACAGGATTATTGCATCTTGGAGTTGGTACATGGAAGCAGTCGATGTGCCCCCTTCAGAACTGCCACTGTCTAACAGGGGGTAATGATAAAAACCACTGAGCAGGGATGTGACCCATAGGCTAAGCTGGCTGTTTGTAAGGCTGTAGGACATGTTGGCAGTGCTCAGCCAGAGCAGGATGGGGAAGCGCCAACAAACTCTGGGGGCCGGGCTGTCCCTGTGTCAGGAAGGTGTGCCCCAGTTTCATGGACAAGGTGTAGGTCTTTGAATTAACCTCCCCCCCTTTTTTGGATTTCATACTTGTAAATAACCTGATACTAACCTTGTTTTCCATGTAACTGCCTCTAGGAACGAAACGCATTGTTCATGCTGACATGGGTATTTCAGTCTGCATGGTAAAAGTTATGGATCTTATTATAAAATAATAAACTGATTGGTTTATAATGTGTCTTGGGAGTTTTATTGTGAGCCCAAAGCCCTCCCACCTCCTATTCAAACCAGAACAACTTGGATGCCAGTCAGAGGGCTGGGGTCCAGACCTGTGAGTTCACTGCAGTCTTCTTGGCAACAGCTTTCTGGCTCTTCTTGGCCATACCTTGTCCCATGGTGCCTTTTCCAGGCAATAGTCCAGCCGGTGTGTAGTCTAAATCGGGGGCTGGCAAAACAGCCTGTGGGCCAGATCCAGCCCATAGCTTGGTTTTTTTTTTTATTGCTTGGGAGCTAAGAATGGGTTTTACATTTTTAATGGGCTTTGAAAAAATATGACAGACTTCATGTGACCCACAAAGCCTACAAATACTTACTATCTGGCCCTTTACAGAAAAAGTTTGCTGACCCTTGGTATAAATCAGTGATTTCATAGCACTAGCTGAAAATCAGAATCAATCGGGCACGCTTCTAAAATCACTGGTCCCCAGGGGCGCATCCCAGAGTGGTGGAGTCAGACCCTGGTGTTCTCTGGTGGCGCTGGAGTGTTGGTTCTCGGGTGATTCTAAAAGTCAACCAGTGTTGAAACTGCTGGTCTAAGGGTATTTGGAAAGAAATGAATTGATATTTTTTCTCTCCTCATGATTCCATTTGCTAATGTTAAGTTTAAATGACTAAAGTGAAAATTAAATTTCCATCTCCTAGACCCATTTTTGGGGACTTGATTCTTGTGTTTCCTAAATAGAGTGGTCCTGTATGTACTATGTGCATTCTCTCACCTTTCTCTACACAAATGGGGTAGTTTGCTGTATGCAGTTTTTTTATAACTCCAGATGGAGCTCATTTCATAACAACACAGCAGCTCATTTTTAGTGGCTGCGTGGTAGTCCATTGTGTGGAAATAGTGTAAGTTATTTAAACTATTACCTTATTGTTACATGTTTCCATTGCTTTAGTATTTTTCCTATATCATAGATTACAAATGATTGTTTTTCAGATATTTTTACCTTAAAATGGAACATAATATCCATTAACTTTTCTTGAATAATTTGTATGCCTACTACTTACTGTTTGTGGCCTGCCTTGGCCCAGTGGCTCTGTTGGAGCATCATCCCATGCACCAAAGATTATGGGTTCATTTCCCGGTTGGAGTGTTACAGGAGGCAGCTGATCAATGTTACATCGATGTTTGTCTCTTTCCCTTCCTCTCTAAAATCAATAAATACCTCCTTGGGTGAGGATTTAAAAAAATTAAAAATATAAAAGGAAAACTATGGCTTATGGTTTTTTCTTTTGTATTTTATAAATACAACCACTCCCAGTCTTGTTTGATATTTTTTTTAACTTAACAGACTTCCTTCCCCCTTAGGCTTTGCAAATCTGAACCTGCCATATGTATGCAGTTACTGTGTTACACAAATGAGGCAGTTTAGCAAGTTGTCTAAAAGCATTTACTAGGAAATTACTTAACATCTCTGAGTCTACTTTCTCATTTAAAAGGAGTATTTTCTCATGTTGTCTGTAAAATCTGACTACTCTGGAGGGTTGTTGTAAGGACTGAGAATTTATCGAAAGCACTTAGCATAGTCCCTGACAGGTAAGCACTCTGTGACTGCCACTTGCACAACAAAAGAATCTTTGAAATGACTTTCCTTGGCGTCCTTGTGATGTGCAACGTGCCATTTCAACAAGCTCGAGTCATATCAGAGTGAATTGCTATATCCTGGCAGTGGATTTTTTTGTTAGTTTTTTTTGGCATCTTCATTCATGATGCCAAAGGTCGATATACAGAATTGATTTTATTTGTTTGAAATTTTAGTTTTGTGAGGGATCTGGAATTCTTGTTGCCAATGGGTCCTGGAACTATGGCTGAAATCCACAAGTTCAGTGAATCACATACCTGGTGGCTCATGCCCCTCTGCAGTGTACCTCGAAGTGACAGAAGGCAGGATACTTTCCTACACCCTCTTGTAGGCTTGTGCGTCACAGGGTTTATCCTCACTGCAACCTGACCCTGTTAGATGGGTATGAACTAAATCAGGGTTTCTCAACCTCAGCATCATTGCCATTTTGCACCAGGTAATTGTTCATTGTGGAGTACTGTCCTGTGTGTTGAAGCACATGTAGCAGCATCCCTGGCCTCTTAAGTACTAGATACTAGTAGCATCCTCCAGTTTGGACAACCCAAAATGTTGCAGATATTGCCAAATATCCCCTGGAGGCAAAATTGCCCCTAGTTGAGAACTACTGGGGAAATAGCTGAGTAGCAAATGATTTGCTTAGGGTTGATAAAACCATTAGCAAATGTGGCATGTTGAGGCAAGAACCTGGTGTCTCTATGTCTGAAAATCAGTCTGGCTGTATTCAACATTGCCTCCTAGGTGCCAGCCATAGAACTCCCAGAGAGCTCAATGGCTAATGGGGGAAGTTGGATATGGGAACAGTTTGTGCAGTGCGCTGAGTCCTGTCATCAAGGTCCAGAGTAGTCTTCCAAAGGGGACAAGCAAGAAAAGAGTTGGCTGACCTTGACCCAGGATTCTGAGGAGAGTTACAGCTTACCAGGTGCGAGGTAGGCACATGCCATGCAAAGAAGAGGACATTCTTCCAGTGGGAGAGGAGGGCCCTTAGGAAGGATTGAAGGTGTGTGGAAGGTAGGGGCACATAATGCTAAGTCAGACTGAAGATTTAATGACAACGACCTTTGGTACCCAAGTCAGGGGTTAGTTCTTTATTTTGTCCCCCTGGGTATTTTAGGGGATTGATAGTTAAGTGCAATGTTCCTGGTGCTAACGCAGCTGCCAGGAAAGCAAAGTTCCTACTGACCACTGAGTTCTCAGTCTGCAGTTACTGAAGGGGCCAGTAGGTGGAGCTTTTGCCCACTACAAGGACTAGACCAGCTGAAGCCTGACATTGTCATTATTCCAGCTACGTTCAACAAACTCAGAGAACCTGCCATGAGTTTTTGGATACAAGCCATGAGACGAGTAAGATATAAGCCCTTATTTGAGGACCCTTATTCTGGAGGGTGGACAGAGGAGGCCCTTCTGCTCCCTAGTCCTGGATATCTATGAGAGGTCATCTGTTACCTGACAGCTATGGCAGGCAGCACGGCTCGTAGAGGACGTTCACTACGGAACTCCCAACATCCCCCCAAGTTCTACAGAGCACCGGAGTCCCTGCAAGGGGGACAAGCCACAGGTCCCCTCTGCGTATGTAACTTGCAGACCCGTGTCCTTCCTAGGCCTGGATGCCCAGAGACCCCAGCACTTCCCTGTCTTCCCTCTCCCCTCCTCTTCCAGAGTAACCCCTTTGTGGAGCTCAGGACTGAGGGGAACTAACACCAGGCTTCCACTTTGGAAGTGGGTTTGAAAGTGGGGAGAGTACAGAGTATTTCAATAAAATAGCCTGCCAGGCACAGAAATGCATACATTGAGCAAATATGAGTGCTTACTATGTGCCAGGCACATAATGTGTGATTTTGCATGAGTGATGTTGACACAATAGTGAATGAACAAAAAAAAACACAGACAATCCCAGCAATCAAAGTTTACCTAGTTGAACGAGGGGTAAAGATAGTAATCCTCACAAATGTGTAAATGTAAACTTCAGTACAATGAAGGCAAGGGGCAGCGAACCATGAGAACATTTAACAGGGCAACTGACCCATGTGACAGAGGACTTGCTCACAGATGAGTGACCATGTAACTTATCATCTAAATGGATGATTTTGAGAGTGAAAGCGAAGGCTGAAATGAGCAGGGAGTAAAATGAGGCTGTTCTAGGCAAGTAAGGACAGGGCCACCATCGTAATAAAAATCTATACTGAGGAAGTGATGTTTCAACTGAAACTTGAAGGTAAGACTTAGGTAAAAGTGGTGAGGAAGAGCAGGGCTGTTTTTTCTAGCTAGATGAAACAGGCTGTGCAAAGGCCTTTTGGTGGGAGGGAGCCTGATGGAAACTCCAAGCTGTGAAAGAAGGCCTATGAAGCTGACAGGCAGAGTGAGGAGAGAGCAACCTAAGATAAGGCTAGAAAGGTAGGGAGGGACCGGAGCATGCAGAGCCTTGGTGAGGATGTTTAAGATTTTGGTCTTTACTCTGAAGGCAATGGGAAGAATTGAAGAGTGTGAGCATGTTAGCTTGGGCTACAGTAACAAGAGAGCATTAAGTAGATGGCTTAAGCAACAGAAATTTATTTCTCACAGTTCTGGAAGCTGGGAAGGCCAAGATCAAGATGCAGGCCTATTTGGTTTCTAATGAGAGCTCTCTACCTGTCTTGCAGTTAGCTTCTTGAGGTGTCCTCCTATGGCAGGGAGGGAGAGTGCAAGCTCTCTGGTCTCCTTTTATAAGGGCACTAATCCCATCATGGGGGCTCTGGTGTCATGACATCATCTAAACCTAATTACCTCCCCAAACCCTCACATTTTGGGAGACACAATCTTTCAGTCCATAACAGTGAGTATGTATGTGTCTTAAATTAAAAAAAAAAAATTAGTGTTATACACTTTTTAAAAAGATTTTATTTATTTATTTTTAGAAAAGGGAAAGGAGGGTGAAAGAGAGGGAGAGAAACATCAGTGTGTGGTTGCCTCTCGCACACCCCATCCTGGGCACCCGGCCCGCAACCCAGACATGTGCCCTGACTGGGAATCAAACCGGTGACCCTTTGGTTCACAGGCCAGCACTCAATCCACTGAGCCACACCAGCAAGGGCTTAAATTATTTTTATTAGGGAAAATATCAAATATTCACCAAAGTAGAGAGAATAAATATTATAATAAACCGCCTTTAAAATTTTTAAAATTGATTTATTTTACAGAGTGAGAGAAACATCAGCTTATTGTTTCATTCATCTATGCATTCATTCGTTGACTGTTGTATGTGCCCAGCCTGGGGATTGGACCCACAACCTTGGCATATCAGGACAATTGCTCTAACCGACTGAGCTACCAAACCAGGGTTAAACTCCCATCTTCTTATCAAGCTTTTTATCCATCTAGGCTCTAGCTTGTTTCATCTCTAATATCCCAAACCATACCTTTCCCTACCCACTTCCCATTGAATTATTTTGAAGTAAAAACAAGATTTTAATTATATCCATAAAAATTTACATATGGATCTCTAAAGATTAAAGACTTAAAAACATAAATAACCACAATTCTGTCATTGCATCTAAAAGGATTATCAGTACAGTAATCAGCTGAAATTCAATATCCTGTCAGGCCCTGGCTCGTGTAGCTCAGTTGGTTGGAGTGTTGTCCAAAAAGTTGCAGGTTTGATTCCTGGTCAGGGCACATACCTAGGTTGCAGGTTCAGTCCTGGTCTGGATGTGTACAGGAGGCAACCAGTAGATGTATCTCTCTCTTGCATTACTGTTTCTTTTTCTCCCTTCCTCTCTCCCTAAAAAGCAGTGAAAAAATGTCCTGAGATGAGGATTAAACAAAAGAAATCTTGTCAGTATCACTGAATGGTAGTCTAGTTGCTGGGGGAATAGACTGAAGGCAGCTGGAGCCATTCAGCTAGTGCAGTTAACCAGATGAGAGATCATTTTGGTCACTTGAATTAAAGTAGTGGTAGGATAGAGAAGATGGGGAGGTGATGGACTTGAGAAATATTGAGGAAATAAATATGACAGAACTTGGTTGGCAAGGCAGGGGTTGCGGAGCCGTGAGGAAGAGATTTAGGATGACTTAGATATTCTCAAGAGCTGGGTGAATGGTAGCGCCCTTCATGGGGGTAAGGAACACCGTTTGAAGAGCTCGGCTTGAGACATGGTAGTTTGAGGTGCTTTGTGAGACATGTAAGTGAAATGTTCAGAAGTCAGTGGAGATTTAAGCTACTGGAACTAAGCGGGGAGGTTCAGGTTGAAAATACAAATAGGGACTCGGCAGTGAATAGTTTTCAGACAGCAGAGTAGTAAGAAGGACATTGGAGCGGGAGTGCAGAGTCCTGGATTCTAGTTCTTGCCCTGCCTTGGACTCACAGGTAAATTGGGCAACTTACTTTCTCTCCAGGACTGTCAGTATCGCTATCTGGGGACATTCTCCCAAACTGTCCCATAGTCCAACAAATATAACAGGGGCCTTTGGCACAGACGGGCTCGTAAAACTTCACTCTAAAGTTAATTTTTTTCACTCCTGCCCCTTCCCAGTCATCTCCGTTTTCCTCTCTTCCTCATCTCTTGAAGCATCCTGAATTCGATATTTACCATTTGCATATTTCTTTACAGTTTTGGTATGCATATCTCCCTAAGGGATATGCCATGTTGTTTTACATAATTTTTAAACTGTACCTATTCTCCTGTGACTTGCTTATTTTATTGATGTGTGTGGTAGTCCACTGTATACTTCTATTTCCTTTTTTCTTTTCTTATTAAACTTTGTTTTAATGTGTCTCAAAATTTTGTGACAGATTTTTGGTCAAGCTGTTTCCATTAAAATGCACTGATTTTAAAAACTAATAACTTAAAACCTGCCACACACACACACACACACACACATACACACACACACAAAACCCTAAATGGTCCACAAAAAATTTCTCCTTTCCTTCTGCAGTTTTTCTGATGCATGGCAATTATTAACCAGTCTTTTACTATTAAACTTAAATGGCCAATTGAGACAAACAGGCCGTTCTTCCACTGCTGATTAAGACTGGGATGGCAAATATTGGGGATGATATCCATTCAGCCTTCTGAGATTTCTGGGCAGGCTTGGTGACTTTGCCAGCTCCAGCTGCCTTCTTGTCCCTCATGTGTCTCATGTCACAAACAACAAAACAGCCCAGAGGAGGATAGTGAGAGAAGCTCTCAACACACATGCGCTTGCCAGGAACTGTATCAATGATGGCAACATCACCAGATTTCAAAAATTTGGGCATCTTTCAGCTTTTCCCCAGCTCAGCAAATCTGCAGGCAACATGAGCTGCGTGACAATCCAGCACAGATGTGTGCCCAGCACTGATTTGGCTAGATGGTTCAGGATAATCTCCTGAGCTGTGAAGCCAGCCACTCCAATGGGTGGGTCACTTTTGTTGTCACCAGCCACATTGCCATGATGAACATCTTTGACAGACACGTTCTTTTTTTTTTTTAATTTATTTATTTTTAGAGAGAGGGGAAATGAGGGAAAAAGAGAGGGGGAGAAACATCAACGTGAGAAAGAGACATCTGTCAGTTGCCTTTTGGAGCCCCCTCAGTCAGGGACAAAACCTGCAACCCAGGCATGTGTCCTGGCCAGGACACGAACCTGCAACCTTTTGGTTTGCGGAATGATGTCCAACCAACTGAGCCACACAGGTAAGGGCCAAACATGTTCTTGACATTGAAGCCCACACTGTCCTAAGGGAGTCACTCAGAGCTTTACGGTGCGTTTCAACAGACTTTTTACTTCAGTAGCAACATTAACTGGAGCAAAGGTGACCGCCATGCTGGGTCTGAGAACACCAGTCTGCATTCAGCTCCCAGGGACAGTACCAGTCCCACCAATTTTGTAGACATCCTGGAGGGGCAGACACAGGGCTTGTCAGTTGGACAAGGAGGTGGCAGGATGCAATCCTGAGCTTCAAGCGGCATGGTTCCACTGGTATTTCCACCTTTATGGGTGACTTTTCATTCCTTGAACCAAGCCTTGTTAGCACTTGGCTCTGGCATGTTGTTGCCATTCCCATCAGAAATTGGCACAAATGCCACTGTGCCAGGATTGTAACCAGTGTTCTCAATGAAGGTGCTGACTTCCTTAACCATTTCCTTGTATCTTTTCTCGCTGTAGTGCAGCCAAGTGGAATCCATTTTGTTAACACCAACAGTTGATTGTTTCCACCCAGTGTCAAAGCCAGAAGAGCATGCTCACGGGTCTGCCCATTCTTGGGATGCCTGCTGCAGATTCACCAATACCAGCAGCAACAATCACCCTGAGATGTGCCTGCAGTCATGATTTTGTTAAAGTCTGTGTCCTGGAGCATCAGTGATGGTCACATAACACTTGCTGATCTTGAATTTCCGCAGGGAGACAGCAATGGTGACATCATGCTCACATTTGGCTCTCAGTTTATCCGAGACCTAGGCACACTGGAAGGAGCTGTCTCCCTTCTCAGCAGCCTCCTTCTTGATTTTTTGATAATTCTTTCATCATTCCAGAGCATTTATAGATCAGATGGCCAGTAATGGTAAACTTGCTGGAATCTATTTGCCCAATTACAACGATGTAGATATGAGTCTTTTCTTCTCCCATTTTGGCTTAGATTTAGCCGTGGTTTTCATGACACCTGTGTTCTGATGGTAAACGCATTGTGAAAAAGCTACTTCCATTCCTTTATTTACTTGTCGATAGGCAGTCAGGTTGTGATGTTGCTCTGAACATTCTTGTAAGTGTCTGTTGGTGCACATATGCAAGAGCTCTCTGAGTTTAGAAGGGAAAGGGCTCATCAGAGGGTAAGTGCATCCTCAATCTTCTACCAGGGGTGTCCAAACTTTTGACGTCTCTAGGTCACACTGGAAGAAGAAGGGTTGTCTTGGACCACACATTAAATATATTGCAACATGTAATGACAAAAAATCATAATATTTTAAGTAAATTTATGATTTTGTGTTGGGCCACATTCATAGCCATCCTGGGCCGCATGCAGACCACGGGCCACGGTTGATAATGCCAGTTTTCCCCCGGGGAAGATAATGTCAGTTTTCCAAAGGTATGTACTAATTTACATTCCCACCAGCAGCTCAAGAGAGTGCCCCTTATTCTACGTTCTTCTCAGCACTAGGTAAGTCATTAAATCAAGTTTTCCTCCAATCTCTGGGTGTGGAATGGTATCTTATTGTGGTTTTAATTTGGATTTTCCTAACTACCAATGATGTTGAACACCTTGCCATATATTTATTGACTATTTGGATTTTCTCTTCTGGAAGTGTTTGCTTAAATCTTTTGCCCATTTTTCTATTGGGTTGTCTGTCTTTTCAATTGATTTGTAAGAGTTCTTTGTATCTATTGGATACAATTCCTTTGTTGGTTTTATGCTGTGTAAAAATTTTCTTCAGCTCTGTATCTTTTTTTACTTTCTTTATTGTGTTTTAACTTTATTTTTTATTTTATTTTTCCATGACCATTTATTGCCCTTAGATCTTTACTGTATTTTTGATGAACAAAAAGTTTACTTTTTATTCAGTCATATATGCCAGATATCTTCCATTTGTCTCTCCATATACACTTTCCGCCTTTCTCCATTGTTTCTCTGGGGAAGTTGACCTCTAGGAACGTCGTGTGCCCTTTGGCTCCTGGTTGGGTCTGGCCAATGGGGTGCCCCAGCAGGAAATCAGAAGAAGGTGAAGAATGAGAATAGATATTTATTTTTCCTAGCTCCAACCTGCTGTGTCCTCAAGCCAGAAATTCTCCTCTACAGAGTTTTTCCTTCAGGAATCCTGACTCTTCTCCTTAATCTCATTGTTTTTGCCCAAGTCATAACATTGTCCTTACATTCCCCTTTATCCACACCTCTGTAAACAATCTTTTTATAAAGGACCTCTTCTCAGACCACTTAAACTTGAGTGTGTCACCTGTTCTCTGTTGGATTTCTAACTGATATATTTATTATATATTTTCTTTTCTTTTCAAATTAGTATTTTTCTGTGTTTAAGAAAATTTTTCTTATCCTGAGGTAATGAAGATATTCTGTGTTATGTTCTTAAAGTTTTATTATTTATTTTTCTTATTTGGGTTTATAGTTTGCCTGAAGTTGATTTTTTTTCTATCTTTCTACATTTATATAGATTGTTTTATGACTCAGCATATGGTTTCTCCTGGTGATTGTTCCATGTGCATTTAAAAAGAACATGTATTTTGTTTTTGTTGGTGGAATGTTCTATAAATATCAACTACTATAAATTGGTTGATAGCATTCTTCAAGTCTTCTATATCTTTGCTGATTTTTTGTTTATTGGTTCAGTTACTCAGAGAGATATATTGAAGCAACTATAACTGTGGATTTATATGTTTTTCCTTTCTGTTCTCTAAGCTTTTTCTTCATGTATTTTGAAGTTCTTTTATTGGGTATCGACGCATTTAAGATGTTTATGTCTTCTTGATATACCATTATGAAAAATCTCACCTTATCTCTGATAATATTCCTTGTTGTGAAGTCTATTTTGTCTGATGTTAATATAGACATCCCAGTTTTATTTTGGTTAGTGTTTGAGTAGTATTATCTCTTTCCATCCTTTTATTTTTCATCCATGTTTTTATATTTAAGGTAGATTTTTTTAAAACAGCATAGTCTTATATTTTTATCCAGTCTGATAATCTCTGCCTTTTAACTAACATGCTTAGACCATTTATATTTAACATAATTTTCAATATAGTTAGGTTAAAATCTATCATTTTACTCTGTGTTTTATGTTTTTTCCCATCTGTTCCATTTTTCAGTCTTCTTTTTAATATTCCATTTTATCTCTTCATTTTACTTTTTAATTCATGTATAATATAAAAATCTTCCATTTCTCCTACCCTGTTGTTTGTGTTATTGTTGCCATACATTTCAACATATTATAAAATAAAAAATACATTGTTATTATATTTGTGGTAGTCAGTTATCTTTTCTCTACCTTTTCTCCACAGCTTTATTAAGGTTTAATTGACATACAATAAACTGCACACATTTTATGGTGTGAATTTTATGAGATTTGACAAATGTATACACCTGTGAAATTATTACCACAATCAAGATAATGAACATTATCATTTTCTTGTAATTGTTTGTAATCTATCCAGTGGATCTGATAGATTGTTTCACTTATCTTGATTCCATACCTAAGAGTGGAATTGCTGTCATATGGTAACTCTCTATTTAAGATATTGAGGCACTATCCTGGCTGGTGTGGCTCAGTGGCTTGAGCTCTGGCCTGCAAACTGAAGGGTCGCCAGTTTGATTCCCAGTCAGGGCACATGCTGGGTTGCGGGCCAGGTCCCCAGTAGGGGGCATGTGAGAGGCAACCGATTGATGTTTCTCTCCCTCTCTTCCCCTCTCTCTAAAAAATGAATAAAATCTTAAAAATTAAAAAAAGAAAGTATCTCTAAAATAAATAGATATTGAAGCAGTGCCAGAAGCTTTTCAAAGTGTCTGCACTACTTTACAGAACCACCAGTAAGGTATAAAGGACTTCCTCGCTTCTTACACTCAAATAGACACCTCAAGTAGAATTAAGATTTAAATGTGAAACATGAAATATTTTTATCACATTTGAATGGGAAAACCCTTTCAAACATTATATCAAACCATGGGGAAGAAAAAGACAATAAGTTTGACTACAGAAAAGTGTAGGACATTTTTCAAGAGGTAAAAAAAGCAGTTAAGAGACAGAAGACATGGAAAAATATTTGCAAACTCAGAACAGGCAAGGGATCATTTCCCTATTAGACAAAGAAAACAAAGGTAAAACAAATAGCCTTATAAAAAATTGGGTAAAAAATATGAGTAGATTTCAGAAAGTAAAATAAAAATAGCCAATCTAAAATGATGGTGAACAACACTATTACTTAAATAAATAAATTGATACATATAGCAAAGGCCATTTTTACCTACTAGTTTGGCAAAGATGAAAAAAGATTAATGAAACCCAATTAGGGAGTAAGGAAATAGTCATTCTTACATAATGTTGGAAAATGTACAGATTGATACACTTTTTAGGGAGGGCAATTCTGCCATATCGTTTGAAATTTTAAATTTTGTGCTCTTTGTTCTAATAATTCTATTTCTAGGAAGAGGTTCTTGAGAATTACTCACACAATTGGCAAATTATGTATTTCCAAGAGTCAATGCTGTGACAGAAAGAGATAGTAAACACTTGCTTAGCATACCAATGAAGCAAGGGTAGCAAAATAAGGAGAAAAAAATGTTTTGAAGTAATTTGATATTTCATATTCTAAAACAGCATTGAATAAATCATCTTGAGAAAAATCAACTTGGCTGGTATTTCTTATACTTGACTTAGCATTAGTGTTGTTTTTATTTTTCATATGGAGATAGGAAGGAGCATTGTAATCTTTCCAGTGTTTGCTGCTTCTAAAGGGCCTTCTTTTCTTGTATTTCCTTTTCCTTTCTTTTCTTTCCTTTTCCTTTCTTTTCTCTTTTATTTTAAGAGTATGTTTATCAAAGCTGGGGACAGTGAAACAAGGAAGAGCTTGGGATAAAAGAAGCCACAGGAGAGAGCTTTGGCTCACTGGGAAGTCAGAGAAAAGGGGGCTTTGGAGACAGTTGTAGGAAGTTAGCCCAGGAGGAGCTGCTGTTGCCTATTGCTCCCCTGGTTGCAAGTCTTGTGGGGCCCCTTAGAGTTTAGGAGGGGCACTCCTGTGGGGGAAGAAGGACACGGGCATGCTTTTGGGAGGGAGAGCAAGCCTAAAGCATTTTCAATCCAACCTTAAAAACAATATTAATTGTTGCTCTGGCTGGTGTGGCTCAGTTGGTTTGGTGTTGTCCTGCAAACCAAATGGTAGTGGGGTCAATTCCCAGTTGGGGCCTGTGCGTGGGTTGCAGGTTCAGTCCCCAGTTGTAGTTCATGCGGGAGGCAACTGATTGATCTTTCTCCCTCCTTTCCCCTGCCTCTAAAGTCAATAAAAGAGAAAAAATTTAAAAAGAAAACAATGTTCATTGTTAACTTGCATTAGCTAAATTTTGTGTGTAATAATAAATGGACACTGTTGTATTTTGGCTGGGTAGAGATGAGGCGCTGTGGGGCTGCAGGTCCTCTGTGTGCCTACTCCACACCGGCCTCTCTGCTGTCAACATATCGGAGTGCTTCTTCTTAAGAAATCATGTAATGTCAACACACACTACAACATGAGGTATGCACCAGGCCTAGGAGTCATGTAAGGCAAGAACTGGAACCCGGCCCATATTTAGACTTCAAATTTAAGTTGCCATATGGCCTGGGGGTTTCTGAAAAAGTGAGAATTGTTGGAAACCTTGAAAAATAAATTGTCTGCTGGAATCTGCTAGAGTGGGCTGGACCATACAGCAGAGCTGGGTTTTGTTAAGGGCAGTTGTTCCAGTCTCTGAATACAATACTAGGACTCCCTTTTTTTTTTCTTCAGATAAATATTTGTTTCTCCTTTTAGATGCAGACTTTGATCTTGTTTACTGTGCCTCCACTTGTTTTCCACATGTTTTCAAAATGTACCTTTGGAGCATTTTTCAAATGTATATTTTATCTTAATTTACTAGTAGTACCTCCTGTCCTTTTCAAAATATATACTGAATACCTTTCCAGCCTTTTGAAATTTGTGTGTCAGGACAACGACCTTCTTTATCTTTAAATCCCAAAATGATTTCTGGAAAGATTGGAGAGGCAGCAGGTCTTGAGTTGGCTTCTGAATGAGAACCTGTAAAAGCAGTGTGTTCACCGAGGTGAAATGGTTGCCCTCCTTCTAACTGGTGGAAACTCCTCTCATTTCTTCCTGTACGCAGATTTCTTAGTAGTGCCAAAAATAATGTTTCAAAAATTGTGGTCTTATTTCAACACTATTATACATACAGTGGAGTGTGATGCAACTGTTAGAATGAATACAATAAGGAAAAGGAAGTAGCAGGATACACAAGCTGTTGACATTGACTATTAAAGTGGGGTAAATGCAGGTTGGCTCTTGTAATGATGCATATTATAACTTCTGAAGTGACCACTAGAAGCATAATAAAAGAAAGCACAACTAAAAAGTCAAACAGCAGGAAAAAAGTGGAGTGCAAATTACTTTATTAATCCAAAAGGAAATGAGAATAGAGGAACAAAGAACAGGTGGAAAAATTAGAAAATAAAAATCAAGGTGGTAGTTTTAAGCCCATCTATAAAAGCAGTAGCTACATTAACTATAAATGGCCAAACACTTCAGTAAAAAAGGATATCAGACTGTATATAAAAGAACAAAAAAAAAAACCCCACCTACATGGTGCTTATAAGCAGTGCAAGTTGGTTTAACATTCAAAATTTATTCGATACAATCACCAATTAACAAAATAAAAGAGGAAATCATGATTTTAAAAAACTGTTGACATACAACATTATATTAGTTTCAGGTGTACAACAAAGTGATTTGACATTTATATAATTTACAAAGCGATCACCCTGATAAGTCTAGTACCCATCCAACAGTATACATAGTTTGTTCCTTTTTTCTTGTTTCCTGCTTTCTTTTGGATCAAATGCTTTTCTTGATTCCATTTTGTCTCCATTGGCATATTAATTCTACCTTCATTTCTTTAGTTGTTCTAGAGTTTATAAAATTCATCTTTAAATATCGTTCTACGTTTAAATAACAGATCACTTCATGTGTTATTATCTTTTTTATTACAACCATCCTAGAGCAAGCAAAGTGGTATCTCATTGTGGTTTTGATTTATATTTCCAAAATTCTTTCTCTGCGCATTTCCCTCCTCTCCAACACACTGCCCTGCAGTCTCTCCACCTTGGCCTTCCTGAACTTCTACCCATTTCCTCATTGCAGAGAGACTTCTGGGCTACATTTGGCTGCCCCTTCCTTACACTGCAGCCTGGAAGCTGCCTCCATACAGTAAGATAGCACAATCATAGGGCTCACATTGTTCGTTTCTCTCTTCTCAGGGATCACAGTCCTGTGCTGCCTACTGTCCAGTGTCTGAAAACCATTGTTTTAGATATTTTGTTGGGTGTTTTCTAGCTGTTGAAGGCAGAGGGTGAATCCAGTCCCTGTTATTCCATGTTGGCCTAAGATGGAAGTTCCAGCTTCCTTTTTCTCATCACATTTCTGAGTTCCTTCCTGCAGTAAGCTACCTCTTGGTAAGCTCTTCACTGGTGAGCTACATTTAAGACATTTAATCTGGGAGATAAAACCTTCTCCTTGGATCTCAGTGAGTCTACAAGGCAGCTCATACTGGTGATTTAAGTACTGTGACAGGCGACCTGGGGAAAGAGATATGACAACCCCAGAGTGAAAGACATTGTTCAGTCATTCCTGGAACCCTGGGCTCTACAGTGGTAAGAAAGCAGCTGCTTACTGTATTGCTACGATGTCCTCTAGAATATTGTACACCTTTCTACTCCCACTACCAGGGAATGAACGGATGTCTAGCTTGAGTGATATAGGTTTGTGATGCTTCTACCAAGACAAATTAGCTGCAAAATATACACATGTGATTAGATGAGGAAAACTGGTATATAGGGATATTAATTTTAAATTTGTTAGAAGTTTGTGATCAATAAATCTTACATAAGATTTAGTCCCAGTACTCAAGGAACTTGTAATTTTAAAAAGATTTTATTTATTTATGTTTAGAGAGAGGGGAAGGGAGTGAGGAAGAGAGGAAGAGACACATTGATGTGCGAGGGAAACATCTATCGGTTTCCTCTTGCATGCGCCCCACCAGGGGATCAGGCCCACAACCCAGGCCTGGGCCCTGATCGGGAATCGAACTGGTGACCTTTTGTTCAACTAACTGAGCCATACTGGTCAGGGCAAGGACCTTATAATTTAATAGGAGAAAAACCAAGTATCTACCTGACTTTTATTAGTTAAATCAAGAGGAAAACAAAAAGGGCTAATTTCTCCAATTCCCACACATTCTCATCAACATTTGTTATATTTTTATCCTACAAGAAGCCATAACGTTATTAATGATAGAAAGTACACATTTCAAACCAAGCTGCAGTAACCCTTTTGAAACACCAAAAAGAAAAAGTCCTCAATTTTAGATGATGTTAATTCCATAATAGCATTTACAACTTTATTACTGTTGTTCACGGCTCGGACTGCCTCGGCTCTTGACACACTTGCCTGTGACATGACCAGTTCTCTGTCCGTAACTTCCACACCTATTTCATGCACCTCTTCCTCCTCACTCTCCTCTTGCACAGCTGTCCTCCGTGCATTTTCTTGAATGTTTGGGACAGCTTCACCTTGAACTTTGAATTTCTTAACAGCTACTAGCTGTGCTTGCTGAGATAAATCCTCAATCTTAGCTTCCCTCCAAACTACATAGGTAGCTGAAGCTGGGCTCTTGTAGATATCCGGTTTTGTGATGACAAAGAGGATATTCTGAGATTTCTGGATAGTGACCCTAGTTACCCTGTAACCTGTCAAAGACTCAGTTTGAACATAGCCTTCCATGCCTTCTTTTCACTCCAACTTTGTTTTGCTTTACTGACTAGTTTTTCATCTGTTTGAGCTGCTTCCGCCTGCTAGGCTTGTTGGGGGCTTGTCTAGGTGGAATCTTATTCCTCCAACTCTGGTACGGATTCATCACTGTCAGATTCGGTTGCTGACCCTGCCTCAGTCTGGGCTGCAGCAACTCCTGCTCTATAGCAGGGACAGCTTCTGTGGTTTCACTAGACATTTTGTGTGGGGAATACGGAACCAAGGTGGTGGCAGAAAAAGCTCATCTTTCTGATTCACCTGCCATTCGAGAGCAGGTGAAGTGGTATTTCATTGTGGTTTTGATTTGTATTTCCTTGATGGCTAATGATGAGGAACATTTCTTTATATGCTCACCAGACACTTGTATATCTAATTTGGAGACCTGTCTGTTCAAATCCTTAACCTATTTTTTTTACTGGGTTGTCTTTTTACTGTTGAATGATGAGAATTCTTTATATACTCTTGATATAAATCCTTTATCAAATATATAAATTTGCAAATATTTTCTTTTACTCTGTGGATTCTTTTTACTTTCTTGACAGTGTCCTTCAAAGCACAAAAATTTTTAATTTGATTAAGTCTAATTTATCTATTTTTTTTTTGGTTGCTTGTGTTTTTGATATAATACCTAAGAAGATTTTACCAACATCACAAAGATTTACACCTATGTTTTCTTCTTAGAGTTTTATGCTTTTAGCTCTTTATGCATTTAGGCCGATAGTCCATTTTGAGTTACTTTTTGTTTGTATAAGTGTAAATATGGAGTCAAATTTCATTCATTTGTGTGTGGATATCCAAATGTCCCTGCAGTATTTGTTGAAAAGACTACTCTTTTCCTATTGAATTATCTTCGGATTCTTGTCTGAAATCAATTGTCCATAAATGTATGGGTTTATGTCTGGCTTTCAATTCTATTCTATTGATCTATCTTTCTCCTTATGCCAGTACCACACTGTGTTGAGTGCTGTAAGTTTATAATATAAAACTTATGAGAAGTTTTAAAACTGGGAAACATTAAAGGGTTTTAAAGAGGAAAAAAACATCATCAAGTTCTATTTTTAAAAAGTTACATTGGGGTTCCTCAAAAAATTAAACATAGAAGTACTAGATAACCCAGAAGTTTCACTGTTAGGTATATATTTTCACTGTTATGTATAAGAATTGAATATAGGGACAGAAACAAATGTGTGTGTGCCAATGTTCATTGCAGCATTATTCTAGCCAAAAGATAGAAACAATCAAAGTGTCCATCAGCAGATGAATGGATAAACAAATTATTATATGAATGCAGTGGAATATTAGTCAAGCATACAAGTAATGAAGTTCTGCTTGAATTTTGCAAACATTATACTATGTGAAAGAAGCCAGAACAAACAGATAAATATTGCATAATTTCACTCAAATGCAATATCTAAGATGTGCAGACTCCCAGAGATGAAAAGTAGATTAAAGGTTACCAGGGTTTTATGGATAAGAAGAGTAAAAAATGACTGTTTCACAGGTATAGAGTTTCTGTTTGGGGTTATGAAAAAGATTTGGAAATGTATAGTGGTGATGGTTGTAGAACATTGTAAATGTAATTAATGCCACTGAATTGTACACATAAAAAGGTTAAAATGGCAAATTTATGTTCTATATATTTCATCACAACTTAAAAATAAAAGAGCCCTGGCTTGAGTGGCTCAGTGGATTGAGCGCTGCCCTGCAGAATGAAGGGTTTCCTGGTCAATTCTCAGTCAGGGCCTGTGCCGGGGCTCTGGGCCAGGTCCCAAGTTGTGGGCATGAGGCAACCAACCTGTTTCTCTCCTTCTCTTTCTCCCTCCTCTCCCCCTCTCTAAAAATAAATAAATGAAATCTAAAAAAAAAAAACAGAAAAAGACTGCTAGGCAGCTGTAAAGAAATCAGACTGTAGGTAAAGTTGACTGCAGTAATTCAGGTTAAAGATGACATTCTGTTTAAACCTTTCAGGTCTAATCCATCCTTCTCTGTCTGGCTCTGTGCTACCGAAAGCTGACTTGCTTTGACTCAACCCTCTGGCTTCTTCTGGCTGAACTTGGCCAACGTGGAGTACTGGTAGGAGACCAGAGGATATGAGGAGGCTAAGATCAGGGTATTCTACTGGCTCCCAAACCGCTGGGTCGCTATGGAGGTTCTATCTCTTGAGGACAGGTCACAGCCCCTATCACATAGCTCTCTTCAGCAGGCGCTCTTTGTAATCAGTGACGACTTCCTCCATTCCATTCCTTCTAGGGCCATAGCAGTTGCCACTAGTGCGCTTGTATTTCCCTGCACCAGTTTATTGCTTTAATAGTTGCTTTATTAAACTTTCCTCGAATTACCTAATTAGAGAGTGCTATTCGTTTCCTGATGGGGGTGTATAGTAGAGAGAACAATAGATATATTTGGAGGTAGAGCCTTGAGGCTTTGATAGACTGGACGATGGGGCAGACATGACTAGCTATACGAAAGGTTCTCATAAATTGGGTAAGGTAGGGCACAAAATCTAGGGGTGAAACGCAAAATTCAGACTCATATCAACTAATCATAGTCTAGCAATAGTATCAAATTCCAAAGTGGCTGGAACAAGCTACTCAATGTACTAAACTCTCTATCGCCCTGCCTTAGGGAGACAATTTACTCTTCTCCTAGCTCTCAGATATGCAGGAGAGAAATTGGAGGGATCAAAAAAGTGGGGTGTCCCAAGGAAGCAGTGCAATAGAATTATTGGAAATGATACTAGGAAAAATGTTTAATAATTTGAGGGAAGTTTCAAGATCCAGACACTGGCTTGCAATGGCTCAGTTTCCCAATCAGGTGACCTGGAGGTAAATGGGAACAGCAGTTTGTGGAGATATTCAGTCCTCTGGGTTAATGAAGCAATATTCTGTTACATCCCACAGCTGTCCTCTTAGACTTACTCCATTATGGAAACCACATACAGGACACAATGGAGGAGATTTCTCCATCACAGCCCCTACACCATTTATACCTTTCAACTATTTCCCTACTTTCCCCTTTTCTCTGAATACCTATCTTCCACCCTGGCTCTTCCAGCTTTGAAAAGCATACATAAAACCTATAGCCCTGCCAGGTGGCAGAGCATCTGAGACTCACACACTTCAGGATGCCCTGGGTCATATAGGAAATCCTTAATGTTCTGCCTGGCTTATTTCCCTTTGATTCAATGTGGAAAACTCTGATGAAGGTGTAACTCCCACAACATAATCCTTAGGTCTTGGGCCCCTGGATCAGCTCTCTGGTCCAGCTGGTTGTTTCAGCTCAGCCTTTCAGACCATAGAGAGTATCACAGACCCTCTTTCTTTCTTGTTACTCTTGCTCTATTTCCACAAGAAGCGCTCATCAACTTAACCTTATTCCGTTACGCGCTCTAAGGATCCAGAAAGCCTTTATACATTCATAGCTCCTAGCCAGCTGCATGATCTCAGACCCATTACCTAACTGCTGTAAACCTCAAATTATTATTATTAAGCTTTTAGCCAATGCCTGGCACATAGCAAACTCAGTTAAGTTTTGAGTATAAATTCAGTTTATTTTTATACCTGTTTTATTTTATTTTAGTTATTTATTTTTAACTAGATATTATGTGCACCCAGAAAAAATTTCAAAAAATAAAAAGGCCTACCACTTCTCCCAACCACACAATTCAACTCCCCACAGACAACCCTTTTACCAATTCCTTTCTTAAACTCCAAGAGATATTCTATGCAATTACAGGCACAGACTCAGATTATTTTGTCCTTGTACAAATACTAGCCCTATCTTGGAGAGCTTTTCAATCAGTTCTTACTGAGTTGCCTAATTCATTAATTAATAATTATTTTAAAAGGTTTTATTTATTTACTCTTAGAGAGAAGGGAACGGAAGGAGAAAGAGAAGGAGCGGAAACATCAGTGTGTGAGAGATACATCAAGCAGTTGCTTCTCCTACACCCCCAAGTGGGGACCTGGCCCGCAACCCAGACATGTGCCCTGACTGGGAATCAAAATGGCGACCTTTTGGTTCACAGGCCAGTGCTCAGTCCACTGAGCCACACCAGCCAGGATGCCTAATTCTTTTTTCTATATTCCACCAAATTTATTTTTAAGTTTGGTATAATTTTCATGAAATAAGATTCATTTTCATCTATTTTAACTGTATATTTTAGTAAGTTTTGTCAATTTTATATAGTCATGAATCATTACCACAATTAAGATACAAAATATTTTCATTACCCTAAAAAGTCCCCTTTTTCCCCACTTCCATCATTCCCCTTCCGCTCCATGCAATCTTGACTTGCTTTCTGTCACCACTGTTTTGCCTTTTTCAAAATTTCACACAAATGGCATCATACAATATGTTGTCTTTTGTGTTTGACTTCTTTCACTTAGCATAATGTGTTTTGAGATTCATTCATTTTGTTGCACATATTAATATCTCATTTCTTTTTAGTGGAGAGTATTAACGCATAATAAAGAAATTTTGAAATCAATTGCCAGTAGATTGCTATTTGGTTTGCTCCAGTTTGTTCTTATTATGAAAAATGCTATTTGCATATCAGTCTTGGTGTGGGCATATATTCATATTTGTTCTTGGATAAATATATAAGATTGGGGTTGCTGGGTCATAAGGCAAGTGCATTTTTACTTTGTAGGCACTGTTAAACTGTTTCCTAAGTGTCTATACCATTTTGCAACCTCATTTACAATGTATTGGAGTTCTAGTTTGCCTTTTTCTATTTAACAGCTGGAGTGTAACTGCTGGGCAAAAAGAGCAATAAGGCAAATGTAACAAATAGTTAACAATGAATGTATCTGAGAAAGAGTATATAGGTTTTCATTCTACTATTCTTTCTGTTTATCTTTAAATTAAAAAAGTCAAAATAAAAAGCTGGAAGAAAAACTAAATTACATATTATATGAAATTGAACTGATTCTGAAGTTTATCTGTCAGGGTAAATTTGCAAGGAGAGCCAAGAAAATGTGACAAAGAACAATGAAGAAGAATGGATCCTATTGTTGGCTTAAGTCGCTAGATATTATATAAAAAGAGAGAGCAAAGAGAATCAGACATTAAACCTAATAAATTTGGAAGCTGGATCAGATAATAAACCTGTTTTTCTAGGAAGTTGCAGCATTCTCATGTACCCAGAGGATCACAGCCTTTCCCCATCAAGGGGATTAACATGCCTCCTTCTCCTGTGTAGAGAGAGGATCAGCTTTCTAATCGCCCCCAGATAAAATTGGTCTATTTTCCCACAGATTATTGGGGGAGGGATAAACAATAAAGGGCAAATTCCTCTGCTTGGTACATGCCAGGTAGAAGTCAAGATGGCACAGGGGGAGGTATTTCTACTTTGACAGGAGCAATGGGAACTAAGATGGTGATGATAAAGTCCTGTCTACCTAGCCTGGGAAAAGGATCAGATTGGATAAGGGATGCAGGATCTCAGAAGATCTAAGAAATGGAGTGGTTAGGGGGAGGAACCAACAGAAGCCCACAAAGGTTGGGAAGTTGATTAGTTAGTTTGAAAGGGTGCGTCGTTCTTCCCAAGTACAATATAACACAAGCTTAACAAAGCTCTCCCTTCCCTCTCTCCCCCAACACTTTCCACCCCCCGCCCCGTAACACATAACTTACCCTGTTACTTCGGGCATTCTCTCTCCATAGCAGCCATGTGGCCTTAACAGTCACCTGGGATTCAGCAGCCGTGCAGACTTGGGTCATGGGTTTGTGCACAGCACCAGCCAGAGCACAGCTGGGAACAGATTAAGCTCACTGATAGGGACAGATATGGACTAGATCGGCATGGCACAAAATTTTTGGACACTGCCATTTGTACTGGACCTGATGAAGACTAGGATGAATGTTTTCCATGGTGGGATGTGAGACCCTGAAGCTAAGTCCAGGACAGTCCTTTATGTTTGCTCCAGCTTTTTCAATATATCTACCACTAAGCTTCCATATGTGGGTCCCTGGAATGCTTTCCCTGTGACTCCTTGAAAGAGCCTCATTTCCACCCACAACACTACTAAATATCAACATTACCTCTAAAGCTATAGTAATTTAAATCTATTTTATTGTCACAAAACTCACCAAGAAAAATTATACAGAGGATCTAGAAAAAGGTTCACATGGCTATGGATATTTAGTTGACAATAAAATTACACTTTAAAATTAGAATGAGTTGCAACATAGTCAAGATTGCAACATAGGTAAATGTAGTACTCTCATCCTCCCAGACACATCAAAATTACAACTAAACTACAGAACAACCATCATTCAGAACCACCTGAAATCTCGCTGAACGGAAGTCCTACAACTAAGGATCTGAAGAAGCCACATTGAGGCTGGTAGCAGGGGCAGAAACACAGAACAGGTTGACCCAACACTCATGTGTAGTGGGTGAAAATATCTCACTTGTTGGGGTCCCACATGAGGAGTAAGGTGTCCCAGACCCACACCAGGCACCAAGCCCAGGGTTCCAGTGCCAGGAAGAGAAGTCCTCCTCATAACTTCTGATTATAAAAACCAGCAGAGATTTTGGCTGAGCTAGACTGAAGGCTTATGGAGTCCCTGACATTTCTCTTAAAGGACCCACACACGGACTTACTTGAATTCACTTTCTTTGAGCTCCAGAGCTGAGGCAGCAGCTTGAAAGGCACCAGGGACATACAGGAAGGAACAGAATTGCATCAAGGCAAGACCTGGAGGGGCAGCTTTTTCTCAAACAAAAGTGCTGGTAGTAGCCATTGTTCCTTTTCTGAGTCCTTTCCTCACCCACAGAGCCAGAAGACAGGCACAATACCTGAGTCTCCATCAGCCTGGCTAGCACTGTTTGCCCTGTCCTGGTGATTCCTTGAGACCCTTCCCCAACCAACTTTCAAGCCCACAAAAGCTGCTTCCAGTGGCTTTTCCATACAAATGGACTTTCTTGGCTCATGCTTCAGATTTCCCTAAAATCTCTCAAACAAGCATCATCTGGCCTCAGTGTGCCCTGTACCTCTCGCTAAGTGACCCCAGGCCCAGGACTAGTGGCAGCAGGCCTTGGTTCACAGCTTGGCCTCTCCTGGGAATCTTCAAGCCCAGCACAAGTAGCAGCCACCTGCATTTTGCTTTATAGCTCATGCCAATGGCCCAAAGCATAACACATGCAGTGGCTGACCATGGTCTGTTCCTCCTGGGAGGCTCCAGAGCCAGTGCTCCTATGGGCAGCTTCAGACAACATTGAAGACCGCCCAACCACCTCCACAAGTCACACACTCAAGGGATGGACTCAGCAGTCACCAGAGCATCACTAAGTAAGTCTGGCTCTGTAGAGTGGGACCCAGCACAGCTGATCTTCCATGATAGTCGTAGCCTGTCTTTGCAGCTGATCAACCTGGAAGTAAATCCCTCCCATTGATGTGCCAACAGTAATCAAGGCTCACATACAACAGGAGGCTGTGTGTATGTATATAACCTACAGGGGTGGGGGGTAGGGCACACCTAAATTCTCAGCTCTGGTGAATGGGAGGCTGTGCCACTGGACCCTACAGAACACCTGCTATATTATGCCACTCTACCAAGCCCAGGATATGTAGCAGCTCTACATGATACATAGAAAGAAACACAGGGAGGCTGTCAAAATGAGGAGTCAATAAAACATGTCCCAAGTTAAAGAACAGATCAAAACTCCAGAAAAAGAACTAAAATATGGAGACAAGCAATCTATTAGATGGAGAATTAAAAACACCGGTGATAAGGATGCTCAATGAACTTAGGGGAAGAGTAGAGAATTTAGTGAGAACTTCAACAAAGAGATAGGAAACAAAACGAAACTAGAAGACACAAAAAAGAACTAGTCAGAAATAAAGACTACTTTAACTGAAATTAAGAATATGGTCCTGGCTGGTGTGGCTCAGTGAGTTGGAGCATCATCCCATAAACCAAATGGTGGTGGGTTTGATTCCCAGTCAGGGCACATACACAAGTTGCAGGTCCAATCTCAGTCAGGGTGTGTACAAGAAGTCAACCAATTGATGTTTCTCTCTTACATTGATGTTTCTTCTCTCTCTTTCTCTCTCTCTCTCTCCCTTATTCTCTCTCCAAAGACAATTTAAACAGTGCTCAAATGAAGTTAAAAAAGATTTTTTTTTAAAGAATACATTATAGGGAATCAATAGGGGAGTGAATGAAGCAGAGGATCAAATCAGAGATCTGAAAGAGAAGGTAACAGAAAACACCCAATCAGAACAGCAAAAAAAGAAAGAAAATTTCCAAAAAAAAAAAAAATGAGGATGGTATAAGGAGCATTTGGAACAACTTCAAGTGTACCAACATTTGTATCATTGGGATGTCAGAAGAAGAGAGACAGCAAGGAATTGAAAACCTATGTGAAAAAGTAATGATGGAAAACTACCCTAACCTGGTGAAGGAAATAGACATACAAGTTGAGGAAGTACAGAGAGTCAAAAACAAGATGGATGCAAAGAGGTCCACTCCAAGACACATCATTATTAAAATGCCAAAGGTTAAAGACAAAGAAAGAATCTTAAAAGCAACGAGAAAAGCAGTTAGTTACCTACAAGGGAGCTCCCAAAAGACTATCAGCTGATTTCTCAACAGAAACTTTGCAAGCCAGAAAAAATTGGCAAGAAATATTTAAAGTTATGAAAATCAAGGACCTACAACCAAGATTACTCTTCCCAGCCAAGCTATCGTTTAGAATCAAAGGACAGATAAAGGACTTCCCATACAAGAAAAACTAAAGGAGTTCATCACCACCAAACCAATATTACATGAAATGTTAAAGGGTCTTCAAGAAGAAGGAGGAGCAGGAGAGGAAGAAGAAGAAGGAAAAGGAGAATGAGAATGAGAATAGGAATAAGAATAAGAATAAAAATAAGAATAAGAATAGCCCTGGCTGGTGTGGCTCAGTGGATTGAGTGCTAGTCTGTGAACCAAAGGGTCATCAGTTTGATTCCCAGTCAGGGTACATGCCTGGGTTGAAGGTCAGGTCCCCAGTAAAGGGTGCACAAGAGGCAACTACACAATGATGTTTCTTTCCCTCTCTCCTTCCCTTCTCCTCTCTCTAAAAATAAATAAAATACGATCTTTAAAAAAAGTAAAACTGTCCTTAAAAAAAGAAAAATATGAATACTAAAAGGGCAATAAATACATTTTCTATCAATAATTGAATCTAAAAAACAAAATAAACAAACAAGTAGAGCAGAAACAGATTCATAGATGGAGAGAACATTGTGACGGTTGCCAGATGGAATGGGGTTTGGGGAGAAGGGTAAAAAATGTGAAAGGGTTAAGAAGTCCAAATTGGTTGCTAGAGAATAGTCATGGGGTATAAAGTACAGCATAGGGGATATAGTCAAAGATACTCTAATAACCACATATGGTTTTGAATGGGTATGAGATTTATTGGAATGATCACTTAGTAAGTTATATAATGTCTAATCACTGGGGTGTACACCTGAAACTAATAGAACATTGTATGTCAGCTGTAACTGACAAATTAAAAAACAATTTTAAAAATAAATAAAATAAAATTAGAATGAGTTAATATATTATGATGGGACTTTTAAATATATATATATATATTTTATTGATTATGCTATTACAGTTATCTCACTTTTTTCTCCCCTTTATTCCCCTCAGCGCTGTACTAGCCCTCCCACCAACATTCCCCTCTGCCCTTAGTTCATGTCCATGGGTCATACATAGAAGTTCTTTGGCTTCTCCATTTCCTATACTACTCTTAACCTCCCCCTGTCTATTTTGTACCTGCTGTTAATGCTGCTTATTCCCTCTACCTTTTCCCCTGTTCTCCCCCTCCCCTTGCCCTTTGATCTCTATTTCTGTGATTCTGTTCCTGTTCTAGTTGTTTGCTTAGTTTGTTTTTGTTTTTGTTTTCTTTAGGTTCAGTTGTTGATAGTTGTGCATTTGTTGTCATTTTACTGTTCATAGTTTTTGATCTTCTTCTTTTTCTTAGATAAGTCCCTTTAACATTTCATATAATAAGGGCTTGGTGACAATGAACTCCTTTAACTTGACCTTATCTGGAAAGCACTTTATCTGCCCTTCAATTCTAAATGATAACTTTGCTGGATTGAGTAATCTTGGATATAGGTCCTTGTCTTTCATGTTTTGAATACTTCTTGCCAGCCCCTTCTTGCCTGCAAGGTTTCTTTTGAGAAATCAACTGATAGCCTTATGGGAACTCCTTTGGAGGAAACTGTCTCCTTTTCTCTTGCTGCTTTTAAGATTCTCTCCTTATCTTTAATCTTGGGTAATTTAATTATGTTGTTCCTTGGTGTGTGTTTCCTAGGGTCCAGCTTCTTTGGAACTCTCTGAGCTTCCTGGATCTCCTGAAAGTCTATTTCCTTTGAAAGATTGGAGTTCTCTTTCAATATTTTTTCAAATAAATTTTCAATTTCTTGCTCTTCCTCTTCTCCTTTTGGCACCCCTGTGATTTGGATGTTGGAACATTTAAAGTTGTCCCAGCGGTTCCTAAGCCTCTCCTCATTTTTTTTTTTTTTTTGAATTCTTGTGTCTTCATTCTGTTTTGGTTGAATGTTTATCTCTTCCTTCTGCTCCCAATCATTGATTTGAGTCCCAGTTTCCTTCCCTTTACTATTGGTTGCCTGTATATTTTTCTTTATTTCACTTTACATAGCCTTTACTTTTTCCTCCATTTCGTAACCATACTCCACGATTTCTGTGAGCATCCTGATTACCAGTGTTTTGAACTGTGCATCTGATAGGTTGGTTATCACTTCATCACTTAGTTCTATTTTGGAGCTTTGATCTATTCTTCCATTTGGGCCCTATTTCCCTGTTTCAACACGCCTGTTACATTGGAAGGGGCAGCGTCATAGGTATTCGCAAGGGTGGGGCAACTTAGGTCACTATGTTATGATGCTGTAGGTGGGGGAGGGGTCAGAGAGGGAACAGTGATGCTTGCTTGGCTCTCAGCTGGCTTTCAACCACTTCTCCCATTACCCACAAGCAAATTGGGCCTTTCTGGTGCTTATTCCAGGTGGGTGAGTTTGTGTATATTCTAGGGCCCTGTGGGTCTCTCTAATGAACTCTCCTATGTGGCTGGGAGTTTCTCATCCCTCACAGGTTTTTTAGTGAGAGGTTTTGAGGCTTTCTTTTTTCCACTCTGGAACCCTGGGTTGCATGGTCTGTCTCCCCAGCTGTTCCTCCTGGTTTATCTGCTTGCAAATGTGGGAACTCCCAGTCCACCAGCCACTGCCTTGCTGCGCGTCAGCCCCAGCTGCCCATCTCCTCCCCTTCTCCTGGTCTGGATGAATGTTTCTTCTTTAACTTCTTGGTTGCTGGGCTTCCATACAGTTCAATTTTCTGGCAGTTCTAGTTATTTTTTGTTTTTAAAGTTGTTATTTCCCTTCTTTTGGTTGTGTGAGGAGGCAAAGTATATCTACCTATACCTCTATCATGGCTGGTGATAAATTTTTTTTAATTATGATTTTTGGTAACTTTTAATAATTCACTCAGTAAGCAACCCTCAGTGTTATACAAAAACAAAAGTGTGTAGTCTTTTTCATAGCATTTGTCTCTTTAAAAAAGAAAAGCAAAACAAGACTAAGAACTTAGATTTTTAGATCAGTCTCCAGCCTATCAGGCCCTGTGTGGGCCAAGAACCTTATCGGACTTGACTATAAAAAAATTTTAAATAAATACTCTATCTCACAAGTATGAATTCAGGACATACTAGAATTATAAGTATGTTAGAAGTATTACAATAGATTATATATTATATTATGTAATATATTAGCAGTATTAGAATACATTAGAGTACTTAAAGTATAAATATTTTTTTAAAAAAGCTTGCTGGTTTGATCCCTCATCAAGGCACATACAAAGAATCAACCAATGAATACATAAATAAGTGGAACAACAAATTGATGTTTCTCTTTCTCTCTCCCCCCTCTCGCTTCTTCTTTCTCTCTAAAGTCAGTTAATTTAAAAAATTTATATTTCAAAGGGTTAAACATAACATAAACCATATATCTGTGTTGTGTGTGTATATGTGTGCTCAGTCATTTGTTTTACTGAGTTACCCACAGTACAAGATTTTGCTGTTGCATCCCCATGGTATCATTTAATATGTTTCTCTTTTCTTTGTATTTGCTTTAAACTCATAGTTACAACTAAAGCCTTGGTTAGATTCAGATTTGATTTTATTAAAAAAGCAAGACCACTTTATAAATGATGCAGCATGTTTCTTTCAGAAGAAACAATTTCCTTCTCTCTCTCTCTCTCTCTCTCTCTCTCGCTCTCTCTCTCTCCCCTCTCTCTCTGTATCAGCTATTGATGGTTATTTCCCAGACCCATTAATACATTAGCAGTTGCAATTTGATGTTTTAGTTTCTACTATTTTACATTCTATCATTTCTACTATATATTAGATAGAATGTTTCTCTAAGCAGAAACTTCCTGTTATCATCTACTTAGTTACCCTGAGATACTCAGTTTGTATCCAAAAAGCATAACAAATATTGATTTTTTTAATCATTTTTCATAATATGAGTTGACTCCATCTTTCAAAAGTGACCAATAAAATGGGTTTATAGTATCATTATTAATAAACAATTTAACCCAATTTGGTTTCAGTCCACTGCAGCCACTACTCTTATTGCTGCTCAGATGGTACAACCTTTGGTCAGCGTGTGTTTTTTTAGGTTAGCTCCTGAGTCCTTTTGACACATCAGTTGTCTTTGTTAACTTCTTTGCTTCTGATATGACAAGACATTTTATTTTATTGTTTTAAACTATTTTATTTATTTATTTTTAGAGAGAGGGGAAAGGAGGGACAAAGAGAGGGAGAGAAACATCAGTGTATGGTTACCTTTTATGCACTGCCTACTGGGGACCTGACGTGGAACTCAGGCATATGCCCTGACTGGGAATCAAACAAGCAACCCTTTGGTTTGAAGGTCCGCATTCAATCCACTGAGCCACACCAGCCAGGTCTATGACAAGATATTTTAAACTCATCTTCTACAGTGCCTGGCCCAGACCTGGGGCCAGCCATCTCCATGGAGTCCAGGTTTCTTTTATTAGGAAATGATATTTAAAAACAACAGAGTCTGGGTGCTAGAGATGCTCATTGGTACTGGATTGGTCATGGATCCCAGGTCTTTTCAGCTGACGGAGTTAGAAAAAATTTCCCTCATGACTTTTTGAAGTCAATTCCTTCCTCATATTCCTTGGCCCTTGTGTATATAATTCAATGGATTTTCGTATATTACATTTATTATTTTTTTAAATTGTGGTAAAATATATATATGACATGAATATTGCCATTTCAACTATTTTAAGTATAAAATTTAGTGTTATTAATTACATTCCCAATGTTGTACAACCATATCACTATCTATTCCTAACACGTTTTCATCACCCCAAACAAAAATTCTGTATCTGCTATTGAGCAAGAACTTTCCATTAATTCCTCGCCCCCGCCTCTGGTAACCTCTACTTTCAGTCTCTTAATTTGCCTATTCTAGATAATTCATATAAGTGAAATCATATATGTTTGCCCTTTTCTGACAACAAATTCCCTTAGTTTTGTTCTGGAATAGTTTTTACCTCTCCTTCACTTTTAATTTTTCTGTATACAGATTTTTTATGTTGATGGATTGTTTTTCTTTCGAAAGTTAAAATAGTTCAACACACTCTTCTTGCTTGCATAGTTACTAAGGAGAAGTTCCTATAATTCTTATCATGGTTTCTCTGTATATAAGGTGATTTTTTTTTTCCTGTTGCTTCTTTCAAGATTTTTTTTTTTTTGTCTTAGGTTTTCTGTAGTTTGAATATGACATGCCCAGGTGTACAGTTTTTGGTCTTCACCCTGTGTGGTGTTTTCTGATCTTTCAGGATCTGTGGTTTGGTTCTGTTATTAATTTTGGAAAATTCCCAGCCATTATTACTTCAAATGTTTCTTCTCCTCTCTTTCTTTTTACTCTTTCTAGTATTCCTATTATGTGAATGTTACACCTTTTCTTATTTTCCCACATATCCTGTTTCTTCTGTTTTTTATTCTTTTTTTTTCCCCTCTTTGAATTTCATTTTGAAAAGTTTCTATTGATATATCTTCAGGCTCACTGACTCTCCTCGGCCATGCCCCACCCACTGATGAGTGCATTAAAGGCATTCCTGATTTATTTTACAATGTTTTTTTATTTCCGGCATTTCCTTTAGATTATTTCTTAATATTCCCATCTGTCTGTACACTACCTACTTTTTCTTGCATGTCATTTATTTTTTCGATTAGCACACAACATATTAATCAAAGCTATTTTAAATTCCTAATCTAATAATTTCAAAACTTGCTGTATCTGGATTTGTTTCTGATGCTTGCTTTGTCTCTTCAGATGGTGTTTTTCTTGTCTCTTAGCATGCCTTATAATTTTTTGTTGAAAGCCAGACATGATGTGTCAGGTTATAGGAACTGAGATAAGTAGGCTTTCACTATGTGGTATTTTTCTGTTTCTCTGCTAGGAGTTAGGCTGTTTTTATTTTATTTTATATTATTCCTTATTTGGCAATTACAGTTGACATTTAATATTATTTTATATTAGTTTTAGATGTAAAGCATAGTGGTTAGACATTTATATAATTTTCGAGGTGATCCCCCAGATAAGTGTACATGGTACCCACCTGGTACCATGTACAGTTATTACAATATGATTGTCTATATTTCCTATGCTGTACTTTACATCCCTGTGACAATTCTGTAACTACTAATTTGTACTTTTTAATCCCTTTACCTTTTTCACCCAATCCTCTCCAAACCTGTCTCCCATCTGGCAATCATCAGTTTGTTCTCTGTGTCTATGAGTCTGTTTCTGTTTTGTTCATTTATTTTGTCCTTCAGATTCCACAGGTAAGTGAAATTATATGATATTTGTCTTTTTCTGTCTGACTTATTTCACTTAGCATAAAATCTTCTAGGTCCATCCATGTTGTCACAAATGGTAAGATTTCATTCTTTTCTTATGGCCAAGTAACATTACCTTGTATATATGTACCACGCCCTCTATCTACTTATCTTTTAATGGGCTCTTAGGTTGCTTCCATATCTTGGCTATTGTCAATAATGCTGCAATGAACACAGGAGTGTATATGTCTTTTTGAATTAATGTTTTGGATTTCTTCAGATAGGAGTTAGGCTGTTTAAAAAAATTTTTTTAATCCGCATGTGAGGATATGCTTATTAATTTTAGAGAGAGAGGGAGGGAGAGAGAGCACGTGAGCTAAACATCACTGTGAGAGAAAAACATCAGGCACACACCCTGACCCGGGACTGAAACTGCAACCTTTTGGTGTGTAAGGTTGATGCTCTAATCAGCTGAGTCACCTCGCCAGTGGGGCAGTTAGGTTGTTTTTAATGCTTGCTATAGCTGTAGGTGTCAGGAGTTTTCATTTCTTTTACTGTCTTTGTTTTTTTTCTTCCCTGTTATCTTTGAGTTTCCCCAGAAATTCCTTCTAAAGAGAGTGTGCGTCTTGCAGTGCAGCTCTCTCAATTGCCGCTGTGACGCTGGGGCCCTGTTGATATGGTGGTCATGTACTTCGTGTACTGGGGGAAGAGAAGTGTTCCATAATTTTAATCTTAAGTCTCAATTTATTTACAATGGGCCCGAATTCCTGGGCTGGGACCTTTGAAAGATGTTCTTTTTTCCCTTCCCCTAGTGTAAAGTAGGAAGACTAGAAGGGGCTGGAGTTCTCCAATTGCCCTTTTCCTAGGTCACATGAGGCTCTGGTAAAGTAGTTTCCTGTGAACGGAGGCCTTTGCTTTGGAAGACAAAAGGCTCTGGACATACTTCAAAATGATTACTTTTTCTCTTATTGTATTTCAGAATGGTCATTTCTGTTTTTCCACTGCCAGAAGCGTGAGATATTTTTCTTTGTCTTTTGCCATGAGAATCTCATAGGACCCTGGAAGCAAAATTCAGAGGTTGAGGGCCCCTTGAGACCAGTGCTAGTCCACAGGGTGAATGGACTGCTCCAGCTCCTGGGTTCACTGCTGATCGAACTGAGGTTGCAGGGTGGTCCGCAAGTGGGTACGTGACCTTTGTGCAGGTTCAGCAGTTTCTTACTGAAGATTGGAGTGCTCAGACCAGACTCAAGACTGGTCTGCAACCCCCACTGCTCAGGCCACTGAATGGGTAGGAACAACTACTGACTGGTCGTAAGAGAGAGGGGAGAGAGAGCACGAGAGAAACACCAACTTGTTGTTCCTTGTATTTATACATTTATTGGTTGATTCTTGTATGTGTCCTGACCAGGGATCGAACCCACAACCTTGCTAACCAATTGAGCTGTCTGGTCAGAGCTTCTTACACAAACTCTTAAACAAAATGGAAATAAGAGTGATGGAAAATGAAGAGTTTCTTTTAAAAGAAGAAGAAGGAGAAGAAGGTGAAGGTGAAGGCGGCAGCAGCTATGGCTAGTCCACACAGCCTGTAAGAATTTGTTAATTACTGTTTATGTATTCCTACTAGTTCCTGGCTCCAATGGCTTCTGCTCCCTATAAGCTGCAATCTTCTGTATTTGCCTGTCTTTTCAGTTTTGGGGGCAGTATTCTACGCTAAAAAGATATATTTTAAAATAATTACATAGAAATCTAGAAAGAAATATTAACAAATGTAATGGTAACCACACTTGAAGTGATTTTTGTCATTTTGTATTTTCAAAAACTTCTCTACCTTTAGAGTCGGAAAGAAAAAACATGAGCTTTTCCTTTTGCTGAGTAATGGGAACATGGTACAGCATATAAGGAAATAGTATACAGCTATCCAAAAGGAAAAGGAAACCTAGATGTACTAAGATGGTACCTCTCCAAAACCTATTTTAAAAAGAACTATAAAATAATATGAAAATGTGCTACCCATTGTCCTGAGACATGAAGGTTGCACATATAAGAATCAACCAATGAATGCATAAATAAGTGAAACAACAAATTGGTGTTCCCTTCTCCCTTTCTCTCTTTCTAAAATCAATAAATTAGGAAAGATATATCTTGAAAGAAAATTTTAAAAATACTTTAAATTATTTATTATAATCTCACCTACCCCATCAAATGATTTTACATTTTAGTGTTTCTTTTCAACTTTAAACTTTAGAGACATCATTCCTTTTAGATAACTGAGGTATGGTTTTCAATATAGCTTTCCTTTAACATTATTTTATAAACATGGTTTCATGTTTCTTTATGTTATGGTATCTGCAAACTGTTTTGTAATATTGGTATGTAATAATATAATCATTTATTGGTGGGTTTCTATTAAGTCCCACTGACTTAAGTATTTTAGTACATACAGATTTCCTTTTTCTTTTGGCATATGTCACTGGATTTTAAATTCCTAGGTGAGGGACTGGATCAAAGGATATCAGTTGGTTCTTGCTAAGTGTTACTTAAGTGTACTTCCTGAAGGGTTATGTCAGTTTGTCTGGCCATTAGCCAGGTGTGAATGTATCTGTTTCCCAAAGCCTTGACCAGCGTTGGGTATTTAATTTTTACACAGTTTGATGGCTGTTAATTGGGATCATACTATACTTACAGTCTTTAATTTGCATTTCCCTAATTACTAAGGAAGTTGAGTCTTTTAAAAATAATGTTCGGTGTTTGTATTTCCTCTTAGGTGCCTAGTCAATTCAAAGCAATAGACATATTTTGAGTGCCCACTATGTGCCAAGTGCTGTGTACTCCCATCTATGATGAATGACTTAACAAAAATGACCATTTGGGGACAGGGTAGGGGAGTCAGGATAATATAGAAAGTAAGTGACAAAGTGTACTCAGTTGGTAGAAGCATGATATTGGCAGGCAGTCTGGGCAAAATCCAGCGGGTAGAAGACAAAGTAGGAAGGGGTTCATCCTGTCTGAAACAATAAGCTCGTGTAGCACAAGTGACTTCAAGGTGAGGCTGAACAATGAGTAAGATTTGTCCGTGTGAGAAAAAAAAAAGTGGGGAGAGCGAATAATTTGTAGAGAGATAAAGGGGATTGAAAAAGTTAAAAAATATAGTACTTCTATGGAATTGTGACTTCCATTATAGCAAAAATGTGGGATCCTGGGGCTGAGGGAGGATGAATAGGTCAGGGCTAACTTCAGGAACCTGACTTTTGTCCTGAACATTTTCTGTTGTTCTTGAAGAGGAAAGACATGAGTCCTGACTGGGCTGGCTCAATAGACTGGGTGTCGTCCTGCAAACTGAAAGGTCACAATTAGATTCTTAGTCAGGGCAAGTGCTTGAGTTGTGGGCCAGGTCCCCCGCTGGGGGTTGGACATATACGAGATGAATATTTCTCTCTCACATGGATATTTCTCTCCTTCTGTTTCTACCTCCCTTCCCTTCTCTCTAAAAATAAATAAATGGATTTTTTTTTTAAAGAAAAGAATAGCATAAGATAATGTATGTTTTAGAAAGACCTTTCCAGAAGCTAATGAGAGGTAGATTTGGGAACACTGGAGTTTATAACATGAGCCTACCTGTGTCCTTAACCATTTACCAAAGTTTAGAAAGATAGGATTAAAAATAAGCTTTTTATGTAGTATGCACATTAACTCTTCATATGTAAACTATATTCCCTGGCTTGATGGTGTCTCTCAGTTGGTTAGAGCATCATCCCGATGTGCCAAAGTTGCAGGTTTGATTCCTGGTCAGGGCACATACAAGAAACAACCAATAAATGCATAAATAAGTGGAACAACAAATCAATCTTTCTCTCTCTCACACACAAATCAATAAATAAAAATCAAAAAGCTATATCCGCACTTCATGACTTTTTAAAAATGTTTAAGTTGTGGTAAGATATATATAACATTTATTATCTTAACTCTTTATAAGTGTCCAATTCATTAGTGTTAAGTAAATTCACATTGTTTTGAAACTAATCACTAGATCATGGCTTTCCTTTTTAGTTAATTTAGTTGAGTTTTATTAAGAAGAAGTTGAAATTTGTACAAATTCACTTTTTTGGTGATAATTACTATTGTTTGCTTAACACTGTTGCATAGTGTTCTTTATTTTATTTTCAATTTTTTTATCCTCACCCAAGGACATGCTTATTTATTTTAGAGTGAGGGGAAAGGAGGGAGAGAGGGAAAGAAACATCAATGTGAGAGAGAAACATTGATCAGATGCCTAACCTGTATCTAAGTATGTGCCCTGACCAATAATCAAACCCTCAACCTTTCAGATTACTGGACAAGATTCCAACCAACTGAGCCACACTAGCCAGGGCTGTTTTTTAAAAATATATATGATCTTCTTTGATCCTCATAAACATGCCTCTGAGGTGGATATTATCCACATTTTATAGATGAGAAAGCTGAGGCCAAGAAATAAAAAGACCCAACAAGCTTGGTGTGTTTATCTTGGAGAAATAAAGAGTATTACCCAGATTTATAGGTTGAGGATTTAAAACAAATATTACCTGAATACTTACTATATGCCCAGTACAAGAATGATGTTGAGAAAAATAGACATAATTGTTTACATTTACAGAGCTCAAGGGCTAGTGGGGGAAAGAGGCATTAATCAAGAAATTATGAAAATAATGAAGTAATAATAAACTCTTATTGAAGAAAAGAAATACCATGTGATGAGAACAATTTCTATACAATAGAGGTACCAGACAAAGTCCAAGGGTCAGGGAAGTTTTCCCCTAGGAAATAATTTGTGTAGATTTTTCTTATTCTTTTGTTCCACATGCTCCAACCCCAAGCCTCACCATTAAACTTCACAAGGAATAACAAGTAAAATTCCCTCATTTGAGGGAAACCCAGGACTGAGTATATATATTATATATGCATTTGTAAACCTTTTAAAGATGATTCACCTTGATGTTTCTATGTGTCTAGTCCACCATTCTACCATATACTTTCTTCTTTAAATTGTTTTATTTTATTTTTTAAAACATTTTATTTATTTACTTTTAGAGAGAGGGGAAGGGAGGGAGAAAGAGAGGGAAGGAAACATCAGTATGTGTAACAGACACATCGATTGGACAGACACATCGATTGGTTGCCTGTCGCATACCCCCAAGCGGAGGACCTGGCCTGCAACCCAGGTATGTGCCCTGACTGGGAATCGAACTGGTGACCTTTTGGTTTGCAGGTCAGTGCTCAATCCACTGAGCCACACCAGCCAGGGCTAATTTCTTTATTTCTTTTCTATTCTTCTTCTTTTTTTAAGATTTAAAAAAATATTTATGTATGTATATATTTATTTATTTTCAGAGAGAGAGGAAGAGAGGGAGAAAGAGAGGAAGAGAAACATGAATGTGCAAGAGAAACATCAGTTGGTTGCCTCTCACACAGCCCCAGCCAGCATCCTGGCCTGCAACCCAGGAATATGCTCTGACTTGGAATAGAACCAGCAACCTTTCAGTTCACAGGTTGGTGCTCAGTCCACTGAGCCACACCAGCCAGGGCAAGATTTTATTTATTTATTTTTAGAGAGAGGAGATGGAGTGGAGAAAGAGAGGAAGAGAAACATTGATATGAGAAAGAAACTTTGATCGGTTGCCTCTCGTACATGCCTTGACCTGGAACTGGGCCCACAACCCAGGCTTGTGCTCTGACTGGGAATTGAACCAAGGACCTTTTGCTTTACAGGACCACACCCAACCAACTCAGCCACACCAATCAGGGCCACAATATACATTCGTTGACATTATCTGACTTGTATGCTGACCCCAGCCTTGTAAGGTAGGCAGGCAGGTATGACTATCTACATTTTACTGAAATGACAGTGTCAGAGAGAGGTTAGGTAACTTGCCTAAAAGCACATAACTAGTTAATGGTGGAGCTAGAAAAGCTGGGATTTGAATCCAGGTCTTGCAACACCTCATCAGGATTATTCTTTTAATATTCATTCTTTCATTTATTCATTCATCCACCAAACATGTGCTGATCACCTTCTGAGTGTGAAGGTATGTATAGAGCAATCAACAGCTGCTGAAGGGTTTTAAGCAGGAAAATAGCATGATCCACTTTTTAAGAAACTGTATTTTCTTTTTGTTAAAAGATTTTATTTATTTGTTTTTAGAGAGAGAGGAAGGGAGGGAGGGAGAAAGAGAGGGTGAGAAACACCAATGTGTAGTTGCCTTTCATACACTCCCAAATGGGGACCTGGCCTGCAACCCAGGCATGTGTCCTGACTGAGAATTGAACTGACAGCCCTTTGGTTCACAGGCCGGCACTCAATCCACTGAGCCATACCAGCCAGGGCAGAAAGTGGTGGTTTTAAAAGTATGGTGTGGGTCCTGGCCAGTGTGGCTCAGTTTGTTGGAGTGTCATCCTATAACTTAAAGCTTGTAGGTTCAATTTCCAGTCAGGGCACGTACCTAGGTTGTGGTTCAATCCCTGGTCCCAGCTCATACGATCTGGGTGCATAAGAGAAGCAACCAATCAATGCTCTCTCACATCAATGTTTCTTTCTCTTCCTTTCCCTCTCTCTCTCTCTCTCTTTCTCTCTCTCCCCCTCCCTCCCGAAAAAAAATGAAAAAAATGTCTTTAGGTGAGGATAAAAAAATTAAAAATAAATAAAAGTATGGTCTGGGACCAACTACTGCATCAGAATCTCACGGGTTGGGGCTCAGGAATCTTACAATTAGTCAGGTTTGGGAATTCTTTTCTGGTTCTAATGAAATAGAAGCATTGTATTAAAGAAGGAGGCGGTGCAACTAGTTAACATGACTAAGGTAGTGGCTGTAGTAAGAGGTGAGAGGTGAGAGAGGATGAGATACAGAGACGAATAACCCTGAGAGTCATTTAGAGAGCATGGATAGGACTTCCCACTTGACCCTTCCCTGCACAGTGACTGAGGTCAAGGAAGTGGAGCTGGGATTCCTACCTGGGTCCTCTGGCTCCAGAGCTTTACTGCATACAGCTGTTTATAGCCGCCTCTTGATTTTAAATATTGTATGTTTAGTTATCTTAGCACTTGTTCTGCAAATCTCCATCTTACTGAAAACTGCCATTCAGCCCTGGCTGGTGTGGCTCAGTGGATTGAGCGGCCTGCAACCCAAAGGGTGGCCGTTTGGATTCCCAGTCAGGGCACATGCTTGAGTGGCCGTTCACGTTCCCAGTAGGGGGCGCATGAGAGGTAACCACACATTGATGTTTCTCTCCCTCTGTCTCCCTCCCTTCCACGCTCTAAAAATAAATAAATAAAATCTTTATAAAAATAGAAAAACTGCCATTGAGCCTTGTAGTTCTTCCTTACTTTCATAAAACCTAGGAGAGAAATAAGGAACAGAAAAGTAAGGCCTTGAAAGTTTAAAAATATTTATTTCTTTGGGGCTGAGTACACAGGCAAGGAAAAAGTAGATTTAATTAGGCAAGCACAGACCCGGAGAAAGGAGAGGACACTGCTCCTCTTCTATAAACTGTAGGAGGCCGTCAGGAAACTTTAAGACAATAATCCCAGAAGGCCAGAAGACCCTATTTTCTCCCCAGGGTTCTTATAGGATGTCGGGCTGGAGCAGTTCAAGAATTCAGGAAATTGTAAAGAAACCACAGCAGCCTCAACAACCATCTTCCCAAACATCAACATCAACCACCCCAATAATAAAATTCATTAAAATTCATCTCCCTCCCTCCCACAACCACTGGAGGCAGACCTGAAGGAGGCACATGGGACTATGGGAGAGACTCTTCGCTGCTACTTCTCTAGCATGATTCATCCTCAACGCCGGCCTGGGTTTTCCAGGGTTTCAAGGAAGCGGCGGGGGAGGGGGAGCGTAAGGAGGACTTACACCCTCATTTCTGGGTCGGGTTACTAGAGGTTGAAGACACCTCCACTCTCTCCTCACTGCCAGGTAGGTCAGGATTAAAACAAACTAAAGCAAAGGTTGAGGTTGGCCCTTCCAGGGAAAGACTGGCACGTCCAAGTACCTGAAAAGGCCATAGAGATTAAGCCAAGCAAGCGAGAGTGGAGATGTTGGGGGAGAAAAAGATTAGAAAGGGGGTGGCCAGGGTCTAGGGCAGGGGTTTGTATACGTATGTGTTCTCTCTCTCTCTGTGTGTGTGTGTGTGTGTGTGTGTGTGTGTGTGTGTGTGTGTGTGTGTGTGTGTGTGTGTAAAAGGACGACCAATCAGAGAGCGAATTGCAGCGGGGCGGAGGCGTGTCTTGGTCGAGATTGGATAACTGCGGGGTGCAAGGAGGTGGCCGCTCACAGCCTGGACCTGCCGCTGTGCAATTCCGCGTTATATACCGCAGCCGCGGCTGCGGTGGAATGGGGTCGGACCGTAGTGCATGACCCTGAATCCTACGCTCCTCGGCTTGCCGCGGAGTTCCTTGGGTCCTGGGTCCATTGTGTCCCGTCCCAAGGTTCGCTGCATCCTGGGTACCCCCAACCTTTCACCTGGTTCCCCAAGCTCCTGACCTTAACGTCTGCAGAACGAAATGGGCACAGTCATGAATGGCTCGGAGGAATGTCTCCAGCCCTACAACTTCGAGAGGTCTTGGAACCTGAGGCCCTTTTTGGAAAAGTACTGGTGAGACCTGGGGAAGAGGGAGGGCCGTGCCAGGGACTCGAGCCTGATCACCGCAATTGGGGGGGTGGAGGAGACATTGCGCGCAATGATTTCCTTAAAAAGCAAAGGTATCGGGCTCTCCTGCACTGGCTCCACATCCCCGTTCTCGGAGGTGCAGGTAGTGGTACCTCAAAGACATTAGGTCTCGAAGAAAGAAGGGCAAGGGTCAGGGGCGGTGGGGGGTGGAGAGAGAGAGAGAGAGAGAGAGAGAGAGAGAGAGAGAGAGAGAGAGAGAGAGGCAGAGAAGCCGAAATAAGAGGATGGGGTGAAGAATGTGAGAGGAGACAGAAACCAAGGGGAAAGAGAGTAGTGAGAAATGGTCTCTGAGGAATGCAGTTGATTTAAACTCTAGTCCCACCAGCCTATAGATAATTCTTTGTGTTTTGTGACCTTGTGTGACTGTGTGAGCCTGCACACATAGTGCTGGTGTCCAGGGACAGCCTGCCCTTCACAATTATCACGTTGTTCACCAAGTGTTCCATCGTCCCTGCTGTGGAGAAGGAGGCAAGTCCGGGAGCTCTTCAAGATTTTCCCAGGCTCTCTGGCTTTGACCTAAGTCTCCTTAGAGGTGTTTGTGGGTTGACTGTGTGCTGCAGCTAGTTTGCTGTGATCCAGCCAGGTGGAAGCTATTGCCACATTCTTAGACCACAGCCCTGAGTTGATTCTAGGCATGGGCCAGCAATTGTCACCCACTTCCAGCTCCACTGAGAGAGCAATAATCCGGAAAACCTTGGACACAGCCCCTGCAATGTGTTAGGTACTTTCTATATTAACACTGTCAGGAGAGGAGTATTATTCCTCCTTTACAAATAAGGAAACTGAGGCTCAGAGAACTAAGTAGTTTTTCCAATGTCACACATCTAGTAAGTGGCAGAGCTGGGACTCCAACTCAGATCACTCACTTAGATAAATGGGCATTTCGCTAACCAGCACCCACCCATGAGCCCATCCCCTCTTCCTTCTGCCTGCCAGGGCAATCTCATTCCCCATTGCTCTGATCTACCTACTGCTCATCTTTGTGGGGCAGAACTACATGAAGGCACGGAAGGGCTTCAACCTGCAGAAGCCTCTCATCCTTTGGTCCTTTTGTCTTTCAATCTTCAGGTAAGACACTCCTCACTTATTCTGTACACCCTAGATCCTCCCTCTGCCCCTAAAAGCTTTCTAGAAATCTCAGTTGCATCAACTCCTCAAGTTGCCCCCCAGCTCTCCCTATCCCATTCTTTCAGCTCCAGCTCCCCTCCCCAGCTTCCTCTTTACTTCTTCCTCAGTCTCCAGTGTGACAGTTTCTGTTCTCTCAGGAGTCCTCTTGTGTTCATGGAGTCTGTGTATTTCCCACAAATTTCTCCAGAGTCTTCCCTTTCCCAAGATCATCCAATAACTTCCCTAGCCCCTCCTTCCCATATTTTCTCCCCCATCAATCTCCCCCATACTGCCACCTGTCCCCTCATTGGCTTCTACCCAACCCGAAACTCTGTCCCCTAACTCAACTTTCAGTCCCATCCTCCAGCATTAGCTGGTCCTTTCCCAACCCTCATCTCCTCTAGATTACTGGTTGAATTTATCAGACTGGCCCCAGGATCTCAGGAGCTGTGACTCCTGGAAGGGTGGGAAAGTGACAGGTCTTGGGACAGTAACCTGACCAGGCTGAAGGGGAAGGGCAGATTGGTATTTGGGAATGAACTTACACCCTTTTGTTTTATCCCATTTCAGTATCATTGGGGCAGTGAGGACATGGGGCTTTATGGGGTCCTTGGTACTCAGGGATAGATCAAAGGATACTGTGTGCTTCTCCACCTTCATCGAACATACCATAATCAAATTCTGGTCCAGCATCTTTGTTTGGAGCAAGGTCATTGAACTTGGTGAGTGGCAAGATTTTGTCTCTCTGGTACCCAGTCAACTGCATCCTTTCTCAGAGCCCCCCTCACCCATCACATGGAAAGTCCCTTCCCAACCCTTGGGTCCTAACAATACCTCTCAGCCAAACCCCTCTTCAGATTCTCTGCCAAAAAGACACCTCTTCACACCCTGAGAATCCCCCCTGTGCCCCCACATTGACAGCGGAGGGTGGTCCTGATACTGGGTGGTATGCCAGCTATGACTCCCCATTTCCCAGGAGACACAGCCTTCATCATCCTTCGTAAGCGGCCACTCATCTTTATACACTGGTTCCACCACAGCACAGTGCTAGTGTTCTCAAGCTTTGGATTCAAGGACAGGATGGCTGCAGGTGGCTGGTTCATGACCATGAACTTTGGTGTGCATGCCATCATGTACACCTACTACACTCTGAAGGCTGCCAAAGTCAAGTCCCCCACGTGGTTTCCCAGGCTCATCACCAGCCTGCAGATCCTGCAGATGTTTACGGGAGCCACTGTCATCATCCTGGCTTACATATGGAGACAGGAAAAGGGATGTCACACCACCACGACGGAACACCTCTTCTGGGCCATCGCCTTGTATGTGACGTATTTCATCCTCTTTGCTCACTTCTTCTATCAAGCCTACATAATGCCCAAGGTTAAATCCAAGACCAAGAGTGAGTAAAAGTTTGGAAAAAAAGAAGCAGCTCCAGGGTCTCTCTTCCCCAGGGCACTGAGGGTTATGGTTTAGGTTTGGGAGAATGAACAGGATGTGTTTCCCAAGGTGGCAGGAAGTTATGACAGGCCAGAAACATAAACCCTGGGAACGGGGTGTGATCTAGTATTTTGATGTTTATGTTTTTAATGTGAAGGCCAAGCAGGCCACAGGACGGGACTGGGACTGAGAAGGATCTCCAGAGCTGAGTTATGTATATTTCTATATAGAAACCTTCCTTTTCTTGCTCTATTTTTAATTAAATATTTAAGCAAGATTTTGGGATTTTGAGAATTTGGGGGAAGAAGGAGTATGCTGTGATGGGAGATGGCAGCTGGCAGGGGGATGATAAGTAGGTGAGAAGTCTAAGAAGATTTATGGGAGGATGGGAGGCACACACACAGACACTCAATAAGAATCCTAGGCCTGGTAAGCACTTAATAAATGTCTGTTACAGACCAGAATTTTATTGCTGTTAGAGGCTCAAGCCCCTCGTTGGAACAGTGAGAAACAGGTACAGAAAGGCGGAGTAACATATCTAAGGTCATAGGCTTCCTAAATTGCAGAAGCGACACCTGCAAGAGTTCCAAAGATCTTACAGTTATCCTCTATGGGATCACAAGGTGGCGCCGCAGCACTAGCTTTGGCCAACGCCGTCTTAGTCGCTCTTCCCCAGGCCTGCCACACAAACATGCAAACACGAATGCGCCTCTCTGCTCTGAGTATCCCCCCCGACTTGCCAATCTTGGCGTTAGCGACTGAGGGGCACTGAAGCCCTAGAAGTTGGATCCTCAGGTCCTTCCTGTACACCCAGCTCTTATTTAAACGTGTGGGGAAGATGAGGGGAGTGGGCTCAACCGCAACTCTGAAACATCAGGCCTTTGACAGTCCTGTGCACATTTATTTCATTTATCTTGGAAACTGATAAATGGGAGAGGAGGAGTCTGGAGAAGGCGAGGTGGGCCAAGGGTGAGTTGGCCCCGGGGGAACTGGTCCCTGTTCCTGGCCTTAGTCCCAGGGGCGCGGACTGTGTGTCAGGCCCAGTCCACCCCTCAGGGTTGACAGAGGAACGAGCCGGCCGCTTCCCTCCCCCCAGCTGCCCCTGCATCCCTCTCAGACCCGGGGCGGGATCAAGGCAGTCAAGAGGACCCCAGTCCAGGGAGGCTGTGAATTATCGACCTCGCCCTTGGGGATGACCGACAGGCCGGGCCACTCATACAGGCCTTTCCACAGCGTACTGACACGGACTGAGGTTGGCTGCCGGAGGCGGCCCGGGTACCGTGGGGTAGCTAAAAGAGGCGTGCTGTTTGGCCTTGAGCCTCAAGCTGGCCAGACTCGAGTTACATGGGTCCCGATATACGTAGGGAGAGGAAGCGGCTGCTGCAGCAGCTGCGGCGGCCGAGGCGTAGGGGCAGGACACTGCCCCGGAGGACACTGCGGCCGGAGCCAGCCCGGGGGCCCCCCCGCCCAGGCCCTGCAGGGCCCCGGGCCCTGGCACGGTGCCCGGAGCGGCCGCGGCCGAGGGCACCATGGAGGCGGCAATGGAGCTGGGTGGCGAGAAGACAGGCTGCGAAGCCAAAGGCCCCACGTTGACTGAGTTGAAGGCGAACGGGAAGGTCTTGGCGGCGAGCGGCGGGCCGAGCGCCTTGGGTGGCCAGTTGCCATAAGAGTAGCCGGGGTACACGTCTTCGTAGGGCGGCACCAACCCCCCGAGAGGGGCCGCGAAGCCGCCCTTGCACAGCTCCGCCTGCTGGCTGCGCTCGCGCTTCCGCCACTTGGCGCGCCTGTTCTTGAACCATACCTGCGGGCGGGCGTGGGAGAAAAGGCTGTCAGGGCTGGGAGCCGAGCCGGGGTCCTGGACCGGGTCAGTGCTGCTGGTGGGTGGGTCACCCAGATCGGGGTTCAAGCCCGGGAGTTATGAGGATAAACAAGATAAGATGGCCGGAGACGGGAATTGGGATAGTGGAGGAGCACACGGAGTCAGGGACCTGAGAACAGAAGCGTGGGCGACGTGGGCGACGTGGGCGACGTGGGGGGCTTGCAGTAGGATGGGGTCAAGGAGGGATGACGAGGAGAAAAAGCGATAGTCTCGAGGTGAGAAGCGCGCGGCCTGGAGTAATATTGAAGTTGGAGGAAAGACAGCCGTGTGGGGCAGCGGTCCGGGGCCTTGGGACGTCAAGTGTCGAGTCCGAGGATGGGACAGGCAGGGCAGAACCACAGGCTGCGGATTTCTAAGATAGTTGCTAAATGGCCAGAGAGGATGGCCGGGGTGGAATGAGGGCTGCGAATCTGGGAGCGTCGTACCCGCACGCGTGCCTCGGTGAGGTTGGTCCACACAGCGATCTCTTCGCGCGTACTCATGTCGGGGTAGCGGTTCCTCTGAAAGGTAGCCTCCAGCTCTTGCAGCTGCTGGCTGGTGAAGTGCGTGCGCTGCCGCCGCTGTTTCTTCTTCAGCGAGCCGTCCTCGGGGGAGCCTCCGGGCAGCGAAGCCGAGGCCTTCTCCGAGTCTGCGGCCGGATGGGGGCAGGTCATAGGAATTCCCAGGCTGGGGTACGTTCTCCATCGGCCCCTCACTCCCACCCGAGCTCCACCCCTATTATGGGTTCAGTTGTTATCTCCCCTACTCCCAGAAGGGGGCGCTCTCACCGCTGTGTTCTTGGCCCTTGCAACCGTGTTCTGGGAGCACGGGGTGGGGAGTATCCGCATCTGAGAGCGACAGGGCCGGGCTCCGGGCCTCCGCCTCGCTGAGTAGGCCAAACTCCATGGAGAGAAGACTCTGGAGGAAGGAGAAGGCACAGACCAGGTCCCTGGGGATAAAGCCTCCGGGTTATCCGGTTCCCAGAAGTGTTTCCCCACAGGTTCACTGTCCCCTTCCTCAGCCACCACCATAAAGCTACTCCTGAGTGGGGTGCCCTAGGATAGAATGGGAAAACAGCAGCCTAAGGGGAAAAAGGTATATACGCAAAGGTTTTATGCACAGATAAATACACTAGATTTTGTTTTGTTCATTGCTGGGCACCTAGAACTGTGCTTGGTGCACAGTTGGTGTTCAAGATATTTATTGGATTAACGAAAACCACACCATTGCACACCACATGCTATACACCACATCCTCAAAAACTTCAGTCCCCTCTCACATGAATGTCCAATATCCCCATAAACTTATACATGCCTCTCAGCCAATCACACCTGAGATGCAGCCAGAACCTCTCCATTGGGACAGATTTGATTTTGAGCCAGGCCTGGTATTTCTCCCATACGGATAATCGCTGCTATCAATTATGAGTACTTACTGTGTGCCTTTATCTCATTATCTGTCCCCTAACAAGAATGCATCAGTATTAAAAGTACAATCACATTTTTCAGGTGAGGAAACTGAGACTTGCAGTAATAATTAAGGGTCACAGAGCTTTTAAGTAGTGGAACTGGGAACCAGGTCTGAGAGACCCCTAATCTAATATTTTTTTTCTCCATTTGCTTTTTCAAATTGTGTTCTTTGGGGCCCTACGCAGAAACCCCCTCAGGGACTGGAACTCAGGGCCAGCCTCAGGGATGGAACACCAGTCTGGCTGTGTTTTGATCTGTTTCAACCAGAGCAGCCCTGCTTTTGTCTGTTTTTGTTGTTTTATTTTGTTTTAATGCTTTCTGGAGAGATTTCATTTGAAGAAAGTGTTCCAGAATCAAAAACAAGTTCAGCCCAGGCAGGTATGGCACAGTGGATGAAACATCGGCCTGCAAACCGAAAAAAAAAAAAAGGTCTCCGGATTCATTTCCCGATGGGGCACATGCCTGGGCTTCAGCCCAGCCCTAAGTTGGTGCAGTTCGAGAGGCAACCAATTGATGTTTCTTTCCCATATCCATGTTTCTCTCCCTCTCTTCCCTCTCTCTAAAAATAAATAAATAAAATCTTTTAAAAAAAAAGTTGAAAATCACTGTGCATTCTGGTTTGGTCTGCCTTGAGGCTGCCCAGACACACTTCAGATCCTACCAGTCATCGTTCCATTCTCATGCACAACCTCTCCCAGGCCCTCCCCAGGCAGTAGATGTGAACTTCTAAAAACCACCCAGCTACACTTACTCCCTATTCCAGACCTTGCCTGTCATTGCCCAGGAGCCCGCCTCCTCTTCAAGTCTCTCCTGCAGGTTTCTCTTTCCTGCTGGCTCTCCCAGGCCCCCTCTGGTAGGAGGAAGGGAAAGGGACACTAGTGGGACTCAGGAACTCTGGATGCCTCTAGGTCAGAGGAGAACTGGAGGAGGTTAGGGACAGAGGAACAGCGGTGAAGAGCTGGGTGAGAGGGGCCATCTGTATCTCCATCAATAGGGGTTTAATACAGCCTATGCAAGGTGTCATTAACGCGGTAGATTAGCCTAAATTGAGATGTGTGTCATTTGGCTGCTCTGAATTTATTAGGAGCCTTTTTCAGGGAGGCACAGATGGGCAGTAGCCTGTATGCGCACATGGTAATGGCCCCTTCAACCAGCTCAGAGAAGACAGCTGCCCCCTACCCCCACCTCTCAAGTAAGGTTGAGGTGGAACAGAGGTCAAGGCAGGAGTTGAGAAACAGTCCTTGTTCTTTCCACAGGCCAAGGGGACTAGACCTTGGACCTTTTCCTGGGGTTAAAGAGGCAAGGCTGAAAGGAATCGGGGAAGGAAGGCAAGAAGTCAGGACAGGGGCGGGGGTGCTCAGCTTACCTCTCCCCCTTCAGGTCTGAGGCCAGGTGTCAGGGGCTTGGGGCTGGTTCAACAATGCTCCGGTGGAGGGCAGATGCCCTTGGGAGGGACCTGTGGAAGCCTTAACTAGTAGCTCTTGCCAAACAGCTGGGAAGGCTTAGAATGGAGAACCGGAAAAAGGGGTGCTCTGAAGTATCCTCCTACTACATACCCAAGAGGATGGAACACATGGTGACAGAGAAGACAAGACTTCAGGCGGTGAGCACACAACAGAGTATAGAGATAGATTATAAAGTTGCACACCTGAAATTTACATGTTATGAACCAGTGTTACCCCCCAAAATTAATTAAATTAATTTAAAAATTAATTAAATTAATTAATTTAAAAATTAATTAAAACAATAAAATTGTTTTAAAAGGTGCCCTCAAAATGCAAACCATGCCCCCCGACTTCTCCAGGGGCCACAGGAGCAACCCAGACTGGAAAAAGAGGGACAGTTGGGTTTGCCTGTAGGCAAAGCTGAAGCCCACCGTTGCCCTTTATCCTTCCAGCCTGCTTTCGCTCCAGACTTCTCATTTTCTGAACTCCCCTTCCCCCAGCATTCCGTACCTGTGTCTTGGTTTCACCCTTTATTTCAGCAGAGGGAGGCAGGGTGAGGAGAGATAAGGACCAGAGTAAAAGATGAAGCTGAGAAAGCAGAGTTCAGGCTGTGTGTTCCCAGAGACAGACAGACACACATGCAGACACACACGGGCCCCTATTCAGACAAAATAAGCACTTGGACTTGGAGCTGGAGGCATACAAACACATACTCTCCCACACATGTGCTCCCACATTCAAGCAGACAGACACACACTGTCACACAGTCTCCTCTCTCTGTGACAGGGACAGCTGCCTTGGCTGTTTTGGAGCTAGCCATCACCCTCCCCCCACCCCTTCCTGGCCCCTCTGAGCCTCAGCTCTCAGTCCCAGGAACTAAGGACTCCGAGGGGTAGGAGGAGGCCAAAGGAATTAGGGGAGTGGTCGACACTCAGTGGCTTCTGGGGAGAGTCCATTTAGTTGAGTGGGGATGGCAGGAGAATGCAGGAGGAAGCGGATGAGGTGGGGGTGGGGGCAAAAGCCGCCCGGGGCCCCTTTTAGAAAACTAATGTGGAAGAGCCCAAACAAATTAGGTTTGGAGTCAAAAGATCTTGATTCATGTCCTGGCTCCCCAACTTTCTAGCTATGTGTTCTTGGCAAATTACTTTACCCCTTTGAGCATATTTTTTTACCTCTAGAAGGGAGATCATAATCCCTTCTCTCTCTACCTTCCATATTGTTATAAGGTTAAAATAAAACACGATGTGTAAAAGTGGGTAGGGGTACAACTCTATCCAAGTATGTATTTTCCCCATTGATTGAAGATATGTTTATTTGGCACCTTCTACAAGCTGCGCATTGAGTACGGCACCAAGGATAGAGTGGTAAATACAGTCTCATCCTCGTCTCTGCTCTTGCTTGAGTGGTTCGCCTCCCTAGACCCTGTATCTCCCAGTGAAAAATTTCTCTGGTGAATAAAGAGGTGAGTAGGCCGCATTTTAAAGAGGGATGCAAATGTGCGCTGTGAGCGCTCTGTCCTGAACATAAAGGAGAGCCCAGTCAATTAGATAACAGCAAAATGGGTAGAGTAACCCAAGCTGGGAGCCACTTTGGGGACCAAGGACTGGTAGAGTCAGGAAGGAAGCCTCAGTCTCCTGTCTGGGGTAGTGACAGCAGATGGAGGGGATGAGGCTGAGAAGGGCCCCGACTGTGAAGCTGGAGAGACCACTAAAACCAGGCAGGCGATAGGAAGGCAGGGGCTAGGGACGGAGGCCTCTCGCAGACTCGTGCCCTGATGGGCTGGTCAGGCGGAGGCTGGGGGCGCCAAGTGGTTGTCTGAGCTGGAGACAGGCTGGCTGAGGATTAAGCTACCCCAAAACTGCTGGAAGTCAGGGAGGTGGGAAGTTGGGCCTGAGACCAGGGACTTCACCTCACTCAGCGGAAAGGGACAAGCAGTAAGTCTCGGAGCCAAAGATTTGGTTGATGCTGGTAGGAGATACCAGGCAGGGTCAAAGGGAACCAAGAGATAACTGGTGCTTTGAGAGCGTCTGCCTGTCGCACCTCCAGCCTTTCTGACACAGCCTGCAGGGGATGCATGACTGAGCCCCCCCGCGCCCCCCAACCAGTGTCAGGGTGGCAGTCCTAGCCCTGAGGAGAAGGGGCGCCTATAGGTGTGCTCTGATTCAGAAGTACAGGTTAGAGTTACAGGACGCTGTCATAAACTGCAGCAAAACCGAAATGTTCAAGATATATTAAGATAGCGAACAGAGGCTCTTGCACGCCAGGGAGGTCATGGTGGGGAGGCCATGGTTTCTCCAAGGGACACAAATTCATGGCGAGAGGGCAACTGCCATATGTACCTGCTTTTGCCTAAAGCCAAAGCAGTAAACCAGGGCCACAGCCAGAAAGCCCCCAACAAGTTGCAATAATAACAATGCCTAGAGCAGGAAGCACACACTGGAACTTAAACGGGAGAACTTTTTCTGGCAGGGACAAAATAAAGAGGAAGATAAGAGGGGGTGGAGTTGCGATGCTATGGCTCAGCAAGCAGCAAGTGGTGAACAGGTGTGAACCAGGACTCTAAACCATCGTATAAACCTGAAACTGAAGTGAGGCCCTTAAGTGCACACAGCCTCACGTTCCTTGCTGATGCCGAGCACCCAAACTGTCTGGTCTGCTGAACTCCAGTGACAAATGGGAACAAATGAAGACAGCTGTAGACAAGGCTCACAACCCCAAGAGAAAACCCTAAGACTCAGGTGGAGGCAGCAATAATTTTTAAAAATATGTTTATTGATTTTAGAGAGAGTAAGGGAGAGAAACATTGAAGTGAGAGAGAATTGTCGATTGGTTGTCTCCCATACATGCCCCAACTGGGGAATGAACCCGCAACCTAGGTATGTGCCCTGACTGAGAATCGAATCCCTGACCTTTTGGTGTAGGGATGATGTTCCAACTAACTGAGCTACACTGGCCAGGGCAGGGGCAGCAATAATTTGATGCATTTAATTTATTAAGGGGTAAATCAAGGATCAGAGAAATGACCCTCCAGACTCTTCCCTCACTTTCTTTCTTCTCTCCTTCAGCGAGTGGTAAGTTCTAAGACAGATCTCCAAGACTGGTAAGGCACAGCCCCTAACTTCTAGGAGCCTGCAGGCTGGGGAGGGAAACAGGGTGCAGGATGAAATGATGGGTTTCATGGGTCTGGTTCTCAGATTATGGGACATAGAGAAATAGAAGCCCATAAAAGGTATGTTTTAGGGTTCAGAGATTGTAGCACACAGTTGAGCTAAGAATTGTGGAGTCAGAGAAGGGGCAGAGGCTTCTAAATAAAAGAGCAGGATTGGAAATGAGGTGGCAGGTTCGGAGGGCAACAGGGAGACTAGCTTGGCTAGTGCCTCAGTGTGGGCAATGCAAGATCATCAGAGAAAAATGGGTCAGGCTGGGGGTTCTCCAATAAGGGGCAACAGGGGGGTGGTTCAGGTTTGATACAATCTAGACTAGAGCATCTCCAGCTTTTCCATGAGAACAAAACAAAACAACAACAACAACAAAAATGCCCAACCCTAAGACCAGTGAGAGAGAATATCGCCCTGGGAAACTAGGGGCACAACCTGAAACAGCTGCCACCAGTATGAAATTTCTTTGCGATCTCCAGCCTTATGTTAAAAACTGAAGCAAATTTTGCATTCTACCCCACATTTAAGTTATTATGTTAATTTAAATATAAAATTAAAGTTTTCTCTTCAAATCTCCAAGTGACATCATCTCACCAGGAAGATAAATGGGCCACGTTTAGCCTGCAGCGTCGTGCTCCTCCCTCTCCTGTACTGCCTTCCTCCACCCCAGCCCCTAAAGAGAAGCATTGCTCCCAACAGCAGAAGTCACTGGAGGCTTATAGGCAGGAGAGTGACAGAAAAGCAGCATCTTTGAGACGTTTATTTGCCACTGGCGAGCAGAATAGATTGGTCAGGGAAGAGAAAGGAAAGGTGTTCTTTAAAATCAACTCTCTCTCATCCCACCACCTATCTTCCCCTTTCTCTCCCCATCACTCTTATCATCGATCCCTGTCGGTCGCCATGGGTTAAACACTCTAAATAATCCCGAAGCTCAGGACCTAACGGATCCTTCAGGTTAGCTGCCATTTCCCTTCCCCACAATCTAGGAAGCATCATTTAGAGTGAATGGAGAAGAAAAGATTTGGGTGGCTCCTTCCTTCTCTCATATCCAGCCCAGGTCAGCTTGTCTGCCTCCCCTGCCTCCCTTCCTGGACTGGGTCTTGGGGTCCATATTCACATCCTTGAGCAACAGGCAGGCACGGAACAGATCAGCATATTTGGCCTGGTAAAGGGGTTAAGCTTTTGAGGAACCTCCCTTGAACTCTTCTCAGAAAGGGGCAGGGGTAATTGCTGGCATCTGAAGCCTAAAATCGGGTATTCCATCCATCACTGAGAATCTTTCTGTGACTGGATCAGGGATGCTATCTGGCTGATCTAGGACTTGAGACACCACCCTTCCAAGCGAAGATTCTACAGCTTGGGCATAATAATGGCAATAATGCTTCTTGTTTCTGTGGTGCTTTTCCATTTGCAAAGGGCTTTCATATATATGATTCCATTTCATTCTTACAACCACTGTGAGTGGCAGGAATGACCACCCTCATTTCACTTCTAAGAAGACGAATTTGTCTAAGCTTACACAGACTGAAGAGATTGAAGACCAGGGACTGAGCTCTTTTCACTTCTTGCCCCTTCCACCCAGCAACCATTTATGGCTCTGACATGCACTGATCCTCCCAAGCCCTGAAGGATTCCATTTCTACTTCCTGCCTCTACCACCTCTCTGAAAGTGAGCTCTGGAAGTTGGATGTCCACAGTGTGCCAAGGAACATTTTCCTGTTCATCCTGTGCTCATATCACTCCAGTTCTTAGAGGCCCCCTCATCTCCAGTTTCAGGATTTGGGGAGCAAACAAGTCTTCTGCTTATCTATGCCATTTATTATTTTGTGGATTTCCACCCTCTCTCACTTTCCAGAGACCTAAACTTTGAAGTTTGCTCTCTCCAGCAGCCACTGGCTTCCCCATCCTGCCAACTGTTCTCTGACCCTTTTCTAGGCCCATGATATTCTCCCTTTGAGCCAATGACTCAGGCATGCACTCAGCTACATAGTTTTATGCAAGGAGGGGAGAAGATTATGCCTTTTGTTTCCAATCATCTTCATTATTATGCCATTGCTTTTTTGGCCTTTTTGATAAAAGCAGAACTTCAGGCTAAGGTCTTCAGGGAACCATCTGTAATGCCTTCCCTGTTCCTTTTCTGACTCAGAGCCTTTCATTTCACTATAATTGTGATTTTCAAAGGTAATGGGAGCACAAGCCCTGAAAACAGTATCAGAATGTGGTGGGATATTGGGATTCGAGTCCACATTTATAAAAAATGGGCAAGGAACAAAAAAGGTTGAGAAACAATGTCCTAGCTGGTAATAGCAAACTTTAAAATCGAGGAATGGAGGTGGGAGTGAGGGGAATATGTATTATATGTCACTCATGAGTGGAGGTTGAAAAAGGTTGAGACTCACTTGTTTAGATTATTTACTCATTGCTAAACACATCACCTTGCACTTGTCCCCATGAAAACTTAGTCCTCAGGCCTGCTGTTTTCTTCACTAACATAGACTGGGAGAGTGCTCTGTATTCTAGTCCCTTTAGCCTAACTGGGGTCGACCTGTCCAGTTAAAGAGCTGGGGTCAGGTTAGGAGGTTACTGTAGGGGTCCAAAGGAATCAGAGCTCTCCCCTCACTACAGGGAAAGCACACAGGGCAGTGGGTAGGGCTGAGATCTTCTTCCCAACCAGAGTTGGGGGCCCATATAGGTTTCATGTTGGATCTAAGTGTCTGGATCCAACCAGACCTTGAGGTCTCTCTCCTATCTCTTCTCAGCCACCAGAATGGTTTTCAGACTGGTTGGGCTGAGGGAGCAAAAAGGGAAACAAGACCACAGGGTTTTCTTTGCTAAAGGGCTGCAATTTTCTCCTCAGGCCTGGGCTCCTGCTCTCTGCAGAGAAGGCACCTTTAGCCCGCTGACACCCAGGCAAGAAGTCTGGTGGTGTCTGATCAACTGTATTGGAATTAGGGGTTGCCTCTGAGTTTGTGAGGGAACTGAGGTCGGTAGGGGTTTTTACTGGGCTCTTCCTTGCCCTTCTATCACCTTTTGTGGTTTATTCCTTCTTTTTCTGGTCTTGATTCCCACTAGCAGCCCCACCATTGGTTTTGTCTCCTTAGATTTGGATTCTGGAAGTCCAGGTGATGCTTGGATATGGTTTGAGTTAAAAAGGGAATCTCTCCAACCACCATTCCACCCCAAGGCCAGGCTGCAGCCCTTACTCTTACTCCCTGCTCCTGAGCCTCACAGCCCCTAGGAGCAGAAACAAGTTTGCAAAGTGGGATCTGAGGCGACACACTACAGCGAACCCCACTGTACACGCAGCAGCTGGGCAGGCGCTGACGCGTAAATGGACATGCCACTCGGCCAGGGACATTCTGTCCGCCGCTGCCTGACACAGCGCCTGCTCCAGAGAGACCCACCTCTCCGCCTGGACATTCTGTCCGCTCCCAGCCCGGTGCGCTGCGGACATTCCGTCCGATTTCGTGGAGGTCCCAGGCCGGGACCCATGCGGGCCCTGACACCCCAAGTCGGACAAGCCAGATCTGCCGCCTGGTGACTCGGGTTGACCAGCCACTTTCCTGCCGCCCGCACAGCGGCCATCTGACCCGGTCGCGGCCAGCCTTTCCCTACCAGGTTCCTATCGCAACTGCGAAGCAGCTGAGAAGAAAAGCGTGTGCGGCTAGACGCACGCCTGCTCCCAGTCCCTGGAGTCTGAGAACCAGCCGATGGGAGTCGGGCGCCGCCAACTGCCCCCATACTGGGCAGCCGCCGCCAGCTCCCCCCACTGGCCAGGGCCTCGGCAACCCCTTTAGCTCCCTGGCTGCCTGCCCCGCACCCTCGGATTCCAGGGTGCTTTCTGGTACTGGTTTACCGACTGTACTCCCCGATTCGCGGAGCGCCTGTCCTGGATTCTTGTCTGTGGTTTCCCTCCGGCTCCTCTGATTCTCCCTTTTTCCTGTTCCTCGAGTTCTGAGGCTGAATTTCCCTTTCCCTAACTCCTGCCCTGGGTCTGTAGTCCGCTCTCCCAGTCTCGACCCGTCCCCTAGGTGTCGTTCCCTAGTTCAGCCGACCCAAGTCCCGCTTTAGGGATCCTGACGACCAGCCACGGCTCCTGGGCCCCTTGAGCCCCTGTCCCCCGCACGGTCAAGCACTCACAGTGAGTTCCGCAGCAAGCAGACTCCCGGCAGCGGCGGCTGCGGTGGTGGCCGCAGTCTGGAGGGCAGGCAGGGGCCAGGGGCCGGGCACCCGGCCGGAGTGGGGGCCGCCCCCCTGCGCCCGGGCCGCCTCTCCGCTAGGACGCTCCCAGACTAGCTGAGGGAAGAGAGTGAGCCTCGCCGCAAACTGCCACCCCGCTGCCGGCGCCCATTCACTTTATGGCAAGCCCAGGGCGCCCCCAGCCCGCAGCGGCGAGCCTCGCTCGTAGGGCCCCGCCCCCTTCCAGCTGCGCTTCCCGGGCTCCACCCTTTCCAGCTGTGAATCTTTAGGTCCCACCCTCAGGGGTGGGGTCCGGTCGGCGCACCGCCAAGAACCCCGCCCCCTGACCAATCGGAGGGTTTTCTCAGCAACTGGGACACGCCCCTCCCCACGTGGCTGAAACCGCGCTCCAGCAAGAATGCTTTGGCAGAGCCAAACAGGAGAACGTAGGGTGGGTTGTGTAGCCCCACAGAGCTGGGGCCCGCCAGTGGCGAGGTGGGGCCTGGCTACCACCCCGAGCGAAGTGGAGCGGTGCCGGGGATAGGGCTGCCTGGGTGCCAGGTGGGAGGGCGCACGGGCCGAGAGAGGCCGCCGGTTTTCATAGCTCAGACTTCGTTGCCGCTCAAGTTTCGGGCGATTTTCTCCACTTGTCGCTGTCTGTCTCTCTGCCCTTTTGTGTCTGCTCAAATCCTCCCACGTCTCGCCTTTCTTTCCTCTTTTTTCGCCTCCACCGCTTTGCTCCTGCTGTTTGTCCCTCTTCTCCCTGCTCTGCCACTTTGAAGAACTGTCTCTTTCTGCTTCTCTTTTTCCTCATATCTTTCTCTTCTTTCTCTTCTGGGCTGTCTTCCGCCCTCTCCCCTCTTTTTCTCTCCTCCAATGAAGGTGGCTTCGTGGAGAAAGCAGAGTTTGGAATGAGACAAACCCAAGTATCATTCTAACCCTGCCACCAATCACACCATCACTGAGTGACCTTGGACAAGTAACTATTACCCCCTTGCCCCCACGCGCCCACAAAAGTTAAGGGAGGCTCTCACTGAATCTCAGAGCTTGGACTAGACACTTCAGAGACCTGGGCAGTTCCCCTGCCAGTCTGCACTTTTGGCTTGCCCAGGTTATGCTCTCTCAGCCTTAACAGGGCCAGCTTCTCTTTGGTGATACTAGACACAGTTCTGTGGGCAAGGTGTGTCCTTGGTATTTGCTAGTTACGGAGTTGAAAGGAATAGGACAGATGTCCCAAGGAACATATGGAGTCAGGTTGGGTTGTTTGGGAGCCCCCAAGGGCCCTAAACAATATGCTCCTAATATAAATCTGACCAGTCATGTCTCTGCTTAGAACCCTTCAATGACTCCTCATAGCCCTCAGGATAAAGGCCAAACTCCCCTGCCTGGCATGCAAGATTTACAGGATCTGACCCTGCCTTAATCTCCAATCTCCTAGTGGATTCCTGCACGCCTCTTGCCTTTCTTCTGACAGTAACGTATATCCAGCTAGTCTTCATCTTGTCAATTCCTAATCATGCTCTTAAGCTCCACTCAGGCCTCATTTTCTCTGGGAAGCTGTTCCTGAACTCCCAAATTAGCCAGATGGCCAGCCTCTTGCTCCCACAACCCTCCTGTCATACCCTCTATATTGAAGTGATCAGCTTATATGTTGTCCCCTATTATGCTAAGATTTAGGAGGGGAAGTGCCATGTATTCCATCATGTTTCTAATAATGTTGGAACTCAGTATTGAAATCTAAGAGGGAGATGTTCTACCTGGTAGGTGGAAATGGAAGTTAGGAGGGGCTAGGGCATTGTTATCTCTCTCCTCCTTATCTCTAACACACAATCCTATTCATGCTTTTAGGCTGGTTCATTTTTGAAAGTATGTGGGAGTGGAGATGGGGGAGTAGGGAATTTTGGCCCATTTGGAGGATTTTCCAATTTTTGGCTATCTAGGACCTCTCAATCTGATATAGACCCAAGAGACCAAATCCCAATTTTCAAATGAAGGTCGATAATGGCTCAGAGGTACTGTGGACAGAAGTGCTGTGGTGGTTGTAACTTCTTCCCCTCTCTTTGGGTGAAAGAGATAAGATCCTCAGTTAGACCCAGAGACCAGGAGCCCAATGTGCAGGTGCATGGAGCTGTTAAGGAGTTCTGCAGGTCTTATGTCAGGTCTGATGAGTTCTTCTGATTAGAGAATCCTAGCACATGGATGGTCTTTGGATGTCTGGTTTTGAAACTATGTTTATTTTGGGTTAGATGTAGAGCTTCCCTGGACTTGGATCATCCATAAACGGGAGGAAATGGGGAAAGAGTTTGTATCTTTTTTCACTGCTTCCCAGCAGTCTCTTCAGGTCTGCAGGGAATCCTGGAAGGAAACAGGCAGGAAATTCCACCAGTCAGTCTGCAAAGAGAAAATCCATCCTCCTCTCCTCCTACACACTCTCACTTCTAGGTAATTGTAAATATCTTAGCAACCTCTATCATCTCTTGCAGGAGGAGAGGCACCTAGAAGCAGGAGAGTGAAGATTGAGATGGGCATCTAGCCTTTAGGCTTCTTAATGTTTCTACGGCACAGAGGAAAGGCTTCAGTCTCCTGTGGCTAATGATGTGGACTAACCCGTGTGATTTGTTTTGTTCCAGGTAGTTGGACTGTCCAAGGCTTAGTATGAGAGGCAGAGCTGGAGTCAGAGCCTCATAGACTAGGGTGTAAGAGATAGCGAAGGGCAGTGAAAATGAAAGGGCAGTCAACTGGGAGTGAGGACACCTGGGTTAGTCTTTCTGCTCTGCCAGGAAGTAGTTATGCGAACGTGCGGTCCATCTTTCCACACTGGGACTGTTTCCTGCTCTGTGAAATGAAGAGACCTGAATTAGATACCCAAGGTTTCCGCCACCTCTCACTTTTTCTATTTCTGCATGATAGGAATGGGTACAAGACACAGAAACAGAGTTGGAATGGAACAGATGAATCTGAGAAGCCAGACAGGACAGGCAGAATGAAAAGTGGGTAAGGGCAGGTTGGAATAAATTGTGGGACTGGTCCTAGGATGGAGGGAGCCTAGAAGCTGCCTCCTGTTGAAGCGTCCCCTTAAAGGGCACGATTTTGGTCTAGGTGATTTTGATACCGAGCGGCCTGGATGGGGCAGGAAGGAGGGAGTCGAGTAGCCCGCTCAGGGTCTCAAAATGCACCCCGCCCCCTTTCCAGCAAATCGTAGCTTTCCTCCCCATAATGCCCAGCAGATATTGCCAAGTTGCACTGCAACCGATCTCTAGCTAGCTCCACCTCTCCAACCGCCCAGCACAATTTTTCCCTTTTTATTGGCTTTTATTACTGTCACTCAGAGATCCCTTGTATCCATTGGTTGTTTCCTACCTACACTTTCCTTTTGCTGGTCATCTCACCTCCTTAGGCACAACCCACCTCTCGAAGCCAATTTTCTTTCTTCGATTGGATAGTTGGAATGTCACTTTTCACGGTGCAAAGTTATGATTGGCCGCGCGAGGCAGGGCTCGCGCAGTTACCAGGCAGCGGGATAGACTGAGGCTAGTTACCACGTCAGTGAGCTGACAGGGAAGGTAGCCGGCTCCACCACCCGTTCCGGCCGACTCTTCTCGGCCGCTGTGCGGTCCCTGATTACAGCTTCAACTTTCAGGAAAAGGGTTACTTCCTTTTTCCCATCTGCCATCATACTCGGGAGAGCCGCTCGGAGACGCCTTCGGGGCCCGGGCTGGACATGAGCAGCGGCTGCCGGTCCTGGGACTAGGCCCCGCCATTTTGGATCGGCTGACAGGTCAGCGAAGTCTCTTCTTAGAGTTCCAGGGTCGTGAAGGCCGCCCTGACATCGCGATAGGGAATAAGGGGACGAAGGCCTTTAAATTGGACGAGCCGGGGTGGATTAAGGGCTCAGGGGCAAGATTAAGACGAGGGAGAGAGTGCTGTGGAAGGCAACTGGGAGGAAAGTGAGGGCAAAGGTCAGGCCCCTGCCGCAGGTGGGGCGACTTAAACTCTGATTTCTGATCCCTTGCAGATGCCGGAATCCTTTTTCCCGTGTTCCCAGACTTGACTTAGACTTTAGCTCCTCTCATCCTGAGCTTTGTGCACTCTAAAAAGCATTGTACAATATCTGCTTTTCAGGGTTGATTTTTAGACCTTAGTTTCGATATGAGAGTCTCTTCAGGTTGTGTACAGCGACGACTCCTGTGTGACTGCCACATTAACGCAGCCATAGTGCTTCATTAATACTGGATGATGAACTAGTGCAACCTGGACTCCGGTAGTGAGGAGAGGTGTGCAAGGATTGAGGCCAGCAGTGTGGAGGCCTGGGCTCTGAGAGGCTTTCTTCTTATAGGGCAGCTCAAATGCCAGTCTGGATGTGGATGTGAGCTCTGGATTTATCTTCTGAGATTGTTTCTTCCTTTATACAAGTTGTTTTACAGATATTGTCTCCTGGTGTATATTTTTGGCTAGCATTTTCTCCCCAGGTCTTCTCACTTGCCTTAAGGAGATGAAGTTCAATCACAAGGAAGTCACTCTTTGATGACATATTTGGTAGAAAGCAGAGAGAGATTTGAAGAGTGGTAAAGTTTTATACTGTTGGCCTATCATTTTTAGTGGGTAAAAAGAGTCATAAGAGATGTTCAGGCAGTTTAAAAGTGTAGTGTCAAGAGAGCAGTGTGAATGATGGAACATAACCCCAAAAAGTGTAGTTCACGGCACTGTGATGACATTTGCTAAACTGCTATATTGTAAACCTTAAAGTCCTCCAAGGATAAAGAGTGCCTTTAGAAATGAGGAATAGTGTAGATAGTGTTTCTAAATGTACAACATAAAAATTTATATGCCTGAAAATAACTCTTTTATTTATTGATTTTTAGAGAGAGAAACATCGATTTGTTGTTCCAGTTAATTATGCATTTATTGGTTGATACTTATATGTGCCCTGACTGGGGATTGAACCCACAATCTTGAACCTGTAGCTTTGGTATATCGAGGACAACACTTTAACCAACTGAACTATCCAGCCAGGGCAGAAATTTTATGCCTTTAATTCAGGTGCCCAAGGCACTCCTCTGGGCTCTGTGGAGGATACAACCGAAAAGGTCTGTTTTGGGATTGCTCTGTTCAGTTTATTCACTTTTTAAAAGCAGAGGCATATACTGGTATGTGCAGTGGCCTAGTTACAGCATGTAGTAGGAATAAAGCAGTATCAATCTAATGCCTTTGAGCATGTAGTGGACACTCAATAAATGTTATCTGTACCCAGTATTAGTTTTAGTATGTGATCCTAAGTTATGACATGGTTCTGGTCCTGGCAGTCAGGACTTTTGCGTGGTGAGGTAGTAGTAACAAGGAGAGTCAAAAGCTCATTGTGTTAGAATGGGAAACTATCTGTAATCTAGACTGACTAAACTGTTTGTTTCTACCTAATGCCTTCTCCCATCCTGAAATTGTGTGTGTATGTGTGTGATTTAAAATAAGTGGGATGGAAATGGTACAGGCAACTATTTGCATTTTAAGTTGATGATCTAAGTTGCAGAATTTTCAAAAAAGTAGTTGAAAACGGGTGATGAAATGACATAGCCCAGGAAGTACCTAGGTTTGATGGGGCAGCCTTGCTCATCTGGGTTGATATGCCCTGTTAAGCCCTGTTGAGTTGAGATGCTTTGAATAAGAGACAATTTAGTCTTTGGGTAGATAGTGCAACCAATCCAGCATCTTTTCACTTTGGCCTGGAGGTGACTCAGGTATTAAAGATTTTCCCTTTTTTTAACTTAAAAAGTAATTTTCTAAATAAGAATAGTTCTTCACCCCCAGCCCTCACCCCAAATCAGAAAATTTGTACTTTCTTTAAGACTAGTGTTTGAGTTTTTTTAAAAGATGGGCAGTAGCCTGTATGTTCTAATCTTTACAGTGATGCTCATTGGCACAGTGGGAACTCAGGTTATAGACACTTCTCCTCTTGAGTAGCTGGGCACCAATCCCAGTTCAGCTTGTAGTTCTCAGAGTTCCACTACTATTTCACTTTCTTGTGTTCCAGAAGGCAGAATGACTGCCACTTTTAGGTGATAGCTTCATTGCAAAGGTACTGTAGGCAGCTAGAGTGGAAAAAGACACAGCTCCTGCTTTTGAGGAGACCCATAATATTTATACAGTACTCCTACAGGAAGGATTATTCTAGCCTTTGTATGCCACTTCTGTGGCTTGATCACAGTCTGTTCCTGTAGTTCGGTGTGACAAATTAGAATGATGCTGCCATCGGGGTATTAGTGGAGTTGAGCTGAAGGAGAGGGAAGGTTCATTTTACCCTCAGGCTGGAAGAGCTATGTAATTGTAATTGGCAGCTGTTTAGCTATTATTGTTCCGTTTTCTGTCAGTGTGTCCAACAGTAATTATTTAATTAAATAAGAATATAATAGAGCAGTGTGGGGACTTGGAGTCCCAATTATAGTGGAAGTGATCATGGAAGTAATGATTTGTTGCCATTATATAAACCAGGGATTATAAGCTCAAATGCCTGCGTATCAAGCAGGTAAATGAGTGAAGTGAGCCAAGTGGGAATGTATCAGGATGTGGTGGGGACTGTAGTTACACTGGAATGTGGGCACCGGATGCCAGGTTTCCTGTTTTCAGAAGAAATTGGAAATTCAGATCATTGGATTTGAAACTGTTGGCAACTAGTGAATCTTTAAAAAAATCTTTGCAGGTGGAGCAAAATCTGTCTGTGGACTGGATTCTGCCCCTATGACAGTGGGTGACCCCTGATAAGCGAGATGGGCAGGCCTTATGAGACTGCAGTTCTTTTTATATACTCACTCAGACTAAGTTTTTATCTTTGTCCTACTCTGCCACTGTCACCCTTATACCTTGGGTACCTTGAGTGGTTAAAAGATGAGTGAGAGAAACCTTGTTTTATTTTTCATCTTCTAACTGGCAGGTGGGACATCTTTGGACAGCTTTGGCCATATCTTACTGACTCACTTTGCAATATAGTTCTTGGGATAAACTCAGAATCTCCAGAAGGGGCAGGTGCCATGGCAGAGCTAAAGTACACTGGTCACCTGATTATCAGGTTTGGGAGGATTTTCCAGTCCTGTTCTGTCACGGCACCAGCTTTTTCCCTGGTTTGACTTTCTCTTTCCTCCACCCTTTGTGTAAATTTCTCGAGCCCAATTAGTTGTTTACTAGTGCAGTAATTCTTGGTCACTTTCAATAAAGCACAACTATGATGTGTTCCTTGGCCAGCTCTGGAAACCTTGTAAACTCTGCATCTTTAGTGCTCTTCTGCAACGTTTGAGAAATTGAGTGAAGATAAACCTTGGAAGGGCTAAGGTACCAGGGAGCTGAACAGAAAACCCTCTCAGAAAACCCATCAGCGTTCTCTTGGTTTGCAGAGCTCTGTATTAGACACAAAATCACCACGAAAAAGAAAAAAACAACAACAACTGAGTCTTTGCCTTTGGAGAATCTAATTTCTAATTTGTTAAGGACAACCCTTAAAAAAGTTAGGAAAAAAATAGCTTAAATAATGATGTACTAATGACAACTAGAACCAAAGGAAATAATATATAAACATATATGAAGAATTGACAGTTACATAAAGAATTATATACAGGGTCTGGCACAGATAATGGCCTGTTTTTGTTACAAAATCTTTTATTACAAAACCATAGCCATATACTATATTTTGCCATGTATAATGCGCTCCTGTCTATAATGAGTACCCATGTTTTTGGCCCAAACTTTCAGGAAAAAAATGTTTTAATTTTTAATTCTATTATTTATTTATTTATATTTAGAAACAAAACTGATTATTGAATTCCAGGGTATTATTTTGCATATGGATATCTTTATTGCTTCCTAGATTTACACTTTTAATGCATAAATAAGAGTTAAAAACATTTATATAGATGCAGGATTAGTACTATCCATGTATAATATGCATCCTTATTTTTCCCTCAAAAATTTGGGCAAAAAATACACATTATACATGGCAAAATGCAGTAATTCTGTAACATACCACACTCAAGCATACCATATGACATTTTAGGTGAAATGTTCAAATTAAAATTATAAATTATTACAATCATATTATTACCCTAACAACCACACTCAGGCAAGCCTTACTTCTGCAGAACCCTGTATTTCACCTAGGAAATGTGAACATGCAAATAGCATATGAGGAGACTTCAGGAAGATAGATGTAAGAATGGAAGCATTATGATTTGGTTGGTGGGTAAATGTGGATTCATTTTGTCTCTAGGGTGGCGTGTATGGAAGGTTTGTAATTTCTCGTACAGAAACAAATATGGGATGCAGAAAGGTTCGTTTGCCTGGCTTAGAGTCCTTGTCTTCTGTGAAGTTACTGTTTTCACAAGAGGTGGATGTAGCTGCACCACTATTAAAGAGTCAACCTTGGTGTTAGTTCATTAATTTTTTTGTTCATTTAGTATTTATTATTTTCTTTAGTATATATCAGACATTTGGAATAAAAATGTGAATAGTTATGGTTTCTTCTTGAGTTGCTCATAAGCTCACGGGAAAGACAGACAAAACAATTTAAATCAGTATAAAATGTGTTTAAATAGAGCTATGCACAATGCTATGGAGTGACACTAAAGGAGCACTAATACTCTCTGGGGGCAGGGGCTAGCTAGGAAATAGTAAACAGAGCTGGCATTATCATAGTAATAGCTAACATGTTTTGGGTTTTAATATCCCTGGTACTATGCTAGGTGCTTCATAGGCTTCTTATTTAGGCCCCACAACAAATGGATGAGGAAGTACTATCTCCATTTTGTGATGGAGAACTGTGATCTGGGGGTCAAGAAGTTAAGAAACTTGGCTAAGATCATATGGGTGGTAACAGTCAGGATTGGAGCTCAGGTCTGTATTGACTCTGAAGCTTGTTCTTGTCACCACTGTGGTATTCATTGAGTTTTGGATGGACTGAGGAAGGCTTTTCCAAGAGGATAAGAGTGGAGGAAAAGATTAAAAATGGAAAGGGAACAGCATGTGCAAATGCAGAGAGAGAACAATGACTGTACCTTTAAAAAGAAGGAACTTTTGGTAGTCTATTTTATATATACAAAGAATACGAGGTCTGTCCAGAAGGTACCCAGCCATGTGATAAGAAAAGTAGAGACATTTATTGAAGAAGATACCAGATACAAGAAACATTGTACATAGGACAATGATACCTCAGTTCCCTTCAAAGTAGGCACTTTAGGACCTCACATAGTTCTCCCAATTGCCATGAGCTGCCCCATTGTATTTTTCTGAATCCCATTCATGGTCTGAAATCTATTCTCTTTCAAAGGTGGTTTTAGTTTTGGGGAAAGCCAGAAGTCTCCGTGACAAATCTGGGCTGTAGCGGGGCTGAGTCCCCTGGGTGACTTGATGTTTTGCAAAAAAAACCCTGCATGAGATGTGATGCATGAGAGGACGTGTTGTTGTGATGAAACTGCCAATCACCAGTTGCCTATAGCTGCAGCCTTCTGAATGAATCATCTGGATATTTTCCATAGAGGAATGTTCAAGCTTAACACAAATTTGATGCAGATTCATTGCTCTACTCACTCAGTCATTTTGAATGCGACAGCTACACAGTATACAGCCTCACTCAGGGGCGTCTATGGCCCCCACTGACTAGTACATTGGAGTCGCCATTGTTCATACATGTGCATTCCAGTCCACTCTTCTTGGCTGCCAGGTTACATCGATGTTGCACAAACCATTTTTGTTATACTAACAATGGCTGGACTTTTTCCACGCAGACCTTGTATATATAGCATACACAGGGCATCAATATTCTCCACTCAGCTTAAAAAACAACATCACCAAAACTGAGGCCACATGTATGCCCTTTCCTGACAGTCACACCCTCCTCCCCCAGCTGCTATTCTAAATTTTGGGGGAATTTCCTTGGGATATAGTCCTAGCAGTGTAATTGCTGAAATATAGAACATGAAGTTCTCCAACTTTGCAAGATACTGTCAAATTATTATCCATGAGTTTTATCAAAATTTACATACCAGCCACTTGGTTTGCATTTTTACCAATTCTTAGTACTGTCAGATTAAAATTTTTGTCCTAACGTGGGGGTGTAAAATGGTATCTCATTATAATCTTATTTTATAATTTTTTTGATTATTAATGAAGCTCATAATCTTTTTAATTGTTTGCTGTTTGTATTTCCTTATTCTGTAAAATACCTATGTCTCTTGCCAATTTTGGGGAGGGTTTATATGTCTATTCTTATAGTTTAGTAGAAGTTATTTTATATTATGAATATTGCTTCTTTATTAGTCATGTTACAATTATTTTATCCATTTGTAATTTATCTTTTCCCTCTTTTTTATGGTGTCTTTTGAATAAATCTTTAATTTTTAAAAAAATCCTCACCTGAGGATATGTTTATTGCTTTGGGGGGTGGGGGGGCGGAAAGAAAGAAACATTGATGTGAGAGAGAAACATTGATCTGTTGTACCTTGGAGACTGAACCACAACCTGGTATGTGCACTGACCGGGGATTGAACTCATAATCTTTTGGTGTACAAGACATGACTCCAACCAGCTGAGCCATCCAGGCAGGGCTAAATGTCTTTAATTTTAACACTGCTTAATTTACCAATTTTTTTATGGGTTGTGTGTTTTGCTTCCTGACTCGGTGTTTCTCCCCTATGTTGAGATTATGAAAATATTCTTATATATTATCTTCTAAAAGTTCTCAAGTTTTGTTTTGTTTTACATTTAAATCTTTAATTTATTTGAAATAGAATTTTTGGTATTCCATGAAGTAAGGATCCACTTTATTGTTTCTGTTTCTCCTGCTTTTGTTTAGATCTAGAGGGAGTTGCTGGTTGATACAGCGATTCCGCTTTGGAACCTCTTGGGGTGAGTAACTGGCATGCTGCAAAGCGTCATTCTGAATGCTATATAGATCCGGCTTTAAACAGAGAGGACTTTTAAAGAACATAGGAGTATGTTGCTCAGAGTCTCTGGGTCAGTGGCTTTATCTGACCAGGGATGTTACTTAGTGTGTACTTTTTGGTTGTTCCTTCTCATGTTATTTCTGATACAACATAAACCTTAAGTTCTTCTCTGCCACACTTATATGCAGTCTCCACAGGTCTTTGTGACTTTGTGACAAGGGGTTCTGAGTCATTAGGTACCAGACAGCAAGTGGTTCATCAGAGCTTCCCATCTGAAGCTGAAGGACTGATTCCCTTGGAAGATTCGCTGTGTGAAGAGAGAAATACTCAGAGGCTGGAGGGAGATTAGGCAGCTGTGCATAGTCTTTAAAAATAATTCCTTTTTTATTCCCTAAATTTTTTTTCCCCTAAGAAAAGAAGTTTAAGACTTTTTTTTTCTTTTTTTTTTGCTTAGATCTTTGCTAGCTTAGAAAGTTGTTAGCTTTTGGTGCCTAATGAATTTTGATCGAATGTTAGGTTGATTACTTCAGTTGGAATCCCGGTTCAAAATTTATCTCTTCCAGGAAGCTTCCCAAATAGCATGTAGCTTCTACTAGTTATCGGTTAGTCCCATTGGCACTTTCGTTCGCAATTTGTAGTACAGTGTTGTTGTTTTCTTGTTGCTGTTGTTTTTAGTATGGGTGTTTTCTCTCATTCTTTTAGTTCTCTGAAAGAGAAATTAAGTATATTCTTATTTTACAATTCCCTTTCTAGGCCCTCCAAAATAATTTTACAATGAGGTACAATGATAGGTATTCTGGGGGCCCTGTCTTGTGCAAAATATGGAAATGGAATAATAATCTTACATTGAAGGACTTCCAAAGTATGCCCCTCACTTGCTATTCTAGCTTTACCTCTAGTTACTTCCCTAGAAATAATGTTCCAGCCAGTCTGGAATAATCATGATCCCCTAAATACATACCAAATTTTCCTACCTATAAGCCTTTATTCATGCCATTCTCTCCTTACAATTTTGACTTTCTAAACCCTGTCTTTCAGTTGCCTTTCTAGGGCTTCTGCCAGAAATAATATTCTTTTCTTCACTCCTGTAACACTGTGTGTCACTCATGTATTGGAGGTATGATATAGTTTGTGTGTATGTATATGTTTCATCTACTAGATTATAAATTCCTTGTGGGCTGGGCACAATATAGGGACCATTCTATACCACTGTGCCTAGGATTTTGCTTGGCAGGAGCTAAGGAATGTCTGATTGACTGAAGTAAATGTTATTTAATTAACTTTGCTGCTTTTAATCATTTATGGAAGGAATATTACAACTACTTTTCTAAGGAGCCTACTCATTTAAAAAAAATCAGGTAATTAAAAATTTAAAATAGGTAACAGGTAATACATGTATGTGACACAAAATTCAAAAAGTACAAAATAATGTACAGAGAAAAGTAAGTCTTCCTATCACCCCTCTTCTGCAGTCCCCCAGTTCTTTTCTCTGGAAATAGCTTCTGAGTTTCTTAAAAATCCTTCCAGAGATGTAGAGCATACGCATCTTGCCTAAATAATTTAAGGAAGGAGGAATACTAGAGATTTATCTTTACTGATGCTTTTAATTATTTTCAAATTTCTTCTTGGTTCCCCTTCTCCTCAAAAGAAAAGTTATATATTCTCATTTTTTAATCTTCTCAGAAAGAGAACATTGTTGTGTGCCTAAGCCATTTGGAAAGAAGATAGTCTTCTAAGACTAAGCTAGTTATTTATTTAAATTGTCATTAAAATAAATTCTGTCTTGCCCTTGCTGGATGGCTCAGTTGGTTGGAGTGTCATCCTTCACACCCAAGTGTTCTGGGTTGAATTCCCGATCAGGGCACATACCTGGGTTGTAGGTTTGATTCCTGGTTGGGGTGCGTGTGGGAGGCAGCCAGTTGATGTTTTCTCACATCCATGTTCCTCTCTCTTTCTCTTTCTCTCTAATCAATATCACATGTCCTTGGGTGAGGATTAAAATAAATAAATGAACAAAATAAATTTAGTCTTGTGTTGGATTCCATTATGGATTGGGGAAGGTGTTATGGGCCTGGACAAAATTTGTACCAGTTCTTTCCTTTATTGTAGTGTTTTTCATACTTCTTACTTTCTGGAGGGCCCTGTCTTGTGTAAAGTATGCAAATAGAGCTACTTGCAGGATTCATTTTTTTCTCTATAACTCTGGTTCAGTTTTCTTTTAGATCTCACTGAACTCTGTAAATGCTTTATGGGCAGAAATGTACAGTAATACATTCTTCTTGTAAAAAAAATTAAAACATTAGAGATAAGGCTAGAATATTCTCTGATTATATTCAGATTTCACAATACCTTCTCTAAAGATAACTATTATTATTGAGGTTGGGGTACATTGCCCAAGACCTTTTATTCTGTGTTTATATCTGTGTGTGTGTGTGTGTGTGTGTGTGTGTGTGTGTACACACCCCTGTATAAAATATATTTAGTATACTTAACAACATGGATGATTCGCAAACATAATGTTTCAAGGGAAAAGGGCAAATTACAGAATATATATGATATATTAGTTACATAAAGTATAAAAATGCAGGATAATACTGTATATTGTTTAAAGATACATACCAATGAAGTAAAAGTATAAAACAATATAAAAGTTTAATAAACATCAGATTTAGAATAGTGGGACCTGTGGATGAAAGGGAGAAGGATATGATTAGGGAGGATACAGAGAGACTTCAGTTGTACTATTCTTAATTGGGATACTGGCCATAATATTACTCTTTGTATCTTACCATATGTTAAATACTGCATTTTAAAATTTTTATTTATTGATTTGGGAGAGAGCGGGGAGGGGAGAGAGAGAGACATTGATTTGTTGTTCCACTTATTTATTCATTCATTGGTTGACTTTTGTATGTGCCCTGATTGGGGATTGAATCTGCAAACTTGATGTATCGGGACGATCCTCTAACCAACTGAGCTACCTGGCCAGGGCAATATTGAATATATGTGTGTGTGTGTGTATAAAAATACATATATATATAAATACATATATGTGTGTATATGTATACACATACACAAATTAAGCACAAATCAGAGTAGCCAAGACTTTTTTCTTTAAAGATTTTATTTATTTTTTTAGAGAGAGGGAAAAAGGGAGAGAAACATTGATCGGTTGCTTCTCTCATACCCCTATCTGGGGACCTGGCCAACAACCCAGGCATGTGCCCTGATTGGGAATCAAACTGGTGACCTTTTGGTTCGCAGGTGGGCACTCAACCCACTGAGCTACACCAGCCAGGGCAGTATTGAATATTTTTAAAAACAAAAATCTAGGGAGGAGGGGACAGTGGAGGAAAAATGGAGGCAAAATCTGCAATATTGTCAACAATAAAAATAAAGAAACCCTCCCCCCCAAAAGCTAGCCTTTTGTGTATGATGGGTTGGTTTCTACGTTAGTGGTAACACACAGTACGCCTGACTGCTCTTTCCATGTCTTAATTTGTTTTGTATCGTTAGCACTCAGAAAGATGTTTTATGCATAGTAGGTCCTGGAATTCCTTCGCTTACCCTAATAGCTACACTATTTAACTTTCCTTTAAGCCTGATCTGAATGTTTGTCTAACTGTATACAATACCACCCCCTCCTTTTTTCCCCCTTTATTTTTAAAATTTTGTGTTTCTGAGGAGGGTTTCTAAATAATGGAAAGTGGTAAGTTGGTTTTACATGCTTTTAGGGTTTCTCTATGCCAAGAAGAAATTCTGGGGGTTTTTTGTTTTTGATTTTTGGTTTTTAATATTTTCACCTGGGAAGAGAATGAAATATCTTTCCCAAGTGCTGTTCTAGACATCAAAGAAAGTGGTAGTTAAGTGGTAATTAAGTTGGGAGCACTTAAAATACTAAAATAGTATTTCAGCTTCTCTTCAGAGATTCATATAGAAGCAGTTTTAGAAAGAGTCTATCTTTCAGTCTGCTTATTAGAGGTTTCCTGCTATAAGCAAATGAACTTGACTTTTCAGAACTTCTTAAAGGTTATATCACTGCTACTGTCCAGTTTTATGGAGCTGACTTGGTAGAATGGATGTAGCCTATAAGTTGACATTGTAACTGTGGTTCTTAACTAAGGCTATTTTTCTAACAGCCCTCATTCTTTTAACTTGAGCTTTTACTATTTATTGAATGAATAAAAAAGAACAAAGGGAAGATCTGAAATATTGATAATATATCTTTAACAACAGAGACATACCTGCATACATTATGGCCTCATAGGAGAGAATTTTGGGGACCATTAGCTTTGAAGAATTTGACATGTTTACTAGAGATTGTTGATGGGCCTTTGAGAAATTGTCTGGATTGTTGCTTGTTGGTTTATATCTTAAACTTCCAGAAATCTTGGTACTGAAAAGTTAAATTGTAGTTTTAACCTTACCAGCTACAGATTCAAGTGTGGATATGCTCTGCATAAGCAAATATTAACTAGACTTTTTTCTTAACTGTTTTGATAGGTTTGCCAGGATGGTGGATAAGAATATTTACATCATTCAAGGGGAGATTAACATTGTGGTTGGGGCTATCAAACGAAATGCCCGATGGAGCACCCATACTCCATTGGTAAGTGAGGAATAGTCAGAAAGCTTGGTCACTGATTTGTTGTTGGGGATCTGTGCATGGTTAAAACAGTAATCAATTGCCCGGTAATAATGAGAATAATAGGAATTCAGAGTTGTTCTTGGTATCAAGGACCCTTCTGTTTATTCCAACTAGTGTCAAATTTATAGGCTGCCTTTTTTCTCTGAGACCCAAAAGATGAAACCATTCTTTTCTTTATTTTTAAAGCAGTCTTTTAAAAATTTGATTTAAGGGGATGGAAGGGGAGGGCACGGGGGGAGAGAGAGAGAGAGGGAGAAACACCAATTTGTTGTTCCACTTATTTATACATTTATTGGTTAATTCTTGTACGTGCCCTAACTGAGGATCAAACCCGCAACCTTGGCATATTGGGACCAACGTTCTAATCAAGTGAGCTACCTGGCCGGGGCCTGATACAGATCTTCAAACTATTTTTGTAAACAACGTAAGCTAGTATTTGGGACTTCTTTAAAATACCTAAAAATTTCAGAAAGAGTTCTTATCTTCTAATTCCCTAGGGCTATCAAATTCATTTAAGTTAGTTTAGTTATTTATACATGGAGTATGGCTTGGTAACGGTACTCCTTGGGAGTTCAGCAAGCTTCTATATATAGAGCAGGCCATATCTTGCCAGTCAGATGAATAAGAAATTTACCTACTGTAAAGCTGGCTTCTTTGTTGCATATGTTATGTTCAAGGTTTTGTTTTTTTTTTTGTACAGTTGTACAAAACACTTTGTGGCACAATTGTAAAAACAGGTTTAGACATTTCCAACTTGGTGTTTGGAAATTTCTTATGTTTATTTATAAAAATTGTTTTAGAAGTGAGATGGGGTCAGGAACATCTTTGAAATGAATATGTGTGATTATACAGTGAGTATGAAGAAGGAGAAGAGATAGAATAACACACATGTCTTAGTCTGTTTGGGGCGCTATAACAAAATACCACAAACTGGGTAGCTTATAAACAACAGACATTTATTTTTCACAGTTCTGGAGCCTGAAAGTCTGAGATCAGGATGCCAGCATGGTCAAGTGGGGGCCCTCTTCTGGGTCTCAGACTTCTCGTTCTGTCCTCAACATGGTGGAAGGGGCAAGGGAGCTCTCTTGGGCCTCTTTTATAGGGCACTTATTCCATTCATGAAGGTTCTGCCTTCATGACCTAATCATCCACCTTTTAAAGAACCCCACCTTCTGATACCATCACCTTGGACATTAGAATTTCAACATATAAGTTTTGAGGTGACACAAACATTCAGACCATGGCAAATATGAAGGACCTGGCAGTCTGTGGTAGCTTGAGTGCTGTGGTCATGGTATTGATTAGTATTTCAGGATTTACTATTTTAGGTAAGCCCAGAGGACCTCTGTGAATTAAGAAATTAAGGAACTGAAAAAGTGTACAGCTAACTTTTTTTCCTAAAAAGAAAAACTTACCGGATTTTCTGGTTGGATTCAGAGAAAGAGCCCTTGATCGGACCTTTATTTCCCTCTTCCTCTTTGTCCAACATTGACTTTTTAAAAAATACCTATGTGTTACAGGATGAAGAACGGGATCCTTTGCTGCATAGTTTCAGTCATCTGAAGGAGGTTTTAAACAATATAACAGGTAAGTCTTCACATCTATGTAGACTATTTATCCTGGTTAAAAAAAACCAAACAATAAAAACATGTGTTTGATTTACTGCAGGGATAGACAACTTTTTCTGTAAAAAAGTGTTGCAGGGATGGACAGACTTTTTCTGTAAAAAAATGTTGCAGGGATGGACAAACTTTTTCTGTAAAGTAAATATTGTAGGCTTTGCAGGCCATAGCAACTGTGCAAGTACTCAAATCTGCCATTGTAGTTCAAAAGCAGACATAGATAATACTTAAATAAATGAGTGATAAATCAAATAAAAAAAGAAGGTTGCAATCCAGGTTTTACCCTCGTGTGTAGATTGCCTCTGGTTTACTGTATTGCTGGTCCTTTTCCTAGAGTTACTACAAGGGTGTCCCACTTCAGTGGGAAATCAGCATTCATACAGTGATAAATTTCCTTCATTATTTGTAAGTTATTTTGGTTAATTTTTGTTTTGTTTTGTTTTAACTACTTTCTTTGTGTACCTGATGCATGCTCTGAGATGTAGGAAGTTTGCGGCACAAATAAAGTTTTTAGTATTTGCAACAAAACCTTTCTGTTGTAGAAAGTCATTGTCACTTTTAGGGCCTTAACGTTCTCTAATGCAGATTTTTCATTCTCCATGTGTTCCCAGAAAATTTTTTCCCACCGTGTTTCCCTAATCATAATAAGCTTATGTAATATTTACGGGGGTGGGGGACCCCTCAAAACCCCCAGAATTTATTTATAAAAATAAACAAGTGCCTAATTTTGTATAAAATATTGTGTATTTATTCTTACGTGTTTAAACTTCAGTCACCTCTCTATTAGATGCAATACACCTATTGAGATGTTTTTTCTACTGCTCAAAACAATTTTTGAGCTTGTCAATTTTGATACCTTTTAGTACTTCTGCCGTTTTTTGTTTCACCACATTGGCAAAGCATTCCCCTTTAAGGACTCTTTTCATCTGGGGATACAAACAAAAAAAGTCACTTGGGGCAAGATCAGGTGAATAAAGGAGAGTGGCACACAGGGGTCATGACATTTGTGGTCAACAACTACTGAACTCTCAGTGCAGTGTGGACAGGTGCACTGGTAAATCACCCATCATGAAATGGGCAAACGTGTTGAAAGAGTCTTAAAAAAAATCCACTGAAGCTGAACACAACCTTTCACAACCACACCAGCCGGTACACTGATAGAGATGGGTTCCTAGAACACTCACCTAGTGGGGGAAGCTTGCTTGTACTAGAAGGGGTCTGTCCTCCAGAAAATAATTCTGGGTTTTTTTGGGGTCCCTCTTTGTATATGTTTAGAATTTTAAAATCCACTTTCATGTTTATTACGTTATTGAACTCATACACTACCCTGTAAGGGAGGCTTGGCGTATATTGTCCCTTTTTATGAATGAAGTTGAAACCCAGAGACTTTTTAAGTGATTTAGCTGAGGTCACACTGATCCTAAGGGGTGGAGTCAAAGCTAGAATTTGGTCCCTAATGCCTGGTTTAGTACAGTGTTTTGTATTGCTTCTGTTCATACAATTAGAGGAGAATGTACAGAGGAATTGCCTTATGTATGTGTATATATGTGTGTTTTGGGGGAGGCAAGTCTCAATACTGTTGGGTTTTTCAAGGAGGGAGGAGGCGATCAAGACTGAAACGGGAAGCCTCAGAGCTGTGCTGCTCTGTTGACTGTAAGGGACTTTTGCAATGTTACATCCCTGGAATGGTTTTTAGCTAATAACAGATCTAAGACCACAATTGAAATTGTTTTTTAGGCTTATGGAAATTAAGTAACAATAAACAAATACATTTCCTTCTTTCATGAGGAATATAGGAGAATATCTGGAGGGAAAAACATCTTTTTTACTTTCCTAAACATTGGCTGAAGTTATCTAAGGATTCTCTACATGTTTTCTTTAAGAGAGTAAATTCCAAGCTATTGAAAAGCATTGGAAATGTTAGTCAAGAAGGATCAAGTATAGAGGAGGTAGTTGTTAGCTATTTAGCAGGGTGAATGTTGCAACTAGGTGGTAGGTTCTTATTTTATGGCCTATATTGTAAGTGACTTCAGTGCTTTAGAAAGGGTTGTCTGCTTGCACAGTTTTATTTATTTTTTATTTTTTTTTACACTTTACAGATAAAGCTTACATATCCAAATAAGAAAGAAAATATAGTGAGTAGATATTTACAGCTCTTCTTGGAGGGTCAGAATTCAGAGTACTGTCTAAGAGCTGTTAAGTGGATTAAATAAATGAATATATTTAGAAACATTTAACAACTTTTAAACATTTATTTTTAGAGAGAGGGGAAGGGAGGGAAAAAAAGAGAAACATCAATGTAGTAGAGAAACATTGATCAGCTGCCTCTCGCATATACCCCAATCAGAATCTAAATCTGCAACCTAGCCATGTGCCTTGGCTGGAATTGAACCATTTGCTTTGTGGGACCACATCCAACTAACAAAGCTGCAAGCATCAGAGCTGGCAAACATTTTATACACAGCCTGGGATTGTTGTATTGGTTAGTAACGCCTTCAAATGGCTGAGATCAGACTGGAGTAGCCTTGTAGGCCTTTTGGACACTCTGTGGACATAGAGGAGCTGAGGTGGTGCCGTTATCCTGACAGCCACAATTCCTGTTTGCCATCCAATCCATATCCCATACTTATTTTCTCTACCCTGACATACCCTGAGACTTCAACTCAGAGGCTGTATCTGTGGTGAGTAGTACAGTCCAGGACTTGGGTGTCGACAGACCATGTAAGAGCTACCAGGCTGAGTCTGCTGCCTAATTTTCTTACACCCTTGAGTTAGGAATCCAGGTTATCTGCTGCTTGAAACTAATATAAACCAGAATGTGCTGAGAAGCTAGTTCTATTAGTGGTACTAGGAACATACCTGGGTGTTACCAAGCTTTCCTCTGGGGGAAGGAAGAGGGTGCTAGTATTTTCTAGGGGCCAACAGTATGGCAAATGCTGAAATTGTGCCTGCCAAGGTTGTCCCATTGGTCTTGGGTTTTAGCATTTTACCTGCCTGAGAAAATGACAGAGTGGACCCAAAATAGAGCATTTCATGGTCTTTTGATTGGTTCTGACCCCCCACACAGTGCTGGCTTCTAGGGCAGGTTTATGGGTTAGCTGCCCCTGTGGTCCTGGACTCTGCAATCCATGACCAATTCCTTGTTCCTTTTACTGAAACAAACAGATTTTTCTGATTGGCAGTGTCAGGAGGACTGCTTTCTTGGAAGCCTGTTAATGGTTGGAGGCTGGGAAAGGGTTTTGAACTTGGAGAGAGTAACTAATGAGACTGCTCTTGCTCTGTGACTAGAAATGGTGTACTGCTTAGATTGGAGGAGGTATGGCAGGAATTCTAGGACTTCCACTCAATTTAACTCATGAAACTCACTTCGGCATGATGTGTTTTTACAAAGGCTTTCTATTTGCATTCTTCTATGTTTTCTCCTGGCTTAGTTGGTTAAGAATATTACTTTTGGAAAGAGGTGCTTCATTGGACATTGTCAGTAAACCAAAATGATTTTTTTTTCTTTTCTTGTAAGTAGTCAGAGGATCATTTAAATACATAAGCACTATCTATTCCTTCTGGAGTATTTGAGCATTGTGAAGGAAATAAGTCCATTGTCTCTAGTAAGGTTGGCTAAGTTCATACCTTTTATTCTCACAGATATGTATCTCTGGACCACATTTGGAGTCAGTATTTGCCCACACTGCATGATGACTTCATGCTCTGTAGCATTTGGAGTAATAGAATATTCTAATACCAAATCTAAAGACAAGGTTGCACTTGGAAGATACAGGGTGCCTAAGAGCAAAGTTTGCATATTGCTACTTTGGGTAAAGCTTTTGTTCATGACCAGTGAGACCTGACTGCTGCCCCTTTAAGAATCCTTTTAGGAGGTTATTCTGAAAAAGTTAAAGCATATATGTTGATTGCTGGGGGTGGGGAGTCGGGGGTGGGAAGGGGGTGTGGAGAAGGGGTACAGGTTTCTTTTTGGGGTGATGAAATGTTCTGGAATTAGATAGTTGGTGATGTTTGTAGCATTCCATGAATATAGTAAAAACTATTGAATTGTACACTTCAACAGGGTGAATTTTATGGAATATGAATTATCTTGATTTTTAAAAACAGCAAATGTAGGTTGGAAAAGTGATGGGGTTTACCAGTTCTTTCTCAGGGTTCAGAACTATGGAGGGAAGCCTCTACTGTATTTGATTCTGTGCTTTAAACCCATTGTCCAGCAAAGGCAGTGTAAGGCTCTGTTCAGTCTCCTGGCCCAGTTTGTCCTTTTATGTCTCTCTCATTAACTCCAGAAGCACATGGCTTTTATATTTAAATTTATTCAAGCTGTAATCTTTGACATTTGAGTTAGCTTTTAGTACAGTTTTGCATTTATAGTAATATATATTATGTATTTTCTCTATCCCCAAAGAATCCATTTTAATCTTTTCCGGTTGCAAATTTCAGTCTGTCTTGTCCCATCTTCCCTCTGTTGCTCTCTTTCCCCTCCCCCCACAGAGTGTGTTTGATCAGGTGTGGCAGGAATATCCACTGTCAAGCTGCGCCCTTTATATTAGTCAATATTATCTTTCTCCCCCCTCCCTGTCTGTCTGCTCCTTTGGGCTTTCCCAGTTGATTTATAATTTTGGAATTCTCATCGGAGTCTGTAATACAGTTTGTTCATTATTTAACCAAAACCTGTTTAATGAGCAGAGAGAGGCAATGTAAATGTTAGGCATGTTGCAGTGAGGTACCTTTGTGCTTCTCAAAGCGGGTGGGTGGTTAACTCTGTGCTGCCTGCAGGGCTGGGGAGTCCTGGCCTTAGGGGCAGAAGGACCACTGCCTCTCCTTTTCATGTGCTTAAGCCCCTCCATGGGGTTAGATTCCAAAGACACGTTTCCTTTTATCCTTCTAGAGATCTTGTAGGGGCTCTTGCAAAGTAAAGGTATCTTCAGTCTCAGCTAGACTGTGTGGAAAGATCTGTGGCATGCGATGGGGATGGAAGGGAAAGTGAAATATCAGAATACTTGATATTGCTCTCGGTTTTAGGTCTGAAGAGAGTAGATGGTTTAAAAGAATCCTTCCAGGTGACATGGTCTGTGATCTTTGATTTCTTTGTTCCCGGACTAGACAAGTGTTTGCAAACCTTAGTGCCCTTCATCCAGTGAGCTTCATTGAAAAGGCTCTAGTCAGTTGTGATTTGTGGTGTTTGGCTGTGGTCATTTGCCTCCAGGTTTAGGCTACCTCTGTCCTTGGTCTTAAACTTAAATCATTACAAAGAGATTCTTTTCCAGAAAATGTTTGGTTTAAAGAAAAGAGAACAGTCTAAAAAGTCTAAAAGTCTAAGTAGCCTAAAAGTCACAACCAGAATTTTCTCCTAAGGAATCACCTCTCTCTTTTTTTTTTTTTTTAAGACTTTATATATTTATTTTTAGAGAGAGGGGAAGTGATAGAAAAAGAGAACGAGAGAAACATTGATGTGAAAGAGAAACGTCAATGAGTTGCAACCCAAGCATGTGCCCTGACCGGGAATTGAACTGGTAACTTTTTGCTTTGCAGAAGGATGTCCAACTTACTGAGCAACACCAATCAGGGCAGGCATCACCTCTTAAAGACTTTAAAGCCTTCAGGGCCAGGGCTTGAGGAACACTTCTTAGTGGTGTGTATGTTGGGGGTGGTGTTGGGGTAGGTAGTGAGTTTGCCTTTGGCGATTTAACCCCAGGTGTTTTTAATTTTGAGGAACTCTGAGGAATGAGGGTATTCAGCATAAGACTAAGGTGATCTTCAGGTCCAGTACAAGCACATGTAGTAATTATGGAACTGTTTTAGCTTCTTAGACCTCTTCTTTCTGGGATCCACCAAGATTTGGATTCTTTCTGGTTCTTACTTATTGAATTGCTTTTAACCAATATTTATTGACTGTCTGTTATGTGGCAGGCATTTTGCTCAGGCACGTAGGCATTGGGTCTGTCATAATAGACAAATAGGTAAACTTTCTTCCTGCCCTCATAGCCACTGGTTTACAAGCTTAGTAGCTCTAGTCGACCATTTCAAGGCTAACCTTTGTGTCCTGTACTCTATGGCATATGGTTCCCTATCAGGTATGGAATGGATGATATTGAAAGGGAGCAATCTCTTGACATCTTTTCTTACCTTTGCTAATGAAACAAGCCAAAGAAATGAACAGAAATTATAGCTTATACAATTGCCAATTTGACTTTCTCATTTAAAACCATTCTTGCCAGAGTTTAGATATTCCCAAAGACTGGTGAGTTGCATAGAGTAACTCTGAGGGATAGGCTTTTTCTTTATTGAGCTTACCTGGACAGCAAGATATGGCATATTTGAGTTTAAGGGGGAGAAGCAGGTGCCTGGAGAAAGTGGATATATCAGGAATTTATTTAAGTATAGTTTATCCTGGACAAACACACCTGTAAGATACTGTCTATCTCAAGCTTTGTGAATTAAGAGTCGGAGCTAGGAGGTTTGAATCCATGTAACCTCCAGAGGTTTGCAGAGAACATTTAAACAGAGTCTGGATGCCGACCTGTGAGGAACTAATACCTAACATTTATCTGGCCTAGGTCTCTTAGAAATAGCCTTCTAAGTAGAAGTGAAACTATCCAAGTATGCATCATACCTGAATTTTAATGTTTCAGTCAGAAGATGGGGAGGTATAGGGAAAAGAAATTTTAGTAGTCATTGTCTGGAAAAAGATTGAGTAAGGATACATGAAAAAATTTTTTACCAGAGTTACCATCTCCCATACTGAGTGAATGTATACTTTTCATTTTTTTTTTGTAGTTGCTTATGGTTTGGGGAATAGTAAACAATATATCACTATTAATCAGTATGAGAAGAAGAATGAGCTTTGTCCTACTTGGAATTGAGCTTGTGAACTGTTCAAGGCGTGACTACCTGGAGGCTAAAAGAACCAAGTTAATAAAAATTGGCAGACAAATTCACATAATGGGCTGAGTGTTGGAAGAGGCAAGGTTGGACACACTTATGCAAGTATCTATTTCCAGTGCGCTTTTTGTTTTTCTTGTTCTATGGTAAAATATAAGACTATATTAGTTTGGAGATTATTGAGCAACACATTAGGATATGACTTGAGTTTGAGTCAGACTGATTTTGGCACTTTAGAATCTTGGTAGCTTGATTGGCCTCAGACTTGTGGGCATTTTAGCACAGTTAGAGGAAATAAAAATATTGTGATTCTTTATTCCCCAGGTAATATTTATATAAATAAGGTAGCTTCAAGAGGCCCATATTTTGATCACTTGTCTCTGTCATTTCTTTTTTACAAGGGCCTTTCCCAACTGAGCTGAACCCTCTTGACTTGACATCTCTAAACAGTGAAGTTCTTCCAAACATTTATTTATCTTTGGGGTTAGAGAATGAAGACTTTCTTGAGAAAATGCAGCTCTGCATAGTCTGGCTTCTTATGGGTCCAGCTCTCCCTTTTTCTCTTCCTAATACTCAAACTTAGCCATCAGAACTAGTCTGCTGGCACATTTTCCACTACATGTAAAATGAAAGGGGGTTGTAAAAAAAGTAGGGGGAGGGGGTCATTCTTACTAGCTTGACTCTCAAAGGCAGCGGCAAAGGAACCTAATTTCTAATAGAGGTTAGGGAAGGGTAGGGACAGTGTGGTCTGTGGTGTGTTATAGTTGCTGGTATTGTTCTCATTGCCATTGTCCTCTTGAGCACAGTCACCTCTTTAGAGTCCCGAAATTATTCTCTGGGTATGTGTCCAACTTGCTATGACAGCAGTTAGATGAGTAAAAAGAGGAAAAGCCAGCTGCTGCTTTGTTTTTAACAAGGAGGCAGGCAGAGTCCCTTTCTTTTTTTCCACCCACTCAAACTCAGGGCAAGTGCCAGGAGGGTTTCAGAAGAAGCCAAATGTTTGAAATTCAATGTGCAGTTTTGATGAGAGATAGTAAAAGGTTATTTGTCTTAGCCTTGCCCCCTGTAACCACCTCTTTATGTTCATAGATGCTTAATTGGTCACATTAATTTCTAAAGTGATATTGAATATGTGTATGGAAAGAATAAGTGCATTTGTCTTTTCTCCCTGGCGCCCCGTTGAAAGATAGAGCTGGGTATTCATAAAACAATATGGAGATTGTATCATTTCAGCTCAGATCACCTCATTAAAAAAGGGTGGTAAATGGAGAACAGTGACTACCTTAAGCTCTCCATTTTGCTTCTGGAAACTAGGTGATAAGATGTTCCTTACCAGTTCTGAGGCCTTTGTTTCTTCACTTTGCTCTTGAGAGATCCTGAAGGACTTAGATGGACAAGCACTCCTGGCTGCCTGTTGGCTGGCTTCTCATTGCATCTCTTCTGTAATACCAGCCTTCTCTTACCACTGATACTACTGTAGGTTGAGTTGTGAAAGGTTGCCACATGTGCACTCCTCACAACTGACCTTTCCTTGTTCCATGCCTTTTGAGCGATTAATTGACCATTTGTGGAACTCACATTATTGCCTTGGATTTTTGGCCCAGTGTGAAGTGGAAGCATCCAGGAAGTGGACTGATAGACTGTACATCAGAGGGCAATAAATTGGCATTTGATTTGGTGGAAAGGCAGGGCCAGATGTGGTTGTGGGAGCAAGTGTTTTTCTGCAGTCAGCCATGCAGCTTGCCTCCAGGTGTCCTGGAAAGCAGCTTGGGAACTGGAGGCTAAGGGTAGTTGGGGACATTTGTTGTGGAGGAAAAGGATCAAAGGGACTTCTATGTTATTTGCCCTGAATTGGGAAAAATCCTCTAAAAGTAGGATGAATAAAGTTTCCCTGACATTATTAGGAATTGTTCTGCTGATTATTCTTATTTTTCAAATAAAGTGAGTTATTAATTGGCAGGAAAAAAATATAAAATTTGGGAGACTCTTGACAAGGGCTTGCAGAATAAGAAAGCCTTATCCCACCGACATGGGCATTTTCATGAAGGTTCATTCTCCTTTTTGGGCAAACACAGGTTTAAGAAAACTGGCTCCAAACTGATAATAATGTGAGAACTAAGATATTACTATGACTGCCCTACCATGGGCTACAAGTGGTATTTTTCAGTCTGTAGCTTGCATTCCATTAGTGGATTGTGATGGTATTTTAAAGGGTTGCACAGCATTTTTCCTCAATTTTTTTATTATGAAAAATTTCAAACATACTAACAATTGAAATAGTATACCACAGTGACCACTCACATCCACAATAGGAGTCAAAATTTTTAACATTTAGCCATATTTGCTTTATCCATATATATGTGTGTTTTTTCATAAGCCATTTGAAAATAAGTTATAGACATGATGACATTTCACCCTCAAATACATACCCATAAATAAGGACATTGGCCAACATAATTATAGTACCATTATTACACCTAAGAAACTTAACAGTAATTTACCTATATTAGCTAATATGCAGTCTATATTTTAATATTTCCCATTTGTCCCCAGATTTCCTTTTGTAGTTATAGTTGGTTTCATAAGCCAAAATCCAAGCAAAATTGTCATTTCATAAGGCAGTTATATCTCGTTAGACTTTTAAAATCTAACACAGTTTTCTCCACCCTTTTTTTCTTGGCATTGACTTTTTGAAGAGACCAGGGCATTTATTTTTAGAATGTTCTACAATCTGGGTTTGTTTTTGTCATTGTGGTGTCATTTTACTTGTTTCTCTATCCCATATATTTCCTATATTGTAGAAGTTAGGATTAAAGGTTTAGTTCGATTCAGGTTAAACATTTTTGGCAAGAATATGTCATTAGGTGCTACTATGCACTTCGTATTGTATCACCACATACTGTCAGGTTGTCCCCACTATTGGTGGCATTAAGTTTTACTTCTTCTGGTGGTGACTGCCATATCTCTCATTGTACAATAACTTTATTTTTCTCCTTGCATTTAGTAAGGATCCTGTGAAGTAATAATTTGGCACCTCCTGAATATCCTGTTCTGTAATTTTCTTTTACCTAATGATCATTCACTGATGAATTTTTGCCAGAATCATCTATTCCAGTAGAGGTTGAAGAATGATGATTTTCTTATTGACATTCTTTCTACATTTATTAGGTGACATTCTTTGTAAAGAATTTTTTCCTTCATACACTGAAGAATGAACCACAATTTCTCCTAAAATGTCAGGGGAAATGCTTAATTTTTTTCCTTTTAATTGCCAATTTTCAAAGTAAAGAGTTAGTGTTAATGACCACTAATGTTTGCAAATGAGGAGTTCTCCCCCTTTCTGGGCTTGTGAATATTTATTTATTCAGTCTTTTTTAATAATTACATTTATGATTATTTTGGGGGCTCAATCATTCCAAGTTTGGCCAGTGAGAGCCCCTTCAAACTAGTTTCTTTGTTCCTTTGATTATAACCCCTTTGAGCACTTCCTTGCTTTCTGGTACAAGCCATAGGCATTAAAGGGGGGGGGGGGGAAGAAATAGAATAGAAAGCATCAGCGTATCATATAATAAGGCTACTATTTAGAGAAACTTTTATTTCAGTTAGAAACATGTACATGTTCTGGGTTGCAGTGTAAATTGTATTCATTGCAGTGAAACTGTATTTCTTTCTGTAGGTCATGGTCCAAAAAAATTAGAAAGTTCTGGTAGAGAGAGCTTGTGATTTACTACTGTTCCAGCACTGGTTTGAATTTGTCTCTTTGCAATGTTATTTCTTAGGCAAGGAATCAAAGAGGGTGTTGAGTCAGGGTGCCTCTTCCACCATATTCTTGGCATTCTTTGAGGGACTCTGTGAAGGTGCCTTCGCCCCTCGGTCCTTAGGACTGTTACATCTAGGTTTCATCTCCATTAACTTTATTTATTATTACATATTATTTCATCCCTCCAGCTTTACTGTGATACAGTTGACATGATACTGTGTTAGTTTAAGGTACACAACATGATAATTTGATACATGTATATGTTGAGAAATGATAACCACAATAAGGTTAGTTAACACAACCATCATCTAACATAATTACAATGTGTGTGTGTGTGTGTGTGTGTGTGTGTGTGTGTGTGTGTATGGGGGCAGTGAGAACATTTAAGACCTACACTTGTCCTGACTGGTGTGATTCAGTGGATTGGGCGTCATTCTGAAAACCGAAAGGTTACCAGTTTGATTCCTGGTCAGGGTATGTGCCTGGGTTGCGGGCCAGGTCCCTGGCTGGGGGCATGTGAGCAGCAACCAATGTTTCTCTTACACATTGATGTTTTTCTCCCTCTCTTTCCCTCTCCCCCTCTCTCTGAAAACAAATAAATTCTTAAAAAAAAAAAAGACCTACTCTCTTAGCAACTTTCAAATATATAATATAGTAGTTAACTATAGTTCCACCATGCTGTATATCAGATCCCAGAACTTATTTATCTTACAACTGGAAGTTTGTACCCTTTGATCAACATCTTCCCATTTCCCCTGTCACCTAGTCCCTTGGTAACTACCAGTCTATTCTCTGTTTTTATGAATTTGGCTTTTTCTTACATTCTGCATATGAGATCATATATTATTTATCTTTCTCTGTCTGATTTATTTCACTTAGTATAATGTTCTCAAGGCCCATCCATGTTGTTGCAAATGGCTGTATTTCCTTCTTTTTTACATCTGAAACAGTTCTATTTTTATGGTTGTTTCTCTCTGGATTAATCAGCTTTCTTAAGGCAGAGATTAGTTTGAGACCATTTGAGTCATAATAATCCTAGAGAATGTTATTCTTCCTCAAGGAAATAAGGATTGGGGATGTAATTGTGACTGACTAGTCACTTTGCATCTTGTACCTTATCCCTTCTATGTGATGTCAAGTTGATTGTCCAGGGAAAGGGAGATAGCAAGTCATGATAGACATGGTGTGGCTATCCTTTTAAGTCCTTTTGGTGGGTTGAGGAAGAGTCACTTGTCCTGGAAAAAGTCCAAAACAGCAACTTCTCCAGGAACTTTGCTCTTGGCACTTAATGTGTGCCAGACACTGAACGTGTGCCAGACACTGAACTCTAGGTATTAGGGACCTAATATTCAAGGAGACAGACACAGTTCCTGTCCTCCTAAAGTTTCTTGTTGAGTGGGCTGGTGTTTTGAGAAGCTCTGGAATTTGAGTAGACAGCTGGGCACTGGTTTGAAGTCTGCCCAGCTTCCACATGTGACCTCAGGAAATTATTGTATGCCCTGTGTGCTGAAAGAGGTTCTAGGACGGTCTGAAGAACAGCAGTGGTATTTGTATGCATTGTCCATCCCACCCCCACCTTCTTTCCCACCTTCTGCCTGGTAGTAACTGAGTACATGGGGGTTTCATTAGATGCTTAAAGGTCTTGGATGTCTTAGGGCTCAGTTAGTCCATTTTTACTCACCTTTGATTAATCAGTCTGTGCATCGCAGAACTGGATTGACTAAAACTGTACTGTAGGAGAAGATGTTGTGAAAATTAATAAACAGAAACCTCATTTAAAATGTAATGGGGGGCTATGAGAGAACTCTCACAGGTGTCATTCAATGCACATTAACCCCAACAGGAAGAGATGTACCTTGCCTTTCCAATAGGAAGTGATACTACCTTGTTAGGTCAGCAGGAGGAAGAAAAGATTCCTCCTTACCCAGTGACAGCTCAGCCAATGACAGACTGCCATAACTCAGCCAGTGAAAAGGTACTGTACTTAGAACTTCACTTTGTTCCAAGACACTCCCAAGTCCATAAAAGACCAGTCCTCTTATTTGTTTTTCTTGTGTTTGCATGTGGTCCACCATTAGACTTACAGGTCCTGAATTGTAACTCTTTGTTGCCAAGTAAACCCATTTTGCTGGAGAAATATCTGGCTCTTTGTTTAGGGTCAACAATGTTAGTGGCTGATTGACTTTTCTAATAAAATTTAGTTTTGCATGTAAATCTTCTCAGGCTTGGGCTTCAGACAAAATTGTTAGGATTTTGAAGTCTGGGGACACAAAACAAAGATTTTTAATAGCTAGCTAAGGAGCTAAAAGGATAAGGAATGTTCTTTTCAATAGCTTAGATGTAATAGTCCCAGTTCAAAAATAACATGAGCAGTTTTTAGGAGCAACCCATTGTCTTTAGCCCAAGGACCTCATGCGAGGAAAGAAGTATCAAAACCCATGTAACTTTGTGTAGGTCTTGACTTAAGTAGTTTAACATCCCAACATATATTTATCTTTTGAATCTCAGAGAAAACACTCATATTTAGACTAGGCCTTGGGAACCTTGGGTCCTTAGAGAGAATACTCTGAAAAAATGTCCTTTTTTCCTTAGGAAAGGTATTCCTAGGATTTTCAAGGGCTGAAAGAGATAGTGAGGCAGTGGAGCAATTAAATAGGGGTTAAGATTGTTCTAAAAGAGAAAGTTGGAGTGGATGTTGGAATATAAATGTATTCCGTGGAAAGACCTGTGAACCTATCATTTTCTTAATAGTTTGTGTTCTGGATTTAAAGTGAATTTCTCCTTTGCCTCTTTTTTTTTTTTGGTATGAGTCTACATCAATGGGAATACAAGGTATGTCATTAATACCTCTTTGCCAAATATGTTTTGTGACCAGAATCTGGTGAAAAGAAGATCCTGGTTCCCTCTGGCTCTATTAGAAAACTACTTGGTTCAGCCCTGGACAGAAGCATTGTGGGGAAAGTAGTCAAGGGAAATGGATTCTTTTGCCAGAATTCAGATATGGCTCATTAATCCTCCCAGGTCAGCCCAAGATTAGCATATTACTCAGTCTCATTTCAAGGGTTTTAAAGACTCATTCTGTTCTCTAGGTTTATTATAAGGAAGTGGCTGCATTAGGTAGAACTCTTCAGTATCTAGAGATGGGAAACATTGCCAGGGTCCTGAAGTGTTTTAGGTTGGCTGCAGGCTAAAGAGTCAACAAAACTGTGTTGTGTGCATGCAGTAACAGAAGGCAGAGAGTGGGAAATACTGTATTTATGTTGGTAATAGTCTTCCTCTAAGCTCCCAGAAAGGAAAAAGTTGACTTGCTCCCCTACCAGAGGTTGTTTTAGTGTTATCTAGAATGTGAGTTCATCCATATTTCCTCTTTACCTAATTGATGTCAGGACATTTAATCATGTCAACTGATGATGAGTGTGTTGTTTTTTTTAAATCCTCACCCAAGGATATGTTTCTATTGATTTGAGAGAGATAAAGAGAGAAACTCTGAACTTCTGGCCAAGATGGAGGTGCAGGTAGATACACTTTGTCTCCTACACAACCAAAAGAAGGACAACAACAATTTAAAAATAAAAAATAACCAGAACTGCCAGAAAATCAAACTGTATGGAAGTTGACAATCAAGGAGTTAAAGAAGAAACATTCATCCAGACTGGTAGGAGGGGCGGAGATGAGCAGTTGGGGTGGAGAGAATGCACAGCAAGGCGGCAGCGGCTGGAAAACCAGGAGGGCGAGGTGGCGGCTAGCGGACTGGTCAGTCCCACATTTGCATGCAGATAAACTGGGAGGGACAGCTGGGGAGTGAGACAGACTGTGCAATCCAGGATTCCGGTGTGGGAAAATAAAACTTCAAAATCTCTGGCTGTAAAAACCTGTGGGGGTTTGTGGTGGCAGGAGAAACTCCCAGTGTCACAGGAGAGTCTTTTGGAGAGAATCATGGGGTCCTAGAATGTACACAAACCCACCCACCTGGGAATCAGCACTAGAAGGGCCCAATTTGCTTGTGGCTAGTAGGGAAGTGACTGAAAGCTGGCGAGAGCTGAGCAAGGGGCATTGTTCCCTCTTGGACCCCTCCCCCACACATGGCGTCACAACACAGTGACCTGGGTTGCCTCGCCCTGGCAAATACTTAATGCTCTGCCCCTTCCAATGTAACAGGCATGCTGAGACAAAGAAATATGGCCCAAAATGAAAGACTGGATCAAAGCTCTAAAAATAGAACTAAGTGATGAAGTGATAACCAACCTATCAGATGCATAGTTCAAAACACTGGTAATCAGGATGCTCACAGAAATGGTTGAGTATGGTTGCAAAATAGAAGACAAAGTGAAGGCTATGCAAAGTGAAATAAAGAAAAATATACAGGGAACCAACAGTGAAGGGAAGGAAATCGGGACTCAAATCAATGATTGGGAGCAGAAGGAAGAGAGAAACATTCAACTGGACTAGAACGAAGAAACAAGAATTCAAAGAAATTAGGAGAGGCATAGGACTCTGGGACAACTTTAAAGATTCCAACATCCAAATCACAGGGGTGCCAAAAGGAGAAGAGGAAGAGCAAGAAATTGAACACTTCTTTGAAAAAAATAGTAAAGGAGCACTTCCCCAATCTGGCCAAGGAAATAGACTTCTAGGAGATCCAGGAAGCTACAGTCCCAAAGAAGCTGAACCCAAGGAAGCACACACCAAGATAGCTCATAATGACATTACCCAAGATTAAAGATAAGGAGAGAATCTTAAAAGCAGCAAGAGAAAAGGAGACAGTTACCTACAAAGGAGTTCCCATAAGACTATCAGCTGATTTCTCAAAAGAAACCTTGCAGGCAAGAAGGGGCTGGCAAGAAGTATTCAAAGCGTGAAAGACAAGGACCTACATCCAAGATTACTCTATCCAGCAAAGCTATCATTTGGAATGGAAGGACAGATAAAGTGCTTCCCAGATAAGGTAAAGTTAAAGGAGTTCATCATCACCAAGCCTTTATTGTATGAAATGTTAAGGAGACTTATCTAAGAAAAAGAAGATCAAAAACTATGAACAGTAAAATGACAACTAACTCACAACTATCAACAGCTGAACCTAAAAACAAACAAACAAACAAACAAAAAGAAAAACCAACTAAGCGAACAACTAGAACAGAAACAGAATCATAGAAATGATGATCAGAGGGGAGAGGGAGAGGAGAAGAATGGGGAAAAGGTACAGGGAATAAGCAGCATAAAAAGTAGGTACAAAATAGGAAGGGGGAAGGTAAGAATAGTACAGGAAATGGAGAAGCCAAAGAATTTATATGTACATTCCATGGACATGAACTAAGGGGAGGGGGGAATGCTGGGGGGGGGGGGTGCATGGTGGAGGAGAATAAAGGGGAGAAAAAAATGGGACAACTGTAATAGCATAATCAATAAAATATATATTAAAAAACAGAGAGAGAGAGAGAAACATTTATATGAGAGAGAAACATTGATTAGTTGCCTTCCATATGTGTCCCGACTGGGGCTTGAACCTGCAAACCTGTCTATGTGCTCTGATTGGGGATTAACACATAACCTTTTGATGTAGAGAGTGACGCTCCAACCAACTGAGCCACCTGGCCAGGACTGATGGCGAATTTTTATTTGAAGTAATTTCAAATTTACAGAAATGTTGCAAGAATAATACAGAGGTCTCTCATACCTTTTGTGAATTGTTTTTATTATTTTCTTTTTCTCTGTACACACACATACATATGTATGTAAAATTTTTTCTAAACCATTTGAGAATAGGTTATATACATCATGACCTTTTTATTCCTTAATACTTTAGTGTATATTTCCTAAGAATAAGGATATTCTTTTACATAATTTATATTTAGTACAGTTATTAAATTTAAGAAATTTAATATTGTTACAATACTTTACTATTCATCTTTCAATTTTGTCAATTGTCCCAATTAATTAACTTAAGAAAATTTTCCACCTTCAAAAAAAATTCCCCCCCCTTTCAGTCAATGATCATATACTGCGTTTAATTGTTATGTTTCTTTAGTCTCCTTTACTTTGGAACAGTTCCCCCGCCTTTCTTTATCCTTCATGGCATTGACATTTGCTATGAACACAGGCCAGGTTTTTCTTCCTTCCCTTCCTTTCATTACCCTCCCTTCCCTTCTTCCCTCCCTCCCTTCCTTTCTTTTCTCTCTCTCTTTCTTCCTTCTTTCCCTCCTTCTCTCACTGTTCCTCTCTTCCTTTCTTCCTTTCCTCCTATTTCCCCTCCTTTTTTTTTTCTTTAGAATGTTCCTGATTTTTGATTTGACTGATGTATCCTCATGACTAGATTCGGGTTATTCATGTCTGGCATGAATCTACATACCACTAATGATAATAGTATCCTTGTCGGGATATATGTGGAGATACCTTCATTGGTGATATTAATTTTGATCAAGATGTTACTGTATTTGCCACTCAGTAGATAACTGATTTTTCTTTGGAACTCATAAGCCGTCTGGGGAGTCATGTTAAGACCATACTTTGCTCCTCATTAAACTTTCCCCCCACAGTTTATCATACATTGATGATTCTTGCCTGAACTATTTTCAGGTTGCAGTGATGGTTGCTTAAATTACCTATTCTTAAAGTACTTGTCCTTTAAGAACAGAAATGTTGACGTGAACTATCTCCCCAGCTTGCTTGTGTTAAGAGTTTCTCTTCTTTTTAAGAAACACCATTGCATGCCTAAAGGTCTGTATTTCTTTATGGCTTTGGTGGTTCTGTTTTAAGAAACATTAACTAAAAAAGAGTTTTGAAAATTGATAATTTTCTAGAATATGACAACATCACCCATCACCCATGAAATTTGTTCTCCATTCAACAAACAGCATAAATGCTTCTCTAAGCCAGAATGGGAACAGCCATGTCAAGCTGATTCCCTTTTCTTTCTCTCTTTCTTTTTTCTCCCTCCCTTTAAATATTTTATTTATTTTTAGAGAGAGGGAAATGGAGGGAGAAACAGAGAGAGAGAAACATCGATATGTGAAAGACACATTGATTGGTTGCCTCTCACATGCCCCCAGCCAAGGACCTGGCCTGCAACCCAGGCAGGTGCCCTGACAGGGAATCAAACCAGTGATCTTTTGGTTTGCAGAATGACGCCCAATACACAGAGCCACACCAGTCAGGGCTCTCCCTTCTTTTAATAAGTGGGATAGCAAATGAATTCATTATAGTATTTCAACTTTTATTTTCCGATCTATTTTAAAAGCCTGATTGGGCACATTAAGAACTTCTATGTCAGCTTTTTAAAATCTGCAATTTTAAACTGTCCAGGAGCTTTAAGAGAGAAATGATAAAAAAAACAAACCAAAACAAAAATAATTTCTCCATTATTTACTATTACCCTTTTCTCTCCTTTTCTTTTTTCTCTGCATTTTTCCTTTTGCCTCTACTTTCCTTTTATTCTTTTGAAGGATCTGATCAATATGCATGACTGTCTCTTCTTAAGAAAAGAAAAGGCGAGAAAAAGAGGTGTTGCTCTTGAGCCTCAGGTTCTTTGCTGTTACTAATGTGAAGAGTAAGCTAATGATATGATATTACTAATGGAGGCTTGTCAGCTAGTATTATGTTTTGTTGAGGGAATCTTGCCCATGATAAGTAGAAAAAAGATAAGTAGGAAAAGAAGAACAGCAACTAGAGAGGCAGGAAGTATGGAGAAATGAACAGAAACGAGCATAAAAAAAGGACTTTGGGACTGGGGGTACCGACATGGGTGGGAAGGACCAAGAATACAGAGTTAAAATAGGAAAATGGAAGTGAGCTCTAAAATTTACCTTTGGCCAGTCCAGTGTTTGGGCGTTTCCCCTTCCAGTAGAGTGTGTTACAGAGTAGTGTGAGGTAGAGTGAATGAAATGGTCCCATTCTTGACTCCTTGGATCCATCTACCCAGAACTGAAGAATTTACCCTGTCATAAGGTGACTTGATAGCCTGATCCTAATAGGATGGGGTGGAAGAGGCTATTAAGTCATGCTTTTTGGGTAGCTAGCATTAACAGTTATTTTTAATTTCCCATTTCAATCCCTTCATTGTTTAGCCTCCTCCATTGGTTACCACGAGCGCAGTCAAAATTAGCAACTATATAAAATGAAGTACCTCTTGTCTCCCCAGTCACTTCCAAAATAAACAAAGAGTAATACTGTCCATATTTTGTCTCACTTTACTCTGAAGGCTACTGATAGAGGAAGCATGGATTAGTGTGTAGTGATTTCTAGGCTCTGTGTTCTGGACAGATTCCCCTCTGAGTGCTGTGGCTGAGTGACAGGACCATGTGGCAGGAGTGCAGCTGGAAGTATATCATCGGCAGATTTGGGTTGAGTAAATATAGCAGGAGCAGGATGTCAGTGTGGGAGATGGATTGTTCTGGGAAAGGAAGTGTTGTCTTTCGTCTGAGAAGCAATTTCCTGCACTTCTGGGACTCTTGCTTTCTTCTTCTTCTTCTTCTTTTCTTCTTTTTTTTTTTATAAGGGCAGAACAGGAGTTGGCAGGGGTTGGGTACACTTGCTCTATTCTATCTCTGGGTGTCTGTCTGAGACATTTGAAGTTGGAAGTAGATGTGTTCTCAGATCTATTTCAGCCAGTTAAGAATGGACCCAATAAAAAGCCATACTATGCCTTCCAGTTTGCTTTTTACAGTTAAAGCACATACCTGCATAGAGTCTCTTAAAAAAGTAACCATTCTTTTAGTAATACAGACAGGTTGAGAGACAAAAATAATTATACAAAGAAAATCAACTCTATTGAAAGTCAGACATGAGACACCAGCTGGCAGGAAACAGCTGGGATGTTTCTGGGGGCTAGGCTCTTCTATACCAGAACTTAACTCTTCAAGCTATCTCTTGTTATCTGAGCTACTTAAAATGGCTGCCCACTTACTAACAATCTACGTAAAAGACTAAATCTACTAATTTTATGTGGTATTTTATAATTGACTAGAACTTTACAATTTATAAAGTGCTTTTGCACTTTCTGCTTTTTAAAATAGCCTTTTTATTTTAGAATAGATTTAGGTTTATTGTAAAGAAGTTCCCATATTCTCCACACTAAGTTTCTCCTATTATTAACATTTTTATTAGTATGGTACATTTGTCACAATAAATGAACAAATATTGATGTGTTATATTAACTAAAGTTATTTTTTAATTTAATTGTTATTGTATGTTTTCCATTATCATTTAGTCCCCATATGGGGTCTACACCTCCCTCCTCCTGCAGTCACCACATTGTTGTCCATGTCCATGAGTCCTTTTTCCTTTTTGCTCAATCCCACCACCCCTTAATCTCCTCCTCTACCAGCTGTCATCTGCTCTCCATCTATGAGTCTGTTTCTCTTTTGCTTGTTCAGTTTGTTCATTAGATTCCACATATGAGTGAAATCATATGGTATTTGTCTTTCTCTGGCAGGCTTATTTCACCTAGCGTAATGTTCTCCAAGTCCATCCATACTGTCACAAAAGATAAAACTTTCTTCTTTTTTTACAGCTGAGTAGTATTCCATTGTGCCAATGTCCCATAGCTGTTTTATCCACTCATTCATTGATGGACACTCAGGCTGCTTCCATATGTTGGTGATTGTAAATAACGCTGTAATGAACATAGAGGTGATTATGTTCTTTTGAATTAGTGTTTTAGGTTCCTTTGGATATATTTCCAAAAGTGGGATCGCTGGATCAAAAGGCAGACCCATTTTTAATTTTTTGCAGTATCTCTGTAGTGCTTTCCATAGTGGCTGCACCAGTCTGCACTCCCACCAATAGTGCAAAAGGGTTCCCCTTTCTCTACGTCCTTGGCAGCACTTATTGTTTGTTGATTTATTGATAGTAGCCATTCTGACAGGTATGAGGTGATATCTCATTGTGGTTTTCATTTGCATTTCTCTGATGATTAGTGACATTGAGCATCTTTTCATATGTCTATTGGCCATATGTATGTCCTCTTTCAAGAAGTGTCTGTTCAGGTCCTGCCCATTTTTTAATGGTGGTGTTTGTTTTTTTTTGTATTGAGTTTTGTAAGTACTTTATACATTTTGGATATTAACCCCTCAACAAATGTATCAGTGAATATGTTCTTCCATTTTGTGAGTTGTCTTTTTATTTTGTTGATGGTGTCCTTTGCTGTGCAAAAACTTTTTAGTTTGATATAGTCCCATTGGTATATTTTTTTATTTTGTTTCCCTTGCCTGGGGAGATGTAGCCAATAAGAAATTGCTGTGAGCAATGTCTGAGATTTTGCTGCCTATGTTTTCTTCTAGGATATTTATGCTTTCAGGTCTAACATTTAAGTCTTCGAACCCTTTGGAATTTATTCTTGTCTGTGGTGTAAGAAGAGAGTCTAGTTTCATTTTTCTATACACATCTGTCCAATGTTCCCAACACCATTTATTGAATAAACTATTTTTAGCCCATTTTATGTGCTTGCTTCCTCTAACATTAATTGACTATAAAAGTGTGGGTTTATTTCTAGGCTCTCTATTCTGTTCCATTGATCTGTTTTTATGCCAGTGCTGTGCTGTTTTGATTACTGTGGCTTTAAAGTTTATACTTTATTCAAATTTCTTTGGTTTTTATATAATGGCCTTTTTCTGTTTTAGGATTACATCCAGGATACCACATGACATTTAGTTGTTATGTCTCCTTAGGCTTTTCTTGGCCGTGACAGTTTGCATATATTTTTTCATTTACCTCTTATAACAACCTACAAAATAGAATGGGCCTTTGTTAAGTATCCCCCTCTTACAGATAAAACTCAGGCTTTAGGGAGGTTAAGTGACATGTTCAATGTTACACAGTAAAAGCTTCTATTAAAGTGTGATTATGATATATAGAAAAGGCAATGAGGTAACTATTCATTTGCTTTTTATGTGGATGAGGGCAGAATGTAGCTAACTTTCAGGTGGGCTGTTTGCAGAAGAGGAACAGGAGACAGGTGAATATAGCTTCTTTCTGGACAATTCTGTCTTACCTGGATACAAATTATTATTTTAATCATAATACAGTTTCTCTCTGTAATTCTGCACTACCAAAGGAGGTGATCCCAGAGAATCGTGGGCTGCCTGTCCAGTTACATTCTCTAGCAGCAGACTTCATGGGTCCCTGTTGTTAAGACACCCAAGTTCAATAGGAACATCCACTGAAAACATGACATACACATTAACACAAGCAGGCTGTTTTTGGCATGTGTGAAAGGTTACTATCTGGGACAAAAGCACATGAGTTTTTTAGTTCTGGTGTTTAGTTGGGCAGGCTGAAGTTCTGGGATGGGGTTAGGTGATTTGCAGAACTGTAATGCTGATAGTAGAAAAATAAAAAATCTAACGACTTGGCAATTACTAGCAATGAATGCTCTACTCAAAGGGATGAGTGAGAGGGAGGGGTAAGAGAAGGTAAAGTATAGTATGTTACCCATGATTCTAGATACTACTAAAAGGTCATCCCAGGGTGATGGGAACTGCGGGGGCACAAACCATGAGATCTTAAGGGAGGGAATAACACCTGTTGCCTATAGAAGTAGTCATAGGATTGTATTTGTATCCTAAAAGGCAGCTTTTAAAATGCTCCAACTTAAGCTGACAGGGTAAGCAAATTATTGATGCCATTAACAACCACTTTTATTAGAACAGTTTTGTTTTGTTTTTTTTTAATTAATGGGGATGGGGATACTTCTCAGTTGATGCTTTTATGATATGTTTCTGTGAGCCTAGAGGCTGATTTGGGAAAATCAGTAGTAGTGAGTCACTGTTGCTCTTTTTTGTTGACTCTGAGGCTGGGAAAAACCTGATGTTTTTCTCCAAAAATAAGCTAAGAAAATAGAAGGGAGTAAAACAATGAGGAAGAGCTTTAGGAAGTTTGCGTTATGTTGTGTATCTTCCTGGCATCATGGAGTGGGTTGAGGGCAGGGTAGGTATTTCAAACCACCAATTGTAGGAGTCTTTGAATTAAAGATACGGGTGACTGAGGCCTCCAGGAGGATGGAAGGTTAATAATGGGAGCAAAGATCACAACAGGTATTAAACATCACAGATTGGACCTTATACTGTGAAAATGCTTTGCTTCAAAAATTTGAAAGAAAAAAATGTGAAAGACAAGTGACAATATGAAAAAGGACTATTTGAAGTTCTGCCAGAAAATCCTATCCATTTGGTGAGATTTAAACTGTCCTTTGGTAGGGGAAAAGACAGGGAGAGGATCTCTTATTTAGAACCAAGTATAAGAGATGATTAAGTACTGTGGTCTTTGATAATGTGAAATCTTCATACGAGTTTCAGCAGATGTAGTCTCCAAGGAGGAGTTTGTGGCTAGCTGAAGCAGCTTGGGTTCAGTAAGCCTCCACTGAGATTGCAAGACAGAGATCAGAGATGGCTCCCTGACATTTTTGCTTTGGGGCAACCAGTTTTGGTGAATGGAAAGCTACCAGGTCTACTTCACTTTTGCAAGAATCCAGAATGATCCCTTTGCGCTATGGGCTGAGGTGACTTCTTGTCTCTACAAAAGCTACAGAAAAAACACCACAGGCTTTAACTGGAATTTGTTTATGGTTTCCCAGAAGCAAAGCTCTTACTCTGTTAAAGCACTTTAGAAAAATAAAGCAGAATTAGAGATAAGAAAATCTTTGCTTTCATTTTCAAGAGCTTTTTTTTTTTTTAAAAAAGGGTAAAATTCATAAAACATAAAATTAATCATTTTAAAATAAACAATTTAGTGGCATTTAGTGCATTTACATATTGTACAACCACCATCTCTACGTAGTTCATTTTCTTTCTTTTTTTAAAATCCTCATCTGAGGGTATGTTTATTGATTTTAGAGAGTGAGGAAGGGAGAGAGAAAGAGAGAAACATTGATGTGAGAGAGAAACATCAATCCATTGCCTCTTGTATGTGTCCCGACCACAGATCAAACATGCAACCTAGGCATGTGCCCTGACCAGGTATTGAACCTGCAACCTTTTGGTATGTGGGACGGTGCTCCAACCTAGTTACCCAGCCAGGGCTAGTTCATTTTCATCACCACAAAAAGAAAGCCTGTATCCATTAAGTAATTGCTTCCCCTTCTTCCTTCCCTCCAAACCTGGCAACCACCAATTTGCATTCTCTCTCTATGGATTTACCTATTCTGGATATTTAATATAAACAGAATAATATAATATGTGATCTTTTGTATCTGGCTTGTTTGACTTAGTATAGTGTTTTCAAGGTTCATCCACATTATAGCATGAATCAGTACTTTATTCCTTTTTATGGTGAATCATATTCTATTGCATGTATATACCACAGTTTGTTTTTCCATTCACCCACTAATGGACACTTGAACTGTTTCTACATTTTGGTGATTGTTAATGGTACTGCTAAGGAATGTGTGTATGTATATATGAGTACTTGTTTTCTTTCTTTCTTTCTTTTTTTTTTTTTAAGTATATACCTATGAGTGGGGTTACTGGATCATATGGTTAGTCTAACTTTTCAAGGAACTGCCATACTGTTTTTCACAGTGGCTGAACCATCCTATAGTCCCAGCACTAATGTGTGAGGATTCTGGTTTCTCCACATCCTCACCAACACTTGTGATTTTCTGTTTTGTTTTGTTCTTTTTCCTGATAGCTTCAAAATATTTTGAGATTGGATACATAGGAATTTGATGATATAACTTCTTCCAGTCCTTATGGAGCTCCTAGCATGTTTTTCTTGAAGTAGCTGGATCGCTCTTCTAGGCCAAATAAAGCATTGCAATGGTTCTAGCTTTGTGCTGAAGAATGACTTCTAAAATTTGCAGCAAACGTGATTACAGCTGATGTGGGTTGCCTAGAGAGGGTCGAAATCTGATTTGCCAAAAGTGTCGGTTACACTTTGGGTCTTGAAAGTAGATGATGGTATTTCAAGTTTCATCCGCAGTCAGAATCCTCAACCAGGCAATGGTCTTGCTGACTATACAGGAGGCTCAGTTTGCTTACATATTGCCAGCTTATTATCGTGCTTGCTGAATAACCTTCTGGAGATGGAGTTAACTCTAATTCCTCAGTGACTGGTTCTGTAAAAGGCATTATATAAACTGATTTCAGTTGTTATTCCATTACCTCTTATATGAGATTACATACAGATACTAAAACTAATGTTCCCATTTCTTTGCTATCTGGCAGGATAGTTTCTTATTTTGCTGTCTTCTGCATCAAATTATTGAATTCCTAAATGCTTTTTACTTACCTTCTCTCTTTTTTTTTAGGCCATCAGTTTCTACTTGTGTCTATATATTATGATTTGTCTAATAGTAGTCGCTATGGTTAATGTTTTAGCATGTCTTATCTAAATTTATTTTTCTTTTATGAAAATTCTTCTTGCGGAAGGAGAAAATTGATGCTGGGGTCTAGGATGCTTGAACTTCTAGTTCTTTCAGGTTATGCTATAAATCTAATTTTCCTTTTTTTCTTAACACTGCTTTCTCTAGTTTATGTGTTGGGTGGTCAGTTTTTCTGACTCTTAGAAAAAAAGTTTGCTACTGTATTGTTCTCTGTGTTTTTTCCTTATAATATCTTAAATCAGAATGTATTTCAGTGTTTATTGCTTCCATTGGTTATTTTTTTTAAATGAGTTTGGAGCAGTTTTCAAAGTAAACAAAATTGTAGTCTCTACTGTATCTTCCCCTCATCCCCATGTTAGATTTGCAAATGTATCCTAACCATTTGATCAAAGTCAGTCTTTGAATAAGGCTTTATATTATAGTCAGGTGTGGTTGAATGACAGGTATGTCTGGATTTGGTCTCGAGAGATTTGGGGATGTACAAGTAGGAGGGTTTTTTCTTTTTCTCTCTCTTCCAATAATGTGGTATGGTCTATAATAGGTTGAGTTGTAACATTCATTAAACCACTTCTTACTTCGCCTGTTTTCAAAGCTTATCAGGATGACTTTGATTTAGTTATTTGGAACCAAAAAGGCAGTTTGTGGAGCCCGATCTGGAGTTGTGGAGCAGTAATATATCAGAAATCAGATTTAGGCCCCAGTGGGATTATTCCTTGAGATTTATTTGCGTGGAAGTACACACAGCAGTCAAATGGTATGTATGGAAAGCTTTGCTGGAATGCAAATTAGACGCATTTTGTTGGGACCTGTAGGGGATTTTCATTGCTTCGTAATTTTTCAAAGGTTTGTTATACATCAGACAGTCACTGCCTCTTCTTTAAATCTTTAAATCCCCCCTCTTTTTCCTGTTGTAAAGGTCAGATTTTTTTTTTTGACAACTGTGTGCAGGAACAAGATTTGCTAAATCCCTTCATTTTTATTCATACAAATATCAGCATTCAGTGAGCATCAGTTGTCCCAGCATTTAGAAGTAAGGAAAACTCAGGGAGAATCTTGTGAGTCTCAGCCCAGTGCCAGGCATATATCTCTGGGGATAAGTTTCCTGCCTCAACTTTAACCCTTGACTGCTCTGATGTGGGACAGCACCCTTACAGTGGCTAGCATGTGAAGCCTACCCTTTACTCATCTGATGTCAATGGCTGTAGGACAGATAATATAATTAGTGGGAGGGAGCTGTGTTGGACTCTTCTAATGGGGCTTCTGTGCCTGCGAAAATCCTTAGTGTTGGAGAAGGAAGACAATTCATTCCTTTCATTAGTGCCCCTTTAGCCTTACTTAGTTTTTAGTGGTATCGTGGGCAGCAGATCACTTTTAATTTGAAAATGATATTTTTTTCACCCAGTAGGTGAAGTCATGATATTACCATATACTACAGTTTCCCATCAAACTTGTTTAGTTTGAGATTATGTTATCATGTCATCTATCTATAGGTATATAACAAAATACCCTAAAACTTTAACTGCTTAAAAATTGTTTTATTATTTCATACTCTTTCTGATGGTCAGGAATCTGGGAGCCACTTAGCTAATGGTTCTGGCTTATGGTCTTTCAAGATGGTCTACCAGGTCGGTAGTCACGGCTTGGCTGGGCTGGAGGATCCTTTATGAAGCTCACTCATGTGGCTCTTGGTAAGGAGCCTCAGTTTCTCACAGGCTCCTTGTCCAGAGGCCTCAGTTGCTCACAGTGCGGGCCTCTTCATAGCACTGCTTGCAGTATGGCAGTTGGCTTCCCCCTAGGTGAATGATCTAAGGGAGAACACAAAAGCCACACTGTCTTCTTTTGACCTGGTGTCTGGAGTAATATACATCACTTCTGCCATACTATATTGGTCACCCAGACCAACCCTGATACAATCTTAGAGAGGACTACACAAAAGTCATTGTCATTGGGAGTCATCTTGGAGGCTGGCTGCATAGGAAATTAATTGGAAACTTTCAAATATTCACTTGGACTTAAAGACTGATTTTATTTTTCCCCCACTGGCCAGTGTGGCTCAGTTGGTTGGGCATTGCCCTGTAAGCCAAAAGGTCATGGGTTTGATTTCCGATCACGGCATATGCCTGGGTTGCAGGTTCGGTCCCCAGTCGGGGTGTATATAGAAAGCAGCCAATTAATGTTTTTCTCTCACACTGGTATTTCTCTCCCTCTCTTTCTCCCTCCCTTCTCCTGTCTCTAAAAATAAAAAATAAAAATAATAAAATAAAAAAAATTGCTTTTTTTCCCCCTGAAAAATTATGTTTTTTGCACTCAGCCCCCTCTCTCTTTTTTCAACTGTCATGTCCCTGAAATTATCCAAGGTGTATATGGCAAATATATGTGTGAATATTGCTTCAACATGTGACTTTCTTTCTTTTCCATTGCCATCTTAGCTCTAAGCACTAATTAAAACCTTCTCTTTTTCTTTGTCTAAAGCAAGCCAGTAAGCTTTCTCCCTCCCTCCCCCCTTTCTCTTTTTTACTTCCTTTCAAGGGGGCATCTGTAGAAGCTGGTCTAAGGAACTCTCTCATGAGAACTTGTTACCTGGATTCAAGTAATCTTTTGTTTCCTCAACCCATTTACCACAGATCCTGTAAAATTTAGAGCAAATAGATGAGATTGACCAGAGTAATGAGGCCACCGTTGATCTTCCAGACTGAGATATGTAATGATATGAGCTCTTCTTGGATTTTATCCATGAGCTCTGAAATGTAGATAAATGCCTTATACATGGGAGATATTTTTAAACTAAACTATTTGTCTGTTACTTGATGGTTTCATTTGGTCCTTTGTATACCAATCAGAAGAGAGCCTGAAGAATTATCTGAATGAACTCTGGTCCCATGTTCCTTTTGCCATTGACTGGCCTAGTAGCAAATTTATACCTGGGAAAATCTGTTGAATGCTTTTTTGGCTTAGACTTTACAGAACCAGAGAGGATCCAAACTTGTGCAGACCACATGCAGACCAGGATGGCTATGAATGTAGCCCAACACAAAATTGTAAATTTACTTAAAACATTATGAGATTTTTTTTGTGATTACATACCACAATGTATTTAATGTGTGGCCCAAGACAACTCTTCTCCAAGTGTGGCGTAGAAACGCCAAGAGGTTGGGCACTAACAAAAGTAACAGAGTAGTCAAACAAGAACAAAACTTTTCTCCATAAAAGCACTATTTACCTAACTCACTGACCTCCTTTAATCCTTACTATATATACATAACTTAAATAGTTTAATCGTCATTTTTGTTCCTTTTAGTCATTTAGCATAATTTAACCCATTTCTCCTTTGCCCTGAGAATACTCACTGGCAGCACTTGTGGCTGCAGCATTTACCCCAAGATAATTCGCGGATTACAGTCCTAACCTTACTCATGAAATATCTCACTTTTATTATTTTTGCATCACTCTAGTATATCGATAGCATTTGGAAACAAATGACATCATTCTATTTATAGCATTCTGTTTTTAGTAATGACAGTGAGCTACCCTTTTTTTTCCTAAATGGGAAATGATTTAATATAGAGTTTTCAATCAGTTTACCTACATATTTATCATCTTTAATGGCACTATAATAATACATCAAGTTAGAATGCCATAAGTTAATTATTCTTTTTAAATTTTCAATTTATTACATATAGTGAACTTTAATTATCTTTGTACTGATAACATTATTTCTCTTTCTAATTATTTTCATGAAATAGTAGCCCCAGTAGTAGAATGACTGAGTTTTATAGCTGTGCTGTATCTGATGTTGAGTTTTCTAACTTATTTTATTTTTGCTAATTTAGTTGACAAGGTGACACCTTTATAATTTGTTTTAGATTTTTTAATTATTAGCAATTTTTAAAGGAATTTATTCTTTGGCTATTTTCCTGTGTGAATGGCTGTGTGTCTGTTCTTAATTCTTGGCCACTTATTTGATGGAAACTGGATAGTGTCCTTTCAGATTTGTATTAGCAACTTTCGTACTTGGATAATGCTTTTTTATCTTTTCATATTTATTGCCAGTGTCCTTTTCCCCCTATAACTATGGACTATTTGAAACCTAAGTTAAGTAGAGATATCTTTAATCTTTACAAAGAGATGCTTGGGCATCAACTAGTTTATTTGCATTTGAAGTGCAGAAATGAGAGATCCTGTGAGAACCTTTGGCTCAGAGTGTGCATGGGAGCCTTTCTGAGTGGAGAGGAGGCAGTCCAAGGTGTAAGGAGGGGAGATGAGGACAAGGCTGACACCAGAGCTATAAATAATCTAAGGTTTAGCTTTGTACTTTGAAATAGGAATTAGCTCACTTTATTGTCTTCCCCAAGTTATTCACTGTTTGGCCATGAAGAGGAGACATTAGGATTTTTGGAGAAAATGTTACAGTTTTCAGCTCTCAGAAAGTGAAAAGTGCTAATATGGGTCAATTCTGTCTCTTGTTTTCTCATTTCTCTTAGAGTGAGATGACTGAATGAAAAGTGTGGGTTTCAGGATTTGTTTAACTAGATATGCTATCCAGCTTCCTAAGTAAGAAATGGAATTCTAAATAGTGAAAGGTCCTGTACTCCTTTGTCATGGTACCATGCCTAGGACAGATTGACCATGTGAAAGATAGAGCTAGTAATCCAGCATGTCATTTTCCTCACCATTGAGCAAAAATTTTTGTTTTACCTCTATTATCAACTGACATGCCTAATCATTTTCATTGGTCTCTGCAGAGAGTTAGAGGCCCAGACTCTTAGAACTTTTTCTGGGGTCCTACATTCTAGAATTCTCTCTGGGCTGTCAGTGTTCTTCTCTAAAATGAGAAAAGTATACCAAATGATCTCTAATGTCCCTAAAGTTCCAAGATTCTTTGGGTCCATAATCCTGTCACAGTTTAGAAATACTTTCAGAGGGATTCTATTGTATATGATTGCCATTGCACTTATTTGTAATGAAAATTTTGATGTTGGAATATTACAGAATGTAATTTAAAAAAGAAAATATACTCACTACTTACTTCCATGCATTTTGAGGTAGCCTAACTTTTCAGTTTCCCTTTGTCTTGCTCTTGGCTAGTAAGGGCAATTTTCAGATAAACTGTGCTTCATACTTGTTATTTAATTTTAAAATGGCCATTTAGCTCCAAGCAAATGAGTCCAAGATTTTTGTATCTTTTAAAATTTTTAATAATTCTTGAAAATGGATTAATACTGCTTGAGTTCCAAGTGAATGTGTTCTATTCTGATTTAAAAATTTTTACTCGTTAAAATATCTTACATTTCATATATTAATATATATGTGAATATATATAAATATATCTCAGTTAAGCTTCACAACACTCCTGTGAGTTAGGCATGAGGATGTGGAATAGCAGTCCTCGATACCTACTCTTTCCAACTCTCTGTCAAGATGACAGCATAGGTAAACATGGTACTCACCTTCTCCCACAACCATATCAAAATTACATCTAAGTTACAGAACAACCATCATGCATAACCACCTGAAATGTGGCTGAATGGACATCCTACAACCAGGGAATTGAAGAAAAAGCCACATTGAGACTGTTAGGAGGGGCAGAGACATGGGACTGGGTGGTCCCACCTCCATGGGTGGCGGATAAAAATTGGAAGGTTTACCTTGGCTGCAGAGATCCCCCAGGAGCAAGTGGTTCCAGCCCCACATCCAGATCTCTAGCCCAGGGTTCAAGTGCCAAGAAGAGATGCCCCATAACTTCTGGCTGTAAAAGCCAGCAGGGATTGAGGCTGAGGGAGACAGAGGGCTTCTGGAGTCCCAGGCAGATCCTCCTAAAGGGCCTTCATGAAAACTTACTTAGACTCACTCCCTCTGAGCTCCGACACTGGGGAGCAGCTTAAACGGCACCTGGCATCAGGGCAAGACAAAAGTGCTGGCAGAGGCTATTGTTCCTTTGATGAGCTCTCCCCTCAACAGGGCCTGCAGGTGGGGACCATATCTGAGACTCCATCAACCAGGTTCTCACTGTCCTCCCTAACTTGTTGATTCCCTGGGGTCCTGCCCCACTAGAATTTTGGCCCCACCCAAGCTATTTCCAATGGCTTTTCCATACGAATCGTCTGTCTTGGCTTATGCCTCAGATTTTCTGAAAATCTCTCAAACAAGCAAGCAGCTGGTTTTAGCGTATTCTATACCTTTTGCTAAGTGAGTGACACCAGGCCTGGCACTAGCAGCAGCAGGCCTTGGTTCACAACTTGGCCTCACCTGGACACCTCCAAGCCCAGCACAAGTAACAGCCATCTGCAGCTTGCTTTGTAGCTCATGCCAGTGGCTCCTGGCAGAACACAGACAATGGCTGACCTTGGCCTGTACTTCTCAGGAGGCCTGAGTCAGAGCACCCAGTGGATAGCTTCAGGCCATACAAAGCACCACCACCCAGCCACTTGCACAAGCAACACACTTAAGGGGTGGACTCAGTGGGCACTGGAGCCTGGTTGAAGTAAGTCCTGCTCTGTGGATGGGCCCCTGCACAGCTGATTGTCCACGGTGGTCAGTGGGCACAGCCAGTCCTTGTAAATGATTGACCTGGGGGTAGAACCCTCGCATTGACATGTCAACAGCAATCAAAGCTCAACTGTAATAGGATGGTGTACACAGCCCACAGGGAGATGCACTTGGAGTACCCAGATTGAGTGATGAGAGAGGTTGTGCCACTGGACCCTACAGAACATTTACTACATGAGGCCACTCTAGCCTGGGAGATGTAGCAGTTCTACCTAATACATAGAAACAAACATAGGGAGGCTGCCAAAATGAGGAGACAAAGAAACATGGCCCAAATTAAAGAACAGAACAAAACTCCAGAAAAAGAACTAAACAAAAGGGAGACAAGCAGAGTTCAAAACACTGATTATAACAATGCTCAGTGAACTTACAGGAAGAATAGATGAACTTAGTAAGAACTTTAACAAAAAGGAAACAAAAACAGAGATAGAAAACAAACTTCCGGCCAAGATGGAGGCGTAGGTAGATTCACTTTGCCTCCTCGCACAACCCAAGAGGACAAAAAATTTAAAAACAAAAAATAACCAAACTGCCAGGAAATCAAACTGTATAGAGTCTGACAACCAAGGAGTTAGAGAAGAAACATTCATCCAGACTGGTAGGAGGGGTAGGCAGCGGGGGTGAAGAGGATGGGTGGCAAGGTGGCAGCTGGAGGACTGGGCAGGCAAGGCGGTGGCTGCAGGTCAGGTGTGTGGATAAACCAGGAGGAACAGCTGGGGAATGAGACAGACTGCGCAATCCAGGGTTCCAGTGTGGGAAAAGAAAGCCTCAAAACCTCTGGCTGTAAAAAATCCGTATGTGTTGCATTGGTGGGAGAAACTCCCAGCCACACAGGAGAGTTCATTGGAGAGACCCACAGGGTCCTAGAATGCCCACAAACCCCCCCACCCAAATTGGCACTGGAAGGGCCCAATTTGCTTGTGGGTAGCAGGGGAAGTGACTGAAAGCCAGCCAAGAGGTGAGCAAGTGGCATTGTTCCCTCTCAGACCCCTCCCCCACATACAGCACCACAATGCAGTGATCCGGGTTGCCCCACACTAGTGAATACCTAGGGCTCTGCTTCTCCCAATGTAAAAGGCCCGCTGAGACAAAGAAATACAGCCCAGATGAAAGAACAGATCAAAGCCCCCAAAACAGAACTAAGTGATGAACAGATAGCCAACTATCAGATGCACAGTTCAAAACACTGGTAATCTGGATGCTTACTGAATTGGTTGAGTATGGTTGCAAAATGGACGGAAAAGTGAAGGCTATGCAAAGTGAAATACAGAAAAAATTAAAAGGGAACCAACAGTAAAGGGAAGGAAACTGGGACTCAAATCAACAATTTGGGACCGAAGCAAGAAAGAAACATTCAACCAAAACAGAATGAAGAAACAAGAATTCAAAAAAAATGAGGAGAGGCTTAGGAACCTCTGAGACAACTTTTAACCTTCCAACATCCAAATCATAGGGGTGCCAGAAGGAGAAGAGGAAGAGTAAGAAAGCAAAAATTTATTTGAAAAAACACTGAAGGAGAATCTCCCCCATCTGGCAAAGGAAATAGACTTCCAGGAGATCAGGAAGCTCAGAGAGTCCCAAAGAAGTTAGACCCAAGGAGGCACACACCAAAATAGCTCATAATCATATTACCCAAGATTAAAGATAGGGAGAGAATCTTAAAAGCAGCAAGAAAAAAGGGGACAGTTACCTACAAAGGAGTTCCCATAAAGCTGTCAGCTGATTTCTCAAAATAAACCTTGCAGGCAAGAAGGGGCTGGCAAGAGGTATTCAAAATCATGAAAGGCAAGGACCTACATCCAATATTACTCTATCCAGCAAAGCTATCATTTAGAATGGAAGATCAGATAAAGTGCTTCCCAGATAAGGTAAAGTTAAAGGAGTTCATCATCACCAAGCCCATATTATATGAAGAGACTTATCTAAGAAAAAGAAGTTCAAAAACTATGAACAGTAAAATGACAACTAACTCACAACTATCAACAACTGAACCTAAAAAAAAGAAAAAAACCCCCACCCCAAAACCAAGTAAGTAAACAACTAGAAAAAGAACAGAATCACAGAAACAGAGATCAGTGGGAAGAGGGAAGGAGAATGGGGGGAAAAGGTACTGGGAATAAGAAGCATAAATAGTAGGTACAAAATAGGGGAGGTTAAGAATATTATAGGAAATGGAGAAGCGAAAGAACTTACATGTATGACCCATGGACATACATGGGTCCATACTAAGGGTGGGGGAATGCTGGTGGGAGAGGGCGTGCAGGGCAGAGGAGAATAAAGGGGAGAAAAAATGGGACAACTGTGATAGCATAATCAATAAAATATATATATTTTTTAAAAGGGGGAGTATTGGAAAAAATAAAAAGGAAAATTTTAAACCAAAAAAAAGAAAAAAAAGAAAAAAAAGAAAACATAAAAATGAACCAGTCTGAATGAAGAATACTTAACTGAAATGTAGAATATATTACAGGGAATCAACAGTAGAGTAGATGAAGTCAAGAATGAAACCAGCAATTTGGAATATAAGGAAGCAAAAAGCACTCAATCAGAACAGGAAAAAAAAAAAAGAATTTTTAAAATATGAGAATAGTGTAAGGAACCTTTGGGAAAACTTCAAGTATACTAACATTCACATCATGGGAGTGCTGGAAGGAGAAGAGAGAACAAGAAATTGCAAACTTATTTGAAAAAATAATGATAAAAATTCCCGAACTTGCTGACGGAAGTAGACACACAAGTCCAGGAAGCACAGAGAATCTCAAACAAGATGAACTCAAAGAGACTCATACCAAGACACATCATAATTAAAATGCCAAAGATTAAAGACAAAGAAAATTTTAAAAGCAGCAAGAGAAAAGGAGTTAGTTACCTACAAGGGAGCTCCCATAAGACTGTAAGTTGCTTTCTCAACAGAAATTGCGCAGGCCAGAAGAAATTGGCAAGAACTACTCAAATAATCCCAAATAATTGCTTGGGCTAATTATTGAGATGGGTTTGGGGTACTTGGAAGTTCATTGTACTAGTCTGTTTGCTTTCATATCATTTAGAACATTTTTATAATAAATGTTAAAAAGTTATGTATTTCAGAACCTGGTCACTTTAGCACAGGAGATTTAAAATGAGGAGGAAAGGAATCCAGAATAGGCTAGAACAAAGGCACTTCTATTACCTATACTGCTTAAAGGTTGTCACCAGACTCTTAATAGTATATTCAGTTAAATAGGTATTTATTTGGTTTCTTTTTGTTTTTTTAAATTTCTTGTTGTATATTCATTTGTCTAGTGTATTCTGTTAAATAATCACTTGTGTAGTCATTAAATATTTATTTCTGTTTTTTAAAATTTATGGATTGAGAGAGAAATATTGTTTTGTTGTTCTACCTATATATGCATTTATTGACTTCTTATAAGTGCTCTGACTGGAGATGAAACCAGCAACCTTGGCATATGGCAACAATGCTCTCACCAACTGAGCAACCCTGTCAGGGCCCCGCCTCATCATTTTACAGATGAAGAAACTAAAGCCAGAGTGGTTATGATTTGACCACAGTCACACAGCTTATTAGTGGGGAAAGCTAGAACTCAGGTCTCCTGAATTCCATATCCCTTGCTTCTTATGAGAAAATTGCCCAACTGACTTAAATAAGAAAAAAAGATTATGGTTTTTCCTGGCAGTTTTCTTCTGTTTCTTAACCTTAGCTCTTGTTTTTAGAACACTGGCTAGAGGTTTGGCTTCTCTCTTTTTGTAAGGTGATAGGGATAAGAGAGTCAGCCTTAAAGTGTGATAAAAATCCAGGGCTAGGGATGGTTGTTTTTCTTAGAATGATAAGGAACTGGAGAGTTTAGGCAGGCAAGTTACAAGCATAAAACTTTAGATGAGGCAGGACTGGAGAAATGAACCTCTTGGTTCTCTTTGATCTGCAAGTGAGATTTCATTCCCACTAAAAACTACTTCTGTGTGTAGAATTTAGCTTTTTTAAAAAATGGTTTCCTTTATCTCCAAAGCACTAAGCCAGTAGCATATCTATACAGACTTGCCAACTGTGATGAATATGTTGCTAAGTAGCTGTGACAGAGCCTTGGTAAAATGCTTTGCTATAGAGCTGTGACTGCACTTTGATACCAGGTCAAGTTGGGAAGTAAGGATTTGGGCAGATTTACTTTATATATGTTTTATTTACGTGCTTAATTTAAAAGCCTAATAAACTTGAGCTTACTTTCGGAGAGTTACTGCTTTACTGGCAAACATGTACATAGTAAACATCAGTTGAAGGAAGAGGATTTATAGAAAGCACCAGAAGAAAGCAGAAAAACTCTTATAGATAGATGTTAATAGTCTTTTCCCCATTCCATCTTATTCTCCTATTTTTTCCCTTCTTACCCCACGCCTGTTTGTTTATACATTTTCTAAGACCAGAGGCAGGAGGGAAGGAAATGATCTTACATAATTCCTTTCAGCAGAGAATTTGAGTTCTTTTAGACTTTAGTTCAATAACCCTTTTGAAACATACCCTGTTTTCCCAAAGAACGAGTCACTTGTCACGTGTCACAGAACTCAAGCTTTTATGTATTTTTCTTCCTCTCAGGTGTCAAAAATTATGCCATATACCATTTTGAAATTGATACAGATACCTGGAATGAAAGAATTGGAACTAGTAGTTTTTAGAATACATCCTAGATATTGACTAGTAAAGATTTTGCCCCTACCTATGCCAGCGGACTGTTCTAGACCAAAAGATGGATAGATTCCATACCTGAAACTTCATTCTTATTTTTTTAAAAAATGAATAGAAAATGAAAGCTATTCGCTATCTCTATATATTATTTATAGATCCAGCCACACAATTTAGTATGTTATATAATGGCATCCATTCTATTTTTAGGAAAGTGTTTGTCTCTTGAGCTAGAATATATGCTTCATGTGTTTAAGGACAACAGCTTTTATGTCTTTCAGAGCTTAATAAATACTGTCTTGTATTTTTAGCAGGTACTTTGGCATGTGTTTATTGGCTCTATTCAATACAGGACATGATAATATTATGGTGTGTCAGGAACTTTACATATATCATCTCATTTAATCTTTCCAACAATATTTCAACATAATATCATCCTTATTTTATAGAAGAGGGAACTGAGGTTTCAAAAAGTTAAGGACTTGTGTAAGGTCCATACTTTTTAAGTGGCAGAACTGGGATTCTAAACCTAGGCCGGTTTCACTAATGATAGCTCCTGCTCTTACGTCCATATCATGCTCTCCTAAGAGCTTTGGGATGATTGCTAGAAGTCTTGACAAACTTCTCAGTCTTCTTTTTGGTAAATATGAAACTCATTATTCTGTTGTTCCAAAAGAGTCCTTCATGTTTAAATCAGGATTATGGACTTCTCTTCTGGGAGCCTATGCTAATAGGGGACATTATAGCATAGTAGTTAAGAATGTGGGTTCTGGAGCCACACAGAGCTGGGCTGAAGTACTGTCCTCACCTTGGTGACCTTCAGTAGGTTACTTAACCTTTTTAAACGTCAGCTGCTTTATCTGTAAAATGAAGACAGTATGGAATACTACTCAACAATAAGAAGTAATGAACTTGATACACATAAGACCTTGGATGAATCTCAAAGCCATTATGCCAAGTGAATGATTTCATTATATGGTATTCTGGAAAGGCAAAACTATGGAGGCAAGGAATATATTATGATTGCCAAGGATGAGAGGTGGGGACAAGGTGTGACTACAAAAATGGGCAGTTGAGGGAATGTTTGAGGTGATGGAACTCTTCCATGTATCCTTATCGTGGTGGTTACATGACTTTATTTATATGTTAAAACTAATAGTAAAGTACACCAAAAAAAAGAAGGAGGTCAATTTACTGTGTGTTCACTATTGAAAATAAGTAAGAGTAAAAAATGGGGAAAATGGGGATAGTAATGGGGATAGTGATCTTTATTATAAGATCATTGTGGAAATTATAAATGAGATAATCTATCTAAAGTGTTTATCACAATACCTGGTATGTAGTATATGACTAAATGATTGTTTATTGTTATTTTTATCATTAAAAGTATGATATTAAATTTAGTGACATTCATTGAAAGGACTATGGAGTCAATTGTCATACCATCTGCATGGGTACAGTTACTAAACAGGATAATGAATAACCATGAGTCAGGTGGACTGTGTTTTCACATGACTCAGCAAGGGACTTGAGGTCTTCTGGAAGGTAGGAGAAGATTAGGTCTGGTATTTCTGGAGTATCTTGTAGCTGGCTTCTCCTCTGGCTGTGTATACTGTTCCCTTGATATTATTCTTTAACAAAATAGCTTTGGTCTTGGAAGCCACAGCTCCTTTCACTGGCTTCAGATTAGATCTGAAATTCTGATTGAGCAAACTGATCAAAGAAGGAGCTGGAAGTGGTTCTCATACTTGGAAGATGGTAACTGGTTTGTATAACAGCTGTGGCTTCCAGAGCCATTTCCTCCCGCCAGCCAGTCTTTGGATTAGTTACTGACAGTAGCAGGGCAAACATTATTCAAGAGCTAAAGAAAAAGAAGTTAAAGTCAAAGTGGTATTGTAGTTGTACTAGCAGTGAAAAAGAAGCTCTAAAGTGAAACCTTGACCTTTCCATAATGTAAGTTGGTTGTCTTGTACAAGAGCTCAGAACCTGAATCAAAACAAGTTGAATTCATAGTAAAAAGGATTCTGACCTTACAATACTTGCTACAGTAGTTACTTATTAGTCTTACTAGCACTTACTGGTCTGTGAATTATATTCATTTTAGCTAATGACACTGAAATTCAGGAAACAGAAAAAAAAAGGTTTGGGTTTCTTGGTATAGGACTTTGGTTTAGGAATGACTTATTTTTTCCTAATTTCTTTACAGCATTGACACTAAATTTCAAGCAAGGCTTTATCATTTGATTTGTTTCTTTCATAGCTTGTCTTTTTTCTATATGTGGCTAAGTCATTGATTGCTATAAGGAATATTACTTTTTTGTAGGTTGTGAGGAGACAATGCCAGTGTGACTAGTCAATTGATTTGCTTTGGTTTGGGTTTTGGTGTTTAGTTCCCTGGTAGTTATGCCAAGTGGTTGGTTAGAACAATGGTTTAAAATATAAGGGGATCAGTAATTGTCAAAATCATCATGGTTAGTTGCACAACTCTGAATATACTAAAAATACATTGAATTATATACTTTAATTGGGGTGAATTGGGGTAAAAGGGGTGAATTGTATGTGAATTATGTCTTAATAAAGTTGTTACCAAAAAAATGCCATACCAAAAAAATCATTATACTGATCTGTGACCTTTTAATGGAAGGATTTGGACTAAGAACTTTTCAAAATGGCCCCTGGCCGGGTGGCTCAGTTAGTTAGAGCATTGTCCTAATACACCAAGGTTGTGGGTTCAATCCCCAGTAAGGGCATATACTAGAATCAACAAGTGAGTGCATAAGTAAGTGGAACAACAAATCGATGTTTCTCTTCCCCCCCTTCCCCCCCTTCCCCTTCTACTCCCTCTCAAAAAAAAAAAAATTATTAAAAAGGAACTTTCAAAATGGGACACATTTCAAAGTGGGACTAACTGGTGTCCTGAGATCATCTCAAATGATGGATTATGGAGTATTAAATGACTTTTCTAAACAGTTCTTTTACTTTGTCTACTATGGAAATAACCATTCAGGTAATCATGGCATAGGAATTGGTAATTTTGCAAGGATCCAGGAGGATAAGGAGCATTATTTAATCTAAAATAATGATTGTCAACTGGGTGATTGCCTCCCAAGGGAAATCTGGCAACATCTTGAGGTATTTTCGGTTGTCAACACTGAGGAGAGAGGTGTGCTACTAGTATATAATGGATAAAGGTCGGGGGGGGGGGGGAGGATGATGCTAAACATCCTGCATGGCACAACAAAGAATTACCTGGCTCAGACTGTTATTAGTGCCAAGGATGAGAAACTCTGGTGTAAAATTTACACTTATGTTTTCTTCTAAGAGTTTTATTGTTTTAGCTCTTACATTTAATTTAGGTCTTTGATGCATTTTGAGTTAATTTTTGTATATGGTGTGAAGTAGGGGTCCAACTCCATTCTTTTTCATGTGGATATCTTATTAAAAAGACTACCCTGTACATATAAAATGGTCTTGGCACTTTCATCAAAATCAGTTGACCATAAATAACTCTGGTGTAAAGTGACTTTGTATCTATCAGATTTTTGCTAGAGAATCCTTACACAGCCTTTCTAAAGTCTTTGATAATCTTGATGACTGTACTGCTTCAGCTATTTGAAGAGTAACCCAGGGTATTTCCATACAGATGCTGCTACACCTGAGTGAGAACAGGTTAAGGGTTATGGTGTCTCTAAGCTTCTTCCAGTGATACATTCAGGCATCTCATATCGTGCAGCCTCAGGATTCCCCAGGCTAAGATGTAGCATTAAAGTTGTGAAGAACCCTAATGATCTTTTGACCTAATTCTCTACCAAGTACTGAAATCTGAATTCTGCCTAACATTATATTTTTTTAAGATTTTATTTATTCATTTTTAGAGAGAGGAAGGGAAGGAGAAAGAGAGGGAGAAACATCAGTCAGATGCCTCTTGCAACCCCCCAACTGGGTACCTGGCCTACAACCCAGGCACGTGCCCTGATTGGGACTCGAACCAGAAATCTTTTGGTTTGTAGGCCAGCACTCAGTGCACTGAGCCACACCAGCCAGGGCTGTCTAACATTATTGTTTATAATGCATTTCAATATACAAGGCAGGTTCCCTCTCAGTACCTAGCTTTTTCAAAAATTTTCTTAACTATTCTTATCTGAATGTTTTATATACATTATTCTATTTAATTTTGAGGCAACCCTATGAGTTAGGGTTATTAAAATCTCTGTTTTACAGATCCGGAAACTGAGGCTTAGAGAAGTTTATTTGCCATGGTCGTACCAAAACTGGGATTTCAGTATACACCTTTTTGAGGCCAAAGTTACTGCCTTTAGAGAGCATATAATGAATTCTCCATCTTCACATAAAATTGAGTTCTTCTAATGGGAATAAAATAACTACAAAAACATATGCAAACAGAAAAATAGTACATGAGATTTAAGTTTAAGCCAATATATGCTAAGAGGAAAAATCTAAACTATATTAAGAGTCATTAACCTTTTATACAGAAAGAAAATGTAAACTGTTCTTTGAATACACTGGCTTCTGATTTACTCTGTTGCTAAAAAGGTCCTTACAGTAGTGGGCCTCATCCTGCAGGATTTTGAAAACAGAATTGAAGCATGCCAACACCTCAGATACCCTATGTGGTTCTGGTTACAACATCTGAGAGAAAGAGAGACAGAGAGACAAAGAGAGATCTAAAAAATATTCAGAGAATGGTAAAGTAAAATGAAGAAGGAACTTCCAGGTCTCGGAATATTACAACTCTGGAACAGTATTTTTCAAAACAATTTATTGACACTCTGACCAGCACCTCTTTATTAGGACGCCTGCCCAGCTCACACAAGAGAGTGGGGTTGATCAGGGAGTACCCAGAAATGGGCATGTAGAGCAAGGTGAGAGGCAGACAGACCCACCTGGCCAGAGACAACCTCACCCCTGGGGTGGATGCAGGGTCCTATCCAGGGAGGACACAGCTGTTGGCATCCTCAGGAGCATCCAGCCCCTTGAACCTTCCATTTCCTCAAGAGCGCCTTCTTCGGGGCCCAGTAGGCCTTGTCTGGGCTGTTGTTGATGATGGCCAGGTCAAACAGGCTGAGCTCCTTGCTGCTTTCCATGCCTGCCAGGGCAGTGGCAGCCACTTGGCCAAGCGCTCGTCTCTCTTCGTGTTCTGCTCCCGCATCCTCTGCCCCTGGACTTCCAGTAAAGGTGGTTGCACAAAGATGGGCCTCAGGTTGGTCTTTTTTATGTTACACACCCATGTCACACTGCGTTACCTCCCTGGTCACAAAGTAAAATAGTAATCTTTGCTATTCTCCTTTTTTGGGCCTCAGGTCCTTTGTGGTATGGGACACACTGAACCCAAAGATGCTGTCATGCTCCTGCAGGAGTCTCTTGAACAGGGTACTCTCTTCCCAGCCCAAGAAGGTCCACTCAGAATTGTAGGCCTTGGTCCTGACATCTCTTGGGGAGAAGTGTCAGGCTTCTTCCCCTCTCTGCCCCTCTGCATCCTTCATGGTCTACAATGGCATCCAACATGAGGTCCACAGGATTTGGGGTTTTACAAGCTGTCTGGAACTTTCCATGCCAGGAGAATTTCCACCTACATTTTGAGAACTGGCTCAGAGGAACCAGCTTTTAACGTGATGTCCAATGGGGTACAGCCAGCAGGTGCTGCAGCCTGAAGGAACAAGGTGAGAGGCAGGCAGAGCCAGCACCGCACCAGCCCACTTCTGCTTGCAGGGCCTATGTCAGTGCCTGGAACATAATCTTGAAATTGGAATTAGGTATAATAAGAAAGAGTTCCTCCTTGTGTAGCGTAAGTAAATTTGTAAAATTTTATACAAGAGAGCAATTTAAGAAGGATTGAAATCAGACATTCTGATCTGTGGTCTAGGAATGGGATTCAGGGGATTAGACATCCTGAAACCATGAGGTCTGTCCTGAAAGTATCCAGCCATGTGCTATGGAAAACATATTTATTGAAGAAGATACAGGATACAAGAAACACTGTACATAGGACACTGATGCCTCAGTACCCTTCAAAGTAGGCACCTTAGGACCTCACACACTTTTCCCAGTCTCCATGAACTGCCCTGTTGTATTTTCCTGAATCTCATCTATGGTTTGAAATCTCTTCCCTTTCAATGGTGATTTTAATTTTGGGAAAAACCAGAAGTCACGGGGCACCAAACCTAGGCTGTAGGGGGGCTGAGTCACCTGGGTGATTTGATGTTGCACCAAAAAGCTCTGCACAAGACGTGATGCATGAGAGGGCACATGTCATGTTGAAGCTGCCGGTCGCCAGTTGCCCATAGCTGTAGCCTTCTGAATCATCTGAATAGTTTCTGTGGAGGAATGCTCAAGCTTAACAGAAAATTTGATGCAGATTTGTTGCTCTACTTGCTCAGTCATTTTGAATGTGACAGCCACACAGTACACATGCTCAGTCAATGGTATCTACTGCCCCCACTGACTAGTACAGTGAAGTTGTCATTGTTCACACATGTGCATTCCAGTCCACTCTCCTTGGCTGCCAGTTACATTAATGTAGTGCAAACTGTTCTTGTTATATTAACAACAGTTGGAGTGTTACTAGACAGATGTATGCACACACACACTTTTCTGGGGAAAAGATTCATGTCTCATCAGCATCTCAAAGGGATCTATTACATTCTATATTTGAAAGCTCTGTGAACTTCGGACAAGTAACTTTACCTTTTTGTGCTTCATTTACTTTCACCTGTAAAATGATGGCGCTATCCTGTGATCCTTAGTTTCTTCCCAATCCTGGTGTTAAGACTTCCTTTTTTCTATGAATTGGCATTCTCGGTTCCACATGCCTGATAAAAGTGTAAGCTTTAAACTCAGTCACCTCAGCGAAAAAGTATCAAGAGGTACCACTGCATTTCTAATAATGAACATTGTCTCTTTCCTAGCTTTAGAAGTTGAAGTCCTTTCAACCATGTTTCTCTTCTAAAGGTCACTTCAATAAATTTTTATTTAATGTCTTCGCTATGCCAGACACTTTTGGGTGCTTTGTGGAATACAAAGGTAATCATATTTAATGGGTGTCATGTACTGTCCTGGACAGATAAAGAATAAAAGGTGAACATTCCTGCCGAGAGGATAGAGGTAGGACAGTGCAAGGTGTGGGCAAGAGCAGGGAATCCAGTGGGAGTGAAAGGTTGGATTCATGTTATAGACAGCCTTAACTGCCAACTGAGAGAAGTCCCTAGTATAATGGAAAGAGACCTAACTGGAAACCTGAAGACTTGAGATATAGATTGGCCTTTGTCATAATTATATGTGTGATTTTGAGTAAGTGACTTAATCTCTCTTGACTTGAGTTTCAATACATACACTCACAACATTCTCTAAAAATACTATGCAGCCTCATGGTACTTCTCTAAAATTCTATTATTCTTTTTAATTCAGTTAGAAGTGGGAAGTAACTGAAGGTTTCTGAGCATGGTAATTTTTATCAGCAGACTTACTGCTGTTTCACTGCTCAGAGGCTCCTATTAATACTGTTTCTTCCACTTTGATGTGATTGCTCTGGAGGTATTGTCACTTTAGATAGTTCTTGATGTGGTCAAGAAGTTGGCTATCATTAACATTATTAGTTTACATTATCAAGAACATGGGAATTACCAGGTGTTTGTTCTTGAATGGGATCTGAAGCTAGTCTTGTTTCCTCATGTTATCAGTCACTGACCTGAGAGCTAGACCGAATATCTAGTGTGTGGGCAGCAGGTAAGTGCTGACATTTTGATGGCCACATCATATTTCAGGGATCTATGAGAAGGCCCGTAATGACCATGGACAGCCAGCCAAGAATCTCCTTGCCATGGACAAATGGGAGAAGTTACTAAATTTAGCTGACATTAAGCCGCAAATTATTTGAAAGGTGGAAAAGGATTCTATTCAGAGGCTATCTAGAATTTCCATTTACTAACCAGGCCTGTGTGCTGTAGGGACTTTCATCCCAGGAAAAGTATTTCTTTCTCTCTTCCTCTTTCCCCACACTTTGTCCCTGTTATATTGGGAAGATGATTTGCAGCTCTTATTGGGACCTGGCACTTTAGTGCTTCCTGCTATTCTTAGATGCCCAGGACCTCAGGATGATAGAATCAAAAGTTGGAACTGCTGGTTAAAAATCAGAATGTGAGCTTATTTGGACTTGAGTTTCATCCAGAGAATGACAGAGACATGTATGAAGTACAGTACACTCCTGATTGTTGAGAGGAATATTTCTAGCAATATTCACAAATCACCAAACTTGGCAAACAAAAAAAAGTCTCTATAAGAACTTGTATAATCAGTAAGGGCAGATTTACCCACAGAAAAAATGGACAGACTTGAACAGATACCTCACAAAAGAGTATACCTGAATAGTCAATAACCATAAGAAAAGGTGCTCAACTTCATTAGTCATTAGAGAAATTCAAAGCCACACTAGAATACTACACATAGAGTAGAATGACTGAAATGAACTGATACATTTACACCCTGTAAGCCAGCAATTCCTTATCTAGAGATATGCACAATAGGAATTTATACATATGTTCACCAAAAGATGTGTATGGGAATATTTATAGTAGTGCTAATCATAAAAGTCAAAAAAGAGGAAGCTATCCAAATGTCCATCAGAAGTAAAATGGGTAAGTAAAATGTGGTGTATCCTCACAATGGAAGACTACACACAGCAAGTAGAATTTAATGAACTACAACATATTACAACACAAATGAAATATTAAGTGTTTTTCATTGATTATGCAAAGTAAATCAGTGGTATTAAAAGTCAAGATAATGGTTAACTTTGGGGGGATTGTGACTGGAAAAAATCATGATAGGGATTTCTGGGTCCTGGTAATATTCTGGGCGCTGGTGACATGAGCGGTTAAGCTTGTAAGTATTCCTTGAGCTGTATATTTAATGATGTTATGTAAATTAACAGTTTCTTAAAATGTGGAGGATGGGCTTAAATTTGCAGATGCTGGGCAGTTTTTCAGGCTTACTTACAAGCTAAATAACTTACTGGTACAAATTAATCTTAGAGCAGTATTCAAACTTTTGTCTCAGAAAAGTTATTAATTAGTTTATCTTGGATCTTCAGAGCCACTCTTAGTAGTTGAAACAATAAATACTAAATCTTTGGATGCGAAGGTATATATTATTTTGGTCATCAATACTGATAAGATGGCCTTTGGGGAAATGAGTGTAAGATCACTAAAATGAAATGGCAAGAAGAGGTCTCTCATTATTTCCCCTGATAATACTGGTTTTCTCCTGTATGAGAGTCAGGCTTCAGAGGTTGTAAATGTGAAGTTCGCTCTTTCTCTTTAGGCAGCTCAGTGTGTGGCTTTCTTAGCTTTGCCTCACTATCCTCCTTTGTAATATACTGCTTGCCCACTTTCCCTGGCTGATAAGCAGTTCTGATGCACTGTATTTATTTAAATTAGGTTGCCATTTTTTATTCTTTTGAGAATTTTTGGTCTTTCTAGTTATGACTGTTGTGTGTCCTTGTGGATCTGGAACTTAATAATTAGTTGTGGAATGAAAGGTAAGATATATTTTGTTCACCTGAATTTTCTCCCTGTTATAGGTCTGCAGTTATAAAGCTTTTAATCAGAAGCTAATTTAATGATGCTGGGTTAGGCTTAGAAATTGCCTTCAGTTCAAGTTTAATTTATTCTGTGTTTCTGGGTTATAGACAAATCTCATTTTATGATTCTTGGTTTACATTTGTATAATTTAGTTTATACAAATTCTTGGTTTACATATGAAAATATGCCAACCTATATTTTAAATATATATATACACACACATACATACATACATATATATATATATATATGTCTTATCTTTTCTGTTGGGCTAAAGAGCTGTGTTGGATATTGTTAAATCAGTAAGAGGCTATGTGGATATTTATGGGATTTAGGCAAATTTGTAGTTAATAGAAGTAGTGAATTGGAAAAGTGGTAGGGTGCACGTGCTTCTTATTCAAGTCTAGTCTATGGCTGCTGTTTAATGTCAGAGTAAAAAGTGTCAATAGCTCAAAAAGGCAAAAGCATCCTGACAGACTGGAAAAAGTTGTGCTTGGTATTCTGTTGACCAAAAAGAGGTTATATTTTCAAACTAGCTCCCTGAGATGAAATTGAAGTTGTACACCTGCCTGCTTATTCTTCTTAGCCCTGATTTTAGTTTTCAAATCTTCCCTGCTAAATATTATATTAGCATTGAATATTTCAAAGTCAGCTATGCTTGTATTGATTGAGATTCCTATTAATCTGTGTTAGATTTCTGGTCTGTGTTAGGTCATTTCTACTACTGGTCTCCCCTAAAATAGAAGCATGCATATACACTTGTATTTTGGTGAGTATGAGCACTAGGATTTTTTCCTGGGACTGTTAGAGAACCTTGTAGTGGAATTAACCTAGGAGAGATTTGGGGTTTGCAGGTAACTAAGTGGTGGCCTCTCTACCAAGACTATTCTTTATCAGCCCCAAGCTACAGGGGCTGGTAAATCAGCCCCTTGAGGAAGAGGTTGATTTTCTGTTTATTAGAAGTGACATGAGCAGTGGGGCAGTGGCACAGAGGCCATGTTGCCCTTGCTAAATATACATCCCTGACAGTTGGATAATAGGTTCCAGGAAGTTCAGTGGAAAATTAAAACAAAGCAACATTTATAGTTGATTGAACTTGAAAAGCCATTTTGGTGTTGAATGGCAAATATGTAGACTTCAGCATTCCTGGAGCCTGATGCATCCCGCCGGATGGCCCTGTTCCTGTGTACATGATGGCCTGGGGACTCAGCAGTATGCAGGGTGCTCTTTTTCAGAGTGTTTTGAGAAAAGAAAGTTTGCTGCTGCTTACAGAAGTCCCCTTCCCATAGATTTATGCAACACAGGTTCCTTATGTCTGGGGGGCATCTTTCCTCGAATGGTTTGAGGACTTCTTTGTTAGAAGGACAGGAATTTCTGGCCAGAGACAGAGAAGCTCTTAAATTCTGTAAATACTCCTAGTCATTCTTTATTGGGGCTGAAGCTCTAAGCCAGGGGTGTCCAACCCATGGCCCACCGGCTGCATGTGGCCCAGGATGGCTATGAATGTGGCCCAACACAAAATTGTAAATTTACTTAAAACATTACTTAGTTTTATACTAAATTTTATTACATAGATATGTACATTTTCTATATTAGTGATCACTAACTTGGGACCTGCTCAACGATTTTGAAAGATTATCAAAAGAGCCGCTGCATAATTAGAGTTATTATGTGAGGACATTTTTCCTTATCTGTGGTGGCAGGTATCACAAAAATTACGCATGGACCGTTTTTTGTTCATCAGCTTTTGTTCGTGCTTGTGTATTTAATGTGTGGCCCAAGACAACTCTTTCCAGTGTGGGCCAGAGACGTCAGAAGGTTGGACAGCCCTGTGTCTAAGCAGAATGCTGTGGTATATACACGTGACTCCTTAGCATGGTAACCCTTCTGATTAATGTCCCTAGCTGTCATGAGGCCTCTGGCTTGAGCCTTAAGTTGGGCTGATTGGCTGAAAAAAGGGCTTTAGACCCTATGTGTGGGGTGGTTATTTTCCTGGAACCAGGAGAGGGACTGCAGGGGATAGGAAGATGAAGAAATGATATAGGGAATGCAGGCAGAGAAAGACAATTAGGCCTTTTGCAACTATCAAGAAAAGTTCCTCCATATACCCATCTTTTTCTCCATAATGGTCTCATGTTGCTATTCTTTTAAAGATTTTTTTTTTTTTTGAGAGAGAGATAAGGGAGGGAGAAAGAGAGGAAGAGAAACAGTGTGTGGTTGCCTCTTGTGTGCACCTTACTGGGGTCTGACCTGCAACCCAGGCATGTGCCCTGACTGGGAATCAAACTGGTGACCCTTTGGTCAATCCACTGAGCCGCACCAGCCAAGGCTCATGTTGCTATTCTAATGTATCTGTCTTGTGGACAGTGAGGCATGGATATCTGATGGGAATTTAGGAGCTTTAGTTTGGTTAGGATGATAAAGCTCCTATCACTTAATGCCATCAACCCCTCAGGGAACTTCATGCTAACCAGCCTGGCTGTCAGGAAAACATGAATTGTGGATATGGATCTAATTTTCTTCTGTTCCCACTCAACTGAACTGTCTTTGTTGGCTGTAGAATAAGCAATCCCTGTACCCTGTGAATTTTCCCAAGTTGAACTACATCAGTAGAACTGAGAATTGAGTTTATAGGTTCCTGAGCTTATAGGTTCCCTAGTTTATCAGGGCATTTTCCCAGCAAATGAATTTTCTCCCTTTGCATCTTAACTGGAAAACAGAGATCCAGCCTTAACAATCTCCTCAGCTCCTCCTTTACTTAATGAAGAGCTTGAGTGGGCCCCACTTTTAGACATGGTTCCTTGTTATGGTGGAATGTTTATAAACTTAGAAAATGTTAAATCTCTTTCTGCCCCCACTCTGCTGTGGGGTTGAGGCATAATACATTTAATGGGCCTCTTCCCTTCTCAGCTGTAGCCATGGCAGTTCTATGCTTAGGTTCCCTAGCAAGTATTTATAAACGCAATAACCTGGCACCAAGCCCTTGGTTCACTTATATTTTAATGCTATTGAAGTTTTGCTTTTAGTTCATAAGGGCCTAACAGTTTTAGTTGGCAATCGTATCCATTGCAAGAGAATCTTAGTGGCTGATCCACTGTTGTCTGTGTAGTTTAAAGGGTCTTTAACTGGAGTAAAACCATTTTTTTTTTTTTTTGGTGATCCTAGACTGTGAAACCGTGATGCAACGAGATAGAAACAGCTGTTTCACCTTGGTTTCTCCAGCAGAAACAGCTGTGCTCATGGTGTTTTCCTCAAGTGCCTGCAGTCACTAAGGAAGAAAGAGGTTTCCAGTGAATCGAGTTTAATTGTGTCCTATTACTTTTTCCTAAGCAGGTTATAGCAAAGATGTGCCTTGTCCTGTGGAGATCTGAGGCTGGACTAGGCTTATCTTGGTGGTCTCCTAATCGTGAAATTAGGGCCAAGTCACAAGGAAATGCTGGTTCCTATTGTGTCCTGTGGATATAATAGTCCTTCCTAGTCAGTGCTCACTTCATCAGGACCAAGAAAGAAGTTCTGAATGTATACTCCAGAGGCCTGAACAAGAGTAGCGTGCTGTGGATGCTAATGAAGAGGAATTGTGCTATTAGGCAAAGGAAAGATTTCATGACCTGAAGAAAGCAGGCTTCTTGTATTGGGGATACCAGGGTATTTTCCCAATTTGTTGGAAGAGACACTACACCAAGAAGCTTCATACTATTCTGAGTATACACCAGTCCAAACTGCAGTTAGTAGATTTATGAGGTGTGGGCCCTTACATCACAGAAAACAAAACCAGCTGCTATGTGGTCTGGTAAAATTCTTGTGCCATCTCAGTGGTGTGGGTTTACAGGAGGAGAAGATGGAGAAGGCTAGCTGGCCCTCCCTTGCTGGGGCTCAGCTGCCCCAAATACTTGCGATATTATGGGTTATTTATGAGCTCGTCTGGGCTGGGATTCTCTACCCTGCACCCTGGTAGGTGAAGATTTGCAGGCCGAATGTAGAAGCCCTCATTAATCTTTCTGGTCTTGTTGAGGATTTCTTGCCAGCCGGGGCTCCTGTTGGAGAACAGACTAGCTTTTCCCACTGAACTGCAATGACTCAGATTAATATTAATCCTTTTAATGCTGCAGTTCATGATATAGTCATTAGGTGACTTGGAACTAATCCTGTCCACCTAAGTAGTGTGATTTATTAAATACACATGGAGATCCAGTCTGAATACAGCCAGGCAGAATCAGCAGCAAATAAATACCTCTGTGTATCTGTATTAATACTGGTTGATTGGGACACAATTGCAGGCTGGGCTGGGGAGAAACAAGGGCAAAAGGAGGCAGAGCTCTCTAATCAACAGCATTTGCCCACCCCTAGCCTTTACATGGCAGAAACTATAAAAACTCTAAAGACTATGCCCAAACTAAGGAGGAAGAATTTCCTTAAACATGTAAATTATTTGAATGATATTCTTCCCTTAGGTTTTAAAATAACTATTGAAATGGAACTTTTTCTGTGACTAAATTTACGTAGATTCTTTGGAGTTCTTAATCAGTAGATGCCTGAAGCAGAACACTAGGCACACTGGTCTATCTCCTCTCCTGGCTTCAGGGCTTAAATTTTTCTTTTTGAAAGGGGCAAGGAGGAAGAGCAGCCAAGCCTGGCAGACAACAGTTCTTTTATTTGATATACTTGCCCAAGCTAGCAGAAGCATAATTTCTTTTGTAAATAATTGAGGTTTATCATTTTCCTTTCTCAAACCTCCTTTTCCTCTCCATCTTTGCTCTTTTAGCAGACATGGCATTAATATGAAAAACATCTACCTAGCTGGCTTCGCTTAATCAGACAAGTCTGACATTTGTAAAACCTCTCATTAACATTTTCCCCAAAGAGCACAAAATGGCCTCTCCTCCATCTCCCCTTCCAGTACAGCCACCTCAAAGTTTAGGCTGCTTTCCATCACCGTTGGCAGGCTGTTCCCAGAGATGTTACTTCTGTAAATTTTCACTCTTGGCCGACAGCTAGTGGTCACATATGGGGGACCTTCTGTGTGGATGCTGCTCTTCTATTCCTTGTAAACATTACTTTTTATGACTTTTTCCTGGAAGTGACAAAAAATCTTTGGTAGGAAATGGATTGGGGTATGGGGTATGGATTTCTTTAGTACTTCCCTGTGACCTTTTCTAACTAATTCCAAAGTATTGGTTGAACAGTACTATATCCATGTGTCAACTAGACACTATTAATGCAAAACCAAAGGAGCTTTGTCCCTTTTTGCCTTCCAGGAACTGACAGACTACAGTTATTTATTTCATAAACCAGAATATGCTATACTAAAGCAACAGCACTCTAGAAGTACTAAAAAGGAAGCAATTAATTCTGGTAGAAAGAGATCAAGGATGGTTCTCTGCTGAAATTGAGAAAGTGTGTAGCGGGAAAGGTGAGGCCTGGATTCTTGGGAAGATCTTTGTTTTCTTACTACCTTCAAAGCAGAGAGCCTTGTGTACCCTTTGCCAGTGGATAAGAACTAACCCAGGAAAGGGATCTTTACATAACAACGTGACAGTAGTGCTTCCTGCTTTACTGCAAGGTAAGCATTGGTAATCCTCTTTATTGTTTGCACTCCTCAGTTTTCTTTGTCATTCCTTTTTTCCACTTCGTTTTTATAAATTTTACTTATTTATTTTCAGAGACGGGGAGGGGAGAAAGAAAGAAGGAGAGACACATTGATATGTGAAACAAATATCAATTGGTTGCCTCCTGCACACCTCAACTGGATACCTGGCCCGCAACCTAGGCATGTCCCCTGACCTGGAATCAAAACGGGGTCCCTTCAGTTTGTAGGCTGGTGCTCAATCCACTGAACTGCACCAACCAGGGCTCCATTTTATTTCAAAGTGGCATTCTAATTCAGATCCACGTGAGGAGGGACAGTGGTATTTTATCAGTTACATTATGTTTAGAACATACTCTTGAGAGGCTCTACTTCTCTAGTTTTTGATTGAGTATAGTTTAGGTAAGGACATGAATGGCCTGCTAATATTTCTTGGTAATTTCAGTTGTCCTCTTCCCTTTTCTCATACTCTATCTCATCCCAGTATTAGTAACTATTCAACAGCATTAGGAGCAGAACCACCATTTAGATCCTAAGTGAGGTACAGATTTAAAGTTGTGCTCCAGTTAATAGGTAGGAACACTTGGCATGCCTAACAACTATGAATCATAGTCATTAATTTCAGAACTGTATAGACATTTCTAGTTTCTATCCTTTTAGATTAGCAATTTTCAATCTTTTTCATTCTTATGGCACACATAAAGTAATTACGGAAATTCTATAGCACACCAAAAAATACACTTTTGTCAATCTGACCCCCCCCCCCAAAAAAGGCATAATTGTAATTCATTTACACCAGGTAGCTATTATTGTCTTCATTGTTTTCACTTTTTTTATTTGACAATCCAAGAGAAAAGAGGTCAGTGCCACTGACTAAATATTCAGGTATTGCATGTTTTAAAAATTCTTGTGGTGTACTAGTTGAAAATCACTGTGATAGATAGATAGATAGATAGATAGATAGATAGATAGATAGATAGATAGAAAGAAAGAAAGAAAAACTAATAAATTAAGATCCAGAAAATCTTAAAGTTTCGCCATGGTCATACAAGCTAGTGAAATCTGTAGTTTGTAAGCAAAGATGGTGGGTTATTCATCTTGGTATCTTTAAAGTCTAGCATAGGGCCAGTTCCACAGGAGAGATTTGAATCCAGAAAGGCCAGTATTATTTCAGTGATCTTATAAGAGCCAAGTTTTTATGATTTTTTTATAATAATATTTATTTTTCAACCATAGTTGATGTACAATATTCTATGAGTTTCAGGTATATAACCCAGTGATTAGACATTTATGTAACTTATGAAGTGACCACCCCAATAAATCTAGTACTCATCTGGCAACATACCTAGTTATTACAATATTATTGACTCTATTCCCTATACTGTACTTTACATCCCCATCACTATTCTCTAGCTACCAATTTGTACTTCTTAATCCCTTCCACTTTACTCATCTCACCTAATGCCATACCCATCTGGCAACCATCAGAATGTTTTCTGTATCTATGAGTGTTTCTAGTCTCCTTGTTTGTTTATTTTGTTTTTTGGGTTCTACATATAAGTGAAATCATATGGCATTTGTCTTTCTCTTCTGACTTACTTCACTCAGCGCAGTACCCTCAAATCCATCCATGTTGTTGCAGATGGCAGGATTTCATTCTTTTAGTTTTTTGGCTGAGTTATATTTCATTGTATATATGCACCACTTCTTTATCAGTTCATCTATTGATGACACTTAGGTTGTTTCCATGTCTTGACTATTGTAAATAATGCTACAGTGAACATATAGATCCATAGATCTTTTGCATTTAGTGTTTTGGGTTTCTTCAGATAAATACCCAGGAGTGGAATTGATGGGTCCTTCATTGTATTGTTAATGCCTTTGTTTTAAAGTATATTTGGTATAAGTATTGATACCCCAGCTTTTTGTTTGTTACCATTTTCATGAAATACCTTTTTCCATCTTTTTAACTTCAGCCTGTATTTGTCTTTCAAGCTGCAATGAGTCTTTTAGAGACAACATATGTAAGGGTCTTGTTTTGTTATCCATTCAGCCACTGTATGTCTTTTGATTGGAACATTTAATCCATTTGAATTTAAAGTAATTTTTGATAGTATGTATTTACTGCCATATTATTATTCATATTTTTATTCTTTCTTCTTCTTAAAGAAGACCCTTTGACATTTCTTATAATACTGGTTGAGTGGTAATGAACTCCTTTAGCTTTTTCTTGTCTGGGAAGCTCTATCTGTCCTCCAATTCTAAATCATAGCTTTACTGGGCAGAGTAACTTTGGTTATAGGTCCTTGCTTTCCATTACTTTGAAGATTTCATGCCAATTTCTTCTGGCCTGCAAAGTTTCTGTTGAGAATCAGCTGGCAGTCTTATGGGAGTTCTCGTGTAGGTAACTAACTCCTTTTCTCTTGCTGCTTTTAAGATTCCTTCTTTGTCTTTCATCTTTGGCATTTTGATTATGATGTGTTTTGGTGTGAGTCTCTTTAGATTCATCTTGTTTGGGATTCTATGTGCTTTCTGGACTTGTATGTCTATTTCCTTCACCAGGTTAAGGAATTTTTCCATCATTATTTGCACCGTCATTTTCAAATCAGTTTTCAGTTCCTTGCTCTCTCTTTTCCCTTCCAGCACTCCCATGATGTGAGTGTTGGTATGCTTGATGTTGTTGAAGAGGTCTCTTATACTATCCTCATTTTTTAAAATTCTTTTTTCTTTTTGCTCTTCTGATAGGGTGTTTTCTGCTTCCTTCTCTTCTAAATCTCTATCTTGGTCCTCTGCTTCATCTACTCTACTGTTGATTTCCTGTAATGTATTCTTCACTTCCGTGACTGGTTCTTTTTTATGTGTTCTATCTCTTTGTTGAAGTTATCACCAAGTTCATTGAGCATCCTTATAACCAGTGTTTTGAACTCTGCATCTGGTAGGTTGCTTGTCTTGATTTTATTTAGTGCTTTTTCTGGAGTTCTGTTCTGTTCTTTCATTTGGGACAAGTTTCTTTGTCTCCTCATTTTGGTTTTCTTCCTGTGTTTGTTTCTATATATTAGATAGAGGTGTTATGTCTTCTGGGCTTGGTAGAGTGGCTTTATGTAGTAGGTGTCCTGTAGGGCCCAGAGGTAGAGTCTCGTGGGTCATCCCAGCTGGGCACTACAGGTGTGTCCCTTGTGTGGGTTGTGTGCACCCCACTGTTGTAGTTGAGCCTTGATTGCTGTTGGCACTCAGTGGGAGGGACTTACCCCTGGGCCGATGGGCTATGAGGACTAGCCTCAATTACAGCTCATGAGCTGCTGTGCATGGGCTGACCCCACAGGTCAGGACTCACTTTAGTAGGGCTCTGGTGCCCAGTGAGTTTGCCCCTTGAGTATCTAGTAGAGGTGGTTGGGTGGTGCTCTGGTGTGGTCTCAAACTGACCACTGGATGTGCTGGCTCTTGGGCCTCCTGGGAGATGTAGGCCAATGTCATCCAATGACCAGGACGGTCTGGCTAGAACTACATAGCAATCTGCAGATGGCTGCTACTTGTGCTGGGCTTGGCAGTACCCAGGAGAGGCAACGCTGTGAACTAAGGATGGCTGCCTCTAGTGCTGGGTCTAGCACCACTTAGCAAGAAGTATGGGGCACAGTGAGGTGAGATGCTGCTTGTTTGGAGTTTGTGAATCTTTGAGAAATTTTAGCAAAGTTAAAGCATGAGCCAAGGCAAGCAGTTTTTTTTGGAAAAGCCATTGGAAACATCTTGGGTGGACCTGAAAGTTGGGTAGGAGTCCCAGGGAATCACCATGGCTGAAGGGTGAGGGAGTAGCCAGGCTGATGGAGACTCAGATATGGCACCTGCCTGCCAGTTCTGTGTGGGGAGGGCTCAGCAAAGGAACAGTGCCTTCTGCCAGCACTTCTGTCTGGGAGAAAGCTGCGCCTCCAACACTTGCCCCAAAACCATATGACTCAGTCCCTCCCTATGTGTCCCTGGCACCTTTCTAGTTGCTGCCCCAGTGCTAGAACTCAGAGTGAATGAGTTGTAAGTCCATGTCTTGGCCCTTTAAGGGGAATGCCTGGGACTCTAAAAGCCCTGCCTCTCACTTAGCTACCATCCCTGCTGATTTTTACAGCCAGAGGTTATGGGGACTTCTCTTCCTGACAGTGGAACCCTGGGTTCAGGGGCCTGATATAGGGATTAGATTCCTCAATCCTCAGGTGGGGACCTTTGCAGCCAAGATAACCCTCCTGATTATTAACCGCCACATGTGGATATGGGACCAGCCAGTTTCGAGTCTTTGCTCCTCCTACCGGTCTCAGTGTGGCTTCTTTATGTACTTACTTATAGGACATCGGTTTAGCTAGATTTGGGGCTGTTATGAGTGATGGTTGTTCTGTAGTTTAGTTGTAATTTTGATGTGGTTGTGGAAGGATGAGAGTACTGCATTTACCTATGCTGCCACCTTGATGTGAAGCCTATGATTATTTTTAATTTCCTAAAAATGAAGGGACTATTATAGTGAAAAGTCATTCTTAGCTATTCATAAACAACAGAATCAGTATTCATGTTAAGTTTTGGTTAATTGACAATTTTTCTAAAACTTAGTGATATTATTTCATCAGACCCTGTGATTTACGCTGCCTAACCTCCCTTTTTTCCAACTAGCTTTTTATAAAATATTACAAATAATTTTCAGTAATTATAAATAATATAATATTCCATGTAGTATAATTTGGAAAATACAGGGAAATATAAAGAGGCGGAAATAAAAACCATCCATGGTCCTGTCACCTAAAATAATTTTTTTTTTCCTGTGTACACATACACACAGCAACTTCCTTTAGCAAAATTGGGGTCATATTCTGTATATTTTTGCCTCCTGCTTTTTTCTTTTATCATGTATTATGGACCCTTTCCCACATCATTACATATTCTTAGAAAACAAGATCTAATGATATTCATTGTATGAATGTTTCAAAATTTATTTAGGTTTCTATCATTGGTTATTTATATTATTTCCAGTTTTTCAATATTATAAGCAATGTAATATAAACATATTTGTACAGGTTTTTTGACTATCACTCTTATTTCCTCATGGTAAATTCTTTTTATCTCTATTTAGCTAATAAATAGTTTTAAAAAGTCAAGTAGTGCACCAATACCTGCCCTCCACCCCCACCTTTAAGGCCTCCTCCCTAAACTCTTTTAGCTATTTGTTCAGGTATTTATTTTTACATTTCTAAATAATATACTGGTACCACCTTTTTAAAAATAGAATTTCTACATTCAAAGCAATGTCTGTGTTGACTTACTACTCAAATGTAGAAAGCAGTTTTGTAGTACTTGCTATTCCCATTTTTCTTCCCTCCATCCCCCCAATATAGTTATCTCTCCAGTTGGTTAAATCAATACTCAGTCTTTACCTTATTAAGATCTTAAGCATTATTCACCACCAAGTCAATTATTCCTTCCTCTTTAAAAAATATGCTTAATTTTTTGAATATTACTATCAATATCTCTTCTCAAGCTCTACATATAGTTTTTAAAACTCTCTAATTATTGTTTCCCTACATGATCAGACACACAGCTCTTCTATTGCAATTTTCTCTCTTCTTAGAGACATCCTTCTCAGAGCCTCCTATCCTCTTCTTTCCTCTTCTTTCCTCCTGCATTGGTTGTTCTCTAGGAGTCTGGCACATTGTTGTTGGTTGTTTGTTTTTTTAAGATTTTCTTTATTTTTTTAGAGAGAGGGGAAAGGAAGGAGAAAAGAAGAGAAACATCGATGTGCAAGAGAAACATTGGTTGGTTGCCTCCTGCATGCCCCCGAATGGGGGCCTGACCCACAATCTGGGCATGTGCCCCAGCTGGGAATTGACCAGTGACCCTTGGGGTCACAGGCCAGCACTCAATCCACTGAGCAAACCAACCAGCCAGGACGCATCTGTCTTTCTTTTATTTTTTTTTTAATTAATTAATTTATTTTTTTCAAATACATTTGTCTCTGCCTACTCCCCACGCATCTGTCTTTCTTGAACTTGACCTTTCTCTGTACTTCTTTTTTCTTGACATGTCCATTTCTTTCTTTGTTCACTCTCTCATTTTGGCTTAAAATAAAAATCCTCCAAGGGCCTAGGAATAAACACCTGTGATATAAATTTTTTTAGAATCCTGAATATCTGAAAATATTTTTATTCTATACTGACTCTTGATTGAAGATTTGATAGGATACAGAATTCTAGTTTGGAAATTCTTTTCATCCAAAATGTGGTGGCTTTGCTTCTTTGTCTTGTCATCTCAGTGTTAATCTTTAATAGTCTGGTGCCATATTGATTCTCAGTCCTTTGTATTTGAACTAGAAGTTTCTGTTTGTTCTTAGTGTTTGAAAACACTTGGTATGGGTATGTCTCCTTTTATTCATTATGCTAGGGTCTTTTGATCTAGAAAATTATATCATTTGACGTGGGGAGATGATCATATATTAGTTCTTCAGTGACTCTCCTTCTATTTTTTATTTTTTCTCTGAAGTGGTCTTCCTATTTCCTCACCCAGTTAGTGCCTCCATTTCAGACCTGGTTTCTTACTGGTGATTCCTTGTAAAGGGAGCCTTTTCAGCTCTACTTCCATATCCTTTTTTTCTGCTAAGAATATGTTGGTGAATCTAATTCACTATATTTTCTTCCCCTAAAGTCACTTTCTTTTACCTATTAAATGTTCCAGTATTTATATTTAAATTTTTTAAAAATATATATTTTATTGATTATGCTATTAGAGTTGTCCCAATTTTTCCCTTTTGGCCCCCCCAACCCAGTACCCCCCATTCCCTCCAGCAGTCCCACCCCTTAGTTCATGTCCTTGGGTCATGCATTTAAGTTCTTCAGCTACCCCATTTCCTCTACTGTTCTTAACATTCCCCCGTCTCTTCTGTACATATCAATTTGTATTTCTCAGTCCCTGCATCCTTGTCCCCAATTCTCCTCTTCCCTGCCCTGATAACCCTCCAAATGATCTCCATATTTATGATTCTGTTCTTGTTCTGCTTGTTTGCTTAGTTTGTTTTTTTAGAGTCAGTTGTTGATAGTTGTGAATTTATTGCCATTTTAATGTTCATAGTTTTGATCTTTTTCTTCAGTAAGTCCCCTTAACATTTCCCATAATAATGGGTTGGTGATGAATTCCTTTAGTTTTACCTTATTTGGGAAGCACTTTATCTACCCTTTGAATCTAAATGATAGTTTTGCTGGATGGAGTAATCTAGGTTATAGTTCCTTGCTTTTCATCACATGGAATACTTCTGGCCAGTCCCTTCTAGCCTGCAGAGGTTCTTTAGAGAAATCAGCTGACAGTCTTATGGGAACTCCTTTGTAGGTAACTGTCTCCTTTTCTCTTGCTGCTTTTAAGATTCTCTCTTTATCTTCAACCTTTGGCATTTTAATTATGGTGTGTGTTGGTGTGGTCCTCTTTGGGTCCAATTTGTTTGGGATTCTCTGTGCTTCCTGGACTCATATGTCTGTTTCCTTCACTAAATTAGGGAAGTTTTCTTTCATTATTTTTTCAAATAAATGTTCAATTTCTTGCTCTTCCTCTTCTTCTTCGGGCATCCCTATGATTCAGATGTTGGTACATTTGGAGATGTCCCAGAGGCTCCTTATATAATCCTTATTTGTTTAAATTCTTTTTTCTTGCTATTCTGATTGAATGCTTATTTCTTCGTAGTGTTCTATATCATTGATTTGAATCCCAGCTTCATCCCCTCTGCTATTGATTCCCTGTAGATTTTTATTTCACTTACTGTAATCTTCATTTCTTTCTGGGTCATTTTTATGTTGTTGCTGTACTCACTGAGTTCTTTGAGTATCCTGATCACCAATGTTTTGAACTCTGCATCTGATAGGTTGGTTACTTGAGTTTTGTTCTGTTCTTTCATTTGGGCCATATTTCTTTGTCTCCTCATTTTGGCAGCCTCCCTGTGTTTGTTTCTGTGTATTAGGTAGAGCTGCTTTGACTCCCTGTCTTAGTAGCATGGCCTGTTGTAGAAAAAGCACCTGTAAATTGGGTGGGACGGAGCCTTAGGTAATCGCCAGGGCAGGGCCACCTGATTCACCACTTTGTGGCTCTGTGTTAGGGGGCTCAGAGAGGCACAATGCTGCTGCACGGCTTCTGGAGATTTGCCCGGCTCTTGTCCTGTTTCCAGTCACTTCACTTACTCCCCTTATGCGACTGGTGCCCTGCCAGCTGTTGCCCTTGCACTGAATCCAAGAGGGGGTGAGTCTGCATATGTTCTAAGTCCATGCGAGCCCTTTAAGCAGTCTCCTGAAAATCCAGCAGTTCCACCACCCCAAAGCCTGCCGGTTTTCATAGCCAGATGTTATGGGGATATCTTTCTGGTGCTAAAACCCTGTGTTATGCGGTCTGGCTTGGGACTGGGATCAATCACTCCCAAGGTATCCCTCCCAATTTTTATCCACCATACATGGATGTGGGACTGCCTGTTCCACATCTCCACCCCTCCTGCCTGTCTGGATGGATGTGATTTCTTTAATTCTTCAGTGGTTGGGCTTTAATACAGTTAAATATTCTAAGAATTCTCGGTGATAGTTGTATTATAGTTGTAATTTTTGCTGTGGTTGTGTGAGAAGGCAAACCATGTTTACCTACGCCTCCATCTTGACCAGAAGTTCCCATTTAACTCTTGAACACTCTCAATCACCTTACACTTATTCATAATACTTCTGTGAGCCCTGCCTAATGTTGTCTTCCACTACACAGGAAACTCCATGAGGGCAGGGATTGCACTGCATTGTTTACCACTACATTTCTATTATCCAGCCCAGTGACTGGCACAAAGTTTGTGCTCATAAATATTTGTTGAGTGCGTTAATTAGTATCTTCCTTAAATCAAATAGCATTTTTTTCGTCAATTGGAATGAGATAGGAATTTAACTACCCCTAATAATTAATCATGTGTTACAGTACCATTTATTTAATATTCTTTTTTCATATATCATATACTACATATTGTTCTGTCCTTTTGCTAGTAGTATACTTGTTCACTATAGCTTTATAATACATTTTTCAATGATACTGCAAACTTTCTGTCATTAGTTGTTTTAAAAAATATGGCTATCCTCATCTAGTTACTCTTTTACATGAAGTACAGGGTCACTCAAGTTTTTGTTTGTTTGTTTGTTTGTTTAAATTCCCATTGGATTTTGATTAAAAAACATAAGTTAATATGAGGAGAATTGACATCTTTATCATGTATTTGGCCTGTCTATCCAGAACATGTTATATAGCTTCTTCATTTATTCAAGACTTCTTTTGTGATGCTAGTGAAAAATTTTTTGTTTTTCTTTTCCCCATTTATGTGCCATAAATTTCTTAAGTGTATTCTTAGGCATTTAAAATTTTCAATTGTTACTGGAATGAGATTTTCCCCCATTATACATTTCTTTTATTTTTCTAAAACTGGGTTGATTCTCTTGTATTACTACAATACAGTGTATATTGTATACTCAGGACAAAAGAACTACTAGCTTCGTTTTCAACAAAAGCCAGCCTTTTCAGTTACCTACCGCTGCATAACAAACCACTCTAAAACCTTGTGTCTTAAAATAACAGCCATCTTAATATGTCTCACAGTTCTTGGCTGACTAGGGCTCATCTGGCCGGTTCTTCTAAAGGTCTTATTTGGGGGTCTCTCCTGTGGTGACAGTCAGCTCTGGCTGTGGCTTGAATGTCTGGCATCACCTTTGAGGTGATGCCTGAGTCTCCAAGGCTTGTCTTTATGACCTCTTTCCCTGAGAAGGAGGTTAGATTTTGTACATGGCAGTTCAGATCTACAATCTGGGCATGGAAGTCCCGGATTGTTACTTCGTCTACATTGTATCTGTTAGAGCACTCACAGGCCAGATTCAAGGGGAGCAAACCTAAGCCTCCACCTCAAGGGTGGCATTCTATGGGACTGTCTTTGGAGACTAATTATCATGAAGGCACTTGTTCATTTGTCCTTACCTTCTTCCTTTTCTTCCTTTTATGCCAACTAGCTACCCTAGACCCTTAGGTTCCCACAAGTATCTTTTAGTACTGGTCAACTTCTAGTACCAAATCATTATATTCATTGTTACAAGCAGGAGTCGGTTGGAAGGGTGCTTGCAGAGGTTAAACAAACAAACAAAAAGCAAAAACAAAAACAAACAACAAAAAACCCCAATGTTTCTACCTTCCAATTTGTTGTCCTGGACAGAAATACAGAGTTCACTTGAGCATGAAATACCTACCAGACAAGGGGCAATTGTAAATTGGCCTTGTTTTCCTGAATTCTGCCTACTCTCCAGAAAGGACAGCCTTCCCCTTCCTCCCCAGCAGAAGTCCAATCCCTTCCTTCATTATGGCTTGTCAAAGTGTTCCCTCTCATGTTGGTCTGAGTAGAAATGAGAAAGTGTTATTCCTTTCCTTTTTTCACATAATACTTCTTCCTACTCTGGGTTTATTAACCTCTGCCTTAAATATGCACCAAGCAAAGATGTATAGTCTTCCTGCCCTTCTCCCCTCAGCTTAGTCTGAAGGAAGGCAGCAGGTGATGGAATGCATTAAGGACGGGGGTATTGGAGGGGGAAGAATCTTTTCTCACACACTATGGATGTTGCTCAACAGAACGGGTGTGAAATTTAGTCAGAGCCACAGCATGTGTTTCAATTTTCCAGGGAATTTCCTCTTCCTAACTGTAGGTTTAACCCTTTCTTCTGTGTAGTGCCATGGGCAGTCAATATATATGAAATGAGTTACTTGCAAGAAGACAGTGCTAGGATTTCACAGAACCCCTTTGATATTTAAGATCTCCATCTTATTTCCTGCCAAATTGTTGTGTAAAAATCATAACTTTGGACTTGTATGAACCTGGGTTCAAATCCCATGTCTACCATTGGATGGTCTTGGGCAGTTACTTGACCTATTTGAACCTCCATTTTTCACCTGTAAATGGAGATAAAAATTTGTCTTACAGGATCTTCTGAGGATTAAATGAGGTGATGTGTTCACGGTGCCTAATAAAATGCATACCTGAATATAGCAGGCATTTGACATACATTTGTTTTCTTCCCCAATCTTCCCACTGGATTTTGAAGATATCTAGTCTTCTTTTATCCGGTGCCACCTTGGGTTTGCGATGTAAGCTGCTTCTTACATCTTAGATTTATTGCTTTTCTCCCTTACTCTAATTCTGTAAGTGTTTCAGAGGGAAGAAATCATTCCACATGGCATGCAGCATCACTCTGGTATGCCGTCTCCATAACAGTGCTGAGAAGTATTACAAGGCCTGGAGACTAATTATCATGGTGGCATTTGTTCATTTGTCCTTATCTTCCTCACCTGATCCTGGAGGCCATATGGACTTGTAAGGGTTATAAAATCATACAGTGGTAGAGCTAAAATGAAACTTAAGTGTCATCTTGTCCATTTTATAGAGAAAGAACTGTGACTTTTAGAGGTCTCATATCTTGTGCAAGGTCTCATGATAGAGTAGTGGCAGTTCTGGAACTAGAGCTCTGACTCACTTGGCTGTTACTACGATTATAATTTAATTTTTAGAAGACTGAGTTTTAAGTCCTGAGGGCCTAGCTTTTGTTATATGTATCTAAACTTTCTTCTTAATTGAAACCCTGATTATACTTTTAGCAATGGGGAAGTGAACAGTGTTGAAGACATTTTATTGACACTCCTTTGGGGAGTAACAGGGCTCCAATCTCTTCTTTCCCCAAAGGTTGCCCAAGGGGCACTGAGGTGGCAGCTCAGCTGTCTTTTGAGCCTCTGCTCTCAGAATGGTGAGTTGAGAAGCAAATTGGTTTCTTCTATTCTATAACTTAATTCTACAAATAACGCCAAGAAGGGGAGGCTCACCCCAAGCCCCAGCTCTCTCTTTTTTAAAAAGAGAGGTTTAATTGACACACAGTAAAATTCATAGACTTTTGGTGTTCAGTTGATAAGTTTTAATAATTTGTATAAATCCATATAAGCAGCATTAAAAAAAGATAAAAAATATTTTTATCACCCCAGAAAGTTTTCCCCCCTTTAGCACTTTCTGTGTTCTATATGATATATTAGTTTTGTTTTTGGATTCGATGTAAGGGGAATCATACAGGATTTTGTATCTAGCTTATTTTCACTTAGCATGTTTTTGGAATTTATCCATGTTGTTGCATGTATCATTATTTCTTTTTATTTTGTTTTGTGTTACTGAGTAGTATTCAATTGCATGGCTAAACCATAAGAGAATTTACTCATTCTGTTATTGAAGGACATTTGGATTGTTTCCAGTTTTTGTCTATTATGAATAGGCTGCTATAAACCTTTCTATACAAGTCTTTTTGTGAACATATGTTTTAGTTGCTCTGTATAAATACTTAAGAGTGAAATTGCTGGTCATAGGGTAGTTATGTGTTTAACTTTAAAAGAAACAGCTCTTCAAAGTGGCTGTACTTCACAGTCTATCTTTCCCTTCCCTTAGGGGCAAGGCTCTTTAAGTTGAGGATTTGGCAGGAGAAGAGAACCTACATCATCAGGGTCCCTGCTGCCAGAGCACAGTGGCTTGAAGCGGACACTTAAAAAGCTGAAACAGGTGTTTGAAACCCTACTCCAACCTCCCTATTTGATGCCAGCCCCCTGAGAGGCTGGGACTTGGCCAGCAGAATTCAGACCTAATCTAATGGAGGCTGGATTAAGGGCTTTTGCAGGACATGGCTACATAATGGTGTATATACTCTGACTTGGTGCATTTGAAGCAGGTAAATGAACATCTTCATCTAGGAGAGGGGCTTTTGGTGGTCCAAATGCTTCTTGAGCATGGGACAGTTAGTCTGTGTGCCAGATGAAAGCCCCTCACCACTCTTGCTTCTTACCCGCTTTATCCTTGAGGTTGTGTGTAGTAGAAGTAAGCACTTCTCTTAGCGATGTTGATACCGCCAAGGGCTTTAGCCAGGTAGGATTTGGTATCCTCTGTGGTAAATATTATAGGAGATAAATTATTCCCTGGTAAATTCTTTCTCTATATTTTTAATGTTTCTGTCTTACTTAGGTCTTGAGGAACTAATTCTGATGGGCCAGAGATTAAAGCAAGAAACCTAAAGTTAGGATGTGAACTCCCAAAGCCAAACAACTTAATATACCAAAGCAGTAGTTTCTCTAACAACGCTGAGTGGGGTTGAAATTGATAGAAATGTGATCTGTCTTAACATGGCTGCTTCAACTGAAGATTTCAAAAGACTAGCTTCCAGTTCCAAATTTTTTCTAATATTGGTTAGAAGAGCCCAGGGAGAGAAGAAATGGACGCCCCAGGCCAGTCTAGCCTTTCTGCAAATCCTTGAGGGGAAAGTGTGTTTCTGAATTCAGGTCTACCTTACAGGTGGCCATTCCCTTAAACCTAATCTGGTTATCTTCAGACCTCAGCCTTGGAAGACAGGGCCAAGTTTTAAACTGCATTATGTGGATGCCATTCTTGGTATGAATAAGATGAGATTTGTAGATTAATATTCTTTTAACACTTCTTTTTTAGTATTACCATATAGTAAAATATACAGTTCTATGAATTTTAACATATACATAGATCTCTGTAACCACTGTGGCAATCAGGATACAGAACAGTTTCATCGCCCCAGAAAACTTCTATAGTCAGTCAAACCCCCCCTCTACCCGTAACCTCTGTCAACCACTGCCCTTTTCTCCATCACCATAGTTTTATCAAGAAGGTCATATAAATGGAATCATACAGTATGCAACCTTTTGAGACTTGTTTCTTTCATTCAGCCAGATGACTTTGAGATTCGTCTAAACTGCTGCAGAGATCAATAGTTTGTTCTCTTTTTATTGCTAGGTAGTATTTCTTTGCATGTGTGTACCACAGTTTGTTTATCCATTCACTAGTTGAAGCACATTTTGCTTTGCCAGTTTGGGGCAACTGTGAATAGAGCTGCTATAAACATTGGTATGCAGGTTTTTGGTATCTCTATGTGGTTTAAATTTGCATTTCTCTAATGCCTAGCGACATTGACCACCTTTTTTGTGTGCTGATTTGCCATCCATGTATCTTTCTTGGTGATGTTTCTGTTCAAGTCTCTTGTCCATTTTTTAACTGAATTGTTTCCTTACTCTTGAGTTTAGAGACTTTTTTATCTATTCCAAATTCAAGTTTTTTATTGGCAATACAATTACTTACAAATATTCCTCCCAGTCTGTAGCTTGTCTTTTCAATTTCTTAACAGTCAGTATCTCTCACAGAGCAGACACTTTTACTTTTGATGAAGTCCAGTTTATAAATTTTTTTTCTTTTATGCATTGTGTTTTCAGTATCTAAGTATTCTTTGCCCAATCCCAGGTCACAAATATTTTTCCTGTTTTCATCTCCTCCCACTCCTCTACCCTCCCCCTCCCCCTTCTTATTCCTTCTTGTTTCTTCGTCCTTCTTCTTCTCTTTAATCCTCACCCAAGGATATGTTTTTTTCATTGGTTTTTTGAGAGAGAAACATCAGTTGGTTGCTTCCTTTACGCACCCCAACCAGGAATCAAACTTGCAACCTAGGTATGTGCAGTGATTGGGAATTGAACCATGACCTTTTGGTGTAGAGGATGACACTCCAACCAACTGAGCCATCTGGGCAGGGCTTCAGTTGATATTTGTATAATACATGAGGCTTAGATCGAGGTTCTCTTTCTCTTTTTCTCTCTCTTTTTTTTCCTTTGCACATGGGTGTGCAATTGTTCCAACACCATATGTTGACATCAGTGCATTTTTAGTTACAAATTCTCCTTAGGGCTGTACCTTCTTTACGAATGAAAGAGTTATAAAGGATTCTTAGGTTTCTCTTTTCTTTCCAAGAATCACCCTTGTCCCTGTCCCTTGTTTCTTTCTGAGTCTTTCAGAATTTGGGTTTGTTTTTAATGACGTGTAATGGAGTACTCATTATTTGTAAATGGATTAAGTACAAAATATTTTGTTGTAAAGTGGCTGTCTGTCACAAGGAGGCATGTGGGCTATAAAAAGCATTAATTGATACATCCTTGGCTGGAATGTAACTTTACCAGAATAACACAGCTTTTGTATTGTGTACAGTTTGGATAAAATGAGACAGAGAAAGGTATTGGGAGAAACATCTATTGGTTGACTCTCGCACGCCCCCAGCTCGGGACCTGGCCCACAACCCAGTCACTTGCCCCTGATTGGGAGTCAAACCAGCAACCTTTTGGATCATAGGCCAGTCAGTGCTCAGTCCACTGAGCCACACCAGCCAGGGTCCATGGTTTTATTGTTGTTGTTGTTGTTGTTATCCTCACCCAAGAACATGCTTATTGGTTTTTAGAGAGAGGGGAAAGGAGTGAGAAAGAGGGAGAGAAACACTAATTGTCTCTTGTAGACACCCCAACTAGGGAACAAACCCCCAGCCTAGCCACGTGCTCTGACCTGCACCCAAACCTACAACCTTTTACAGGACAACACTCCAACTAACTGAGCAACACTGGCTAAAGCTGTCCCATGTTTTCTGAAGTTGTTTCTCAATCTTTTCAGGATTGTTCCTACAGATTCAGCTGTCCTGAAGATTCTCTGGGCACCTTTCAAAGTAAATTTGTTCATTCTTCAACTCCCAGACGTATCTTTAGAAGGAAGTGATTGGAGTACTGGTTCTGGACCTTATGGGTTACATTTTTGATGCCTTTGTTTTCCCATCAGTAAAATAAAATGGGAAATGTCCCTTATCGTAAAGTTCTCAAGCCCGTTAGTATAATGGCTAGTTGAGCAAAATAAGAATTCCTCAGTCCTAGTGTCACTAAAAATTTATACTGCTGTAGAAACCATTTGCAGCTTTTGGAGAGAGGTGAATAAATAGGATTCTGTACACTTAAGGGACAGGGAGAGATTGCCTACCAGTCCCATAATTGATGCTCTTTGAGGATTCTCTGATTCTTCTCTAAAAGCTTTGGCTTTTGATCCTTCAGTCTTTTCCATCATCTGTAGACTTTGCTAATGTCAGTTCAGAATTTACTTCTTTTTTATTTCCTCTTACTTTCCTTCAGGGCCCTTAGAGGAGCACTGACAGGATCGTAATTGATAATAAAATATGATTGCCCTCTCTTCTTGCTATTGTTGAGCAATGAAAATTTTTTACTAGACTGTGAAAGAGGAATTTGAATTGAAGAAGTTACTCCAGCCCTAGCTGGTGTGCCTTTAATGGGTTAGGTGTTGTCCTGTGAACCGAAAGATCACTAGTTCGATTCCCAGTCAGGGCACATGCCGGTGTTGCAGGCCAAGCCCTTGGTTGGGGGCGTGCAAAAGGCAACCAATCGATATTTCTCTCCCTCTCTTCCTCCCTCCCTCCCTTCCCCTCTCTCTAAAAATAAATAAATTATTTTTAAAAAGTGCTCATATTGGAAAAGTATAATGAATGCATAAAGCTGGAGTGAGTTGTTCTGTTTTGAAGTATAGCAACAGAAGTTTTTAATTTCTTCTGGGCTTTCAAATTGCCTGCTTAAGTTTGGGCTTGGTCTTATATAGTGCATGCAGAAAGTGGCAAGGCAAAGAAAAGAATCACAGGTGCTCTGGTTTGCCTGTATGTTACTGTCTAATTTCTTTCTTTTCAATATGTGCCTATTTCCTCTAGAAGGAAGAAAACTAGTATTTAGAGTTGACACACATCAAACATGTGCTCTCAATAAGACACATGGATCAGTCTGTCCTTAGCCTCTGCGATATGTTTGAGGCCAGTCCCTGTGAGCCTCATTTAGTCCTGCTGGCCTTGTTAAAGGGGCCTCTATCTTTCTCTTGGGTCAGGAGGGAACCTGGGCAAATGTGATGCTTAATTTGTATGGCAGTTCTAAACTCAAAAGCAGTATGTAGTCATTGGTTAGGAGGAGGAATGGTGCAGAAGAAATTTCAGTTCTAAGATAGTTAAGGTTTCCTTTCCTTCTCTCTCTCTCTCTCCCCCATCCAAGACATGCAGTTAATATATCTAGTAGTAAACCTGTAGCAAGAGTGTGGTATAATAGTTAAGAATATAATGCAGTGTTTAGGAGCATGGACTTTGGAATCCAAAACAGATCTGGGTTTAAGTTCTACCTCCCTGACTTATTGTATAATCTGGGCAGGTCATTTAACCTTTTAGATCTTTGGTTTCCTTATCTGTAAAATGAAAACAGTAATACTATTTCTCAGGGTTTTTTGGGAGGATGAAATAAATAATCTGTGTATAATAATTACACTTAATAATCTATGTAGCTGTTGCTGATATCTAGACAGATTAAGGTTTTTTTTTGTTCTGGGCAATGGAATAGGATTCTTCTTGTAAGGGTGAGGGATAGCTGCTCCTAACAGCAAGCTAAACTGTCTATTTAGTAGGAATGCCAAAGGCGGGAAGCTCATTTCTCTTCCAGTCAGGATTCATACTTCATATTGGAAAAAGTCACGAAACAAACTAATTTTTTCATGTGTATGCTGCTTTTAAGTGCCTGTCTTATATTCTGAAAGTAAAGGGTAAATATGACTTCAGTCAGAGCAGGGTTGACCTACTCAATAAGAAGGAGATGGTAAAAGTGAAGATTTCAGGAGCAGAGATTTACTGAAAGCAGCCTGCTATTGACTATATATGCTGTCGGGCATTTCAGTCCTGGGGGGAAATTATCTTCCTGTCTTCTCACTAAGGAGAAACGGGCCTGCCATAGGCACAAGGTCCTGACAAAGGGTTTGAGCCAGAAAGCATATGTAAATGCCAAATACTCTTTTCCTTATTGATCATCTTAAACTTTTTTGGTCCACATATCTAAGAAGGACTTCTCTCATCTTTGGCTTAGGTTGGGACCTCATGAACATGACCTTTCTATAAATTGTTTATCAAAGATAATTCAGAGGAAAGTATGAAATTGTGATTTCTAATCATTGGGATTTTCAGACTTTCAATAAAACCCCAAGTTGCATAAGTGCAGGAATTGCTCATGTTTAATCAGAGAGAGTGTTAATTTTTTTTTTTTTAATTTATAGAAAGAAAATTGGGTTGGTATTTGAGGGAGATAGATCAGTCTGAAAAATGAATACTTCATTTTAAAGAGTTTTTAAGGATGAAGTGTTAGAAATAATTTTTCCTTTTTTAAAAAAGATTTTATTTATTTGTTTTTAGAAAGAGGGGAAGGGGAGGAGAAAGAGAGACAGAAGCATCAATGTGTGGTTGCTTCTCACGTGCCCTCCACTGGGGACCTGGCCCGCGACACAGGCGTGTGCCCTGACTGGGAATCGAACTGGCGACCCTTTGGTTTGCAGGCCTCTGCTTAATCCACCGAGCCACACCAGCCAGGATTAATTTAGTGTTCTTAGTATAAGGTGGTCTATAACATTATCTTCTACTCCTGGCCCTAGGAGGACCCATCGACCCACCTTGTGCCTGGATGCCATAGTGCTTAAGCCATTGCAGTGCTTTGTCTCTTAAAGAGTCATAATAGCAAAGATAACCTCCCCCGTCCCCTCTCTAAAGGCACTTTGAGAAATAAAACATGTGTTTGAGAAAAGAAAATAGATCTGGGAAACTGTTAGGTGATAGCTGAAAAAGGAAGATCCACTGTCAAGAGCTTAGATGAACATATTGGGTTGCTTTCCCCTCCAGGCTACCTTTGTAACAGACTGTCTGCATTCATGTGCCTTTACTGGCAAACTGTAGTTTGCATTTAGAATATGTTTTAGGGATCTAAAGGAGCCTTAAAGAACTTAATTAGCTCCTGCTGATGTGGGTCAGTAGATTGAACACCGGCCCACAAACCGAAAGGTCACTAGCTCAGTTCCCACTTAGGGCACAGCCTGGGTTGAGCGCCACCAGGTCTCAGGTTGAGGGCCAGGTCCCCAGTTGGGAGCCTGAGATAGGCAACTGCTCTCTTTTTTTCCCCCTCTTTCTCCCTCCCTTTCCCTTTTCTCTAAAAAATAAATAAATAAAATCTTAGTTAAAAAAAGAATTCAATTAAACTACAACCACCATCATCTTCCCCAGGAAATCCCTGTAGATGAGGAAGCTGGCCCAGAGAAGTGATATGTTTTTCCCAAGGTCACATAATTAGTGATAGACCAAGACTGGCCCTAGTGCATTTCTTTACTTCATTTCTCCTGTTATATAAGGCAGGATTGCAAAGGCTTGTCGCGGTTGAACCGTTAAGCCTCCACTAAGTAATAACATTTCTCTGAAAGCTGCCCTTTGCCAGTTTTCTCAAGTCAGTTTCTGAAATCAATCCTAAATGCCCACCTGACCATTCAGGATCTAGAAATAAAGGTATGGAAGGTGTGGCATATATTCCAGAGGCTTCTGGCTTCACCAGTAAATAGTTTTGCACATCCTTTGGACTACTGCTCTTAATGTCCTCCAGTGAGCAAAAAACACACAGCTTCTTCATACCAAACTTACAGTGTTTCACAAACTCCATGTGCCGATAGTTCTCAATCTTATTTTTACTTTTAGAAGAAATATTCCTGTGGAACTGGAGAGCATCATGCTAAGCGAAATAAGCCAGGGGGCGAAAGACAAATACCATATGATCTCACCTATAAGTGGAACCTAACCAACAATGCAAAGATGCAAGGAAAATATGACCAGCAACACTGAAAGGAAAAGAAATCAACAGAGAGAAGAGGGAAGGGGGGGGGGGCAGGGAAAGGGAAGGGAAGGGGAAAGTCAAGGAACATATAGCAAGGACTCATGGACAAAACCAAAGGGGAAGAGCTGAGGGAGGGAAGGAGGGAGGGGGCAAGGGAAAGAGGTAGGGGGGAGGCAGAGACAAACGTATTTGAAAAGTAAATAAATTAAAAAAAGAAAAAGAAAAAGAAAAAAAATATTCCTGGATATAGCATAGTCAGAAAAGTAGAACATGAGAACTAACACTTTCTTCTAAAATGGAATGTGCAGGCATAGACAGAAAAGCCAAAAACCAAAAAGTTTTTTATGCTCAAATAATTTTGTCCTGTGTCTGGGTCCAGAAATGTCAAGAGGGGTAAAGGAACTAGGCTTCTGTTCTTATCATGCTCTGATTTATTGTTGTTACATATGACATCTTGTGAATGATCATATTCTGTCTCCAGGAACATGAGCCAATATTTGCAGGAGGAGGAGCTATGATGGGAGCAGGCTGATAACCCTCTAGAGTCTAGAAAGCAAGAACGGAGAAGTAGGCTCTGAGGGCAAAAGGATCGAGACAGGCATTTCTGGAGCCAAATGGTGTTGAAATAATATACCTTTTTCCTTGTCAGCATAATCCAATTGAGAATGCCCAACGGCCCTGATAAGAGTCACTCAGGAATGAAGAGCCTTGCTACCAGGGAAAGCAGCTTATGTGTGCATTTTGGCTCAGGAATGTGCCAGCCCAGTGCCGGCCAAATGAGGAAAGGCTGCTACAGGCTGGAGAACACAGGCCTCCTGGGGGGACAATAACTGCCCCCCTGTAGGCTAAGAAGAGAGTGTTCCCTTTTGTCTAAGGGCAGTGCTTGATGCCACATGGTGAGGCCTTTGACATATTATTGGAGAAGGTGACAGTTATGACATGAAAAAAGAAAACCTTCTCCGGATTCATCCACTTCTGGACAGGTCACCATCTGAGAAGATGTGACTTAAGGGACATCTGCAGATTCTCAAACTGACATTGGGCCGAACTGAGTCTTCTCTGTTTTAATGTAGTAATAATGTAGGGAGTTATAATAATATAAAGAGTTGAGCTCTCTGCTCATTGGTATTGAGCAGAAAACCACCAAGACATCTCTAAAGGGCTTTCACTCTGCCTTTGTGTTGAAGTGGCCTATGAACTTCTCCAGAAAATGGTTTGATAGTTCTTCTTGAACCTTTTCTTATTTGGCATTGACTAGCCAGAAGGTGGACCTGGGTTTGATTTTAGAATCAGGTGGCCTAGTACTAAAAGGATCCCATGTGTTCTTGTTCCAAATGGGGGTTAATTTACCCTTTTGATATCCATTCCTTTTTTTTTCTTCCCATCTTAGAACATGAACCAGTCACCTTCAGAGCACCCCTCTACCTGATCTGCACTCTCTGTGTACTGGACTGTTTGTGCCTTGAGGTTGGCAGCCTTCCAGGGTGGGAGTTTTGGCTGCTTGGCAGCGGTGTCAGTTGTCTCCTTGGTTGTAAAATTACTCACCCTCCTTACTATGAGTAACATCATGGCACCTTTCCCCAGAAGAACTCAGACAGCTCTTCTCATTCTTCTGAAGAAGATCAAGACAATTGAATCTCAGGCTCAGGCAGGCCAAGCCAAGAAGGAGAAACCAGAAACTTTTCTGTTTTGGTTTTAGGAAGCAGTAGAGTTGAATGGCTAGGAAAACAGATTGGAGTCAGATGAATCTAGATTTGATTCCCATTTTCACCGCTTGTTAGTTATGTGATCTTAGTGAGTAGATTTACTTATCCTTTCTAAGTCTCATTTTCATCTTCATAGTGGGGATAATTATGAAGAGAGAAAGTATATAAAGTACTTAGCACATGACATGGTACAAGGTAATAAATGGTAGCTGCCATTATTATTATCTCTATCTCTTCTAGAAGGAGGAAGAATATTCAATCATTGATTTTTAAATGGAAGCCTATTCCTTTTTTCTGACACCTTGTATGTATACCTTGGATAAAGCTGAAACCCTCAGAAATTTAAAGACCTATTTCAATTTGTACCATATATAAATAATATCCTTAACTTTTATCCCTTTTAAGGTTTAGTAATCAAAGGTAGAAGGCTCACTTTTGAAGTTTTTGATATTTATTTAAATCTTAAGAAATAAACTGAACTTATAGTACCTTATTAAGAACATTGGATTTGGTAGATTACTGGAAGTCTCAAAGAGACTGCCTAAGGTCAGACAGGGTCAACATCTGACATCAGAGGAAGATCCACAAAGTAAAAATAGTGGTCTCCAACCAGAGAAGTTCACACTACAAAGTCAGGAAGTCAAGACAGATCAACTTAAGAAATAGAAGCAAAAGAGAAGAGTCTCACAAATAATGGGAAGGCAAAGAAATACCCCCCACTTGAAGGGAAAGGAGGAATCCACAGAAAGAGAACTAAATGAAATAGAGGCAAGTAAACTATCAGTTACTGAGTTCCAATAACAGTTCTAAGGAAGCTCAATGAGCTCAGTGAAAATTACCAAAACCTATAGGGAAACTATGAGGAACTTACTGCACACTATATCAGCATGAAAAAGGACATAGAAACTATCAACAAGAGGCAAGAGAAAATGAAGAATACAATTTCTGAATTGAAGAACACAGTAGAAGGAATCAAAAGCAGGCTAGATGAAGCTGAGAACCGAATCAGCGAACTGGAGGACAACTTAGAAAAAAGTTCCCAGAAAGAGCAAGAAAATGAAAAAAGACTCAGAAAGAATGAAGAGGCATTGAGGGAAATGCAGGACAACCTGAAACGTAATAATATCCGTGTAATAGGGATACCAGGAGGCGAAGAGGATGAGGAAGGGATAGAGAACCTGTTTGAAAATATCATGATGGAAAACTTCCCAAATTGGAGGAAAGAAAAAGTCACACAAGTCCAGTAAGCACAGAGGGTCCCATTTAAAAGGAACCCAATGAGGCTCACTCCAAGACACATCACCATGAAAATGGCAAATATCAAAGACAGACAGAGAGTCCTAAAGGCAGCAGGGGAGAAAGAAGTAGTAACATATAAGAGAGCCCTGATACGGCTAACAGCTGACTTCTCAACAGAAACACTGCAAGCCAGAAGGGAATGGCAAGAAATATTCCAAGTCATGAAAAGCAATGGCCTGCAACCAAGACTCCTCTACCCAGCAAGGTTCTCAATTAAAATGGAAGGTGAAATAAGGAGTTTCCCAGACAGAAGAAGGCTAAAAGAATACACCTCTGTCAAACCAGTACTGCAAAATATGCTAAAGGGACTGCTTTAAGATGAAGAAAAAGTTTCTATGAATACCCAGTTCCTTTCAGAGTTGCCAGTACTTGATATTACCAATAGTTTTAATACTCATTAATCTGGTTTTGACAATGATGTTATGTTAATTGTTTCTTTACTCCTTGTTGAAACTAAACCTGTTTTAGTATATTTCTTGCCTATTGCTATTATTTTTTTTTAAAAGCTTTAAATGAATTTTTGGTATTTTTTATCCATTTTTTTAATTAAATGTTTGTAGAATGTTTTCCCTAAAAAAAAGAAAACAAAAAACCGTTAACCCTTTTTTAGATGTGTTGCAAATACTTTCCTATTCTATTCCTTGTCCTTTAACTTTTTTTATACATATATTGTACAGTTTTAAATGTTTAATATAGTCATATTGTCAACATTTTCTTTATAGCTTCTGGGTTTGAATATTTTACTTAAGGTCATGAAAAATATTAGTCCTATTTTCTTCTAAAACTTCTTAGATTCTACATACTGATTTTTATCTCACCTGAATATTTCTTGTATAATGTGTGAAATAGGATTCTATATTTGTTTTATTTCAAGTAATAGTGGTCCATGTACCTTATTTGTTGAATAAGCCTTATTTTTCCCATTGATTTGAAATATCAACTTAATCATATATTACATTGTTAGACAGATATATACGTTTGTCTCTAGAATGCTCATTATATTTCATTGATATACTTGATTATTTCTGTGCCGGTGTCATGTTGGTTTACTTGCTGAGACTTTATAATGGTTTTAATTTTTAATATTTAATAACTAACTTTGGCATTTAAAAAAATAAATAAAATCAATCTGCATTTAAGAAAGAAAGAGAGCTGGAACTCCTACCTATTGTGACAACATGGATGGAACTGGAGAATATTAGACTAAGTGAAATAAGCCACTTGATGAAAAACAAATGCCACATGATCTCACCTATAAGTCGACTCTATTCAACAAAGTAAACTAACGAACAAAATAAACCACAGGCACGGAAACATGGAACAGACTGAAAATGAACAGAGGGGATGAGGAAAGAGACAATGGTGGAAAGAAGGAGAAGGGACTAGACAAAGAACGTGTGTGAATGACCCATGGACATGGACAACAGAGTGGGAATTGACTATGGGAGTGGAGGGGGGTAAAGGGGTAAAATCTGAGACAACTGTAATAGAATAAACATGATTTGTAATTTTAAAAAAAGAATCCCAATTGGATTGGGATATTCTAAAACTAAAAAACTAGAATAATAATATCTTAGTTATATTGATTGCACATTTATTTCATGTACTTGTACAGCATGTTTTACATGCATCAAATGAGATAAATATATAATTGCTGAGCACAGTGCCTGGCACATAGTATTCAAGATCTGTCCGTAAAAAGTCCAGCCACTGTTAATATAATGAGAATGGTTTGCATGACATCAATGTAACCTGGCAGCCAAGGAGAGTGAACTGGAATACCCATGCGTGAACAATGACAAACTCTACTCATCAGTGGGGGTGGTAGACATTGAGTGAGCATGTGTACTGTCGCATTCAAAATTCATTCAAAATGACTGAGTGAGTAGCAAAATTTGTTCCGCGGCTTCTGCAAGCAGAGCAGAAGGAACACCTTGCTGCAGTTACTAATGACTTGATTCAAACCACCACCAATGACCCAGATTTCTTCAAGGTCATAACCAGAGATGAATCGTGGGTTTGTAGCTATGATCTGGAAACGAAGGCTCAGTCGTCCCATGGAAGTCGCCTAGTTGTCCATGCCTGGAGAAGACGCTGCTGTAAAGTCGCAGGAAGATCAAGACCATGTTAACTGTGTTTTTTGATTGGGATGTTGTTATCCATTATGAGTACACCATTGTAACCAAAAAATTAATGAGTACCACACCTCAATGTTCTTTGTTGGTTGAGAGTCATAATATGATGAAAACAGCCACAGCTGTTTTCTTCCCAAGATCCTGTGTCAAAACCTCGGACACAGTAGTTTTTGGAATCCCCAGATCAGCTTCTGGTTCTCGCACTGTCAGTTGCCCATCTTTGTTGACTGCAGCCCATGCACATTCAACATTCTCAAGCATTCTGTTTGAGCAGGCCTTCCAGAACGTGGATCACTTTCAACAGATTCTCGACCATCTTTGAAGCATTTGTGCCACGCTATTATTTGTGCTCCATTCATTGCATCACCCACAGAAGCCTTCTGAATCATTCGAACAGTTTCTGCGGAGGAATGTTCAAGCTAAATGCAAAATCTGAGGCACATTCGTTTCTCTACTCAGTCATTTTGAATGCGACGGCCACACAGTACACATGCTCACTCAATGTCTACCACCCCCGCTGATGAGTAGAGTTTGTTCACACATGGGCATTCCAGTTCACTCTCCTTGGCTGCCAGGTTACGTTGATGTCATGCAAACCATTCTCATTATATTAACAGTGGCTGGACTTTTTGGGGACAGACCTCATTTACCAAAACTAAATGAGGTTTATCCTGGGAATGCAAGGATGATTCACTATCTGAAAAATCAATCTACAATATTAACATTCTAAGGAAGAAAAACCATATGATCTTATCAGTAGATGAAGAAAACATACTTGACAAAATATAACATTCATTAATGATAATGAGTATCTACAAAAAACTTATGGCTAATATACTTTGCAGTGAAACACTGACTGCATTTACCCTAAAATTGGAAATAAGGCAAGATGTCCACTTATTTTTAATTTTTTTATTTTTAGAGAAAAGCAGGGAGAAATAGAGGGAGAGAAACATCAGTGTGTGATTGCCTCTCAGGCGCCCCCAAATGGGGACCTGGCCTGCAACCCAGGCATGTGTCCTGACTAGGAATCAAACTGGCAACCCTTTGGTTTTCAGGCCAGTGTTCAATCCACTGAGCCACACCAGCTCGGGCAAGATGTCTACTTCTATAGTTCTGGAAATCCTAGCCAGTACAATGAGACAAGAAAAGGAAATGAAAAGCATGTAAATTGGAAATGCAGAAATAAAACTATCGCTATTTGCAGATAACATAATTTTCTATGTAGAAAACCCCAAAGAATCTACCCCAAAAGATCCTAGAACTAATGAATGTGTTTAGTAAGATCACAGAATACAAGGTCAACACACAAAAAATCAATCACATTTCTGTATACTAACAATGAACATATTAGAAACAAATTAAAATACCATTTACAAACATGCCAAGTAAAATTAAATACTTAGATATAAACCTAACAAAACATATGCAGAACCTGTATGCTGAAAACTACAATGATCAAGAAATCAAGATCTAAATAAATGAAGGCATACCATGCATGGGTTGGTAGGCACAACATAGTAAAGATGTCATTCCTCCCCAGACTGATCCATAGACTCCGTGCAATTCCTATCAAATGCCCAACAGTAGTTCTTGTAAATATAGACGTTTATCATAAAATTGAAATGGAAAGGCAGAGGAACTGGAATACAGAAAACAGTACTTAAAAAAAAGAGAAATAAAGTTGGAGGAACCACACTACCTGATTTTAAGAATTAGAATAAAGCTATAGTAACCATAGACAGGTAGTTCAGTTGGTTACAGCATCATCTCGGTACACCGAGGCTGCATGTTTGTTCCCCAGTCAGGGCCCATATAAGAATCAACCAATGTACAAGAATGAATCAATAAGTGGAACAACAAAACAGTGTTTCTTGTTTCTCTCTCTTCCTTTCTCTCACTTCATAAAATCAATACATTTTTTTCAAAAGGAAAAAAAATATATTAAGACAGTGTGGTAGTATCATGGAGTCAAACATAAAGATTGGTGGAACAGAATAGCAAACTGATTTTTGACAAAGGTGCAAAGATAACTCAATTGAGAAAGGATCATTTTCTTCAATAAATGGTGTTCGAAAAATTGGATATCCATATGCAGGGAAAAAAACCCTTGAACTAAACCTCATACATTATATAAAAATTAACTCAAAATAGATCATAGATATAAATGAAAAGCATAAACCTGTATATCTTTTAGGAAAAAAAAAAAAAACAGGAAAAAATCTCTGTAGCCTGGGATTGGGCAACGAATATTTAGATACCAAAAGCACAATGCACAAAGGAAAAAAATTGGTATGCTGGACTTCATCAAAAGGATCGTAGTTTGCCATGTATAATGCGCACCAACGTTTTTGGCGCAAACTTTGAGGAAAAACTCTTCTGTTTTAATTTTTAAGTTCAATTATTTATTTATTTACTTCCAGCCAAGATGGAGGGAAAGATACACTTTGCCTCCTTGCACAACCAAAAGAAGGATAACAACAAATTTTAAAAACAAAAAATAACCAGAACTGCCAGAAAATCAAACTGTGTGGAAGTCCGACAACCAAGGCACTAAAGAAGAAAAAATCATCCAGGCCGACTGGAGGGGCCGAGACAGGCAGTCAGGGCGGAGAGGACCCATGGCAAGGCAGTGGCTGGAGGACAGGGCGGTCCCACATTTGTGTGCGGATAAACTGGAGGAACAGCTGGGGATTGAGACAGACCTCACAATCCAGGGTTCCAGGGCAGGAAAAGAAAGCCTCAAAATCTCTGGCTGTAAAAATCTGTGGGGGTTGCAGAGGCAGGAAAAACTCCCAGCCTCAAAGGAGAGTCTGTTGGAGAGAACCACAGGGTCCTAGAACATACACAAACACACTCATCAGGAATCAGCACCAGAAGGGCCCAATTTGCTTGTGGGTAGTGGGGGGAAGTGACTGAAAGCTGGCTGAGAAGCCAAGCAAGTGGCATTGTTTCTTTTTGGACCCCTCTCCCACACACGGCGTCACAACTCAGCAACCTGGGTTGCCCCACCCTGGCAAATACCTAATAACTCCACTCCTTCCAAAGTAACAGGTGCTCTGAAACAAAGAAATATAGCCCAAATGAAAGAAGAGATGAAAGGGCTAAAAATAGAACTAAGTGATGAACAGATAGCCAACCTATGAGATGCACAGTTCAAAACACTGGTAATCTGGATGCTCACTGAATTGTTTGAGTATGGTCGCAAAATGAAGGAAAAAGTGAAGGCTGTGCAAGGTGAAATAAAGAAAAATATACAGGGAACCAACAGTGAAGGGAAGGAAACTGGGACTCAAATCAACAATTTGGAGCAGGAGGAAGAGAGAAACATTCAAGCAGAACAGAATGAAGAAACAAGAATTCAAAAAAATGTGGAGAGGCTTAAGAACCTCTGGGACAACTTTATAACGATCCAACAGCCAAATCATAGGGGTGCCAGAAGGGGAAGAGAAAGAAATTGAAAACTTTGAAAAAATAATGAAGGAGAACTTCCCCAATCTGGCCAAGGAAATAGACTTCCAGGAGATCCAGGAAGCTCAGAGAGTCCCAAAGAAGCTGGACCCAAGGAAACACACACCAAGGCCCATCATAATTAAATTACCTGAAATTAAAGATAAGGAGACCGATCTTAAAAGCAGCAAGAGAAAAGGAGACAGTTACCTACAAAGGAGTTCCCATACGGCTATCAGCTGATTTCTCAAAAGAAACCTTGCAGGCAAGAAGGAGCTGGTAAGAATTTTCAAAGTCAGGCAAGGACCTACATCCAAGATGACTCTATCCAGCAAAGCTGTCATTTAGAATGGACGGACAGATAAAGTGCTTCCCAGATAAGGTAAAGTTAAAAGAGTTCATCAGCACGAAGGGCTTATTATGTGAAATGTTAAAGGGCCTTATCTAAGAGAAAGAAGATCAGAAACTATAAACTGTAATGCACATCATTATTTTTCCCTAAAAAATTGGGGCAAAAACGCACATTACACACTACAGTAAAAGTGTGTATTATACAATACAGTAAAAAAAGTTTGCTCTGTGAGAGATACTGATTGTTAAGAAATTGAAAAGACAAGCTACAGACTGGGAGGAATATTTGTAAGTAATTGTATTGCCAATAAAATCTTGAATCCGGAATAGATAAAAAAAGTCTCTAAACTCAAGAGTAAGGAAACAATTCAGTTAAAAAATGGACAAAAGACTTGAACAGACACATCACCAAGAAAGATATGTGGATGGCAAATAAGCACACAAAAAAGATGGCCAATGTCGCTAGCCATTAGAGAAATGCAAATTTAAACCACATAGGGATACCAACGTTTTTCACACAAAAACCTGTATACCAATGTTTATAGCAGCTCTATTCACAGTTTCCCCAAAACTGGCAAAGCAAAATGTGCTTCAACTAGTGAATGGATAAACAAACTGTGGTACCTACATGCCAAAAAAAAAACCAAAACAAAAACCAAAACACTACCTAGCAGTAACAAGAGAACAAACTATTGATCTATGCAGCAGTTTAGACGAATCTCAAAGTCGTCATGCTGAATGAAAGAAACAGGTCTCCAAAGGTTGCATGCCACCCTGGCAAGTGCGGCTCAGTGGCCGGCGCCTGCAACTGAAAGGTCGCCGGTACAGATCCCAGACAGGGCACATGCTTGGGGTTGAGGGCCAGGTCCCCAGTTGGGGGTGTGGGAGGGGCAGTAGACCCATGTTTCTGTCACATGTCATTGATGTTTCTCTCCCTCTCTTTCCCCCTCCCTTCCCCTCTCTCTAAAAAATAAACCTTTTTTTAAAAAGATTGTGTACTGTATGATTCCATTTATATGACTTTCTTGATAAAACTATGGTGATGGAGAAAAAGGCAGTGATTGACAGAGGTTGGAGGGGGGGGCAATGTGACTGACTAAGGGATAGCAGAAAGGATTTTCTGGAGTGATGGAACTGTTCTGTATCCTGATGGCCACAATGGTTACAGGGATCTATATATGTGTTAAAAATTTTTTGACCTCTCTATACCAAAAGAGGCAATTTTACTAAATTAAAAAAAAAATGGAGAAGCAGAATGCACATTACCCTGAAAGTATTAAACCATGGCTATAAAATTGCCCTGGTCTTTCACCATGAAAGAAGACATGAAACAAGTATAATAATAGCAATTGTATGAAAGGTCAGAAGACCTGTATCCTGTCCTACCTCTCAGTTAAACTTTTTTTCTCCACTTAGACTTTTATTATCTCAAATATACCAAATATTAGGGGGATCCCCCCAAAAAAAACAGAATTATCTTCTGGCAAGCAGGCCCCTTGTAACACAGGCTTCCCCCGCTAGGTGAGTGTTCTAGGAGCCCATCTGTATCAGCCTACCAACTGGCATTGTTGTGAGTAGCTGCTTTCGGCCTCAGTGATTTTTTTTTAAGACTCAACACATTTGCCCGTCTCATGAAGGGTGACTTACCAGTGTACCTGCCCACACTGTACTGAGTGTTGAGCAGTTTTTGACCAAAAATGGCACAACCCCCATGCCATTTTACCTGATCATGCCCGGAGCAACATTTTTTGTTTGTTTGTTTACCTGGATGAAAAAAGTCCTCAAGGGGAAATGTTTTGCCAGTGTAGAAGAGGTGAAATAAACAACCAGCAGAAGCACTAAAAGGCGTCAAAATCAATGAGTTCAAAAACTGTTTTGAGTAGTGGAAGAAATGTCTAAATAGGTGTATTGCATCAGATGGAGAGTACTTTGAAGGTGACTGAAGTGTGGAACATATAAGAATAAATATACAATTATTTATAAATAAATTCCTGGTTTTGAGGGGTCCACCCTTCATATGACCATTTCTTAAATGACAGGCCCAATTGTATGTAATATAGTTGTGTTCCTAAAGCAGGAACACTAGATTACTTCAAATGTTTTAATGAGCTTTTTAAGTATTAAAGATGTTAAGACTATTAAGAAAAAATATTTTATATTTTTTGGTTTTTCCAAATATTTCTGTTCCTTATATCTCAATCCTATGCCACCTCACACACAAAGGTTTTTCTGTTTTTTGTTTTCTTTCTGCAAATTGTACAGCTCTAGGTGGGGGTAGTGGGGGATAAGAAGCAGGTTTTGTACAGCTGATGTGATCACTGTACAGACAAGCTTGGAAAATGCTATTCAATCTGCCAATTAATTAAAGCATTAATCTAAGAAGCAGCCGGGCCCAGGGATTGTTTACCCAGGGGATGGTGGTAGTAGAAATTAAGTGGGAAGCTCCCTGCATTTACAGGAAAATGAAGGTGCTTAGGAAACCTAGCTTCCTTTTGTCTGTAAAGGTGAGCAGCCTTGATCTTGCCCCTAAATATTTTTGGCCTATTTGGGACGCCTTTCAGGGAACTGGTCTCTGAATAATGAAAGCACAGCATACCCTAGAAAAACTAATTAAACCATGGGCAAAGTAGGGTGCGGAGCAAGTTCAGTGTAGCATAACTTAAATCTTCTAAATTCAGGAATATGTGGAGGTAGTTAGGTAAAACAGATGTCATGGTTTTACAAGTTTTGGAGCTGTATATTATATAGACTAGGTTCAAATCCCAGCTCTGCTTTTTATCAGCTGTGTAATTTGGGGCCAATCATGTATTTTTTATCTGAGCCTTGTTTTTCTTATCTGTAAAATAAAGATTATGAATTGTCTTTCATCTCAGGGCAGTTAGCCCTCTGCTTACTCTATGCAGGAAGGAGGCTGGAGAGTGGTTAGGACCCTCCAAAATTACAAACTGCCTCCCTGGGTAGGTATTGTGCAGCCTTTTGTTCTTTTCAGGTTTTTTGTTTGTTTGTTTGTTTGTTTGTTTGTTTGTTTGTTTTAGCAAGGTTCTGTAAACCTCACTGTTAGCGCTCACCTTCCTGTGATGCACTACATTCTTTATCTCTAAGAAACGTGACCTTGGTCATAACAGCAAAAAACAGAGGCAGCTCACCATGGAATCTCTTTGACCACATCGGTTGTACCCAAGAGGAGGTTTACCTGCATATCACTAGGGAGGGTGAATATGGAAATAGATATGAAAAATTGACCCACCAATATTTGATGATATTAAAGAATTATTATTTTTTTAAAATTGTGGTATTATATACCTATTATAAAGTCTACTGTCTTAACCATTTTATTGTTAATTTTTAAACCATGATAATAATACTCTGGTTTTTTAAGCTTTTTAATCTCATAGAGCTATATACTAAAATTTTTACAAATTAAGTGATAGTGTCTAGGATTTCACTCAAGGTAAAAGAGGGAGGAAGATTGATCCAGCAATGAAGAACTCGAGCCTCATGACAGAGATAAGAAAGACCTTTTTCTCGGGTTTAGTTTTTTGTTAGATGGCACCTGTTCATTCCTATATCTTTTCTTCCAGAACTCTCAGAAATTGAGCCCAACGTGTTCCTTCGTCCATTTCTGGAAGTGATTCGCTCTGAAGATACAACTGGCCCTATCACTGGACTGGCGCTCACCTCTGTTAACAAGTTCCTGTCCTATGCACTCATAGGTAAGAACTCAGGCTTTTTGGATGACCATAGCACTTCATCTCCTGCCTTTCCTGGGCAGGTCAGGCTTTAGGCAATGAGGTGGTGGTGCTGGAAAGTTCTTTTCCCAGCCATCTGCTTCCTGGTAGAAGAGAAATAGGATTATTGATTACTCGTGCTGTTGACTCAGGTTTTACAGAGTGGGAAGGAAGGGGAGGTTTCTTGGGACTCTTGATTTCTTTATGCTTTGTGGGGAGGGAACAATATGGTGAGTGTTCTTGGAGGTTTGGTTTGGTTTATTTTTAAAGTTATTTTTAAAATGCAATGCATGCTTATTTAAAGAAGATAATAATAGTTAATGGACTTTTCTGTGTCTTTCTCAATTCTACTTCTTCCTTAGGTCAATAATATTGACAGACTGGTTCAAATCTTTCTATACCTGTCTCTACATGTATATAAATATATAGAGTACCATCTTTCTTTTTTTTTTTAAGATTTTATTTATTTATTTTTAGGCAGAGGGAAAGGGAAGGAGAAAGAGAGGGAGAGAAACATCAGTGTGCATTTGCCTCTCATGTGCCCCCAGCTGGGGACATGGCCCGCAACCCAGGCATGTGACTTGACTGGGAATTGAACCGGTGACCATTTGGGTCACAGACCGGCACTCAAGCCACTGAGCCACACCGGCCAGAGCAAGAGTACCATCTTTTTAAAAAATAAAAATAAAATAGGATTGTGTCCTACATATTTTTTTTACATAATAGTATTAACTTAGAAAAATGTGCATTATATAACTATCTGATTTCTCCTCCCTTGGTTTTATTGAGATAATTGACATATAGTGTTGTATTAGTTTAAGGTATGCAACATAAGGATTTGATATATGCATATGTTGTGAAATGATTACCACAGTAAACTTAGTTATTAACATCCATCATCTCATATAACTACAAATTTTTTCTTGTGATAAGAACTTTTTAATATCTGTCTTAGCTTCTTTCAAATACACAATGCAGTGTTGTTAACTATAGTGAACCATGCTGTGCGTTACATCCCCAGAACCTACTAATTTTGCAGTTGGAAATTTGTATATTCTTTTTTGTTTTGAAATATATATAATATAAAATGTATCATTTTTAATCATTTTAAGTATATAATTTAGTAGCATTAATTACATTCACAATGTTTTGCAACCAACAGCACTATTTCCTAAACTTTTTCATCACACCAAAAAAAACCTCTAATCATTAAGCAATAATATACCATTTTCTCTTCTCCTCAGCCCCTGGTAAAATTTCTTTTCTTTTTGCTAGCCATATTATTTCCATAGTACAGATGTAACACAGTTCATTCAATCATTATCTTATTGATTAATACTTACTATTTAGGTTGTTTCCTATTTTGAGCCATTATAAATGCCAAAATAAGTCCTTGTTCATATATCCAATTTATTAATTTTCCTTTTGTATGACAGATTCCTACACTTGAAATTTCTGGATTAAAAGGCCATGTGCTCATTACGTTTTCATAGATACTACCAGTATTTTATAGATACCTTGCCAAAAGATTGCAGCAGTTGCACTTCCAACAGTAATGTTTGAGAGTTTCCATTTCCCCATACTGTCACCAGCACTGAATATTATCAGTATTCTTTATTTGTGCTAATTTGTTGGGTGAAAACTGATATTTTGTTGTTTTTATTTCCTGGAGGTTGAACATTTGAATTTCTTCTTTTTTGTCTATTATTTTACTGAGTTTTTCTTACCAATTTGTAGGAGTTTTTGCTTAGTGGGAATACTAACCCATTGTCTATCACAGTATTACAAATATTTTCTCCCAGTGTAGCCCAAATATTTTATCCTGTCTATTATTTATCTCTGAATTTGTTTATGGTGTCTCCTTTGGATTCCTTTTTAGCTGGTCTTGTCATTCAGGATCCTGAATTCCTTTTCCCCTATTGACAGACCTTGTGCAAGGGTAAGGAACATAGAAAACAGGCAGCTGTCTCTGTTTCTAAGTAAGGAGACAAGGAAAGAAGCACTCAGACTGAGCAAGCCAGAAAAAAAAAAATGACCTTCAGTTTAGGGCAAGAAAACTGTTTGTTTTCTAGAAAGTTGGACTTGCTTAGCTGAGGTATTCCTGAATACCTCCTGAGCAGGAATCCTGGGTACCAGCTAGTTTCTGAATAGGTGTACCAGCCTCTCCAGGCACCCTATTCCTAGCTTCATACTTTTCCTAAGCAAAAATCAGGCCTAGCTACTTCCAGCCTTGTCCTGAGCACCACCTGCAGGTCATCTCTCTTCACAGCCTCCAGCAGCTGCCCTCTGTGTCTTTTCCCTCTGCTGTCCAGTTGATGTAACTTTTTCCCCTTCCTGGACTTGGCAGACAAGCTGGTCATTGGAGACCTCAAGCCAGCTGGTCATTGGAGTTTCCTGTGGTGGGAAAAGAAAATGCTGGAGGTGGTGATTGCAGTGGGCATGAGAAAAGAAGCAGGAAGGAGTGTATGAAAGCCAGAATGCAAAGGAGATGAGATTGGCAAATTTCCCTGCAGTGTGCTCCAGAGTAGCCAAGAAAGGACATTCTAAGGGGTCCCAAGAAGCACAAGGTATGCTAAGTGAGCCCAATACGCTCCTTTGTTTAGGCTGCCTTTCTGGAAGAAACCCCCCTCTACCCTCAATCCTATGGCCTAAGGCCTCTAGGATTATTTTACGTCTTACTCCAAGAACCAACCTTTTATTTGGCTCCACACAGCTGCCAGACCAGGATTTGTGCCATTGATTGCCTGGCTTGCTGGCGGGCCATGCCAGTGGCTCTAAAGACCTGTCACTCTTACTTGCCTTTTTAGAAAATTAACTGTGCTATTTCGTTCAAGCTCAGAGGATAAGAGCTACAAAAAGATTTGGTAGAGCTTAAATTATTTTAATAAGGGAGATTACTGAAGGAGGGGAAGAAATGGGCCCCTAGGAGCCTTGTGCAATGGGAGCAAGACTGCCATTCACTGGGCTCTGAAACCGCCTGCAACACTGAGACGGACCTGGATTTCCTGTACAAGGAAAGGTCCCTGAAGGCCTGGAAAAGGACTATTGGGCAGGACTGAGAGAGAGGATTCAGACAAGAGCCTTGAGAGTACAGCCATACCTCACAGATACTGTGGGTTCAGTTCCAGACCACTGCAATAAAGTGAGTCATAATCTTTTTACTGGTGGAGGGTCTTGCCTTTCTACAGAATGCATCTGTAATGTGCAACAAAGAGAAGTGCATTAAGGCAAGTTACGCCTGTATAGGACTTTCTGTGTTAATTGGGAGAGAAGCAAGGAGAGTTGTGATAGAAGGAGCTGGTTTACTCTGTATGCTATATGTCATCATGAAATTGGTTTCCTTCTTCATGACCTCTAAAGTAGCCACTCCTGATGCTGAGTAAAGGCACATTGTATTGGGCTGGCCAAAAAGTTCGTTTGGTTTTTTCCATAAGATGGCTCTAGTAGCGCTTAGCTGTTGTTAACTTTATTTGAAACAATTTCGTTAGATTATATTGCGACAGCCATCATATCAGCGTGTATTTTTTAAAAACTTATTAAAATTGGTAAATTTTTGTGTGGCCATTTTAATATTGAAGATGGAAGAAAATATCCAGCATTTTTGGTATATTATGCTTTATTCTTTCAAGAAAGGTAACACAACTGAAACACACACACACACACACACACACACAAGATTTGTGCAGTGTATGGAGAAGGTGTTGTGACTGATTGAATGTGTCAAAAATGATTTGCAAAATTTCATGCTGGAGATTTCTTGCTGGATGGTGCTCCGTGGTTGGATAGACCAGTTGAAGTTGATAGCGATCAAATTGAGACGTTAATTGAGAACAATCAAAGTTATACCATGCGGGAGGTAGACAACATAAAATATCCAAACCCATCAAGTTATTGGTGAAAATGAAAAGTGTGTCTTTTATTTTATGGAAAAAACCATATGGACTCTTTGGGCAATCCAATAAATAGGACTAAAACAGCCTAAGTGTTAGAGACCAACCAGGACTGAAAAGAAAGAAGAAAACCACTCACAATTAAGGGAAGTCTTCTCACTCATCGTTGCAAGAGAAATGTTCTGGTTTCTCAGCCATTCCCTGACCTTTAGGCTCAAGAACTCTGTTAATTTCAGGTAACAGGAAAAAGAAAATGCTAAGAATTTCTTATAATCCCCACTACTTAAAACTACAAGGTGCTCCTACATTACACCATGGTACCTCCAGAGCCACTTCTGTCGGTGGAAAAGCTTTATCATGTGCTTACCCCTTTTTTTTCCTACTTATACTACCCTTCTAAGGGCAATCCAGATAGTTCTGAGGACCCCTGTAGGCCCTTGGGGAGGCCACTTCTTTGGCTCTTCCTTGTGGATATTTACGGCATGAATGAAGCAGTGCCCCTCTAGGCAGCATTTGTGTTAGGTTCTAGCCTTGTGCTGTTGTCTAACCTCTAGCTTCTCCACTTTTCTTATTCACTGTTGAAATTTTCTCTCCCTCCTGTTCTCCAAGTAGCCAGCTCCCAGTCCTGTTTAGTTTGACTCTTTTCTCTCCTAATGCCTGTTTAGCTAAGCTGGTAACGGGATTCTTGCTCTGCGTCATGTTGTTTTAAATAACGAAGAGGTCTTTGATTTGATGTAATGTGGCACCCAAAAATGAGTATTGGCAGCAGCAACTGTCCATTTCTTCCCCCTGCTTCCCTACCTCAGTGGCATATGAACACAAAACTCCAGAAGCAACCAGAGAAAGAGGTGTTGAAGGAGAACACATGAAAAGAGGAAGGCTGTAACCTTGGCAGTCAAAGATCTTGCCCTATTTGGTCCTTGCTCTGGGACAAAAACTCCTATTTCCAGGCCCTTTATGAAATGAATAGCTTTACACCAGTGATTCCCAAAGTGTGGTCCCCTGACCAGCAGTGTCAGTGTCACCTGGGATCTTGGTAGTAATGCAGATTCTTAGGCCTTATTCTAGACCTGCTAAATTAAACATTCTGAGAGTGGGTGCAGCAATTGTATTTTTTAACAAATCTTCCAAGTGATTTGATATATGCTTAAGTTTTGAGAACCACTGTTTTTACACAGTGGAGTTTATGCTAAGGAGCTCATTAAAGTCATTTATGGGCAAAAAATCTCAGGTAGCCCAAGGAACCATGGATTAGGAAGTTGAAGAGGAGAAAAACCAGTCTCCTCTCTCAGAGCAGTCCCTAGACAGGATAACTTGCTTTTTCTCTCTTCTCTCCACAACATTTAGTCAATCTTTCCTTTTTCACTGGAACAGATCCCACCCATGAGGGCACAGCAGAGGGCATGGAGAACATGGCAGATGCTGTCACCCACGCCCGTTTTGTGGGCACGGATCCTGCCAGCGATGAGGTTGTCCTGATGAAAATCCTTCAGGTAAATGGAGAGGAAGAGCAATTAGGCTAACGGCCAGGAGCTGATGCCACTGGCTCTACTTGCCCCAGTCTGGTAGTCTGCGGGCAGCATGAAGCTATGTTTTGACTCCACTGGGGCTTAGGGAGCTACTTTGTTTCCAAACAAGCAGCTCGAATACCCAAAGTAAAAGCTTTTTCTAAGGAAAATAATTAAAAGCTTTAAAAGAATTGCTATCAAGTCCCAGAAGCCTTTAATACACTTGTACCTCTGGCAGCCTGTATCTGTGCCATCCATCTGTCGGGCTCATGGGCTGGGGCTGGAAAGAGTGCTGAACTATGTCAGGGTCATGCAGCGTAAAGACACAGTTCCCAAGACAAGCCTCTGAGAGACACCCCCATGCCAGACTAAAGTAAGGTCAGCATTCTTGCTAAGTTCTCTTTCTAACCCCAAATGCTTCCATAGAAGACTGGAGGAACAGGAGGCAGCTTCACTCCCCCCAGGTACACACCCTCCTTCCTCTTGGCTGCTTTATTTATCACAGTATCTCCTCTTTCTTCCTGGTAGGTGCTACGGACTCTCTTGCTGACGCCAGTGGGTGCCCACCTGACCAATGAATCTGTATGTGAGATTATGCAGTCTTGCTTCCGGATCTGCTTTGAAATGAGGCTCAGTGGTAGGTGCTTGAATATTGAGCCCTTCGCCTTTCCTGGGGCTGTTGTGAGTATAAATACAGGATGCTGTCCCTGAACCCAGAGAAATGGAAGACTCAGGATTTCTCCATCACCTACTTTGTGAAACCGTAGGGGTTTGGAAGTCTCTCTCTACTTGTCTGTTTGTTGTGCAGCCAGAATAGAGAATTTAGCCCATTGTGCCAGGGCAAGAATTAGAATATATCCCTGACTAACCCAGCCCAGGCACCAAATGTCCCTCCCCTGAGGTCTCTGGGATTGACACCCACCTACAACCCCCTTTTTTCTGACTCCGTAGTGCCACCTAGTGGGCCAGTGAAATTATGGCTGCCAGGCTGAGCTGGATAGAGCTGGTTTTAATAAGTTTGGCATAATCCTTGGTAAACAAGGTTTGGAGGGGAGTCTGCTCTGAGAAGCCTCCTGATAATAGCACGGCAAGTAATGACACCTGTGTTATTTGTTTTGCCTGTGCAGAGTTATTGAGAAAATCCGCAGAGCACACTCTCGTAGACATGGTGCAGCTGCTCTTCACAAGGTAAACCTGCTGCTGTTTGCTTCAGCCCTGCTGCCCAGGCCTCTTGAGCCTGCCTGCTTCCACACAGCCACTTCAGGGACCTGGCCAACCCTACAGCCACATCAGAGGCCAATGGGATTTGGATGGGGCTATTTCTCTGGGCCCAGGGTTACCAATCAAGGGAGAAGGAGGAGGAAACCGGCTTGGCCTCAGGAGGAAGCAGAGGGTTGTTCGATCTAGACTAACAGACCTCATTCTGCTTCCCAAACTTTTGTCTTTTTCTGTACAGGTAGCAGCTGGGAAAGGGAACTCAGAGAGGAAGCCAAACTCAAGGGAGCCTAGAACAGCTTGCCAAGCTCCTAGAGCTCAGCCCCATTTTTTGAGGAAGGACCAAGGCTAGAGTTACCAACAATCCCGTTTTGCCCAAATTGTCCCAAATTGAGCACTGAAAGTCCCATACCCCCTCAAATCTCTCAGTCTCAGGCAAACCAAGACTGTTGGTTACCCTAGTCAAGGCCATCCACTTTAGGACCTAGGAGGTCTTTTTATACTGTGCCTAACTTTCTGTTTCCTGTACCTCCTTTCAGTAGACTGTGAGAAGAGCTGAGGTAAAGGCTTTAAAGCCCCCCACCCCTCAGGGGATATTGATAATGGGGGAAGTTATGCAAGTGTGGAGACAGGGGTTATATGAGAAATCAATGTAACTTCCATTTGATTTTGCTGTGAACCTAAAATTGCTCTAAAAAATAGTCTATTTTTTTAAGCCTCTTCCTGGGATTTCTTTTTGCTCCCAGATCTATAAATAATCCTTATTATCTACAAACTACATCTGCCCTGGACTCTGCTGCAAAGTTTCTTACTTCTCTGGCTCAAATGTCCTGGTCTCAAAACTTCAGCCTGCCTTTTACTTCTTATCCCATGCCCAGTCTCCTGGAGTTTTGATTAACTGTCCTCTCCCCATCTCGTGGCTTTCAGCAATACTTGCCAAGTAAAACAGGAAGGAGTGAGTTTAAGGATGAAAAGAGCCTCCACACTCCAAGGGCACATAGTTACTTTGCCCTGGTGACTACCTTCTTTTTTAGAAAATGTCTGTGTCATATGTTCCCCAACTCCTGTAGCTCTTTGATGAAGCTCTGCAAAGGGTGAAATTAGCCTTTTTCCTTCTTTCCTTCCTTTCTTGCTATTCCTAAGAGACAGGCATACTCTTTCCCAGAGCATCTTTGGGCTGTGGTTGGCATGGAAGGGGCAATTTTGTTATTATTTCTAATGATAGTCCATGGGATTCTCTGTACTATAGGTTACCTCAGTTTAAAGAAGAACCCAAGAGCTACGTGGGGACGAACATGAAGAAGGTATGACCTGCTGTCCCTCATCCAAACTTTGATCTCCCAATGTCAGTGCTATGGGGATTTTCCTGGATATTCTTGCTTAGCAAAAACATACTTTTGCCTAGACAGGTCTGCTTAGAATCTAGAAAGAGCTGTCACAACTCTAGTGAGAAATTTATTCTTTCCCAGATGCCTTTCCTCCCCCAACATTTTCTTTCCAGCCTATCTTGTTGACCCACTATATAAGCTGGTGAGCCAGTCCTTCCTAAAAAAACTGGATGAAGCTCATCAAATTGGGCTAAAAATGTATGCTGATAAAGATGAAAGACCTGCTATCTTCTCAGGGCCCAGCCTTGTCAGCAGGTGGGAAGCATAGAGAGCCTATACCCCAAATCCCATCCAAATGCTGGATTAGACTGGGCTCATGCTTGGGCTAGTCTCTGTTGACAAGCAAATCAAGCCTGGCTCCAGAAGGTTGTCAAACTGCTAGAAGAATGGTGGTCGGAAGAATGGCCTCTTCCTATCTTGAACAGAAGCTCTGGACTTCACAGGCCTCTCATGAAGATTCTGCTTGCGGCCCTAAGAGGTTCTGCCCATGGAGATGACCCTTGGCTGTTTGGTGCATGCACCTAACCTTCCCCTTTCCCCTGCTATCCATCCCCATTCCTGCCCTGTGCCCTGTTGGCATGTGTCTCAGTTTATTTCACTCTGTTTAAATCATTCGTTTGCCTGTCTTTCACAGATTTCTCCATGTCTCCTCAACAAACTGGAGCTAAATAGTGGGGAGCAGACCAAAGCCCTGAACCAGTTAGAGAGGGTACTACTCTTTAAGAACCTCAAGGTCTCTCTCCCTCTCCTTCCCCCCTTTTTATTTATTTACCTAAATGTTGTTGGGTTTTTTTTTTAATGTAACATCTGGGTCCCATTTCCATTGTGTAGAGCACACTTACCCCTTCCTAGTAACAGCATGGCTTTGGAAGAGTTGCATGTGTTTATAGCTTTGCAGTGTTGATAATTTTCCTGGGGCATCTAGTTGCCTGGAGGCAGAAGGAATCCTTGAATTGGTGGTGTACCGTACAGTGACCCTAGAGAGTCTGGGTCCTGCTGACATATTATGGGTAGGCTTCATATTTACCATTTTTAGGGGAACCATGAGGGACCTCCAAGCAAGACCCTTTCCTCTTCTACCCTTTTTCTGTCTCACAGCTGGCATAGAGAGCTTACGCACAGTCCTTGACTCTCTCTGATACCTGAACTGGGTTTGGAGGGAAAGGGTATTCCATCTAGTTGGGGGTCTCTCTTTTTGCAGGGTGAAGGTGTTAGCATTAAAGGGGTCATTCCAACATTTAAGACTAGATGAATGGAAAGGAACCAGGTGCGAGAATAGCCCAGGACACTGAGAAAACTTTGGGATCTGCAAAGATGCTCTCTATCTTTTAAAAGTCAAGGTGTACAGGAGCTTAGTGGAGAGGTCCAAGCTAAAGATTACTCTAATATCCATTCCCCTGCCTTAGAAAGAAGAGAGAAGAAGGTGTGAGCTCTCTTGGCTATCTATCACAATAGTGTGCATACTAGCAATATGGTTTTGAACATCAGGGTCATTGAAGTTAAGAAGAGAGTGTGTGTGTGTGTGTGTGTGCGCGCGCGCGCATGCGCGCACACACCTAGCTGGGTAGTCCATAGGCCTTGTTCTCTTTGCATGTGTTGCCTCAAGTTCCATTGTGTGCTTGCCCAATCTCAAGTTGCAGGTCTCTTCATTGGCTACCCAGCATTTTACCATGATTATTAATCTAGGACCTGCCCGTTCTTTGTAAATCTTATACTGTCCTTTGGAAATACAGTTACATGACTCTTACATACACTTACATGGTGGTGAGGGTTCCATGAACAAGTACTGCCCACCCCTCCCCTCCCTAGGACCTTAGGACTGGGAGCACAGCTATACTTTTTAAGGACTGAGACATTTGTGAGAACTGGCAGCCTCTTGGCCCCTAGTCCAGCCAGGGTGGGCAGAGAACACTCACTGAAATGATCAGGTTGGAGCTAGCTTTGCTGAGGATAGAGAAGGAAACCAGAAAGTCTGAGTCTAGTGTGGGAAGGAATCTTAATGAGTGATTAGCTTCTCAGTGGAAGTAGGACTACTTAAAGTCCCTGAAACGGGTAAGGGGGTGCTGCCTGGAGAGAAGGGAAATCTCATAAAAGTAGTTTCAGATGTTAGTGCTTTTTGGCGGTCAGTGACAATTGCCAATAAGCCAGGAGGTTCTTGTTTTCTCTCATTGATAGCTTGACCTTCTTACCTGTCTATGTTTGGCTGACTCTTACCTCCAGAACATTTTTTATCATGAACTTGATCCAGATGAGCCTCAATGGTTCCTGGAGATAGTCTCCTATTTCCTGCTTAGCCACAGTGCTCAGAGTATTTGAAGCTCTATTCTAGGCACATGACCGCAGGTATTTTGGAGCTGAACAGATAAGCGGTGACCATGAAAGGCTATTGCTGTATTATGAAAAGCTAGGGGCAGAGCTCAGCTCCTGGGCTGTCTTTCCTTTATGGGTGGAGCTAAGGGTAGGGAAGGAAGAATTATGTAGTTTCTAAGTAAGGGATCAAAGGTTATCCAGGTTGGGGAGGGCTTGGGGAGGTTGAAAGAGGGGGCCTATCCCCCAAATATCAGAAGAAATTAAACAAGCCAAGAATAATAGTCTTTAGAAAGTCACAGTAAGGAAAAGGGCTTCTACTCTCTTTAGAGTCACTCCAGTGGTTCTGGAAGAGAATTTCTTTTGCCCAGTCCAGGAATGGTCCACCAGTCTAGGAATAGTTTGGTATAACTCTGTAGAAGGGCTGGTTTCAAATCCTAACCAAAAAGGCATCAGGACTAGGAAAACAATATGGGCCTAAACAAAGTCACTGTGAACTTAGGGTGGAGAAATGCATAAAAACTTTTATCCTAGAGTAGTCAACAGATGATAAAGATTTTCCTTTGTGACTAAAAGGAAGCCATAGGAAGATGAGATATACAGCAAGCGAGAGGGAAATGGAATGGAGAAAAGGCCTAAGAAATCGGTAGCCTTACCATCTGAAAATATAAATTGCTTCTAGAAAGACCCTAGTGAGGGTCAGAGACAGGAGATCCCACTGATATACAAAAATTGGAGCAGCAGAGAGCAGAGCAAGAGCATGACATAACCCTCCATCCTTAACTCCACAAACCAGCTAGGATGCTCCTCCTTCCTTAACTCCCAGGAATGAGCCTTTGACCAATTTGATGCAGAAATTCCAGAGAGTAAGGGGTATGTTTTAAGATTTAGGCCTAGTTCATGAAGCAGTAGGAAAGCTGAGTCTGACTGGGAATGAGTAGGTTCTCATAGTTGGATAAGAACTAGGAGTAGGAGGTTTCTCTGTAGGTAATTGAGGAAGAAAGCCCCCCCCAAAAAAGTGCAGGACCTGTAGATTTAAAGCTCCAGGCAAAAGAGCCACTATCCTTACCCTTGTCTGCAAGGGGGTCAGGCACCATTTATAGGTCTCAGGATTGTCACCCATGACTCGGGGGAGCAGAGCGATGTGTGAGGGCTAGCCCTGTCAACAACCAACCTGAAAGGAGAATGTAAGCTTCCACATGGAGGATGTGAGGCTGACCTGTAAAGTGGCCACTGTAGAAGCCAGGTTAGAGGAGTAGGAATGTGCTCTCATGGTCTAGATTCTTCCTTTGGAACAGATGCAGGGTATAGGCTGTTCATAGGGATAAGTAGAACTAAGAGAAGGGAGATTTCTAGGGATAGAGTTTTTGTTTGAATACCAGCGCTAATGAGGTGTGATATTTCCAGCTGAAAATGAGAGCAGGAGGCATGAGTGATTCATCCAAGTGGAAGAAACAGAAGAGATCCCCCCGGCCCCCACGCCATATGACCAAAGTTATACCAGGTTCAGAGCTGCCCACCTCCAATGGAACCAGCTTATCCTCTAACCTCACTGGTGAGTACCCTTGGTTGCTTCCTGTGATTAAAAGAGAAAGAAGAGCTCTGTCTGGCATGGCTCAGTGTGTTGAGTACCTGCCTGCGAACTGAAAAGTCACTGGTTCAGTTCTCAGTCAGGGCACATGCCTGGGTTGTGGGCCAGGTCCCAAGGTAAGGGCGTGCAAGAGGCAACCGCTTGATGTTCTTCTACCCTCTCTTCCCGTCTCTCTAAAAAAGTAAATAAAATCTTTTTTAAAAAAGAAGAAGAAAAGCTTCTTCCTCTCTAAGGATTGGTATACAGTCCAGGAAACCATTCTGGTACCTTAAAGCGTAGGTGCTTTCCACAGAGTCTCTTCTTCGAGCGTCACTTGCTTTGCTTGGCAGGTGGCATGCCCTTCATCGATGTGCCCACTCCCGTCTCCTCTGCAAGTTCAGAAGCTGCCTCAGCAGTGGTCAGCCCCTCTACAGACAGTGGCCTGGAGTTCTCCTCCCAGACCGCTTCTAAAGAGGACCTCACTGACCTAGAGCAACCTGGCTCTCCAGGGGACAGCACAGCTGCAGAGCCTGGCAGCAATGAGCTAGGGGTTCCTGAGCAGCCCGACCCCCAGGTATGGCTTTACTTTCTAAAGGCCCCTCTCCAGTCTTCCACTGTGGGAATTGGCTTGGTCCTTTGCCTCCTTTATGCATTCCTTGACTCAAAAGAAGGTCAGGGTAGGGGGTGCGGCTCTTCCCCATTTCCCAGAATTTGCTGTGCTGCCTAAAAAACCCATGGCATGACTCATTGTCAGAGGGAGCTCATGGAATTTATCAAGTTATACATACAGGTAGTGAGTACTTGGCAAAGGTGAGGGGGCTGGCCATGGCTTTTTCTGGAGGGTAATTACCTAAATCTCAAGCTTATGAGAGCCTCTATTGCTTCTAGGGTTTGAGTCATTAGAGGTTAATGATGCCTCAGGAGGTGTTTTATGAGTCCGTCATCATACTTCTCCCATTGATTCGTAGCCCACTGAGCTGGCCCTACACCTGCAGTTCGTTAGAGACACTTGGAGGACAGATATTTCAGGGTAGTACGTTCCAAGTTGCTCTTGCTTCATCCATCTTCCTATATCCCCCTGCTACTGGTCATAGCAGGAAGGGGCCCCTGTGGAAAAGGCTCAATCAGCATCCGTGGAGTCTATCCCTGAAGTGTTAGAAGAGTGCACATCCCCTGTTGACCGCTCTGATTCCGCCTCTGTCCATGATATGGATTACGTCAATCCCCGGGGCGTGCGCTTTACACAGTCCTCGCAGAAAGAAGGTGAGTACACTTGGGCAGGCCCTGCCTGTTCACCTCCCCTTTCCAATCCACTGAGCTGCCAGGGTCTAGCCTGTCTTGGACCCACGGCATCTGCTAGTTCAAGTTCTAGTCAGGAAATGGAATCAAGCTTGAGGGCTATTGGCATGAATGGAGCCCTTCCCTAACTTATACAGAGAGGGAGTTTGGTGGACAATAGGAATTGAGAGGGAAGAATAGAAAGCTTTTAGCAAAAAGGTAGGATTGTCATTTCTGCTTCCTTTCATTAAATGAGGTAAGTCTCCTAACTTCCCCAAAAGAAAACATTTTTTTTTTTTCTTGAAGAGTCACTAATCTGAAATTGCCTTGTAAAATGCAGGGCAAGTTAGGCCAAGCTATTAAGCCAGTTGTTCCTTAGGAGTCCCACTTCCCTCCCGGCCTTCCCCAGGTACAGCTTTGGTCCCCTATGGTCTTCCCTGCATCCGTGAGCTCTTCCGCTTCCTCATCTCCCTCACCAATCCACACGACCGCCACAACTCAGACGTTATGATCCACATGGGACTGCACTTGCTGGCAGTGGCTCTTGAGTCAGCCCCTGTAGCCCAGTGCCAAATCCTCTTGGGCCTCATCAAGGATGAGATGTGCCGCCACTTATTCCAGGTAAGACTGGATTTCCAGAGGGGCTTAGAGCCCCTGGCCGTTTTTCAGGGTCTCTCAATGGGCAGGGGAGCATAAAGAGGTTTGGCTGATTCATGGGAAGACTGTAGGATCCAGGAAATAACCTTCCTCCCCATTTGTCCAGTAGTCATGGTAAAGATGACTCCATCCATTCCTGGGGCCTGTGGCAGCCCAAGGGAAATAGAGGAATGGCTGGATAGAAAATCCCCTCAGAACACAGGACCTTAGTGGAAACTTGGCACAATTTGCTCTCCTGCTTTTCTCTTGGTTGTGCCATAGTCAGGTTCAGAAACCTAATGGCCTGCCCTACTCTGATCTGCAGCTACTCAGCGGAGAGCGACTGAACCTTTATGCTGCTTCCCTGCGAGTATGCTTCCTGCTGTTTGAGAGCATGAGGGAACACCTCAAGTTCCAGTTGGAGGTGAGTTTCTCAACTTTGGAAGAGGAAGAAAAAATATAGGAAGGTGTGGGCCCTCTTCAGTGGGGCCAGTTCTGCCATGCTGCCGGGTAGAGTTTAGAGGCGTCTGTAGGAGAGTGCTTCTAGCCTCCATGGTTTGGTTCATTGGCTGGCCTGTTTAGTTGGAGAAGTTCAAAGGACCCTAGAAAAAACTGACCGGCTATAAAATGTGAGAACCCAAATACGAGCACTGGCAGGTTACCTCGCCATGACTTGGCACAGCTCTCCTGCCTAGCAGCCTCTTTGCAGCATAGGCAGGCAGATCAGGCTGGCTTTACCACTATAATATAAAAAGAACTCCGGGTAGGACCAGGTCAGGCTCACAGAGAGAGCAAAAGGGCAACTGGCAAGTTGTTTTGGATCAGGCATGAGATAAAAAGCCAGGCCTTTTCCCCCAACATGGAAGCCAAAGAGGGGATATATTTAGGAGATGGAATATCTGTAAGTGTCTCTTAATGCATGTCTCCTGGCAGGGCTTCTTCTTCCTGTTTAATGTTTTTTCTGTCCAATTTTGTCTCTATTTTGAATCCTTTACACACCCAAATGGCAATTAATGGGTGATTGACAGATGTACATTAAAAAGCTCATGGAGATCATCACTGTGGAGAACCCCAAGATGCCTTACGAGATTAAAGAGATGGCACTGGAGGCCATTGTGCAGCTCTGGCACATCCCCAGCTTTGTCACGGAGCTCTATATCAACTATGATTGTGACTACTACTGTTCCAACCTCTTTGAAGACCTCACCAAGCTGCTGTCCAAGGTGCTGATCCTTATTACTGACTAGTAATAGGAAGGCTGTTTTAAAGAAATCTCTCTGGTGGTAGTAAGGATGCTATATACAGGGAGGGAAACACTTGAGAATTGGGGAACAGGAAGAAGAAAGGCATTTTCTCAGAGCAATTTAGAAGTTATAGGAAGTTGGGGATTTGGGGGAAAGGATCAGTTAAGTGTAAAGCATTCTCACCTCAAGTCAAATGGATATGTTTACTTTCCAGAATGCCTTTCCTGTGTCTGGTCAGCTCTATACAACACACCTACTGTCTCTTGATGCCCTGTTGACAGTGATTGATAGCACAGAGGCCCATTGCCAGGCTAAAGTCCTCAACAACCTTATCCAGCAAGAGAAGAAAGAAGCATCCAGGCCCAGCTACGAGGCCGTAGATGGTACCCGAGAAGTCAGCAATAGTAAGAGGCATTTCTGTTTTTGAGGACCCCAGGGTTCTATGCTTATCCTTTCTCTACTGTGAATCCTTTTCCTGCTGTTATATCACTTCCTCTGGAGTACTACCAGTTCTGTGTTTTTGAGGTTTGGTGGTTTGAATCACAGGCCAGGCAGACAGGTTAGCGGGACTCGTAGACTTTGCCCTTCTCCTCCTCCACACTTTGGCTTTTTCACAGAATTGTATATGGAGAGAAAAGAAAAAAGATTGAAGGATACAGGACTTCTGTCCCTAAAAGTTCCAGGTCCTACCTTCCTCCACCCCCAGTATCTGACTCCATTCTAATTAATCTTCTCAAATTTCACCTTGAAACTGGGGTCACAGAAGATCAAGGAAGCGACTGGGTAATCTCTGTTAGATTATATAATCTAATGCTTAGCTGACCTGGGGCAGTGACTGTTTGCACTTGGGTTTGTCCTGTTCAGGACTGGCAACCTATGTGGGAGCAGTCTCCTTGGCCAGGCACTTGATTTCTCCTGCAGCTCTACTTGGCTTCCTGCTCCATAAGTCTTCACTTATCTTCTTCTCTCTTTCCAGCTGAGAGAGCAGCCAGCGACGGAAAAGCTGCAGGCACAGCCCCAGACACCCTGGGCCTGCATCTTCCAGGTTCAGGCGGAGGGCGGCGGCCAGCAGAGCATGGGAAGCCAGGAGGCGGTGATCCAGAGGAAGCTGGTGACTCTGGGGGTGGGTACTGAGGGTCTGTAATCCTAGGCCCCCTTCACTGGCGGGCCTGATGGAGAGCAGAGGTAGGGTAGCAGACACGCCCTGGAGCAATACCTGAGTGAACCATAGCTGCTCACCATGCCTTCAGATGCAGAGAGAGAAAAGACATTTGGGATCCTAGAAAATAAGACCTCTAGGGAAGTGGAAGACTAACGAGGACAAGAAAATTTCTGAGGCATTCTTCTTTCTCACTGCAGAATATATCAGCAATTCGCAAAAGTTGCTTCCTGGTAAAAGAGGTCTTATGGGGTTTTCCCTCTCTTCCTCCCATTTCTAGCTGACATAAAGTTTACCCGGAAGCCACCTCGATTTTCCTGTCTCCTGCCAGATCCACGGGAACTGATTGAAATTAAAAACAAAAAGAAGGTACATGCAGAGTCTGAGTGTTCTTTGTAGGATTTCTATCTTACAGGATGAGGGACAGTCTAGCAGTTCATTCATTGTACTGCTTTCTAAGGCTAATCTTTGGGCTCATTGGGACTTCAGCAATCCCCCAGTCTCCTCTGAAGCCCTTCTCTTACTCCAAAGACATGTAGTTAGTCCTGCTGTATGGACTAAGTTCATGTAACTGTGAACTTAGCTCATAAAGTTCAAATAACTGGTTTTTTGTTGTTTTTGTTTTTTCTGGGGATGGTTCTTAGTCCATCCCCTACTGTGTGCGCCTGTACAACTGCTGTTGTGAGAGCCAAGTGTTACTAGTGGTCATAGGAGCCATGGCCGCTGGTATTGTGTGGTCCACTGAAGGTTATTTGTCTGGTCAGCTCAAGCTCTGGGGTGATGCTTGGCAATAAAAGGAAATTGACATTAATTCGGGTGCTTTAGTATAGTTCAAATAACTGTGTTTGTTGTTGTTGTTTTTGTTGTTTGGGGGGGCAGTTCTTAACACTTTCTGTTTAACCCTTTCTTCCTCTTATTGCTAGCCTAAATGACTTTGGTTTTCATGTTCCCTTGATTGCAGGACTGTAACTGGAGATACAAAAAGTTATCTTCATACTTAGTTCACCTTCTCCTTCAAACCCCAATGCCTCAAGAATTAGGAAACCAGAGAAAGACAGGGAAATCAAGATAGGCTATGAACAAGATGCTGGCTGTAAACAGATGCCAGAAGTAACTAAAACTGTAGAGAAGAGAACTTTCTCTAGTCTCTTCCCTCTACTTTTTTCTTTATCCTATTGTTGTAGAGTAGGCTATCCTACGCATCTTGAGCATTCAGGAAAGGAGTGAAAGGAGCACCTCAGCCAATTCTAATGAGACATGAAGACTGAGGAAAGCTAGGGCCAGTATGATCCAGCCTTAGACCTGGAGTCACTTAGAACCACATTCCCACATTCTAGGAGCCTGTTGGGTGACAGGCTGTGGACTGTGATGAAGTCCAGCCTGGCCTTGTCTGGTTTGGGGGCAGAGCAGCTTCTGACACACCAGCATTTCTTCTCCAGCTTCTGATCACTGGCACAGAGCAGTTCAACCAGAAACCAAAGAAAGGGATCCAGTTTCTGCAGGAGAAAGGCCTCCTCACCATCCCAATGGACAACACAGAGGTAGCCCAGTGGCTTCGAGAAAACCCTCGGTTGGACAAGAAAATGATTGGAGAGTTTGTGAGTGACCGCAAAAACATTGACCTGTTGGAGAGCTTTGTGAGGTAAGGCATCTGCAAGAAATATGAGCCATAGTTGGTGATCATTCGGAGAAAGAGCATCCTTCCCTCACAGCATTCTTAGTCAGTTCCTACTGGTGACCGGGGTCACATGCTTTTCCTCTTCCCATCTTTTTTATCTGTTGGACCTGAGAGAGTCTCCAGCAAGATAACTTTGGAAGTCAGATTGGAGCAGGGTCCCTGAGCACAGGCTAGGGTTTCAGGGGATGAGGTTTCTAAGAAAGGCAAGAGTGCGCTGATGTGAAAAATACTAAGGTCAGGAGTTGTCAAATTGTGACCTGTGTTAGAAATGGCCAGGAGATACCTCTCCTTCGCTAGAGCCCTCAGCCTGCTCAGTTCCAGTAGGAAAAGGTTAGAAGAACTGTGGCTAATAGAGAGCCCAACGTTTGCAGCTTATATATCTTCAGCATCTTCATCCTTCTTCCTCTCCCTGTAGCACCTTCAGCTTTCAGGGTCTTAGGCTGGATGAAGCTCTTCGCCTCTACCTAGAAGCCTTCCGCTTGCCTGGGGAAGCACCGGTCATCCAGAGGTTGCTGGAGGCATTCACAGAGCATTGGAGGGTGAGTTTGAGTGGCAGGGGCTGAGCCCAGGCCTCCCAAGTTAATTTGACTGAGGGATTCTATGGCTCCAACTGGAGGACCCAGCTGCTGTCTCCTAAAAGGCTGAGAGTATCATCAGTGAGCTTTTCATAGAGTCTAGCTTTTGTTAGGAGTTGGCAAGAGGTTGGCTGCTTTCTGGGTAGTACCTCCCCTCTGTGCCAGCATTGACCAGTGGGTTGGTGGTGAGGGTTTAATTGGCCAGAGAAAGGCATTGACACAGGTGGGGTCTTTGCTTTTTCAGAATTGTAATGGCTCCCCATTTGCCAATAGTGATGCCTGCTTTGCCCTGGCCTATGCTGTTATCATGCTTAATACTGACCAGCACAACCACAACGTTCGCAAACAGAATGCACCCATGACCCTGGAGGTAAGCTTGGATCCCAGCCAAGGCAGAGAAGACCCAGCAAGCTTTGGAGAGAGCAGAGATGACATGAGCTGTCCAGTGGGCATGGTCGACAGGGTTCTGTCCATGGGAATCAGGGAGGGCTGGCCAGTCCAGAAGAGGAACTGGGATGGGGAGGTGGCTTCTTTCACTGGTTGCTTCCTAAGTCCTATTTACCACAGACTCAGGAGTTCCTTGGGTGGGGCTTCGGTGTTGACACATGAAGGGGAAAGCTTACTGGTCTGTCTCTAGGAGTTTCGCAAAAACCTAAAAGGTGTGAATGGAGGCAAGGACTTTGAACAAGACATTTTGGAGGATATGTACCATGCCATCAAGTGAGTATGTATGGAGGATGGTGTAGCACTTCTGCTAAGGAGAAGCGCACTGCTCCCTTTTCCCGATTGTTAGAGCCACATCAGACTGCAGTGACTCATATGCCCTGTTCTGAGCCTTGGGACTTAGTGGGGCAGCCCTGTCTCTCCCAACTCATTATCTTCCTTAAAGAAGCCTGAACGATATTGGGACTCTAGTACTTTAAGGATGCAAGCTGTCCCTGCTAGGTGGAATGCCATGTCCTCATTTCCCGAACCCAGAGCAGCTGGGTTTTCCTGTCTAGCTCCCAAGTTGCGTTTTGGGGCTGGTAGAGAATCCAAAGTGAGCACTAGGGGGCGAGGTTTGGATCAGAGGTCAGAGATGGGACACTTAGTTCTTTACTACAAATCAGAAAAGGTAGAGAGGATTGTTCATTCTGTCATACTCAGAAAGAATGTGACATCTTACCACAGAACTGAAGGCCCCACTTAGTGATAGGTCCTTGAGATTATAGGGTACCCCTTTTCTTTCTCCCTGGTGTGTGCGAAGCAGACCACTGCACTTCAGTTTTGATGACCTCTCATTGATGGAGAGTGCCACAGTAGAGCCCCTTGTCCTAGCTTGTGAGCAGTGAGGTCCACAGCGGCGCGCATATTCCTTACCTTACCTCCTGACAGGAATGAGGAGATCGTGATGCCAGAGGAGCAGACAGGCTTGGTTCGGGAGAACTATGTGTGGAATGTACTGCTTCATCGAGGTGCCACCCCAGAGGGCATATTCCTACGTGTGCCTGCTGGCAGCTACGATCTTGACCTCTTCACCATGACATGGGGCCCCACTATTGCTGCTCTCTCTTATGTCTTTGACAAAAGCCTTGAGGAGACAATCATCCAGAAAGCCATCTCAGGCTTCAGGTAGCCCTCCTCTGGCTTGGGAATTGACCTCTTCCCACCTCTCGGAGCTAACATGGTTGCCTCCATATCTCTTTGAATCCTACTCTTTTCTTTTTTTTTTTAATTTTTTTATTATATTTTTTCCATTACCATTTAGTCCCCTTATACTCCCTGCCCCCCATAGTCACCACACTGTTGTCCATGTCCATGAGCCCTTTTTCCTTTTTGCTCAATCCTTCCACCCCTCTAACCTGCCCTCCACCTTAGCCTACCCTTATTTTCCTCAGAGTGGGTTCTTCCTGAGTTTTTGGAGGGAGGTTAAAACTTGGAAACTTGGGAAAGATCAGTCTTAAACAAACATAAGAGTTAAAAGTTTCCTCCTCGGACTGATTGGGGGAGAACCCCAAGCAAGCCTCCTCAGGCACTTGGAAGGATTGCCTGGCCTTCCAGTGACTCTGTTTCTGGGATGGGGGTGACATTACAGGAAGTGCGCCATGATCTCTGCCCACTACGGCCTCAGTGACGTGTTTGACAATCTCATCATCTCTCTGTGCAAATTCACAGCTCTCAGCAGTGAGGTGAGCAAGGGCAGGAACTATGTGCCTGGAGTTCCAAAGAAAGACCCCTCTTTTAGCCACGGATTACTCTTTAGAGCTAGTTTCCCTGAGCATATTTCTTCACCTCCCCCTCAACTACAGTAGAGCGTAGGCCACTTCTGTCTTGCATACCCTATGATGAGAATAGATCACCTCAGGTATTGGGGACGGGAGAGGAGATGCAATAGTGGGGAAGGCCTTATCCAGGTTAGCCCTTCCCACTGGTATCATGGGGGATTGAAGCAGAGCCAGCAGAAGGACCCTCAGGAGACCATAGGTTGAGGCCTAAGAGCTTCTCTTTTTCAGACATTTGCCAGACCCTAAGTGTCTTCTGATCTTTTTTCTAGTCTATTGAGAACCTTCCCAGTGTGTTTGGAAGCAACCCTAAAGCTCACATTGCAGCCAAGACAGTATTCCATTTGGCCCATCGTCATGGCGACATCCTCCGAGAGGGCTGGAAGAATATCATGGAGGCCATGCTGCAGCTCTTCCGAGCCCAGCTGCTGCCCAAGGCTATGGTGGAGGTAATTCTTGGTAGGATACTAATCAACAGTAACAAGGCAAGAGCTCCAATGGTATATGCTGTTGGTATATGGAACTGGCTGAGAGCAGCACTGGGCCTGAGGCTTACCAGGAACACCTCAAATGTAAGGCCACAGACCTTGAGTGGGGAGACAGCTGTCAAGGAAGACTGGTAGAAGCCATCACCAATCACCACATGGAGGGGCCAGTCAGTAGGGTAGGGAAGAGAGCTATAAAACGAAAGCCAGAACTTTGCATGGGGGAGCAGGAAATACAAAAGGCATATAGAAAGAATTATTCTTGACCTGCTTTTCCAGGTTGAAGATTTTGTAGATCCCAATGGCAAGATCTCGCTACTGCGGGAGGAGACACCATCGAACCGGTGAGGGCAGATCAGAGACTGAAAGCCTTAGAGAGAAAGGGTCAGGACTCTGGAGCTCACCAGAGTTTGTGCTCTGTTTCTACAGAGGAGAGTCGACAGTGCTGAGCTTCGTGAGCTGGCTGACACTCAGTGGCACCGAACAATCTAGTGTACGGGGCCCATCTACTGAGAACCAGGAGGCTAAGCGAGTGGCCTTGGACTGTATTAAGGTAACTGCCTACCTACCCCTGGTGAACGAGCCCGGACCCCTCCCTACTGGACAGATGCCCTGTGAAGTGAAGAATAGAATCATTGAGGGCTTGCGACCAGAACTGACTCCTTTTACTCTCTCCCTGGCACTTGGGAAAGTTCTCTTCACTCCAGCCCTTATCACTGGCCCCTTCCTTTTCTCTTGTGCCCCAGCAATGTGACCCAGAAAAGTTGATCACAGAAAGCAAGTTTCTCCAGCTGGAGTCACTGCAGGAGCTCATGAAGGTACAGAATGAAGAAGAAAGAGAGGGAAGGGCTGGCTGAGTCTGGGAGGGGAGACGGGGACAGTGTTGTATACTTCAGTTCCTGTCAGGTCAGGACCATCGGCTGCCTGCTTTCCTGTTGTTTTCCTCTAGGCTCTCGTCTCAGTGACACCAGATGAAGAGACATATGATGAGGAGGATGCTGCTTTCTGCCTGGAGATGCTGCTGAGGATTGTGCTAGAGAACAGGTAGAAGGCCATCTTTAGGCAGGCTTCACACTGGGCTTACTCCAAAGGGAAAGAAGTCTGGAGCCATCTTGCTGAGTGGGCTGTAGGGGCAAGAAGCACATGAAGCTGTAGGCAGTGGAGGAGAAGGTTGCTCGTTAATGCCTGTCTGCTTAGGGTATAATACCAGTGGGCCCTAAAAGGCCTAGCCTGAATCAGACATGAAGGCTTATTGCCCAGTGACTTCCCTAGCTGAGACTATCCTCATCCTTTATGTTCCTCAGGGACCGTGTGGGCTGTGTGTGGCAGACTGTTCGAGACCATCTATACCACCTGTGTGTCCAGGCACAAGATTTCTGCTTTCTTGTGGATCGGGCGGTGGTGGGGCTACTGCGCCTGGCCATTCGGCTACTCCGGAGAGAAGAAATCAGTGGCCAGGTAAGCAGAGTACAGCTGGGAGGGCAGGAAGATATGCAAGGGACTAAAGTCGCAGTGTCAGTGTAGATATGGCCTGAGACAGGGAGTAATTTAGTGCCCCATAGCATAAGCCAGGATACCAACTAGGGCTGGGGCAATCTAACAGGTAGCATCGGAGATGAGTCTGGAATGGCCTTTAGGTATGAAGCTGGTACTCATCACTTCTGCTGGCTCCTATACATCTGCTCTGAGGGCTGGATGGCTCTGCTTTGTGGCAGTCCGAGCCCTATACCTGGTTTCCTCCCGTGCTTAGGGCCCTCCTGAGATCTCTTTGCCCACTATAAAAGATAACCAGCACAGAACTAATGAGTGAGTTTAGCAAGATTCCAGGTAATAAAATGAACGCACAAAAACTAATCACATTTCTATATACTGACAATGAACATATGGAAAATAAAACCAAAAACAATACTGTTTATAGGTGCTTCAAAAAAAAATGAAATACTTAGATATACACCTAATAAAATGTATAGGGTCTATATACTGAAAATTACAAAATGCTAATGAAAGAAATCAGGTAAATGAAAGGGCATACATACCATGTTCATGGATTGGAAGACTCAATGTAGTAAAGATGTTAATTCTCCCCAAATTGATCTATAAGTTTAATGCAACTCCTACGAAAATGCCATTAGGGGTTTTTGTAGACATAAACATGCTTATTCTAAAATTGAGGTGGAAAAGCACAGGCCCTGGAATAGTCAAACATCTTGAGAAAGAAGAAAGTGATATTGAGGCTTACTATATTGCTACAGTAATCAAACTGTGTGGTATTGGTGGAGGGATACACACATAGATCAATGGTACAGAAGAGAGAACCCAGAAATAGACCCACACAAAAATGCTCAACTAATTTTTTGGAAAAGGTACAAAAACAAATTTTTACAAAAACAGTACAAAAAAACAATTGGGGAAAGGTAGCTTTTTTAATTGCCAGAGCAATTGAAATTCATAGTGAGGAAAATCAAATAAACCTTGACCAAAGTTTCGTACCTTATACAAAAGTCATCTGGGCCCTGGCTGGTGTGGCTCAGTGGATTGAGGGCCAGCCTGTGAACCAAAAGGTCACCAGTTCAATTCCCAGTCAGGGCACATGCCTGGATTGCAGGCCAGACCAGTTGGGGGCATGTGAGAGGCATCAGCAGATGTTTCTCTCATATGTCAATGTTTCTCTCCCTCTCTTTCTCCTTCCCTCTCCCTGTCTCTGAAAATAAATTTAAAAAAATCTTTTTTAAAAAACTAACTCAGGATATGAGGGGGGACCCCAAACAATGGAATTTATTTATAAAAAAGTGTGTATTTATCCTTACATGATTAAACCTTAGTCACCTTTAAAGTACTCTCCATTCGATGCAATACACCTATCGAGACTTTTTTCCCACGGCTCAAAACAGTTTTTGAACTTGTCGATTTTGATGCCTTTTAGTGCTTCTGTCATTTTTTGTTTCACCTCTCCCACACTGGCAAAAAGTTTTCCTTTGAGACCTTTTTAATCCAGGGAAATAAAAAGGAGTCGCTTGGGGCAAGATTGGGTGAATAGGGAGGGTGGGGCATGGGGTTCCTGCCATTTTTGGTCAAAAACTGCTAAACATTCAGCATGGTGCGGGCAGGTGTGCTGGTAAATCACCCCTCAAGAAGTGGGCAAATGTGTTGAAAGAGTCCAAAAAAAAAATTCACTGAAGCCAAATGCAGTCTCTCACAACAGCACCAGCTGGTACACTGATACAGATGGGTTCCTGGAACACTCACCAAACGGGAGAAGTCTGTACTACAAGGGGGCCGCCCTCCAGAAGATAATTCTGGCTGTTTTTGTGTGCCCCCTAGTAGATCATGGATTTAAATGTAAAATTGTAAAACCTTTAGGAGGAAAAACGTGGATATTTTCAAGAGCTAGACAAATAGTTCTTAGACTTGACACCAAAAGAACATTCCATAAAAGGAAAAAATGATAAATGAGACTTCATCAATACTAAAAACTTCTACTCTATGATAGGCCATGTGAAAAGGATGAAAAGACAAAGAACAGCTCTGGCCAGGTAGCTCAATTGGTTAGAGTATCATCCCAATACACCAAGGCTGCCGGTTCAATCCCAAGTCAGGGCACATACAAGAATCAGCCAATGAATATATAAATAAGTGGGACAAAAAAATTGATGTTTCTCTCTTTCTCTAAAAAATAAATAAAATTTTTTTGAAAGACAAGGAATACATGTTTGCAAATCACATATTTGAGAAAAGACTAGTATCTAAAATAGAAAAAAAACTCAAAACACAACAGCAAAAAAGCAAACTAGAAAATGGGTAAAAGACCTAAACAGGCATTTCACTGAAGATACACAGATGGTAAATACAAGGGGCAACCCCAAAAAACAGAATTACCTTATGGAGGGCAGGCCCCTTGTAGGCTTCCCCCACTAGGTGAGTGTTCTAGGAGCCCGTCTCCATCAGTGTTACCGGCTGACGTGGTTGTGAGAGGCTGTGTTAGGCTTCAGTGGGTCTTTTTTTTTCTTTTTAAGACTCTTTCATCATGTTTGCCCATTTCAGGATGGGTGATTTATGTGCACACCTGCCCACACCTCGCTCAGTGTTCAGCAGTGCCCCACCCTCCCAGTTCACCCAATCTCACCTCAAGCTACTTTTTTGTTTGTTTCCCTGGATGATGAAAGTCCTCAAAGGGAAACATTTTGCCAATGTGGAAGAGGTAAAACAAAATACGCACTAAAATGCATCAAAATTGACAAGTTTAAAATTGTTATGAGAAGTGGAAAAATGCCTCGATAGGTGTATTGCATCAAATGGAGAGTACTTTGAAGGTGACTAAAGTGTGGAACATGTAAGAATAAATACACAATTTTTTATAAATAAATTCCTGGTTTTTGGAGAGTCCCACCTCATAAGCGCCTGAAGGTATTAAGTGATGCTCAACATCATTAACCAGTAGAGAAATGCAAATTAACCTGTGATGAGATATCACTACACACTTCTCAGAATGGTTAGAGTAAAAATACCAAATGCTAGCAAGGTTGTAGGTTACTCACACATTGCTGGTGGGAATGTAAAATGGTATAGCTACTCTATTGACAGGTTCTTATAAAACTAAATATGCAATTACTACACAATTCAGCAGTTGCATTCTTGGGCATTTATCCCAGAAAAATGGAAACTTACTTTCTTATAAAAACCTATACATGAACATTCATAGAAGCTTTCACTGTAATAGCCAAAAACTGGAATTGGCTCAGATGATTTTCCACAGGTAAATAGTTAAACCATAGTACTTATGTACCATGGAGTACTTAATACTCAGCAATTAAGAGCAACAAACTATTGATACATGCAACAACTTGGAATTATGCTGAGTGAAAAATGCCAGTCCCAAAAGGTTATATACTATATAATTACATTTATATAATGTTTTGAAATGACATAGTTTTAGAAGTTGTGGACAGATTGCAGGGGTTACAGATGGGCGCAGGAAAGAATCAGGTGTGGTTATAAAGTGGTACCATGAGAGTTCCTGTGGCGTTAGAACTATTCAGCATCTTGACTAGTGGTGGATACAGACCTACACAGGTGATTAAATTGTGTAGAACTTAACACACACATGAATAGAAGTAAAACTGAGGAAGCCTGATAATATCAGTGGATTGTATCAATGTCAATATTCTGGTTATGATATTATATTATAGTTTTGCATAATGTTACCATTGAGGGGTTATTGGGCAAAGGGTATAAGGGGTCTCTTTGTGTTATTTCTTATATGATACATATCAAACTAATTATCTCAATAAAAAATTTCATTGAAAAAAAAAGACCAGCAGCTGTACCCTAAGTTGAATCCTAGTCATACTGTCCTCACTGGCCTAGGAAGACTGGTGGGAAAGGAGACTAGACAAGAGTTGTGTGCCACTTCCTACTTCCTGCCCCCACCCCAGGTGTTGCTATCCCTGCGCATTTTGCTACTAATGAAGCCCAGCGTGCTGTCCCGAGTCAGTCACCAGGTAGCCTTCGGGCTCCATGAACTCCTTAAGACCAACGCAGCCAACATCCACTCGGGTGATGACTGGGCCACCATCTTCACGCTACTGGAGTGCATTGGTTCAGGTGTAAAGCCTCCAGCTGCCCTGCAGGCCACAGCCAGGGCGGATGCACTTGATGCAGGTAAGCCTTCTCCCAGGGAGACCCACGCTGGCAGGTAAACCAGTATGGCTCCAGGGGTTGAGACAGGAAGACAGAACAGGTTATTAAGGGCAGCAGATTAAATGCCCATGGCTTCTGCCTGCTGCCTCCAGAGCTTCCTCTAACCACGGGCCTCTCCTCAGCACATCCCCAGGTTAAACAGCATGAATGCAGGTAAGCAGCAGAGAAGGCTGTGGGGCCAGGCTTTACTACTGTACTGAGGACTGTTTTCTCAGAAACTGTGAGAAACTGCCTTCCCTGACAGCTGCTGCTAGATGCCATCAGGAACCCAAATTAGCCTGCTGCCCTATTTGGTCAAGAGAGAAGCTGTCCAGACCATCCTTCAGCCCTCTGGTGACAGGGCTGAGGCTAAGCCAGGCCAAGAGAGAGAGGAGCGGCCAGTCTTCAGCACCTTCTCCTGAGAGCTGAAATCATTTCCTTGACCCCATGTCCCGTCCTCACTTTGACTCTGCCTTTCTACCTGCCGGCTCAGGGGCCCAGTCAGACAGTGAACTCCCATCCTACCATCAGAATGATGTGAGCCTGGACCGAGGGTACACTTCCGACTCAGAGGTTTACACTGACCATGGCAGGCCTGGCAAGATCCACCGATCAGCCACAGATGCCGACATGGTCAACAGTGGCTGGTTAGTGGTGAGTGACCATGTGGGCAGGGGTGAGGCCTCCCTCCTTGGCCTGTGGGGAAGACTCCTGGTCCTCTGAGAGGGCATCCAGGGAAGACCCAGTTCAAGGCTGCGCTCCAGCCCTCTGTGTACTTTACAGGTGGGGAAGGATGACATCGATAACTCCAAGCCAGGGCCAGCGCCCGGGACTGGGCCCAGCCGGCCAGGCCCTTCACCCCTGGTCAATCAGTACAGCCTAACAGTGGGGCTGGACCTGGGACCACATGACACTAAGTCCCTGCTTAAGTGTGTGGAATCGCTGTCCTTCATCGTGCGTGACGCCGCCCATATCACACCCGACAACTTTGAGCTCTGCGTCAAGACACTCCGCATCTTTGTGGAGGCCAGTCTCAATGGCGGTGGGTCACCCAATGAAGGGGCAAGTGGGGAGTAGCCATGTGAATATATGGGGACAGGGAGGAAAAGGCAGGCCATCTGTGCCCATGGACACGGAAATGTGACCTGGATCTGGCTCTGCTCAGGGTGCAAGTCCCAAGAGAAACGTGGCAAGAGTCACAAATATGACAGCAAAGGAAACCGCTTCAAGAAGAAATCCAAGGAGGGCTCAATGCTTCGGCGGCCTCGAACCTCCAGCCAACATGCCGCTCGAGGTGGGCATAGTGACGATGATGAGGATGAAGGCGTGCCTGCCAGCTACCATACGGTGTCTTTACAGGTCAGTCAGGACGTAAGTATGACACCCTTTACTTCCTCTTCTCTCCCTGCACCTGACTTTGGGAACATGGGCTGGCCAGGGACAGCCAGGACTGGGCGGAAGGGCCTAGGCCCTTGGCCACCACCTCCACAGTTTTCCTGCTATAAGTCTTTGTTTAATGTTTAAACTAAGGTTTATTTTTTTGAATAGATAATATATGCACATGGTACAAAGTTCAAAAGGTACAAAAGGGTAAACAGATAAAAGTCCATTCCATTCCTGTCCCTAAGCCACCATTCTCAACCAGAGGCAACCACTGCCACCAGTTTCTTGTCTATCCTTCCAGGGTTATTCTGTGTCTATTTAAGGCATATAAAATAGCCTTAGAAAAACGATGAAAACAAATTATTAAATCTGGCCAGACACGACCTCCCATCAAAGCCTCTGAGCCTAAGATGTGCTTCCTGGTTTGTTTCGTTTTTTGTTATTTGATGTTAGAGAGAGGGAAAGGGAGGGAGAAAGAGGAGAGAAACATTAATGTGAAAGAGAAACATCAAATTGATTACCTTTTATACACATGTGAACCAATCAGAACCTAATTTGAAACCTTTTGGTGCGCTGGATGGCACTCCAGCCAAGCTACACCAGCCAGGGCTTCTTTCTGTTCTTATAGTGAGATTAACATGATGGGGTTTTATCTACATCAGGTGTGAAAGAGAATTTCAAAGGAAGTATCTTTCTCACTGTGTAATTCAGTGTTACTACGTACTTAGTCCACATCCCTTCTCAGGTCTCCTCCACTGGGAGTAGCACCCAACTTTAGGAAACGCTGGCCAGGACTGGGCAACTAGCTCAAAGTCGAGAAGGGAGTGGTGGGAGGGGTGGAGTATTGTGCGGCTGGTAGTGGGGGCTCCCTTGAGGACTCAAGTCAGGGACAGTGCGGGGTAGGGAGTTGCATCAGAACTAACCCCACTCGTCCCCTGCCCTCCCTGTGACCCCAGTTGCTAGATTTGATGCACACCCTGCACACGCGGGCAGCCTCTATCTACAGCTCCTGGGCGGAGGAGCAGCGCCACCTGGAGACGTGTGGCCGGAAGATCGAAGCAGATTCACGCACCCTCTGGGCCCACTGCTGGTGCCCTTTACTGCAGGGTAAACCTTGGGGAAGCAGGCAGGGCAGGGGCAGAAGTGGAGCTGAAGCTTGGGAAGTAGCAAGGTCGGGACGCCTGAAGGACCCTGAGCCTGTTCTCGCTCTCAGGTATTGCCTGCCTGTGCTGTGATGCCCGGCGCCAGGTGCGAATGCAGGCACTGACCTATCTGCAGCGAGCACTACTGGTACATGATTTGCAAAAGCTAGACGCCCTGGAATGGGAGGCCTGTTTTAATAAGGTAGGACTTTCCTCTAGTCTTAGAGTAAAGTTCAGATCCTTAAGGAGAGCCCCGAATGGCAATCCGCAGCCTGCAGCATACCTTCCCTTCCGCTCGGTACCCGTCCACCCCAGCCCCTGGCTTCCTTGGGGCAAGGCTGCCAACTGACCCTGCTAGGAGATGTTGGCGATTACCCACCAGGTGCTGTTTCCTCTACTGACCAAGCTCTTGGAGAACATCAGCCCTGCAGATGTGGGCGGAATGGAGGAGACCCGGATGAGGGCTTGCACGCTGCTCTCTAAGGTACTTCTTAACCACACTACACCCACCCACTCTCCTGCCTTTTCACAAGGAGGGAAACCAAGGCTTTCGGTAGGACTTAGAGATGCAAGTAGGTGTTCAGGACCCCAGCTATGGAGACTCAGTGGGACTTTGGCACCTGGGAGGATTCTGGAATTCAGAGGGATCTAATCTAAGATTCCCATACAAGATAGGGCAGACTCCCAGCCTTGGAGTGGGATATAGAAGGCTCCTGCCTACCCTTGGCTGAAAGGGGCCGGCGGGCCATAGGTCTTCCTGCAGCACCTGTCTCCACTGCTGTCACTCTCTACCTTTGCTGCCCTCTGGCTGACCATCTTGGACTTCATGGACAAGTACATGCATGCAGGTTCCAGTGACTTACTGGTACGTTCTACCTCAGCTTGACTTCTGCTGCCTGCATCCTCTCCCACATGCTGGGAAGACTTGCTGTTTCCCCCTTGGTGGCTGCCTCCTTCTTACCATATTCCCCCATGCCCTCCCTGTTCTCATGGCCCCGCTGCCACCTGCAGTCAGAGGCCATCCCTGAGTCTCTGAAGAACATGCTCCTGGTGATGGACACAGCAGAGATTTTCCACAGTGCAGATACCCGAGGAGGCAGCCCCTCAGCCCTCTGGGAGATCACCTGGGAGCGGATTGACTGTTTTCTGCCCCACCTAAGAGATGAGCTCTTCAAGCAGGCTGTCATCCAGGGTAGGGGGCTCAGCCCAACTCCATCAGAAAGGGCCTGGAGCTCACTCGTTCTCTGTTCTGGGAGGGTGGGGAGACTGGTGGGTAGTCAGGACCTGGCTTGAAAGAAATCACTAATAGCTGCCATCTCTATTCTTTGCCCTCCCCAGAGCCCGTGCCCATGGAGCCTCATGGCCAAAAGCCTCTAGCCTCAGCCCACCTGACTCCTGCTGCTGGGGACACCAGGATACCCGGCCATCCACCTCCCCCAGAGATGCCCCCTGAACTGGGGGCCTGCGGTGAGTCCCTCTGGGCCAGCCTGCTGGGTGTTGAGCAAGAAACGGGGGCCTAAGAGGAGACCCAGAGGAGCGTGGGACTGCTGCTGAGCATGGGCTGTGAGCTGGGGGACGTGGGGCACCAGAGAGTCCTGTGTGCCGCCTCTTCCCATCAGAAATGGCAGGGCCAAATAAGCTATGATGAGCTAGCCGCTTGGGAGAAGGCTGGGTGGGGGACTTGAAGAATATGCAAAGGTTGTCATTCACGGAATCTAGTACAGACCAGACCAAAATTAACCTGAGTAGAAGTACAGCAGAGAAGGTAGCTGGGCATTGGAATGAGGTTCAAGGGAGACTCCCAGCTATTTTGCTCACGGGAATGGGGAGGAGTAATGGTGGGTATGGGAGGGAAAGAGTGACTGTAGCCACCTTGCTCTCCCTATAGACTTTGAGAAGCCCGAGGGCCCCCGGCCCGGCAACAGCAGCTCCCCGGGATCACCAGTGGCGTCCAGCCCCAGCAGGCTGAGCCCGACCCCAGACGGGCCTCCAGCCCTGGCTCAGCCCCCACTGATCCTGCAGCCCTTGGCGTCCCCGCTGCAGGTGGGCGTGCCGCCCATGACTCTGCCCATTATCCTCAACCCTGCTCTTATTGAAGCCACCTCACCAGTGCCCCTCCTGGCCACTCCCCGCCCCACAGACCCCATGACCACCTCCGAGGTCAACTAAAACAGGCCCCTCAGAGATCAGGACCAGGACGACCAGGCTGTCCCTACCCCCACCCTCCCAGTTGTCCCATGGGCCACAAACTCTTCAGGCCCAGTCCCAGCTAATACTGCTGCTACTTGTATGGGGACCTGAAAAAAAAAGAACTTTTGTAACCCTTCCCGGGACCCGCACTCAGGCTGCAGGACCTTTTCTGCTCTCCATCCTTGGGGACCCGGCCTGAGAGCGCACTCAGGTATCACCTGCAGCCCGGCAGCTTCGGGGAGGCCTCACTGTGCCAGCCCTGCAGCGCCTGCCCTCGCGCCCCTCCTTCCAGGGGCCCGGCGCGGAGAGCCGCGCCGACCACTCTGCACTTTGCTTCCCTCTCCCATCCCCACTCCCGTCAGCCCTGGGCCACCGCCTCCAGTTCTTCCTCTTTTATTGATTGGTCAGTTTGGAGAGCTGATTGGCACCATGGAGGGTGGGCAGGTGGGGCTGGACAGGGGGACTGCCCACAGGAGCATGTACATACGGAAAAACAGAACAGTGGACTTTTTATGATGTAATAAATGTCTTAGTACCATCATCAATGCCTTTCCCTCTGGTTTCTTTCTTAAACTTGTGGGCACCGTGTTATTGGGATACCCAGGCCTTGGACCTTGCACTCTGAGCCTACCAAGAGGCTGGCCCGTGTGGCCTTTGGCCACCAGCCAGCCAGATGCCAGGACGACTGAGGTCAGGAGCCCTTTACCACTGCTGCTGCCCAACCGCCACCATCAGCACAGCAGCGTGCCCTTGTCTCCAGGGATGGGCCAGGGGTGTGGGCAGTTGTCCTCTTCCTTAACTGCTCCAAGGGAGACACCTGAGACAACACAGACTGAGGTCAGAGGGAAACCAGAGCTGCGCTGCAGTCACTCAGAAGTCTTCCCTCTGATGAGCGTCATGGTCCAGGAGCACAAGGAGCCTGTGGGGCTTAGGAGGTAGGCCATCTGGCCCACAGCTGTGATCCTGTGTGTCTGGGCACAGGGCATTCATTTTGGCCCAAAACTAAGGAGGGACAATTCTTTCCACCCCGCAGCCTCCATCCATCCCAGTCACTGAACAGGATTGGAGAACCCCTCCCCTTCTCTCCCTTTGCATCAGGGTGAGGCGGGAGTGCGCATGCACGGGGCAGGCCTTGTGGCCCCTGCAGGGCGTGGGTACTGTGGCTGCGATGCAGAATGCTATATATTAAGCTTTCCCAAGTGAAGAAGCATCTGCATCATCTGGGCTTCCTCCTCCACAATGGTCCCGCCCCGCTCTGGGGGAAAGCTGGGCAGGGAGTGGTACTCTCTTGTACTACCAGCTGACCTCACGGAGAGTTAGGAGCACTCACCCTCTTCACCTGGTCCCAGGTGGCTCTGTGATCAGTCAGCACGTGGGGCTTCCCTTTGCTCAGCACAACCACCTGGATGTTGCTGGAAGTCTGGACCTCTGTAAGTGCCTCCCTCAGGTGTATCAATAGAAAAGGGCGCCTTGGAAACGGGAATAGCCTAATGTAGAAAAGCACTGACACTAGTTTCTACCTCTTCCTTTCCTTGTCCCCCAAGTAGTTCAGACCATGTCCGGTTTCCCAACCCTGACCATGGAAAATCAGGAGTATGACTGCACTTCTAATCTGCACTTTTCTGTACGAGTGCAGAAAAGCCAGGATCTATAGTCGGGTAGACACTAGGGTCCTTGGCTCGATAACAACTATGATGACTCTGTTCTACCATCTGAGCCCCACCCACAAGATCTGCCTTTAGACGCCTGCATGTGTTTTGCAGGGGTGGGAGGGTGAATAATGCTGGCTGCTGCAAACAAGCCTGAGAGCCATCCTATGAACAAAGGAATGTGACAAGCCTGTGTCCCTCCGCTGGTCTGCAAATATTAGGGAAGAAGCTGGAGTGATTGCAAACTGACCCTCTATGCTGGGTAGCAAAAACATTTGTTTTAAGTCTCATTTTGTTACAGAAGGGTCAGCTGGCTGGCATACATGACGCGTTCTTGGCAATGTTATCTCTGATAAGTTGAGGGAGCTACAAAAAAAAAACTAATGTTCGGGCTTTAATTCTCACCAACAAGAAGAGTGGCTTGGTGATGTGGAAGTGACAAAAAGCCTTGTGGGAAAGTAGTGGAATAATCTGGAAGGAAATGCTGACCTTAATGATGTTACCTGTAAGACCTCTAGGATAGCAGATTTCACAGAGTTCAGAGGAAAGCTAGAGACCTACGACACTACCATGGAGACATGACTTTGTTGGAGTCTTCAGTGTGTGTCAATATTAAGAGCATGCTCACATAGCTTTGTGTGAGAGGCATGTGCTACTCTTACAGATGAGGCAATGGCTTCAGAGACACCAAGACCCTGGGAAGTTAGGAATTTGTGACTCAACCCCAGGTCTGTCTCACTCTAAACCACATGGTCCTTCCTATAACACTTCCTCAATTTGACAGTAGTGGTAGCGGTGCGGAAACCCCCCCAGGCTGCCGGCACTCCGGACTTACCACAGCTTGCATCCCAATAAACCCATCATAAGCTGAAAATACTATAAATTGAAAATGCATTTAACGTACCTACACTACTAAACTTCATATCTTACTTTAAACATGTTCAGATCACTTACATTAGCCTACAGGTGGGCAAAATCTTCTAACACAATGAATACACTATAGAGTATTGGTTGTACACCCTCATGATCACGTGGCTGATGGGGAGCTGAGACTTGCTGCCATTGTCGAGTAAGAAAGTATCATACAACAAGCATATCCCTAGCCTGGGAAAAGATTAAAATTCAAAATTCAAAGTATGATTGCTACTGAATGCATATCACATTCACACCATTGTAAAGTTGAAAAATCTTAAGTTGAACCATTTTAAGTTGGGGACCGTCTACACATACATTTTCTGTAGCCTCTCATGAGAAATAAAAGGTTGAACATCTGAAGAAACAGGCAATATATTACTTAGTGAACTAAGAATTCACTAGAAAATGGAAAGCAATGCACACAACCAAGAATAAATGTAAATTTTCTACACACATAAGAATATCTGGAAGAATGAATCACTAAAGTTTTGGGGGAGTCAAAAGTTATACATAGATCTTTGACTGTGGGGGATGTCAGTGCCCCTAACCCCCACATGCTCAAGGGTCAACTACAGAATTAGCTCCAGCTCCAGCACACCTCACCCCTGCCCCATGAAAGAAAAAAAAAAGGAACAACAAAAAAATGTGACTAGACCAGCCCTTGGATATTTACCTTTGCTTAAGGGCTCACTGCTTGGGAGACAATGGCCTTAAGGAAGCAGAAGCTCTGAGCTCCTGTGCTTCATTTGAGAAGAAACTTTAGTTCAAGTAAGCAATTTATCACCCCTTCCTTGAAATATTCTTCTCTTGGCTTCTGAGACACTAGTTTTTCTTGGTTCTCCCTTCCCTCGCTGGCTATGCCTTTTAAGTTTCCTTTGTTGGCTCCTCCTTATCTCCAGCCTCCGAACATTAGAATGCCCCAGGGCTCAGCCCTTGTCCCCCAAGTCATTTCCCTACACTAATCGCTGAGTATTGTTGTTGACTGTCAAGACTTTAAATACAATCCATTACACTGACTTATGTCCAACTACCCACTGGGTTTCCACTTGTATGCCTCATAGCCTCTCAAACATAACAAACAAAAGGAGAAATTCTTGATTACCCCCTACAAATCTCCTCCCCCAGTCTGCCCCATATCACTAAAGGACAACTCCATTCTTCTAGGTTCTTAGGCCAAATTGACCCTGTCTTTTCTCACATTATATATCCAATTGCTCTGCAAATCTTGTTGCTTCTATCTTTCAAATCTATCTAGACTGCGACTAATCACTCTCCTCACCCGCTACCACCCAAGTCTAAGCCACCAGTCTGCTGGTCACCTCCTGCATTCTAGTCCCTTGATCTCTATACTCTCCACACGGAAACCAAATGGATCTTTTTAAAATATGTCCATCATTTTCCCTCCATTGCTCAAAATCTGCCAATGGCTTTCCATCTCATTCAGAATAAAATTCAAAGTTCTTATTTTCTCCCACCTACCTAGTTTTCTTGCTGTTCTTCAAATACGCCAAACACATTTGTATCAGCCCTTTACACCACTAGTTCCTCCACCTGGAATGTTCTTCCCTGAGATACCCACAAAATTCACTCCCTCACTTTTCAAGTGTTATCGGAAAAGCCTTTCCTGCCTGCTACACATAAAATCTTTATCACTCTTTACCCCCTTTCCTACTTTATTTTTCTTTACAACACTTAGCACCAACAAACATATTATACCTCCATTTGATTTTTATCTGCACATAAGGAACATCGTTTTCTAGAGTAGGCCCTCACTGCTCATTGATGAATGAATAGAGGGAGTTTATGGTGCCTCTGCTTTGGGCCAAGTGCTAGGGCTACATACAAAATCAGATGATCATTAGGATGGAAATCAGTGAAACACAATGAAAAGTTTCCTTCAGCCTGGATAGATGAGGCTATAACAACCGACAGTAAATTTTGAGCCAGTTAAAATTTCCAGGCCAACATTGGGAATGGTTGGAGCTGACTGATGGATATGGGGTTCATTATACTATTCTCTCCACTCTATGTTTTATACAAATTTGTAGGCAAAGAGTTTCATCCTAAAATTAACAGACTGGCTTTGAATTCTCGTTCTCTTTCTTAGCTGTATTACTTCACCTCTCTGCAACTTAATTTCTTCATCAGTAAAGTAAGATAGTATTTATCTCCTAGAGTCGCTGGGAGGAAGAACAAAAACTTACACTGAAGTACCTTAATATAGAACCTAGCACATTCCATTTGTGGGCAAGATGAAGAGAAAGGGGAAGAAACAGGAATTAGAGAGGCCAAATCAAGGGCCATAATAGTCTCCCTTTATGCAGAACTAGTACAGACCTGTAATTGCATTAGGAAGAAGGTCGGGGGAAGTTGCAGAAAAGATCTGAAACAACATCCTGTGTTGAATTGTGGGCCCAAAGTAGGTCGACATCAGGAATGGAGGTTACTCATGGCACCTCCTAAAGAGAAACTCTGCCAAGCAGAGATGTCTAGGCTCGGAGTCAGTACTTTGTAAAATCCTGTACTGACCTTGCTGCCACTAGAAGTGTGCGAGCGGACGCTGGGAACTACTGTACAAAAGGCAATTTCCTACATCGGAGGAAGTTTGAACTATTAAGACTGTGGATACATTTTTAATTCTAATATTCCAAATCTCTGTAATGGATGAGCAAAGCCTTTCCAGGTGCAGAGCTCCTGGGCTCAGTCAGGTCTGAAAGTCTGGCCCGCTGTGAGCCTGACATTTATAGAATAAGTTTTAGATCCAGATTGTCTCTTCCACTGGAGTTAGAGACTGAGGATGATTACGGAGTCTCCTTGCGACTCCAGAGAGGCCGCCAGATGGCGCCCTGGGACGACTACAAGATCCACTTCCTTCCTCTTCCTCTAATTCTTCCCGGCAGCGTGGCCCCGCTCCGGGAGGGGGACTGGAGGGTTGGGGCCCGTCAGCTTCCTCTTGGGGTTCCCCGGCTTCAGAGGTGACCAAGCGTTAGGCACAGCACAGACCGAGTAGCCGTGGGGTTGCCAGCTGTTTGAGGCAGGCCTGGATGAGTGAGGACACCGCAGTCGGAGCCCTCGGCCCGGGGTTGCGCTCATTTAACTTATCCCGCCTCCCGCTGTTTTCCCCGCTAGAGACCGCGCCTCCGGACAGTCACCTCCACTCCCCGAGCTGCGCGAATACTTTCCCCTAAAGGGCACGCCTTAGTCGCTCCCGATTGGCTGTGAGTGTCCGGAGTTAAACTTTCAGCCAAAGAAAAAGGGCATGGGGCCTGACGTAGGGAAACGTCACGGGAATTCCCCCCTCGCGGGGGCGGAAATGGGGATTTCCCCGCTGGAGCCCGGGTGACCGTAGGGGTGTCACGACCCGTCCGAGGTGGGTCGGGCCGGGAGAGAAGCCGGAACCGGAGCCGCCGCCGCGGTGAGTGGCCGGGTTCAGACCCCTGGGGGGCTGAGACACGGGGAAGGGCGGGAGGAGGGCCCGTAACTGATGGAGCCCCAGGACCGGAGAGCGGCATAAGCACACACACGCAGCGCACGCACATGACCAAGAACCAGGATACACATATCGCCATCCTTGTACAAAGACACGCGGACCCGTACGTATGCCGGCGAGTGCACAGCATCGTCCAACTACGCAGACTCGCACACACATGCACACGCAAACATGTTCACTCGTTCACAGGTACCTGGACCCATACCTTTCACGCACAGACTTCAAAGAAACGTTCACCTGGAGGATATCAAGACTAACTCAGACATGTGTCCACACTGAGTTTAAGGACGCTCACCTGTTGCACACGCATGTTGACGCCATGCACACACAACATGCACGGCAGCACATGGGCCGAGACACACTTGTAAACCTCTGATATACACACGTACTACACACGGCTATGGGACTGGGGCAGGGGCGTGTTCACCCATAGCAGGTGCGGCGTGGGAATCAACCACTATCGACAGGTTTCGGGGAGAAGGGCCCATCCCAAGGGGAGACTTTTCCTCGCCCCCTAACCCACCCCAAACCCCAAGAGACCTGCTCTTGGGGCAGAACCCCGGGGCCCCCCACTGGGAAGAGCCCCCGCCTACAGGCCTTTGGGGAGGAGGCCATCCTATAGCAGGAATGTCCCCTCAAAAGCCCCCGAGTGAATCAGCCATGGCCTCCCTCTGGGTAGAAAATCCCAAGGTTGCTCCTGGGTGGGGGAAGGGAAGGGGGTAGGAGGCGGGACTCGCCCCCCGACTAGAAGTCTCCCCGGGCCTTGAAAGACCCTCTAGTCCCCGACACCTGCCCTGGAGGGAGGAGTGGGGCCTAACCCACCCAGGGGCTTCCCTGCGTCTGGATACCCCTCTGCCCACGGAGAGGCTGCGGGTGTGCACCAGCCACTGCCGACCTGGCGCCCCTCCCGCCGCAGGGGCGTGGACAGTTGCGTCATTTCCAGGCCCGCCCCCTCCGGCCCCGCCTCCCCCTGGTATTTTCGGGACTTTCCTAAGCTGTTCTAACTTTCCTGCCCCTTCCCCGGCCCGGCCCAGCCTCGGGTCTCGCCCTCCACCGGATCTCTCCCGCCACACCCGGACGGGTGGCTGGAGGAGATCCGACCCTCCCCCAAATCTGAGCCCCCCTTTTCCCTGCACTCGGGACCTGATCGGTCTCTCCCTCCCCGCGCCACTCCCCCCCACCTCCACCTAAGGCGGGCGCCTGAAACTCTGGGAAAGAGAACCCGGCCGGAGCCACCAGACGGAACCGGGCCTAGCCCAGAGACATGGAGAGTTGCTACGACCCAGTGAGTCACTTCTGGCGCCAAAGCCAGTCGGCTGCCTCACTGCGTTTGTTTGCTTGTCTGCCGGTGGGCCGGAGGCCCCTCTGCTCCCCCTGCATCCGTAATGCCCTCAGATAGTCTCAGCCTGCCTGTTTTCAGTTTGTCTGTCTGCACCCTGCTTCTAATGGGAGCTCTGGGCATGAGGAGAGGGGGCGATTACCGAGGGCTTAGAGAGCTGGGAGGCGGAGGGCCCTGGGGGTGGCTCTGAATCAGCTGGCACCCCCTTCTGTCTGCAAACCAGGGTCTGGATGGTATCATTGAATATGATGACTTCAAATTCAACCAGTCCATGATGGAGCCCAAGGAGCCTGCCCCAGACACAGGTTAGTAAGTCTTCTTACCTCTCCTTGTCTTAGAGGGTAGGGGAGGGAGAAGCATGTGCCTTCTGCCTTGGGGATGGGCACAGAAATCCTGGATCAGCAAGGCCCCTCTGTCCTCAGCTGATGGCCCCTACCTGGTGATCGTGGAGCAGCCTAAGCAGGTGAGTGAATGGAAGGGGTGGTGTGGGACCGCTCAGCTTTGGGAGAAAATGGGGTAGTTGTAGCTGAGTGGCCAAGGAAAGGGTCACTGACCACAGAAGCCACTTTGGGTTGGGATGGTCATGGTTCAGGACAGACACTGCCAATCATTATACTCACTGCTGGCAGGGGGTGTGGCTGGCTCTGGGGTGAGGTGGGGATGGGAATCTCTCCTGGTCATAATGTCACTCTACCCTGGGACCATCAGCGAGGCTTCCGATTTCGATATGGCTGTGAAGGCCCCTCCCATGGAGGACTGCCAGGTGCCTCCAGTGAAAAGGGCCGGAAGACTTATCCCACTGTCAAGGTGAGCAAGGGTGCTGCCTGAGGGTGGGACAGTGGACAGTGTATCCGGGGTATTCCTGACAGTCCTCTACCCTCCCAGATCTGTAACTACGAGGGACCAGCCAAGATCGAGGTGGACCTGGTAACACACAGCGACCCACCTCGTGCTCACGCCCACAGCCTCGTGGGCAAGCAGTGCTCGGAACTGGGGGTCTGCGCCGTGTCTGTGGGGCCCAAGGACATGACTGCCCAGTAGGTGCCCCCTACGCTTGGCCCCCACTGGCATGCCCCTTCCTTGCCTGCCACTCCTGGCCCCACCCACCTCTCTCAGCCTAGCATCTGACCCAAGGGAGAGACTTGGGTTGGCCCCAGAACCCAAGCCCCAAGTAAAAACCAGAAAAGCTTCCTAGAGGAAGTAGGGCTAAGCTGAGCCTGGGCAGTGGGGCGGGTACCTCAGGAGGAAAGAACTGCCTGCAGTACCTCTGACTCCCTCCCCCACCCAGATTTAACAACCTGGGTGTCCTGCATGTGACCAAGAAGAACATGATGGAGATTATGATACAAAAACTTCAGAGGCAGAGACTCCGCTCCAGGCCCCAGGGCCTTACGGGTATGGTGGGGAGGGAGGAAGTCATGGGAGGTGGTCATGGAAGGAGTAGAGAAGGAGGAAGAATCCAGAGGTCACTCTGTGCCCACTACCCAGAGGCCGAGCGGCGGGAGCTGGAGCAGGAAGCGAAGGAGTTGAAGAAGGTGATGGATCTGAGTATTGTGCGACTGCGTTTCTCTGCCTTCCTTCGAGCCAGTGATGGCTCCTTCTCCCTGCCCCTGAAGCCCGTTATCTCCCAGCCCATCCATGACAGCAGTGAGTATCTTGAGTACCTGGGGTGCGAGACCTGGGTGTCAGAGGGAACATGAAAGGCAGCCTCAGACTGTGGTCAGTTAGGCCTAGGTCTGAACTTGGCCGCACCACATGCGAGCTGCATGATCTTGAGCAAGTCGTTTTCCCTCTCTGAGTGTGGCTTCTGTCTTGGGTAAATGACAATACTAGTGGTGTCTTTACCTCTTAGGGTTGTTCAGATAATGACAGAAAGCACCTGGCTCCATGAATGGGGCCATGACTCTTACATCATCTCAAGTAATCGATATCTCACCCCCATAGAGTCTCCTGGGGCCTCGAATCTGAAGATTTCTCGAATGGACAAGACAGCCGGCTCTGTGAGGGGTGGAGATGAGGTTTACCTGCTTTGTGACAAGGTGCAGAAAGGTGAGGCTGGAGCCAGTGCTGGGAGCTGGGGATGCTAGGGGTCAGGATTAGGAGCCAGGGCAACTTCAGGACAAAGGGCCTTGGAGATTCCACTAGGTGCTGTGGCCAAGCTTCAATTTCCCCTGTAGATGACATTGAGGTTCGGTTCTATGAGGATGACGAGAACGGATGGCAGGCCTTTGGGGACTTCTCTCCCACAGATGTTCATAAACAGGTACCCTAGGGACACAGCCAGGGCTGGGGAGGCCCATCTAGGCCAAGACCTCTATGACACCTTATGTCCTCCTCCTGCTCAGTATGCTATTGTGTTCCGGACACCTCCCTATCACAAGATGAAGATTGAGCGTCCTGTGACTGTGTTCCTGCAACTGAAACGCAAGCGTGGGGGGGATGTCTCTGACTCCAAACAGTTCACCTATTACCCTCTGGTGGAAGGTGGAGCTGGCCTGAAGATCCCAGGGGGGCTGTAGGGTGGGGGCTGGGCTGGAAAGTCCCAAGAACTAGAGCAGGGTACCCATGAGTCAAGTTAGGAGTGGGGAAGATCCCAGGAAGAGGTGGTCCCTGAGAGCCAGCCTGAAGGCTTTGGGGGGAAGGGTTATGCCCACCTTGGGACAGGGCTCTGGAGTGCCCCGTGCATTGGGGTTCTAACATTTCATTTCCCTCTGCCCCCAGACAAGGAGGAGGTGCAGCGGAAGCGGAGGAAAGCCTTGCCCACCTTCTCCCAGCCCTTTGGGGGTGGCTCCCACATGGGCGGAGGCTCTGGGGGCTCGGCAGGGGGTTATGGAGGAGCTGGAGGAGGAGGTGAGGGAGAGCTGGTGGCATGAAGGGCGATGGAGGAGGGACGGGTAAAAGGGAGAGAAGTGGGTGAGGTAATCTGGAAGAGTTCTGGCTGATGCCGCCTTCCCACCGACTGCTTGTCTCCACAGGTGGCAGCCTTGGCTTTTTTCCCTCCTCCTTAGCCTACAACCCCTACCAGCCCGGCGCGGCCCCAATGGGCTGCTACCCGGGAGGCGGGGGCGGGGCCCAGATGGCCGCTGGGGCGCCTGGCGGGGATGCTGGGGAGGAAGCAGCGGAGCCCTGCACGCCCTCCGAGGCCCCCCAGCGCAAACCGCATCCCCCGGAGCTGCTACAGCAAGGTATAGCCCCCGGAATTCAGGCGGTGGGGCACTGCCGATGGGAGACCCAGCCCGCGCCCACGCCCACGCCCCCTGTCGCCCACAGCCCGGGAGTACAACGCGCGCCTGTTCGGCCTGGCGCAGCGCAGCGCCCAAGCCCTGCTTGACTACGGCGTCACGGCAGACGCGCGAGCGCTGCTGGCGGGACAGCGCCACCTGCTGACGGCGCAGGACGAGAACGGAGACACGTAGGTGGGCGGGCGGCGAGGAAACGGGCTCCCAGGGTCTGGGGTCCGGGACTCGGCGTCCCGTGGAAGGTCATAGGGTGCTCTGGAGTTAAACAGACTCACTTTCAAGTCCGGGATCGTTGTGTACTAGTACTGTTCAAGGTATTTGATCTCTTTATACTTCAGTTTCATCAAGTGTTAAAGGGGCACAGTAATAGTGCTTATCTCAAAGTGTGCTCAGGAAGGAAAAAGTTCAGATGCTGCCTTGCCTTTGGAGACGTCTCAGATTGCGGAGGCTGCGGGGCTTTCAGGGCTGGAGATGCTCTGACTGGCTGGGCGTGCTAAACCAGAGTCTCATTCCCCAACCCCCAGGCCGCTGCACCTGGCCATAATTCACGGGCAGACCAGCGTCATCGAGCAGATAGCCCATGTCATCTATCATGCCCGGCACCTCGGTGTGGTCAACCTTACCAACCATCTGCACCAGGTTAGGGGCACCTATTGGTGAGGGGCTAGGGGTTGGGAGGCAAATGGGTCTAGGCAGGGGGTCGTCCTGGCTCACTTTGCCTGCATCCCCAGACGCCCTTGCACCTGGCGGTGATCACTGGGCAGACCAGCGTGGTGAGCTTCCTGCTGCAGGTAGGCGCAGACCCGGCGCTGCTGGACCGGCATGGAGACTCAGCAGTGCACCTGGCGCTGCGGGCAGGTGCCAGTGCCCCTGACCTGCTGGGTGCACTACTGCAGAGTGGGGTTCCCACCATGTCCCACCTGTTGCACATGCCAGACTTCGAAGGTGAGTTCTTTATCTCATCTGGACCAGGGGCCAGGGTGGGGACCAGGGAGGGTAAGTGGTGAGTGCCTGGAGTGGACATAAGGTGTGGAGGTCAGCTGGTCAGGGGTCACAGCTGTAAGGAAAGTATCCTGTGTCCCCAGGGCTGTACCCAATACACCTGGCAGTCCGTGCCCGAAGCCCTGAGTGCCTGGATCTGCTGGTGGACAGTGGGGCCGAAGTGGAGGCTGCAGAGCGGCAAGGGGGCCGAACAGCCCTGCATCTAGCCACAGAGATGGAGGAGCTGCGGCTGGTCACCCATCTGGTCACCAAGGTGGGAAGAAGGACTGTGGAGGGACCAGGGAAGGTGACGCACGGAGAGGAACAGCCAGGCAGTTGGTGCTGTGACCAATCACTCCCTTGCACCCACAGCTCCATGCCAACGTGAATGCTCGCACCTTCGCGGGAAACACACCCCTACACTTGGCAGCTGGACTGGGATCCCCGACCCTCACCCGCCTCCTTCTGAAGGCTGGTCGGTCTCACCCTCAGGGGCATGTGAACAAGACTGGGAGGAGAAAAAGAGGTGCCTCGTAGACCCCCCACATTGCAGTCTTTAATTCAGGCTCCCCTGGCACCTCCGTCCCCCAGGTGCTGACACCCACGCAGAGAACGAGGAGCCCCTGTGCCCACTGCCTTCACCTCCCCCCTCTGGTAGTGACTCAGATTCCGAGGAGCCTCAGAGGGACACCCAAAGTAGCTTCCGGGGCCACAGGCCTGTTGACCTCACTCGCAGCTCCAAGGTGAGGCCAGCCCGGGACTAGAAGTACCAGGGGACAGGGCATCTGGGCTTAGGGATGTGGCCCAAAGTATCTGGTACCTGGACTTAAGGACTGGGGTGGGAGTAGTCAAGGCTGAGGCTGTCTCTCCAGGTGAAGACCTTGCTGCTAAATGCTGCTCAGGACACCACGGCAACCTCCCTGACCCTGCCCAGCTGTGCAGGTGAGAGCTCTTCACTCATGCCCACCCCCAGCCCCCCGCTCACAGAGGCCTCTTCCTTCAAACCTCTCAAGGGACCTGCCTTGTGTGTCAGATTGCCATGGGGGAAGAGTGGTGCCATCTCTGGAGGTAACCGACATATCCGTGTGTATGTCCCCTGCAGGGCCAGAGCTGCCGCTCGAGGACACAGTCCTACAGAACCTGGAGCATCTGCTGGATGGGCCAGAGGCTCAGGGCAGCTGGGCTGAGCTGGCAGAACGGCTTGGGCTGCGCAGTCTGGTGGACACATATCGAAAGACAGCCTCGCCCAGCGGCAGCCTCCTCCGCAGTTACAAGGTCAGTTGGGCACTGTCCCCTGCTCCGTGCCTGGCTTCCTGTCCCGTCTCAGATCACAGGTGTTTCCTTGGCCCCCGGGCTCCTGACCCCACATCCTAATTGTAACTCTGGTTCTCATGCCTCTTCTCTCCAGCTGGCTGGTGGAAACTTGGGAGGCCTGCTGGAAGCGCTGTCTGACATGGGCCTGGAGGAGGGAGTGAGGCTGCTAAGGGGGCCCGAGGCCCGAGACAAACTGCCTAGCACAGGTAAAAGGGTCCTACCTAGAAGATCATCTGGGCCTATAGGGTGGGAGACCTAATGCCTTGACTCTTCCCTTGTGTCCACTTCCCCAGCAGAAGTCAAAGTGGACAGTGCATATGGGAGCCAGTCAGTGGAACAGGAGGCCGAGAAGCTCGGCTCGCCCCCCGAGCCACCAGGAAGGCTCTGCCATGGGCACCCCCAGCCTCAGGTGCACTGAACTGCCATCCATCCCTCAGCCCCCTCCTGGGCCCCTCTGTACAGCATCCCTACCTATTCTAGTCCTTATTTAACACCCCATGTCTACCCCTCAATTGGGGTAAATAAAGGATTCTCATGGGAAAGGGGGGAGCCTCGCCCCCTCCCCAACTCACAGCAGCACTTACGTGACTTGTCCTACCCTGGCCCCAAGCTAGGCGCCGGAGGGAAAAGGAGGTCCAGCCAGCAAGTCCAGAGCAGTTTTAATGGGGGTGGAGGCTGTACGAAGGGCAGGGCCCACTGGAGGAGGGAAAGCAGGGCCATGCTGTCCCGGCCTGTGTACAGGGGCCTAGGCATGGACACGTTCCTCTACCTCTGGAAAGAGAGAGGGTGAGCCCTCAGAGAGGGAGGGAGGAAAACCAGCTCACCCCAACTCCTGGCCTACGTCTGAGCCAGGCCCCAGGATGGAGGGGGATTGCTGGTGTCGGGCGGCGGTGGTCTCAGCAGAAAGCGGAAACGTTATCAGGCCTCCCCCACAGAAAAAAGCATCAAAAGTCCAGGGGCCCTGGCCCCTGTTGCCCCAGCCCCTAGTACGAAAAAGTGCAAAACATTATCACAAAAAGGGGGTCTCAGAGGGGCCCTCAGCCTAGGCTCCCGAGGCCCATGCCCTAGCCCTGCGCTGCCCCGGACACCGCGTCCGGCGCGGTAGGGCCCTGGGCCGAGGGGCCCTGGGGTGGCCCGAGGCCGGCCCGGGCTCAGGCAGGGCCATGTCATGCAGGTGTCCAGCGGGCACCAACCCCCCACACACTCCCACTCCCAACTCAGGGCTTCCGCCGCCCACTGCCCGCCCCTGCCCGAGGCTCTGAGCCATGACACTGAGCCCGGGGCTGGCTGGAGGTATTGGGCTGCAGGGAGGGACTGGAGTGAAGTGCGGGGGCTCCATCCTCTGTGCTCCCAGCCTGGGCCAGTGCTGCCTCCACCACGTCCAGCTCCTCGCTGCCTGCCTTCAGCTTGACCCGAAGCAGTGCTGCGTATGTGCCGTAGCGGGATTTCTGAGGCAGAGGGGCAGGGACTGTGAGCCAGCGCTTCGTCCTCCGCCCGTCCACCCTATCTCCGTCCCGTCTGGACCAGGGAGGGACACTGAAGAAGGCTGGGAGGTGGCAGGTTCTTGCCCACTTCTGAAGCCCCCAGATCCCCCAGGACTGTGACATGATCCCGTGGCAGGTTTGGTGACCCTCCAAGGGCTCTCTCAAGATTGCCAATTTTAACAGCCCATGTTTCTTGAGCCTTTACCAGAGGTGGGAAAACTGAGCACTTGACCTACATCTCACTTCACTACCCTACTGAGTATAGAATATTCTCCCTGTTCCACAGAAGAGGAGACTAAAGCTGAGAGGGATTACCTTATTTTGCCCCATATAACGTGCTCCCATATACAATGCGCACTCACATTTTTGGCCTAAACTTTCATGAAAAAAAGCTTTCGATTTAATTTTTTAATTCATTTATTATTTATATTTAGAAACAAAACTGATTATCATATTCCAGGGTATTATTTTGCATATGGCTATCAGTATTGTCTTTTAGAGTTAACACTTTTAATGCATAAGCATAAATAAAAGAATTAAAAACATTTATATAGATATGGAATTAGTACTACCCATGTATAATGCGCATCCTTATTTTCCCCTCAAAAATCTGGGCAAAAAATGCACATTAAACACGGCAAAATATGGTAAATAATCTGCCCAAGGTCACCCAGCTGGTCCCACTCTTAGGAGTCCTTGCCCTTAACCACTAGCCTGAGCCTATGTCGGGACACACAGGTCCTGCTATCGGAGAGAGAGGGGCACCCAGGGCCCGGAGGCTCACCTCGAACTCCAGGTAGGCCTCCTTCTGCCGCTGCTCCTCGGCCTCCTTGCCCCGCGTCTTCTTGCCCAGGAGGGCAGCCCGGTGCTCCCGCAACTCGCTCGCCATGGCCTTCAGCTTGGCCTCGTGGGTCCGCACTTGCTCCTCCTAGAGGCCAGAGGGAGCATGGTCAGGGCTTCTCTAAGCACATGCACTACTTCTGTGCAAGTTTATTTAAAAGGTGTCCCTCCCTTAAGATGAACAATGCACCATATCTAGAGTCACAGCATGGCACGTGGAGCCTTCCAACTCGCCTCCACCCCCTCCCTTGGCCAGCGTCCTGGTGCAGTGGGCATCCACATAATCCTAGCCAGCAGCCTTGAATTCGGTCCGCCTGGGCCTGCCCTACTCCATCCCACTGCCAGGTGGACAGAGCTGGGAGTACCTGAGAGAGGCGGGTAGCAGCGCTGGGCAGCAGAGGGCGGCTGAACTTCTTCTGGGAACTAACAGCAGCTGGGAAGGGGGGTGCGGAGAACATGGCGGCCACCACATTGATGCGAGTGATCCAGGACTGCATCTGCTCCAGGCTCCTGAGGAGACAGCACCATGACTTGGGACCTGGGGCCCGTGTTGCTATCCGGGAGTGCCAGTCCTGGCTCAAGATTTGGCCTGAGAAGGAAAAATCAGGCCGGGGACAAGGGAGGGGAGCAAGCTGGGGACGGAAAGAAGGGGTCTGGGATGGGCAAGAGGGAGACACTCACGGAGCCTGGAAGAGGAACACCCGCCAGTCAGCCGTGCGCAGGTAGAAGACGTGGGGCCTTTTGCTGTAGTCGTTGGCGCGAGTGGCCAATGCGTGGTGGATGCTGATGGCATTCTTAAGCTCCGCCTCTGACAGGGCCTTCCCAGGCTGGTACTCCTCCTGGGGGGGTGCCCGTTTCGTCGTGGCCACAGTCCCAGCCTGGCCTCACCCAACCCAGCCACACTCCCATGAGCTAGCTCAGCCCCCACCCCTTCGGTGGGCCGCGAACCTTCTGCAGGTAGAGGATCATGCCCTTGAGGATCCCGTGGAAGCTCTTCCAGCCCCGTTTGCCCCGAGGTGCTGGGGGAAAGGAAGACAGGTCACCGGAGGACTGGGGACAGGCCCACTCCCATCCGTCCCCCAGACCCATCAGGCCACATACTCTTCCTGCAGTCAGGGTCTGCGTGCACCTTTCGCACCAGGGCCCCGTGCTTGTAGACGGCGGCTCCTGGCTCGGGAGTCAGGTCCAGGAAAGGGCTGGAGCCGCTGCCACTGCCCCCGCTGACCCTCTTGATGACCTTGGGGTTGGGGTCGGCCAACTCAGACAGAGAGCGTCTCAGCTCCTCCTCGTCTCTGCAGGTGTGATCACCTCAGAGGGGGCTGGCTACGAAGCCACACCCCCCCTTTCAAGCCTGGCCTCTGCCCACCCAGGAAAACTCCCCTGGCGTTTGTAGAGCTGGAGGTGGGGGAACTGCCATTCTTAAAGGGCATGGCTCCCCAGTTGGGGCGCCTGGAGCCACGGCTCTCACCTCAGACCAGGTCTCCCCAGGAGGTAGCTGTGCGACCCCACTCAGATCAGGGCCCCTTGAAGCAGCAGGGCCCCTCCCTCAGGTTAGCGCTCCCAAGGGTGGAGCCATGCCTGTCCCTTCCTCCCCTCGCCTGTCACCAGCCCCATCCTCTCCATTTCTGAGCACGCGCTCACGCACACCCCCAAACCTCACGCCCTTCTCCACCAGGACAGACCCATGTCTGACTCAGCTGTCTCAGCCACACCCAGCACCAGCTCACAGCTTGTTGGCTAGCAGTGATGGAAGCAGCTGCTTCCTAGCGGTCCCCTAGTACCTCCTGGTCTGCAGGCTCTGACACATATCATCTAAAAAGTGTGATTCTGTCCGGTCAGTCCTTGCTCAAGAACCTGCAAGCTCCCTACTGCCTCCCACATGCAGCCTATAATACATCGCCGCCAACACTCCCTCCTTCCGCTCTCCACTCCAACCAGGCCTGCCTCCTGGTCTCCCCGGCCCATACTCATTTCAGCCACCACGTATTTGCCTCCCAAATACCAACTTCCCACTTTCTCTTCCCAAACAAATGCTTCCCCTCTTTCAAGGCTTGACCCCCAAGTCCCAATCCTCCAAGAAGCTTTCCCTGCACCCCGCCCCAGTCCTAAGCTCTGCCTTTGCGGAGGTCTTCCCTCCCACCCACTGGGAGCTCCAGCAGTGACTGGACTCTTGGCACAGACCAGAAAATACAAGTGATCTATTGACCGCTTAGATGAGGGCCCTGCCCTCAGACTGGGAGAAGCAAGGCTAAAATTGGACCTTCTCTCTCAGACTGGACTCTTCAAGACTTACGCTGAGTCTCTGTTTCCACTGAGGCTGTAAGAGTAGACAGTGCGGTCCCTTGTTCTGTGACACTATGGGCTCACTAGGACCCAAGAGGGGGGCTCTCACGCTATTGGCCCTGGGCCCTTCTGCCAGAGACTTCTGCTTTCCCACTAGGACTGCCAAGGGACCTCCCCCTCAGCACCCCTCCTCCCAGGCAGGACGACAGCGGCTACTCACCCCAACCCAGCTTGTCATAACAACCCACCTAGAGACAAGACACAGAGCTCCAAGCCCAAGCAGGCATCTCCAAAGAAGGAAGTGAGGCCGCTTCACAGCCTCTCACGGCCTGCCCTACCTCCACTGCCCACAGTCCCAAGACTGTCAGAGCCCACCTCACCTCTCTCCACTTCTCCAGGCAGACCCTTCCCCACAACCCCGCCCCCTACCCACACAGCCCCAGGACTCACATGGCCCACTGCAATTTTTCATTCTTGATGGAGCTGTACAAGGCCTGGGAAGGGAGGAACAAATCAGGGCAGTGTGGGTCAGTCCTGGGGGAAGGTGCACCCCGTGTGCCCCAGTGCCAGAGCTCGGAACCCTCCCTCCCATCCTGGGGGAGGAGACAGAACTGGGGGGAGGGCGGCAGGGTAGAACGACCGAGAACACAGGCTCTGGAACAGAGCACTAAGACCCAGGCTCTGCCACTTCAGCTGCGTGACTTTAGGCAAGTATCCATGGGGAAGAACAAACATAGTAACACAGGTTTAATGAAAGGCAAGCAATAGCACAGGGCATCCTGGGGCATGACTGATGCCCGACAAATGGCAGCTGCTATTGTTATCTTTACTGCTGTTATTATTGTTAAGCGGCAATCCTGCGCAGGTCCTGGGTGGGAGAAGCATGGCTCTGGAGGAAATGGAAAGAGCAGCCCAAGAAGCTCTCCTTTCCCCACATATGTGTTTGTTCCACAGGATGAGACCACACAGAGCATACAGGGAAACTGAGGCCGAGAATGGGAACTCACCCTTCAGCACCGTTCTTTGGTTAATGAGAACACACTCTGGCTCCCACCCTCAGGACAAGCGGTGACCTACCCCCGACCCGGACTGCCCCGCCAAGCCAAATGTCAGGGTGGCCTAGCCTCCAGCCCACTCCCACACTTCATGTTACTAGGGTGCGCACATTACTTTAAAAGGCAGTAGTTTCAGCCCTGGCCGGGTAGCTCAGTTGCTCAGAGCGTCACCCCAGACGCCAAGGTTGCAGGTTCCATTCCCCCCACCTCAGGGCACATACAAAATCAACCAATGAATGCATAGATACATGGCACAACAAATTGACATTTGTTTCTCTTTCTCCCTCTCTCTTGCCCCCCTTCTCTCTCTCTAAAAATCCATAATTTTTTATTAAAAAGGAGGGGTTTTTTTTTAAAGGAAGTAGTTTTAGCTTCCAAACCGTGCACACCCCAAGCTCCCTGTGAGTTCCTGAACCAGCCACTTCCCCTCAGTACGGCTGGCCTGGGCTTTAGGGTGGTCAACGGAGAGAATGGGCCAGTAGTGGAGGAGACCTCTCTTCTTAGGAGTGGCCTGCAACATGGGTCCACACTAGTACTTCCCACCGAGTGGGTGCTTCCCAAAGCCTGTCTGTGAGTGGGTGTGTCCCCAGCATGTGCGTGTTGGGCTAAGCGTGTGGCATGTGATGCTGCCTGCGTGTGCGCTGGATGAAGTGGTGACGTCGGCGCCTCCTCTGTGATGGGACACAGCCACCCCCCAACACACCAAGGTCTCTGACTCTCACTCCCCGCCGCCATTCCAAACAGACCACATGGGCACACCCTGTCCGGGGCTGAGTACACTCCACAGCCTCCACCCCCCACACACAGCACAGCCCAGGCTTGTGCACACACAGCTTCCCAGCACACATCCAACTCAAACCCAGCATAGCGTGGGCTCTAAACCCTCACTCTTCTACTCTGGCCAGCAGGCTGAAGTGGCCTCCGACATCCACCGTACAATCCCTATCTCAAGCCTTCCAGTTCAATCCTCTGCCCTTCTGGCCCCCAACCACATCTTCCTTTCAAAGTCCTAAACCCCATCCGCGAGCCCAAAGCCATGCACCCATCTAGAAAACCCCACGGCCCTTCGGTTCGAGATGCCTACCTTGGTCTGAGGGTCTGTGCTCTCCCTCCTCCAGTCCATGCCCACCCCTGACTACCCATGGGCTCCGTCCCTGCTGGGCTCCCCCCTCAGCCCCAGCGATGCCCCCCTCTGCTCATGCTGCCTAAGGTGCCTCCCTCCAGCCGCCCCCTCACCGCTCCGCCCCCGGCAACCCCCTCGGTACCCCCACAGCCTGGCGTGGGCCGCAGCCCCAACGCCCTCACCGCCTTTTTCTTCTTGCGGCTCTGCAGGCGGCTGACCACCAGGTCGGTGTAGAGCACGGGCTTGAGGCTGCGCGAGCGCTGCGGCCAGCCGTAGCACAGGGTCTCGGCGCCGCGGTGGGTGCGCCCGTAGCGCACGGAACACAGCGAGCGCGAGCGCAGCCGCCCCGCGCTGCTGTGGATGCTGTTGACGCCGATCATGCTGGCCCGGCCGGCGCGCCACGGCCCCCGGCCATGCCCCCCCCCCACCCCGCCCTCGGCCCGGACGGCCGGCGGACGGCTTCCCCGACAGCCGGAGCGAGCAGCCCGGCCCGGCTCCCACCAACGCAGGACCGCGCGGCAGCAGCGGCGCTGTCGGCTCTGCCGGCTCTGCAGCTCGGCAAGCAGGAGGGGGGCGCCGACCGGAGGGGAGGGGAGGGCGAAGGCTGGGGCGGGGACGGTGCAAAATGGAGGCGTCGGACTGAGAGGGGGCCCCCCTTCGGAGGGCGCGCCGCCACGGGGGAGGGGCCTGGAGAGGCTAGCGAGAAGCACCTGCGTGGGGGCGGACTGCGCGGCGGGGCGGGGCGGGGGGGCGCGTTGGCGCTGGGAGCCCCTAGGCGGGGGAAGCGGGTGCTGCGAAGGTAGGCGGACCCTGTAGGGTCTAGAGCTCCCGCCTTGCTCGTCAGGGTTGGGGGGAAGAATGAGGAGAGGCCAGAACGCCTCCTGGCGGCCCTTTTTTTCCACCGAGCCGGGATCCGCCACGAGGCTAGACGACGGCGCAGGACGGGGAAACCTTGGAATAGCACTGGTCTCAGCCAATTTAGCTCATGTACACGCACACCCCAGGTTACAAACATACACCCCAGTTTACAAACGCACACCCGAACTAACCAGATGCACCAATTCACATTCACCCCAGCCCATGGACACTACCAATCCAGATGCACACCTCGAAGTTTACAGTCTTTAACTCACACACACCCTCTGCTCACAGACACCTGTCATAAGACAGCCAATTCCTAGATGTACACCCCAACCACGTAAACAACCAACCTACACCCCAACTCAGACACCCTCCACGCATAGGCCTAAAGCACAAACACCAAGCACAGGCAAACCCCCTTGATTCGCTGACACCCTAAATCATACATATACAACTCAAATCAAGCACACCCCCAATTCACACCCGCACTCAGATACACTCCCAAACTCAGAAATCTAACACAGCCTGAGCTCACAGACAAGCCCAAGGACACGCCTATGCTGTCCTTTTTATGCGGTGGCCCAGGGACCACTTTGCCAACCCTGGGGGTTTCAAGTGAGTCCAGCTCCCTGAATGAAACACCATCAATCAGGACAGGGCGAGAACCCACAGGACCCGATGCCCCTCCTACTCCCATCCTACCAGCCCCAAGGTAACCAGCCCCTCAAGGGGCCTGGGCGTAGGCCTGCCGATCAGGGAGCCAGAAGCGCAGTCTCTAGTTCCAGTTTGGCGCTAACTCACTGCCACAACTTGTAAAAGCCTTTGTCCTTCTGAGGCCCCTATACCTCCTTCGGGTGCCTCCTGCGCGGTGGTACGAGGATGGCCCTTGTGATTGTAAACCGAGGCGGGGGGAGTGGAGGCAAAGAAGGGAAGCGTATACCTGTGTGCCCCCCACCCCACGCAGAGACCCCTCCCATCCTCAGAGAACACAGGGGGAGGAGCCCTGATGAAGACAAATGCAGGGTCCAGGGCTGCCAGATCACGCGTTTTCTAGAGCCGCCTCCCCTCCCCCAGCCGTCGCTGCCGCGACTGCACACCAGTGCGCATGTTCGGGAGAGCTGCCTGTGAGGCTATGGGGAACGGGTGGTACCCAGACTGAGTCATGAGAGTCCAGACTCCCGAGGCCTGAGTTGGGGGCCCGGCAGGCCCCTCAATTCCCTTCCTCGGGCACCGCTGACAGGTCCCCCCATTCCTCCCCTCCAGCTACCTGTACCCTGCCCCGCCCCCCACCTTGAGCAGCTCCCTGGGAAAGTCGCCGCCTTCGTTGAGCCCCTCCAGGTTCCCGATGAAATCTCCGCAGGTCATGCGCTTCCCGATGTTCTAAGTGAGGGAACAGAGAGAGGCTGGTGAACCTGGAAGTCTCTGGACAGGGTCTGTTTTCGGGGCTCCTTCCCGCCGCCAGATCCCACTCACATGGCCATGGAGATCCGTGTTCAGTAGCATGAGGGCGCAGGTCAGCGTGTGCGCACCGTCTGGAGTAGAGTTGACATTCAGCCTCCACCCCTTCTGAGGGGCTCTTCCCACAGCTACCTTCCCCAGACTCCCAACTCCTCCCCTGATCCCTTTCAGAACCCGTTTGGCCCACAACCACACTTTTGTAAGTTCTGAAGCCCATTGATGGATGGTTCCTCAACCACAGACCTCTCTTTCAGCAGATTCTCAGAAGGGACCTCACCCTCTTTTTAGGCCACCCTCCCCAGCTTCCTCAGTTGCTGGGGGTTGCCCACTGCCTGCCCCCCCAACACCCACATGCCAGTGTCTCTGCACAAACACAAACAAGTGAGCCTCACACAGTTACACAGACCTGTGCGGCCAAAAAAAATCCCTACTCAAGCCAAGCACTGTTTTGCACGTATATGTGAACAACAGTATGCAAACACACCTGTCACCTGCCTCTTCCCAACGCAAGCTAACTAGACCCTAACAGCATACCTGCCCACGCGCACGGTTCCATAGCCCTGTAGCCACGTCAGCACTGTTTGTACACATGCACGCTCATGTGCCTGCAAGCGCGTGCATTCACTCATTCCTGCACGCATACTCGTGCACCCCTCCACACACACAGTACGCATGTGCCTCAGCGACCAGCCGGGAAAGCCCTACCCCTGGCCTCCTCACCCTCTGAGGACAGGGCTCCAGGGTTGCACTGGAAGTATCTCTGGGAGAAGTGGGCCAGGACACGCTCCCGTTCCTGGGTCTCACCCATTAATGCCAGCTCCTTCAGAAACACCCTGGGGAGGAGGGAAGGAGCATGTCACCCAATATACAACGTCCTCTTACCAGATAACCCTGGCTCTTGACCATGCATGGCAGCCAGCTTGGGAAGGGTGTTGTCAGGGCAGCTTAGGGGAGGCGCAGGGGCCCAGAGGAGGCTCGGGAGTTTGGGCTGCCCTCAGATGGCTCAACACCCACCTGAGAGCTTGGTCCAGAGTCATGCCCGTGAAGACAAAGAACTTGAGGTACTCTCCAGCCACAAGTTTGCTGAAGTCATTGCTGTGGGCAGGGCAGAGAGACAGGTGGAATCTCAAGGCGGTGTGTCAGGGGGCAAAGTGGGGGTTACCTAGAAACCTGGGGCATTAGATACAGGGGGTGCAGAGGTGCTACCCACAGATGCATCTCCCTTCCCCGCTCCTCAGTCCCAGCCCAGGGGCTTTACTTCTTGCCCAGGTGCCGAGCCACATCAGCCTTCCTGAAGCCATCTAGTCGGTACAGCCTCTTAGCCAGGCGCTGCGCAGCCTCCAGGTCTGCTTTCTGCCCATTGGACAAGGTGTCCGTGCTTCCCAGGGCTAGCCGCTCTGTGCTGTCCAGCTCTGAGTCTGAGTCAGATACCAGCTGGCTCAAGGGTGGTTCGCTGCCAGGGCAGAACATCAGCTCTGAGGTGGGCAGGTTCTCAGGGGCCATCCAGATCCTTCCTCCACCTCCAGACCAGGATGACAGAGAAGGGGAGACTGGGGAAGACATTTTCTTTTCTCCAGAGAGAAAATTGTACAGGTTCTCTCCATCATTACCACCTCTCCATGTCAAGTCCTGCCTCAGGCCTAACCCATGTCCATCTTACTACTGTGGGAGTTCTGGCTGCTTCCCCAAAGTTCCCTAAGTCTGTTGTTAGACATAGATTTCCCATCACCGCACTGGCCCTACCCAGAACATAGTCTTCTGTCTCTAAGAATATGGGCAAGGGTGGCACCGATAGGCTATTAGGGAGGAACAGTAGACGGTCAAAGATTTGAGGGCAAGAGGGACACCTTACTGCTCTTATGTCTTCCCTCCTCCCACCTACTAGGGAGAGAAGCCTCCTCTTTGGTCCTTCTTGTCTACCCACAAAGAAGTAGGCTCTGGGGTAGAGGGGACTGGGGGTCATAGTGCTCCCCCTCATCTCCTGTCTCCTCCTTTCCTTCCCTTCCCACCCCAGCTGCTCTCCTTGCAAAGCCACCTGTCACCCAGAGACAGAGGCCGGAAACTCCTGTTGCTAGGCAACCCTGTCTCCCTAGCCACCCCCTCCTGTTGCCATGGCTTCCATGACTGAGAGGGTAGCTGGCAGGAGGGAGAACAGAAAGGTTAGACTGATGAATGGACTTCCTGGAGAAGGGTGAGAGACTCCTGATTGGAAGGGGAAGCGGCATAGGAGGGAGGTGATAGGAGAGGCTGGTGGCTGCATCTTTGGGAGAAGCCTCCGGGGGCGGGGCGATATCACAAGAATTCTAAGCAGGTTGGAGGTTATGCCTGGGGAGGAAAGGGCCCTCCTGGAGAAAGAGGGGAGTGTTCTTTGGGCATCCTTCAATTCTGAATCATGGTTTCTCAAGTCACTGGATCTGAGACCAAGGGGGCGGAGTGTAAGGGCCCCTCCCACATACCCAATGGAAAGTCCTCCAAGTGGGAAAACAGCGCATCTGCATCCCCTAATCACCCCTTCTGGGGGTCAGTAATGCAAACTACGTCTTCACACTCACACTCTGTCCCTGGCACAGCCCTGCCTGAAGCCCTGGGGGCCTTAGGTCTAAGAAACCAAAGGAATCACTCACCTGCCCAGGGGCGCCACCCCAAGTCCAAAGCTGTCCTCTGAGCGGCAGGGACTAGGGGGCTCCCTCCCTGGGGCCTGCTTGGCTGCAGCCTCTGCCTCCTCTTCTTCCCCTCTCTGGGTCCAAGGCCCATCTGCAGCAGAGCTGGTACCAGAATCCAGTTCAAGAGGGGCAAGTGGGGCAGGAGCAGGGGGGTCAGGCCGGGGCGCGGGGGGTTGGGGAGGCAGCTCGAAGGTGAAGAAGGGGCTCTGGGTTGGGCCAGGTGAGGCCAGGGCCTCCAGTGAGGCAAGGCTGGTGTAGGAGGTGCCCTTGGCTCGGTGTGACTCCAAGATGGCTTCGAACACGCAACTGAAAGAGTCAGGCCCATCAGCCGAAGGGCTGGTCCCAGGTAGAAAGGGCAGAGGCGACTTGAGAGGCCCTGGGAGAGGCATCTGGGTGCCTGGCCTGCAGGGGCAGGGAGAATCTCTGATCAGGGACCCAGAGGACAGCTCTCAGGTAGCATTTCATTGAGCTTTTAAACTGACTTTGTGAAGGGTATTATCGTCTCCTCTTCATGTGCCCCCAACTCCCTAAAACACAGCCACCTGGACAGGGGCACCCTACCAAAGGGTCTCCAAGCTATTTGGCGCCCCTAGGGTATGCCATCTCTAGGATCCCCAGCACCCAATCCCCTCTCTCTCTCCCTTTCTGCTAATCTCCCTTTCTCCTCCTTCTCCCTGATCCTCTCCCTTCCTGCCATCCAGTTTCTATTTCTGGGAACATCTTAGGAGAAGAAGATGAGGCCCCAAGCTGCACCGGGGTGTGAGACGGAGAGGAAAGCCCCACACTCCCCACTCTCCCACCAAGATCCGCGATCTGGAGTGATGCTCCCCCCGCCCAGGCTTGATTCTGGCCTCTGGTGTCTCGCTCAGCCCCGTTACTCACTAGAACCCCTTTTCTCCCCTAGCCAGGCTGCCCCTGGTTCTTGCTGGTGCCCCCCACACCCCCAGTATTCTGCCAGGCCTCAGGCCTCTGTCCAGAATCTCCTGCCACGCCGCCCTGTTGGCACCACCAGCTTGGTGCTGACCCTCCCAGCCCCACCCTCATCTCTATTCTAGTCCCTTTGACCCCAGCTCTGCCTCTAGGCCAGCGGGAAGGGACAAGCCACTTTTCTCTCCCACTCCGCCACTCACCGGGCCCCCTCCGAGGCCTCAAACACCTCGTCGTCCACATCCTCTTCCCCACCTGCCTCATCCTCATCCTCATTGCCACTGCCCAGGCTGGGACGAGGGCCAAGGCATGGGCCAGGACGTGGGGCAGGTGGGCGGGCAGTGCCAGGCAGGCCCTCAGAGCTGGGCTGACTCTCGATGGCTGAGTCAGCCTCCTCCCGCTCGGCCAGCACTTCATCGATGTTGGTCTCGCGGTAGCACCTCAGGGGCACCGTGTCCAGGTCCGTCTCGGAGTATTTGGTTGCTCGCCCCACAGCCACCCCAGAGCCCTGCCCTGAGCCCACCCCAAGCGGAGATGGGGGGGCCTGCTCTGGGGGCTTAGCACCTGCAGTATGCACAGGCATCCCAGTCAGGAGGTTATCCAGGGCAGCTCCCTATCCTGACTGTCCTAGGAGGGAACTTGCCTCACTGCCTCCTATTGGCAGGAAGCCCTTTCACTGTCCCAGCTGCCATTCCTCCTGCTACAAACTCAGCTTCTTCCTGGTACCAGTGGAGCTCATTTCAAATCAAATTCTTGTCAGACAATTTTGAGGGGCCTGAGGAGATCAGCCTCTTTTCTCCTCCAAGGACTGACCCTTCGTACCCTGCCGTCCCCTCCCTCCACTACTTAGCTTCCTGCACGTGCCCAGCCCAGCCGCCATCCCCCAAATCCTCTCCCCCATCCTAACACAGATGGAAAGATTGAGGCCTGGAGAGGCACTAGCTGACTCAGGAGCCCAGGAGGGGATTGGGGAGGTTTAAAGGAAGGCTCCCTACCACGCCTCAGCGGCTCTGGAGAAGGGCCTGTCCTGCTCCCCTTGCCTCAGTGCCAGGACTTACCTGAGCTGGGGGGGCCCAAGGAGCCATAGAAGAATTCCCATTTGGCTCGAGCAATTCTCTGGGCATGAGAGGAGACTTCCCGGGACGAGGACCAGGTGTCCACCTAAGCCAAGGAGGGAGAGAGAGACACACAGACACCCAGAGATAAAGGCAGACATACAAAGACACAAGAACATGGGACAGAAACACAAAGAAAAACACGCAGGGACAGAGATGGAGAGGCAGAGGCAGAGGGCCAAGCACAGAGGGCAAGAAAGAGACGGACTTAGGGTAGATTGAAGGATTCAGTGAATAGCCCATGGGTCCAAAACTGCCAAGGAGCCAAGTCTTGCCCCTTCACTGGGACTCTGGGGTTCCAGGGAGCCCAAGGGAGGTCGCATACCTGGTTCAGGAGTCCAGTGTCAGCAGGTCCTCGGAATAATGTGGCCAGGTGCTCAGAGGGCCCTCCCAGCCCATTGGGGAGAGAGGAGTAAAGGCCATCTGCGCCAACCTGAGGCTGCGCTGGTGGCCCATGTGAAAGGCCCTGGCTGCGAGGCAGAGCCGAGCCTCCTCCAGCTGGGAGTGGGTCTGAAGTGGATGCCTCCAGCCGCAACTTCCGGTTGGAGCCAGGCCCAAGGGCTGGGGCGGGCCTGGGAGGAGAGAGCCCACCCAGATCCCAGCTCCGGCTCAAGCCTCCGGGAGCAGGCAGCCCATTCAGTGGCCTCACGCTGGCCTTCTCCACAAAGCGGGACATGACCACGGAGCTCCGGGCCCCTGGGGGAGGCTGCCCAGCAGGCGAAGAGGGTGCCCAGGGTGAGGGAGCGACATGAGGTGAAGGGGGGCCACGCAGAGGTGTACAGGGTGCTGTCACACGTCCCAGTTCCCGGCCTCGGGGACCTGGACCTGCCACCCGCCGGAGCAGGGAGCCTGTGCTGCCATACATGCTGGCTGGGGGACTCTGGGGCACAGGGCCTTCGGGGAGCCAGCGGCGCGGGCATCGTGGCGGGGAGATGGCACAGTCACCTTCCGAGCAGAAGCGCATGGCACCCTGGGCCATGCTGGGGCCGGGGGTCAGGCTGGGGGGGCAGGGATGGCGAGGTCAGGCGGGGAGTGAGGGGGCAGCATGCTCTTCAGACAGGCCTGCAAGAGAGGAAGGGAAGCAGGGGCTGAACTGCCGGGGAGTTGGACGGGCAGGAGAGCAGACACAAGGAGGGGAAAGCTGGCTGGGGCCACTGAGCACCAGGGGCCTAGCCCACCTTGATGGCATCATTGATCCCACCCCTGGAGGTGATCACGCCTCCTGCTTGGGCTACTTTCATGGAGGCCTGAGAAGAAAAGATTGCCCCCCCCACCCCGCAACAGGCCCCTGGATCCTCTCCTTCTGCTTGGGGACCCTGAGCATCGCCCTGGGAGGAGAGAGGAAGCTATTTCAGAAGTTGAGGAGCCCAGAGTCCCTGTAGCATTTTGGAGCTCCTTCAGCGGGGGAAGGGAAGGGCTGGCTCCCCACCCTGTGGCCCGGGAGTGTCAGCCAGCCATCACTGTCATACGGCCATGAGTACCCCACAGTTCCTCTATGGAGGCCCCAGTTCAGGCCCCCGGAAAGAGAGGAAAGAAGAATTGGGGGAGGAGGATTAGCTGAGGGGCATAGGGTAAAGGGGAGGAAAAAGACCTGAACAGAGGCCACTACCTCTAATACATAGGTGATAAATGGGAAAGGACATTTTTGTTCTTAATACAGGTACATACACACTCATGCACACACACATCTTAAGGACAAATCCACATTCATAGGCTATACCTTCCAGTACACACAGATACAGACACACACACTGCTCAAAGACACACCCTCACACACTCTCACAGTCATAACAAATATGTGTGTAATGGGAAGGCACATGCTTGTTTTACACACACATTGTCATCAAGCAGGAACACACAAAGAGATACCTAGATATACATACAGGGGCCCTCATTCTCCAGTGCTTACAGACACACAGGCAGGTCAGATACAGAGACCTACTGGTCACAATTACAAACACAGATGCGTCCTCACAGCCATACTTAAGGAGGGACACACACCCTCTCTCCCAACCCCCACCAGTAACTGGTCTCTGGACGGGGAGGCTGCACCAGTCCCCTCTCTTGCTCTTCTCCCCACAGGGGTACGACAGATTTTGTCCAGCCCAGGAGGGACCACGAAGGGGTAAAGGGGCCTCTGTTGGCAATGCAGGATAGGGACAGAGGTCAGGAGCAGCAACCCGGCCATTCAGGTTACTGAAGCTCAGTGGGGGCCCAGCATATCCCCAGTGCAGCCCGGACTCAAGCCGCCTCAGTACTCACCGCTGCTCGCCTGGAGCTCGGGCCGAGGAGAGAGGCAGGGGAGAGGCTGGGCCCAGCTCAGCTGTGAAGGTAGCGCAGCTCTCGCCTGCTCCCGCTTTCTCCAGGCCCTCCCGCCCGCCTCTCAGTCCCCCCTCCTCCTCCCTAAGCGCAGCTCTGGCAGAGCTAATCCCATCCCTCCAACCCCCGCCCTCTCCCAGGGCCCTGAGCCCAGGAGGCTGATCCCCCCCCCCCACCTCTGGACGTTAGGTCCCCGCTGGGCTCTCCCGCCAACCTGAGACCCGCCCCTGACAAGGGGGAGGATGTATGGAACCACTGTTTCTGTTCCCCAACCCTCACGTGCCCCACCCCAATGGTGTCCACATCCCTCTCACCCACCGCCCCCTGAGCCACACGCAGGGCCCAGCTTCACATGCGTGTCCTGCTCCAGACCACACGCGTGTCCCTAGGAGGTTGCCACATGACCTGTTACATGCCACACACGCTCCCGCCCCCACGAGCACGCGGCCGCGCCAAGCACACGGTATGGGTGTAGACGGGACCCGCCCCCTAAATACAGTAGACCGTCAATTTATGCAAGAGAGACTTAGGGTGCACTGCCTCAAACCATCAGGGGCTTCTGAATCTTGGATTCAGGAAATGCAACCCTGACCGCTCGCCCAGGATGCAGTAGGAGGGATGTTAGCCAGACTTCAGGAAGAACTTCCTTGATGCCTGAGTTAGGTGTCCTGCCCTTCTAAGGGTAAGGGGTTAGACAGGATGGCGCCGGGACTGAAGGTAGCAGGGAAAAGGCAACCCTTGTGCCCTTGGCCAAGGTAAAAGGAGGCCTATCTATTTTTAAGAAAAGGGCCGCTAGAGTTACTATGGCAACTGCTCTCCTAGGGAAAGCCAGGGCAGGCAGATGGTGACCTCGGAAGGAAGAAGGGGTCTGTTTGGGTGGTCGGGGGACGCGCAGGGCTCACCGCGGGGAGGGGCGGCGCCGGCTCCGCGTGGTGCTGAAGGGGACAGCGCCAGATTTGTCGCACTGCGCAGGCGCAGAGGCGCTAACAAAGCGGGGAGGGGGAGAGGGAGCGCGGTCCAGTTGGTGCGTACCCACGGGGCTCTCTCTTAGCAGAGGTGGATCCTTCCAGTTATCTCCTCCCCAAGCAGGCTGAGGAAGAAGGAGCAAGTCCCTCACCCAAGATGACCCGCTTTGGTCCTTCCCTGCTGCCGGTTTCTGTCTTCTCGCTGCATTGGGGAATAAGGGAGTGTGGAAAGAACCCTGGGAAAACCAGGATGCTTTAGTTTTTTATTCCAACGCCCTTGACCCTGGACAAGACGCTTCCTCCCCAGGGTTTTGGTTTCATCTTTGAAGTAGAGTGACAGCACAGACCTGCCCGCCTTGCAGAGGTGGCCGAAGCCTGATGAGATAATGGATGGGAAGCAGTTTTCGTTATAAAAAGGCAGGTGAAGCGGCTGCACCAAGTGTGCAGCCCCGCTGGGGGGCAGCCTTCAGCGACACTAGTAGCACTCGGCGTCCTTCACACCTTCGCCACCAAAGGGAGATAGGGAAAGGAATGCTTCAAGGATTACTCGGAATGGATCCTGGAACCAGGACCTAGGGACACGGTGAGAGGGCGGCCCAGAGTCTGAGTCCAGAGCTCAGGGGCGTCACTGCGCCAGGGCGGCTCAGACCCAGACCCCACAGCCAAACCCCCAGGCCAACCGAGAAGCACTACTCCTGGCCGGCTAAGCTGAGCAAGCATTCTTCCCAGGACTCTGGACCTCCTGCGGAAGGAAGGAGACCCGGCTAGAGATATAGTCCTTGTTAGCGCTCCATTTATCTCTCCCCACAAAGTGTAAACCCGTTCCAAATCGTCCGGGAGAGGAAGGGGCTGGATAGCTCTGTACTTCACAATTAAACGGGGATGGGAGGTTTGGGTTAAGTTTGCTTGATGAAGGAATTAAAATTCTAGTTTTGTTCATTCAATTCATTAAAAAATTATCAAGCACCGACTACATGCCAGCCAGTAAGAAATAGTTTCTTCCCGTTTTTCAAAGTCGCTAAAAGCCACCAGAAGGCAGTGGGTAGGCCCAGAACATTTGAGTTCTGGCTCCTCCCTTCTGCCCTTGGCTTTGCCTGCTCCTCCCATCATCGCTTCGCTCAGAGCCGTTCCCTCGCCCAAGACGAAAAAAGAAGCCAGTCTCTGCTGCATATCGCGTTCTCTAGACTCGGGTCTCAAGCCTGTAGAGAAGGAGAGATCTAATGCTGCACCACCGGTCTGTTTCGCCCTCAGTTTCGGAATCTATCCGGAACGCTTTCAGATCGGATCCTCAGTGAGACGGCACTCGATTGAATCGGTCTGTCACTACAACCCAAGGAGGCGGGTTCGCGGCAGCTGTTCCTAAGTCAAAGCGAGAAGACCTTACTGCGCACGCGCAGTAGACAGCTGAAGGAGCCACCGATGGAGCCGTCCGGAGGGGAGCAAGAGCCTGGAGCCGTCAGGTACCTAGCACCAGAGGAGCCGAAAGAGTGAAGAAGGACCTGGGGGAGGGGAGTTTAACAGGGACCAGGCCTGGGGGCCGCTCTTAGGAGACAGAGCGCAGGACCTTAACGGAGGCGGACTTGCGGGTAACAGCGGCCGGGGGAGGCCGCCGCCGCCGCCAACGCCCCTTTTCCCACAGGCTCCTGGACCTGCCCTGGGAAGACGTGCTGCTTCCACACGTCCTGAGCCGTGTCCCGCTGTGCCAGCTGCTCCGGCTGCAGCGCGTCAGCCGTGCCTTTCGGGCCCTAGTGCAGTTGCACCTGGTGGGGCTGCGGCGCTTCGACGCCGCTCAGGTGAGCCGGGGCCGGAGCCCCGCCCCCCGTCTGGGTACTGCCCCCGCCCCGCCTCCAGCCCAACCCCCAGTCCCTCAGGGTACCCTCCGTACCCCCAAGAATGCCTAGGAAGCTATCCACCCAGAGGGAAGTATTCGCAAAGGGCGAATACCGGGTATCAATTCAGAGGGAGCGTGGGGTCTCTCCTGGGAGGGCAGGTGGCAAGCCTCCGAGGGCCGGCTGCTGCTAGGAAAGAACTCATCAGAGGCAGATAGGCAGCGCGCACTTGTCCCCGGCATCAGCTGAAAGTCGAGCTGCCTCCCCGCCCGCAGGTGGGTCCGCAGATCCCGCGGGCCGCATTGGCCTGGCTGCTGCGGGACGCCGAGAGGCTGCAGGAGCTGGCGCTGGCGCCGTGTCACGAATGGCTGTCCGATGAGGACCTGGTACCGGTGCTGGCGCGGAATCCGCAGCTGCGGAGTGTCGCGCTGGCCGGCTGCGGGCAACTGAGCCGCCGCACGCTGGGAGCGCTGGCAGAGGGCTGCCCCCGCTTGCAGCGCCTGTCGCTTGCGCATTGTGACTGGGTAGACGGGTTGGCCCTGCGCGGTCTCGTCGACCGCTGTCCGGCCCTTGAGGAGCTGGACCTCACCGCCTGCCGTCAGCTCAAGGATGAGGCCATCGTGTACCTGGCACAGAGGCGCGGCTCGGGGCTTCGCAGCCTCTCGCTGGCGGTCAACGCCAATGTAGGGGATGCCGCCATCCAGGAGTTGGCTCGGAACTGCCCGGAACTTGAGCACCTCGACCTAACCGGCTGCCTCCGCGTCGGAAGCGACGGCGTCAGGTGCCTGGGCCTGGGGTCGGTGGCATGGGAGGAGGGCAATGATTTAGCGTCTGGGGAAGAGGTGGGCAGCAGTCAAAAGGCAGAATTAGGGTTTCTGGATCTTTGTGCTACGACGGCACCCCCATTCTGAACAGGAAAGGCCTCTAGGATTGCCTCGATCAGAAAGCCCAGTTTAGAAACTTTTGAACCAATGTTCACACATTGGCAGTTTTCACGTACAAAGTCAAATTGCTGGCTTTTCTTCAATCAGGGGTGCTGAAGAACAGTAACCCCTTTAAGAGACTAAGTCTCCGGTTCACTGGAGGCATTAAGTGCATGACCCCAATCCAGGCTCTCTCCCTCGGTTCTGGAAGAAAAAATATGCCCTGAGATACAGGGATACATAGGGCCTTTGCTGGCTCCCCTTAAGGTGGGTGTAGTGATTTCGCGCCCTTAGCCTCACCCAACTCCTCCCCCAGGACATTGGCCGAATACTGCCCTTCGCTGCGCTCACTGCGGGTGCGGCACTGCCACCATGTGGCTGAGCCCAGCCTGAGCCGCTTACGGAAGCGGGGCGTGGACATCGACGTGGAACCTCCGCTGCATCAGGCCCTGGTGCTACTGCAGGACATGGCAGGCTTTGCACCCTTTGTCAACCTGCAGGTCTGACCCGCCCACTCACGGGGCACAGCTGGACTGTGTGTCAGGGCCTGGCTATGAACTGTAGGGAAACGGGACTCTGCGGGCCTCTGGTGAGAGGCCGATGCCCTGCCCTACCCCACCCCGGAGCTTCAAATAAAGAGCTTTTTACCCCCTCCTGCCTGGCGCTGCCCTGTTGGCGATAGGGGATGTGAGGTTGGGAGAGAAGGTCAGAAAGACACAGTCCTCCAGCACCCCAGCTCTGAGGCAGAAATGACCAGAACACGCTCATCTTCTTGGGGCCACCTTTACTGTGCCCATAGGCAGCTCCAAGAGGAGGTTAACACGGTAGGGCAAAGAGGTAAAAGAAGGGGTTGAGAAGGGGTCAGGAGTTAGTGCAGCCCTGTGTGGAGTGTAGGGCTCCTGCATCCCTCTGGGGTCTGAGCCTGGAAGGCTCTAGCAGAGTCCAGTGAACACCTCAGTGGAAGCGATACTTTCTGGCCGGCTTGAGGTTGATGTATGTGGACTTCATCTCCTCGGCCTCAGGGTTCCGCACATCTTTGAATCTCTCCCCCTTGGTGCTCACTACCTGGTTGTCGATGTATCGGATCAGCTTCTTGGGGGCCTGTCAGGCAATCAGTGAGTAGCAGAAGCCAGGAGACAGTCCCACCCGCTCCACACCCCTAGCAGCCCCAGCTCTCTCACCTCCCTGGGAGCCATGGGCCGGTGAATCTTCTGGTCCTCTGCGCTATCCACCATCATGTACCTGCCAAAAACTGGCCAGGTGAAGCTCCTGCCACCCTGGGAAAACCCTTTAGGAGCCCAGCCCAGCCCAGACTCACTTCTGTAGGATGAAAGACTTCAGCTCATCTTTTTGGGGGCCTCTGAGGCGCCTGGGCAGGTCCTGCAGAGCGAAAGCCTGGTCTAAACTCTCAGGCACCAGTAAGAGAAGCATATGGCGACAGGCCAGGGGTGGGGGCTTAACCCTAAGGAGGAATGGAGCTGGGCCAACATGGGTGAGGGGGGCATATCAGAGGATACCTGGTTGGGGCCATCCCAGGCTGGAGGCCCCTCCGCCTTCCCCTCTACCAGCATCTGCACAGCTTCTTCCAAGTCGCCCCGAGCTTTGGCCAGCACCCACTGGGCCTGCTCCACTGAACAGGTAGGGAACACCTCCAGGAGGACGTCCACCCCTGGCAGCAACTCCTCCTCAGCACTGGCTGCCTGTGGGCACAAATGTTGACAAAAGGCAGTGCTTCCTCCTTTCCTGCCCCCTAGCTCCCTCATTGGTACCCTCCTCTACCGACCTCATCTTGGGTGTTCCCAGCAGCAGGAGAAGCCCTAGTCTCTTCTTTGAGCTTATCAGGCTGCTGCAGGGGCTTTGGAGAGATGGGCACCTGGCTGTGGACCTCAGAAGTCGGTGGCTGCAGGTTCTCTAATAGAGGTAGAGAGAGTACCAGGTTTGCCAGAGCTTTGGGGCTGGGGGTTATGAGTCATCCAAGTGCCTGATCCGCAGACTCACCTTTGTTCCTAGCACCACTCAACTGCCCTGAGAGCTTCTGCATCATGTCCCCTATTGTACCCCTGAAAAAACAAAGAGGGCAGTAAGAGGAGAGCTCTGCCCAGCCTCCACAGCCAGCTGGCCCCTCTCCTCTTGGCCCTGGGCAGGCCCCACCTTGGGATGTGGGCGAAGCCAGGCACATAGGCCTCCATCATCTCAATGAAGGCCTCCATATCGAAGTTCTCCTCTGATGGGCCCGAGGGGCCCAAATCCTCCAGGACCCCAAGCACATAGGAGAAGATGACCTCATCCAAGCCGCTGCAGGAAGGGAACAAGACAAGCCATGGGTAAAATGTTGCAAACCTCCAGCACTCCCCCCTCGCCCACGGCTCCAGTCCCCAGCTTCATGGGATCCATGAGTCGGACCTCAGGCATTGAGGCTAGAGAATATCCCACCCTCCCTTGGTGCTTTGGTTTTCCATCTGCCCAAAAAGTGTGGCAGAGACAGGATAAGAAGTAAGGCCACACCAGCAAATCATCGTCAGCCCTCCCCATCTCAGGAATAGGACTGTGTTCTCATCCCGTCTTCCCACTGGCCATGGCCCGGAGCCCTGCCAGGCAGCTCCAACTCTGGCCCCAGCGCAGTCTTTCTAGGAGAGCTGCTTCTACCTGAGGTCAGCCTCTGGGAGGTGCGTCTGGACAAAGGCAAGGAGGGCGGCACTGACAATCCTCTCCAGCTCCATGCTCTCTCCACTTCTGAAGAGACACAAGATGTAGGTTTATCAGGCCCTCTCCTGCCTGCCCCTGCCCCCTGGGCCCGGGGTGGCCAGCTCCTCCCCGCTGCCCTGCTGTGAAAACCGTTTGTTGACGTTGCCCAGAGCTTCCAGCTCCCCAGCCCTCCTCTGCTCTCTAAGCAAAGCCACGGCCCCTCCCTGCCCACCTCTCCACCTCCTCTAGCCTGAGACTGTCAGGAGAAAGGCTCCAGAACAGCCGTTCCCCTTGCCACTCCCCCGACCTCTCTCCATCTCCCCACCCCATTCCACAGCAGCAGGCCCAGATCCTCTGGCAAGAAACCAAGGTCTTGGGGTCACATGCCTCCTGGCTCAGGAATCCTACCACTGAGAGGGCCACTTGGCCCCCAAGTCTAACCACAAAGGGCCCTTTGTCCAGCCCCTCCCCAAGGAGCAGGCCTCAGGACCAGGCACAACCCTTCCCCCACACAGAATGGGCCACCCACCTTCTGGCACAAAGGGACTTTTCTGGCTCCAGGGCCTGGATAGAAGGGGCAGTCTTCTACCAGTTTGCTGCCTCACCAGTCCTTGCTCTTCTAGCAGCTTGAGACTAACTACAAAGGACTTTCCATCTTCCTTCCCAAGGCCTGTGGAGCCCTATAAGATCTGGTCTTTGCCTTCCTCTCCAACCTCCCCGCTCCTCCCTCATCGCTCCACTCCCACCCCACCAGGCTCCTTGCTGTTCCTCAAACTTTCCCAGCTTTTCCCTGTCTCCTCCAGACATCCACATGGTTTGTTCTCTCAGCTCCTCCAGGGCTCTGCTCAAATATTGCCTCTTCATCTTCCCTGATTAACTTAGCAAACTAGGTATTCCTCACACGCCCTAATCCATTACCCTGCTTTGTTTTCTATATAGCATTTACTGCAGCTTAATGTTATTTTATGTTTATTTGCTTATTGTCTGTCCTTCTCCATAGGATGTAAGCTCCAAGAAGAAGGAGGTGGGGAGGACTTTGTCTTATTCATTGGTATAACCCTAGTTACAAGAAGAATGCCTGCATTTCGCAGGTGCTCAATAAATACTCGTTGACTTCTCTCGTTCCTGCCTACATGTGCTTGGCTCCCATATCTGTACTTGGGAGTCAGGAATATGTAGATGGTAATGAATGGCTCCAGACCCACAGGTCCACAGGTCAGCTCTCCATCCCACTCACAAGACTCAGAGGCACCTTAAATTCTACCTAGTCCAAACTCACTATACCCTCCCAGTCTGGGTACACTTCCTCTCCGAATATGCACCTCCCATTTCACCAGCTGACACAACCGCTCACTCACTCAGTTGCCAAACCTGAAACTTGGGGATTACCCTGGATTTCGCCCTCTCAACCCCACCTGCTGCACTCAATCAATCACCAAGTCCTGTCCACTCTATTCGCTTATTCGTCTCCATTCTATCCACTTCTTCCCACCTCCAGTCTGGCTTCTGCCCCAATGTCTCTACCAAAATTTCTCAGGCCAAGGTCATGAGTTACTTTTTTAGGTTTTGCTCTAATTAGGTTGAACCATACAAGCTTGCCATCATTGCCCGTTTTTGATTTACAAAATAAAAAAGAAAGAAAAAGGCAATTTCTTACGGTTTCATCTAACAGTTGCCCTTTCAAGCAGCATCAGTGTTAGTTCCTGAGGTATCACAGTCTCCTGTTTCTCTTCCACCTCCCTGGTCATTTCTTCCCAGAGTCCCCTCTCTGCTGCCTTGTAAACGTGGCAGCAAAGCTCAGGCTCAAGCTGCTCCTCCTCTCTCCTCTCTCTGTTCTCTCTCTCTGGAAGCTCTCATCAGCACCCACATCTTTATGGGCCAACTCCCAAAGTCCAGTCCTCTAAGCCCAGTCTCCCCTTCGGCAGCGCACCCAAGTATTTTACTCCTCCAAGGCTAAATGCGTGTCCCCACACGCGGCTGTCCCTGCCACAAGTATGGGAGTTATCTTTCACGCCACCCTACTCCCTCCCTTCCCACATCCAGTCACCAGCCCTGACCGTTTATCTCTCAGCACGTCCACTTCCCAGCGTCTCTACTCCCACTCTGCTCCATTTCTTCTTAACTGCAAGAGTTCCCCCATCTTTCTCCCTCCCCACTACCATCTTTCCCCCAACAGCCCATTCTCCACAAAAATCACAGCTGTGTGACCTTTACAAAAAAAAAAATGTTTTTCCTGCTTAAAATCTGCCAGACTTCCCACTTCCCTTCAGGTAAGTCCAGATTCTTTTTGTGGCCTTTGATTCAGGGCCTTACCCCTGCCTCCCCCTCTAGCCTCACCATGCGCCACGCCCTCCCTGGACCACGCCTGTGCACACCGGCTCGCTTTCAATTCTCCAGCACTCAAGCTCTTTTGTGGCAAGAGCCTCTGCCTAGGCGACCTCCCACCCCCACCCCTTCACTTGTCTAATTCCTTCGGGTCCCAGCTTAAAGTTCCGTACCTCAAAGGATGTTGTCCCTGACCTCCGGAACTCGTTTGGTCCCCTCCTTTTTACACCCTCATTGCAGCCTGCGTTTTCCTCACTTAGCAGCACCTTTCACAGCTGTAATTAACTCGCTATTGGGGCAATGCTAGATGTTTCATGAGGGCAGGGACTGCACACCTGGCTCACTCATCACTGTACACTCATCATCTCATGAGAAGTAGACACTCAATAAACAGTTACTGCCCGCTTTACAGATGAGGAAACTGAAGCTCAGTGGGCTGAATGACTTGCCCGAAGCACCCTGGCCTGACTGTGGTAGTTAAGATTTAATTCCAGGCCGCCTAGCTGAGTGCAGATTCCAGGGTCTACTCTGGGGACAGAAGGACATCAAAATCTCTAAGTGGGTTGAGAAAGGCCTACCATCTACGATCAGTTTCTTGGTCCCCTGAGTGTAACACAGAGTCGCTGTGACAGCACAGGGCCATTTTGGACAGCTTGGCTGAGAAGCCCTGGTCTAGCAGGGGAATGCTCTAGACCTTAGCACAGGCTCGGGGGGTGCGGAGCGGGCAGTACTGCTCTGACCAGGCATACAGGATCCCTTCATGCCGCTCCACCGAGAGGTCCGCCCCCTTCAGAGACCAACATCTACCTTGGGTTAGAGCGAATCATGGCTGCTGTCAGTTGCCTGGCAACCTCTGCTGGGACAAAGGCCCAAGGATGGTGCGTGAAAGCCCAGAGTCAGGGAAGTGTCTGATGCCTCCAGGTTTCTAACCAAGGACTGTCATCCAGGGGGTTGTTATTGGGAGACTCCTCACTGTCCTCAGATAAAATGTCTTCCTCTACTGAGCTTTTTGCACCACCTTGTCTCCCAAGGGAACATCCTCCCTCCTCCTGTTCTTGAGCCCCCCAATCTCTACCCAGCCTTCGAGGCTTGCCACTTCTTTTTTTCACCCTTCTCCATCCCCCTAGCCTTCGTAATTTGTTCCTGCACAGAGGCCTCTCCTAGCATTTCTCCTCCACAGTCCCTGAGTTGGGGCAGTGGCAGCCTGGGCAGCCAGCCTTCTTTAGGGTAAGAACATAATTTCCATAAGGCTCTTCAAATTCCTATGTAGGCCACAGACCCCATTACTTCCTGGCGGCTCTAAACTGAGACTCACTGGTTAATGGCAAAAATGAAATGCAGTTGTGGTAATAATAGTTAGCATTTACCGACTGCTTACAATGTGCCAGGGATTGTTCTGTGCACTTTGCATGTATTAACCTACTGAATCTCCAAAACAACCCTAAAATATAGATACCAATATTATCATATTACCCCATTTTACCCAAAAGGAAATGGGGAACAGATAGGCTAATTAACCTGCCCGTAATTAACCAATGCCACGTAGTGAGTGAATGGTAGAATTACACCCAGGCAATCTGGCTCCAGAACCCTCGCTGTTAACCACTACACTGCACCACCTCTCATGATGTAAATCCTCCTCTGGGGCTGGGCTAGCCCTCTTGCCCACCTCACACTCTTCGCTCCCCACTCACAACCTCTTTCCCTCTGCTTCTCATCCTGCAGGACTCATTTCCTCCCTGCAGCCAACACTGACTGTCCTGTCCTCACTGCCCCCAGCAGGCCAGAGAGCATCCCCAGGACCAGGCACAGGTCTGGACTCTCCACAGGCTCCATACAGCCTCTCTGCACAAACTAAGTGAGCCTGAGGTAATGAGCACCATGCTGTTCCCTTGGGGTGGAGAAGTGCTCAAGGTGGAGGGACAGCAGAAGGTAATGTGGGAGGAGTCCTGGGAAGGAGTGTGGAAGAAGTCCTGTGGCACTCAGAGGGTCTAGGATGGAGGTCTTCACTGCTTCTCCAGCCCCTATGAAGCCTGGCTCCTGGAGCCCAAGTTCCATCACGCTGACTCCGGAGGACATCATTGTCCCCTCATCCCCAAGTCAGGTCTTAAAGGCGCCAAGGACACTGCCGGGCACAAGGGATTCCGGCATCCAAAGTCAGGCGGGAGCACAAACGGATGGAGGGGGCAGCACAGGAAGTGGGGCCGCAATGTTAGCCTACCCCTGAAGCAGGAGCTCCCCAAACAAGCTGGCGGGATACCCTTAAGAGTCCAAAATAGAGGGCCTGGGGGCATGGGGATGCGGTTGCGGCCCTGGCGAGGGGGACGCATGACGAGGGAGGCCTGAGAGAGCAGGGACGTGCCTTGATACAGGCCACGGAGAGAATTAGAAACAGGGGTCCGGGGAGGTACCGTGGGGGAACACCAGGAAAGGTACCCTGGGTCAACTCTCTGCGACTCTCCTAGCCTGGGCCGGGGGCTGCAGGGGAAATCACCTGCTCCGTCGGGCGCCACCGGCAACTTGTCCCGCGCGACGCAGCTCTCCTCCCCCAGCCCCACCAACGAGATCAAAGGCGGGGCCCAGAGCGGTTTGCTTCCAGAAGCGCCGCGGTAGCCATTTTAGAGAAGGGCAGGTGCCCATAAATGGGCGTGTCTTCTGCTCCTATTTTCATTTGTTTCAGGGCTTTGGACGGGGTCCCTCAGCGGCCATTTTTGCTGCGAGTAGGGAGGAGCTGGACGCGAAGGTCCCGCCAGGGGGTGGTGTCGCAGTGTCTGATTGTGTCACCACCTAGTTCCTTGTCATCTGCCGAACACTAAGAACTTTTTGATCCCATCTAGTGTCTTCCCATCCGCCACATTTCTTTGACCCAAAGTCCCCACCCCTCACATCCTATAGCGTTTTCCTATTCTCCCTGTTTCTCCGGTCCCACCGCAGGTCACTGGCTCCCTGGTAGGACATAGTGGCCCCTTCTCCCAGACCTGGTGTTCTTGCCCAAATCCCAGTGTCTCTTCCCCTTCTTGTCCAGTCCAGGGTGAGGCCCTCTCACCCAATCAACTCTTAGGTGCTCACTTCTCCACCGTATCTGTTCGCTTTGCATTCCCTTAACAGGGGTGTCTCCTCAGGATTAGGGTGGGTTAGAGTCTGGGTCTTGGGACGGGAGCCTGGTTTGAATTGGGTGGGGGTGGGGTGGGAGTTGGGGGTGGGAAGAAGGTGCTCCGGATAAGGATTGACCCGAGCCCAAACTCAGGATGGCCTGCCGACCATGCTTACTGCGAGTGCCTTCACCCCCGTGCTGGCAGGGCTTCTCATTTAAGGCAGGACATCTGAATTCCAGGGCCCAGAAAGACCCCAGCTTCCTCTTTCGGTTCCTGCTGCCTCAGCTTCCCGGCGCTACCCTGCGGGGAAGCCCACAGCCATCTGCTCCCACAAACCCCCACAATGGGTCATGAGGGAAAGAGTTCCCTTCAAGGATGAGTTCACCCATCCCCAATCAGCAGTGATGAGTCCCTTTTCAGGGCTAGTCCCCTTGTAGGGTGCTGAGGACCCAGAGACTGCCCCTGCCCTCAGGAGTCACAGTCCAAGGTAGAAAGTCCCTAAGGACTTGAGGCAGTACCAAAATATGGAGAAAAGGGGGATCACCGCTCCCTCTTCCAGTCTTGTTCCTCACTACAGCTCCCACTGCCCACCAGGGCCCCCTAACCTCAAAAAGAGCAAGATGGTGGCTGCTGGAGAGGATGGGGAAGAAAAGGGAGGGGGGAAGGAGGGAGCACATTTGGCATGGCCTGTCCCATAAAAGCACTGCCGCTGCCCGCCTGGCGCTGCCAGGGTTAATGAGGGGTGTGGTAACAGCTTCTTTGAACTCCAGCCAGACAGGCCCTTGGGAAGGGGGTGGCTGCCCCAGCCCCCAGCCCCCGGCCTCTGCCAGCCCTGTAAAGACTGACCATTTCTCCTCTTCCCCAATCCCTTATCTTCCCAGCTATGCAAGCCACCCTCCCCCCTTACCCGCCGCCCCCTCCACCATTGCTCAATACTGATGATGGTTCTTCTCTCCCTACCACACCCATTTCAGGAACTTTCAGGTTTCCTCAGCAGAGCTGTTCCTAGCTCTGGCCCAAGACCCCTGCAGCCATCCTTGACACTGTGCCTTTCTCCCTCCCACATGGACAGTTTCTTGGGTGGCAGTTGGATAGATGGGACTAGATAGCATTATTGGAAAGAATTTCCTGAGTTTTGAGGAAAGGATGATGGGTAAGACCTCTTAGGGGGGGCCCCTTAATTTCCAGCTCAAACCCTGGAGAATGCCAACTCTGCAGCTGGGGGGTCAGGTTATGGGATCAGAGGGCAAAGGGTGGGCTCAGGAGAGGAACAGCCACAGACATGAGGACACATGTGAACTGTAAGGTAGGGGCTCCAGGGAACTCCTATCCTGCTCAGCATTCTGTAGCTGGCTGGGCCGTAAGACCTTTAGTTTCCATTCCCTCAGCTCTCACTTTCTCCCTCCCCAAAATGGGAACAGACTCCACCTGTGCTTTGGGTGCTGCTTAAAGCCACACATCGTGAAAGGAGGTAGGTAGAGTGATGCTTTCTCTCTCCCCATTCCCTCGCATGTGTTTTGTAGCTGGTGGTAGGGAGCCTGTGTCCCCTTGGCTGATGGGAAAAGCTAGAACTCTGCCTATGTTTGAGAAGTTAGGCATAAAGGGCAGATTTCCCAGACATTAAGAGCAGATAGAATGCAGTTGGTAGGTCTCAAAGGCTGGGAGGGACTCAGGGACGGAGGTGAGGAAGGAGACGTTTTGCGGGAGTGCGGGGAAGGGGGTGGGGCGGCAGGAGCAGTGTCCCGACTCTTGCTTGAAGTCAGAGACGGCTCTCTGGGCAATGTGCCTGGCCCTCCCACACCTTCCTCCTTTCTCAGAAGAGCCAGGATGGGGCGGGGGTGGGAGCTGGCTGGGCGGAGTGGAGGCCCTACTTAAGGAACTCCCTGAGAGCATCACTGCAGATCCAGCTCCTGGAGCCAGAGAGGAGGTTCATGGGTAAGTGGCGCCCCCTTTCTCTCAAGCCAGGTGAGGGTAGGGTGGCTCCTGAGCCTGCTGGCTTGCGTTTCCCTCTCCAGGGATAGGCTACAGCTCAGCTTCATGAGTGGGAATAGTACCCAGCCCTCCATTTAACTCTCTAGAAAGTGAAAGTGTGTTTCAGGGAAATCATCCTCTGCCATCTCCTATCTTTTGAGTACTTCAGATGAAGAGATTTTTCAGAGAGCTGGGACTCCTGGGCCCCTATCTCGGGGATCCACATTTTGGGGATCCCCTCTGGCTCAGGAAGCCCCTTAGTCTTTAGCAAGATGCCCTTCTCAGTGTATGTGTTCTCCCAACCTCTCGCTTCTCCAGCTCCACATCTGGTCCCACTGAGAGCACATCTGCGCATGAGATGATGGGACTGACTCAGCAGGACCCACAGGATTCTTGCCACGGCCTTTAGTTCCCCCCTCATATCCTACACCAATTCCTTCTGAAATCTAAAGAACCACCGCCCCTCTCCCTAGCAATGGGGCCTTATTTTCAGCTCCAAGCTAGACCTTCCCTGGGATAGGAGGAATCTTGAGATCCCATGTTCCTTATCTGGCCCATCCTGGAGATGGGGGGAAATTCGTGGAAGAGAGCATGGGAGGGCACCATCAAGGCTGAGAGAACGTCAGCCACCTGGCTCTGAGAACTGAATTCCATAGGCTGTGAGCTCTAGCAAATGCCCTAGGGACTCAGTTCTGGTGCCCGGCTGTGCTACTACTCCACCAATACTCAGGCAACTGGGACGCTGCTGGCACAGGCTCGCAGCATCCCAGCCAGGTGCTCCTCTTCAACCTGGGCTGCTCTTCTGCTCAAAGACTTGACTGTTCCCCCCAAACTCCCTACCTTGTCATGAAAGTGTTTTCAAAAACGCTTTTAATCCTCACCAGAGGATATTTCTTTTTCATTGCTTATGAGAGCAAGCAGAAGGGAGAGAGAAACATCAATGCAAGACAGAAGCATCGATTGGTTGCATCCCGAGTGCATCTGGAACAGGGATTGAAAGTGCCCGTGCTTGGGCTGGGGAACGAACATGCAACCTGGGTATGTGCTCTGACCAGGTATCCAACCCGCAACCTTCTGGTTAAAGGACAATGCTCTAACCAACTGAGCCACACTGGTCAGCCATTGAAGCCTTTCGTAGGATGGCCTCCACTTCGCTTTCCAGCCTAATCTTCCAATGAAACCTGTTGCTTCCTGCTTCTGCCGCCGTGCTTTTCCTCATACTGATCTCTCCTCGGTACTTCTTGGGTCCCCTCCTTCCCATCACTGTCAGAACCCTACACATCCTTCAAAGCCTCTGTCAGATGCCTCTTTCAAGAAGCCTCTCTCAGTTCCCCAATGGTGCACATGATCCCCTGAAAGCCCCTCCGTCACAGCTTGATTCAGGAGCAGCCCCTTAGTGTCTAGTCCAGTGTTCTGCATGTAGTAGCTGTTTAATAAATGTTCCTTAAAGGTTACTGAGTGTGTCTCATGTATGAAGAAGAGGCAGTTTAGCCTAGAGGTTAAGACTACAGTCAGATCTCCCAGATGTGTTCTCCATGTGTGGCCTTGGGTTAGTTGTTAACTTCTGCAGGCCTCATTTTCCTCATCTGTAAATGGGAATAATAATTATGTGCACATCAAGATTTTGTGAAGATTAAACTGAGTTAATAGTTTCTATACAGGGCTTTAGCACAGTACTGGCATATAGTGTGAGGTTGTTAGGATTCTTATTCTACTCTCTTGAGCAGAATGCGAGCTATCTAGTTGAGAGGTAGCATAGGGCTAAAAACTGGTCAGTCAAAATTCACTGAGTGAAGGCTCCAGACCAGAGGCCAGGCCTGGGTATTTCTGAGACAAGGCCAGGAGGAGGAGGCCATCAGGATCAGGGTTTGGTGGCCCAAGGTCTGCTGGGATCTAGGACCTCTGGATTCCCACCTACTGTGTGACCTAGGGTGAGTCTTTCCCTCTCTTTGGCCTTGGGTTCCCAGCATAATGTAAATTGAGGGGGTTGGACCCAATGACCAGCAAGGTCCCCAGCAGCCCCGCTGTTTTATGATTTCTAAGCGTCTGAGTGTCAAGTTCAAAGAAAAGAAGGAAGCATCTGGGCTCCCTGAAGTGTTCCTTACGTCTACAGGAACAGGAGCAAGCACTGGGGTTGGAAGTACAGGCCATGCTGAACTGAACTGAGTGGGGGTACCCGCTTCAAAAGCCCGTGATCAGAGGATAGGGATGAACTTGTGTGCAGCTTACAGACATTTCCAAAGCATAAGTGGAAGCCTTGGGAGAAATGTCTGTGAACAATGTGGATCCTCAGAGATGGGGGCTTTTCAAGGGTCTGGACCCAAAGGGCTAGAGAGAGGAGGGGAGACAGGACACAGTTTACCTGGTGTGAGACCCACAATTGACTTGAAACCTGCCTTGTTTCACAGAAGGATTTGAGGGGGCTTACAAGCATGAAGGCAATTCTCCAGGATTAAAATCTGGAACATAGATATGTAGTACATTTTAAATGTATATCCTTTTGACCTAGAGATTCAATTTACTTATTATTATATTTTTATTTGTAGTTAGAAATTATTTCAAACTTACAGAAAAGTTGCCAGAATAGTGCAAAGAACTCTCGCTTCTCCTTCCACCAGATTTGCCAACTGTCAACCTTTTGCTTGTTTCTTTCTCTAATCTATAGGCCTTACTTCAAGTCTTGTTATTTGTCCCAATAATGTCCTTTATAACAATTTTCATTCTGGTCCGAGATCCCAAACGGGATCATGCATTGCATTGTTTTCATGTCTCTTTAGTCTCCTTTGACCTGAAACAGTCTCCTTGCCTCCCTTTGTCTTTTATGACATTTTTGAACAATAAAAACCAGTGGGGGTGTGTCTCGTTTTAGGTCTGTCTGATATTTCCCCATGATTACATATGACTGCTGAACTGATGTGCTGTTTTCCAGTTTAACAGATCAGAAATCACATGATGTTGATGTGTCTCTGGTAAAGAACAAATTTTCAAGACACTTATTAAAGATGGTTAGAAACACTTTATTCAAAGAGTATTGCAATGGGGTTAGAGTGTCACTCACCAGTTTTCCCTACTGTACTACTAGGTTACTATTTACTTTGTAATTAATAAATACCTTGTTGGAACATACTTTGAAACTATGTAAGTATCCTGTTTCCCATCAAACTTTCACCCATTAGTTTCAGTATCCATGAATAATTCTCATCTCAATCAATTACTGTGATGGTTGGGAATGGCGATTTTCTAACTTCATTATTCCTTCTAGTGTAAGGAAGAGTTTTTCTTTAGTATTTATTTATTTAGATAATATTCGTATAGACCTATGTATCCTTATTTCAGTCAGGCTGTAATGTTTTCCTGTGGTTATATGCTTTCATGCTTAAATTGTCCCTGATGTGACTCGTGGAAGTCCCTTCAAGCAGGCTCCTTTGTTCATTTGACATTTTGGCGTAGTCCTTCATTTTCTGGCACAAGTTGTTCCAGGCTCATCTTCTACCTTCCACAGCCTTGGAATGAGCCATATTCCAAGGGCTCCTTTTAGTGGAGAGTGGAATTTAGAACCAGAGACCTGGGAGCTGGCTGTGCTTGTTGCTACCAGGGTGTCATTGTGCAATGATTCAGTCTCTAATTCTAAGACTTTATATTCTACAATATAATTTAACACTTGTGTTTGTGAACAAAGCTGCATATTCAAGGATATTTGTTTTCTTCCCACCCTCATTCCTTCCAGATATGACCATACCATCATCTTATTTTGCCCATGTTACTTCAAAAGCCTCCTCACTGGTCTCCATGTTTCCACAATGGCCCCTCTGCAGTCTCTTTTTCATACAACATGCAGAATAATTTTTTTTAAAGTCTGATCACTATTTCTCCTGCTCATAACCCTCTGCCCCAACCCCCAAAAATAAAGTCCCAAATTCTCAACATGCTTTCAAAGTGCCAAAGGACCTAGTTTCATTTTTAACTTCGTTAACTACCACTTTTTCACTCACTCACAGGAAAGAACACTCCAGCCACAGAGCTGTTGCACCTGCTCTTCTCCCCCCAGTATTCAAATAGCTTATAAAGGTCGTCATTTGTCCCCACTCAAGAGTCACTTCTTTAGAGATGCCTTCCTTAACTATCCTACTGAAAACAGCAATCCATCACTTATCACTGACATTACATCATATAATCGCCCATTTGCTTGTTGTCAATCTATTTTTCTACAGTGTACCTCTACAAGGAAGCTCCATGAGGGCAAGGACTTACTTGGCTTTCTCCTATAGCCCCAGCATCTTGGATACTGTCTGGCATATCATGGGCTCTCAAATGCCTGTTGAGTGAATGAAGACTAACTTTCGCTCCTTGGGCTTTGGCACCCACCATACCTCTGTCTGACTTCCCCCTCACCCTTCCGTTTGCATGGCTAGCTCCTTCATATTCTGTAGATCTCAGCTTAAATGTCACCGCCTCAGAGGAGCCTTCCATAATGATCTTATTCTAAGTTCCACTGGCCCACTTGCATTTTTTATTTCAGCCTCTGTCCCCCTGTACTATTTATAACAACTTCCCTTTATCTATTTTCCTGTTGCCCCATCCCTCTCTCTCCCCACTAAAATGCCAGTTCCATAAGGGCTGGGACTGTCTCATTCACCACTGTATCCCCAGGACCTAGAACAACTTGCTGGCAAATGATAGGATCTCAAGAAATTTGGTGGCTGGACTTTCAAAGGCTAAAAGCTGGAAGGAATCCAAATGTTAAAGAATACTGGGAGGCTATTAAAGAATGAGGTAGCTCCATGTGCCTGGGCATGGAATGATGTCCAAGGCATTCTTAACGTGAAATGCAAGTGGCAGAAACAGCGAGATTCTTCTTGTGTAATTAATACCACGTGTAGAGAAAAAAATAGATTGGACTCCAGTGATCATTTGAGGGTGAGGAATTAGAAAAGACTTTAACTTCCTGTATTTTATACTTCTGTATTACAACCTTTTAAAAAAAAAAATCACTTATATTTGAGCACTTAGTACATGCCAGGCATTGTGGTAAACATTTTACATGCAGGATTTCATGGCATCTTCTTGAAAACCTTATGAGATGTTTTAATATCATCACCTCCTCATTTGCAATGAGGAGGTTAGTTCAGGGACATTAAGTAATTCACCTAAGGTCACACAACAGAACCATCACACTACACTATCCCTTGTGTTTTTGTAATTTAAAAAAAAAGGAAAAGACAATAAGATGACAGTGGAGGTAACAATCTAGGATCCAGGCTTTGCACAAAAGATGCTAAGGAAATTGGGCTCTGAGCTCCCTAGAAACCAGGACAAAGAGAAAACATGATGAGTTCTGAGATCCTTGGTGCTTCAGAGATAAAAGAAAGCCACTGACCAGGACAAACACCTTTCCCAAGCGCTGAGGTTTAAAAGACCTTTTCCATGAAGCTCATAACAGAGCAGTGTACAATCAAGTGGTCTACAGCTTCAGTTGACATAGCTGTATACCTTGGTGGCTGCTGGCCAGTTACAAATGGAAGTTCAGTAAAAGCAATTCCACAAGGAGCCAAATTTATACAGCCTGAGGTGGTCTGGTTAGACCCATAGTTAAAATTACATGTGTGGCCTAACCCTCCGGCAAACTCCCACAATATTACAAATTCAACCTATTACAGACTATGAGCAAGAATCGAGTCAAGAAGTGACATTCATCTTAAACCTCAGCTCTAGTGAATTTTCCAAGTAGGTTGATTGGTTTTATGCTTCTTTTACAAAGAAACTGACTCATAGAAAGCCTAGTTACATGTCTAGGGTATGTCAGCGCAAGCTCTATATCCGTCTTAAATATCCCTTCCCCAGCCACCTGTGCTTCAACAACAGTTTACGCCCTCAGAATCTCTCTGTGGGTGGTGGGTCGCAGGACCCAGGAGGGTGCCATCCTACACACAGCAGGAGAGTGAAGGGGGCTAGGCGCAGCCAGTGAGGTCCACACTTTTTCCGGAGGTCCGCTCTAATCCTTCTCAACTCCCTGTGTCCCCGTCAGGGAAGTAAGGCTCATATTACACAGATGAGGAAACACTGCACCCCCAAACATAAAAATACGATCTCGCAGTATACATTTGACTTTGCTCATTTATTTACTTTCATTACAAGCTGGGGATAGGTGGGTCTCAGCTTGGGGAGTTTGGGAGGTGTGCTAGAGGGAGGAGAAGAGAAAGAGAAAGTAGGGGCTTCTAAGTGGAAGAAGATGGGAAGGAGGAAGGAGAAGGGAACAGGGTCCAGACCCTACTTCCTCCCTACACCGAGACTTCCCAAGCCTAAGTAGAAGAAAGGAGCAACAGGACACCCTCCCAGAGATGTCCTTGATTCCCCCCTCCTCCCATCCCACAATAACCCGAAAGAAATCAAGGAAGAGCAGGAGGCGGGCGGCGGGCAGTCTTGGTAAAAAAAAAAAAAAAAAAAAAAGGAAAAGCAAAAAGAGGTCAGGTGCACCCAGCCCCAAGCAAAGCTGAGGTCTCTCCCCTTGCCAGGGAGGAGAGCCGTGCGCATGCTCCCTCGGGCCGGCCGCCGGCCCTGGGGCGCCCTCAGCCCAGGCCTTTTCTCTTCTTCCGGCTGCCGCGCTCCACCGTTTCTCTGGCGAGGCTGCGGTCGCCGCCGCCGCTGCTGCCGCTGCTGCTGGCAGTCGGGCGCTGCAGAGGCCTCTGCTCGCTGTAATGCGGCTCCCTGACGAGCGGCACGGCCTGAAGCAGGAACTCACCGCCGCGGAAAGTGACGCGCACGTCGGTGCGTGGGTACGTGCCGTACACGCGCCGCAGCTCCCGGCGCACCACGTCCGGTAGCTCTAGGCGCGGGCCTAGCGTGTGCTCCACGTGGCCCCAGCGCAGCTGTGCCTGCAGGCTACTGCCCTCCGGCCACTGCGCCCAGCTCTCCGGCGCGGGTGTCCCTGCCTCAGCGGGCATCTGCAGCGACGGCCCCGAATAGCCGAGCACGGGGAAGGGCTGGCGCAGAGTCGCGACGTAGGCCTGCGGGAAGGCCCACCAGGGGGTCGCGGCCCCCAGGGGTGCGCCCGGGCCGTGGAAACAGTGGTATTCCCGCGGGGCCGTCCAGTCGCCGGTGCTCAGGGCTTGGGGCCAGCTGCAGATATTGTGGGTCTGCACGGGGGACAGCAGTAGGGGGCCGGACAGGTAAGTGTAGGTGAGGGGCTGCAGTGGAGGCCAGACGCTTTCCCCGGGCGCCAGGCCGCTGTATGAGTACATGGCCGGAAGCTCAGGCGGCAGGCGTTTTCACTGAGGCCTGGTCCTGGTCCAGACCTGTAGTGGGAGGGGTGTGTGTGTGGATACACTTGGTTCTTATTAACACCACCCATCCCAGCGGCCTGCTCACCCACCGCTCTGGTTCATAGGATGAGGCCGAGCTAGTCTCCTGGCCTTTGAGAATCCTTCCTAAGGTGTTCAGCTCCTCTCTGTCCCAGGGTTGAGCCTGAAGCCTAACCTCCCAGCACACAATAAGGACCCAGTGCCTTTTCAAGCCCTCAGTCCTGAAATGCTCTTCCACTCACTTATCTCCTCAAGCCGGGGGTAGTTGGTCCTCAGCATTTCCGCGGGGCCAAGGAGGTCCAGAGTGGGGCTCCTCTCCACCACTTTTTAGTTGAGCTGGTCACCTCCATGCTCTGCCTCGGCCACACCTCCCCGTTTCCAGGCAAAGGAAAACATCTTGAGCTGGCCAGGAGCCAGCCAACCTGTGTCTACACTGTATGAGCCAGCTAGTTGAACCCGCAGTAACCTAGATGCTCAGTGGTCAGCGATGCCCTCACCACAGCTTGCTCAGACTCACAGTCAGTAATGGTAAGAGCAAAATTCAGCCCCATGTCTACTTCAGGACATTAGCTTTATTATCAATTCATGCTAAGGCTTCCTTGAAGCTATCATCTTACAGTCCTCCTGCTCTAGAATGTTACATAAGAACTTCTAGTTCTTAATAACCGTGTGCAGTACATGTTGGCATCATTCTCATTTATTTTTATTTGTTTAGAAGATTTTTTTTTTTATTTTTAGAGGGGAAGGGAGGGAGAAAGAGATGTAGAGAAGCACTGATCGGTTGCCTCTTTCCTCTTGCCTGCCCCTTGCTGGGACCTGGCCCACAACCCAGTCATGTGCCCTGACTGGGAATCGAACCAATGACCTTTCAGTTTGCATGAGGGCACCCAACCAGCGGAGCCACACCAGTCAGGGTAATAGCTAAGGAACAAGAGACTCATCCCAGGGTCAGAGTCAGTAAGTAGAACTGGGATTTGAACCCTGATTCTAAAGCCCAGAAGCTAGTTGGGGGAAGCCAGAAAGATGGCTTCATCTAGACAGGGTGGGCCCTGTCTGAGTTCCAGTCCCCTATTACAGGCCACTACCCTCTACCTTTTTCTTCCTCAGTTGGTTGGGCGGTAGTTGCTGGATGATTAAAACTGGTGCCCTCTCTCAGCTGTTGGGCTGCTAGGCCATCATACTTCCCTTCCCCAATCTGTTGACTCGAGCAGCATTACCAGTAACCCCCACAGATTCTCCTAGATTCTTAGCACCCCTCAAAGGCCAGCCACCCTCTGGGAAGGTCCCCTACTCTTACCCTCGCCCTCCTTTCCCCCAAGATATCCTTGGCTTAATCACTGGGAATCTGTGAATATATTACATGGCAAGAGGGGATTAAAGTTGCAATGGTATTAAGGTCATTAATTAGCTGACCTTAAAATAAGGAGATCATCCTTGATTATCTGGGTGGATCCAGTGTAATCTCAAGGATCCTTAAACCTGGAAGAGGGAGACAGAAGAGTTGGAATGATGTAATACGAGAGTCGACTAGCCATTGCTGGTTTTGAAGGTGGAAGGGGGTCAGGAGCCAAGGGATGCAGGCTACCTCTAGAAGCTGGAACATGCAAGAAAATGGATCCTTCCCTAGAGCCTCCAGAAAGGAATGCAGTCTTGCCAACACTTTGATTTTAGTCAGTAAGACCCGTTTTAGACTTCTGACCTCCAGCGCTGAAAAGTAATAAATCTGTATAGTTGTAAGCCACAAAGTTTGTGGTATTGCAATTTGTTACAGCACCAGTAGGAGATTAATATGCCCCTCTACTCCTGTTTATAACTTGGCCCTCTCCAAATCTCTGTACCTGAGGTATGTCCAAGACTACCTGTACACTGACACCCCAGCCTGGAGCTCACTGAGGGACCCTGTGGGACTTGTCAGTTTCTCCACCTGCTACCACTCCCCCATGGGGATCTGGCTGAGACTGGGTGGGAGGTGGGGAGGTTGTGAAACCAAGCTCAAGGCGGAGCCTAGAAAGATGAGAAGCCTTTGCTTTTAAAACTGTTTATTGATTGACTTGAAAGAGAAATGTCATTTTGTTGTTCCTCTTACCAGTGCATTCACTGGTTGCTTCTTGTATGTGCCCTGACTGGGAATCAAACCCTCAGCTTTGGTGTGTTGGTCTAACCAACTGAGCTACTCAGCCAGGGAAGCATACATTTTAACACTGGTCCCTACATGCTTGCTGAAGGCCTTTGCCAGTCTGGGGAGGGAGTTTACAAGCCAGAGGAGAAAAATAAGGACCAAGCTGTGAATTTTTCAGCATTCATTCACCCTGATTCCAGTAACAGCCCCCAGATTTACTGAGATTAAAATGGTTTTAGGGCAGTTGGCTCCATTCCATCATTAAATTATGGGTATAGGGCTAAACCAATCAGCACTGTCATCCCTCTGGCCACAACGATTGGTTTACACTCGATTTGGGCCAATGGCAGCCTAGCCCAGAACTTTGTTCTATCGGGTGGAGGAAAGCGCTCTCTTTCTCCAGGACAGAAATCTGAAAGATCGCAACCTGGGTGGAGAGAGGAAGACCTATCTGAGCATGCAACCATGGAAGTGGAGCCAAGGGACAGAGAGAGAAGTTGGGTCCTGATGACATTGTTTGGATGCTGGATTTTAAAGTCACATAAGCCAACAGTTTTTTTTCTTCTCCAGGGTTTTTTTGTTTTTTGAGATACTGACATACACTGCTGTATACGTTTAAGGGGTAGAGCACAATGACTTGACTTACATATATTATGAAATGGTCACCACAATAATTTTAGTTAATGTCCATCATTTTATTTAGATTAAAAAAAAAAAGGAAAAATTTTTTTGTAATGGGAACTCTTAGGATCTACCCTCTAACAGCTTTCAAATATACCACAGAGCAGTGTTAACTATAGCCATCCTGTCGTCTGTTACATCCCTAGTACTAATGTATCTTCTAACTGGAAGTTTGCACCTTTTGTACCTTTGACCACCTTCATTCAATCCCCTTTTACCACCACTTCCCAGTTAAATACCTTTCTTGCTTAATCTAGTTTGAGTGGCATCTTTTTTTCCTTTCACACAGGGCCAGCTGTGTTTACTTCATGTAACTTTACAGAAGATATATTGAAATGGACATTTTTTAAAAATTATAAAACACCATCACCTTAGTCTTTAGAAAATTAAATATTTGGGTTATTATACAATGGGGCGGAGTCCTCTTGCTTGCATCAACAATACACGCTGCGTGTTCCCCTCCCCCCAGCATTTTATTATGAAAACTTCAAAAACAGTAACCTGAGTAGTTTTTGATCCGTGAACCCCATGATCCCCCTGCCAGAGGCTCTCTTGTCCACAAAGGAGAGAGCTGTCAAGAGGGAGGCCAGTCTCCTCCAAGACTGGCTTCCAGTGAGGCAAACTGACAGACAAAATAGGCACGAGGGAAGGAAGATAGAGACAGGAGCAGATTCACCTGGACTTGATCTAAATAACCGCCTGGCTGGAGAGGGTAAAACCGAGGTGGATAAGTTTTGGGCTTGGCTGCCTAGGTTGGTAGTCAAGACAATCCTGGAGTTAAAAAAAAGAAAGCAAACAAAAAGCTGTAGTCAGCAACTGGAGGTTGAGGAATGGGGAGTTCAGTTGGGACATTTGGGGAGCTGTCCAGCGGCAGGTTTATATTCAGGCGGGAGATGGGAGGTGGGGTAGTCACTAAAGAAAAGGGAGTAGGTGAAGTTATACCAGAGCAGCTGCTGCTCAGCCTGCATCACGCTGTGTCATCATGGCTGTTCATTTACTGGGTTCCACTTACGCCTTTTGAGGGCGGGAATCTTGTTTGTGAAGTCCCCTTTACTCCCTGTAGCTGATGGCCTGACAAGTCTGAGTGAACAAGTGGAAAGAGTATCAAAAACTTGGAGGACCCTCCCTCTGCCTTTAGAAAGCCCTGGGGAAAATGAGAAGGGGACTGAGGAGAAGTTGTTAGCTAGGAGGAGAACATGGTGGGACCTAGATCAGAGAGGTCGGGAGCCAAGGAAGGAGAGAATTTCAAGGAGAGTGTGTATCTATCTGTCCCAGGAACTCTCATACCACTTAAGAAGCCAGGCAGGCAAAGTGACCTTCAGTCACACCCCGTGTCTCCTCCCTGTTAGCTCTGTGCTTGGCAACCAGGAAGAGAAGTCAGATAATTGCAAGGTCTAGCCTTGGTCACAACACAAAACGGTAACTGGTTATATTGTTTGTAAAACCAGAGGGCTCCGGAGCCTCAGAGTGTAACCACGGGGCAGTAAGTGCAATGTAGGGGCCAAAGTCTGTCCTACTGTTTCACATCTAGTTCTAGCCCTTTGGCAGCACCCCCACCCCCAATCCCTGATTCCCCAACTAGATGCCCAGGGAGGGCTAAGTAAAAACTCAGGGTTTGCTTTGAAATAAGGCACGTGCCAGCCAGAGATATAAAGCCAGGAGCACTCCCTTAGTCAATTTATGAAGGCCCTACCGTGCCAGGCTCCGTGCTGCGTGTGGGGTTTCTTGCCCTCTATTCTCACAGCCAGGAATGCACAGATGAGGGTAAGGGTAGAGAAATGGCCACCTTCCTTCTAGTCATGAGGGCTCTCTGGAGCAGGAGGGGTTGCTGAAATTGCTTGGAGTCTAGAAGAGATGGGGGGCAGGGTGTAGCTTAGGAGAGACATAGGAGGTACGAAGAGGGTCTGAAGGGGCAGGAATGGGGGGAGGGAAAATGGGACATGCTGGTGGGAGATGAATGCTAAAGGCAAGGTTCCAGAGATCACTGGGGACTCCCCAAGAACTGGTTGAACATACTCTAGCCCCCGCAACACCAGGGCTCTTGTGTTGGACCATTTGCTAGGGATGGGCCCTTTACCAGGTTGTCAAGAAGGAGGAAGAGAATAATATTCTTGGTGACAACAAGCAATAAAGGCATAAGGACCAAAAGTCTGGAAGACTCTTATGCCCTTGTTTCTCATTTAATATCCTCAGAATCTTCATAAGGTATAATATAGAGGCTCACAAAACGAGGGTCCCATAACAAAGAAGTGGTGGAGCTAGGGGACTGAATCTCAGGTCTGCTAAAGGCCATTCTCTTCATCCTATCTCCCAGGGTTAGGAAACAGCAGGTATGGGGTGTGTGCTGTTTGATTGCCTGGAAATTTAACCAGGTTACAGGCCAGTTGGGAGAAGACATGGGGCATCCTCACCAGATTGGACTGAGCAAAACAACTGAGGGCCTGCAAGGGTAAGAAGAGGAAGGACTTCTATTCTGGAAATCAGGAGAGCTGAATTCCAGCTGGTCTGGACTTCTTGGTTATAGTGTGGATGTTACTGAATATCTTTGAACCTCAGTTTCATCTGTAAAATGGGTATAATAGCACCTACCTCCAAAGAAGGATGTGAGAACTCAATGGAGAATGCACATAAACTTCTTGACTCAGTAGAGGGCACATAGTGAGAGCTCATTACTCCTTATATTTTATTATTATTATTATTATTAATAGGAGGAGGTTGGGCTGCATGGTTGCTCTCTTAGGGCCTGGCACCTGTGCCCACAGCTGAAGCTGGGTCTGTCTGCTCTTGAGGGTCTCACAATCCAGCATCAGGGAGTCGCAAGTGGTGTCACTGCTATTTCCTTATCTGCCTCCGCTGTGTATCCAGTAAGATGACAGGCCTGAAGAAAGATGCTGAGTTCTCTTCATTCTCTGAACTAATACTAAGGAAGGATGGGGAGAGGAGAGGGGATGCACAAAAAAACCTTGTTGATTTAAACTTGTCAGCTGAATGTAAATGAATCAGGAGACTTTGGCTAGAAATAAATGATACAGATTTACTTGAGGGTCTTGAGACTTACAAATGGGAAATACAACTAAGTAATAGCCAGGATGTTCTGAAGAATAAAGAAAAGCTGAGCGTTCTTATAGTAAAAAGTATATTCTTGAGAAGAATCAGTCCTGCACGCTTAGCCTCTCGATGTGTCCGAGATGGTAATCTTCCAGATGTCAGGGGTTCTAGACACTGAACGTTCTTTCCTAAGATCTTCAGGGGGTTATCTACATATTCACATACATATCTTCAGCATTGATGCACAACCGGAAAGTTCGGAAGTCTAATTCCCAGGCTAAAGCAAGAATAGAATCATTTCCTCATCCTCAGCCTACTTTGATTTTGGTAATTTAGCAGTTTGACTACATTGATTCCATTTTATTCACTGCTTCCTCAAACTGAAATGACATTAAACTTTGAGGAGGGGATGAGCAGGTCAGGAATCCAGGCAACCTGTCCCCTTCTCGCTAACATCCGCGTTCTCTTCGGTACCTAAGGGCAAGCGCCCATGACAAATATGGCGGCGGCAGCTTCGGGCGCGGGCACCTACCTGCCAGGCGGTCCCGGGAGCTGCGCAGAGCCAATCGCTGGGCGGGGGCGGAGGCAGGGGCTGGGGAAGCAGCACTGAGCGCGCAGGAACACTGGCTCGCACCTGGTTCCGGGCAGTGGCGAGTAGGATTCTGTTGCCACGATTGCGGTGAGGGATTGAACGCGGCGAGGTTCAGGGGCAGGAGCGGGCCGCACTGGGGGCCAATCAGACGCGAAGGATAGACCGAGGGGGACGGGAATGCGGTCTCCTCTGGAAGTCCCGGGGGCTGTCTGCGGGGGTCCCCGAGGTGATAAGGTTGTAGGTTGGAAGAGCCCTTGGGGCAGGGTGGGAGAAGCTTGGGTTCGAGCGGTGAAGGTGGAATCCTTGCTTTAGGGCTCCCTGGGGCTGGGGTCGCGGCATGCTTCGGGTCCGGATCCATTTTATAGATATAAAGGCCCTTAACTCAGGTGACGCAATAGAACCACTTGGGGAGCTTTAAAAGGACACCATGCTGGGCCCCGTCCCTAGGAATTTCAGTTTTATTGGCCAGGGGTGAGGCCTGGGCTTGGGTGTTTTTGAGCAGGTGATTTTAGCATGCAGACTGGCTGGAGAACCACTACGTGTTTCAGGGCCAGCTCCTGAGTAAAGAGCTCCTGGGTTGATCCCAAACTCCTTAGTGGCTTGGGTAGTACTAATGTGAAGATGCTGACCCTCGCGTACTGCTGTAGTAACCTGCGGGGGAGGGAGAGCGAGAAGGCCCCTCCCCCAATACGGTGAAATTTCATTTCCAGCCGGAGGAGGAGGGCAGGCCCACCAGTGTGGGTTCTCCCAACGGCCCTGGCCGGCTGGGCCTTGCTGCGGGGAGATTGGGCAGGAAGACAAGGCTCTGGGCTGTGAAACAGGAAACAACAGGCAGATCTGAGGTCAGCTACTGGTTGAGAAAAGGGCACACCTAATACTTGTGCTTTTCGTTTGATACCCCTGAGGAAAGGCTGGGAATGGATTTGTTTCTCCTGCTTTATAGATGTAAGCATAAACTCAGGTAGCTGGTTAGTGATAATTTAGACGGCCTGGCGCACCCCAAATTCAGATTTTGCTTCTTACTAGCTTTTCCCCTCTGCGCTAACTGCTTCTCATACAGTCTCTAGTCTTCAAGAAAATCAGAAGCAAACACCCACCTTCCTCTGATACCCCTCACTCCAGGGGCCCTGTCTGGCACCCTTGGTTTCCTCCGCCAAATCCATCGGTCCCACTCACCCAACCAGGGAGAAGCTACTGTTCTCATCCTTTCCTTGTTCTTTATCGCCCAGAAGCCTGACAGGGAGAAGAGGGGAGAGTTTCACATGATGCCAGGGGGCCTTTCCAAACAGATCTGATTCTGTCACTTCATCACCTCCTATCCCATTGTCCTCAGAATAGAATCTTATGTGTGGTTTTCCACTCCCCAGTCTAGTGTCTTTCTACCTCCCTGCTCTGAGCTCTCTTCCCATACTGTTTCTATGTTTCTTAGCACAGCACCCGGCACATGGTAAAAGCTTAATAAACATTACTTTTGTTATTCTCACTAGTCCTCTTTGTGCACCTCTTGCCTTGCTGTACCTGTTGTACTCAGCAGGGTACATCATAATAACCTTGATGGACTCCCAAGGTGGCCAGTTTCTGAATCCCAGCCAAGCAGGAGGCGGAGCTGAGGGGCACAGTGGGATCTGGGCGTGACACCCCTCCTACAGCTGCTGCTCTTACCTAGGGCTCGGGAATGCTCCCACTGGCCTTCCAGGGGCAAATCAATCCAACATGTATTAGTTGGGCACCTACTGTGGTGAGGGAGCCTGGTAGAGGCAGGGAGCAGGAATCAGAGGCGGGTCTGGCCTGGCCTTGCCCTTAAGGAGCTTGGGAGCTGGAGGAGGATAAGAGACGCATTTGGATCTGATAGAGGAACCAAGGGACCTCACAAAGTGAGAGAACACTGATAGGAGTCCTCCGGAAGGCTGGTGCCACTGACCTCCGCTGGCCTGGGCCGTGAAGAAGCGGGATTTGATAACGATGGTGGGGGGGGAGGTGGGCATAGTGATGTGGGCAATGTTCAGATGTTTTAGTCAAAAACACCAGTTTCGAATCTTGGCTCCAGTCCGTAATACCTCCGTGATTTGGGGCCAGTTATTTAACCTTCTGAGCCTTGGTTTCTTCATTTATAAAATGAGGATGGCGGTAGTAACCAGAGTTGTCAGGATTCATGGTAGTAGATATAAAAGCCCGGCAAATCCTATACCCGTGAGAAATGATAATAGTTACAGCTAGAATAGTGAGGGAGAAGAAACAGAGTGAAGGAAGGCGTGGAGGTGGCATTTAAAAAAGGATCCGAGGGACAGCAGTCTGTGCCAGGCAGCGAGCAGCATCAGTGTTGGGTGCTGGAAAGACAACTTCAGTCGGGTTTGGCAGAAGGGACACTGAAACCCTTTTAGGAGCATGAAACCAAACTTCAGAGATGTGTAATAATAGCAGTAATAATCGCTACTGTTTAGAGAGGGTCTTCTGTGTGCCAGACACTATGCTTGGTGCTGTGTATACCTTTTGCATTTTAGCCCACAGCAATTTAAGTGGTTGCCTTTATCATTCTCATTTTATATTGGGTCGGCCAGGAAGTCCGTTGAGGTTTTTTCTGTAAAATAAAAGACACATCTTTTATTTTCACCAATAACTTTATTGATTTGGATATTTTCAGTATGTCGGCTATCTCTTGCTATTGGCTTCTAGTGGGTAGAGGCCAGGGATGCTGCTAAGCATCTTCCAATGCATAAGACAGCCCCACAGCAAAGAATTATTTGGCCAAAATGTCAATAGTACCAAGAAACTTTGCAGACCACTTTTGATACGTTTGATCAGTCACAGCACTTTCTCCATACAGTGTACAAATTTTTTTGGTGTTTCAGTTGTTTTACCTTTCTTGAAATAATAAAGCATAATACACTGAAAATGTTGTGTATTTTCTTCCATCTTTGATATTAAAATGGCTACACAAAAACTCTCCAGTTTTGATAAGTTTTTTAAGTGTGTACTGATACGACAGCTGTCACAATATAATCTAACAAAATTGCTTCAAATGAAATTAGAAACAACTAAGTACTACTGGAGCCATCATATGGAAAAAAAACTAAACGAACTTTTTGGCCAACCCAACAGATGAGTCTGAGGTCCAGGGTATTCTGCTGCTGCTCCCCTGATCTGTTATAAGTGAGCTCAAGAAAAAGCCAGTTTCTGAGCACCTTCCATGTGCCTGGCATGGTGCTCGGGGCTTCCTGGACATTAGTTCAACCCTCCTGACACTCTAGAGGCAGGCATTATTACCCCGTTGTCCAGGTGAGAAAACCAAGACTCAGACTGCTGAAGTGACCTGCCCAAAGTTACATTCTTAGTAGGAAGTGCATTTGGCATTAAACCAAGGTCCTTCTGTTCACACAGACATACCCTTTCCATCTCACCCCCTTAGAGGTTTCCTTCTATTGCCCCAGAGTGGGAGCCTGGAGCTTGGCACTTTGCCTGCAGGGTTCACCTACTCTGGCAGCTGGGCAGCTCACTAGACATCTGGGTGGAAAGGGGGAGCTTCACTCCCTTCGCCGAAGAAGGCTTTGGAGGTAAGGTAGGGAAGTTCTGATTCCCTGCAGAATCAGAGAAAGCAACCCCAGTTAAGGATAGTAACAGAGGTGTTGTGCACTATGCTTTATAGCTCCAAAGCACCTTTAGATTAATCCCACTCCATTCTTCTGTGGTGGGTAGGGAAGGTTTGAGAGGTTCAACAGTAACACTCTCTAAAGTGCTCTCCACACTTACCATGCTAAGTGCTTTAGAGTCTTTTCTCATTGACCGCTAATGATAATAGCCTTAGGAAGGTTGGCCCCATATTACAGATGAGAAACAGGCACAGGGAGGTTAAGCAAATTGCTCCAGGGCACACAGGTACTAAGTGGTAGAGGCAGGACTTTGGCGACCTCCAGTGTGTCTTCTTTCAGCGATGTTACTTAGAAGGTGCTGAGGAAACTTGTACGGTGACAGATATGTTCATGATCTCAAAAGTGATGGCTTCACAGGTGCACACATCTTAGAACTGATCAGATCGTACACTTTGAATACATGTAGATTTTTGTATGTCAGTGGTACCTTAATAAAGCTGTGGAGGGAAAAAGAAAAGCATTTCCCACCAACCATTCCTTTAGGGGCTCAAGGTTGTGGGAGAGGCCACCTGACTGTCTTCCTGCTCTGGGGCAAGGTAGGATCACTGTGGCCTGGGAGAGATTCTCATACACTAGTGGCTGGTTTCAGGTAGTTTTGGCGGCTTCTCCTTCTCTCATCTCTTCACCACTAGGCATAGACTGGTGCCAGGCTGGAGCGGGGCTGGGAGTGCATACAGGTCTCTTGAGCAATTGCTCCTTGGCTTCTAATGAGTCTGAGAGTGACCCCAGGGAGATTCCCTCCTGTTCTCCCATCAGAGCCTCTCTCTCACCAGTCATTCACTCCCAGAGCAAGAATGGTTGAGTCCAGTCCATTCTCCCGCAGAGCGAGGTGGCGGGAGGGGACACAAGCCCTGCCTTGGGAATCCTGCAGTGGCATCAGGCATGAGAGTCTGCTGTGCAGGGGCAGAAGGCATCGGTCAGGGCTCATGGGGCTAGAGCAGGTCTCCTGGACCCGGTACTGGCTCCCAGAGGATGGGTGAGACAGAGACAGAGGCTATGAATGCGGCCCAACACAAAATTGTAAATTTACTTAAAACCTTTTTCTTTTCCCCTGCTCGTCAGTTTCCATTAGTGTTTGTTTTTTTTTTTTATTTAATGTGTGGCCTAAGACAACTCTCCTTCCAGTGTGGCTCAGAGATGCCAGAAGGTTGGACACCCCTGACAGAGGAATCCTTCCTTGTCTTGCCCAGCGTCTGGTGGTTGCCCCAGTCCTTGGCATTCCTTGGCTTGTAGCTGCCTTCTTCTGGATTCTGCCTTCATCTTCCTTCACCTGGCGTCTCTGCTGTGTGTGTGTGTGTGTGTGTGTGTGTGTGTGTGTGTGTGTCTCTGTGTCCAAATTTCCTTCTCCTTATAAGGATACCAATCATGAGATTAGGGCCCACTCTAATTCATTGTGACCTCATTTTAACTTAGTTACATCTACAGAGACCCTATGTCCAAATAAGATCACAGTAGGTACTGTAAGTACCTACTGTGAGTAAGGACTTAAACATATCGTTTTTGAGGGGTGCAATTTAATTCACAACCAGGGGTTTGACAGGAGGGAGCCCCCAGAGCTCCCTGCTGGGGGTCAGGCAAGCACATGTGAGATTATTTTTCTGAAGCCAGAACAGCAGCTTTGACCCTAAAAAAGAGACAGCCTTTATGCCTCTCCATTTAAAGTGTGGGCATGGACCAGCAGCATGGTGTCACCTGGGAGCCTGTTAGGAATGCAGTCTCAGGTCCCTACCCAGAACTACTGAGTCCAAGCCTGTATTTTAATGGAGGCCTCGGTGACTTGAAAGTACATTATGGTTTGAGAAGCAGTGCTCTATTAAAAATCCGACTGTTACTTCCTTTCCCATCCATGATGGTCAGTATGGCCTGCCAGTCTCTGCATGAGTCAGCCTGGCTGGAAACCAGGCACCCGCGCTGTCCTCTGCTTTCTCTTTTCACATAACGTCTTCTTGAGTTTCTCTCCCATGTGTCAAGTTTACCCGTGTGCTTCCGATTTCTGGAGAGTGTTGGGCTTGTTCAGCCAGTCCCTTTGTTGTGTTCTTGGGGTATGTCCAACTTTCTTTTTTTTTTTTTCTTAATTAAGCAGTTTGGTTTTTTTTAAAGATTTTATTTTATTTTACTTTATTTTATTGTTTTAGAGAGGGGAAGGGAGGAAGAAAGAGAGGGAGAGAAACATCAATGTGCGAGAGATACATCAATGTGTTGCCTCTCGGACACACCCAACTGGGGACCCTGCCCGAAACCCAGGCATGTGCCCTGACTGGGAATTGAACCGGTGACCCTTTAGTTTGCAAGCCAGCATTCAAGTCACTGAGCCACACCAGCCAGGGTGTACCCAACTTTTTACTGTATATAAATGTTGCTGCCATGAACATCTCTATATACATGCATTCCTTTGGGATTAGTTCCTTGAGGTGGAATTTCTGGGATTAAAGTGCACAAGCAATTGTGGACTCATCATATCTCATCACTCTTCAATATCTATGGAACTTGACTTCACAGCAGGTTTCTCTCCATCCTGCCAGTGCATAGGAACCTGATTTATGAGGTCAAGTGGCAGGTAAGGCTTTGAAGCCAGACAGGCCAGCGTTCAAATCCAGTACATTTTTGCTGTGTGACATTGGGCAAATTACATAACACATCTGAGCTTGGTGTTGCTCTATAAGATTGTTACACACTTTGTAGGGATTTTATAAAGATAATAATGACATCACCAACATCCATTTATTGAACACTTTCTGTAAGTTACCTTGTTTAATCTTTAAGTTTCTCTGTAGGGTAGATATGATCATCTCATTTTCCCTACTACAGAAGAGGAAACTGAGGCTTGGGTGAAGTAGCTTGCAGTTACATCGTAGGTACATTGTGTGTCCAAGCCCAAGGTTGTAATATACACCATTAAGGTCAGATAACACGGATAAAAGAAGACACTGAGCACACAGCCCAAGCAGGGTTGGATGCTTGCTTTTGCTTCCCACGCCTTTATCGGTTTCCTTGAGTTACTCCCTGGTAAGGTAGCCAGCCCAGCATTGTTTCTGCTGTGTATCATTAACGAGTCCCCGGCTTTGTTTTATTTGTTTTACGTGCAAACTTTCTCTAAGTTGGAAATGAGTTCTTAAAATGACTCACAGGTCTGGAGTTTGGAGCAGGGCTGGCTTTGATCTTTGTAGCTTACTGGCTCTTTCTTCCCCAGGGACAAGGATGGCCAGGCTGCCCGTGGTCATGAGCACTTCTCTGCTCCGAGGCTGAGGCTGGGCTGGCAGCCATGGGGCTGGGCGGGCCCCAGGCCTGGCTGTTGCGCTTGCCCACAGCTGTGGTCTATGGCTCCCTGGCCCTCTTCACTTCCATTCTGCACAACGTGTTTCTGCTTTACTATGTGGACACCTTTGTCTCAGTGTACAAGATCAGCAAAGCTGCCTTCTGGGTCGGAGAGGTAGGTCAGTGCTGGGGAGGGAGCTGGGCAGATTGCAGGGCTGGGTCCTGCCTAGCCAGGAGCTTGGCGCAGGCCGGGCTGCCCGTCGGGACTCAGCAAGAAAAACTGGAGCTGGAGGCCTGGATGGTTCCTCTGTGGGATGACACCAGCTCTGGCCAGTGCCCTATGAGTCAGGGACTGTTCTCTGCATTCACATATATCAGTTTATCAGCTGGATACGTTTGTCCACCGGGCCCTGCGTGGGTGGGAGTTTGATGGGGGCAGTGGCCTGTAGAGTGGGTTTGAGCAGAGGGACTGACCTGAGCAAAGGTTTGCAGGCAGGAAAGCTGGTGTCACCTTTGAGGGGTGACGAGCATGCTGGGCAGGGAAAGCCCCGGAGAGGGGGCTGCCTGGAGCCCACCTGCCCCATCTCCCCTCTGCCCACAGACGGTGTTTCTCCTGTGGAACAGCCTCAACGACCCCCTCTTCGGCTGGCTGAGTGACCGCCAGTTCCTCGGCTCCCAGCCCCGGTGTGTCTTGGGGAAGGCCCATGACGGGTCCTGCCCGGCCCCACCCTTCCTCAGGGCTGGAGGACCCCCACCTGTGATTGGGGTGGGGAAAGAAAGGGAGACCATTTTCCGCTGGAAGGGGAAGAGGCCGACCCCAGCTCCGCTCGCCTGGCCCTCAGGACTGGGCGGTGCATCACCACTTTGCTGCTCCTGGCAGCTCCCTTCCCCGCCCCCCCAACCCTGGCTTCAGCCCATCACTACCCCCAACCCTGAGAAAATCACACCCCACTTTGGCCTTCAGCCCTGGCAGGCTGGCAAGGGAGCAGAGGAGAGAGTACCCACTGGCTAGCTGTGTTTCCTAAATTGACAAAGACTGAGGATTTGGAGTTCGTTGGGACCACCTTGGGCTCGGTTCCTCTTCTGGGGACTGGGCCCAAGGCTGCAAGGGCATCTTCCAACAGCCCTCCTCTCCCCGGCAGGTCGGGCACTGGGCTCTCCTCGAGGGCCGTGGTGCTTGCCCGGGTGCGGGCCCTGGGCCGGCATGGGCCGCTGCTGGCGCTGTCATTCCTGGCGTTCTGGGTGCCCTGGGCCCCAGCCGGCCTGCAGTTCTTATTGTGCCTGTGCCTCTATGATGGCTTCCTGACGCTCGTGGACCTGCACCATCACGCCTTGCTGGCTGACCTGGCCCTCTCAGCCCACGACCGCACCCACCTCAACTTCTACTGCTCCCTCTTCAGTGCGGCTGGCTCTCTCTCTGTCTTTGCCTCCTACGCCTTCTGGAACAAGGAGGACTTCTCTTCCTTCCGTGCCTTCTGCGTGGCACTGGCCGCTGGCTCTGGGCTAGGCTTTGTGGGGACCACACGGCTGCTGCGGCAGCGGGTTGAGGCAGCTGGTAGGGAGCCAGGGTGTCCAGACCTGGCTGTGGAGAGCGGGTGAGTGGCCAGCACTGTTCTCAGTCTGATGTCAGCACCGGATCCCCTGTCTGGTGGGCGGCTCCCCTGGGGGGGTGGCTCCGGCCCAGCCCCAGGCCGTTCCTGACTCCCCTCTGCCTCATAGCCTGTGTGGAGAGGAGCTGCTTGTGGGCGGCGAGGAGGTGGGCAGCGTCACCTTGGGCCAGTACCTCCGGCAGCTGGCACATCACCGGAACTTCCTGTGGTTCGTGGGCATGGACCTGGTGCAGGTAGGGGGGCGGCCACCCCACCCAGGATGGTGAGGGTATGCCTTGCACAAGGGAACAGGTTTCTCAAAACCTGGGCAATCAGTTCTGGGTCTTGCATGATGACCGCAGGGTGACCGGAAGGCAGGAACACAGGTTGGGTAGTTAGAAGACCTGGATTCCAGCACCACCTGAGCTCCCAACTCCTTGTGTGATCTTCGGCAAGTCTCAGCTGCGAGGGAGGCCGGGGGGTGGGGCAGCCGTGTCCTGCAAAGTGAGGACGTGAAGAAGAGGTGCCCCTCTGGGGGCTCCATGGCAACCTTTTTAAAACATCGAGTGCCACACCAGACATACATGCAGTATATAAGCTAGTCAAATTTAGAAATAGTTTTCAGGTTCATAAGCTTGTTTTACTAAGGTGTTTGTAATTGAAAAGAAAAAACTTTTAATTGTGCTAATGACAATTTTATCCTTGCTTCTAACTATTAGCAAAATTAGATAAGCAACAGGAATTGGTTTTAGGTTTTCTTCTGGCATGTTTCATGTTGAGGGACGTGGGGGTAGAGGCCGCTGTTGCTCCCGCTCCTGGCACCCCTCCCGCCCCAGCCTCCTCACTGCCGGTTGGGTTACAGGTCTTTCACTGCCACTTCAACAGCAACTTCTTCCCCCTCTTCCTGGAGCACCTGCTGTCCGACCACATCTCCCTCTCCACGGGCTCCTTCCTGTTGGGTGAGTGAGTGACTCGGGCAGGCTGGAAGGACAGCGGCTTGCACCCGGAACCCCTGGCTCAGCTGCAGGCGCAGTACCCCCCTAGCCGGGGCCTGGGTGGCAGGGGCTGACGCTGCTGTGGGGTTGCGCCTCCAGCCCCCAGTTCTGTCTTCCTGAGGAAGGGGCAGAAGCCTGCTGTGGGTGTGAGGGGGCAGGGTGCTCTCACGGTGCTCCTCCTGGTGACGGTGCCACCCAGAGACGGTGGGGCACAGTGTCTGGTTAACAGCAAGGACTGTTAGTCACTGTTGTGGGCCTCAGTTTAAGTCAGTTTTACTTATTTATTTTATTTATTTATAGAGAGAGGGGAAAGGAGGGAGAAAGAGAGGGAGAGAAACGCCAATTGGTTGCCTCTCACACGCCCCCAGCTGGGGACCTGGCCTGTAACCCAGGCTGTGCCCTGACCGGGAATCAAACTGGCAAACCTCACAGGCAGGCGCCCAGTCCACTGAGCCACAACAGCCTGGGCGAAGCCTTGACGGCTTATTTACTGTTCGGCCTTGGGTGTGTTTTATGTGATCTCTTTAGGTCTCCATTTCTCATCTATAAAGTAGGAATAATAATAGTACTTACCCTAAAAGGCTGAGAGGATTAAATAAAAGGATGCAAATTAGCTCTCAGCACAGAGCCTGGCAAGTAGTTACGCAACCTCTGATGCTGATTGTTCAACTGTGGGGAAAATTGTGGGAGTCACCGCAGTGCCCCCTGACAAGGCTGCACCCCTTCTCCTCAGGCATCTCCTATGTTGCTCCCCATCTCAACAACCTCTACTTCCTGCCCCTGTGCCGGCGCTGGGGCGTCTACACTGTGGTGCGGGGGCTCTTCCTGCTTAAGCTGGGCCTGAGCCTGCTCATGCTTCTGGCTGGCCCCGACCGCCCCGGCCTGCTCTGCCTCTTCATTGCCAGGTATGCCCTGCTCTCCCTCGCCCCCACGCCGCCGTCCCGCCCCTTCACTCTTGCCTGCTTTCTCTCTCTGCTGCCAGCAACCGTGTCTTCACTGAGGGCACCTGTAAGCTGTTGACCTTGGTGGTCACGGACCTGGTGGATGAGGACCTGGTGCTGAACCACCGCAAGCAGGCGGCCTCGGCGCTTCTCTTTGGCATGGTGGCCCTGGTGACGAAGCCAGGCCAAACCTTCGCCCCGCTGCTGGGCACCTGGCTGCTGTGCTTCTACACAGGTGAGGGCCGGGGGCTGGCGAGGGGCTCTCGAGGCTCCAGGGGGCACAGCTTATCTGGCGTAGCAACTGGTAAGCTTGGTTCTAGGTCCGCTGAGGGGGAGAGGGGCAGCTGCCTGACACGGGCTGGGCCTGGGCCGCCGTGGGCTGCCGCAGCTCCTCTGCCTCTCCCCACAGAGGCCGAAGAACTGGGTCTCTGATTCTCCCGTTCTTTCAGTAGTTCATTCACTGATTCAACACGTAGGCGGGGGATACCACCTCTGCCAGCTGCTGCTCTGGGTGCTCGGGAGGCAACAATAAGACGTACAAGGTCTTGGCCATCATGAAGCTTATATTCTAGTCGGGGAGGAGGGGATGAGGTGATAGACGGCCAAACAAGACACTGGCAGGTAGTGATAATGCAGAGGCAGAAGTACAGCAGGTCTTCCGTAGATGTGGTTTTGTTCAAGGTTGTAACTCTTGTTTATATCAATTAGCCTATGGTAAAATTGGTTTGTCATACATTGTTTCACTTAACGCCACAGAACGTATTGACAGCATTGAGTGAGGATCTAGTGGGACTGAAAGCTACTTAGTGTGGTCTGGGAAAGTCTCTCTGAGGAGGTGACACCCAGGATGTAAACTGAATGGGAAGGATTTGGTCTATAAAGATCTCGGTGAATCCCAGACAGAGGAGCGACAAGCGCAAAGGCCCAAGATGTTAGGAGTGCTTACATGAAGCTGGATAGAGGCTCTAGGGAGCAGGGCATAGTTGGGATTTTATTCCCAGTTCATAAACTGTTGGTGGGCCCTCTCTCGCGGAAGCACACTTGCGCCCTTCCCTTCCCCTGTTTCCTTCCCCCGCAGGCTTGCATCTCCTCAACTCTAGGGGTCCCCACAAGTATTGCCACCAGGGGAACAATGGGCAGCAGCCAACCCCCTGAACCTGTGTCCAGGTGCCCTTTTCTCCGATTTCTCAGTGAGCCAAAGCAGCCCTGTCTAGTCCCTTTCCTGTCGCATCTATCCTAAGCCTTACCTCCTTGCTTCACTGTCCCCAGCTTTAATAAATGTCCTCTTAAAAAAAAACCCAAAACCATAAATACAAGAAACTGTTGGAAGAGTTTTAAGCAGGGGGTGACATGGTCTGACATTTCTTTCTTTCTTTCTTCTTTTTTTTTTTTTTTACTTTATTGATTTGAGAGAGAGAGGGAGAGAAAGCATCAATTTGTTGTTCTATGTATTTATGCAATCATTGGCTGGTTCCTTCTTTAAAAAAATTATATTTTATTGATTATGCTGTTACACTTGTGATTTTTCCCCCTTTGTCCCCTCTCCACCCAACACCCCACACTCCCTCAGGCAATTCCCACACTATTGTTCACGTCCATGGGCCATGTGTATAGTTCTTTGCTACTCCATTTCCTACACTGTACTTTACATCCGCATGGTTTACATCCCCTTCTGTAACTACCTATTTGTACTTCTTTTTTTTAAATTAATAATTAATTTATTTACTGTTTGTACTTCTTAATCCCCTTACCTGTTCACCCATCTCCCCACACCCCACTCCTATCTGGCAACCATCAAAATGCTCTGCAGCCATGATTTTTGTCTCTGTTCTTCTTGTTTCCTTAGTTTTTTAGATTCAATTGTTGATAGATTTGCATTTTTTGCCATTTTGTTGTTCATAGTTTTGATCTTCTTTTTCTTAAATAAGTCCCTTTAACATTTTTTTTTTTACTTAAGATTTTACTTACTTTTAGAGAGAGGAGAAGGGAGGGAGAAAGAGAGGGAGAGAAACATCAATTGGTCGCCTCTCTCACACTCCCAATTGGGAACCTGGCCTGCAACCCAGGCATGTGCCCTGACTGAGAATTGAACCGGCAACCCTTCAGTAAGCAGGCTGGCGCTCAATCCACTGAACCTCACCACAACATTTCATATAATAATGGTCTGGTGATGATGAACTCCTTTAGCTTTGCCTTGTCTGGGAAGCTCTTTATGTGCCCTTAGATTCTAAAAGACAACTTTGCTGGGTAGAGAAGTTTTGGCTATAGGTCCCTGCTTTTCATGACTTTGAATATTTCTTGCCAATCCCTTCTAGCCTGCAAAGTTTCTTTTGACAAATCAGCTGACAGTCTTATGGGAACTCCCCTGTAGGTAACTTATTTTCTCTTGTTGCTTTTAATATCCTCTGTTTATCTTTAACTTTTGGCATTTTAATTCTAATGTGTCTTGGAGTGGGCCTCTTTGGGTCCATCTTGTTTGGGATTCTGTGTATCCTGTGGACTTGCATGTCTATTTCCTTCCCCAAATTAGGGAAGTCTTCTTTCATTATTTTTTCATATAGATTTCCAATTTCTTGCTCTTTCTCTTCTTCTGGCACCACTATGATATGAATGTTGGAATGCTTGAAGTTGTCCCAGAGGCTGCTCACGCTATCCTCATTTTTGTTGTTATTTTTTAATTTTTTTTTCTTCTTGTTCTGAATGGTTGTTTTTTGCTTAAGTTCCAAATCATTGATTTGATTCTTGGCTTCATCTATTCTACTATTATTTCCCTGCAAATTGTTCTTTATTTTAATTAGTGTATCCTTCGTTTCTGACTGGATCTTTTTTATGCTGTTGAGGTCCTCACTAAGTTCCCTGAGCATCTATAACCAGTGTGTTGAACTCTGCATATGATAGATTGCATATCTCCATTTTGTTTAGTTCTTTTTCTGGAGTTTCTGGAGTTTTGATCTGTTCTTTCATTTGGGCCATGTTTTATTGTTATCTCATTTTGGCAGCCTCCCTGTGTCTGTTTCTATGTTTTAGGTAGAACTGCTTTGACTCTTGTGTCTTGTCTTGGTAGTGTGGCCTAATGTAATAGATGTCCTGTAGGGTCCAGTGGCACAGCATCCCCTATCACCCAAGTTTGGTACACAAGGTATGCCCTTTGTGTGGGCTAAATACATCCTCCTCTTGTAGCTGAGCCTTGGTTGCATTTGGCTGAACAATGGGAAGGATTTACCCAGGCCAGTGAGCAGCAAAGATTGGCTGTGACCACTGACCACTAACCTCTGCACTCTGTGGAGGATCAGCTGTGCAGGGGCAGGGTGGTGGTGCTCAGATGTGGTCTGTAGCTGTCCACTGAGTGTGCAGGCCATGGGGTTTCCTGGGTGATATAGGCCAAGTTCAGCCTCCACCTGTGTTTTGCTCAGGGCTGTCCTTCCTGAGCTATAAAGCAATCTGAGATGGCTGCTACTTGTGCTGGGCTTGGAGATCCCCAGGCAAGCCAAACTATGAATCTAGGCTGGCTGCTGCTAGTGCTGGGTCTGGGACTCACTAAGGCCAACTGTTGCTTGTTTGAGAGAATTTAGGAAGTTGTAAAGCATGAGCCAAGACCAGCCATTCATATGGAAAAGCAGCTTGGGTGGGCCTATAAGTTGGGTGGGGCAGAGTTCTGGGGATCTCCAAGGCAGGTCCAACAGTGTTTCCTGGATTGATGGAGTCTCAGATATGGCACCAGCTTGCCAGCTCTGTGGTGGGCAGGTTTAGCAAAGGGACAATGGCCTCTGCTTGCCTCGATGCCAGGCACTTCAGTTTCTCCCTTTCAGGCTGCTACCGCAGTGCTAGAGCTCAGAGGGAGTGAATCTGAGTAGGTGAGTCCACGTGTGGGTTCTTTAAGAGGAACTGCTTGGGGTTCCAGAAGTTTCTTCTATCAACTCAGTTCCTACTGGTTTTTGCAGAAGTTGTGGAGACTTATCTTCCTGGCACTGGAACTCTGGGCTGGGGGGCCTGGTGTGGAGCTGGGGCTCCTCACTCCCGAGATTCCCCTCCCGAATTTTTATCCACCACACGTTGGGTGAGGGGCCAGCCCACTTCATGTCTGCGCCCCTCCTCTCAGTCTAGATGGATGTGGTTTCTTTAATTCCATAGTTGTCAGACTTCCATTCAACTCAATTTCTGACAGTTCTGTGTGCTGGGTGTTCTGGATTTAGTAATTTTGATGTGGTAGTGTGAAGAAGTGAGCCATGTCTGCCTACAGTGCCATCTTGGCCGGAAGTCCTCACTGGTTGATTCTTTTATGTACCCTGACTGGGGATCAAACCCACAACCTTGGTGTATGGGGATGACCCTCTAACAAACTGAGCTACCTGGCCAAGGCCTGATATATATTTTTAAGAGCTGGCTCTGGTTGCTGTATGGAGAATGGGTTGTACGGAGGCCACGAGAGAGGTGATAGAGGCCTGGACCAGGGTGGTCCAGGCTGGGGGCCTGGAAAGGAGTATTTGGATTTCAGAGGTGTTTCTGAGTTGGGTAGAGGTGAAGGATTGGCTATTGGGGAGCGCTGAAGTTAACCAAGGAATGTAGGAAGACTTTAAAGTTTTTGGTCCCCGTTATTGGGTGGATGGATGATGGTGATACACATACATAACCAAGAAGTGAAGACCGGAGGAGGGGCAAGGTCGGAGGAGGGATAAAGTGTTGTTCCGTATGGGTATCATTTGAGATGTGGCTCTGTGCACTTTGCAGGAGCCTAGGGCTGACCCTGTTCTTCCTGCACACTCTCTTGTCCTAGGTCATGATCTCTTCCAGCAGTCCCCACTGATCCCTGTTGGCAGTGCCCAGCCCTGGCCAGAGCCCCCAGCCCCACCCCCAGCTCAGGCCCCAACGCTCCGCCAGGGCTGCTTCTACCTGCTGGTGCTGGTGCCCATCACCTGTGCTCTGCTGCAGCTGTTCACCTGGTCCAAGTTCACACTGCATGGGAGACGCCTGCACATGGTCAAAGTCCAGCGCCAGAATCTGTCACGAGCCCAAACCCTGGACATTAAGACAGTGTGAGAGGTGCAGCAAGGCCGCCCTGATGAGGACACTGCCCACAGCTCTGGGCAGGAGCCACTTTTGCCGGCCTGGCGTCCTGCTCCCCTGCCTTCCTGGGTGCAGCCTGGAGGACAGAGGGCAGAATGGGCTCCCCTGGGTCTGAGCCACGAGTGTCACTGGGTCTAAGACCCTGCTTGGCTCTCTGGCCCAGCTTGGGCAAGGGCTGGGCCAAATCTGCTCAGGGACCTGCTTCCCCCTACGGGGCAAGAGTAAGAAAAGGACCAAGAAGGGATGGGGATGCCCTGTGGTCACATGGGGTTGCCACAGGATGGAGGCCTATCCCACCACCTGGCTGGGGCTGGCACTTCCTGTGGGCTCAGGGACCACTGGACACTGCGGCTGCGCCCTTTCACCCAGTCACGGGAAGCTGACTGTAAGCCTCACCACCCCCTCCCTTCACCCTTCCAGGGGTGTCTCTGGGTTCTCTGCTTCAACTGTGCCTGAAGTAGCACGCCCCCACTGCTGCGGGGCTTCCCTACCCCCACCCGGCCCCTGAAGACATCCCGTTCAACACAGATGATCAGATTCCTCCTGTTCCCACTCCTGAGGTCTGTGCTGTGTGTGGGAGTGGTGGGTTGGTGGGGCTGGTGAATAAGATTCCTCATTAAATATGAAAAGCACTGAGCATTTTTACAAATGTGAGTTGGGGGGCCACCCACATCAGGTTCATGGAGGTAGCAGGGAGAACACGTGGACTGGTGGCTGCATGGGCACTTGGAGCAAAAGGCTCAGGCCTGCAGCCATAGCCCCACTGCTGGACACGGCGGCCGAGGAAGAGCGGCTGCCCTCCCAGATGTCCTCAGCCTTGGAGACACCGGGGGAGCGTTACGAAATGGTGACGTCTGAGCTCGCATCCCTAAGATTCTGCTCTCATGGGTCTGGGGTATGACTTGAGCAGTGGGTTTTTGGAAAGCTCTGGTGATTGTACCTCTGCTCTAGGCCAGTGTTCCTCAGCCTTGGCACCCCTGGCCTCTGCTTAGATGCCAGTAGCACCTGCGCCCCTGCCCCCTGGCGTGACAACCAGAAGTTTCCAGGAATTGGCAAATGTATATGGGGGCCAAACAGACCTTGACTGAGAACCAGTGCTCTAGGCCAATGATTTGTTGAGGGTCTGTGTAATGTCTAAGAATGCAGGCTCTAGGGCTACATTGTTTTGAGTCCAAACCCTAGCTAATAAAGGGCAGAGCTTTGGGAAATTATGTGATCTCTCTGTGGCTCTATTTCCTCATCTATAAAGTGGATGATAAAAAATATGTCATGTAGGGTTGTTGGATCAAATGGGTTAATACTTGTAAAGTGCCTGGCAATTTCCCTCCAATTATATAGGTTTAAAATGGAGAACTGATTAATCAGAGTATCTGAGAATGGGCCCCAGGAACTGCATTTTAATAAGCTCTTGAGCTTATACAGATGGAAGTTTTGGGAGACTGACCTCAGGGATGTCAAATGCTGCTCTCCTCATTTGGGTGGAGTCTCACCCAAGGGCTCAGCAGGCTGGGACTTGGGCTAAGGCTGGCCAAGTCAGGCTGGGGCAACAGTGCCCTCTAGAGGGTAGACTAGGCCCAGTCACCACTTCAGGCTCAGGGCCCCCAGCTCCTCCCTCTTCCCACCCAGCACTGACTAGACAGAAGCCCAGCTGAGGTGTCTATTGGAAGGACTTTATTTAAGTACAGTGGGCCCCACCAGGCAACGTGGTGTGTGCGAGGCTGTGCGAGGGACAGGCTTGGGCTAAAAGAAGGGAGGTGAGCTGGTTAAGCACGCTGCAGTCCGCGGGTTGCCACATCGCTTTCACACGCACCTGCTGCCGTGGCCCACTCCCGGCAGGGCCTTTGGTCGTTGGATGGCAAGGGGAGAATACTGCCTGGATCTGGGGTTGGGGCAGGTCTCGGTGTCAGGCGAGGGTGCCGATGAACATTTGCTAGCCCCAGCTTTGTACCATCTGGGCTTAAGGGCCTTTGGACCACTGCTGGGTCAGCCTGGTCCAGGGTAGGCCCCTGGTCCTACTGGACCAGAGATGAGCCTGAGCCTACCAGCTCCCGGCACCTAGGTCTGGCCTCCTCCCTCCCTAACCAAACAAGCCCGAGGTCAAGTATGGCACAAAACCAGCCCAGAGGGGGCCTTCTCATCTCTACAATCGAGCCCCTTAAGTCAGCTAGAGCGGGAAAAGGCAACTTGGTCAATTTCGGCTCTTTCTCCAATCCTAAGGGGGCTAGATCCCCAACAGCCCTCCTTTGCTAGGGCTTCTGCCAAAGAGCGATCCTACCTCCTGTTTCTGAAAATCCAGCCAGCAACCAGCCTGTTGATTCCAGGGCAGTGAGTGAGTGAAGAGGGAGAAAGAAAGAGGCTGGTGGGAGTGTCTTGGAGTGTAGCCTCCGCCTATGGATACTGTCAGTTCACCCGTAGCAAGGAGGCCCTGGAGGCTATATGAAGCTTAGGTGCTGTAAACATTAGTGTTAAAAGGGTGACTGGTAGGCAGGAGGCAATGAGCTCCCTCCCTCCAGTCCCCATACTGAACAAATACTTCAATAAATAAAATTGAAGATGGCATTGCCCAAGGATGGATGGAAAGCAAGTAGCAGGGCCTGGAGTCAACAGGCTCCTTAGACTCCCCAGAGACGCCCTGGATGGGGGCTTGGGGCTGGAACATTAACTCTGCTGCCATTCAGTAGTAGCATTACTCCCGCTCTCCCCAAATGCCCTGTGTGGCCCTGCCCCCAGGTAAGGTTAAGGGCATCCTGCTCCCTCCTGACCCTGGAGTCTCAGAAACAGCCTTTCCAGCTTCCCAAACCCACACTGCAATCAAAACCAGACAGAACTCAGCCCCATTTCCAGTCCTCAGTCCATGATCGAGAGGCATCAAGAACAGAATGATGAGCAAGGAAGGCAGCAGCTGCCGTGGACCTCAGGGCGCCCTAGGGGTGGGTGGGGGTGGGGCTTGTCCAGCCTAGGATGGGCGGCAGCCAGGTCTCCCGGGGTTAGGTCTACCTCCCTCTGTGTTCCTAAGGTAGCAAACGGAGCCCCACACAGCCAGGCCCAGGCCCAGCGGACAAAGGAGTGGGGCCCTCTGCCAGCACTCTTCCCTGTCAGGGGCCAGTCAGTGGTCAACCCCAGGCCTCAGGCCGTCACCATCATGGGTAGTTCATCGTCCTTTCTGGGCCCTGGGATTCCCGGGCCACATGGCACTCGCATAGGTGCACATCCTCATACCCACACACACACTCACACACACAGGCAGTTCCTCGCAAACACTCCAACTCAAGAAAGCGAGTTTTAAAGTGGAGTTAACTTCAGAGAAAGGTGAAGATGATGTTCCGACATTAGAAAGTTTTCCTGTGGATGGATCGGGCACCGTCTTCCTCATATTCCTTCTTGGAGACCCACATCTTCTTAAAGGTGTCCAGGGAGGCGAGGATAGAGCCCCTGGAGCAGAGGGAATCCAAGGGAACATTGTGAGAAAGAGAGTGTGGGGATTTGCTTCCTGTTCTACTTATTCCCAGAAGAACTACTCACCCAATCCACGTGGAATACAGTCTCTCCTGAGGTGCAGATATCTGCGGGGTGGGTGGAAAGAGGAATCAGAGACATTGATCCTTTCCCCTCACTTCCCCTTCCAACCCTCCTCTCTACAGCCAATTCTCACCACCAAGGCACTGGACACATTTCACACAAAAAAGGCCCATCCCTTGTGGACCCTGGGGCCTCTCTGGTGGTATTGCGGCTAGTCTGACACCCATCCTGAGAAGCAGGTTCCCAGCAGCCCTAAGTACATTCCCAGAAAGGCTGGGGCTCTCTCTGGGCGCAAGATTTGGCTCTGCCGGGGGTCAGTGGGAAGCGGACTCCACAGCAGGAACTGCGCGCCTTCACTGAGCACCCCCCGCCCCTCAGGCCGGCCAGCTCCCCTCAGCAGTCACTAAGATGCTGGACTATGTTGCAGGGGAGTAGCAAGTCAATCTCCTATCAATGTTAGTTTCCCTGAAAGACCACACATGGGGCCCTCAGCCTTGCACCCCACCGCATCTGGGTATTACAACCGTCCCCCTTTTGTGAAGAGGGACAGTGAGAGTGGGTCCTCCACTCTGGTGGACCTCAGGGTCAGTGTGGAAGTGGGAGCCAACTGGCAGCACCTATATAGCCGAACTGGAGGGAAGGCCGCACCTTGTGGCACTTTGGACCCCTGGAGGCCCAGTGCCACCCAGCCCCAGCCCGCACCATGCTCCTACCCTGATCTTCACATCTTTCGGAGCCAGTTTCTTCACTTCACTCAGTAACCGGTCACCAAAACCTGAATGGGCAGGAAAGGAGATATCTCAAGTCAATCCTCTAGGTGTCTAGGCCTAGCAGGATCTGGAAGCTTCCTGGGGAAGGGCCCTGAGAGCAAAGACCAACCTTTGAACAGGGTGGAGCCTCCCGAGAGGACGATGTTAGAGAAAAGCGTGCGCCGCAGGTCCATGTCAGACTTCTGGATGGCGAACACCAGCACCTCATGGATGCCCTCACTTTCCTCGCCGATCAGGTCTGGCCTGAACAGAAGCTCAGGTGCCCGGAATCGGGAAGGACCAATCTGTAGGGTGGAGGACAAGCTTCGAAGACTAGGGCAGGGGCTGAGGTCCCTTGGGGAAGGGGAATGGAAGAGGCGCCTGTGCCCACCTCTTAGTAACCAGGTGGCTATGAAGGCCTGGCTTAGGGAAGACCTTGGATGTCAAGGGCTTCAAGGAACAAAGATAGGGCTCTTGGGGACGAAAAGGGAACAAACAGGGCTCCCAGGAAACTACAAAGAGGAAGCTCCTATGTTTAATCCTTGCTCTGGCATTTCCCAGCCAAGAGGCCTTTGGCATTAATACATGGATTCATTCATTCATGGAAAGGTCTTCCTATCAATGGAGGTCTGGGGAGAGGCCACTCAGCCTATTCTGTGCTCAAGTGCTGAAGGACAGCATTAGCCACCCGCTTCCTAACCCTAGCCTGACCTAGGAAGATGCCGCTGCTGCCTCTGCTCCCCCTACAGGAGAAGCAAAGTTGTGGGCACGCCTCGCCAGCGGAGACAGTGCTGCTCGAGGGCTCCACTGCTCGTGGCAGGGGCTGAGGGAGGACTGGGACGTCTGACGCCAGCCTCCCGACGGGAGTTCCGTTTGGGCCCAGAGCTTTTGGGGGTCAGAGGGCACTGGCGGGAGAGGTCCGGTCGCCTACCTCAATGGTGCTGCCGTCGGGCAGGTAGTACTGAGCCTTCTCTGTCTCGAGTGTCTCATCCTTCTGGGGGTTTATGGATAGGTAGCAGGCTCTCTGTGGAACCAAGCGTGAGTCAGGCAGGCGGGAAACCTGGCACCTACCTGGTCAACGTCTCTGGGGACTGACGTGCTGCTGCAGAAATCTGCCACGGCAGTGACGGCCCTAAAGATCATTAGAGCTGCTGCCCTAAAGCAGGGGCAGGGAGATTTCTGTTGGCGTTCACTGGGTGGCATTTTAGGAACTGAGTTCCCACCTATTGCACCTTTTTGGCGGGCAAGTGTGGAGACGTGGCTCTCTGGATCTGGGTCTGACTTCACAACCTAATTTTAATCCAGACTCAGGAGTCTTTCTTTTACGGCTCATACGGTCCTGGGTCCCACTACCCAGTTCAGAGATTAGCCTACAGCCGCAGGTGGCAGGATGATTCTGTTACTCAAAAAGAAAAAATGTATTCTAAATTCCTCAAGGATGTGGAAGAACGTATGTAATTTGCACATGAGGTCTGAAAAACATTATGATCACCACCACCCAGCTTAAGAAATAGAAGCAGCTCTCTTTCCCCTCCAAGACGGCAGCCCTTTGGGAAGGTGAGTCCGCCGGCACCAGGGGCCCAGCTGCACGCCTGCAGCTGTCAGGAGGCCTGGCTGGCGGGGGCGGGGGGTGGCAGAGCCCCACCCCGGTCCCCCAGATAGGGGCTTCACCTCTTTCCACTCCAGGCCCTGGAGGTCCTGGATGATCTGTTCCCCCTCCCTGTCCCATCCCTGGGCCCCGGGGGCAGCACTCACTTCTTTTATGGCCTTGACAATCTCAAACTCCGAGGATGAATGGAAATCGTAGCCCTCCTTACGCAGGTAGAGGCGAAGGAAGCGAGAGACGTCCCGGCCGGCGATGTCGATGCGCATGATTGAGTGAGGCATGGCAAAGCCCTCATAAATGGGCACGGCATGGGTGACGCCATCCCCGGAATCCAGCACCACGCCTGTGGTCCTGCCTGTGGCATAGCTGAAGCAAAGGGGGTCAAACCATCACTAACCTCGGCCTCCTCGCTCTGGGAAGAAACACTTCTTTCAGAGTTCAGTGCCTGCTGAACTAAAGCTGGGCCTGCCCTTCCCGGGGGTCCAGGACCGGGCTGAGACCGAGGATGCCCGAGCACCCGGCAGGCCTCGAAAGGCCTGAGAGAAGGGAGCGGCGCCTCGCCAAGCCCCCGCCTCCCGCCCGGAGGAGCAGACCTTCCAATCTCAAGAACCAGCCTGGCCTTCAGCGGTTTCAGGGACCTGGCCTGGGGGCAGTTTTCACTCTCTCAACAGCGGGGATGGGGGGGGACCTCAAATGCCCACAGGGCTAGGCAGGAAAAGTGAATGAGTAAAGGAAAATGAGAATAATTTCATTTCCACAAAAACTATTTCCCCACATGACTCTCTAGGTCTGTCCTTAGTTTTTTCTCTTTTGGTAGAGAAAAAGGGACAGACCTTATTTCTGTGACATGAGAGGAAAAACCTCGTAAGGTCTGATAAATAGCAACTGACACTCTGCCTTTGTGCTGGGAGGGCAGGGAACGGAGTCTACGTGGCGAAGCCGAGCTAGCCAGCTCTAAAATGGCGGCTGCCATTGTAGCTGCTGTGTTGCCCTGTACGAATGCCAAAGGGCTGCTCTCCCCGCAAGGGGCCAGGCTAGCCAGCCAGGCCGCTACTCACAGGCTGAGCACAGCTTGCATGGAGATGAAAAGGGCTGGCACATTGAAGGTCTCAAAGAAAACTTCGGCAGCGCGTTCTCGGTTTTTCCGTGGGTTTAAAGGCGCCTCTGTCAGGAGCACAGGATGCTGGTGAAAGATACCCAGGCAACAATCAGCAGGAGGCCAGATTCCCACGCCTTGTTAGAGCCGGGGAGGAGCCCGTGTGGCCGGCCAGGGGCTGTGTCAGCCTCCCTCCGAGAAAGGCCAGCGGGCCATCACTTAGCCCTGCCCAAGTCAGCGTCTCAGCCTTCCAAAATCACACCCCCTTTAAAGTTTCATTCTGTCCTCACCTCCACTGCTATACTCCCCTCCTTTTCTTCCAAGATTCTTACATAGATCCCCATGTCTACTATGTATCTCCAACTGTCAAGAAGATTTTGTTCATAAACTCTTAGAATTATTATGATAAAAATAATAGTTAAAGTTGTTTTTCAAAATAGAAAGTTAAATTTCAATATTGAATGCACTTTTAAAAAACAGAACATATCCCTCCCCTGGAAATTCTGATATATATAACATGCACACGCTCCTTGGTGTTTCTGAGTGGAGAGTTACCCCTTAGAAGCTAAAGAGTGTAGGCTCTGAAGTCTGACAAACGTGGTTTGAACCCCAGCTTTACTTTATGCACTACTTGGCTTCTTTGAACTTGTTCTCTTGTTTGTAAACTGGAGATGATATCACCTATATCTCATAGGAATGGTGTTAAGATGAAATGTGAACGTGTCTAAAAAGTGCAAGGGCTGATGCCTGGCACACAGCAATACTCAAATACTGTTGGCAGTTACCGTCCTCTTCCTTATCTCTGGGGTGGGGGTCTGACTAGCTCTGCACCCCCAGCAGGGCTGCCCCGTGCACAGGACCTCACCTCTTCTGAGAAAGTCTGCAGCTGGTCCTTAGAATAGACATACTGCCAGATGCGCTCCATGTCATTCCAGTCCTTGACGATGCCGTGCTCCATGGGGTAACGGATGGACAGCAGCCCTCGGTGCTCCTGGGGACAGAGAGCCAGACTTGCAGCAGTGGCCAGCCTCTCAGCTGAGCTGGCCAGCGGGCCCTGTTCTTCTAGGACTGGGAGTCTCGCTCCCCCGACACAGTCCTCACCCTGGGCTAGGGCGGGCGCCCATTTATTCTCTGAGTCTCCCACTGAACAGCTGTACACCGCTACCCAATCAGCAGGCAAAGTAGAGGGCTTCTGCGTTTCCATGGGTCCTAGGCTGCCCCCAGGGCACGTGACAGGAGACGTCCTCTTCACTGCCTGATCCCCGCTCCCACCTCTGGGCCTCAGCGCTTCCAGCCAAGACTGGCAGCTCCAATTCTGTCGTCCTGCTCCTGGAGGCTGCCTGAGGGCTCTGCCAAAGCGTGTTATTAACGCAGCCCCAGGGCGCACTGGCCAGCACCTAGCTCCACTGCCTTTTGCCAAAAAATAACCAAGCCTGTCAATCTGACCATTGGCAAAGTAGTAACAGAACAAAGAAGGGAGGCAAAAGCCCTGTTTTCTAAAATAGAAAACAGAGCTATTACTCTGTTCCCCAAATCAGGGTTTGAGATTTTCTTTCCAAAACCAGAAGCGGCTCCTGGGAGAAATAAACTGATGAGGCCTAGGATGAGAGATCCAAAGGGGAGCGTTTAAGAGGAAAACACTCCTTCCACTCATGGCCGTGCCCGTTGCTGGGACGCTGTCCACGGGAGAAATAATGGTCTGTTGGCTCGAGGACTGGGAATTACCTCAGCTTTGGGGCCAATGAAGATGTCACCTTCGAGGGCTCCTGCCATGACACGAACGTGCTTGGGTCTGCCCACACTGCAAAAGAGAGCAGGGGGGACTGTCATTTTTCTTTCTTTTTTAAAAGATTTATTTTCTTTTAGAGAGAGAGGAAGAGAGGGAAAGAAACATCAATGTGTGGTTGCCTCTTTCATGCCCCCAACCAGGGACCTGGCCCACAACCCAGGCATGTGCCCTGGCTGGGAATCAAACCGGCAAACTGGCAACCCTTCAGTTTGCAAGCCGGAGCTCAATCCACTGAGCCACACCAGCCAGGGCAGGACAGTCATTTTTCATTTCACAGCTGAACACATGGCAGAACACAGGAAGGATATATAGAGGCACATACTCAGACAGGAAGAAAAATACTCAATTCTACTGTGGTTTTCTTTATGGAGTGAGGTTACAGTTGATTTTGATTTTCTTCTATTTTTCCTACAATTTCTACAATGAACATGTACTTAGTTATTCATACTTTTTACTATGTTGAGTATTTATATTATTTAATAAGTTATTAAAATAAATTTTAGAGGATTCAATACCTCTAGTTCTCTTTCCCCAATGTATGTGAAAACCAAGAGAGACAAGGAAACAATTTCTAAGTGAATGGTTAACTCAGAAAATTTTAGTCTCCTTAGCCCCCTGCCCAGGCCTTCTACTAAGTGAAACTGTGTTGTTGTAACTGTGACAGGCGGCCTTCTTTTTCTCCCACTTTAAGCCCCTTCCCCAGGTGCCTGTGCCTTTCTCCTACCTGCAGTCTTTCTGCCTTAGGGGGGAAGTGCCGAGAAACTCATTTTCACTAAGATGGTAGGTGTGGTTTAATAATTAAACCTCACCCCAGGTGACAGGAGAATTTGAGGAAGAGGGCTCCATGAAGGGGCAGTCACTAAAAGCAATGAGTTACCAATGATAACATTTTCGGCATCAAATAAAATCAAGTTTTAGAAAGACGCCTCTTGCCAGTGCCTCTCATATTGTACCATGTAGGCAACTATTTCCTTTGCTTCCTCCAAAAGCCAGCTCCTGTCCTTTGCTTGCTGCTTTGAGTACCAAGACTGGCCTGAATGACAGTTCCCTTCTCCCTGAAAGATGGGGGACTGACCCCCTAACAAAGCCGACCAACTTCTGAAGCTTCTAAGCTACAGACTGACTTACTAGTTTGGAAAGCAGTATTTGGGTATCTGATCACCAGCAAAACCAGCTTTAATCACACCGGATCCCTGAGGAGAGAGGAGAAAGAAAAGTCAGAAGTATCACGACAACAAGAGCAGATGTATATTATACAATATGTACATGGTTCCATTTTCATTTTAAAAAGAGAGAAACCTTATAGTTGTGTATATAAATATATACTTTAAGATTTTACTTATTTTTAGAGAGAGGGAAGGGAGGAAGAAAGAGAGAGGAACATCGATGTGTGAGAGATATATCAATCAGTTGCCTCTTGCAACCCCCCAACTGGGAACCTGGCCTGCAACCCAGGCATGTGCCCTAACTGGGAATCAAACTGGCAACCTTTTGGTTCACAGGCTGGGACTCAAGCCACTGAGCCACACCAGCCAGGACATAGTTGTATATAATACATCTACTTATACGAGGTCTGTCCAGAAGGTATTCAGCCATGCAATATGAAAAAGAGACATTTAGTGGAGAAGATACAAGAAACATTGTACATAGACGATGACACATCAGTCCCCTTCAAAGTAGGCATCTTGGGACCTCACACAGTTCTCCCAGTTGCCGCCAACTGCCCTGTCTTATTTTATTGAATCTCATCGATGGTCTGAAATCTCTTGCTTTTCAAACATAATTTTAGTTTTGGGGAAAGCCAGAAGTCGCAGGGCACTAGATCTGTGCTGTAGGGGAGGTGAGTCACCTGGGTGATTTAATGTTTCACAAAAAAACTCTGCATGACCCCTGGCTGGCATGGCTCAGTGGATTGAGCGCTGGCCTGCAACTCAAAGAATTGCTGGTTTGATTCCCAGTTGGGGCACATGCCTGGGTTGCAGGCCAGGTCCCCAGTGGGGGAGCGCACAAGAGGCAACCTCACATTGATGTTTCTCTCCCCCTTTCTCCCTCCCTTCCCCTCTGTCTAAAAATAAATAAATAAGATATTTTTTAAAAAGCTGCATGAGACATGATGCATGAGCGGGCACATTGTTGTGATGGAGCTGCCCATCACAAGTTCCCCATAGCTGTGGCCTTCTGAATCATTGGAACAGATTCAGCTGAGGAATGCTCAAGCTTAACACAAAATCTGATGCAGATTCATCGCTCTACTCACTCAGTCATTTTGAATGTGACAGCCACACAGTACACATACTCACTCAATGTCTACCACCCCCACTGACTAGTTCAGTGAATCTGTCATTATACGCACACCCCAGTCCACTCTCTTCGGCTGCTGGGTTACTTCAATGTCGCACAAACCATTCCCATTATATTAACAATGGCTGGACTTTTCCCAGACAGACCTCATATAAGCACTTGCATAGTGAATGCATGCCAAAGGGAAGGAAGCGGGGCTGGAGAGGCTGAGGAGAGATTTCACTGTCCACTCAAGGTGTTATTTTATTTTTCTGTATTCTTTGACTTTTCTACATTGAACATGTTTTACTTTTGGCATCAAAAAATAGTATTAATAAAGGGAATAAAAGGAGAAAACTTGAGGAGAGGAGAGGAAAGTAGCTACAAGCACCGAACCAGCCACGTTCAGGGACACAACCAAGGTGGGAAGAGTGCAAAGAGCGCGTGACACAGTTATATCACCATGGGATACCTGAACTCTCCCTGCCCTCCAGGGTGTATATGACAGACACCCCCATGAGCATTGCCCCGGAACACACCATGTCTGGTTCTTACTGCAGGGACGCAGACCACTTTGCTTTGCAGGGAGTTTGCGGTTATTGGGGTTGTTCTTTTTTTTTTTAACCATGCTTTGTTTTACTTGTTGGTCTCCTGATGATAAAGAGCGAGGAAACCCTGAAGCACTGTCTGAGAAAAGAAGAGACCCAACATTACAGTCCTGCTGCTCCAATCCTTGTTATGTTGGCTCGGCTTGGGGTGGTATCAGAAATGCTGATGGGAGAACTCAGATTCTTTTCAGTAAACACTGACTCGTATATACACGGATACTGACTGCATGCAGGGCAGCTGTCGAGGCTTGATACTGCTTGCAGATACATCCTGTTCTCTTCCCTCTTAACTCTTCTGCTACCGCAGCTGATACCCTTGTCCTTTCAGCCCAGCACAGTTTGCAGCCAGTTGGGACAAGCCTTTTCCTGCTGCCTGTCAACCACTTCTCCTGGGGCAGAGTGTGGTATTTCCAGGATCCACACAGCAAGCAGTAAACACATCAGGAGATGCTAAATAGCCCAGGTTATCTCTGCACCAAAGGCTTCCCAGCAACACCCCCGGTTCCCTCTCTGTCTCTCATTCCTGCTCTTCTGTGGGAGAAGGGGTTGAGATGGGCCATCCTGGTGCCTGACTCTGGCAACACAGGAAAAGAAGAAAGAAATGGTCAAAGGACAGGGAAAGCAGTAAGTTGAGCAGGGTAAGCCTGTTCTCTAAGACAGGAGGAACGTCTGCTAACAGAAAAGAGAGAAAGCAGAAGATTAAGTGCAAACTCATCGGCCTGAGCATAAGAGCAAGAAGCCTGGAGAAGGTGCAGCTGCACACTGAGCAAGGAGGGAGAACTAGCCCAAGGGCTCCGGGGCAGGGGCAGGGATAGTGAGAACAGCGCTGTACAAGAGAACTCCAGGCGCCTGTTAGCTCCAGCTTCCTTATAATTGCTCACTGCCTCATCTGGGTGTGGTGGTGCCAACAGACTCACTGGGTATCCTGGCAGAGGCTGAAAACAAGAAGAGTAAAGATGAGACCTGTACGTCAGACTCTAAATATTTTTAAAAGATTATTTTCTTGGATATTTAATTTTGAGTTCATTAGCAAAGGGACTAGAGTCTGAGCAATGAGGCAGATTAAGATGGTAGGTTCATTTCTTCCTCTGTCCTTCCTAGCAAGACTGTAACAGGCCCAGTTCCAATTATCACTGCCTTCCTCCTGAAGTAGTATCCAGATGGACTTATTTTCCTCCTATTATCTCATAAAACCACCATTACCTATACCACTAGGTAGCATGCATTTCATTCTGCTCTTTGACTTTACGGTTTCCATTTTTTTTTCTCTTTTCTGCCTGAGTTCCTCAAGGACAGAGACTATCGATGAGCAGTATCTGGCATTTGTAGGGTACTTAAATAGATGCTGGCTGGCTAACGTAAAAACCAAGCTCAAATGATTGGCGGTTGACTTCTAATATGTGGAACCTGAACGAGCAGCTGGAATGCCAGAAGCCCCAGGCAGAGGTGGTGCAGAAAAGGCCGACGCAGTGTTGAGAATGATGCACAACACCCAGGAACCAGACCCAGCTTGTCCCTGCGGCCTCATGAGCTGGCTTGCCAGGCCAGCAGTTGGGTGAAAAATGGGTGGTGACTGGGGAGGCAGTTTCTTCCCTCTGTGTTGCCAGAGTCAGACACCAGGATGGCCTATTTTGCTCAAGTCATACCGTGAGATCATATAAAGAGGTGATGTCTATTTCTTTAACAGTGTTTATAACTAGGAACTGTGTACCTGGCAAATGGGCTGCCACTTTCTCTGTTATTCCCTCTGGCAAAACCAAGTGAAGAAATGCCTTGTAGAGGCTTCTTAAAAAAGTAGTCTCATTAAATATTTGATTTTTGAGGACTCACGTCTGCTGCCAGCTACCTCAGACTATTCATTCTCCTTCTGCTGCAGGTAAACAAATAGCAAATCCCTTAGCAAGGCTCTATACCTGCTGGCTATAGGCCTATGGCTTGGGCAACCTTTATCCAAAACTCTGATTATTCTGGACATGCTGGGAAGCTAATTATCTCCTATTTTATTTATTTATTTATTTATTTATTTATTTATTATTATTATTTTTGTGAGAGAGACAGAGTGAGAGAGATTTGTTGTTCCACTTATTTATATATTCACTGGTTGTTTCTTGTACATGCCCTGACTGGGGATCAAACCTGCAACCTTGGCATATAGGGATGACGCTCTAATTTAGCTACCTCACCAGGGCCTCTCTCATTTTACAAGTGGGAAAATGACGCTGAGAGGTGGAGCCTCAGATTTAAGGACATTGGTGGGCCATTTTGGCCCCAAAGACATATTATGTTTCACCTACAGAGTGCTCTTTTAAAAACAACTTTATTGAGATAAAATTCAGTTTACCTACTTAAGGAGCATAATTCAAGGGTTCTTAGTATGTAATTTTCAAACTTTTTCATCATCCCCAAAAGAAACTCTGTATCCATTAGGAGTCATTCTCCATCCCACTCCCTGCCACTCCCAGCCCTGGGCAATCACTTGCCTACTTTCTGTATCTATATACCACGAACCACTGTTACACTAATTTTTGGTAGTTAAAAATTGAAGGCTGCATATGAAATTTAAAATTCCTGATTTCTCTTGAAAAATCAGATCTGGTAACACTGGGCCTGCCTTCCTGCATGGGAGCAACGGGCTGGGATTGAGAAGCAGTTGGCCCCTTGGTCGGACATGCTCACTACGGCTTCCAGACTCCTCACTCCACCTTTAACGCTGCTCTCTTCCTCACTCTTTTTAATATTCCTGCTTGGCCTCAAAAGGCACTGAGTTTAAGACCCGTACTCTCGGCATTCCCGGGAAGTAATTCATGATATTTCTCCTTTGACATCATGTCTGATTCCTTCCTTACCCTCAGAGCACTTAGCTTGGTGTGAAGCACATCCTTGGCTGTCAAAATACACGTAATTGAACAGTGAGATATTCCTACAAGTCACCTCCTCTTCACCCTTTCTGTCAAGCTAGGGATAGATTCTTGCTTAAGTCCTACAACCAACAGCTTTACTGTCACATCAAAACTGTCTGTCTTCATTTCTTCAGCTACTTCTACTGTCCCTTAAATTAAGTGAATAGGCAGATCTTAAGAGCTGATGACAAGTTGTAAAAAAAAAATTGAGGTAATATGTGAAATTTGAACATTGACTGGATATTTGATGACAGTAAGGTATTACTGGTAACTTATTAGGTTTGGTAGTAGTATATTGATTATGTTTTGAAAAGAGTGTGAGAGATGGAAGTGGGTGGGACTGTAATAGTTAGAAAGACTGGCCAAGAGTTGATAACTGTTCTAGTTAGCTGATTAGTATGTGGATGTGTTTTATATTAGTCCCTCTCCTTTTGTTTATGTGAGATCTTCTATAATACAAAGAAGAGCCCTGGTTGTGCTGCTCAGTGGGCTGAGCGCTGGCCTGGGAACTGAAAGGTCACAGGTTTGATTCCCAGTTAGGGCACGTGCCTGGGCCAGGTTCCCCGTTGGGGGTGTGCGAGAGGGAACCAATCTGTGTTTCTCTTGCACATTGATGTTTCTCTCCCTTTCTCCCTTCCTTCCCCTCTCTCAAAAAAATAAATACAATTTTTAAAATAAAAAAAGAGCTAGCAAATAAAATGCGAAAATTCAAAACACAAAGTATATAGTATATAATTAGTATACTTTCACATGCACACACAGTATAAAGTTACGGATGGAAAGGAACACATCGATTTTATGATTATAGTTGCTTTTAGGATTACTTCTGGAACAGAAAGAAAGGATAAGATTGTGAAGGAATATAAAGGGCTTTCAAATATATCTGTAATATTTTATTTCCTAAAAAAATATCTGAAGCAAAGATGGCAAATGTCAACATTTATTAAATCTGGTGGTAGACACATGCTATATCTACATGGGTGCTCATTACGTACTTCTCTGAATTATTTTTTGTTTAATATATCTCATTTTTTAACAAGGGGACTGTAACAGCATAACATTCCCTGAAACAGTGAAATACTTATCTTACTGATGACCTTGTAAAGATCTGATACTGTTCCTGCATCTAGACCCCCATAGTCACAAAGACGGTTTTATAATTGGCCAGAATGCTGATCTATTTTAGAACAGAACTTAACAGAATCTAATCAAAGTGCTGTAGTCCTCCAAATGTTGCCCGGGAGCTTCCCTCCTCTCGTATTACTATTGTATTGTATTGTATGCCTTTGGGAAAATAACTTACGTTTAGTTTTTAAAAACACCTATCAGTTATTACTGACATTCAAGTACAGGCATGCACACCCTCTCCCTCCACATACACACCGTCCCCAATTTCTTCATTAAATTCTGATGAATAGGTTTGGTGCCAGAACAGGATGAAAAGAGTGGTCAACAGTTGCTGTAATAGTGGGAAAGACTGTGAACTGGTAATTAGGCTCTTTTCCCTGCTTTCTTTGTTCTCCTTCCTTTTAATTACACTCTAGTTAGCCCAGAAATAAAATTGTAACAACACGTTAAGCTATGGAGCTGTTAAATCTGCTAGAGACACATTATTCTCATAAAGCTGGCTCACATATTTCAAATAATGTTTCCTATCCATCCTTCATTGTGAAACAAAACAAAACTCTCCAAATGTCAAACACCAAGATGTGGCAGGTGGTCCATAAATCCTAATGAGAAAATTACTTAAGTGTCTCCTACTTTGCCTTTTGGCACAATTGTTTGGCACAATAAAGGAAATATTTTCCCAGAGGGGAGAAAAAAGACTATTCTTTAACTCTTAAAACTGAAAATGCACCACAGCTTTGATGCATTTCGAATACACTACCAAGAAAGAGAAAGGAAAAACTAAGAAGCATTATTAGCTTTAGTGACATTAAAGACAATGGCTGGAGATGAAACTTCTCCCCAACAATTTAAGAAGCAAAGGATCTGGATGGACAGACTGCTTCTTCTACGTTGCTGATGAAAAAAGGAAATTGCTAATTTCTATTTTTTCTCCATTTTATTTATTTTTAGGGAGAGGGGAAGGGAAGGAGAAAGAGAAGGAGAGTTACATCGATGTGCAAAGAGATACATCAATCAGTTGCCTCTCACACACCCCCAAATGGGGACCCTGCCTGCAACCCAGGCATGTGCCCTGACTGGGAATCAAACCAGCAACCTCTAGGTTCAAAGGCAGGTACCCAATCCACTGGGCCACACCACCCAGGATTCCCATTTTAAAATTATGAAAAAGGCAGATGAAGCATATACAAACTGGCTGAAGACAGAAATAGTAGGTTTTCTGAAAATCAACAAGAACAATGAGGCCTACTCAATCCTCTGAAGTAACTAACTAAGGGGTCGGTCCCTCCATCCTTTATTTAGGGATGTCTTTGTTACTGTGAAAGAGATAATCATTTGTCCACCCACCCATCACTGAAATGAAAAAAAAAAAATTTATTGAATACCAAGTGGTGCCAGACCCTAGATATTTTGTGTGTGGAGAGCGGAGGGGCAGGGAAGATTAAAGAAAAGATTAAAGATTAAAGAAAATTAAATACCATCTTTTTCCACAAGGATTGAATAGTCTACTGAGACTCCCCCAAAACCCTCCCAAAATGCAGGTGTCTCATTGAACTCAACCTTCTGCTTTTCGAGGTAGAAGCCATACTCCTAAAAGAAGGAAAGCTAACAACAAAAAAAGCACCTTTCCCTGAAAACAGTGAGAAATTTGGGATCGTTCTCAATTTGAGTCTTGGCTCCTCAACTCACAATCCTGGTGGTCTGAATATTGTCATTTAATTCCTCCAGGGCTCATTTCCTGCATAAATTGGGGATAGTCATTTCCATGTACCAACTGGAGTTTAAGATTACATGGAATGATGCAACATGCCTAAGGTCCCAAAGGTGCATCAACAGAGCGAATCTACGAGCTTAGGACAGAGGGAATTGGCAGTTTTGCCTCAAGGGACTTAGAAGGGGCACAGAAAAGGTATCAACCAATCTCGGTGGGGCTAAACCTTCGAGTGGAAGACAGAAATGCAGTTGTTATACAATTGTCCCTTTACGCCCAAAATAAAAGCAGTATTTAGGGTCCTTCGGTTTGTCACTATTTATGCATTTTCGTGGGAGTATTAGTAAGAGGAATAACGGATAAAGCACTGCATTTAGGACACCTCTACTGTGCAACCTTGGGTTCACTTTACCTCTTTGGGCTTCAGTTTCCTCATTTGTAAAACGAGAATCAAACTTCCTGCTTGAACCATCCACCCAGCTTTTTTAAGGATCCAACTCAAACGTACGTGAAACCCCTCAGTAAGCGCTAGGGAGTCTGGCAAGTATGACGTTAGTAATTATTTTCACCAACAACTAAGCATGCCTGCTTGCTTTGTCACTCTCCTTTATTCTCGACCTTTATTAACGTTGTAATTTATAATCGCAGAAATAAATGAAATCCTGTGCCCATTTCTGGCACCAGGTTCTCCGACCCCACCCAGATAGATACACAGCCAAGCCACCCCGGCGGCTCCACACCGAAATAAACTTAGCCCTCTCCACCCGCGGGCTGGCCCTAGCCCTTCAGGCCCAACCACCGAGAGTTCTGGAAACCAATCCCCGCAGCCCTCGTGCACCGCCCCTTCAAGAAGAGAAACACTTATAGCGACCCGGAAAAACTGCTGGGACGCAAGCCAATCACTGCAGAGGGCCGCCCACATCCGGCAAGGCTCAGAGGCGGGGTCATCGGTCAAGATGGACGGCGAGAACAGCCAATAGAGTTATCGGAAACTGGGCAAGGGCGGATGCCGGGAGCTCACAGAGCGGTTAAGGCCCCTTGAGCCACCGGCCAAAGGGCCCGGCTTGGACTACAAGTCTTCCCTTTATTCACCCCCAAGCTCTCAATCCCATGGTTGCTGGCTGGCCGCCCTCCCTGCGGACTATGGGTGGGAGGAGAACGGAGACAGCGGCGGCTGAGCCCGTATGACAGGCCAGGCCAGTGACAAAGAGCCGGCGGCCCAGGCTGAAACCGGGAAGCGATTTCTTCAGGGAGCAGAGCGTGAGATCCTTTAGAGATAGGAAAGACGCAACTCACGTTGTCGATCACAACAGGCTGGTTGGCGATCACATCGTAAGACTCCATGGCAGAGGAATCTCTCCTTCCGAGGAAGGAACTGCCTGCCCGGTCCGCTGCTAGCGCCACTGACACGCATGCGCAGACTAGCCGCCGGTGCAGGGCGGTCAGGGAGCGGCCCGATCTCGTCTCGGGAAAACTACAACTCCCAGCTTACGTTACGCCTGCAGTTAGAGGGCCAGGAAGCTTCGGAGCCCCGCCTAGTTTTAGGAGGCTGGCGCACAGTATCCTGGGTTTTGTAGTCTCCGTGAATAGACGCGGACGCAGATTGATGGTTGCATTGAACGCTTTGATCTGTAGTCCCTTAGGGATTGGCAGAGCACGTTTAAGTATTTTCCGTAGTTCGCTTCGGGTTGGCCAGTAATTCGTGGGTGTTTGGATTTTACAGATCATTCCTGCCACTTCCCACCACATCTCCTGGATAAATGAGGTTACTATGTTTTTATTTGGTTCCATAAAACATTAATAAACGTCACTATGACACTCTTAATAAAAAATTTTAGTACACACCCAGATGGGGAAGGACGTATTACCACAAAAAAGGAAAATAATTTAAATTGCATAAAATTTGCCTTTTAGAAAAAATATGTACACTTTTTTTGCTTTTTGCATTTTTTTCCCAGATAGGTGGAAACTTTGCAACAGGCTAACATTTGATGACTGGCATTTGGAACTACTGGTATAGAATTGACAGTGACAAGTGAGAACATAGAGGTGAAGAGAGATTATATGTCACTGCTTTCAAATGAGCTCAATGCATTTTTCTGTAGATTATTTCCTCCCCGCTTCAAGCAGCAGGAATCCTTTTAGTCAATAGCACTAGTAGTCAGGACTCTCTTCTTTCCCTATCTCTTGGAATTTCTTTAAGATCATTGAGTGGAAGACATTACGTTTTGAAAAATTATTATAAGCAGGAAAATAATCCTCAACCCGGTTCCTCAGCAATTAAAAATTCTTCCAGTAAAGAGAGTTAAGGTAATGCGGAAGGGCAGGCCCATAGTAGGTAATGAATACTGGTGTTCCTCAAGGCAATCTGCATACATCTGCCCAAAACTCAACAAAGAAGAGACTGTCATCACTAAAACATTTATTACGTAATTATCTAGTTTAAAAAGTTGATCCTAGTTTGCCTAATTCTTGTTACTTCCTGACGGAACTCTAAAGCAGGTATTTCAACATATGACCCCTGAATTTGGCGGTGTGTCAGTCAATACAGTTAATGGACATTCACAGACGTAGGCAATATTCAGATTTAAAACTAATGCCATACGGACGAGTGAATCAACCCATTACCAGATTTATGTTTAAATCCTTGTTAGCTCCGCGCCAGCAAGCCAATGACAATTCCTACGCCGGCCAACTGTCCAGTTCTTTCGTGGGACCCTAGCACCTCAGAAGGATGCCTCCACATCTCTATTTAACCCTGGGTTCCTTCTAACACTAGGGGGAGACCAAGAGCCTTGGGATGCCCCCAACACAGGGAGAGGGAGGCGGGACCTATTGCCAAGGCACGCCATCTCTGTGACTGGCACAGATATTAGCCAATGGAATAAGGGATAGGGTGCGCCGGTGCCCCGCCCCCTTGAGCTCCCCGCGGCCCCCAAGACACCCTCTGGCCTGCTTCTGCGGCGGCGACGGCCTGGGCGGACGGTTCGCTGTGCGCAGGCGCGGATCGTGGACCTCGCTGCAGCCCCCATCGCTTCGGGTAGTCGCACTTACGGGGTCCACCCGCTGGCGCGTCAGTTCTCTCCCGCTCGTCCGCCCTCCCGAGTCCTCCCAGCGCTCTACGCGCCGGGATGGCGGAGCTGCGGCCTAGCGGTGCCCCCGGCCCCACCGCGCCCCCGGCCCCTGGCCCTACTGCACCACCGGCCTTCGCCTCGCTCTTTCCCCCGGGACTGCACGCCATCTACGGAGAGTGCCGCCGCCTTTACCCTGACCAGCCGAATCCGCTCCAGGTTACAGCTATCGTCAAATACTGGTATGCCCTGGGCCGCGGGAAGACCGACGCGGCGGGCTGGGAAGAGTTTAAACACCCGGGGCGAAGTAATTTGCGGGGGAGGAAAAGGAGAATGGTTAAAGTACTCGGAAGGAGAGCTTCCTGCTGCGAGAGGAGTTAACGCTCAAGTTGGAAATGGGGACAAAGGGGTTAACGGAGCCTGTGGGTTTCGAAGGATTAACGAGGGTGGAGGGGTGTTGAAGAGTTAACTGGGATTAGGAGAACAGGGTGAATTGGGGGTGTGTGTAGGAGCCAAGCGGGGATCGATAGGAGAGAGGGAACTGTAAACGTGGTGAAAGGAGGGGGCGCCTGTAGGGGGTCATTAGTGGCAAGGGGAAGCTGGAGGGGGAGGCGAGGCGGAGCTTGGGGAGCATTTGAGAGGGCTTTGGAGGAGTGCGACTGGAGGAGCTCCGAGGGCAGGAGACCGCACAGGGTAGGGGCGGGTCTGGGGACCCGGGCTGTCCTGTAGGTTAGGAGGGGAGCAAATTGTGAGCGTCGTGCAAGTGATGAGGAGGAGGTCACCTTTTGATACTTTCCTAATGAGCTCAGACATCGTTATCAGTGTACTGCTTTTGTGTTCAAGTTTCACGAAACAACTTTTTCTGATAAACTTTCTGCTTACTCGGCACAGTTCTCTTTATGCAGAGCTTCCTCTAGCTCTGCAGCTGCTTTGCTTTAAGATATTGGCTAGAACAGAGACAGGGTCAGGGAGATCCGTGGTTTGGCTGAGGATGGAAGGGGACCACATAGATGCTGAAGATCCGGGGACTTGGACAGGGTGGAAAGAAGGCAGTGAGATGTTGAGCTTCCTGGCCACAAGCTTCAGGATTTAGGCAGCAGTTTCTCAGGGAAGCTGAGAGTAACCTTTAAGTAGCTCTGTGAAGAATGGGACCTGTTTACTGATGGGCTGCTCTTGGAGCAGAAATGGTCTTCTCTAGGTTCCCATTCCTGCTTGCAGCCTGTTTCTTCCTTCAGCTTCTGGGCAAAACTGGTGTTATGGCCACTGTGGAAGAAAGCCTATCTTCATGGTCTTTCTGGACCAAAAGTTGACTGAGAAATTGGTTGAATCTGTCCAGAACCACATTCTTGCAGGCATGGTGTTATATGGCCCCCTTCACTGAGTCCTGAAAGACTGTAGACAGCTGCTTGGGGTATGGTCAAATAGGAATTTCCCCGAAGGGGGAAATGAGTGCATGTCTTTGCTGGTTACCTCTCCCTTTAGGACTGAATCTTTCTCCTCCCGGACCATGTCTTACCTTTCCAGAAATGTCAGAAGCTAGGCTCTATAGGACTGAGACCAGTTCCCTGTGTTGATGGGAGCATGTCAAGAGGCTGACAGTGTGGAGGGCCTGGGGACCAGCCCCCTGCTCCTTAGGGATGATCATGGGAGCAGTCTGCCTCTGGTAGCGAGGAGGAGGTGTAGCCAGTGGTACAGTTCTCTCTGGTGAGCAAACTGTTCTCTGGTTGAAAGGAGTTTTTGAAGAGAGCTTCTGAGTGAAAAGCAGCTCTTGATAACTTAATCCCTATTCTAATTGCGCCTCTATATTTAAATATGTATTGTGATGAACTCTATTGGATTGTGTCATGAGAAAAGTGGGCCTGGCTCTGCCGTGCTGTTTATTCAGGCCTCATTTGAGCGTAAGGAGAAATTTCTATACAGACTTGGGCAACTGTTTTTGTCACCAAGTGGCCATGAAGGATAGAGTTGTGGGTAAAAGGTATTGAAGCACATGCAAAGGACTAAGACTGGTTTGGGCAACTTTTTTTTCTCTTCTTGCTGCAAGCTTGTTAAACCAGGCAGGACTTACCTTCAGAGATGGTCTAACATGTAATGATGAATAAAGACAATTGTACAGAACTCTGTGAAATTAGAAATGCTATCTACATGCAGAAAAATATAAGAGGGGACAGCCCTGCAACTAGTTCTTCCTAAGATTTAAAGGATTTTGCATGATTAAGATCCTTAAATTAATTCACTCATGTCCCTCACATTTGGATTCCACAAGACCTCTTCAGCTCTCATAGCAGGATGCCTGACCAAGGCTGCCTGGGTCTAGCTGTGGCCCAAGGAACCTTGGGATTCCTTTTCTTGGGACAGAAGGGTGGCTCTTTGGCTAGTGGACCCTGGTCGGCAAGGACGTGCTGGCTGAAAGCTGAGACTTAAGTAAGCAGGGAGCAGAAGCAGAGAGGCAGAGCCTGTGTTCTGGGGCTGCTCCGCTCCTGCAGCTGCTGTGGGGAGTGAAGTCAGGTGTTCAAGGAATTAAGTTGAGGGATGCTCTGGGTCTCTGAATAACATCTTTTTCTAAATTCCAAATATGAAAAATTTCTGCACACTCATCAGCTTTCCATCAGGTCTCTAAGTAAGTAAAGCAGAATTCTCCATGCTCAGGGATGAGATTCATTTGGTCTGACTCTTGATCATTCCCTGCAGTTGAAGCTTTAAGTTAAAGTCTCTTTCCTTGATGCAGTACTTCCTGGGAGACTTGGCGAGAAAGAGGGCTGCAGTGGAGTGGCAGATGTAGCATGGAACGGTGGATGCAGTTTTGCCTCTTGTTGCTGGGCGGACCAAGGCTGAAGTGGGCGGGGGGGGGGGGGGGGATAGGAATTTGCAGCAGGACACTGGAACAGGCATGGAGCTTGTAGCCACCACCATCTGTTCCTGGGCTCTGTAGCTATCATGGGGTCCTTGCAGAGCAGCTCCCCTTTTCTTTCCTCCCTCCTCTGACAAGCTTTCCTAAATCCAACTGGTTGTGGAATTAGTGAAATGATTTGGCAAAATCAGAGTTAAGGAAAGGCATGGAGATTTGTTCCTTTTCCTAATCTGCTCAGTTGAGATTCTAAGCTATTTGTAGCGACTTTCTTACAAATTCTATAAATAACTTAGCATTTCCTAGCACAGAATAAGGATTTTTACAAAAGTAAATAATATCCTGGCAAAGAAGATGAAACCAGACCTACTGGTCTTTTTCTTTTCTTATATTTGAGAGAGAAAGACCAACATCAATTTGTTGTTCCACTTATTTATGCATTCATTGGTTGCTTGTATGTGCCCTGACTGGGGATCAAACCTGCAACATTGGCATGTGGAGATGATGCTCTAACCAACTGAGCTACCTGGCTGGAGCCCTACTGGTATTAAATAGTGTTTTAATTACATGGTGCTGGCATGCTTGCTGGGATCACATGTAACATGCCTTTAATTTGTTGTTAGTGTTCCTTTAGCATACGACCCCAATTGCAAAGTGCACTCCATTCATGTCCCAGGGGCAGCAAAGTTCCTGCAGTCTGTGGAGTAGTCAGATGTATGAGGCAGCTCAAATGCAGAGTGTTTGTGGGCTACCTGCAGACTTCCTTCCACTGATAGTTTCCATTTCATCTGTTTCTCAAGTCTACCAGTTTCTCTATCCATTCTGAAGAAAAGCAGTATTTTTTTAATAGAGCATTAATTACTAAATGGAACCCTTATTGAATTAAATCCTCAGAGTGAGGATTTGACTGAATCCTTTCCTCAACTGCGTCTCTGTTGGAATTATGGGGAAAGTTTAATGTGATCCTTAGAGACCCCAAATAATTGAATGTTCCAGCTCTACCTTTGAGAGGGCAATCTCCTGGGGTCATCTTTCAGATCCAGGCACTCACAGGGCTCAGCCTGGCTTCTGCTGCAGTTTTGTATCTTTATCTGTGCAGGGCTGAGCTAGCCTAAATTTGGCCTTTGTCTCTTGCATGATAAAAGACTAGCTTTAGTCTGTGGGGTATGGGGAATGGGTGTGGAGGCACTGGGTTTGTTTAGAACAAACTGTAATTAACATAGGGCACAATATAGTCTTTCAGGAATTAGCTCTCAAAGAGGCAGGAGTGGAGCTGAGCCTCTCCTTCCAGGAATAGTGTCCATTGGGGATGCTCAGGATAGGCTTCCAACAGAGACCAGTTCGATTGACTGGTGCACCTCTTGCCTTGAAGCATGAAATGTTTGCAGGCACGATGGAAGAGAGATAATCCCCGCCAGACCCATTTGGGATTAGTAATTTGAAACAGAAAGAAGCAAAAGGGGCAACTATCAGTCTGTTTTATTTCTAAAAGAGGTCCTGCCTGCTGGGCATAGGAGAAAGGAGTCTGTCGTGCTTGTGGAATTGCACAGCTTCTAGCCACCCAGACCTTGGTCTTATCCCAGAGAAGTGTGGCCTCCCTTTACTTATCTTTTACTCTAGGTTCCTCCAGTTTGGGGCCCTTCAGGTTTGTAAGGCAGAGCCCTTTAGCTTCCACTGTCTGCATTCAGGCTCACACTGACCCCCCTCCGTGCTTTGTCTTTTGCAGGTTGGGCGGCCCAGACCCCTTGGACTATGTTAGCATGTACAGGAACGTGGGGAGCCCTTCTGCCAACATCCCTGAGCACTGGCACTACATCAGCTTCGGCCTGAGCGATCTCTATGGTGACAACAGAGTCCATGAGTGAGTGTGTGCCATTTGCCTCCCACCCTCCTTCTTCACCTGCCTGTTCCTTAGCCCTGAGCCTTCTTTTTTTTTTTTGAGATTTTTCCTGAGGAGGGGTGATGTCTCAGTTCTGTAGAGTTGGCATTTCTCAGATGGAACTTCTGGGTTTCTGTATCCTGCCCGTGTCTACTTGTGCCAGCGTGGTCCAGGTCGGCACCTGAGCTCTGCTTATCTGGTGCAGGAGAGTGTCGATGATGAGCAAGAGATCTAAAACTGCCATATTTTTCCAAGTTTGCCTTGGTATTTGAGCTCAGAGGACAGGCAGCATAGCTGTGACCCAGAACTTGTGTTGATGCTTTTCATTTTCTTTCTTTTTTTCTTGCTAACTTATTATGAAAAATTTTATACATAATGCAAAGTTGGAAGAATTTTACAGTGAACACTGAAATACTACCAAGATTCTACCATTAACATTTCACTCTGCTTGCTTTATCACGAATATGTTCATCTCTGTATCTTTCTCTATTCCTCTGTCCATCTTACCTACTTTCTACTGTGCTCAGATTAATCACAGTACATTTTTTATCCTGGTCCTTCTTCCATTCGCTGCCTTGTATACTTCTAAATCCTACTTGCCTCCCCTATTTCTTGCTATAATCACTGATTTTAAACACATTTTAATATTAAGTTAAACATAATCAATCTAGGCCCTATCCAGGTAACTCAGTTGGTTAGGGCAGAGGTCCCCAAATCCTGGGCCAGGCCGCGGGCTGGACAGTAGGCACCACCTGTGAGCTAATATGCTCACTTGAGCTCCACCTCCTGTCTGCCCCTGCCCCCACCTCTGTCTTCCAGGAAACAAGTCCCTCATGACAAAAAGGTTGGGGACTGCTGGGTTAAAGCATTATTCCAATACACCAAGGATGTGGGTTTGATCCCCAGTCAGGGCCCTTTCAAGAAGCTACTAATGAATGCATAAATAAGTGGAACAACAAATTGATCAACTTGATGTTTCTTTTTCTCTCTCTCCCCCAGTCAATACATTAAAAAAAAAATTTAACTTAATAGTAAATCAGTTAAAACAACAGCAGCAACAATAATAGTAATAAAAGCAAACATTTATCTAGCATTGATTATGAGCCAGGCATTCTTCTAATCACTTCACATATAAATACACTTTACATGTAAATACATTAACTAATTTTATTTTCACAACTGTATAATTTATTTTCACCAGAAGCTGGTGTAGATACTAATATTTGCCCCATTTTACAGATGGGGAAACTGCAATACAAAAAGGTTTCATAACTTGCTTAAGGTCACACAATGTGGAAACGATGAAACCAGGATTCTCACACAGGCAGTGTGGCTGCAGTGTCCATACTCTTTCAACTGTGCTCTGTTGCCTCTTAAACAATTATGTCACCTACTCTAATAAGCTACTCTCTGTAATTTTAAAAAACAAATTTTATTTCCATCTATACTCTTTTGAGGGAGGGGCTCTTTAAATGCTGTCTTTCCTTCCCCTCCTTAGCATGATTAACTAAGAGCTGATTCTATTTCTATTATATCCTCTGTTTTTGCTTTCTATACTTTATTTATTTATTTATTTACTTAGGCCCCTTCCACCATTTTTTAGTATCTTGGTAGTGGCTATTTAGTGTGTGGAGGCTGAAAAAAGAGCAAGGCTCTTCCTGCCCTGCCTCAGCCCAAGGGGCTGATGGCGGAAGCCATGATGATGGGGTGATAAAGAAGATGATAATAGTCTTTTTTTTTTTTTAACTTCTTATTGTCTTTCGTATCATTGTGTCAAATGCTTTACATTTTTATCAAGTTCTTTGTTGCCTCCATTTTCTATATAAAGACACTGAGTCCCTTGAAGGGTTGAATGAATTGGCTAAAGTCACACATCTAAGCTGTAAAAGTTAGGATTGAATTGAGCGTTCTGAGTCCATAATCTGAGCTCCTAACCATTGGGCTGTACCACCTCTCTGATCACGTGCCCTACCCAACTTCCTCTTTTCCCTTGTTAGGCTCAGGAGTTCCAGGCCTCCTCTCCTCACTGATTAAGAGTCGGGAGCTGTGCCTGAGCCTATCTTTGCAGCCTTCTGAATGGATCCATTGCAATGTCAGCAGAAGGCTTTGGGAGCAGGGAATTAATCCTGCTGAACAGGGACCCTGCATTACAGTATTAATAATGGAGCGAGAATAGCAAACAGATGCAGGGAATAAAGGGACTATGCTGGACTTAAATTTATACTCTTAATAAGAACCTGCAGAGGGTATTTAGTGCAGCTAGGCTATACCTTTTTGTTGACAGATTTATAATAGTTTAAAGAACACCATTTCCTATGTGGCTTAAATATTCTTACAGTCTACCTGCTTATCAGATAGGGATTCAAGGCCCAAAATGACGTGAAGAACATAGTTGAGAAAGCTTCATATTTCCAAAGGGGCAACCTCAGTTTGAAAGAGGGTCTTCCTTACTGTTTTTCCTAGTTTAACAGTACCCTTGAGCATATGTATCATTTCTGTATTTCTCAGTCACTTTGATATTCATGTCATTTATGACAATAATGAGACCTTCATTGGGCTTTCACTTCACCACTCAAGCCTAGTGTTTTCTGGAATCATATTCTGTCACTGGAAGGACATGATGGAATGTTCTTGGGAATTTACCCAGTTCTTGGGTATATTGCACGAGTTAAAAAATACCTTTGTAATTGGCCTTGCACTGGTGTGACTGGTCTCTTCTCAATCCTGGTAAGTTTCTTGAAGAAAAGTTTGCTTTTCCAAACATTTCATGTGGCAAGGCCACTTTGAGACAGACGCACGATTCTTACTTAATTTAGTGCTCGAAGCTGAGGTCAGAAAGGCGAGTGTTCTGCCTTCCAGTATAAGTGCTAAGAGGTGTTAAAGGGGAATTATAGCAAGTGAATTTCTGGCAATGTTCTTCTTCCACTGTCTTTTGTCTCCTCATTCAGTGAAAATATGACAGAAGCCTTGGTTCATTTATTCAGCATACTTTGATCAAGCGCCCGTTTTGAACTAGACACAGAACATCATAATAGGTATGTTGGGAATAAAATGCCAAGACACAATTCCTGTCCTGAGCTCCTGTTCTTGAGGGGAAGTCAACTAAAGAGGTGGTTATAGTACTGGGTAATTGGTGCTTCACTGCATGGATACAGAACATACTCTGGCAGCAGAGGGGAGCCAGTGGCTGCTAGTGAGGCTGCTGGATCTGAAGAAGCTCCAGGGAGGGGGTGAAGTTTGAGAGGACTCTTGTGAGCAGGGCCGGGGGCCAGATGTGGAGCCCGACACTCTAGGACACCGGCATCTCACTGGGAGGACACAGAGAGAGAGGCTTGAAAAACCTTCTAGCCCAGTGTTCCTAAAACTTCCAGTGCCGCCTGAGTAATTCTCACCGCCTATAGTATGTTATCTACTGTATGTTCTCTTTAAATTAACCCTTCTTTTAAAAACTAATATAAATAAATTTTTAGAAGTCAAATCACTATTATGTTTATATACGGAAACCAGTATCACTTGCTATAATTTAAAGGTGATTATTGAAATAAACATATGTAATAACAAAGCACTGTTATTAAATTCTAACTTAGGTAATTATGGAAATAGCACAGCAATAACAAAGCAATGTTATTAAATCCTAGCTTAATACTGTGGCCTGTCACAGATTCTAAGCCTGAGGCCACTTTTCTCTTTGTTCAAGAGATCAGCAGGAAGTATGAAAGAGGTGTTAAAAAGGTATGCTAATGCCAAATAGAACCTGACCCTAGACATGATTAGAAAAACTGAAAGAGAATTGAAAAGGGAACTTTTTTAAAAAAAGTATGATTCAGAATTATCTGTTGTCACAGATAAATAGGAAACACTGATCTAGCCCATTTCTCTTAATTGTACAGTTGAGGAAAGCCCAGCAGGCTGCCAGCGGCCATAGAGCAAGTTTGTGAGAGCAGCAGGCTCTCCTGCCATCCCTGCTGCTCTATGTGCGCGCAGTCCTGATTGGGTAGATAGGAGCAAACGGGGCCTTGTTTGTCTTTAAGATGACAATATAAGCAAACTTTTTTTTAGTTTTTACTATGTTCCATGTTAATGCTAAGTTCTTAATATAAAATTGTGATTTTTATGTTATCCTCAAAGTAATTTTATGACATAAAGAATTCTTATTATCTCTTGCTATAAATACAGAAATCTAGACTTAGAGAACTTAGTGCACAGGTGGTGAATTAGGAGCCGGGTCTAGCAGCCCCAAAGGCTGTGTTCTTAGCCCCGGTGCTGTATCGCCTTTCCATTTTAATTGGTCACCAGCATTTATTAAATGTCTACTGGGTGCCTCCTCCCCTTAAGATCTCCTCCTCGCAGCTTGTTGAGGATAGAGACAGCAGAAGCCCAAGGATTCCCTGCGTTTCTTGCCCCTGGCAGTCTTGCTTTGGGGGCTGCAGGGGAGCCCCGTCCTGGTAGCCCTGAAAAGGGTTAAGAGTAAACTGATTGGATGAGCCCTGGGATGGCCAGTTCCATCCAGGTTTTTCCCTGTTTACCTTCACGAAAGGAAACGGGACAAGAGAGCACTTGTTTGGATTAAAAGGTTCTTAAGAGGCTGTTTCTGAAGTTAGAGAGATGGAACAAGTTCCAGCTCGGGGCAGCCACAGGGGAGAATGGAGCGCTTTTCTAGGGACCCCAAGGCTACTCCCAACTGACTTCAGCAGCAGAGACAGCCCTGTTGCTCTTGCCTGGACTTGGGAGGTGTGAGACAGCTGAGCCCCAGCTGCCAAGTGCCCGTCGGAAGCCTGCAGCTCTGGCTCTTTCCTTTGTGGCCAGGCGGCTGTGGACTGGAATGGAGAGGTTTGTGGGGCTGTGCAGGAGGTGGCTCTCTGTGAGGATTTGGGCTGCCCCTGCTACTGCCAGCGGCCCTGGCTGGACCCAAGCTGTGTGTGGCGGCGGTGCGGGGGGGGGGGCGGGGGGGGGGGGCGGGGTGCCTAACCGTGGTGCAGGGGCCGGCTGGGCCGAAAGGGCCATCTCAGGCAGGCTCCCTGAGTGAGGCCGACTTCCCTGGGCAGGGCCCCTGCTGCACACCTCGGGCTGGTTCCAGGCAGCCTGTGTGCTGTTGGCCCAAAGCTGGCAGCTCTGCAGGGTAGAGTCCCACTGTCATGGCGGTGTGGGCTCTCTCCCCCAAATGCTGGCTTCTCAGCAGGTCCGTCCATGGAGTTGGGAGTCGTTCTTGTTCCCCCCCTTGGGGCCTGGAACTGCTGGCGACTGGTTTCTGTGGCTGCCTCTGCTGGGTTGGTGGAGAACCTCCTTTTCCCTTCAGATCCCTCTCAGCTGGGCTCTGCACTGAATGAGTTATTTATTAAAACACTGGATACAGATTAACTTTTCCACTTGTTGTTTTGTGTGATCTTGGTCCCCTACAGATGGGAAATGCTAATTTTTCCTCTTCAAAGCTTAGTTTGTGGGAACTTTTTGTGCCATTTCATCCCCTGGGGCTTCCAGTGGAAATCCTTGCTGTGACACACCTGTCCCAGGAGCATGGTTCCCCCTCGGCTGGGCGGTTTGCTTTCATCCCAGAGCTCTCCTGAGGCCAACAGCTGGCATGCCTCTGTGAGCCACACACGCAGATGGCAGGTCCCCGCCCTACCCCCGGCTGGGCACAGCGGGCTGAGGAAGGGCTGCTGGCTCACTGGAGGGCAGGCCTCCTGGAAGCTTTGTCCCACTGCTTTTCAACTCGGAGGTGTTCACGTTTAGGGTACCTGCTGGTGTGACGCGGTGACTGCTTTCTGCTAAGGGAAGGGGCTTGGGGCTACCCAGAACGAGCGGGGCACCCCTGGTTTGGCCCAGGGTGGGAATGGGGGCCAGGGCAGGGCTAGAGCTCTTTCTGAAGCTGAGCCCACCACTCTGGGCTGGATTTCAGGCCCCAGAGCTCTGAATTTTGAAGCGGTGAGCATCCCTTTTCTTCTGTAACCACAGGAACACCTAAAGGCATTGTGGGGCTCCCAGCAGGTCTGTGTGGGTGTGTGGTTTCATCCTTTATGAAGCGTTTCATTCACAAAGCATTTCATTCCCAGCATGGATTAGCTCTTCCACCATGGGGTAGGGATTCCATATTGTTCAACTGAGAGTCCCTCGCCAGTAAAGGGACAGCTGGGGAGAGGCTCCTCGAGCTGGCCCGGTCAAACTCACTTTAAAAAGTCCGAGAAGAGATGATGACTAGGCTTATTTTGGTGACTACTTTGTAAGGTATATAAGTGTTGAAACTGTGTTGTGCTCCTAAAACTAATATAAATCTTTATGTCAATTATTTTTCTTAAAAGAAGTCCAAGAGGCCTGACCATTGGGCAGTGACTGTCACATCAGATTGGCTCCCTAGGCTGACCAGCACCGGGAGATTTCCTTTTCTTCCTGCATAGAGAGAGGCAGAAGCTCATAAGCCTTTATGGGTTTGACTTGATCACATCTCTCAGTCCTAGGATTCTTCGCTGTTCAGCCCATCCTTCGGGTCTCCCATCTTTCACATCCGGCTTTTCCATATTGAATGCTGGCCATCACACCTGCCATGTTCTAGGTCTGGGTTTGCCAGCATCTCCCTTGCCTAGCATTCTGGCTCAGGGGTCCTGATTCTGGACTTTGGCCTTTGACTCCCAAACTCATTCCTCTGTCCTGCCTCTGTGGTATCCCAGTCAGCTACGTTTTTGTTTCAGTACCTCAGTTCTGATGTCTGGTCTTACGATGTATGTGGAGTGATCTTGTCCTCTGACCTGAGCTCTGGGGAGCAGTCTTTTCAGCCCTGCACACACCTTCACAGCTCCCTGGCCTGCCCGCCGCGCTCTCCCGCACGGAGCGCTGGGCTGTGCAGCACACCCCGCCAGCAGGCTTTGTCAAGTCTGCAATACAGGCAGAACCTTGGAGAAGGCTGGGTTTAGGGGACCCGAGGAAGTCATACCTGACTCCTGCCCTTGGAAAACCCAACATCTGTGTGGTAAGAAATGGCAAAGTCCCTGGGAAAGAAGGTAGTGAGGATTGGGGCTGGGAGCAGCTTTTGGCTTCGTCTGGCTTCTGTGGCTTTGAAGCTGTCTCCTCTCACCCTGTGATCTGCAGTGCGACTTCAGTAAATGTAATAGCCCTGGCTGATGTGGCTCGGTGGATTGGGTGCCGACCTGCAAACCAAAGGGTCACCTGTTTGATTCCCGGTCAGGGCACGTGCCTGGGTTGTGGACCAGGTCCCTGGTAGGGGGCACGTGAGAGGCAACCACACATTGATGTTTCTCTCCATCTGTTCCCTTCTCTCTAAAAATAAATAAATAAAGTCTTTAAAAAATGTAATAATAATTGCAAACACAGTTCTTAACTTAGAGTAATGCAAGCATTATTCTAAGTACTTTTACGTAAACTCATTTAATCCTCACAGCAGCTCTATGGGGTGGGGATCATCAGTCTTATTTTACAAGGAAACTGAGGCACAGAGGTGCTGAGGAACTTACGTACCTAGTTAGTGAATGCTGGAGCCAGAGCCGGAGCTGGGCTGTGTAAACCTGGACCGCCCTGCTCCAGCCGTCCTCCCGCTCCTCTACCTGTGTCCAGAGTGGGCTGGAGCTGGGGGCCCCTATTACAATTATTCAACTAGGTTCAAATGTATCTTGGATTAATGGAGTGTGAGTAGTGAAGCAGGAGGTGCTCTGCAGGGGAAGTGTGAGCTGGATGTTGAAGCGACTTTGTAAAGAGGAAAGAGTCCTGCTAGGTAATGGCAAGAGGGCAGAGCTTGAGAGCACGTGACAGAATCCTGTGTCATCTCTCAAGTCAAGGCCAGGAAAGAATGCAACTCTTAACAAAGGTGGTGCCTCCTGCGTAGCTGTGCAGTTTACATGGTCATGCTTCTCGCGTGGTCAGGGCGCTTCGTGCGAGGCCCCATGAGCATGTGTTGACCAGGATGTGTGGGTGTCTGATCATTCTCTCGGGGGGAGATGGAGTAGAAATGACCACGTAGAGGCACGGAGGACGCACGCCAACTAGCTGAGGTGTCGGCAGTGCCAATCTGCGAAGGATTTTTGTGCTGATAAGAAGGTGTCTTGTCATCCTGCAGAGGATATTTTTTTCTTTCTGTCCTTATATTAATGCAGATCTTCATGTCTTTAAGTTTCTGTAGTGGTTTTTAAAATTTTATAGAATTTAAGTTTAAATTTAAGTTTTGTAAAAACTTATTTTTAGAGCAGTTTTAGGTTTACAGAAAATTGAACAGATAGTATAAAGAATTCCCTTATACCCTTTCTCTTCTCTGCTTATAGTTTCCCCTATTATTAATGTCTTGCTTTAGTGGTATCTGTGTTACAATTGATGGACCAGTACTGATACATTTTTATTAACTAATGTCCCTACGTTAGGGTTTGTTTTGTGTTACGCAGTTTTATGGGTTTTGACAAATACACATGTTGTATCTGCCATTACAGTGTCATACAGAATAATTTTTCTGCCCTAAGAAATCCCTGTGCTTTGCCTTTTCATCCCTTTCTCCCTCCTCCCAAACCCCCAAACTCCTTCCTCCCAAACCATTGATTATATTATTGTCTCTTTAATTTTGCCTTTTCCAAAATATCATTTAATTGGAATCATAAAGTAGCCTTTTCAGACTGACTTCTTTCACTAAGCAATATGCATTTAAGTTTTCTCTGTGTCTTTCAAAGGCTTGATAGCTTATTTCATCTCTGAATAATATTCCATTGTATACGTACTGTAGTTTATCCATTCACTTATTGAAGGATATCTTGATTGGTTCCTGTTTTTGGCAGTTTTCAATAAATCTGTCATAAACGTTCATATTTAGGTTTTTGTGTGGACATAAGTTTTCAACTCATTAGGGCTAAATTGCTGGATCATGTGGTAAGATTTTGTTTAGCTTTGTAAGAAACTGCCAAACTGTCTTCCAAAGTGACTGTACCTTTTGCATTCCTACCAGAAATGAATGAGTTCCTCTCATTCTGTGTCCTCACCAGCATTTGGTATTGTCATTTTTTTTGGATTTTAGCCATTCTGATGGGGGTGGAGTGGTATCTTATTATTGTATTAATTTGCAGTTTCCTAATGATGTGAGATGTTGAACATCTTTTCATATGCTTATCTGCTCTCTGTATCTATTCTTTGGTGACGTATCTTTGTTTTTGTTTCTGTCCTCCTCCCACACCCACTCCGTCCCTGACCACATATACTTCTTTTTCTTTCTTGCATCATGAGTTTAGACAGTGGAACTAATTATGTTTTCTGGCATATTTTCCTTTTGGTCACTTTTCAAGACAATAAGTGAGTGAGTTCCCCTGAGTAAGTGCTAGGTCCACATCTGAAGTCTTCTGTCCCTATTGGTTTTAACTGGGGTGGCTCATGAGTTCTCTACCTCTTTTCCCCAACAGTGGTATCTTCCATAAAGCCTGGAGCTGGTCCTAGGGCCTAGAACCTCATCCCCAAGGTTCATGATTGGTTGCGTCCTCCAGTACAGACTATAGGGAGATTGGTATGCAGACTTGCCAACTGCAGACCCCAGCTGGTTTAACCTTGTCTTAGGTGAGAATGAGTGCACCAGGCTCCTTGACATTCTAGCCAGACTTCCAGCTCTCTCTTGGTCAAGAGGATTTTCCAAAATCCAAAACTTTCCTGGCTTGTACTTTTCCTGCTCTATCCATCATTGTCACTTTTCAGTTATAAATTTGCTTTTTTTCATTTATAAAGACAATTGACCCATGTTACCAAAAATGTTGGAAATTAGAGAAGGATTTATAAAAATTCCTAATCCTCTCACCTTTTGTTTGTGGTCCTTATATGTCTTCTTGATGATGTCTGCAAGCAGTTAATCATGAGTGATGCTTTCCCAGGTGTGTTTTTAGGGCTTCTGTCTTGTGTGAGTCCCATCAGTTTGGGACTTAATATCTTCCAAGGCTTTCCTACTATCTGGCTAACACTGTTTTCTAAATTCAGCTGCCTCATGACTGCTAGGGTTTCCAGATACTGAAAACAGCACATTTGTTCGGGAGGATGGCTCCTACCCCTTGCCATGTTGTGTTAACTACATTCTCCCCCCACCCCCCTGCTTTTTTTTTGCTGCTTGACTGCTCATAGAGGTGAAGAGCAGTTTAGGTAGTATATGTACCAGTCGCGCTGGCTGCCGACCTCTCAGTTAACATCTTGATTTTTTAATGATAGATTACCATGCCTGATAGTGATAGTCCCAAGGCCATGTGTTCCTGTTGCTGATTTCCCCTTAGGAAGGTGATCAGTGTTTAGATGTGGTGGTCACTGTCACCTGGAAGCGAACACCACGGGCCTCCTTGTTTCTCCCTTTCTTGGGTGTATGGATACAGAAAACGTGAGGCTGGACTGACAGAGTACCCCAGGCTCCTGGGACCCAAGGTTGCAAAAGGTTCACAGGTATAAGCACAGATGCCAAGATAGGGGCAAGATAACATTTCAGGCAATTGCCTGAAATAAATGGCTACCATTTAGGGCTCGTGAGGCTTTCTGCCACAAATAGGAATCACATAATGTATTCATACTTTATGTTTGCAGGAGGATCTGGTCAATGAACCTGGGAAAAAGGGTGGTCCACTGTCTTCTCCTGGCACTGGGTCTACCGGATGGGGGGTGGTACTCTTGGTTCCCATCCAGTGTTAATCACTGGCCTCTCTTCTTCATTTGGAGGGCCAGCCATTCACTCATTACAGAAATGCTCATTGTTGGGACAGTTCTGCGCATGAGATAATCAGTAATGAACAGCATGCTCCTGTCCTAGACTTCATGGAGCCTCCAGTCTCTTTGGCTGAAGGGCCCTTTAACTGGAAAACGCTGTGGGGAGGTGGGCCTGATGCAGCCTCGGAGCCTTAGGTCACCGTGCAAAACCTCTTTGCCTCCTTTTCTGTAGTCCATGCCTGGAGGCCTGATGGAGGGCGCTTTGAGAGCAGAAGTCCTGAGGCTCAGAACTGGACCATGGTCAGGACTATGTTTGGGGCTAAGCCAGTTCCCCATTTGTCAGTGAGAAATATGGGTTTATAGGAGCTTCTCAGAGAAATGTGGTTCATTGGACTCCAGGCCCTTTATTGGAATGTTAGTAAAAGCTAGTGGCCTGCAAAGATCCCTTACCTTCCTACTCTCTCCCATGTTATTCAGGCTTCTTAAGTTCTGGGCCATAGAATCAGCTTTTCCAACCAGAAGGCCAATCGAGGAGATGTCTTATTTTTCCAGTGCTGACTCTGAGGGTGCTTGGACCCCTGCTTCTGACCACCAGTTTCCCTTACTCTGATCTCAGGCTTTTTAACATGAGGTTAGGCACTCAGGAGCCATGCCTGTGAGGAGGGGTAAGTACTAGAGAATGGGGCCTGCCCCAGGCTCCCGATCCCAGGGGTTCAAGCTGGCAGGCTGTGTGCATTCTGCCTGTGATGGATTTGACTCATAAATGCTTCTGAAAAACTTGGTGGTGAGAGGAAGAAACATAATGGAAACTGACAGAAGACAGCGGTAGCTTGCCCTAACCCCTTCTCCTTCTTGCTGTAACTTTTCCAATATATCCCCGCCCTGTTGAAGCTAGTGTGGCAATTTCTATTCTTGTAGCCAGGAGTTTTGCACATAGAAAGGGCCCAAAAGGAAGACAGTAGCTGAGCAGGGAGCCTTTGGCATTGGAGCTTTGCAGGAGCATTGCCAATGTGGGTCCTCTCATTCTGCGCTAGCTCTGTGGCTTGGGGCAGTGTTCATAGCATCTCATGCATCTCACTTCTTTGCTTAGAACCATCCAGTGGCTTTTTGTGCAATAGGTGCTCCCTCAAGTTGCACATTGCTCTGGTCACTCAACCATGTGAAGATCGTAGTTAGTGAAAATAGCTAGTACAAAGTCCCTGAGGCGGGAACGGGTCCAAGGAACAGAAGGCAGGCCAGTGGGTTTGGCGCTTGGTGAGAGAGAAGAGTGGGGCAAGATAAGCCTGGAGAGTTTGAAGGCGCTGGAAAGAATGTGACATCTAACAAATTGCCTGTTGACTGAGGAGGGAAGCAAAGGGATACTGTGACGTGGGGCAGGAGTGGAGCTGTAGGGAACTTCGGCAGCACGGTGGGGCCTCAGCACTGGTAGAAAAGCAAGGGAACAGAAATGAGTGATGGTTTTATTTCCCTAAAAAGGAAACAGCAGCAAAAGTGGCTCAAAGGAAATGCCATTAAGATATTTGAATCTGACTTTGATAGTGACTGAGAGGAAGGCTCATTGCTTTTTAATACTGTCTTATCTTGCTTGTCATTGACTGTCTCAGCCTGATTATCTTTTTGGACAGCAATAGGAATATCATAACCATTCAGCGCTTGTTCAGCTGTGACATGATGTGCCCATGTACAGAACACACAGAAGTACAATCCTTGGGGAGCTGAGATGCTGAAAAGACTTGTTTCTTCCCATTGCCTTCTCTCAGATGTCTTAATCCTCTGGGGCATTTGGCTTCCCAGACTCCTGAAGGACGGTGGGCAGACAAAGTCCCGTGGGCAGAATGCCTTGCTCTTGGGCATGCAGGAAGCCCCTAAGCTGTACACCTGTGTACGGATGGCACCTCCCTTCCCAAATCTGACTGATCTTGCTGCCGCTGCCTAGCCTGTGTTTTTTATTTTTAAAAAGATCTTTGTATGAATGTTGCTTTAAGCCAAAGCCAAGAGTTGCAGCTGTCACAGTGATGCCAAGAAAGCCGGGCACCAGGCTCTTCGTCAGCCCGGAATTCCTAGAGAGCGCCACCCTGGCTTGGCATCCCCCAGGGGACCGACTGACCTTTCAGTCGTTTGGTGGTGGCTGGGAATAGAGGGAGAAGGTACAGTAGGTCTCCACTAGGGGAGCGTGAGCTGTGAGTTTTCACCATCCTGCAGAGAAAGGGTCTGCTGCTCCGGGCTGGCTCCATGCTTTTGTTTGCTTTAGTGTCTCTGTCTGGGGAGCTCTTTGCTTCCTGCGATAGAGTTAAGCCACCCAAGTGTTGGGAGCCAGGTGAGTTTGTTTGGCTGGATTCTCAGCTGAATGAGTTTTGGGACTTACTATTTTTAAACCTGAGGAATGCTGTGGGAATGTGGTCCTTGGCTCCCAGCAAGGGACCTCAGAAAACATCTACTTGACTGAGGCAGATACATTTCCCAAATCTGGTTGGATGGCGTGTAGTGGAAAGGGCATCTACTACTCAAAGTTAAAACTCAAAGGTGACTGCCCTGCACTCCAGCCTCCCTGGCCTCCCAGCTTAGTGTGAGTGGGCAGAGTCTCGGCTGATGGGGTCCCTCCCTCCCTCCCTTTCCTCCTCCTCTCCCTCCTTCCTTTCTTTTTATTATTTTTAAAGATTTTATTTACTTGTTTTGAGAGAGAGAGGGGAAAGGAGGAAGAGAGGGAGGAAAACATCAATGTGTGGTTGCCTCTAGCACACCCCCTACTGGGGACCTGCACCGCAACCCAGGCGTGTGCCCTGACAGGGAATGGAACCTGCAGCCCTTTGGTTTGCAGGCCAGCACTCACTCCACTGAGCCACACCAGCCAGGGCTTGCTTTCTTGTTTTTAATTAAATTTTTTTTCAATTACACTTGACATTCAATGTTAGTTTCAGGTGCATAGCATAGTGGTAAGACATTTATATAACTTAAAAAAATGATCCCTCAGGCAAATCTAACACCCACCTGACACCATACATAGTTATTCAAATATTATTGACTGTATTTCCGACGCGGAACTTTGCATCTCTGTGACTACTTTGTAACTGCCAATTTGTACTTCTTAATCCCGTCACCTTTTTCCCCAGCCCCTCAACCTCCTTACTGCCTTGTTCTTTCTTTTTTTTAAGGTTATACAAAATTAATATATTAGAGCTGAAAGTTAAAAAAAAAACTTAGCTATGTCAGAATATTACTATATAAACATATTTCAAAAGAATTTTACAAAGCCTTATATGTAGTATATAGCACTTTTGCAGTTACCAAGCACCACTTCAAAACTGCTAAGGAGTCTCAGTAATTATGAATGGTTCAACATAAAAACATCGTCTTTGCAAATGTTTACTTCGTAATTGCTCACTGAATCCTGTTGCGATGGCATCACTCAGGGCATGGTAACGGTCAGGAAGAGTCTCAGGCCTGGTCTGAGGGATCTGGGAAGGATCCAAGGTCAGGAATGTGGGTGAAGCCGAAAGACCCGGGCAGCTCTTGAAGGATGGGGCTGATTAAGCTCCAGAGTCCAGAAGTAGGGAAGCTGGAGGCATCTGCTGATGTTTTCAGAGAGAATTGATGAGAGGAACTGTTTCTAGTGATCACCAACTAAACAAATGAGAGGTGAATGCTGGTAGCTTCCATGTATGAGTGGATGCTTGCTGGGTGCTAGACACTGTGCCATACCATTAAAAGCCTCCCAGTCACTCTGGGAAGTAAATGCTCTTTTCTCAGCTTAACAGGTGGGGAAACCAGTGCACATGGGACTTAACTTGCCCAAGAATCAGCTGGACAGTGGCGGAGCTGGGGTTCGTGTTAGCTCTGGTGACCTCTGCTGCTTCTGCACTTGCCATTGCTGCTAGACTCCCCTCTGACCGTAATCAGTTTCTACCCTAGGTCCACCCTGGGGCCTCCAAAGAGTGCAAGGAGCCCAAGACTAAGAATCTCTGATGTCTACCTGCCTCGCTTCTCAGTTTCTCTGCACTGCCCGCAAGTTCACTGCTCTGCCTGGGTCCTTCAGCCCATAACCTTGGGCTGCCATTTACCTCCTTATCTCTTACCCATCATTCTAAATCTTGTAAAATTTTGCCTCTTTTCTCAGATTTAGTCTATTTACTAAACATTTATTTGGCCTCAGTATGTACATGTCACCTATAGTCAGTTGATCACTAGCTATTGAGCGCCTAGTAAGTGCCCACCATTGTTCTGTGTTCAGTGTTTGTCCCTTTGGAGGACTACAAAGGAGAAAAAGAATGGCAAGAGTCCACAGTATGATGTGAAAGAGCCCTGTTTAAAGTGTAAGGAAGACCACATGAAGTGCTGCACTAGAGATAAAACAGCTTTGAGAAAAAATGGTGTGGAAAAAGAGCATATTTTGACTTAAAGATATGGTAATTAGAAGGGCTTTGACAAGAGGATTTGGGAAGGTAAGGCTGGACTAGAACAGCCTTCCAGACTGAGGGGCCAGCAGCAGTCATCGCAAGGGATAGGGAACAAGTTTGGGGAATGGGGGTCGGCTGGGGTCACAGCACAGGGCTGGTAACGGTGTGGGTGTAGAGGGACCTAAGGGTGGAAAGGCAGGTCAGTATCAGAAACACTGTCCAACCCCTCTGGTCTGCCTTGTTTTCCGGATCTACCCAAAAAAGGGGATGAAGTTAGTCACATATGATACCATGATGTGCACACATGTGCGCTCACGCACACACACACACACAGAGCTAGCTTCTAGCGATAACACCTCCTTCCTGAATACTCACAAACCAACTTTTAAAGTATTATAGGACTCCTAAATGTGGATTATTTGAGGTGGGGAGAGGGGAAAGAAAGACAGACTACATGCATAAAGATGTGCGATGTGCACCAAAGGAGTGCAGCTTTAGAAGCAACCTCATGTCTAGCAAGAAAGCATGGTCAAGTAAAATGGTCAAGAAACTCGTTTTCCTGTTTCTGCAATAGATGATAATTATAGTCCTCTCATAATGGGGAAAACATTCCAGTATGAATAATTTACCCACATTTGGAAACCAAGAGAATAGTAATTTCTTTATTGTAAATTGATGGATTGGTCAATTTTTATTTATGTATTTATTTTTAACCTCACCCGAGGACATTTTTTCATGGCTTTTAGAAAGAGAGGAAGGGAGAGAGAAACATCGCCATGAGAAACATCTATGGGTTGCCTCCTGTAGGCACCCAACCAGACATTGAACCTGAAACCCTTTGGTTACAGGACGATGCTCTGACCAACTGAGTCACACCAGCCAGGGCAGATTGATCAGTTTTAAAATACTTGTTTTAGAATCTTGACCTAAGTGTCAGGCACCCCAGTAGCCGGTGTCAGATGCTGTAAATTGTGGCACACTCGAGAACCTAGAAGGAAAGACTTGTATAGTGTCCTTCTCCAGAGTGACCTTTTATCGAGTGGTACAGCCAACCCCAGGCAACCCCGTAGGGAGGGAGCTCTAGCCTCTCTCTCCTCCCTCCCTCTGATTTCCTGTCAGGGCTCCTGCTGGCTGAGCCCTATTGGTAGCCAGAGGTCTCAGGAGCCGCATGCAGGTCAGCCTTGCAGAGAAGAGAACGAGGTGGATGGATTGTGTAACAAATTTCCACACTTAGCAGCTTAGAACAGGAGTCCAGGCATAGCTGAGCTGGGTCCTCTGCTCGGGACCTCACAAGGCTGCAGTCACAGCGTCAGCTGTCCTACATTCTTATCTGAGGCTCTCCTGGGGAAGGGTCTGCTCCCAAACTCCTGCAGGCCGTTGGCAGAATTCCTTTCCTTGCATCTGTAGGAGTCAAGAAAACTTTTTTAAAGCAAGCAGCAAAGAGAGACTGCTAGCAAGATGTGGCCTTAAATAACCTAGCATGACCATGGGAGTGATATTCTGTCACCTAGGACAGCATTCAAAGCAAGTCACAGGTCCTGTCCTCACTCAAGGAGAGAGGATTCCACAAAGGCATGAGCACCAGGAGGCAGGGATCGTGAGGACCACCTCAGGATCTCTCTGCTGTGATGGGGGTGGATAGGAGTTGCAAACAGAAGATATTCAGCTTAGGTACCCAGCGCAGAGAGGGTGGGTAACACGCGGGCCTTCCTGAAGATTAGCAGAAGGCAAAGAAAAAGGGAACCGCCTCGGGTGCAGCCTCGGGTGAGGAAGTCGTAAGCATGACCTGAGAGAGATCTGCCATCCCATTGCTGGGCCTGGTGCTTAGAGTGTGAGGCAGAGGAGGTGAGTGGGGCCCAGTTTGTGGTGAGGGTGGCTGAGAAGCCTGGGCTTTCTCCTGGAAGCTCATTTTCGTGGGCTTTGGAGGATTTTTAAGCAGGGAGTATATCGTATTTCCGTTCTGTGAACATCAGAGCGAAGAAGTAAATAGGGCAGGAGGCAGGAGATGAGCACTGGCCGTGCCAGCGAGGGAGGCAGGAGGCTAACCCAGGTGTGGTAAATGGCTGTTCGGGCGGAGAGGACAGATTTGAGAGCTGCTGAGGAGGGTGGAGGGGAGTTGACAGCACAGGGAACAAGGCAGGACTGGAAGGTGACTCCCAGGATTCTGGCTTGGTGGCTGTATTAGTTGCATATTGCTGCTATAATAAATGACCCCATATTTAGTGGCTTAAAACTACACGCCTTTATTATCTTACACAGTTCTGGAGGTCAGAGGTCTGACACTGGTCTCATTGGGCTAAAGTCAGGGCGTCAGCCAGGCTGCATTCTACTCTGGAGGCTCTAAGGGAGAATGGATTTCTTTGCCTTTTCCATTTTCTCAAGGCTATGCACATTCCTTGGCTCATGCCCCTTCCTCCATTCATCAAATGCAGCAAGGGCAGGCCAAGTCCTCATATCATATCTCCCTCCTTCCTACTTTTCTACCTCTCTCTTCCACTTTTAAGGACTCTGTAGTTACAAGGAGTGTACCCAGATAACCCAGTATAATCTCCCCATCACAAGATCTTTAATTTGCCCTGGCCGGGTGGCCTGGTTGGTTGAAGCATCATCCCGCACACCAAAAGTTGTGGGTTTGATCCCCGGTTGGGGCACATATGGGAAGCAACCCATTGACGTTTCTCTCTCCATCTCTGTCTCTGTCTCTATTTCTCCTTCTCTTTCTTCTCTCTCCTTTCCTCTCTCTCTAAAATCAATAAACATATCCTGGGGTGAGAATTAAAAAAGTTTTTTTAAAGGTCTTTACTTTAATCGTATGTGCAAAGTCCCTTTTGCCGTGAAGGTAACATATACAGGTTCCGGGGATTAGAATGTGGACATCGTTGGGGAGCCATTATTGAGGCTGCCATGCTGGTATTTTTCTACAGTTAAGGAAAAATAGAGAAGGATCAGGTTTGGGACGATACCGAGTTCAGATCTGCTTAATCTGAGTCTGAGGTGTCTGGTCTGGTTCTTTGCTTGGGGGTAAACTAGGGAGCCCTCAACAGAGGCATGATGCCTAAAGCCACTTTATGAGGTTACCAGGGAGACTGTGTGGAAAGGAGATAGCAGGGATGGGCCCTGGAGAAAGTGGGGCTCTAGCTTTTGTCCCTCTTTCTTTGCCTAGAAAGTCCCCTAGAGGACAGGCGAGGCCATGCACTGGGGAATGCTCATGTCTGTTTTTTCTAGTGACATGGTTTCTGGTGGTGCCCTCCCTTTGCCAGGCAGCTCTTTATTCTCTGCATAGAGTAAGGGGCAGAGCAGTGACTGTTCTCAGGGCATGATTGGACTTGGGGCAGCGCTGAAGGCATTGGAGCATATCGACCTGAGAAACTTGGTGCAAATGGTGAAGGCAGCTGGTGCGCCAAGCATGTGCTGGAATTTGGATGCGTGGTCCTCAGACTTGCTTGCTTGGCACTGCTCCGGGAAGCAGAGGGGGGAAGGGGCAGGCAGCCTCCTATGCAGAGTCCCAGAGCTGCTGGAACTCTTTGGTTTAGTTCTCTCTATGATCTATGGGCCCAGCTGGGGCTAAGGCTAGACTTTGCCCTACACATACTAGGGACATGCATGGGGCATGGATGTGCACTTGGAGGGCGGTCACTGAAGGAAAAAATCTGCAGATCTGTCCCCTGTGACAAGACCTAGAGGCTCCATTCTTCTGGGAGAGGATATCCAACCCAGTATGGCAGGGAGCTAAGCCTAATTTCTGAGGAGGAGAGCTGGAAGACCAACCCCAGGATAAAGGACTGGTCTGCCCAGTTCTGGATTGTTGCTGGATATTTGCCACTTTCAGGGAGGAGAGTAAAAGAGCCCTGGACACTTGAGCTGGCTGTCACCTTCCTGTCCTCTGTAGGATGCTTTTTCAGCCCAGAGCCCAGCTGGGTATGATCATACAATGCCAAGAGTGCTTGCCTTGCATCTCCAGTGTGTTGCCGTATCCTCAGCTGTGGGCTTACAGTGGGCCAGCCCACCTTTAAAAGGCAGGTGAGTGGTCACATTTGTGAATGAGATGGGTGGGGCTTGTGGGCCAGCTACCCTGTAGAGATGCGAAGAGCACTTGTACAGCATATCAGAGGAACTGGAGGCCAGCAGGGACCCTTCCTCTGAGGTCGGGCTGGATCTTGATGGAAAGGGCTGCTGCCTGGGCCTGTTAGAGCTCATTCACTAAGTCCCTATCGAATACCTATGATGCACGAGGATATGTATTCAAAGAAAAGTCACACATGCACACAGCTAGCCCCACAGTCCTTTTCACCCCATTCCCACCTACTCTCTGTAGGTGACGAATCTTACTAGTTTCTGATTTCTTTCCTTTGTTGCCTTTTGCACAAATGAGTGTGTGTGTGTGTGTGTGTATATATATATTTTTTTTCCTATTTTCTTTTTTTCTCAAAAGGTAGCATACTATAGTACTTTTTGCTTTTTTTGCCTAATAGTATCCTTATCAGTTTGTAGAGCCCTTCCTTATTCTTATAGTTGCATTGTACTTGTTAAACCACTGTCCTGGGAACGGGCATTTGTGGTGTTTCCAATATTTTGCAATTACAAATTCTTAGAAGTGGGATTGCTGGGTCAAAAGTAAACATGTATATAATTTTGTTAGGTATTGCTAACTTCCCCTCCAAATAGGTTGTACTGTTTTTGTATCCCCACCAGCAACATGTGAGAATACATCTTTTCTCACAGTCTCGCCAATACATGTGATATTATACTTTTTAATTTTCGCCAATGCGATAGGCAAGAATGGTATCTCATTGTTGTTTTTAATTTGTATTTAAACTGTATTTCTCTTATGCGTGAGGTTGAACATCTTGTGTGCTTAACATGGATGTTTCTGTGTCTGTATCAATATTTATAGTTTGTGATTTTTGATTTTTTTTTTTTTTTTTTACTGTGAGCCTTTAGCTTTTTCCCTCAATTTTAAAAATCAACTTTAGCCCTGATTGGCGTGGCTCAGTTGGTTGGGCGTCATCCCACAAAGCGAAGGGTTGCCGGTTCTATTCCCGGTCAGGGCGCAAGCCTGGTTTCAGGTTTGGTCCCCTATCAGGGTACTTGTGAGAGGCAGCCAGTTGACGTTTCTCTCTCACATCAATGTTTTTCCTCCTCTCTTTCTACCTCCCCCCTCTCTAAAAATAAATAAGTAAAATCTTTTTAAAAAAACAGCTTTAAAGTATACAGTTTTTTTGTATTATCTTTTTTAAGTATGTTTTACTGATTATGCTATTACATTTTTTCTCCCCTTTGTCCCCCTCTGCCCTGCACCCCCCACCTCCAGTATTTACCCCCTTTACTTCATGCATAAAGTATATAATTTAGTGGTTTTTAGTATACTCATAGTTACATAACCATCACCATAATTTAATTTTGGAACTTTTTCATTATACTAAAAAGAAACCCCATACCCTTTAGCAAGTACTCCACATTTGTCCTCAGTCTCTCTGCCCTAGGCAATCTAAAATCTACTTTGTCTCTATGGATTTGTCTATTCTGAACATTTTGTATAATGAATATATAATTTATATTGCAAATGTATTATTTATTATATCATATAAATGGAGTTATAATATATGATCTTTTGTAACTGCCTTTTTCCACTTAATGGTAGTGATATAATGCTTACAGTGTTCCAGTTTTTAAACATGTAATCCTCATAATAACTCTGAAATAGTTATGTTACTGTTATTATCCCCATTTTATAGATGAGAAAACTGAGGCACAGAGAGGTTAAATATGTTGCCTGAGGTCACACAGTAATAAGAAGATGGGCTTTGGAGTTAGGCAGACTTTAAATTTAAGTTCAATCACTTGCTTGCCATATGACTTAAGGAGTATTACTTAAATTCTCTCAAATGGTTCTCCCCCCGCCCCCATATATTTAGTTAAATGGCTGAGGCATAGAGTTGTTGGAGAAGTAAATGCTGCATAAGAAAAGTGCTTAGTCCAAGGCCTCAAACTTAGTAGGTGTTCATAGTTTATCATAGTAGTTATTAAAAGATAGAACCAGGTAAACCCACTGACTTTGTATGGTAGGCCTTGCCTGTCCTAGCATTTAGGTGTCCCTGAGATGCCAGCCTTTTTTTTTTTTTTTTTTTTAAAGATATAATTCACATACCATGAAATTCACTGTTTTAAAATGTACAATTGAGTGTTTTTTAGTATATTCACAAGGTTGTACAGACATCATCACTATTTAATTCCAGAACATTTCCATCATCCCCAAAAGAAACTTTACCCACTTAGCAGTCACTCTCCATTCTTTCCTCCCCCTCATCCCTGGAAGCCACAAATCAACTTTCTGTCTGGATGCATTTGTCTATTCTGGACATTCCACATAAATGGCATCACACTACTTGTAGCCATTTGTATCTGGCTTCATTTACTTAGCATCATGTTGTCAGGATTCACCCATGCTGTAGCATGCGTCAGTACATCATTCCTTTTTATTCCATTGTATGAATATGCTGCATTTTATTTATCCAATTACCCACTGATGACATTGGGTTGCTTCTACTTCTTAGCTGTTACGAATACTTCTACTAGGAACATTAGCATACAAATTGTGTGAACATGTGTGTTCAGTGCTCTTGGGTATGTACCCTAGGAGTGGAACTGTTGGATCATACGGTAACTCTATATTTAACTTTTTGAGGTCCTGCCCAGCTGCTTTACAAAGCAGCTCCACCATTTTACTATCCCACCAGCAGTGTATGAGTGTTTTAATTTTCTCTACAGCCTTGTCAACATTACTCATTGTCTTTTATTTTAGCCATTTTAGAGCATGTGAAGTGGTACCTCATTGTGGTTTTGATTTGAATTTCCCTAATAATTAATGGTGTTGAGCATGAGATGCCAACTTTTAGATCAGCCCTTTCCTGCCTACCCCAGCGGTTGTGTTTTCTCCAGAAAAATCTTTCCTGTTCATCTTCAGCCTGAAGTTAGTGATCATTTTGTCCTCTCGGAGACTGGGTGAGACCTTAGCCAGATGCTTCGATACAAACGTTTGGGCAGTTCCAGGGCAGGCAGCTGTGTCTAGGACTTAAGGCGCATGTTCTTCCTGTCAGCGGGTTTGGTGTTGCTCCTAAGGCTGGCACAGCCATTCCTAGGCTCACCGAACTGCTGGGGCGAAGCCTTTCCTCTGGGCACCCTGGTGAGCAGGACCAGAGGTTCTTGAGCTAAAAACAATTTTGAGAGGCCACCTCATTCATCCTTCTGCAACAAGACAGTTGGAACCCCTCACCCCCTCCCTACCAGGTTGGGGAGAAACTGTAATTTTTTTTTTTTTTTAGTTCCTGTTGGAAGAAACCCCATGGGCCCCTTTTCCACCAGCCAGTATTTTAGCAGCCCCGTGTTAGAAAAATTCTGTGCTCTGACCCAGATCCCACCTTCTGCCACACAAGCCAATTTCCTCTCACGTTTTCCTTTCTTGGAAGATGGGAGAGACAGCTGCTCCCTAGGAGGGGCTTCATCCTCTGGTCGGACAAAAACCTCTCTGGCTGGAGAAACTCTCATGTTGAGGAAGTCCAGACCACGCCAGGCCCCTCCAGGGGACTTTAAAGGCTGGATGATCCTGTCACTTGGCTGTTGCCTGGGCAGTCTGCTTTGAAAAAGAGACCTGACAGGCTCCAGGTTGTGTGTTTATCCTGAGGCCGGGCCAGTCCAAACTCATGTTCCAGAGGTTTTAGAGGTTTTGTCCAGCCAGCCTGGTGGGTGGTAATCAAACACAGGTGGAGGCCATCTGGCTGGGCCTGTCCCTCCCAGCGAGCCCTGTGACGGCTGGCCTGCCCACCACAGAGCTGGCCTAGAAAGCGCCCTGTGTGGAGGCAGATGGCATACACGTGCGCGTGCGTGCGGGCACGCCCGTACATGCATGTGCATGTGTGCGCAGCCCTCCTTAGAGAAGTGGTGCTGCTTGGATGCATGTGATTTTCTTCTCTTTGCACTCAAGGGTTCCCCCCATTGCGATTCCCAAGGAACGTGTTTCTTTTAGTGTGTTTCTCAAGATTTTGTGGTTAGAAATCATATATTTATCTTGGCCCAAGATGAAAGCCCTGGAGTAATAGTCTAATACATTTTACAAAGCTGCCTCTAATTGGTGGCTGCTTGAAATCTTCCCTTTGACCTAGTGACCCATCTCCTTTTGCAGAGTTTTAACTCCCAGTCAGCCTTGCATTTACCCAGATTTTCACACGCCTGTCATACCTGCCACCCCGGGAGACAGCTCTTCTAGCCTCAGTGTGCTTAGCTACACCCTCAGCCTGCCGGCAAGGAATTGCCCCCAAACAGGGCAGGTCCACAAGGAAAGGCAGCAGCTTCTGCTGTGTCCTGCTGTGCATCTTCCGGCGTGGTCTCAAATTCTAGGTGTGTACCCTCAAAATGAATCTTGGTTCCCAAATTGTTAGGCGCTCAGAGGAAATGCAAACTGGGGACACCTCCTTTGAATATAATTGGGTATGATTATGGTGACTGTAAGGATGGATTCCTTCTCAGTCCTTTAGCGAACTTAGCTATGAGGGGTGATCTCCCCACCTCAGTGAGCACAGGAAGCCTGAGTTAACGCAGGCACACAGCAGGGTGAGGGCTGATGCCAGAGTGTCTGCGCCTTTCAGTACCTTTCTGTTTGGCCTCTGGGCGTGGCCTCTTGGGGTTGGTGATGATGATGATGGGGAGGAGGATGAAGAAGAAGGAAAGATGCCACGTGGAACTCCAGAGTGGGCATTGACTGCATCGCCGTTCCAGTAGCTTGGCTGGCAAGGAGGTGTGGGCTGTCATTCTAGTTTATGGTTTGTATTTGTATGCTGAGGAGCTTACACATGTATAATCATTGTGGCTCATGTTTGTACAAGATATAATTACAGAAAATTATATCCTGAACGTAGCTTAGCTTTTAACCCTTCTCGTGCTGGCGAGCCTCCTGAGCTCAGGACCTCTCCCCGGCTCCTCCCACCCAGGGAGGTGTGCCGCCCCTCCCCGGGCCTGGCCCTCCAGGCCATGTCATTGCCCTCTGGCAGAAGGCCATTCCAGGGGCCTCCTTGGAGACTTGGGGCCCCTGAGCATTTCCCAGCAGACAGGGAGGCAGGCGTTCTTTGCCTCAACATCACTGTGATGAGTGTGGCCACAGAGGCAGGAGCTCTTATCATCCTGGGCTACCTGGGGATGGGAAAGAGGGGCACACCTTGTTACCTTAAGTTTCCAGTGATCGAAGGGTGCGCACGAGGTGCCGGACTCCAGGAATCACATGCGCGGATTGATGGGGGCACATGGGGTTCTGGGTTTCAGGAGGAATCGCAGGCCCTGGCAGTATTTTGGAGTCTGCCCTGGGACCTCTCTGCAAATGCTGAGTTTGGAGGCCAGGCAATCCAGCGCAGGGCTTGGACCCTTGTGGGCCCGTGGGGAGGTGGGAGCAGAGAAAGGCTGCCGTCCTCACAGAGCGCACAGCAGGACTTGTATCCTTAGCAAACGCAGTAGGTGCTTATCAAGAACTTGGAAGAATATGGAGCATGGATAAGGAAGATTTTCAGCAATGGACCCTCAATCACACAGAAAGGAATGTTTCAGAGCCACAAAATGCGGAACTTGTAATTCAGAGCGCCAGCAGGGCAATTTGATTGGCTGGCCCAAGGTCATACACAAGTGCTACAACTGACTGAGGGGTGAGGCTAGAGTTCTGGTTCCTTCCAGGCTGTTCAGGTCCCTTTTCCCCTCAAGGTTCACACACTGGGCGATTCATCTGACTCAGGGGTTTGGATGCTAAGGCCACCAAGAATAAGAGGGAACTTTAATTAGACTTTTAAATCATTGTTTTTCTTTTTCCTAAGGTAGTTGAACTAAAAACATTTGCCTTTTATTTCTTTCAGATTTACAGGAACAGATGGACCTAGTGGTTTTGGCTTTGAGTTGACATTTCGTCTGAAGCGAGAAACAGGGGAGTCCGCTCCCCCAACGTGGCCAGCAGAGCTAATGCAGGGCTTGGCCAGATACGTGTTCCAGTCAGGTAAGAGCCCGAGAGCCGGCCGAGGGGGTGGTTTATTGTCATGAGTTTGATTGGCTTTGGGAACGCACAGATATGTTTTGATGTCTGCGGGGGGACCTTTCCTGGGAGCACTACACCGCATTTGTACCATGGGGGTGACTTGCTTTGCCTGGTGGTTTGGGGTGGAAAGCCACCTGGGCCATGGAAGGGAGGGGCTCTGCCACTGCGACCTCTGGCAACAAGTGAGAGTCCGTGCTGCTGTTCTGACACCCTGAGCCCTTGTTACAGTCTGCCAGCCGTGCTTCTGATTCCCAGTGAGCCAGAGGCCAACTTGGCATGGAACTGACTAGCTCTTCTCTGCCTGCCCCATTTTCCATAATTAGCACTGTCTTTGCTCCCTGCTGCCAGTGGTCTAAATCATCCCTGTTTCTGGGGCCGCAAACACGCATGTTAATCTTGACTAAGGCTTGGGCTAACAGTAGAGGGTGGGGGCAGAGAGAACTGCCAGGAGCTTGCTCCCTCCCAGGGTGAAGGAGAAGCTGGAATCAGGGAGGATCTTAATAAAGTCAGAAATGCTGTTCGATTCAAGTGCGCTCCAGGGGGTGATCCTGTGCCCCTGTTGCCCACATTGTCCCCTGGAAACTGCTAATATGGAACCTGAAGAGGGGCTTTGTGCTGGGAACCTCGGCCTCTCGCTCTTGGCTCAGCCTTCCTTAGTCCTGCAGGGGGAGGAAACGTGGGAGTGCAAATGAGTGCAACCTTTTATGAAAGGTTTCATATCATCTGAATGTTTCTGTGTGGCTCAGAGACATTTCCCAATGACCTCAGATTTTGTTTCTTTGGTTTGATAAGTAGCCTAAAGTGTAGGCCAAGAAACTTTATTCAACTCTGTTGCTCCGTGATGGCTTATAGATAAGGGCAGAGCAGCATCGAGGCCAGGTTCTCTCAAAGCGTGGTCCTCGGATTCCCTGCATCAGAAGCACCTAGAGCGTTGGTTGCAAACACACATGGCCAAGCCCCACAGGAGACCTCTGGCTCAGAATCTTTGGGACTGATGTTCTCTGGTGCTTCTGGTAGAGACAAAATTTGGAGAACCATAGATCTGGCAGCTTCTCTTAAGTACAGTGACTTTTTTTCAGCCTCTAGTAGGTTATAAATTGGGGGTTCAGTAGAGCCTGTGGGTTGAACTCCTCCGCTCTCATTCCAGGCCCTGGGAGTCAGTTGTTGGCAGGGTGGCTATCACATACGGGACTGATACTAACTGCTGTGTACTATGGGTTAGTTCTGTTTTGGAGGCTACAGTGGGTCTTCTGTAAGCAAAGGTTCCCAAACCTGGCTGCTCATGAGGTCCCCTGGGGTGCTTGTCAGCACACATTCCCAGAGTCCTCCGCAGGGCACTGATTCAGTTGGTCAGAGGTGGGACTGGGGCATCCGTTTCTAAAGCAGCTTCCCGAGGGGACTCTGAAACAGCCGCTCTGGGGGTGGTGTTTGGGCCCTAAGGAACTGTTGACCAGGAAGGAGTGATATTCACAGGGTCAGGCAGAACAGGCTGCCTGAAACAGCTGGCACATGTGAGATGGTATTCTCCTAGTGTGGTTTGAAGAATCTTTCAAAATTGTGCCAAGAAAAAAAAAATTGGAGCCAAGAGTCTATTGCCTGGACACTTCGTGTCGCTCCTTGCTCTCTTCTTGGGATGCCTGAAGCTGACTTCATTATAGAACTGTCTTTGGAAAAATAGACTTTTCATTTTTAAACAAATTTTTAAATTTACTTTTTTTTTTAGAGTGTGGAGAAGGGAGCAAGAAAGAGGGAGAGAAACATTGATGTGAAAGAGAAGCGTCTATCAGTTGTCTCTCATACACAACCTGACTAGGGGCCGAATCCACAATCCAGGCATGTGCCCTGACTGGGAATTGAACCAGTGACCCTTTGCTTTGTGGGACGATGAGCCACACCAATCAGGGCAAAACAGACTTTTTGATGTGGAATTTGATCTGCTAGGCAACCTCTTGCTTGTATAGACAGGTATCTCCTTGCCCACTGCTTAAACCAGTGTATTTATGTTTGTTTCTGCTTAATGTACTTGCTCAGGTGGACAGAGATCAGAGAAATGTAAGACGGATAGGTATTGTGAATCAGTGTCAGGTAGGGTCAAGCAGATGAACTTCTGATATATTTCTGATATTACAGTTATGAAATAATAATGTAGATGAGTGAAAAAATAGTATTTGATTTGTAAGGGCTCATTTCACCCACACCATAAAGATCACCAGTGACCATTTTGTATACTAATGTGTTCACCGGTTCAGGCAGATTATCAACAGATGCTATAACCATTGGATAAAAAGATTTTTGGGGAACAAGATATTCACAAGGAGTCAAAGGATCCCTTCACAGATTGCTTATTACAAGGAGAAAAAGAATTCCTTTACAATGAAAAGGTTTGAGCGGATATCACTTTAACCAACTGATCAAATGTAGCAACAACAATAATGGAACAAATTATTATTATGTAACTTTGTTGCAATGTAAAGTCTAAAATTTCAATTATATAGACAGTATCAACTATGTAGCACTTTCGCAAAAATGTTTCACCTGAATTGAGTCCTCGGCGAACACACAAATCCAGATTGTAAAACAACTGCCTGGACTCTTCAGAAAATGTCAGTGCTATGAAAGATATAAAAAGGCAAGCGTAGGAGCTGTCCTAAATTAAAGGGAAAATGGCAGTTTAAATGCAATATGATCTTTGTTGGATCCTAAACTTTTAGGACAATTGGAAAAATATAAATATAGGCTGTGTATTAGGTAATTGATTGTATTGTACAACTGTGAAATTCCTTGGGTATGATATGTATGGTATTATGGTTATATAGGATGATGTCCTTATTCTTAAGAGATAAAAGCTGAAGTATTTATAAATGCAATCACACAAAGTCTACAACTTAATTTTCTGATAGTTAAGCAAAATAAAGTATGTGTGGAGAGTGAGAGAGAAGGGAAAACAAATGTGGTAAATTGTTAACAACTGGTGAATCTAGGGGAAGGGCATATTGGTATTCCTTGTACTGTCCTTCTAACCTTCCAAATTTTCAAAATGAAAAGTTGTGGCTGTTTTGTCAGTGTCTGTTGACTGATGTTTGCTCTGTAGTACTTTTTTCACCGATGGCCTTCTCACGGTGGCTCTAATGTGATGTTGCGGCTCATGCCTACAGATTGCTTTAAGCATTTCACAGCAGCAGCAGGGTGACTACCCTCCTAGACGTGTAATACTTGATTTTCTGTGTTCCAGGTTTTTTGTAATATGATTGTACTACTTAAACACTAGCTAAAACAAATCTATCTTAAATTCTTTTTAGAAGATAACAGGGAATAATAATAAATTATCTCAATAATAGGGGAGAGATAAAGAAAAGTATATAATAACCGATGTGAGAGAGGAGAGCATGGCTGTGGGCCTAAATGCTAAGGACAGGAGCTAGCATTTAGTTTGTTCTACATGCCAGGCATGATTATAAGTGCCCATTTAATATACAGCAAAGCCCTGGGAGTTAGGCACTGTGTTATACCAGCTTTATGGTTGCAGAAAGCAAGATAATACAGAGAAGTGAAGTAGCATGTTCAAGATCACTCATCGAGTAGGTCCAAAGGCAAAATTTGAGCCCAGGGAGTGTAGTAAGTGCGTGCGCTTGCACACTCGCTTGCACGCGCACTCTTTCTCTGTTTTGCTCAGATTTTATTTATTTTTAGAGAGAGGGAAAGGGAGGTAGAAAGAGCGGGAGAGAGACATTGATCGGTTGCCTTTCAACCATGTACCCAGCTGGGAACCTGGCCCACAGCTCAGGCATGCACTCTGCCTGGGAATGAAGCCAGCTACCTTTTGGTGTGCAGGAAGACACCCGATCCACTGAACCACACCAGCCAGGGCCAGGCAGGATAGCTCTTAATGCCATTCTCTGAACCATCATGCTGTGTTGCCTGAAATGCAGCTGACGTCTGGGCTGCTGAATGTCTCAGGCTAAGAGGTGAGGTTTGCGCATCATCCACGTGGGTGATTGCACTGGTTACCATGGCCTCGGGGCTCCATGATGCCGTGCTCGGACCTTCTGGGACATTTGGAAAATAGAGGCGGGTAAAGGCATTCATAGTACTACCAAAATGCTCTTACATCCATCCTTGCATTTTTAAACTTTTTGTTCATGAAAATATGTATTTAAAAAATACAGCTTGATAAGCTTTCACAAACTGAACACACTCCTATAACCAACACCCAAATCAAAAACGGGCTAGTTCTCCAGAAACCTCCCTTGTGGCTACTTTTAATCATCATCCCTTTTTTTTCCTTTTTTCTTCCTTCCTGTTTCACTGCCTAGTACAGGTCCTCAGTGCCATGTGCCTGAAGTTGTTGGCAATAGACTTCGGAGCACCCATTTCCACACCTCTCCCCTCTACTGTCTGCCGTCCTGCACGCGACTGCCAGATAGGGGGGCAGCTTAGTGTGAGCTGAGAGCGTGGCCCCTGGGCCAGACTACTGCGTGTTTATCCCAGCCCTGCCAGTTGCTGCCTCCTCCTCTTGGCATTATAACCCATTTACTCATCTATAAAGCAGGGATAATGATGGTAGCTATGTCTGAAGTTATTGAGAGGATGATATGAAAGCTGTCAAAAATTTAGAACAGTTATATAGTAAGAATTACATAATGCTACCTGCAGTTATTATTATTATCCAGTCTTCTAAAACTTTAGGTGGCCCTGGACGGATAGGTCAGTTGGTTAGAGTGTCCTCTTGATATGCCCAGGTTGTGGGTTCAATCCCCTGTCAGGGCACATATAAGAATTCAACCAATAAATGCATAAATAAGTGCAACAACAAAAATCAATGTTTCTCTCTCTCTCTTTCTCCCTTCCTCTCTAAAATCAATTTTAAAAATTTCAGAAAAAAACTTCATATGGATAAGAAAGTTGTTACTACTTTGGGTTTTTTTTTGTTTTTTTATTTTTTGCAGTGACAATAAATACCCCTTTTGACAATAAAATCCTGTTAGAAAGGAAACGTCTTACTTGTCCCTGAATCAGATGCCTACGTCAACTGATATGATGACATTTGGTGCTATTATCTTTATCCCACACAGAAAATCAATAATAGTGATACAAATAAAATGTGAATAGTTACCCCTTATTGTACTGCTTTGTAAGACTGGACTCAAGTGTATCAGGTTTTCTCGGAACAGGGCACACCCTGCGATGGGTAGGAACCGCTCTGCCCTGATTGGTTACACTCTCCAAGGCTGACACGGATGTTACCGTACAGAACATGTATTTTGTGTTTGATGTGTGCATAGATGTATGTCCACGCGTGTAACCAGCAGCACAGCTCTGTGAGATGGCTGGCCTCGCCTGTGCTGTCCACCTCCAGCTCGGTGACTCTGTGTGGGGCACCCCACCCATTTGCATGTGAGAACATGCTGAGCAGCGCTGTCAAGTAAGTGGGATGCTTAGACCTGCTTTTCCAGGGTTTTTGTTCCCCCAAAGATTTTATTTATTCTTAGAGACAGGAAGGGAGGGAGAAAGATGTGCAAGAGAAACATCAATCAGCAGCCTCTCGCAGGTCCCCAACTGGGAACCTGGCCTCAACCCAGGCATGTGCCCTGACAGGGAATCAAACCGGCGACCTTTCAGCTTTCGGGACGACACCCAGGCCACTGAGCCACACCAGTCAGGGCTGCTTTTCCAGATCTAAAAGGCATCCCCAGCTGTACTATCCAGGCTTGGAAATAGCATCATGGCAGTGGCAGGCAAGGGAGAGAGGACGGCGAGACTCGGGAGTGCAGTGGGGGGCGGCGGTGTCCACATGCGGCTGGGGGGCTGTGTGAGGCTGCCTCTGAAGGCTGCTCTGAGGAGTGACCTAGAAGGGTCCTGTAACAGCCCTGACCCGCCACAGGACGGGTCCCTTTTGGTTGGTTTGCTTAGAGGTGGGAAGGTGGGCTGTAGACAAAAGAATTAGAAACACGAGAGACCTGGGAAAGAAGAATATCCGGAGAAGGTGAAGGATTCAAGAAGAGGGGGCGAGGCAGGTAGTGTTTATTTTAGTTGGGACACTTCTAGTTATAAGAAAATGACAAACATAACTCAAACTACATTAATAACAGGTTTATTGGCTCAGGTACTGGAGACATCCAGGATTTCAGGCGCAGTTTGATCTGTATGTTCGAACAGTGTCCTCAGGGCTCTGACTCGTGCGTTGGTTGTGCACTGCAGACTGGCTCTTCCATGTGCCAGGAAAGATGAGCGCTCCCAGTCGGAGTTTCTGGCTCTCTCAGTTTGCAGTCCCAGCAGGTAGAAGGCTTTTTTCTTCCAATATTCTTAAATTAATCTTGGGAAAGGGCTCATTAATCTTGGGTGGATCATGGGACCACCCCGCTCGTTGGTGGTGGGCCAGATGGAGCACCAGGTTTTATGTTTAAAGTTCTCTCCCACTTGCCCTGGCTGTGTGGCTTAGTTGGATCATTGTTGCATAGATCAGAAGGTCACAGGTTCGATTCCCAGTCAGGGCACACATCCAGGTTGTGGGTTTGATCCCTGGGTAGGGTACGTATGAGAAGGCAGCTAGTTGATGTTTCTCACATCAGTGTTTTTTATTTTTCCTCTCTCTCTAAGCAATGAAAAAATATCCTCTGGTGAAAATAAAAATTAAGTAAATAAAGTCCCCACCACCACCCCCTTCACTTGTAACCACATGGAGTAAGAGAGAAGTCCTCTAAAGCAAAGGACAGCTACTGGCAGAACGAGTTATGAGTGGGCAAAAATCAGTTGCTCCCACAGGGCCGAAGGGAAATCTGTACCTCAATAATCCAGCTGTGCAGTTGCGCTGGGAAGTTGCATGCTTAGAGAATGCATAGGCAGAGCGGACATCTTTTCTTCTGTCCTGTTGTCCGTGCTGGGATGGCCTTGACTCCCAGCTAACAGAACACCCTGGCTAAAATGGCCTAGCAGCGCAGGCACTTACCGGACATAGCAAGGCATCTGGAGGGGAGGCAGTTCTAGGGTTTGCTGTTGTCTGTACACAGTGCTGTTAAGGACCTGAGTTCTCTCTTAACTTCCTGCTCTCCCTTCCTCAGCACTTTGACTTATCTTTTTAAACTGGGTCCTTCATATTCCAATGATGGCTGCCAAAATCCATAGCATCCTGGGATCACACTCGACAGAGTGTACCAGCAGGAAAAGAGACACTTCTGTACTCTGTCTCTTTTAAAGACCAATCCAAACCACCACAGAACTTCCCTCATTGATCTTCCCTTGTATCTTGTTGGCTAGAGTTATATCAGGAAAGTGAGACAGTCTTGTTGGTTTACTAATTAGTATCTACTTCCTAGGGCGGGGGAAGGGCCCTGGTTCCCTGAAGGTCATGGCCAAGAAAAGGCAGAGGAAGAAAATTGGGGTTCTGTTAAGGAGGAGAATTACCACCAGGTAGGCAAAGCGGAATCTGCACCCTCACCCAGGAAGTCCCAGCCCTCCCTGGGGGCAGAGGAACCTTGCATATTGGTTAGGACACTGGGTCAGTACAAAAGTGTCATCTGGAAAGACAGTGTTCCAGGTATGAGGACAGGGTGGCTGTCATCATTTTACCTGCTACAGCAGATTTAGAACCAAATCCAGCCTCAGCATGAATCATTTGGAAAGTCCTGCAGTAAATACATCAGTGATTTCACCAGTAGGTACCCAACTTCTTTCCTTCCTACCTTGCAGTTTCTCCTACTTCCCCATTCCCTTTTAATTTTATCATCAGCTTATTCTTTCTTCTTGGATTGCCAGTGACTGCTCCCCTGCCCCCCACCCTCTGGGTTTCATTAGAAAGAAACCATTCCCCAACTCAGCAGGACTTGATTTCTCAGCTGTGCTTTACAATTCTGCTGGAGAGGCTGTCTGCTCTCAGTTCTGCCATTGGTAGGCCTTAACCACAAATTCCAAGGCAATTTCACTGGAGTTTTAGGAGAAACATGGCCTCCCAACCTTGTAACTGACACTATGGAAATTCAAGTGCCTTTGCTTGCTGCCGTTTAATGGCACCCTCATGGCATGTGCTGAGTTGGCTCAACTTGTGATTCGGGCCCGAGAGGGGAGACAGGGCGGCACTGCTGGAGCATCCTGAGCCATCGGAGCTCGCGGCTGATTAAATTCTGTGGAATTGACAAGCTAACACCAGCAGAGATTTCAGTCTACGTTTTCTTTCCTTTTCCCATTTATTTAAGAAACATTTGCTCAGTATAAAAACCGAAACTTAGAAGTATGACACAGAGAGTGAAAATCCTTCAGAATTCATTCCCCCACTGGGAAAAGGTTGATGTTTCTATTTCCACATTTTCTTTTCACTATATATATGCTTCTCATACTGTTTTTTCAGCTAGCTTTTTTTTTTTTAACTTGATATCTTTTGGGCATCCTCCCACGTCAATAAGTTTTTTTCTAACTATACACTTTTTATTATCAAGATATGCTGTGTTTTATTTAACCAGTCATTTGGGTGATTTTCAATTTTTCCCTACCACACATCTGCAGTGAGCATCCTTGTGTATGTGTGTCTTTGCACTCTTCTTGCCTAAGTATTTCTGTGGGATAAATCCACAGAAATAGGATCACTAGATTGAGGGAAATGAACATTTTACATGTTAATAGCCATTGCAGATGAATGATTATATTATTATTATAATACTATTGTAATCATTTAGTAAATGTTATCATTGTTTTCAATAAACAACAGAATGATTGTTATATGAAATTATATTTATAGCAACAAAGTCCTCTCCTGAGTCCTGAGAATTGGTCCCGTTTCTTGGGTTACTTGGCCTGAGAGAGCGTTAATTCATGTTAAATGGCATACATTCGGCATGCATAGGAAGTCCTATACAGTGTCTCATGCAGTTTAGACTTAGCACAGGAACCCACCCGTCAGTCTTCCTGTCTCTGAAGTTGGACGTGGTGAGCGACACAGCCTAGAGCCTCAAGTCAGAGATTTCTCCAGATACTGATGCAGGTCAAGTTTTATATAAAGAATCTCAATGAATTGTGGAATATTCTTGAGTTTTGCCTCCTCCTACTTTTCCTAAAGTGAAATTACACACTCAGTTCAGTCTTCTTTTGTTGAGACCACATTTTTAAGTCACTTTTTTAGATTTAAAAGTAGTTAATCTAAAAGTAGTTAACATACTAGATAAAAGAGTTAAAAGTAGTAAAAAATAAAACAGTAGTTATTGAGTACCAAGCTATCTTAGGCACTTAGATTCTCTAATTTTAACCCTGTAATAAGTAGCCTGACGTGGAAGATACTGATATTGCCACTTTACAGATGAGGCAATGGGCTCAGAGAGGCCGTGGCCTGCAGCCAGTGAGTCGCAAGAGTGGGACTCCAGGCGTCCCCACCAGCACTGGTTTGCATGCTGTAGTCTCTGAGCCACTAAGGATCCACTTTAAATGAAGAGAGGACTTGGGAAAAGGGAGCTCTTTTCATTAGTTGTATTTTTTTCTTTCTTTTTAATTTTTAGAGAAGGGAAGGGAGGGAGAAAGAGAGGGAGAGAAACATCAATGTGTGGTTGCATCTCATGCGCCCCCTGCTGGGGATCTAGCCTACAACCCAGGCATGTGCCCTACGCTGGGAAACGAACCTGTGACCCTTTGGTTTGCAGGCCGGCGCTCAATCCACTGAGCCACTCCAGCCAGGGTCATTAGTTGTATTTTTAAGTGCTGTTACATGGCAAGGACTCTATCAGATAGATCTGATCTCTACCAAAAGCAATAGAGAGAGAGGCTGAAAACACAGGTAAATAAATATTTGATTCGACAGATCACTGAAAGGGAAAGACCAGGGTGCTCCAAAAGAATAAGGTGGTAGCCCTGGCTGGTGTGGCTCAGTGGATTGAATGCAGGCCTATGAACAAAAAGGTCACTGGTTCAATTCCTGGTCAGGGCACATGCCTGGGTTACAGGTCAGGTCCCTGGTTGGGGATGTGTGAGGGGCAGTGGATCCATGTATCTCTCGCACATCTTGGTATTTCTCTCCCTATCCTTCCTCTTCCCTTCTCCTGTCTCTAGAAAGAAATAAAATACTTTTTAAAAAAGACTAAGGTGGTAGACACATTTTTGGATTGTAGATTTGGGCCAGGACAGGACTGAAAGCAAAGAGAAGGATTTTTTGGCAGAGGGAAGAGCATGTGGAGGCCCCTGAGGAGGGAAAGGAGCTTGAGGAATAGGAGGAACTGGCAGAAGGCTCGTGTGGCTGGAGGGAGGTGAGGGAGAGGAAAGAGCTCTGCGAGAGCTGGAGGCCTGGCGGCGCGGGACAGCACTGGGCCTTGCGCTTGTGCTAAGAGCCCTGATCGAGAGTCTGGATTTGATTCTGAGGGCCGTGGAAAGCTGTGAAAGCATTTTAAGGAGGAAGGTGAAATAACCAGACTGGGGAGCAAAAACTCTCCTTTTTAAAAATATAAATACATATTAAGACGTGCCTGGATCTGAGGTGTTGAAACCCTTGCCTGCATTTTAAGAGTGGCTCTTCCCCAGAAGGTTGCTGGAGCCGTTGCTGCACTTGGAGCATAGCCATCAGAGTCATAGATTTTTTTATTTTCCTTCTCATTCTAATTCTTGGGACCTTAACTCAGTACAGTCCTGCCCCCAGTCTGCCTCCCGTGAAGTGCCCCAGTTTAGAGAGGGACCCCTCTTCTCTCTCGTGAGTGTTAGCCTCCACATCACCTCCAACAGCACACCAGCACAGGGCTCTCTTTCCAGATCCAGGAGGTAGGGTGGGTTTTGCTTCCTCATCCCTGCCCTGCAGGGGAGTGAAGGAAGTCAAGGAAGATTGAACGAGGAGCTTAGAGCGTGCCCCGAAGTGTGCGTCGCAGCGAGGCTGCGGCTCAGCGGCTCACCGACAGCTCGCCTGGCTCTATTCTCGAGATGTCCCAAGTGTGTGTGATCTTCATGTCTTTGCCCCAAGTAAAGTTTTCTGAAAGGAGATGCTCCATCATTCCGACAAGAGCTGTCGAGCTCTCTCGTTTCCTGGTTTTGGATAAGCTGTCCATTGCTCCAGTCAGCTAACCGAAGCCAAATGGGGCTGCCTGGTTATATTAATGTCATTTTTCTTCTTCATGCTCTTTTTGATTTTCTTGACATTTTCTTTTCCTCAGCCTGATTTATCTTTTCTGGTTGCTATGGATCTGTAAAATATTTTCCCTTTCATCTGTTAGTAATACACAACTATAAAGCAAAACAATCCCTGATTTCTCTGCTCTCTCCCAAGATTTTAGGTTAATAGTTGAAAGATTGTGTTCCCACTCCACTGAAAAAGAACAGGGCAGCCCCTCTGAAATGAGCTTATGACCTAAGTGGTTTGCATGAATTAGAGTCTAGCCAATACCTAAACCTGAGTGTTCTTAGGGAAGGCTTCAGCCCTCAGAGAGGCGCCTGGCAAAGCACAGCCTGCAGGCCAAATTCTGATGGCCACCTGTTTTTGTAAATAAAATTTTATTGGACACAGCCATGCCCGTTGCGTGTTATCTGTGGCTTCTTTTGTGCTGCAACAGCAGAGTTGAGTAGTTATGACAGACTTATACAGTGGTCAAAGCCTCAACTATTTGATATCTGGCCTTTTACTGAAAAAGTCTGCCAACCCCTGACTTAGAGAGCATTTCCCACTTCTGAATAACGACCCAAATGGAGAGGTGCTCATCTTTAAATCTCTGTGGGATATCCAGCGGCCTTGCGAAATGGCCTTCGCTGGGGCCTGTGCCCTGGCCCACGGTAGAGGGATCGTAGTATGGGAGAGGTTGTTGGAGGAGGGGTGACTGCACCTCCTGCTGAGCTGCTGCTGGATTTGAGGCAAATTCCTTTGGCTTCCATGGGTCTGTATCTTACTTGGAGCACTGCGTGAAATGCTCTGAGCTTCTTAGTAGAGAGGGGCTGGTGGTTCATACCAGCATTAAGCGAGGATAATTCACCCTTCGGCTAATTTGCTTATCTCTGGCCCCCTGTGGAGTTGTAATTGGCTGGCTCTCTCTCTCTGACTCCTTTGTCTCTAGCACCTGCATTTCAGGGATCCCTGCAGTGACAGCCTCTGGCAAGCCTAGCAGAGCAGCTGGAAAGTTAGGAGCAGACAGACCCAGCACCTCTGCAGGAGGTAAAGCCCTTTGGTAGCCTGAAATGGCTCAAGACAGAACATTCCGTGAAGGGGGCTGGAGAACAGCGTGGATGAGAGCAGGAGCCCAAGAGACAGGTCGCCGGAGCGCAGTTCCCACCTGGCCGTGGGGGACCTGTGGGACCTGCGGTCAAAGCTGGACATCTCCAAGACGTGGCTGTTACTTCATCTATGAAATGGATCTACCAGCAATACAGTTAATGCTCCTAGCGTAGTACCTGGCATAATACATGGAAGCAATTAATATTATTTACGTTGTCATTTAGGAAGCATATTACAGGAAAAAAGGAAACAGACTTAAAAGATAAAAAGGGTCCTACAACACTGAATAAAGTTGGGCCCTAATACTCTTAACAGTCCGTGTGCCCCCACATAGAAGGCTGGAGGTGCTGCCTGGAGGCACTCACAGAGGCCGGCTTAGTCTGATGCGCGTATGAGTTATTACTTTCCTTTTCATAGTTTATGGCCATTTAAAATTTTTCTATAGAGAACATAGGTTTTATTGTCAGGAAAGGAAAACCAGGAGGATAACCATGAGAGAATTTTACAGAGAACTCCCCAGAGCACAGGACAGCGAGCACTGAGGGGCAGCCCCAGGCGGTTACCACAGGACACGTCACCACCTCCAAGCGAGCCGTCAGGTGCAGTCGATTATTGGAACAGCTTTGGATACCGTGCAGCGACCGGCCATGCGAAGGGTCCTGCTTTCTTGCTCTGTGTCTTCATCGCTCTCAGTGGGAAATGAATGGCTCCCCTAAGCCAGACACAGCTCTCCCTCGACTCCCCTGGCAGTGGGCCTCTTCACAGAGCCCTTTCTTCAGGAATATGACAGTTGGAACTAGAACCAGAGGAGGAAAGGACACAGGAACTCGGGGGCCTTTCAAGAGGGATTGCAGCAAGCCCCGGCAGCGGGAGGCTGTTTGCTGGCATGTGGCAGGGGCCCTCCGGAGCGACGACAGGGCTGCCTCCCTCAGCCTTGTCCTGCTCGGCCCGCGGGAGCTGTGGACCGGGGCAGGGAGGCATTTCCGGCTCAGGCTGCAGCCCGGTGTCCCAGCTTTCCGGAGCCCTGGCTTAGCTCTGGCAGTCCCTCTTTGGGCTTAAAGATTTAGGGACAACAGAGCTCTTACCAACTTTCTGCCCTGGCTGGGTATGTCTGGATCCCACCAGCATTGGGACCTCAACACAGGAAGCCTTTGTCCTTTGCCTCTCTCCACTGGACCTCTCAGAGTTCACATGCGTTGTGTTCTGTCCTGCTGTACTTTTATTTCCCCAAACAAAAATAACTATTTGTCCGGTAAAAAAAAAAAAATGCTTAAAATAAAAAAATGCAAGAAAAAGCAAGTAACAGAACAGTGAGATGCAGGGTTGCATTTTTATTTGAAATGAAAAACAAATATCTAAATCCGAGCCCCTGAGACAGCCACTGTCAACATTTGGTTACCATTCTTCTAGACATGTCTCTGTGCGTAAAATAACTAGACAGTTTTACTTACTTAATAGTGTACATATTAGCATGCTTCCTTCACCCAGCATCATGTCGTGGAAGTCCTTATGGCTAAGTAAATGGAGATCGATAGCAGTGTCTGTAATGGTTGTAAGGTGTTGCATTGTAAGATGGCGAAAAGAAAATGCACTGTTTTCCTCTACTACTTTACTCTCTTATGTGACAAGAGGCATGGATTTTTTCATACCTAACAATTCTCCAATTCTCTGCAGACACTGACTGGGTGCCCTGCGATTCAGTTCTTTTGCGGAGCCAACTACCTGGAGTTAGCGTCAGATCCCACAAGGAAGGGACCTGTGCCCACTTCAGGCGCAAATTGCAGGTCCCAAGTTGTCACCTCTACTTCTGACTGACCAACTATAAATGCAGGTTCTCCTCAGGTTTGATAGTTTGTTAGAACAGCTCACAGAACTCAGGAAGACAGTTTACTTACTAGATTACTGGTTTGTTATAAAAGGATACAACTCAGGAACAACCAGATGGAAGAGATGCATAGGGTCAGGCACGTGGGAAGGGGTGTGGAGCTTCCCTGTCTTCTACAGGTGTGCTACCCTCCCAGCACCTCCTTGTGTTCATCAACCTGGAAGCTGTCCGAGCCCCATATTTTAGAGATCTTTACAGTGACTTCATTATGTAGGCATGATTGATTATGAACTCAGTCTTCAGTCCCTGCTCCCTCTCAGGTGGATGGGGAGAGGCTGATTGTTCCAAGCTTCTAATCATGCCTTGGTCTTTCTGGTGACCAGCCCCCACCCTGAAGCTAGCCAGAAGCCCCCCAGGAGCTGCCTCGAAAGACACTCCTATCATCCTGGAGCTTCTAAGGGATTTAGAGCTCTGTGTCCAGATCCAGGGTCAAAGACCAAGAACAAAACAATGCCTACAGTACTTTTATTGATTAGGAAATTATAAAGGGCTTTGGAGCTCTGGCCAGGAGCTAGGTGGGGTTAAAGACCAAAATACATATTTCTTATTACATCAATATTACAGATAGTAAGATAACAGACTGCCTCCAGGATAAACAGACTCTTCTCGATGAAGTTTCAGGTAGTTTCCAGTTTTCCCACTTTAAACAACACTCTAAGGAATATCCATATAAGAACATGTTGGCAACGGTGTTCAGTTATCTCGGAATAAATCCCTAAAGTAAGAGTGCCGGGTCACAAGGTCTGTACATCTTGCAGTTTGGTATCTCTGCCCAGTTGTCGGCCATGAAGGGGATTCCCGACGCAGCTCCTGGCCACGACCACCACAGTGCCCTCGCCCGTGGCTGTGGCCAGTTGGCAGCCCAGATGCTGAGGAAGCACTGTGTGGCCTTTGGGGTCCACAGAATGACTCACAGAAGTCTTCCAGCTTTTGGTAACTTGGAGGCCTATAAGCTAAGCAGCCTCCATGGTTCTCAGAAAGCCCACCTCACTGCACTTCCAGCCTTACTCTCACAACTCAGCCCTACCCCATCCCTCCAAGCAGGAAGAAATGTCCTGGTAAGGAGTCTGGCCTAAGCAAAAGGTTATCCCTCGCAATTTGCTGCTGCCTCTTCCTATAACCAGATCACTCAAAATTGGTTCTCTCTACACCTCTTCATGTGTCTGACTGGATAGGAACTCTGGAAGTACACGAGCAGACACGTAGACATCTGCGGGTCTGGTTTTCACACACATACTCAGAAGTAAGTGTCTGCTTCACGTTCCCTCTCCAACCCAGCAGCCCCCCGCCGGGTGCCACTCTCTACAAGGGGCATTGACAACTCAGAGCATATCCAAAGAAGAGTGGCTTTCAGGCTGGCCAAAGTTCTTTAAACTGTGGCTGGAAGGAATGGCTTTAAAACTGAGGAAACTGGAAACATTTGATTCTGAAGAAGAAAAGATTCTGGGATGATGTGTGAGGAGTGGTGAACGATGACGCACACAGGTGTTTTAAAACTGTTTGCGGCCTTGCCATATGGAAGGGGGATTTGACTTTTTCTTTGTTTCCCAGAGGAGAGAACTAGAGAGCTGTTAACTATTCTCCGGGGTGTGGAAGCCCTTCTTCACATGGCGAGGCCTCAGGAGAGGGAGCGTACTCGATACCTCTGAAGCTGGTCTGGTGAGGTCTGGGCAGCTGCTCTGGCCCAGGCCTTTGAGCAGGGGCATTGTAAGTGCTGGGCGAGGGAGTGGCGACTAGGAGCTCAGCCCACTGAACCCAGAGACCACCAAATACCTGCTTGTTTTTCTTTAATCCGGCATGCTCGGTGCTGCTGCTGCTGAGCCCCAGGCCGGCTTCCTGCGCACAGCCTCCTCCTTTCCCTTCTTCTGCGCTCTGTCCCAGGCCCTCCCCGGTCTGACTCAGCTGGACGATCTTTGAGAACACCCATAAGCACTGTAGCTGTGTTTCTTGATGTAAATTAAGGCAGAAAGAGCAGGGTTAGTTTCCCGGGCCAAAATTTAGAACCCTGGCTCCTATGGGAGCCGTCCGCTCCGCCACTGTGCGTGCGGGCTTGGTGCCCTTCGTTCTTTCCTGAGAGGGGTGGCCGTGCTTTCCCGCGGTAGAGTCTTTTAAAGAGATAGCACTTAATTTATATAGTGCTTTCAGCCCACCAGCTAATTTTTACATATTTGAATTCTTTTATTTATTCTAAAACTACCCTGTGAACTAGTAGACAGTAGCGGTGTCACATCATCATGTTTTGATACACAAAGAAACAGATGCAGGAAAGTCAAGTGACTTATTTTAAAGTCACACGGCAAAGGAAAATGCATCAGAGAATAAACCAGAGAGAAGTGCCATTCCATGAAGACTCTTCGTTTGAGGATCTGTTTTTGCCTTGGACTTGAGACGAAACACAATGTGGATATTTGGCATGATTATTTGGGAAGTTGCGGTGGTGGTGGTTATAGGTGATTCAGGATTGTATGTAAGTTGATGGTTATTGAACGCAAGGGATGGGAGTTCATTGTATTATTTTCTCTACTTTGGTTTAAGATTCACTAAAAACAAGTTACTTGTTTTGTTTGTTTGTTTCTGAAGCCTAAGCATCGGACCAGAAGCAAGAAAAGAATATTTTAAAAATGTGCTTTGGAGAAGTTTGCATTACAGTGCTCTATGGTGGCCTGGCCAGGGCCGAGTGGATTAGGTGAAAAAGAATCCCGTGGAAGCCAGGTTCCCAGCGCTTGGGTCCGGCCACACCACGTGCTTCCCTTTCTCCCCAGACGCTTTCGGTACGGCTGGGAAGAAGAATTGAGATCTTTTGGTTTGGCTTGATGGACTTATCCAGTTCTCTCTGCTGCTAGACTGAATCTAGTGACTCGCGGAGCAGTGGCCTTTTCCGGAGAAGGCCGGGGCCACACACGGGGCTCCACACCGGACCTGCCATTCAGTGGTCCTGGCTCCACTCTCCGTTATGTCTGGCCTTGCAGTCTGGATGAAGAGGGACATGTTTTCTGTAACGAGGACAGCACTTGAGTTAAAAATTTCTTTTTTGATCTACTTAACTCCTTACCTGGCTCCAGAAGGTTTCTCTCTCTCTTCAGGTTAATTTGAAACTAAATGCTTTATGTACGTAGGGCCAGGGCAAAACCAGGTTCTTCTGAAACATGCCAGAGCCACATCCTGGCCTCATCATCCGCTCTCCTGAAGGAAAAACAAAGATGCTTGTTTTGTCTGCACTTCTGTAGCCTATAAGTGCAAAGAACACGACTTTCTCTACTCCCCAAACAAGCACAAAATGACAACAAAGGCAAAAAGAGAGCAGTGTGTCCCTCCTAATTTCCAGATGTCTGTGGGGCAAGATGCCCTTCCTCTTTGGAATTTAGGCAGAATGAGGGCAGCGCTGATGTTCTTTGACTTAGGAATGCTCATAGGTACAAGTGCAGCTTTGCTTCACAGCAAAAGTGCACCAGCTCTGCTCTCGCCCCCCAGCAAATGGGAATAGCAGGTGGGTGCAGTATTTTCATCTGGGCCTGTTCAGATGTTGGCCTACAGATGTGTCTACCATTTTGATCTTAGATTTTTAGATACTTTAAGGGCAGTGTTAATCCTGAGCTGCAAAGCAGTAAAAAAAAAAAATGCTCGAAGTGCTAGTAAAAAACAATGTGCAGTGTACAGAAATAGGACTAAGGACAAAAATTGTGCCCTGGCTGCTGTGGCTCAGTGGATTGAGTGCCAGCCTGCAAACCAAAGGGTTGCTGGTTCGATTCCCAGTCAGGGCACATGCGTGGGTTGTAGGCCAGGTCCCCAGTGGGGAATGCGTGAGAGGCAACCACACATTGATGTTTCTCTCCCTTTTTCTCCTTCCCTTCCCCGCTCTCAATAAATAAATAAATAAATAAATAAATAAATAAATAAAATTTTTAAAAAATTGCGAGGGAGAGAGAAGGGATTGTTTTTATGTAACTGACCATAATCACCAAAGAAGAAGGAAAATAAAGCAATGGGAAAAGTTTGAAGTCTCTGGCAAGAGGACCAGCATTGTTAATTAGTCCTGTTAATTTAGGAGAAGATGATGCATTTGCTCAGGAACTGAAAAGCTAAGCTGGAGGAACTGTTCCTGGTGCCAATTTAGAGTGAGCCAAGGACGGCCGCCTGGATAGCTGGCCCGCTCGTGTCTTTGCAGCGCTCTCAGAGCGAGCGGTGCAGCACCTAGTGTGCTGGTCGCAGAGGCTGCCGGAGGGGTTCCTGCTGCGCTTCAGAGACAGCGAGGAAGGGTTCCTCTAATTTTTTAAGTGAACAGGTAATACATAAGTACATTTTTGAGGTTAAAAATTCAGATTCTACAGATAGAGTTTCTCATGACCATACAACCCAATATTGGGCCCCTTCCTAAGGGAACCACTTTGTCCTTTGGTGCGAGTCCTTGCAGCCATCCCAGCCTTTCTTATATGTATTTACCTTCTCCTGGGTACCTATAGAAATGTTTTGGGTTTTTCTTTTCCTCCCTTTAATGTAAGTGAAATTGTACACCTCTTCCCAGTTGGCTTTTTTAAATTAGCTCCAGCAGCCCACCAGCCTCCTCCTCCCCTGCAGTGTGTCTTAGAAATCTTCGTGTCAACGTATAAAGACGTATCCAATTCTTTTTGCTGCTCTCTGTGACTTTATAGTATGGAGAAGCCATGATTCAGCCATACTTTTAGGTAGTCCCCATTTTTCCACGGTTGCCAGCAGTGCACAGATACTGTGAGCATCCTGGTTCATTCCCTACTGTGGATGTGTTTTGCTCTAGAGTGGACACTAAGGAGCAGAATGATTAGGTCAAAGGGAACATACCTTTTATGTTAACAGATTGTGCCATGTGGCCCTCCAGAGTGACTGCTAGTTTACATGTGTCTGGCAACTACATGGATTTTCATTGTACATTTAACTAGTCTCCTCAGGAGAAAGATGAAAGGGGTAGAAGCATATGCTTGATTTTAAAGCTTCAAAGGATCCCCTGACATTTGGGGCCAGAGGAGGGGTGGTGAAATGTGTAGGGGGGCTGCAAGTGTGAAACCTCCTCAGTCACTCTGGCTTTAAGAACAGAGGGGCTCGGAATCTGACCTGCGTGTAGATGGTGACCCTCTGTGCCGGTTAAGGAGAGTGGGAGCAGAAAGGACAGGTTTTGCCCAGTTGCAAGCCTCTGGGCGAAAGACTTCCTCCCCATCCTGACAGGTGTCTAAACAGATGGAGCTGCTTTAAAAGAAAAGTGAAAGCACCTGCCAGCCTAGAACCCAGGGCTCTCTTGAAATGGTGAGCAAGGAAGGACTGGTGCTCCTGACAGAAGGGCATGGCATCTCGCGGATGAATGAGTAGGATTTGACTGGTGACGGCCACAAGCCGTGGTGGGTGAACCCCTGCTGAGCTCTGCAGCTGAGGTGCTCGCCCACACCTCCAGGAGGAGGAGGGTGTTGCACCCTGGCCCCGGGTGTGCAGGCACCAGGTGCGTGTCTGGGTCCGCAGTTCATTTCTGGGGAGGCCACTTGCTGGGCAGTGAGCCAGTCCTGAAAGTTCTGCAGCCCCCAGAGACTCACTTCTGGGTGAGGGTCCTCAGGGACTCCAGCAGTGCACCGGCCCCTATCTGCCCTGCTGTAGTTGTATTCCAGGGTGCGGAGTTTCTGTGCTTATAAAAGGGATTTTCCTTATACTTCACTATTTGCCTTTATGATGTGGCTTTGAGGGAGAGAAAGGAAGCTGGAGAGCCAGAGGTTTTGAGAAAATACATAGGGAAACAATTTTGAGTCTCCTCCGACTAGCTTTCTAATCCTTGGCGATTCCTTTGATTTCTAGGCAAAACCTAGAAGGAATATTCTTTATGTTTCCTTTCAGTTTGGTAAGAACAAACATGTCTCCTCTTGCTTTTTAAAAATTTAATCAAGTGGTACAGCACATCTCTTTCCCTCTCAGTGTCTTGCAGCCACATTTAGCCAAATTAATATCAGACAGAATTAGTTGAGAGCAGCTCTCTAACCAAACATTCAAATTAACTTTTCAAGTCACGAAACTGCATTCAGAACTTTAAAAAGGTGGCCGGGGGCGGGGGGGCGGGGGGGGGGCGGGTTAAATCTTGCTTCCACCGCTCCACCAGGTTGGAAAAACTTTACAATTGACCACCATCCAGCTCTGAAGAACTTTGCCTGCCAGCCATAAAAGCTCATAACACACGTACAGAGAATCTGTTTCTCTCTCTCTCCCATACAGGTTGGTTTGTTTTATAGTTATTTTTGCATTCTTAAAGAAGAGCTTCTGTTTTGGGCCTTTCTTCTGAGGAGCTGGATGCGAAGCCCTGCAGTGGGGCTATTGGGCAGCTGTGCTCGTGGGTCTCCTTCTCCGCGAGCGTCTGGTCTGCTGTGCACGTGTGTGGAGAGGAGCAGGGGTGCCAAATTCCATGGTTTTGTACCAGCTGAAGCCTCTAAGCTCCAGAGCATCCCACTCTTATCCTCTCCTCGCAGCACTCAGATGTGAAAGGGGAATTACCCGGGACGTCGTTATTTTTTGCTCCCACGTGATATGCATTTGTCATTGCTCTCAACTGCTGTTGGAGTCCGTAGGGTAGGTCTTGCCTCCCCACTGCTGCAAGGCTCTGAACTGAGCTCTCAGCTGTGGGGTGGGCATGGGGTGGGGAGCAGGGTGGGTAGGTGGGGAAGCGCTCACTCCCAGCTTCATTTGCCTTCCTGGAGGGAGGATAGTTGGTGTTGCCAGGAAAAGATCTGCCCTGTGAGAAGAGGGTTGGTGGCCTCCCTTTGGTGGGTGCTGTCAGGTGGGTGCTGTGGAGGTAGGGGCCGGAGGAGGCTCTGGGACTTAGGGTGCTCAGACAGTGAGGGCAGTGCTCTTTGTAGTGCCTGGGGCCGTCTCCTTCCCAGAGTGAGCAGTGACATCAGGCTGTCCTATATCCTATGACCTCTCCGTTTCTGGAAATGTACTGGGAAACAAATAGATTAGGCACACACAGCCTTGCTCCCTTCCCCCCAGCTTGGCTTAGAGCCAGGAGAAAGCCCCTGGGCTTGAGAAATTAGAATAGGATTATGTGAGGGATGCGGTGGGGGTATGGGCGGACTAAGTGGCCCCAATTAGGAGCATCTGAGCTGGGCAGAGGCCAACAGGACTGACTTTGAACTTTACCTCCTCCACTGCCTCAGCCAGAGCTGATTCATTTAGCAAAACCTCCAGGTTGTCTTCTCTTATTGTGGAGTCATGAGGCTGCCTGGGCCTATGCAGACTTGTGTTTCTGCTCCCATAGGTATATTTTAGTTTGTGGGCCTTTCGTCGGCTTTAAGGGGTTCTCTTCCAATCTCAGAGGAAGCCTTCTCTGGGCCCAGCTCCACCGAGCAGCTCACAGTGGCTGCAGCAGCGGCTTGGACCTTCTTAGGAAGGAGGGTGTGTTTGGCAGTTGTCCAGTTCTCCCCACATGTGTTGGTTTCGTCCTGGGACTTTTCGGAGACAGGAGTGCAGGCCACCTGCCCTTCCTTATCAGCGGTCTGTGTTGCTGAGGGTATGTTGGGCACATGTGGCATCTTAGAGAAGAACTGTAAGGCCCCCTAGGAACCAGCTCTGTCTTAAGATCGTACACTTGGGCCCTAATTGTTAAAGTAATTTTTGAGTACCGAGATGGCGAGAAAGAGATGGTTTCATGAGAGACTGATGGCCCTCCCATTGTTCAGATGTTTGACCTCAAAGTGGACAGGCTCCAGTCTGCCAGCCTACTTTGGACCACCTCCTATTTCCCTGGTCTTTTTAAGACCCCTCCTCTTGCAGACCAGCCACTTACTTGATGCCTGACACAGTTCAGCCAGGTGTCCTGCCCCTGCCCTCTGTCCTCTGAAAGCACATAACTTTCCCCAGAACCCTCAGAAGAGCCTTGGCCTCCTGGGCTTCCAGCCACAGCCATGGACAACATTAACCTGTTCTTCTCAGACTTGGCACGTTAATTTTGACCCCTGAGATGGGGGTAGGGGATTGGCATTGCTTTTTGAACGATTGGGTAGAACATCATTGGGGCTGTACTTTACGCAGAAAGGAGACAGTCACTCTCCAGAGTTGGATGATTAAGAACTCCTGAAGCATATATTTGTTTCTCAGTGTTTCAAAGGCAGCACTAATTATTTTGCAAACAATAGCCATTTTCTTCTGCAACTCATTTCACTAGATTTTGCTCACTTATATCTGGCACAGTCCAACTTCAAACCACCATAACTAAAGCTGGGTGTTTGGGAGATGGGGTTAGGGTCAATTTGAGGGGCTAGTTAGAATCTGTACCCCCATGCCCCCCCCAACTTTTAAGAGTTCTTGCCAGGGAGTTGTCTGTTAATGGGGGAAGAGACATAGAGTAATGAAACCCTTCCATCAGCTGAGCAAGGGGAGAACTGTACCTAGCAGTTTCTGGACACTTCGTGCCACCCTGGAGTGGTTTCCCCCGCTGGTGAATTTGTGAAAGAGGCAGCAGCTGAGGGAGGTTTTCATGGTAGTTGGAGGCAGAGCTCAGAGAAGAGGGAAATGGCCTGCCTTCCGACCCCAGAGGGCCCCTCTGCGGTGTGGTTTGGGTAGGGATCCCAGAGATTTACATCTTAATTCCTTGGTTAGGGTACTTCAGGAGCCACAGAAGAAGGGAGAGGGAGGAGCTCCTCTAACCACTGGACTGAACTGCTCAGCTCCGACAGAGGCATCATTAGCATTTGAAAACCCTCTGAAGCGGGTTGAGAGCTTCCCGGGGTGGGCGCTGGGGCCTGAGTGCTGCTGCGCAGCCCGGTGGCTTCACACAGAATGGGGCCGAGCATCCAGAAATAAAGACCGGACCGGACTCAAGAATGAGCCCTTTGTGGCTTTGTCCTGGGCTTGAAAACTGTGACCAAGGCTCTTTCATTGTTAAGAAAGACTTCCTTGGCCACAGCAGAGCTAGTAAGTCTAGTTCTCCCATCAGGCAGAGCTAGGGAAGAAAACCCTGCCCCCGGCTGGAAGGTGGTTCACCTCCTGCTTGCTAAACCTTTCTGTGGGCAGTCATACTTCCTCCTCTCCGGCACCCCTTTAGCTCGAGATGTGTTGATCCTAGAGCAGCAGCTGGGTCTGTCTCCCTTTCCTGCCTTAGGGTCTCCCCTGCCAGCTGCCTAAATTGCACTCCTTCCCAAATTAAGTGTACTTTCTGGTCATTCTTCACTTAAAGTTTAGGTTTATACAACCTTTTAAAAAAGATTTTTATTTTTGGAAAGAGAAGGGCAGGAGAAAGAGAGGGAGATAAACATTGATGTGCGAGAGATACATCGATAGGTTGCCTCTCACACACACTTAACTGGGGACCTGGCCTGCAACCCAGGTATGTGCCCTGACTGGGAATTGAACTGGCAATCTTTTGGTTTTCAGGCCGGTGCTCAATCCACTGAGCTGCACCAGCCAGGGCCACAACATTTATTTTTAAATAAATGCCGATTCTGGTTAACAAGGTCATGGCTTCAAACCTTTTGAGTCTTTTCCATTTCCAGCCTAAGTTCCTTCCAGGTTTGGGGTATATTTCTACAGACCAGAGGTCAGCTAAGATCTGGGGCACTGGAGGGGAGGAGGGAACTGCTCTTTCTTAAAGCAGGGGTGATGTGATGGTGCCACCTACTGGCACTTGCTGTTAGCTACAGGCTCTGTGGCTGGTCCCATTTCCTGGTAAATGGATTAGGACCTGGGAGGGAGTAGCTGTGCAATAACATGCAGCCGTGGAGAGCACACTGAGTGGACACATTATTTCCTGCTTACAGATAAGGAAACAGGCTTAGAAGTTGTGGTTGTACAAGTTGTCCAGGGTCAAAACTAGTAAGGGGCAGAGGCAAATAGCGACAGGGCTTTCCCAACTGCAAAATTATCCACAATGTCATGACTTGTCAAAGCCAGCAGGAGATTTAGATGGTACCTGGACAAGGCATCCAATAACGTGAATAGTGAGGACTCTTCATCTTCAGAGCTTTCACTCAATCCTGCCGATTGTGTCCGTTTGATTTGATACCCACTTTAAACCTTTAACTTCTCTTTAACCCTTGTTCATTTCAGTTTTTATAATGTTAGGTAAGCAACAGTATCTGTTAGAGATTTTAAATATTTTGTTTTCGTTCAATTATTTTGAAGTTATTAAATTCTACTTGATGGTTAGCAACACTGATTTTTCCCTATTTAGCGTTGTGATAAGTTTCCACTTAAAGTAAGTTTGCTTAGGTTTTAAAAAGTCAGTTTTTAGGGGTAAAAACATAAGTAAGAGTACAGGTAGTACACAGATGCCTGTTAAAAATCCTGACCGTGTTATGGGTGCCTCAAAAGTTCGGGAAAGGCACACTGTTCCAGTCATCACAGACTTGCCCTGTGACCTTGGGCAGTCTCGAGAACCATTTCCTCATTTGTAGAAAATGAAAATGTTGGACGAGGTGATTGTTCAGATCACGCAGGCCTGTCATAGGCTGTGATGTCTGGACATTGTGAGCTAGGTCTCTCCCAGGCTGGGCTGCTTCCCCTGAGGGGGTGGTAACCAGGAATCCAGGGCCTTGGCCTTGCTTCATTCACTTTGCCTTTCCCCCAGATTCCTCCCTTTTGCCTTCTTTCTTTTTAACTTGAGATTGAGATAATATCTTTGAGATAATATTTTTATTGAGATAATAATTCACATACCATGTTGTTCACAGTTGTGTGGCCATCAGCACAATGAACCCCAGAACATTTTCATCACCCCAAAAAGCAAACTCATACCAGTCACTCCCCATTCTCCCTAACCATTCCTGCCCTAGGCGACCGCTAGTCAGTCTGTCTGCATAGATTTGCCTGTTCTGGAAATTTTATGTAAATGGCATCACATATGGCCTTTTGTGACTGACTTCTTTTGGTTAGTGTCGTGTTTTTAAGGCTCCTGAAGTACAGTGTCAGTACTTCATTTATTATTATTATTATTATTATTATTATTTTGCCAAATAACACTCAATTGCATGGATGCATCATGTTTTATTCATCCATTCATTAGTTGATGGACATTTGGGTTGTTTCCACCTCTGGGCTATCATGAATAATGTTGCTATGAACAATCATGTACAAGTCTGTGTGGGCATGTTTTCATTTCTCTTGGGTACATACCTAGGAGTGGAATTGCTGGGTAACATGGTAATTCCACAGTTAACATTTTATAGGGTCACCAAACTCTTTTCCAAAGCAGCTCTACTATTTTACATTGCCATCAGCAAATATGACGATTCCAATTTCTCCACACCCTCACCAACACTTGCCTGTTTCTATCTTAGCCCTCCTAGTAGGTGTGAAGCGTTGGTATCTTATTGTGGTTTTGATTTGCATTCCCCTAATGGCTAATCGTGTTGAGCATCTTTGAATGTGCTTGCTGTGTATTTATGTATCTTCTTTGGAGAAAGATCTTTTCAGATCTCATGCACATTTAAATTTTTTATTACTTGTCTTTTTGTTATTGAGCTGTAAGACTTATGTATTCTGGATATCTATCAGATACATGATTTACAAATATTTTCTCCATTCTGAGGGTTGCCTTTGTACTTTCTTTTGTAAAATAATTATGGTTAAATATACACAACACAACATTTACCATTTGAATCATTTCTAAGTGTACAGTTCTGTGCCATTATGTACTTTCATATCGTTGTGCAACCAGCATCACTATCCTTATCCAGAGCTTTTTTCATCCTCCCCAACTGAAACTCTGTCTCCATGGAACACGGACTTCCCCATTACCCTCTTCCCCAGCCCCTGGCAGCGATTCTGCTTTCTGTCTCTATGAATTTGACTACTCCAGGTACACATAAGTCGGATCGCATTTGTTTTTCTGTGACTAGCTTATTTCACATGGCATGCTGTCTTCAAGGTTCATTGATTTTGTAGCATGTGTCATAATGTTCTTCCTTTTTAAGGCTGAAAAATAAACACCACATTTTGTTTATCCATTCATCCATTGATGGACACTTGGGCTGCTTCCCTTTTTTGGCTTTTCTGAATAATGCTGCTGTGAACCTGGGTGTGCAAATACATGTTTGAGTCTCTGTTTTCAGTTCTTTTGGGTACATACCCAGAAGTAGAATTGCTAGATCATATGCTATTTCTTTATTTAACTTTAGGAAACTGCCACACAGTTTTACACAGTGGTAGCACCATTTTATATTCCCTCCAACAGTGCTCAGGGTTCCAATTTTTCCACATTCGCACCAACGTTTATTATTTTCTGGGTTGTTTTTTGTTTGTTTTATAATGGCCATACTAATGGATGTAAAGTGGTATCTCATTGTGGTTTTGATTTGCCTTTCTGTTCATTTTCTTGATGGTACTGTTGCAGCACAAAAGGTTTTAATTTTAATGAAGTCCAATTTATTTATCCTTTGTTGCTTTGTGCTTTTGGTGTCCAAGAAACCATTTCCTAATCTAAGGTCAGAAGATTTACTCCTATGTTTCTTCTAAGAATTTTGTGATTTCAGCTGTTACTGTTATGCCTATGATTCACTTTGAATCAATTTATGCTTATAATGTAAGGAACTGTTCCAACTTGATGCTTTTATATGTAGATATCCAGTTGTTTTAGAACCAGTTGCTGAAAAGACTATTCTTTCCTAGATTGATTGCCTTGGTGTTCTTGTCAAAAATTAATTGGCCATAAATGTGAGAGTTTATTTCTGGACTCTAACTTCTGTTACATTGATCAAATGTTTATCCTTATGCCAGTATCACACTGTCTAGATAGCTGTAGCTTTGTAGCAAATTTTGAAATTGGAAAGATTGTCTTTCACCTCTCTTCATCTTTTTCAAGATTGTTTTTGCTGTTCTGGGTTCCTTACATTTTCATGTGAATTTTAGGCTCACCTTGTGAGTTTCTGCAAAAGAGGCACCTGACATTTTTATAGGGATTGCATTGAATCTGTTGATCAATTTGGACAGTATTGCCATCTTCATAATATTCAGTCTTTTGATCTGTGAACATTGAATAACTTTCCACTTATGTAAGGTCTTCTGTTATTTCTTTCAGCAATATTTTGCAGTTTTTACAGTATAAGTTTTACATTTCTTCTGTTAAATTTATTCCTAAGCATTGTATTCTTTTTTATTCTACTGTAAACGGAAGTTTTTAAAAATTATTTTCAGGTTATCTGTTGCTGGTGTATAGAAATACAAGTGATTTTTGTACATTGCTCTTGTATCCTGCAACCTTGCTGAACTTGTTTATCCTGATCATTTGTAAGTGGGTTTCATAGGACTTTCTATATGTAAAATCATGTCATCTGCAAATACAGATAATTTTATTTCTTTTCCAAGCGACCTAGATTTGTATTTCTTTTTCTTGTTTAATTGCCCTGGTGAGAAACTCTAATACACCATTGAATAGAAGTGGTAAGAGCGGGCATCTCTGTCTTGTTCCTGAGGGAAATAATTCAGCCCTTCACCATCAAGTATGGTATTAGTGGTAGGTTTTCGTAGATGCCCTTTAACAGATTGAGGAAATTCCTATCTATTCCTAGTTTGAGTGTTTTTATCATGAAAGGGTATTGGATTTTGCCAAATGCTTTTTCTGTGTCTATTGAGACAATCATGTGTTGTTTGTTTGTTTTTTAAAGCTTATTCTATTGACACCGTATGTTTCATTGATTTTCTTATGTTACACCAACCTTGCATTTTTGGGTTAAATCCCACTTGGTCATTGTATATAACCATATTTGTGTGTTGCTCTGTTCAACTGGCCTGTATTTTGTTGAGGATTTTTGTGTGTATGCATCTGGGATATTAATTTCTAGCTTTCTCTTCTTGTGGCACCTTTGTCTGATTTTGGTATCATGGAAATATTGACTTCATAGAATTAATTGTGAAGCATTGCCTCTTATTTTTTTGGAACCGTTTGTGAAAAATTGGTACTAATTTTTCTCTAAATGTTTGGTAGAGTTTACTAGAGAAGCCATCTGGACCTAGACCTTTTATTGTGGAGGAAGCTTTTAATTACTAATTCAGTCTGTTGCATTGTTTCTAACTTGTAGATAACACAAGCTACTAACAGGCATGCACTTCTGTAAAAGGAAAGGGAACCTGGGAAGAGTGGGCCCGGCAGGAGTTGGGAGATTTGGGGGTTTATAGTTGGCTCTGCCTGGAGCTGCACCCTTTCTCTCCTTTATTATCACACGTCTTTTAGAGGAAGAAGTCTGTCCTCTCCCTCGTATATCAGTGCTTTTGAGGTTGGGACCAGTAACCCTTAGGAAAGGTGGTGTGTAACTTCACCTGACACCAGAGAAAGTTGGTATTCAGACCAAGACAATTGAGAGTAGAAGCTTTTGCAGGCCTTCAGGCCGGGGTGAGGGAGAGAGAGAGAGAGATTGATTGATTCCTGCCTTGCTTCAAATATCGATAACAAGTGAAGGGGCATCAGCTGTTGAGATTCCCAGGTCATATGTGCTAGACCACAGTGAACTACCAGACAGCCATGTAGAGAATGAGGCAGCTTTCTGTGTGCTGATGGGAAATGGTTCCAAAATACATGAAGTACACAGAGTGGTGTGCTATCACATGTGTTAGAAGACAAAAAGTAGAAAACCATAGATGCATGCAGGCTGGTAAACGCAGAGTTCCTTTGGAAGGGCACCCAAGATAAGGGGCAGGGGTGGAGGAAGACATCATACCACAAGGGTGGTTTTTCCCTTGTGCTTACGCCACCTGAAGTTTTTCTTAAGCAATGGACCTGTGTGAAGCCCGGTGGTAAGGCCGTGCACTGGCCACAGGGGCACGTGTCTGTTGGGCAGCATGGGCACAGTGTCTGTGCCCTCATGGAAACGGCCAGCCCACCAGGTTGAATGTCTCTGCCAAGGCGTGTGAGGTGCAGTTCAGACCTCCATTTGGGTCAGGCCTCCCGTGTTTCCCGAGGAATTGTTCCCTGCACCTGTCTGCTGAGGGGAAACTGCCGACCCATCTCAAGGGCCCCACAAGGTTAGGTGTCCTCTTTTGAGCATAGTTTCTGTGACACACAAACCCTGGTCTGTTTTTCCAAGGTGAAGGCTTTCACTGCCCTCCAGTCTCCCTGCGGACCTGGGTTCAGGTGGCCCCATAATAAAGCGCTTTATTCTTTCTTGGTAGGCCCCATCGCTACGCCCCCCTCCTCCGCCCCCACCGCCTGCCTCCTGCCTCCTGCCTCCTGCCTCCTGCCTCCTGCCTCCTCAAACAAGTGAAGGTGCTGGGGAAGCGGAGCAGATGCCAGAAGGCTTTGGATTTGCTAGGCCAAACGAGCATACACGCGAGCAGCCTGTCCTTTCCTATGGAAGGCTGGGAGAACTGGCCGGCAGAAGCACATTGGGTTGGGGGAAATAGCCACACTCTTGGCTCTCATCGGCGTGAATGTTTCCCCTCCTTCACAGGGGCTACCTTGGAAGCCTGGGGAGCCTAGCAGCCAGGGCTCCTCAGATCCCAGGTTGAGTTCTAGGTCTGGATGCAGGGCCTCAGACACCGAGGACCCCTCTGTCTCTCCCACAGAGAACACCTTCTGCAGTGGGGACCACGTGTCTTGGCACAGCCCTTTGGATAACAGTGAGTCAAGAATCCAGCACATGCTGCTGACAGAGGACCCGCAGATGCAACCCGTGCAGACGCCCTTTGGGGTAGTTACCTTCCTGCAGGTGAGGCCCGGGTTGGACGTGGGCTTGAGCCTTTCCTTGGCAGTGGTCCTGGAAGGACAGGGATGTTCGGATAAGGAAAGTGCAGGGGACCGGGGAGTTCCTTGGTCTTCTCCCATTTGCTACTCCCTCTGTTGGTTTGTCAGGTCACTTCAGATGGTCTGATTGAACCTGCTGAGATGGGAGGAGGAGGAAAGGGAAGGGGCCATTTGGGTAGAAGAGAATGGTTGTGGACAAGGCGGGTAACGGGGTCTTTCTGGGAACTAGTGAAGGCCCGCGCAGCTACCAGCACAGGGTCCCCCAGCAGGAATACAGCTTTGGGCTGTGTGCCCTCCCCAGCCACAGAAGGCCTCCCTGCCATCCTGATGGGGCCGGCGTGAAGATCCAGTTGTTTCCCTTGAGATTTACTAAAGCTCAGTCCCTAATAAGGGCGAGAGCTTTTCTGCCAGCTTCATAGTTTCGAGCTTAGAGTCTCAAAATCTCCTGATTATGTTCCCCATGATCATGGACCGGGTAGGACCATCTGCCGGGGCCTCCCCTGCTTCTGTGGACAGGGGCTTGGGACCCATCCCGAGTTGGCAGGGCTGTGATTTTTCCCTCCGCAGTTTAGGGCTAGACATCGCGTCACCAGACAGCTGACCTATCACAACAGGGCAAGAATCAGGCCTCAGTGCCACATCTGAGGACCCATGCGTACCCTGGCCAGGCAACTCTTCCCTTGTGAGGGAACCATCCCATATTGGATGCACCAGCCCCTGGGCACAGATCCCGTCTGTAGTCCTATCCCCTGAGGTGACACTGACAGAGCCTGGATGGCTGACCTTCTAGGTGGGTGGGAGGAATGGCCATTAACACACAACGGCATCTTGTCCCGGGGTCTCAGATTGTCGGCGTCTGCACTGAGGAGCTCCATGCAGCCCAGCAGTGGAACGGGCAGGGCATCCTGGAGCTGCTGCGGACGGTGCCCATGTGAGTACGTCCCCTCCCTGCTAGGCGGGTGCCTGGCTTCCCAGGCCTGGGGGTGGGACTCCCTTCCCCACACGTGGGCTTTCCCTACATTGCTGTCAGGCACTGGTTTTTCACATCAGGGCTTCCTGACAACTCGTCCCCTGATGGCCCCCGACCACTAACCTCTCCCTTGTGTTCTGGGGCAGCAAACAGGGCAGGCTGTAGGCCCAGCCCAGACCCTCCTGCCCCCTTTCTTTGTCCACAGCGCTGGCGGCCCCTGGCTGATAACTGACATGCGGAGGGGAGAGACCATATTTGAGATCGATCCGCACCTGCAAGTATGTCTTGAGTGAGGAAAACCTTTCTAGCACATTGTGCCTAGGCCTCTTCCAAATAACACTGGCTTTCATCCTGGGAAAACGGAGGAGCTTTATTTGTGAGTGAGTAGAAATATGACGTGATTTGGAAATTGTCCCCTGAATTCTGCAGAGTGCATGAGGGAACAGAGATTTCAGGTCAGGAAAAGTGGTCTCAGTCACATGTGTTTTTGCATTTAAAAAGGATAATTTTATTGTATGCAAATCATATATCAATAAACCTGACTTAAAAAAAGATCACCAGCAACTACATGAATAGAGTGGGTATTGCTTGTCCAGTATTCACCTTCCCACTTCCTGCTTCTGTGAAGAACACAGACTTCCTTTCAGGGAGCCATCCCACCGCTGCCGCCACCACCCGGTGACAGACAGAATGGGCGCTAGTGACGCGCACGGCCCAGCTGCAGTGGGCAGCCCTGATTGGTCTAATGATCTTAGGCCCTATTTAGATACATTTCCTTCTTGAGCAGTCGGACACCAAGCTCTTTCCCCGGGCAGGCTGGCATTTCTCAGTGTGGAAAGGAAGTGTTTATACATACGGGCCTACAGTTGCCCACCCACATGGCCCAGCTAGAGAGTTTCAGTGTCGTCTTTGGTTTTTTAGAAGAAGCACTGTTTTTGCATGCAGGTGGGTTTTGAAAGTCACGTAGAGCATAATTTCCTTTCTTACGGGCTGCTTATGAAGCAGGGGCAGCAGACAGCTAATAACATGCCTAGCGTGTGCCTGCCTCTACTTTCCCCCCCCCCGCCATCTCCTGAGCCTCTGTGAAGATCTGGTAGGCCACAGGCAGCTGCCAAGAATTATGTGTCCTCTTGGAGGGACAAAGGGTGCCAGGGAAGAGGCAGCAGGTAGAAACATAGCCAGCAGCTCCTGCTTTCTGTACCGCAAGCCTCTGATCTCGTGGGTGGGGACCCTGCTCACTCACAGATGACGCTCCTCTATTTTCCTAGCGCCTTTAACACTGAAGTTTTCACATTGCTGCCAGGACCCTCTGTTATCTCTACTTTAAACTTGGTTTCCTTGTAGCTTCTGCTTATGCAAGAACCAGGAACCACTAAGGGTATGTTTCCCTTATAAGCCCTGTTCTAGAGCCACCCGGGGATCCAGCATGGGACACTGTGGGCTGTTGTTTTGCTTCTGTCCTAAGTGCCAAGTGTTGAGAAAGAACCTGGTCCTTTAAACTTAGTAGGGTGAGCAGCCTGTCCTTTCTCTGCATGCCAAGAATGGTTCTCTTCCTAATCTTTAGGCTCCCCTGAGACCAGCCAGCAGGACCAAGAGCACCTAGTGGTCTTTAAAAGCAAGCAGGCGGACCTCGGTGAGGAAGTCCAGCTTTCTTTCCTGGTGGCTCTGTGCACCACGTGGGAACTCCCCTGTGCTCACGTTTGCCAGCCTGGGGCCTGCTCACGAGTGGTTCATTTTAGGGCTGGCTCCCGTTCCTTTGCTCCAAGTTCTGCCACCGGCTAGCTATGTGCCTAGACAAGTCCCTTAACTTCTCTGGGTCTAAGTCTTTCTTCTTTACTTACGAAGTTGAACCAAGAGACGTCCTTAGCTCTTTGCTTCACTGAGGGGCTTCGGGTGGCCAGTAGAGAGGGAAAAGTTCAGACTCGACCCTGAGCAAACGAGGGTCCGCCCACTCCTGCGGGAGCACAGAGCTGCTCCTTTTCATCAGCTGTCCCTGTCCCTGGTCAGAATCCCAGCTTTGCCCAGGCCAAAGGTAGCACTAGAAAGGAGGAGAGTGACTGATGAGGAGGCATCCAGGGCACGGCCTTTCTCAGGAAATAAGGACCGTATGGAAGCTTACCTCACATGCCCCTGGACAGGCTCCCTGGCCGAGCAGCAGCCAGTTTGGTGCCATGAGGCGTGCGGAGGAGGGCACGCGGACTCCTGTTGAGGTGCCCACTCAGGAGCTTTATTTGGCCCACGTGGTTGTTATGAGCAAGGTTGCTAGAGCCTTTCAGATGACCTTTAATCCAAAACCCAACCTCACAGAACTATGTTTTACCAGAAACCCCAGGGGTGTTTGGGTACAACTGTTCCTCAAGGCCATTTGGTGAGGCCATTTGGAGAATGTTTGGACTCAAAAGTGCCAAGGCCTGCACAAAAGCAGGGCCTCTAGTGGGGTCTGAGATGGGCAGCATCCTCCAGGCCCCCATTTCATTCCAGGAAGTAAAAGAAACTCCATCCAGAGACCTTTGCCAAACAAGTTAGCAATGCAGGAAGTCCTGCCCTTCTGCTCTCCGATGGCGCTTCGCTGCATGACCACACCCCCTGCTGTTAGAAGAGGAAACTACAGATGTGGAACCAGGGAGAAGTTGGTCTGTCCTGGCCTCTCCCACCTGTGGCCAGCTCCCACCCTGTCCTCTGTAGCAGCAGCTGGGGGTGGGGGTTCTTCCTGGATGACGGGAGGAGAGGAAGGACTGTGCCTCTCCTCAGGGAAGTAGTTCCTGGCTCTGCCACATCAGCAGCACAGGCCAGCATGCGGCAGGCAGTCAAGGCTCCAAAACAGTTATGGAGGTCATTTTACTGAAAGCTTGATGATAGAGAAGAAGCTTCCCTTGGGATTTTGCTTCTTCCTGGTTTCCCCCAGTCCCTGGTTCCCCTGGCGGAGTCCAGTGGCTGGCAGAGGCTGTCATATGTTAGGAATCAGGGCAGAGCAAGATCAGAGATCCTGCTCTTCTAGCACTTGTCCCAGGCTCAGCACCAACGCGGGCTCTGTAAATACTGGAAAGGTGGCATTGACCACAGGCTACCGGTTCGCTGAAGGAACTCTGGCTCTTTGGTTCTTTCCAAGCAGGAGAGAGTTGACAAAGGCATCGAGACGGACGGCTCCAATCTAAGCGGTGTCAGTGCCAAGTGTGCCTGGGATGACCTGAGCCGGCCCCCTGAGGATGATGAAGACAGCCGGAGCATCTGCATAGGCACACAGCCCCGGCGGCTCTCTGGCAAAGGTGGGAGCCGGCGCTGGCCTTCCTCCTTCCCTTTCCCCGGGCCTGGTTTGCAGGCTCTATAAGATGGGTCTCTAACATAAACAGTCCATTCAGTAGTTTATTTCCTGGCAGGATTGAAACAGCATGTGAAGTCTTTCAGCAGGGTGGAATTAAGGGAGCTTTATTGGCCCATTTCTCCTGTGTTTCCTGTGTGTATTTCAAATGCACCACCAGCAGTGACCATTGTGTTTTAGATTTATCCCTTGCAGTCTGAGGTCATGGAGGTGAGTGGAAGCCATAGAACAGTTACAGGAAAAGGCCACAGTCCACCCAAGTACAAGAGAACAAGCGTCGGCCACCCACAGAATTGACACAGGGCCCAGCTCTGGCCTGAGAGCCATGCCAGACCCAAGGATCACTCTGGCCTCAGGCCCTCCCAGGCCTTAGAAAAGAGAGGCCTGAGTGTGAGGCCAGCTTGCAAACTTCTCTGCCCTACTGTCCTGCAGATCCAGTGTTAGGGGCTGTGGGCAGGGCACCCTGTGCCCATTGCATTCCAGGTAGGGCCTCAGAGAAGGAGGGTATGGCTCTCCGGTTAGAAGGTCACCATGTTGGTCTTGGCTATGGAAACAGCTGTGGTTTCTTAGCAAAACCAAAAGAAAAGCAGCCTTTTACAAATGCATGTGTTTACAGCTTCTTTTTCTACTTCTTTGCTCGATTCCCCTACCTTTTCTTATCTTTTGAAGAGTAAGATACCTGTAGTCCTGAATACAATACCTCCATACTTGATAGCACTTATGAAAGGTTCCCTTTCCATAAATGACAGCTTACACCCCTAGCACAAATACCTGACTCCTTTCTGTCCTTCCTGCTTATTCTAATGGCGTGACAAACCCATGGGAGGTTCCAAGAGAACATATACAATTATTAGAATTATTCAGTTGCTTTTGACAAAACAGATAATTTAAGGAGGAATTCATAGTCTTGTCCAAAATGGCACCATTATTGGATTTTTTCTTTTTTTAAAGTAAAAAAGTAACCCATGCTACTCTAACAAGTCAAACAAAAAGTTAATAATCACCTCCATCATCCATTCTAAGCCCATCATTTGAGCAACCGATGTTAATTTCCTTTCTGGCCCTGTTTAGTTTGCGGAGGTAAGTCGTAGACCAGAGGCTCAGTGGAGGGGACCAGACTAGTAGTCTTCACTCAGAGAGCAGCAGAGCACCTTGCAAAGAAATAATCCCACCCAGGGGCTCCTCTCCCATCTCCTGGCTCTTGTCAGACCCATGGAGAGGCACGGCATCCTGGGCCAAGGTAGGAAGATGACCTCAGCAGATACCACCTGGCCACCCAGGGCCCAAAAATTTGTGTAAGAGACACCTGGCCATTCGTGGCAGGGCACTCTGAGCCCTTGTGGGGATCCATTTCAGTGGGCAGAACCTTTGGACGGTCATGGGCAGTGGCAGAGGCCTTGGTAGTTTCTGTCTGGAACTGTGTTAGAGCAGGAAGGGAAAGGATAGTGGAGAGGACCCCCATCGTGGGGGGCGCCCTTCTGAAGTCCAGGGCCCCACCGCCCCCCTTGTCTTCTGCAAGAACGGCAGTCTTTGACCCAAAGTTTCTTGAGAACATGATGCCTTTGTCAGCCCCGTGTCCCCACACTGCACGCACTCACATCTCACAGCTGATGCCTCGAGCTGGCTCAGGAGGCCTTCATGGGGGCCTTTCCCCAGCATGTCTGCAGAGCCAGCTTCCACAGCAGGGCTGGGGAATGCTGGGAGCCAGAGGGCCACCAGGCAACTTAGCGGTGTTGTTGCAGACACGGAGCAGATCCGGGAGACCCTGAGGAGAGGACTTGAGATCAACAGCAAGCCCGTCCTTCCACCCATCAACCCTCAGCGGCAGAATGGCCTCACCCATGACCGGGCCCCGTAAGTTTCCTACCCACAGAGGGGGTGAGTGCAGCCTCTGGGCAGCAGTGTCCCGGGACTGGGACAGGGGATAGTCTTGTCCTGAAGGGCCCGTTCCTGTGGCTTGCATGAGAGAGAAGAATGCTCATGGCCCTTGCTGGCCGGGCCTAGGGCCTGGGGAGCACGGATCTGTGGGTCACAGAGAAGGGCCTCAGAGGGGACCCAGCAAAGCAGGAATATAAACATTAGTAAATATTTACACGGGCTGTGTGAGCAGATGGGAGGCCAAATTGGGGCGAAATCTGAGTTGGGGCCTCCCAGCCTTGTGGGAGCCCATTGTGCTGAGCACGGCTCCCCTCCTTATCTCAGCCCCGACCACAGTTGCCCTTCCTTCCTTCCTGGAGCCTGGTCTCCGGCTGATAGCTGCAACCCCAGGGGCCTCCCTGTCTAGCCAGCTCCGTACTGGACGCCTGCTACTGAGGCCCTTCTTCCTGCCTCCCTTCCAGGGGGCCCAGGGCAGAGAAGGGAAGTCCCTTGCAGGCCCCTGCTGCCTGTCCAGGGGGGGGCCTCCATAGCCCTTGGGAGAAACCGTGGCCACCCGAGAGGTCAGATCCGCTTCCTGCTGACCTCTTTTCCTCTGATAGGGGACAAATGGTGGGCGGGGCTGGAGCTGGGCACCCCGCTCTGCTCTGAGTCCCGGGCAACTCTAGGGAATAGCTGCTGGCAGAGGATACCTGGGAGCTGGCAGGCCAGAACAGGAACCTTGCCTGCTGGGGAGGAAGTTGCTGTGCTCTGGACTAAAAGGGAAGCAGCTCACTCCCGCAAGATCGGGGTAATCCGTCCTTCTAAAAGAGTCTCTATTACATACTTTCTGTGTGGCAGGCTCAGGACCCAGGGGTCCTTCTGGGGGTAGGCTCTTTTGGGGGTACATGAACAGTTAATTCATTGGTATGAGTCAGCTGTAGGTACAAATAGATTTGGAAATAGATACTTCTATCAATTCTAGCTCCAGGTGCTCATCCGCAAGCCCCAGAAGTGGTAGTGGTTTAATGCACTACAGAAAAGTCAGCACACTCAGTGGTCTCTAGGGAATGCTTCTCAGAGGCAGAAGAACATGAGATGTGGGCTCTGAAGGCGCCCTGGAATTTTAACAAGCAGGGGAAGAAATTGACAGGGATGGAACAGGGAGGCCTAGCTGGTTAAAGTTAGGGCTGCCACCTTGGAGCAGACTGTGGTGTTGGGAGGGTTATCCTGGGAACGGGCCTGCCCAAGAGAGCTCACTATGCAGAAGCCATGAAAAGCCATGAGAATTGAGCTTCTTGGCAAGAGCCAAGCAAAGCCCCCCTGCCACCTCAGAGCAGTTTTCAGCTCCAGCCAGTGGGTTTCTCTAGCCAGCCACCTCGAAGTAGCTGGCTTGAGGCACTGCAGTCTTTCCCTAGCAGCAGCAGATAGCCGGGCTGGGTCACGGGGCATCTGGAAACTCCACCTGTGAATCTGGAATCTGTCCCAGAGCCATACTTCTTGTGCCCTGAGCTTGGCTTCTCCCTCTAGGCCCCATTGGCACTGGTGATTGGCCGGGAGGTACTTGAAGACATAAAGGCTCGAACAGATTGCTTATAACGTGTAGTCAATCTGAGTCCAGATGGCCCTTCCAGCTCTGGAAGGTCCGGGTTTCTGGGCCGAAGGGCAGGGGCTCTGGCGGGGACACACCTGCCCGTCTTGTATGTCTGACATAAGTCCGAGATCTTACTCCCTGTCTAAGGCATATACCCAGCTGCCACGCCCCACCCCACCCCCAGATGTCACAAGGAAGCACAAGGCTCCAGGTTATTGGATGCATACATACAGCCCTGGTCCAGAACTGTCTGCAGACACAAGGCAGAGGCTGCAGCCTGCACTCTTTCGCCTGAGCTGGCTGAGCTACAGAGAGGTGCCAGCCTCCTGAGGTATCTTCCCCCGCAACCCGCAGCTCAGATACCCAGTCAGGTCTCCCTGGTGCCAGGATCTGCAGGTTGGAGGAAATCAGGACGTTTCCTCTGAGTTTCTTGGTGCTGTTTACTAAGTTGTTAGCTGGTAGAGGAATGGTTCTCCCTCCTTTGCCAAGAATATTTTCCAATACACCCCTCAAGACTCCAGCTCCCTATTATCTCAGGATTGATGACGATTGACTCAGTTTAGATAAGCAAGCACAGTTGTAATATCTGTGCTTCTCACTGTGGGACTTGACCCCGTTTCAGATTAAACCACATGGATTGCAACTGAGAAACCAACCCCAAATGTGCTGGCACCAGTGTTTGCTTCTCTTCTGTGGGGGAGTGACCAAATGGGCCTTCCTGTGTCCACATGACCGATTTTCCTTTAGTCAGGCCTTCTGGTCTGGGGCGCTCGGATGCGTGGGGCTTCATGGGTCTGAACGTGGCCTGACGAAGCTGCGGTTCAGAGGAGCTGATGGAGCGTGGACATTAGCAGCTGGGCTCTGGCCTGCCTGGGGACTCAGGTCCTTGCTTTTGTCATACCTCAACAGCAACTAATGCTTAAATCGTACCTAATATGTGCCAAGTGATGTTCCAAGTGCTTTATAGCATATGAATTTAGTTCCTCCTTATAGTCACTCTATGAAGTAGATAATGTTATAGATGAGGAAACTGAGGTACAGAGGGGCTATTGAGAACTTGCCCAAGGATAGAAAAGGATAGCGCTTACGGCAGGCTCTCAGCCACTAACATGGTGTGTGGTCGTCCTCACCTCATGATCAGGGACCCCGTGAGCGTTACATAAGACTATGTCTCTGAGGTGGTAATAACCCTCACTTGATGGACCTCCTCTGGCTAGTCGGAGCATGAATAGAGACCTTTCACATGACATCAAGGACAAGGCTAAAGCCTGGTTTCAGAAGCTCACTGTGCACATTTAACCCTCGAGAGCACATGCTGTCAGCCTCAGGCTTCCAAATCCCAGCAACAATGAGCTGTGTCATAATTGGCTCATTGATGGCAGAACTACTTTTTGACACAAAGCCCTGTTTTCTTCATGTTCAGAAACAAAAAACCCTATCTCTGGCCCCTCCACCACCTCAGAGGTTGGGGATTCCTTTCTCTCCTTCCTTGAACCTTAGTTCTTGCTTCCGAGAAAAGCAGGCCCCTCTGGGCAACCTGCTCCTCTCCTACTAGCTCCTGCCAGCCCTCCGCCCACTGCCTTCCTGGAAGGAGAGTCCTCGGCCCTCTTTGGGGCTGCTTCCAGCGTTTCTCAACCCTTGCATTCCAGCCATGAAATTTTTATCTGACTTTTCCCAAGAGGATCAGTTGAGAAAAGCCTCCTTGGGCTTGGCTGGCGCCTTCCTTCTCACTGCCTGCCCAGGTGAGTTTGGGAAGCAGCTCCTTTGTGCCACTGAGGAGAGCCCGGCTTAGCGACTGCACCTGCCAACACTTGTACGGACCTAGGGGGAGAATCGCTGGCGTCTTCTCTGTCTGAGGTGGCCTGGTTAAACATGTAATGCTCTCCTGAGCCTGGCCTTAGCTCCCAGCCTCACTGCAGTTGGTGGGAGGATGTGAGTGTCCAGCACATCATGTGGGGAGGTTTATATTTCTATTAACTGTTACTCGATGCTGAGAACCTGCAGGAGTGTCGCAGGGCCTCCTCCTCCCTCTGCCAGTGACTCACTGGCTGTGGCTGGGGGACCTTCCAGGAGCTTTGTGGTCACATAGCCTCCCAGAGAGGAGAGGGCTCACATGCAAGTGCGTACATCTGTTGGCAGGGAAGGTTCCTGACTGTAGGAACAGCTCTTTGTAGTTGAGGCACCTTTAAAAAGCAGACTTAACTATCCCTGCTTATCCAAGTTTCTCATTCTTCTGGAATTGTACCAATAGCTTGTAAGGGTCTTTGTTTGTTTGTTTGTTTTTTGCCTTAATATCCTACAGAATTAAGGTTTTGAATTCTGTTGCAACATTCTCAGCTGCACCCTCCCTCCAGTACGGACATATACACACACATAGATTTCTCTCCACTTTTATGAGTGTCTCTGCTCCCATTTGTTTGGCCCCTTCCATGGAGTGACTTTGTTACCTCTCGTCCTGGATCTTGAATAGCTTGTGACCTGGCTGGGGAGTCATCCCCTAGAGAAAATTGTGTTTTGTTTTGTTTTGCTTATTCTTTTTTTTTTTTTTTTTTAAGATTTTTCATTTATTTATTTTTAGAGAGGGGAAGGGAGGGAGAGAGGGAGAGAAACATCAGTGTATCATTGCCTCTTGTGCGCCCCCTACTGGGGACCTGGCCTGCAACCCAGGCATGTGTCCTGACTGGGAATTGAACCAACAACCCTTTGTTTCACAGGCTGGCACTCAGTCCACTGAGCCACACCAGCCAGGGCTGTTTGCTCATTCTTAAGGCCCATGAACATTAATCAGGAGAAGAAAATATCTAGTTTGCATCCAGTAAATTGGGTGAAGGAAGGTGAGTTTCCATTGGGAAAAGCAGCTGGGCTGTTGATACGGCCACTCACATGCAGGGTGGTCTTCGGTAACCCCATTCTAAGGGGTCTGTGGAATCAGCGCAGCAGCCAGCCTGGAGCCTGCATCAGTCACATTGGCTTCCCTCACCTCTCCCACATTGGGGAAGTACAGTTGTTTTCATCAGAGAGAAAACCCAGAAAGAAATAGGTCCGCTGTTAGGGCCTCAGCCAGGCCCTGCAGAGCTGAGGAAGGGCCCAGGCCTTTGTGACCCATGTTTGCCATGCCGAGTGCCTGCCTTTTTGTGCCTTTCTCAGAAATACACATCTGAAAGGGCAAAACAAGGGTCTCCACAGCAAGTCCAGCTTGATGGATTTCTGTTTGAACTCCATTCCCTGCTCCACTTTCTCCAAGAGAGGAAGCTATAGCCATTGTTAACACCCCAGCCTCGGAGTGCAGGGCCAGTTGAGTTCTCCATCAAGAATGCATCCCCTCATCTTCAAGTTGCGCAGCCAGGAGTACTTTTATTGCCCATCCTTGATGTTCATTGTCACCCATCACTTCAGCTGTGAGTCACTTCTCCAGAGAAGAGGAAAGGAGGGCTCAAAGGTGAGAGCTGGAGAGAGGAAATGACTCAGTGTCTCCGCAAACGGAAAGCCAAGGGCCCTGGCTAGGGGGCTCATTCAGGGAAGTCGGGGTCCTATTTGCCCACCCAAGTCAGGGCACAGCTAGGAGTGGAGGTCGCTGGTGCCCAGAGGAGTTGTTAGTTAAGGAGTCCCTTAATGTAAATTTCCTCACTCTGTCTTCCTCAGCCACGCTGTGTCCCACTCTGCCATAGTCACAGTCCATCCTTGGGATATTCGCAATGACAATACTGCTTTTATATCATTTGGTTATTGGCCTACCAGTAACCTTTTAATCATTTGGTTATTGGTTAATCAGTCCCCTGCATTTTACTCCCGGGATTGTCCCCATCAGAGAGTTTCTCAGAAGGAGCCTTTTGCAAGGGTCGCGGAGATGCGCTGGCACCTTCGTCCCCGCCCACACCCTGTTCCAGGCCCACCCTGAAGGCAGACCTGCAAGAGGTTCTTTCTCTGGAAAGTTCAGAGCTTCCGTCAGCAATCTGAAAGCAGAAAGGAATACTCTCCCATGCTAGACTGGGCTCCGCAGGCCAGACCCACCTCATTTCTGAATAGTTGCCAGCCCCAATGCCCTGCTTCCTGCTCCTGGGCATCCCCAAGGAGAAAGGCCCTAAGTTGTGTGGCTAGTGCTTATATCACCACTGTCACGGGACTGCGATTGTGGCTAAAAGGAGTCTTGGTGGTTGGGCGCCTCTCTTTCCACACCTGCTGCCACTGATAGAATATGACCAATAACCTTGGGCTAAAATGTAGAAGACTTTTCAATCTGCAGAGACCAGGGTAGAGAGGAAAATGGGTAAGTTTCTGTCAGTCTATAAAGTGTGGGCAGGGTGACCAGGAGCACGTACTGTAAGCTGTGCAGCACTAGAAATCAGGAGCCTGTCTTGACACTGGAAGGAAATGGTATTTTTGCATACATAAAAAGTCACTTTATGCAGTGGGAAGTGTAAATATAGAATGTGTTATGCAGACAGGTGGTAAAGGAGAAATAAATGGAAAGATTTAGATCAATTCCTGAATTACCAAGGTGTTCCTCTAAGCTATCCCATACACCACCCCTTGGTGCTCCCAATACAGGAGGAACCCTAGGCTAGACAGGTGATCGCGGCCACGCAGGCAGTTTTTATTGAGCATTCATTACCACGTGCCAGACCCTGTGTTGCGGGCTGCTGTTGTCCTCATTTTACAAATTAGCACATAGAGGCTTAGCTATATGATATAACTCACCTAGGGCCAGTAAACTGAGAATAAGCGTCAGAGCCAAGATTCGAACCTTGAGTTGTTTGGCTCTCAATCCAGGCCTCCTCACCATGGGATGCGGCCTGTAAAAGGAAGATAAAAGTGGAGGAGGTGCTGGCCAATTCCCAGGAAAAAAGTAACTGGAAAGAAAGGCTTGGGAACCCAAGAAGATGGCAGGATAGAGAGGACCATTTGCCTGAGAGAAACACACTAAAAAATAAAGCAAAATCTGCTCCATCAAAATGAGTGAGGAAGAACCCTGACTGGTGTGGCTCAGTGGGTCGGGCGTTGTCCCACAAACCGAAAGGCGGCCGGTGTGATTCCCGGTCAGGGCTCATGCCTGACTTGTGGGCCAGGTGCCTGGTTGGGGGCATGGGAGAGGCAACTGGTTGATGTTTCTCTTGTACATTGATGTTTATCTCCCTCTCTTTCTCCTTCCCTTCCCCTTTTTCTAAAATAAATAAAATATTTTTTAAAAAAAGAGTGGGGCAGAAGACATAGGGGTACAGGAAATGGGACCCAACATGAGAAAGGAACAAGAGGAGTCGCCAGGGTATAGGTGAAGAGCGAGCCCACGGCGACAGCTGTGTGGCAAGAATGCAAGGGGGCCAATCTGAATCGGAGCAGTTTGGAAGGATCCTCTGGAGAAATGTCTTTAAGAAGATTGTATTGATAAATACTTGACACATTTGAATGTCTTGGAAATATTATCTGTAGACCGTTGGTAGCTAGTTTAGGATTGAATTAGAGATCATCGAAAACCAAACCAGTAAATCTGAGAAAAATAGAAAATTTTACCAGAAAGGAAGAGGAATCATAGTATACTCCATGGCTCAGTTGTAAATAGCATTGGTATAGTATAATAATGTAAACACTTCATAATGATCTAAGCAAACTTACAATATGCCTATCTTGGGAAGACGGGAAGGTGGGGGGTAGGATGGAAGGGTACTAAAAGCTTGTCTTCCATAGTGAGAAGACAAGAGGTGAAGCCTGAAAAGGGAACACCTGGAAGTAGAAATAGAGTATATTAGCAGTATTGAGGAAAATACCAAAAGCATCAGATAACAGAGATGAAAGTGGTTGTTTTCTAAAAGGGGGTTGCGGGAAGACTGCTAACTATTTAATGAGCCTTATAGAACTGACTCTTTAAACTTTACAAAGAATAGTCGGGGGAGGTGGGTGCCTCAAAGAACTGCTGTGATAGCAGCTGCTATAGCTTGCCCTATCCAGGAAAAAGAAAGGGTAACACTTCTCAGGTAGAAGTCACAAAATCGGCACCAAGGCAAGTCCTGGTCATGCACAGGAACTTCAGCTTCCCTGGCATCAGGCTCAGAGCTGAAAGTGAGCAGTGTGTAACCGTCTCTCAGGCCTCCTGAGAGCATCTGTCTTGGGGTAAAAGATATGATGAGAGACACTCATCCTGCACCTAATTCTGGCCAACAAAGAGGTTGATGGAGTAGAAATGAGGGGGCCTCGTAACAGCACGTCTTGGGCAGAGCTGGGTCAGAAAGCCCTGCGCCCTGCCAGTGGTCTCTGCCAGTGCCTGGCCGGTGGTCTCTGGAGGGAGGGTTCACGCAGTCTTTCAGAGGGTTTTGTTGGGTGTTAAGTGAAAAGGGGGTTCTAGAAGATGCTGGCTTACAAAATGAAAACAGTTTGTTTGCCCTCTATAGCCCTCCTCAGAGTCTTCAAAGTGCCAACATTTTATGAGTCTCTAATCTGAGATACAGCGTATTACATCCAGACCTTGCCACATCTGCTTTTCTAGAAGCTTCTCTTAAATTAAAATTCCATTAAATACCCTTTGGGAAGCCCTGCCCTGGCTTCTAGGAAGCAGTTCTTTTAAGAGTTCAGGGAAAAAAAAATAAATATGTCTTCATGGCCTTGAAACCCCCGGAAGAAAGACCACTCCAAGGGAGGGGAGGTTCTCAAGGAGAAATATTGTGGTTACATTTTTAGCTGGCGTCAGGAAGACCTGGGGATTTTGCCTTGGCCCTTGATTTGCTCATTGTGTGATCCTGGGCAAGTTATTTAAGTCTCTCAGTTTCAGTTCGTCGGCAAAATGGGAAAAATAATAGGGTTATGGGAATCACAGTTTTGAAAGGGTTTAGCATAAGACTGGCACCATATTCTGTACTCAATGAAAGGTACCTCTTAGTATTATTATTGAAAATTAAAAGGAGGTATAATACCTTCAGGGACCAGTACAGATATGTAGAGAATCCTTTACATAACTCAAATTTTTCAAGAATTTAAGCAGAAGCTGGAAGGAGAAGTATGTTATACCAGCACAGACTTTTAAGGAACAGGGTCAAAAAAGCTGATATTCAAGAACTGAGTCTTGCAAAAAAGTGCTTTGACCAGCAAAAAGGACTTTAGTTTTTGTACTTCTGTTTGAAATGAGAAAAACCTAGGTTCCCTTGTTTGGACAGAGTTAATCAATGGCAGAGAGAAAGCAAAATTTACCCGAGTTCTATTACGCTTCCATCTCAGAAAGAATGGTTATCTGATCAGGAAGATTATCACACAGGCGTTACAGGATTGAAGCCATGTTTTCAGATCTCCTGGTCTACAAGTACTGTGCCCCAGAATCCCAGGCAAATTGGCCGATGAGATTCATGAGGCTGACGTCAGAAATCTTTGAGGGAATGAGAGAGGGGTGTTGGCAGACTGAAAGCACTCAGAAGTTTCAAGATGCAAAAAGCATGTTAACTCTCTAGACAAGTAAGCTTGGTGTCAACTCTCAGAGAGAACTCTGGACTAGGTCACTCCGCAAGTAGGCTGTGGATACTCGTGACAGGGAACAGCCCTGAGGGTCAGCATGGGCTCATGCACAGTCAGACCTGCCTGGCCGTCCTCACTGCCCTTTTAGAAATAAGCTGCCTATTTCTACCTGTTAGACAAAGGAAGTACAGTAGACCTTACATAGGTGGGGTTTGGTAAGACATTTTGAGAATATCTTCTGATAATCATCATTAGCAAGACGGAAATGTCCACAGAGCACCCAGGAGGGCGGGGGGCTTGGTGATGGGAGGGTTGTGTCGGCTCACCATTGGCTGGGTGAGCGTACCCAAAGAGTGATGATGTCAGTCTGTCAGCATGTTTGCCTGGCCCTGTCCCGCTCGCTGTGTAGTCAGAGCCTGGATGAGAACATCGATGGCAGTTTATCAGTTTTGTCAGTGATGTGAAGTCAGAAGGGAATGCTGATATGATATATGCCAGAGTCAGGTTTCAGAAATATCCGGGCTGCTTAAAACACTAGCCAGACAAGGCAGGGTTCCGCTGTTAGCTCCAGATAGTCCACAGCACCCACGAGGTGGGGCGGAGAGGTCTAAGTGCAGCCCAAGGGAGAAAGCCTGAGGGGAGCTGGCTGATGGGGGGAGCCAGTGTGAGTCGGTAGTGTGCTAAGGTTGCAAAGAATGGGCACTCGTATGACAGTTGTAGTAGAAATAAGACACCCCAAATAAAAACTCATAGTCCCTCTGTGATCTGTGCTGGTGAGGCCACATAGTATGTTTGTTTCCACATGCAACCCTTCACTCTGGACACAACAGCCTGGCTTTACAAGCTGAATGAATTCGTAGGAGGCTGACATGGATGGATGGAAGATTCCAGAACTTTGTCTTAAAAATATAGTTGAAAGTCGGAGCCACAAATTCTGGAAAAGAGAAACCGTTGATGGGCAGTGAGAGCAGCTTCAGGGGTTTGAAAGGCGCTCTCGGGTTGTCACGGAGGGTGGATGAGGCCAACGGGGAGGCCCCGCCTGCCTCTCCCCCAGCAGAACAGCGTCCCCCTGGGTTTTCACTGGCCTGTAGTCAGACTTCCCAGAGCACCAGCTCAGGGAAGCAGAGCACCAGGGCCCACAGTGTCTGCTCAGGGAAGCAGGCGCCCTTTCAAGACCCATCTCAGAAGCCCCCTGTCTCAAGCTCAGGGCAAAGGGGGACTGACTTGGCCAGAGGCAGTCGGATTATGGGCCCAGGGTAAAGGCAAACAAGTCTGTATTAAACTCTCAGCATTCTTGCCAGAGGAGCGGATATAGCATCCTGTTAATGCATTCCAGATATATTTTGAGCACCTAATGCATCCCAGGCTCCGTTAGGTGCTTAGCTTGGGTCATCTCATTTAATCCTATAACAAACGGATATTGTTATTTATTTCCATCAAAAGGATATGGAAGCTTAGGGAAAGGTTAAATCTTGTGCCCGAGCCAGTGCTATTGGTCACTCTGCCTCCTGGGGCAGTAGGTCATCCTTCATTGCCCGGCAGCGCATCCCTAACAGTTCCAGTGGGTGTGGACCGTGACTCCCTGGGCGCCCTTCTCCCATCCAACCCTCAGCCCCTGCCTTCCCCTCCATTGGGGACTCGGGGGGTGGGGTGGGGGGGAACAGCCCAGCTGAAAAATCAGGCCATGCTGGTGAGCACACTACTGATTTTTTTATGACTAAGATTAAGCTGACAACCATGCAAAACATTGCAAACCTGTGTCGGCTGCAGATTTAATACCTCACCCAGCCCACACAAATAATTCATGCTTCTGCATCGATGTCCAGAAAAAACAAATCAGCAAAAAGCTGGGCTCCTGCGTTGTGTGGAGCAGCCGCATTTCCATCGAAGCAGCATGCCGGAAATACCCAAGCTTCAGGACTGCAGATCCAGCGTTTTGCAATTTTTTTTCCTCTTAAAAGATTAAAGTATGCTTTCAGATGATTGAAGGTTGGTGGGAGGTGTAAATGTGGGCACTTGTCACATTAATTCTTCAGATGATTAAGTTCTTTTCCATTTCTTTAAAGCTGTTTGCAGTTGGGTTTGATGTCCTCGTTCTGGGTGAGTGTGTTGTAGCAGTTACCAAGGTGACTTTAGCTGACTTTCAACAATTTATTTTTCCCTCCAGCTTGAGATGTCTCTAGTCCTGTGTGCTGTTGATTCTTCTCTCCCAGCCCCCCACCCTCACCCCGGTCGCTATTCATCAGCATTTTTGCCTGTGCCAGAGAGGTGAGGACCCTCCCTCCAGCCGCCCCGGAGGCCCAGAGGCCCTGCCTGGCAGCCCGATAGTGTGCCTGTGTGGACCTTTGTCAGAGAGGGCACAGGGAAGCAGTTGTGGGGATCGCGCCCGGGCTCTCCCACTTAAACTCATTCTGTGACCCTAGGCTCGTCACCTCCCGTCTCTGAGCCTCAATTTCCTCATCTGTAAAAGAATCTACCTGGGGTGCTTGATGCGAAGGCTCAGCAAGTACATTAGGGACTCCTCGCGGTGGAGCGGTGGAGCAGTGGAGCGGAGCAGAGGCTCAACGAGGGGAAGTGTTGTCTCCCCGGAGCTCCGCCCTTGTCTGGGCGCAGGCTGAGAGGTGGCAGTCGGTGTCGCTCTCCTTTCCTGGGAAGTAGGGCAGGAGGCCTCGCAGCCAGGCATGAGGGAGAGATCTGGTCGGAGGCCCTAGGCCCCGCACTGGACTGCCACGGACCAGCTCTGTGTCCCGAGATGCATTACTGGGTCTGTTTGGTAATGGAACATCATAGATTAAACAACTTGAATTTCCTTTCAGTGCTGAAATTCGGTGGCCCTCTTGGCCAGAGCATTTCTGTCTTTCTCAGGTCTTGTGAAAGGGTTTGTCAAAGGAGAAGCTAGAGCAAAGGGCAGTTTCAGAACTGGTATAGGGAAGGAAACCAGAGGAAGGGAATGCTTTGTGAAAGAGCACTCATGTACATCTGGGGGTGGATCCACCCAGCTAGTGGGAAGGGTCCCCCTTCCCTCCGGGGCTGGTATAAGCCAAAGCTTAAGTGGGCCCCCCACCCTGCTGCCTGCTGATCTCGCCCCCCTCTGGGGAGGGCCCCTGCCTCACAGGGCGCCTCACTGGCCCCAGGCCCCAGTGCTCAGCCTTCCAGTGTGTGAGGTTGGGCTGGCCCCTTGCTGGCTGTCCACTCGTCGGGCCCAGACATCTTGGGTGGCTTTGGCCACTTGAATTATAAATAACTAAAGCTTCTCACCCAGTATTTTGATGGACACTGGAGAATTGTTCTGAGATTCACAGCCCAAACCAGGATCCGGCCTTTTGAATAGGATCAGTGGGTAACCCTCATTTCTGGCTGAGACAGATTTGAGAGGTTTCAGTGGGGGCAGTTGAATTTGAAAAAAACAAATCTTGCATTGCGAAGGGACCCTGTGGCCGAGCTGTGGGACAGGCTGTCTGAGGGAAGCAGGACGGGAGGGGGTGTGAGGCAGCAGTGAGAAGGCTCTGCAGCCCGTCTGGCCCTTGGTCTGACTCCCGAGAGCCGGGTCTTCACCCCCTCACTGAGGATTGCATCGGTCCCTGGTTCGATGGAGGGGGTGTGTGTCGCTGCGGTCCTGGCCCTCAGCAGGTGCGTGCAGGCTTAGGGCCTGCTCTGATGCCACAGCCTTGTCAGGGTCAGCTGGAAGGATGCTCTTGGAGTCATGTCTCCTGGTTTTCTAGGACCCCAGCCTTGGAGAGCTCAGTCTGAGGATCCAGGGCGGGAGCAGAAGGACCCTCTGGAGCTCCTGCTGCTGTCATAGGGGAGAACAAATCGCTGTAATGTAAACATGTATATAATGTGTTGGCCAAAGACGTGGGTTTTAGAACCAGATCACCCCGTGATCACATCCCAGCTCCACAGTCCCCGGCCGTGCAGCCTGTACAAGTTGCTGCCCCCGCCCCGCCCCGGGTCCTCAGTTCTTCATCTGTAAAAGGGATAGAAGGATACTGCGCACCTCATGGGGGTGTTGTGAGGTTGCCTGGCAAGTTCTTAGAGAATGAAGGCTGTTTTTATCATTATCATCAATCACTGTCATTGTCATTGTTCAGGCTCCAGGCCTGGGAGACGCCCATCTAGCTTGTCCCTGCTGTCTCCGGAGCCTGTTCCTCTGCTGAACCTGTCCCTGTACTTGCTTCACAGGAGCCGCAAAGACAGCCTGGAAAGCGACAGTTCCACGGCCATTATTCCCCACGAGCTGATCCGCACACGGCAACTCGAGAGTGTACATCTGAAATTCAACCAAGAGTCAGGAGCCCTCATTCCTCTGTGCCTAAGGTGAGCCCCACAGCACCCAGATGGGCCTCAAGGAGCCACCGCACCCACGCTTGCCGTCTCCCCCGCCGCCCCCGCACCCAGTTGGAGTCTGGGGCCCAGGGAGGGAGGAGAACTATGCAGGCGGCTCCGTGGGAGCCTGTGGACTCTGAGCCAGCCAGTAGCCCCCATGTGCTGAAGAACTCCCCTTTGTCCCTCAGCCCTGCTCCCTTACGGAGGTTCAGTGGCCCAGGGTCCCCATAGCGCTGGAGCAGCAGGGCAGGGGCTCTGGCTGATTGCGCTCTGCTTTCTCCTGCCTGCTGCTTTTCCCATGCAAAATACTCAGTGCCTCAAACCCACTGGCCAGCCCAGCAGACTCCTTGAGGGACCAGGAAGCCCAGCTGCGTCCCCTCTGCTGCTGTCCACAGTGCCAGAAACTCCGCCCTGTGGCCAGAATTCAGCCCTCTGCTCAGGGGCGCCACACTGGGCCAAACCATCGCAGCTGGCTTCCTCTGCGGCTCTCAGGGGTGACCCGTCATTTTATTGCAGGGGAGGCAATAAGAATAACTGGAAATTCAGACAACAGTGACAAGGAAGAAAGGGCAGGGGAAGAGGGACCCCCAAAAGCTCCTGCTGTTACCATAGAGAAGGACAAGTCACTGTGATGTAAATGTTTGTATAGTGTGTTGACCAAAGATGTAGGCTTTAGAACCAGATCTGCACTGGTTTGGACCCTCCACACTGTCCCTGGAGCAGGGGAAGGAGCATGGATGGTGACCCGCCCCCTTGACCAGCCACCCTGGTCAGCAGGGCAAAGATGGCTAGTGGCCAGGGTGAGTGGTGGCTGGCAGGCCCCCAGCCTCCCAACCCAGGACCCCAGCTGCTTCCTCCGCAGCTCCCTCTTTGAGCCGGGCTCAGGGCCTTTAGACTAGAGAAGGGTCAACCTGGGGCAGCCTGAGAAAACAGAGAGCAACTTTTCTTCCTTTGCAGACCGGTCTCTCTGCTCCATTGGGTGCTCCTGCCTGCCCTTCCCATGTGTATTTCCAGACTGAGGATTAGCATTAACTTCCTGAGGCTCCCTCAGTGACCCTACTTGGCTTCAGCTTTTGTTTTCTTGTTTTTGTTTTTGTTGTTTTTTTTTTAAAAGATGTGCTTTTAAAAGGTGTGGGGCCAGTCATATTCAAATCTTACGGGTTGGTGGGTGCAGGAGCAGGTGGAAGACTCTGGGCACAGGATTCGTGCCTCGAAGGCACTCCGCCATCATCCAGGGACATGGGAAATTAGGAACTACTTCCCTCGTCATCTCTACAAAGGGGCCATGACGCCCCGCACCCCAGCCTTAGCTCTGGGCGTGACCTTGGGCACATCACTAGCTGCCCTCCCTGGCCTCACCAGGACACGAGGGAGGCGGACTCGACCAGCTCTGCAGACCCTTTGCATGCTGACCCAGCATCTCTGCTAGCTTTCAGCACTTGGGAACCAGGCCAGGGGTGAGCTTGTGAGAGGCTTCTCTTGGCAGGTGGTGAAATGAACACGTTGAGTTACAGTCCCCCGTTCACGGGCCCATGGGCAGCCAGGAGGGCATTGGCCAGGCTTCCTGTCCCAGGGAGCACAGTCCCCGCGGCCCCTGCACCTTGTCCAGACCTGCTGCTCACTGTCTCCATGTTCCCACCCCCAGGGGCAGGCTCCTGCATGGACGGCACTTTACATATAAAAGTATCACAGGTGACATGGCCATCACGTTCGTCTCTACGGGAGTGGAAGGCGCCTTTGCCACTGAGGAGCACCCTTACGCAGCTCATGGACCCTGGTTACAAGTGAGAAGGCTCTTTTTCTTCTCCTCACCTCCTTTCTATGGGCTCTTCCCAACCCCATCCCTCCCTTCTCCTCCCTTGGCAGCTCTTGGTGGCTCCCTTTCTGAGGGCTGGTTATGAGAAGCCGTGTGGAGTGTGGCTGCTGCTGCCTGTCCTGTCAGCTCCAGGAGCACTTCCTGGCCTCTGCTATCACTTGGGACACGAGTGATAACTCCTAGGCTCTGGCCATGAGTAGTTCTGTTTGCCGTGGAAATCCAGGTTTGAGGGATGCCCCGGAGAAGCAGAGGTACAGGAAACCGAGGGTGAAGCGGAACAGGAGGGCGTGTGAAGCCTCTCTTGAGCGCCTGTATGGAAATCCCACCAGATTTCCTAGAAAGTGGGCACGTGGACCTCGGGCTGGGATGGGCAGGCCTCAGCAGGAAGAGCTCCCCCTTCCCCTCACCCAGTGGTTCTCCCATTCCTCCTGATGGAAACCCAACTTCTCTGCACAGAAACTCCTGGCTTGTTCAGAACACTTAGTTCCCCTTTGCTCTTCTGGCTGGAGCACAGCTTCAGAGCCACTGCCAAGTGGGGTGCTGGGGCCTGAAAACCAGAGGCCTCCTTCCAGCCCCCACCCTGTTCCAGGCCTCATAGGTACTTGGCCTGGTCCAGCGTACTCCCAAATGTATTAGAGGAACAACACCCTTTTTTGTTTGTTTGTTGGGGGTGCAGGAGGAGGAACACACTACCTGACCTCTCTAAACTCAGGGCACCTGGGGTGGGTGGAGGTGGAAGAGGGTGCATAGGGGTGTGAAATGGTAATGGAAAAAATAGTGTGATTAAGTTTTTTTTTAAAGGGGCACCTGGGCCCTAGCTGGTGTGGCTCAATGGATTGAGCACTGGCCTGTGAACCGAAAGGTCACTGGTTTGATTCCCAGTCAGGGCACATGCTTGGGTTGTGGGCCAGGTTTCCAGCTGCGAGCATGCAAGAGGCAATCAATTGTTGTACCTCTCACTGTTCCTTCTCTCCCTCTTTTTCTCCCTCCCTTCCCCTCTCTCTAAAAGTAAAATAAATAAAATCTTTAAAAAAAAAAAAAGAAAGAAAGAAAGAAAGAAAGGGAATCTGGTCCTGGCTGGGTTGCTCAGTTGGTTAGTATGTCGTCCCATACACCAAAGGGTTGCAGGTTCAATTCCCAGTCAGAACACATATCTAGGTGGTAGGTTCAATTCCTGTTTGGAGCATGTGCAAGAGGCAACTGATCAATTTTTCTCTCTCACATTGGTGTTTCTCTTTCCCCCCACCCCTTACCTCTCCTAAAATCAATTTAAAAAAAGAAAAAGCATATCCTCAGGTGAGAATCAAAAATTTCTTTTCTTAATTTAAAAAAAAATTTTAAAAACTGTTCAGGAATCTGACCCTAATCCAAAAGGTGATCTGCTTTGCTTGTGGTGTATGGGTAGGTGGCGGGGGGGGGGGGGAGGCGCGGGGGGATGGGGTGGGGGGGGGATTACAGCAGCGGGGAGAAGAGTTATGTGTGTTTAACCCGGGGGTCTGTGAAGCCTATATACTGTTACCATGGGCATGCCTTTTTGTCTGCATGTGTGTGTTGTCTTGCAGCTGAATTTCTCTTCCTTTAGGCCGTAGTCCCTCCCCCTCCCCCTAAAATACAAACCCTTAATTAAAACAAACAGCAAACAGAGGACCCCAACCACACTCCCCAGACTCAGCCAAGGTAGAAATGGAAGCTGGTGCTTTAGGGATATTGTGTTCCATAAATTATCTTGCCTTTTTCCATTGTTGTTATTACACTGTTTCATAACAAAATTACTTTGAACCATAAAGTTATAAATATATTTTAAAACTCCCTCTTGGTAACATTAGATTTCTGTCCATGTGGTGTTGGTAGTTACTGTAGCAAAAGCTCTTAAGTGTAACATTTGAAATTAGCCCAGCACTAGTGGAAAGGGCCTCCCCGCCCCACCCCCAGCCATGTCCCAGGCCACCCAGCCGCCTCTGTGGACAGCAGGCAGGGAGCGGACCTCTTGCCTGGGCAGAGCTAGTAAAGAGAGGGAAGGTGGGGACCACACAGGAGACCCCAGCCCCTGAGAGTTCACAGGTTGTCATTCCCAGTAGATGACTGAGTACTGACAGGTCTCCACAGGAGTGTCCTCAGGTAACATTTGTGTGTATTTAAGGTTCAAGCACATTTTCTTGGGAAAGTCAGGACTGGGGTCTCCCAAAACTCAAGAAATACTCTCCCGCCCACTGGTTACGTTTTACATCCTCAACTCTGAACCTCTTTTTGGAGTCTGGTCTCCGCCTTGGAACATCCTCTTGCCCTGAGGAGGGGGTTGGGCAACATTTCCACTTCTCAGCAGCGTGGGGACCTTGGCCCCCGGAGGGCTCAGCAGATGTCATGTTGCCCCTCAGTCCCCCTCAAAGTTCTGGACCCAACCCAAGTTCCCAAGCTTCTTATCCCCGGCTGCTGGTGTTCTAGCCCAGCTCTGCTCCCCCGCCGTGCCAGCAGCCCCTCAGTGAGCTCGAGCGCTAGGGCACCGCTGACTCCCATGCACACGGTCCCCTCCCGTGCACTGTTGCCCAGGGAACCGGGAGCGGTGGGAACCAGCCACTGGCTTCAGCATGTTTCAATAAAGTTGCTGTGCTGGGAGCTGCTTAATCAAAGGCCTGTGTTATGGGCTCATTAGTGTGGTCCACCACAGGGGCCAGCTCACAGGGGAGCCCCCAGGAAGGCTGGCTGGGGCCCCGCTCCCCAGGCACACACCCTCACTCGCTAAGGGGTTTCTCAGGCCCTTTCCAAGAAGTCCTAGGACACCCTCTGCCCTGCCCCCAGCCAGTGCTCAGCCAGGGAGCCAACACCCGCACCAAGTCTCCTTTCCACCCCCCAGCAGTCAGCATTTCCTGCAGCTGACTGCCAGCCTGCACTCCCTTTAGGGTCTTGCCACTGTGGTCACAGGCAGCTCCCTGGTTTGTGGGAACCTGGGCCTGTAATTACCTCTAGGTCTCCTCCTGGGGCTGGCTGTCTCCCTGGGAGTCTGCAGGACCTCCTAGAGGCCTGGGATTAGGCTTGTCACCAGTGAAGGCAAGAGACCCAGCCTTCTGTTTTCTTGGCTGCTGCTTGAAGCTCCCTGTTGGTCCCAGCTGAATTGGGAGGGGCCGGGATGACTTTCTTGCATCAGCCTTCAACAGCCTTGGAAGCCCTCTTTCCCAGCCTTGGCACCTTGTGCTGGCTGCCGGCCCGGGCCTGGTATCTCTTGGGGAAAAAGCATGGCAAATATACCCCACATGGGAGGAGAGTGACAAAGGAGAGGCTGAGAGGGAAAGGTAGAAGGTGAGGGAGGCTGGGCCCTTTCTGGAGCTTGCGGAGTATCCCCAGACAGGCCTCCACACTCGCCTCCTCCTGGGCCTGCACCTGTTCTCCGTGCCGCTTCTCTCCCCAGTCTCCGCAGCCCCGAGAAGTCAGGGCTCCAGCGCACAAAGGCAGGGCCATTGGCAGCCCCAGGCTGAGTGCGGTGGGCACTCCCTGCTTCCTGGAGAAGCTGGAGAGGCAGGAATCCTGCTCTGATTCCATAGGCTTCTCAATGTCCAGAGGTCGACACCTTGACTCCCTCTGCCCTACCATCTGCTGCTGTCACCCTCGGGGTGAGCGGGGAAGCCTATCAGCCAGCTCCCGAGCTCCACAGGCAGGCCCTCAGACGCTGGCGGCGGCCTGCCGGCACCCCCGCCTGCACCTTTCCCCAGCATTCCTCCTCCCAGTGGCTTTCACAAGCCCTCTCCCTGGAGCCCGTCATCACCATGCTGTTAGTGCTGCGAGTGGGAGCCTGGCCCAGAGCTGAGTCGTTCGTCCGTCCCCAGCCAGGATTGATCTGAAGGGGGAGAAGTTGGCCCCGGAGGTTATAGAGGGGTCACATTACCAAATATGAGAAATATTTTTTCGTGCCCTGCAGTGCTTTGTCAGCTGTGTGGTGTCTGACAGCTCACCCTGGCGGTGCCCCCATTCCCTGCCAGCCCTGATGAGAGGCCCCAGGCTTGGGAGAAGACACCCAGCAGCTTCTCTGAGTGGGCCCCACGCTCCAGGCCAGCCTTGGGGACTCACTGCTGGGCTCTCCTCCTCTGACTCACCACTGTCCTGAGGACAAGCTCCTGCCTTTTCCTGTCCCTGTCCACCCACTTGGACAAACGAAAGACACCTGGGAATCCCTGGCCCAGGCCCTGGGCAGCCTCTTTTCGGTGGCTCTACTGCTTCTGCATCCGCTGGTAAACCTGGCCTCAGCCTGTGCTCTCTGGAAGCCTTTGCATGGACTGCCATGGTAGCCTGCCTCGTCCAGGAGGATGCCCAATAGGGTGCAAATCCCTGCACCAGGCCCCGGGGAGTGTGCCACCCTCCTTTGCGGGGGAGGCCTGTGACGATGGCCCGCTGTGCCCGCACCAGCCAGCAGCCGCAGCAGGAGGAGTCCGAGCCTGCCCGTGGCCACCGGAGCCAACTGCTCACCACCCACCACGAACAGGAGATGAGTGAGGCCTCGCTGAGCTGCCGCCACTGCAGCCTCCCTGTCCTGAGCCTGGGGAGTCCCCCGGCTGTTTTCTGGCTCGGGTCTGGCCCGCAGGGTGAGGGGGATGCAGACTGGACCGCTTCCTCATCCCTGCCTCCTCCACCGCCATCGAAGGTGCCAGAGCAGCTCCTTGGCAGGCCCCACCCTGTAAACAGCACATTTCCTTCCCTCAGAGAAGGAAAGGGAGGGAAAAAGAAAGCCAAACTTGTTGGGAAGCAAGAACAACGTGTCAACACGAAATGCAAACAAGGCCCCAGACAAAAGTGTGGATTGTCATACCAAGGGGAAGGAGGGGGTATTGTCAGCACTGTTTGCAGACTCAGAAATATCATTGACCACAGACATTTGAATCAGATCTATAACATCTGAGCTTCTGCCTGCAGCATAGCTGGGCCTGCCCAGGACAGGCACTGACGAAAGATCACTTTCTGAGTTCCTTTTGGAACTTGCTGGGGCCCGGGGAATTGGGAAGTTGTTGACAGTCCTCCCTCCTCACCAACCAGCCAGGCTGTCCTAAGGTACCTGGTGTGAGCACCTTGGACTAAGTTGCTGGCCTAGATTCCAAGCCCCCTCCCTGAGCAAGGGTGGCGGCGGGAGCTGCAGCCAGCAGCTCGCCCCTGTTGGTTAAGCCTGTGTCCAAACTCCTTTCCCCTGTGAGCCTGAGTATTTCCCAGCACTACTCCTACCAGGAGCTCCTGGGAGGCCTTTTAAAAATGCACATGCCTTGGCCTTGCCCAGGATATTCTGATTCAGGAGGTCTGGATGGGGCCTAGTTACTGTATTTTCAAAAATTTCCCAGGGGAGTTTGGTTGGCTTTCCCCTCCCATAAGGGAATCTCTTCCTTCCCAGGACCTTTTGTGCACAAACATCAGCATTTTATGCCCAGCTCTTGGTGAGTGCAGACATCAATGACTGCTATTTTATTTCTCATTGTTATTATTTCTACTGTTTTCTCGACTAGAGTAACTGTGTGCGTTCTCCAGCCAGCCTGGAAATTTGCCCTGCTGTCCCCACTTGGAAACCGTCTTTGGGCATGGTCTGCCTTCCTTTCCAGCTGGCCACCTTGGTTTTTGAGCAGCTGTATGTCTATGACACTCAGGGTTCCAGTCCTTTTGAGCTGAGTTGCTGGCCAGGAGATACGTGGCTGGTTGGGGTTGGGACTTGGTTTTCCAAACCATTGGTCAAAGCCAAAGTCATCTTCATCTCCCCATTCAGAGCAGAGAGAGGAGTCAGCACGAGGCTTCCAGAATTGGGGTACCTTTCCCAGGCAGGAAAAGAGCATCCTCTACTACCCTGAGGTCAGATCACTATTCTTTTTTTCTTTTTTTTTTCTTTTTTAATACTTATTTTTAGAGAAAGAGGAAGAGAGGAAGAGAAATGTTAATTGGTTGCCTCTAGCGTGCCTCCAACTGGGAACCAGCCTGCAACCCAGGCATGTGCCCTGACTGGGAATTAAGTGGCAGCCCTTTGGTTCGCAGGCCGGCACACAATCCACTGAGCCGCACCAGCCAGGGCAGATCACCAGTCTTTTACAGTCCAGGAGACTTGTCTCCTCTTGACACCTGCTTGTCTACAAAATGGAGATGATAGTTCCCTCCCTTGTGGGACTGCCATGAAGACTCAGTGAAACGATACAGGCCAAACACCAAGCCCAGTGCCTGGCACACAGAGGAGGCACTGCTCCTGCTCTTGGCGGTGTTATCATTACTACTGTCATTGTCATAACCATTCCTGTTATTATTTGTGGCAGAGCCAGGGAGCTCCACGGGGACCCAGTGAGCTCCAAAAACCCCGAGCCCCAGAATTTCTCAGGCTTTTCCCACAGTTGTATCACAACGGGGAGTCTGTTACTCGTGAGAGCTCCCAGGAGCCGCTCCATCATAGCTGTCTATCTCCAGTGTCCTGTTGATAAGATCTGTTAACATTCTCAGCTCCGGGTCTGAAATATACAAAGAACAGGGCCTGTTTGTTGAATTCAAGCGTCTAAGGTTTAACTCCCAAAGGAAATTAAATTAGGTGCCTGGAGCTATGACAGTCTGTCGTGTTTCTTTGCAGGGAATGTCACCCTTAATATCATGCAGATCTCATGTATAATTTTACCCCCTTTAGTTTCTTTAAAATAATTTGAAGTTTCCAGCAGGAACCAGCAAATCGCCAAAAGTGAAGATGGACTAGCGACTAGGGCTTGTCCCCCTTTTTTGGTCCTGCCGTCCCCTCCCCCAGCTGAGTACTGAGTGAGTCCACACACAGATGGCACCCTGCACCCTTGGTGGTAGTTCTACTAAGAACCGCCATAACTCACCCTCTTCACCACCCATTCCAGACCTTTGTCAGAGGCCCTAACTGCAGGCCGAACTCGCGGCAGTGGGGTTATCTTTACTGTTGTTGAGAAACGGCTCCTCGGAGTCTCGCTGGGTGGCCGCAGTCCCTGTGAGCCCTCCCCCCGCCTCGTCTCACCCCAAGAACTAGTTACAGTCCCAGACCTATTTACCTCTCTGGCAGAAAAGTCTCTCCCTCCAAGTTATTTGTGGGTTAGAAATCAGCCCAGCCTGGCCCAGACTGGAGCCATTGTAATGTAATTGGGTTTTAGGTATGCCTGTGTTTGTGCTAGCATTTGAAGAGATGGCAGCAAGTCCCGGAAATGCCAAAAATATGAATGTGACTTTTGTACTACTCAAGCAGACTGGTGATAACTGGTGGAGAAGCTGGACTTGGCTGGGGGCAGGGGGAGGCCATGGGCTAAGAAGAGGAGGAGGAGCGAAACCCCTGTGGGAGGATCAGTGTGTGACCGGGAACTGGTCACTGGAGCCTGTGAGAGGAAGTCAGCTAGTCCCACCGTGGCAACTTGGAGGAAGAACAGGGTGGGAGGGTCCTCAGGCAGGCATTTCCCTACACCCAATTTGCCTGTCTGAACCTTGTCTCTATCCTCACTTGAGGCCTGAGCTCCCCAAACAGAAACTTGAGGGAGGAGATGCGGGCCGGTGGTTGGAGCTGTTTTGTCTCTGGCTGTGGGCTTGCAGCCTGGGAAGGAGACGTCCTTTGGCTCCCTGTCAACCAAGTGTGGGAGAGTGTCCAGGTGGGGAATGGATTTTCTTCATTCCCAGGTCCCTGGGGCTCCGCCCAGGGCTGGGCCCAGCAGAGGCACCTGGGGATGCTATGGAATCGAGTAGATTGCTGGGCAGATGAGTGGAAGAATAAGCACATGCATAAAAGTCACAGGGGTAAGAGTTCAGGATATGGCCTTGTCTCAGCCACTCACAAGCTGTGTGGTGTTAGGCAAATTACATAACCTGTCGGCACCTCGGGTTCCTCGTCTGCAAGGAGGCTGAGGAGCTGCGATGATGAGCGTTTAGCAGGCTGCCTGGTGTGGTGGTTGCTGGTGTGTTCACCTGGGGTGATTTTCTCCTGTTCCTGGCTCCCCCCTCCACCCCATCAGTGTCCTTCCTTTGGAGTCCTCCACTCTCCGAGGGCCCTGGTGACCCTGCTGCTTTTCTCTGCCATCTCACTTCACCTCACAAGCAGACTACATTCCAAACGGTGGAACTTCTGTTCTTATCAGAGTGTACAACTCCCAGGGGAAACCTGATAGGTATTTTCTCAAGTTCTTGATCCCCATCCTTCTCATAGGGGGTTTTCTCTCAGCAGAGCCCTTCACTGGCCTCTTCACCCCTTGTCTTTCTCCCTCCACGCCCCGCCCAGGGCATTCAAACTTTGCTGGAGGAGGCGAAGCAGAGGCAGCTAGAGCCACAGCCTGGGGTGCAGAGGCCAGGAGGCCCCATGGGCTAGCGCAGGAAGGAGGGGGAATGGAGAAAGGGGTCAGCTTGGGAAGAGGAAAGACATCCTCACCCGGGTCTGGTGTGGTGCAGGCCTGGGTGAACTTGGCCTGGCTCTGCAGAGCCCGCGCGAGCAGAGGAGCCGGCTGGAAACGTGGCCCGTCAGGCCGAGGAAGGCCTGAGAGAGTGCCCTTGGACGCTCCCGTGGGCTGTGAAACGTCTTTGGGGGATGAGGGTGCTGGTTGTGCTGTCTCAGTAGCGGGGCCAGGCTGCCCTAGGCAGTGCATAAAGTGAGAAGGCCTCAGACTAGAGTGGCAAAGTAGGGCAGCCGGGAGGCGACCTGGAGAGGAGGTTTCTAGAAGGAAGTTTGGAAGAGCTCAGTGGCTGAAGGGGGCTGGCAAGCCGGGGGTTTGGGAGCTTCCAGCCTGAGAGGTTGTGGATGCTGCAAGTGGAAATGGGAGTCAAGAGCCCCTTTCCCATGCGAAAAATGAGAGATTGGTGCATCCAATGTCTCCAGCGCAGACATTCTCCTGTGTACCTTCCGGGGCATTTCCAGATTCCAGACAGGGCTTGTATTCCAAATGCAAACAGATTCTTTTTGTCCTACCAAGTGAGGGCAAGGGGGAACATGTGACCTGGTTGGGCAAGAAGGATGTTGGCAATTGCTCTTCCCTGCCCCTCGGCTTTTGTTTCCCCTCTAGCGCACTGAAACATGCAGGAGGCCCAAACTGCCAAAAGCAGTATTTTCCCACCCATTTCCATATCCCTTCTGGGACCAGCACTTCTGTACCTCCGAATGTCCCCACCTTGCTTCCCCATGGTCCTCGGATGCCCTTCATTCTCCGCCCAAGTTCCTCTGATATTACAGGCGGGTGGTGGGGGCAAGTGATAGTCGAGACAGGCCTGGAGCACTTCCCTCCTTACCTAGAACAGGTCACCGTGGCTCACATCTCCTCCACGTCCAGAAGGTCCAGAGCTCGACAATTGGCAAAAAGACCATAGATTTAAAAAATAAAATAAAAGCCTGCCGTGTGCTTTCTTCCCAGATTCTGTTGACTGAAGAATTTGTAGAGAAAATGTTGGAGGACTTAGAAGATTTGACTTCTCCAGAGGAAGTAAGCATATTTGGTTCTCTCTAACGGAGGGTTTTGGTCACCAGGAGTGTATGTGCGTGTCTCTCTCTTTCTCTCCCTCTCTCATTCTGTCCCTCCCTCCCTCCCTCCTCCTTTCGCTCCCAGTGTAGGGATAAGCTGGAAAGGAGACCCTGGGGATGTTCAAGGGGTTTGTTTCTCTCTGTCTTCCCACCACCCCCAGCCCCCGTAAGGACACCCGGCAGGCTGAATTGCCGGCTCCTGAGAACCTCATTGAAGAGGCAGCCAGGGCCTTCAGGCTAGTACGAGTTCTCCCCAGCCCCTGCTGTTCCCTGGCAGGTTCTGAACAGAAAGCTCATGCCTGCTGCCAGAGAACATTCCACGGGGGAGTTCTGGTGGGCAGCAAGAGACTCCCGCTCTCGCCTCAGGCCACCCAGGAGCCACTCTCCTAACTCCCTTCTCTCGCCATAAGCCTTCCCCTCTTGGTCTGCTTCTTCCAACTCCCACCCAGAGCACGAGGAGCTGGCAGGCCAGGTGGGGGCTTGTGCTTTCCTTGGCTACTCTTCTGGGGTACAGGACTGGAGCCCATAATCCCCTTTGTTTTTCTTCCTCGTTCCCGGCATCCTCACTTGTGGGGACTTACCTCATCCTGGAAAGTCCCTTTCCCTCCCCTGGCCTCCTGCTAAGCAGCACCCCAGTGGGATCGGAGCCTTGCTGGCCTTGGTGCCCTGCAGGTTAGTAGAACATTAGCAGGCTGGCCTCCGGCCTTTGGAGAGTCCATCTGGGCCCTCCCCTGCCTGCGGCAGAAACAGGCCCTTCCCTTGCCCTTTCTGCCAGGAGGTATGTTAGGGGAGAGCTCCTTCACCTCCCAGGGGCCAAGCTTCCAAGCCACAGAGAGGCCAGGCCGGAGCTAGCTGTCCTCCAGTGCTGGAGCCCCCCGCGGCCAGGGCTCCTGTGGCCGCATCAGACAGCGCATGGGGTGGAGGAGGGCGTGCGGGGCGGGACTGTCCTGTCGGGTCTCTGGGTCGGCAGGAACCCCTCAAAGCCTCAGGTCACCCCAAATAGGATAGTGTCTTGTCTATCCTCTGGGATACAGCTTGGTAAATTAACTCATTTATACATTCAGAAGTCACCAAGTCCCCAGTCTGTGCCAGCCAGTCAACCCCCACAAGCCACCGGTCCCTGAGGCCCGGCTCCCATTCAGTCAGGCCAGAGCCAGCTGCCCAGAAGCGCTTCCGGAGAGGCCACGCAGCGCTGGGGTGGCTTGGTGCCAGCCTGCTGTCTGAGCTTGGGTGTTGAGGGGTTGAGAGGGGGACAGTCCAGGCAGGAGGGACAGGAGCCAGGGGAAGCTTAGGAAAGTAGGTCACTAAAAATGACTTTTTTTTTTTCCTTTCCTGTCCGGAGGCTGTCCCCACACCCTGCCCCACTCTCCACTTTAGTCCCGGCTTGGACAGTCCCCCATCAGAGGGAAGGAGAGGGGCCAGCCAAGAAGCATCAGGCCGGTTCACTTCCAGCCGCAGCTCGACGCGGGCTGAAGGCCTGTTCTCCCCTCCTGTCCAGTCTCCACGACTCTCGCCGCGCCCCAGGGCAGCGGGAGTCGTGAAAGGCGGGCCCTGGTTCCGGCAGGGTTCATCTGTGGAGCGCCAGCTGTGCGCCCGAGCACAGTCAGAGTCCAGGCTGTAGAGGGAGTAACGTGTGTCAGCCTCCTCCCCTTACCCCCACTGGAAGCTCTAGAAACAAAACTGTAAGAAAATCAGTGACTCCCTGGATAAGGCAGGAAGACCTAGATCTCTCCTTGACCATCACTGGGACCACTCCGAGGCTCATAACCTGGGACGCAGTGAGATTGAACAAGGGGAAGCAGGGCAGAAGGCTTGTTCCTGTTAGGATGCACCAGACCCAAGAAATCACCTCCAGCCACACTCATTCTGCTCCTCTCCTCCCTCTGAGGCCAAGTCAGGGCCTCCTTCCCTTGGACCCCTTGGCAAAGGCTACGGAAGTCAGGGTTCAGGATCCTTCTGCACTAGCCTTCAAATGCGAAGCCATAGCAGGGACAGGTCTGCAGTTTTAGACCTCAAGGCATTTCTCTGTAGCATCTGCACCCTCCCCCTGCCCCCCATTCTCCAGCCCAAGGGCCTCAGGGAACAGATTCCTTACATGCTTGTGGCCAGAGGCAGAACCAAGGAAGTGAGCTGAAGAGAGGTCAGCACAGTCGAGAAAGAGTTAGAAAACATGCCTCCTCCATCTCCTGGTTAATTATTGGCCTGGGGGCAGGGGGGTACTGAGGGGGAGAAGGGGTCACCGAACTCCAGCAGCTTGACTTCAGCCACCCACCTGGGTCTATCTAGCATTTGAGATTAAAGCCAGGAAACCAGTGGCCTATCAGCCCCGGCGCCCAGGGTTGGGCCTGCGTGAGGGTCCTGGACACTTCGCTAGGCAACCTGCAGAGAAGGTGGTGGGTTCCGCTAACGCGTGCACTCTGGCTCTGTGCTTGCTGCCTCCACAGTTCAAACTTCCCAAGGAGTACAGCTGGCCCGAAAAGAAGCTGAAAGTCTCCATCCTACCCGACGTGGTGTTCGACAGTCCACTGCACTAGCCTGGGCTGGGCCCTGCAGGGGCCAGAGGAGAGCCCGGCTGCTCCCCAGGAACTTCGGTATAACAACTGTGTGAGAGGGACTCCCACCATTAAAAGGCAGGACAAGCGTGAGGATGACTGAGCAGCCACACACCTGCAGCGTGGTGGGACGCCGGGCATGGGCGGCTGACCCCCCCTCGCCTGCAACGCCAGGCCCACGTGGCCAGGCCCTGAGCCCACTGGGCACTGAGCAGGCAAATGCAAGCCTTCACTTTCTGCTGCCGCCACAAGTTCTGGTTTGAGAAGTGACTCCAGACCTTTGATGTGCCCCTAGGTCTCAGGCCTCGTTTCTCGCCTACCCCCTGCCACGCAGCCCAGCAGGAAGGAGGTGGAGCGGCCCTGTGGGTTCAGCACCGAGCTCGGCTCCAGGAAGCCTTGAGTAGTCAGGCTCCTCCCACCACGGAACAATTCCTCTGATCATGTTTGGTTTTGTTCCTCTATTTTTATTTTGTAGAAACTGATGGTATTTTATTGCTCTTCAAAGATGTCCAGAAGCTGTGTATATAATGTTTTTTAAACAAGACTTTATTCGCAGATGAACTTTTGCATTCTCTCAGACAGGGGCCCGGGGCTGTCTTCCCCTGACCCGCCACCAGAGACGGCGCCAGTGGCTCACCCGCCAGCCCAGGGCCCAGAGGAGCCCGCTTCAGAGAGAGGCTTTTCTCCCAGGTTGGCCGGCGGAGCCCAGGGCAGAGAACTGAGACGCCCCCCATGCGGCCCTGAGCCCAGTTCAGCTGGGGCCAAGCAGGGATGCTGCTGGTCCCCAAGTGGCCTGGGCCCCACAAATTCAAGGACCATCGGGTCTCAGAGACATGGTGGCCTCAGCCTCATCTTCCAGGCCTTTCCCACCCAGCCAGGCTTGCCTGGGAGAGGGTGAGGCCCAGCACCTCACAGATCACCCCCGCCTGCCACTCAGGGCCTGGGTCTCCAGCTCTTTGACCACTCTGATCCCATTTCCTCATTCCCCTGGGCCTCCCAGCCTCCAGGCTGCAGGAGTCTGGCTTATTAAAAACAGAGAAATTAACGTCTCGACATGTCTATAACGTTGATTTTGCAAACACCGCACTCTACTGCCCTCCCATCCATCCTCCCTGACCCATTCATGTCTCATCTTCCATTCTCCATACTTGTCCTGCATCTGGGCCTCTCATGGTCCTTGGTCCCTTGCCTGAAAACTGCAATTCTTATGACCTTCCTCCCAGAAGCCCTGTGGTTTGGGGGTTCCTCTTGGGTTATCTCCTACTTCTGCCCAGGAATCAACAAGCCCCCTTCGTACCCTCTTACTCCCAAGTCTAGGGACCACTATTTCAGGATCATCTTTCAGGCCTGTCCAAAGCAAAGCCATTTTGTCTGTCAGGGACCATGACCTTCCCTGCCTGCATGGCCACACACAGGCACCACCAGGAGGCCCACAGGTGCAGGGCCCTGCTGATGACAGATCCAGCCAAAGAGCTGCCTCCACGGGCCATAAAGGCTGTGGCCGGGCTCCCCAGGGAACAGTAGCTGGACTTCCGAGGGACCTTGGTCCTTCTCTGCACACACCCTCAGGGCCACCTGGTTAACTCCATCAAACTCGGAGCTGCAAGGCAGATAGGCCTGGAGTGGCAGGGGAGACAGGCTTCCGGCTGCCAGCAGCCGTGTGGGAACCCTCTGGACCTGACGCTGGCAGCCGCTGTGCCTTGCCTGAGAATTTTTCAGAAGGACATTTCCTGGCTTTCGCCCACCGCAGCACCCCTGCCTTTGAAGCTCTCGTCTTCTGACGTTTTGTGGCCAGAGAGGTGCCCTGAGCTTTCCTCCTGCCCTTGCTCCCCCCCACCTGCCTCTCCACCAATCCTTTCTTTCTGGGGCCCTACCTCCACCTGCCTGGTTTGGCAGCAGGGAGGGGGGTATCTTCTGAACTAAGATTTGTCATCAGTATGGGAGGCAGGAGGGAAGTAGGTGAGCTCTGAACGCTGAGCCCATGAAGCCTGTGATCCCATTCCTGTGCTACGATGTAAGGAACCTCCAAGGTCACGCCGGGGCCAGGCCTCCACTTCCTTCCCCTGCGGTGCACCGGCTGCAGGGCAGTACCTAGACACCTGCTGCCTCTGACCAGACCTCCTTTCCCTTGTTCAGTGGAGTCTTCCCAGTGGTTGTTCTGGGAGGGGGTCTCCACTGAGCTGGCTGATGAGAGGGAACCCTCACTGCGAAATAAGCGAGGCGACCACGTCCTGTGCCCAGTGCAGCACCCAAAGCGTGGTGGGTGCTCACTAAGTGTATCCCTTCTTTCCCTGCCTGCAGCCCTTTGGCAGCCCTGACCTCGCAGCGAGCGGGGAGGTAAGGGGCTTCCTTCCCTGATCTGCCTCTTCCACTGGCTTCCTTGAGGTTCACCCAGTCCCACCCCTCCCCCCAGGTCCCTGGTGCTAGGAAGAGGCTCCCCAGCGTTGTTTGCCTGCTATATGAGACCAATCCTGTGGCTCCTCAGGTCCAGTACGGGCTGCGGGAGGACCACAGACCCAGCTGCCATCCGGAGGGGTGGAGAGGCTTGTGCAAGGTCTCAGGTCTGGCCTGGGAGCTGGTACTTCTTCCTGCCCTTCTCTTCCTCTTCCAAAGGCCGGGCTCCAGGGCAGGGTCTGGGAAGCCACGGGGAGCTTAAAAGGGCTAGAGTGTTTTTAAAAGATGAACACAGAGTCTTGGGACTGGGTTTTAAGATTGACTTGAGAGCAGGGAAAAACCCTGAAAGTTGGTGCCCCTATGGGGCAGACCAGTAAAGAAATCCCTTGACTATTTTTTTTTATCTGGTTGTCTTTCCTCTCTGGCTTCCAGGGCCTCCGTGCCAGGCGAGGTACCTGGGTCGCTGTAGAGAGAGCCCTCCTTTTGTACAAGTACCTGAATGCTGCAATGAGCAGACTTTTGTAAAAAATTTTTATTAGTTTCTAATGTCAATGGCGACTCAGTTCCTAGGGGCTGCAGCCAGCCAGGAACTTTTGTAAGAATTTTGGGTGACTGACTTAGATATTTCCTTCTTGCCCCCTGTCCCTCCGTGTAATCTAAGTGCATTAAACGTATTTGCAGAAATTCTGGGTCTTGTGCTCCTTTCTGGCTGGGAGTAGGGGAGCCAGAAGCCTGGCGCCCAGGTAGAGGGGGTGGATTGGACTTGGCCATTTAGAAGCTGGGGCGGGGAAAGGTCCCAAAGACTGTTTGGGGGAGTGGAGGGGGTGCCAAGGAGCAGGTTCCGGCAGCTGGTGATGTTTCAGTCATGCAGAAATGACTGCAGGGACAGTCTCTCTTTTACTTGGTTTTGAATTCGTCTAAAGTCAAGGGAGTAGGAGCATGGAACACAGTCTGGAAAGAGAAATGGGTGGGTAAGGAACCTTCATTCCTCTCCTACCTTCCTCTCCCCCGAAAAACCCTTTCCCCTTGGGAAGATGAGCCTTCCTCACCTGCCGCTTGGAGTCCTTGCCCCCACTGCCAGCTCAGGCCAAGAGAGGCCGCCCCCCTCACTGCTTCTAAATTCAACCTCTTCATCCAGAGCCTGAGGGAGGGAAGGAGAAGCTGCCTGAGAACCGGCACACCCACTGGGCGACACTGCGGCTGGCCCACCCTTCCTATCAACTTCTCTGGGCCTGTCTGCATGAGGAGCTGGGTGGCTCTTCCTTCCCTGGATTTCCCCGCTCTGCTCTCTCCAGAGCATGGTGAAGAAAAACAGAGTTCAATGCCCGTGGGGGAGAAACAGCCTGGGAACTCACAGGCAGGCGAGAGGGGTCAGCACTGAGACAGAGTTCCTGGGACCCGCAGGACTGCTCTGGGTCCCCACGCATTCTTCCCTCTCCTGCTAGGCCTGACCATCTGTCCCGAGGAGTAGCCACACCTTTTCTCCTGGCCTTCGGGTGGGTTGGAGCTGTAGCACCTGGGGATTCTCCTGGGGCAGGTGGCTGAGGTCCTGGGGGCATGGAAGAGGGGAGGAGGAAGGGTGTCAGCCCCTGTCAAGGGACTATCAGCCCCCTGCCCTGCCTTCTGTGAGAACTAGCTGTACCTGGGGACCTTACCCAGGAGGAAGTGGGCACTCCCCCTTGGCCCGTGACTCCCTCCTGAACTGTGGCGGGCCCCTGGAGCAGGGGGCAGGTCCCGTCTGGGCCTGCAGCCCCTGTGGCAGTCAAAGCAGGGCACTGGGGGGGTCTGGAGCCAGGCTAACAATCCCAGATGGCCCAGGCCGTCCCCCTCCCCCTTTCTCCACGGAGCCTGGGGGGCAGAGGGAGGAGGCGCTTATCTAATCCTCCTCATCTGACTGGCCTAGAGGGACCCAGGGTCAGGGTGAGGTTCTTGCTCCAAAGAGTACAGAATAGCAAGGTCCTGTGCTTAGGTGATTCCAGGACACAGGGCTAGACTGGGGTTGTTTTTGGAAAGAGAAGGGTTCCTAGGGGTGGGGGGTTTAAAGGAGCCCTGACTGGGGTGGGGAGGGCACAGACTTCAGGGCCAGGGCCTGGGGAGCCTGAGGGATTTGCCAAACTGGCCTGACGAGAAGGAGGATGCATGCTGAAAGTGACTCAACCCAGCCTGCAGAGGAGACAGCTGCAGGCTGCGGAGGGGGAGCAGGTGGGGAGGCCGGGTGGGGGGAGGGGAGGGGTTTGCTGGGCAAGAGAGTGTCCCAAGACTGTAGGGGTAGGTCAGGGTGTGGTCAGGGAGGGGCAACCATCTCTAGGCCCCTCTATGGAGGCGTGATGGGGCTGACCCAGTCCCTGCTCCCCTCCTCCACGCCAGGAGGCCTTTGAGGGAGAGCTAAGGGCAGTATGGAGGAGGGAGCAAGATGACGCTGCTGGGTGTCCACGGGTTGTGTGACATAGCTCTGTGAGTAACCTGAGGGGCAAGGGAAACTGAGGGTTGTGATGAGAGTTGCGGCCTTATTGGGGCCAGAGAACTGAGGGAAGTGACGCCTCCCCTTCTTTGTTTTTCCAATCTCACCCACTGCCAGCCTGTACCCTTCTCAGTACTGAGAACCCTGAAGGGAAGGATAATGGACCTTGAGGGTCGCAGCCTTTATAAGACAGAGAAGGCACCCTGTGCATTGATGAGCTATGATACTACTGTGGGAAGGGTAAGAACTAGAAAATATGTTCATTCACTTGTTCTTTTAACAAACCTATAGTGGGCCCTCTGCTATGTCCCGGGAGGCTGGCCACAGTGTGGGCCTTAAGGAGCTCATAGTGCAGTGAGGGAAAAGAGACAAGGGACACTTACGAGGAAGAGCCATAAAAGAGGAAGGAGGGAGCTGCTTTTCATCCTACTCCAGCCTCAGCAATTATTGTCAGTGTGACTAAGACAGGCTACCCTGCGCCTCAGTCTCTTCATCTGTAAATGGGTGCTTGCTTCATAGAGTTTTTGCAAGGATTATATGAGATAATGCTCACAAGATGCCTGGCACATAGTAGTTGCTCAATTAGTGTTAACCCTTTATTAAAGGGCTGTGCTGGGTCATGCACACAAAGGTGCCCAACCCAATCTAGGGAGATTTTTAAAAGGCTTCTAGAAAGAAATGACATTTAAATCAAAACCTGAAGGATGCTGGAGGGTAAACTGAGCAAAAGAATAGAAGCTTTACTTTCAAGAGCTCTGCAGGCAGGCAGAACAAGGGCAAAGGCCCCAAAGCCCTTTCGAGAACTATAGAGTCAAAATTGCCTAGAGTATAAGGTTTACGAGGCATCAAGCTTTCATTTTAGAACCATCTCTCTGCCTGCTGGATGGAGAGCGTTTTGAAAGAGAGTGAGATTGGAAGCAAGGTGACCAGTGAAGCCTGGAGGAGGGTAGAAGTAGTAGGGATGGAGAAAATACGATTCATCCAATGAGTCAACAAATACTAATATTGAGTACTAACTATGTGCTAGGTTCCATACGAGGTACCAGGGAGAGAGCACAAAGAAAGCCTCTCCCTTCACAGGTCTTATATTTTAGTGATGGGAGATGGATAACATTTTAAAAAAATACAATACATAGTACATGAAGACGTGCTATGGAGGAAAAACAAAGCAGAGAAGAGATAGGTATTGGGGGAGGGGTTTTATTAGGGAAGGCCTTACCGCTTAGAAGACATTTGAACAAAGACTCTCCATAACAGAAAGAAGTGTGCAACAGGGATATCTGGGGGAAGAATAGTTCAGGCAAAGCAAAGGGCAACTAACTACAGTAGGTGTATTTGAGGAACAACAGAGAAGTCAGTGTGGTGGGAACAGAACGGGAGACAGGGAGTGATGGGGGGTTACTTACACAGAGGCCAGACTGTACAGGACCTTCCAGGTAATGAGAAAACTTCGATTTTTATGCTGGTTGAAGTGGGAAGCCATTGGAAGATTTTGAGCAGAGAATTGACATAATCTGATTTATATTTTAAAAGAATTACTCTGACTTCTCTGTTGGGAACTGACTCCAGGAGGTAAGGGCAGAAGCAGCGAGAGTCGTTAGGACCTCCTGAAATAATCCAGGCAGGAGATTATAATCAAGTATGGTAGTGAGATGCTAAGAAGTAGTCAAGGTTTGCTGAAAGGTTGGTTGGCCATGGGATGTTTGCTGAGAAGCAGAGGTCTGCAGCAAGAACAGGCTTAGCGGCAGCAGAAATCAGTACAGCTTTAGACATGTTGAGTTTGGGATGTTCATTGGACCTACAAGTGAAGATGTTAAGTGAGCAACCAGTAAACAAGTAAATTATCAGAGAGCTATATAAGAGTAGGATCTATAGGACCTGAAGACTGATTAAGTGGATGAGAGAGGTGAGAGGAAGATGTCAAGGTTGCCTCCCTAACCCTTAGCTTAGTAACTAAGTGGCTGACATGTCCACTGACTGAGATGGGGATCACAGTGGAGGGAGAACAGGCTAGAATGTGAAAAGGATAAAGAGTTTAGTTTCCAATAAATTGAATTCAAGCTGCTTGTGGGGCGTCTGAGTGGAGAGCATAAGTGGTGGCAACTAGGAGGGTGAGGACCCGGGCTGGAGATACTGCCCGGGCAGTCATCGGCATTATACAGTAATAAAGCCTTAGGAGTAAATGAAACGCCCCAGGGAACGGGTATAGATTAGTAAGAGAAGAAAATGAAGGGCCGGATTCTGAGAACCACTGGCATTTATGAGATGGAAATTAGAGAAGCCTGTGGTTAGAGAGATAGAACCAGAAGAGTATGATGTCTTAGAAGTCAAGAGGAGCAGTCTAGAAAGGTGAGAAATGAAAGGAATCCTTTAGAATCATTATCCAGGAGGTCATTGGTGAGGAGGCCACACAAGGACCTTCTGCTTCAAGCTAGACCTTGTTTCTTTGCACCATCTTCAGAGTATGAAATTAAGGACTATGGCTTGAAAACCATTTTCTCCTTGTTCATTCAGACATACATGCATTCATTCATTTTTCGTTTGTTCAGCACGTGAGGGGATGCAAAGTGCTAAAGACACAGGCTCTATCCATGAAGGGCCTGCATTAGCTCCCCATGAGGCATAAGGAGATGGAGGCTCTGAAGCAGAGGAACCTTCTGGTTTTATGGAAGGATCAGCAGCCTCCCACCCTGGGTCATGCTGAACTGGATTTGAATTTGTCCTACCATTTAGCACATAACTACTGATGACTTTGACATCCGTAGTCTCCAGCACAGCCCTCCCCCTTGTATGTACCATTGCCTCCTCAACATTTCCACTGGGATATCTGAGTCAATCAAACTTAGAACTTCTGAAAATCTCCCCACCCAAATCTACCTAACTCTTTGATTCTCTCTTAGGGAAATGGCACCGCCATTTGGCCTCTTTTAAACATTTTTTAGGAGAATACACCATATATATGTTTTTACTATATATACCAAGAATGTTTTTAAAGTTTGGAAGGATATACAGTGATAAGCATATCCTGATCCCATTCCTACCTCATTACTATCATGTACTGATTCCTCTCCATCTCATATATAATCCTTACCTAGTCCTGTTGGCTCTACTTCCAAAATATGTCCCAAATCTGAGTTTCTCACAACCAGCTGCAAGTCCAAACCCCTTACCATGACCTACAAGGAAGGCCCTGTGTGTTCTAGTTTCTACCTGTCTTTTCCAACACAGAGCCTTCATTCTGCCCTGGAACACGCCTAATCTATTGCTTTTGCATTTGTTTTTCCTCTGACTAAAGCACTCTTCCCCCGGGTTATCACTTGCCTCACTTGCTTTGAACATGAAGGTTTCCGTTCAAATGTCATTTTTTGGGGAGAGTTCTGTTTGAGCCCCTATCACAGAAATTATGCCACATATTTAATTAAAAACATTTTTTTTTTTTTTTTGTTCATGTTCTCCGAGAAATCCCCAAGGCCTAGAAAAATGCCTGGCACATAAAGGCTTTTGTTAAATATTTAGTGACTGACCGAGCGACCTCAGGTAATTACTATAGTTCTTTAAGCCTCCGTTTCTTTATTAACATTAAAGAGATAATTCCTATCGTGCTTGGTAGTTTTAAGCATCAGAAATGGGGGGTAAAGTTAGAAGGACATAGGAAAATTGTTTGCCCCACAGGAACCTTCCCAATTCCCTCTTCAGTTCCATCAGACAGCTGGAGCTAACAACCCTCCGCCTCTCAGGTAAAAAGAGCTACGGGTGAGTTAAGTCCAGGAAGAGGTGGTCCCACTATACGGCGGCATCATCGCCCTTTTAAGAAGCGCGGAAAGCCCATCCCAATGTTTAATATACCCAAGTTTGTACAAGTCACGTGAGAATCTTTGATTTGCTCCGCCTTAAAGAGGCGGGGCCTCATCTTGGGGCCCAATAGCAGGAGCAACCTGCGAAACAGCCCCAACTCTAGACAGGGAAAAGGGGAGGTGCCGGGAGCCTGAGCGGCTGTAACAGCACTTCCGGACAAAACGCCCCGCCCCCGGCTCCCCTCCCCTGTCCATTTATTTCTCCAGTGCCGGGTGGGCTGAACCAGCGGGTGCTGATTAAAGGCGCCGCGGTTGTGCTGCCGCTTTCTCCTCGCCTCCCCCTCCCCATCTCCCCGCCCCCTTCCTGAGTAGCGGGACCGACAGTGATGTAGAAACACCACCCTCCGCCTCTCTCCGCCCTAGCTTAGGAGTCCTGCTCTCCGCAGCCCCCTGCCCGCCTGGCTCCCCACCTTGGTGGCCACACTCGTTTGGGAGGGAACCCATTGTATCCGCCTACTCCGCCGGCAGACTCCGAGGCCGGGCCGTGGTGGGAAGATCCGGGACCCCTGGGCGCCCCTCCAGCCGGTCCCGCGAGCAGGGGCCCCTCCCTTATCCGCCCTCCTCGCAGCAGCGCGGTAGCAGCCAGGGCGCCCTTCCCTCCCAGTGGAGGCGGAGGCCAACTAGCGGGCAACAGGGACGCACCCCTTCCCGAGCCCCAGCGGTGAATCCCCCCACCGCGCCCCCTTCCTGGGGGAAAGAGAGCCGTAGCCCGAGCGAGCCGAGGCAGGAAAAGGCTGCCGCGGACTGCCCGGCCAGCAGATCATTTTTATTATCGAGATCATTATTAAAAG